>NC_055686.1:15718142-16976475 GCF_017639745.1 Melanotaenia boesemani | reverse complement strand
AAAATTTGTAGTTCATGAGTCTCCCACCCAACATGACAAGACACATAATTCACATTACTGAAAATCTTGAAGTGGGGACTAATGTTAAGTTTGGAACAAAGTCTTAAGTTTTTGTCACAAAATAAAGCGTTCTACAATATTCAATAAGTTTTTCTCCTTTTCTCTCAAACTTCTGTCACACAGCAAACGTACATGAAAAGGTTCATTTCCATTAGTTTTGGAAAGCTTTAGTTTTTATAACTTCACACTAAACTTCAGCCATGTAGTGTAATACCAGTGAACTTTATTATATTTACAAAACATTTAAAACATTTGAAACATGTTGACAATCTTATGAAAAATGTCCTGGTCGCAGTTGGTGTTCAGACATCTAAACTCATTGTTGAGAGCGACTCTGCCGTGAGAGATAGTCCATCAGACTCTGAAAATCCATTTAGAAAGAGGAGTCGTTAGTGCATTTCTAAAAGTTTTTCTTCCAAGTCCTTCATTCTGATAATTTATCAAAAGATGAAGAGCCCTTTTACCGAAAGCTTCTGGATGTGGCACAGCGCAACGTCATCAAGCAAGTCCCAGTTAATTTCATCCTTGTTCTCTTCAGAAAAACTGACAATCTAGGAGAGAAAAAAGAAATAAAAAACTGACTTTCCAGATCAAGACTTTACACATCAATATTACAATAAGTTAGAAGTCCAAGTAAAGACCAGTTTAAAAAAGAAATTAAAAACTTGTCTCTCTCCACTTAAACTATTACTGGTAATAGATTTGAGAATTGTTGCGTTGGATTAGTAAAATTAGTTCCAAGTTCCTTGGTTTCAGTACTAGTAAGCACCCGGGTGAAACTGATACTCTCCTGCACTTTTGATTAATCCAGCCAATGAAAAGCTCCCCGGACACAGGTACGCTCATTCATCAGCAGTGTCCTATACTTCATTCCTTTTAGCTTCCTTTTCACTACATGTGAGGTTTAAAGGAAAATAGAACCAGATGCTTTTGTAATATTTGAGATATAAAAGCTTTGTTCGTCCCATTCAGGGACCACGGAGCCATACTGAAGGACAACACCGAGTACCTGTCCCCGTGCTGTAGTCACAGTGATGTGTGCTGCAGATCCTGCCACTGAACACTGCAAATCCCCAGCAGACATGACAGACCTGTGACAACACAAAGCTTACATGAGAACACATTTTAATTTAACAGTATCACCTCCAGTACACAGCAACTCAGACAGCAACAGACCTGAGTTTTGGCGTTTTCTGCTTCGATACAGTCTGATCGTAGCGACTCATCGAGCAGCTTTGAGTTCTTTTCACAGTCCCAGATGAAGCCCTGGATACAGATAAGTACCAGTCAAGGCCTTCACAATGTTAATCAAGCTCATAACATATGATTAATTTCTCATCTTACGACAGATTTCCTGCGCTGTTACTACCAACTAATGTTCTGGTCCTTTTTGTCCCCTTTCCACTCTAAAAATAAAGAGACATGATGATTCATTTTACAGGACCAGTCTCCAACTTCTATAATTTTTCCTGACAAGTATTTTCAGCTGCACTGTAAAGCAGAAAGTACTTTTTTGGACCAACATCACCTACCTTTGGGGCTTTGGAAGAGGACTTCTGAGCTGAGGTAGACGAAGCTGGTGATGTATCGGTCGATTTTCCTTTTTGGGGGGAGAGGGGTTAAAATGCTTAATTTGTGACTTATTTTTTTGTAGCAGATTTTCCAGCTGTGCTCTATGTGCTCCTGCATCTTGGTTGAAAAAGATAATCAATTACCTCTTTTATTATTATAAAGTACTCTCCTGAGGGGCTGAGACATCTCACAGGACTCACTCTGCAATAGTGGAACGTTATGTCTTTACGTAATTACGTATTTACGTAGCCAAGCAAATAAAAACATGCATATGTGTGGTATTAAATTAATAAAGCAAAAACATTTTTAGAACAATTTACAAAAGTACTTAAGAATACTTTACAGATAATAGGAAAAATTAAATTAAACAACAGCATGCAAGTCATTGTTAAAGCACGTTTTAAAAGTTGTGTTTTGAGAAGTGATTTAAATGTGGACCGTTCTGGCAGAGCGCCAGAGGTGGCAATTAATTAGAAATAACTCACCTTCATGACTATAGACACCTCACTGGCAGAAATTCCCTCCTCTAACAAAGCCAATTCAAGAGTAAAATGTGAGTAATTATTTTTTTTTTTTTTTATCAGCTTAAAGACAAGAAACATTTGAATTCAAGAAGACTCACCACTTGTTAAATCCTTTAGGAGCGTGTTTTTAAGAGAAGGGGGCATCTTCATCAGCTCCACTGAGAAGACTTTGTCCACTGTGCCCAACAGGTTCTCCATTTTCACTTCCAAGTCGTTCAGGCGTTCTTGTGCTGTAAAATGAGATTTTGATGCCTTTAAAGACTAACTGAATAACCACAACTTGCTGTAAAACCTCACACCTAAATCGTTACTACCTTCCTTCTCAAACTGCTGGATGAAAAGCGCCAGTCTTTTCTGTCGCATCTCCCGACTTAACTGTTCCTTACTCTGGACGCTTTCTGGGACTTTCGAGCGAGTCAACGGCATGCTGTCCTCTTATATTTGCAAAATAAAAAAAAGTTAGAAGCTCGATTTGTGAATGAGTCGACAAACGCACACTTTTTCTACTTATTCTTCGCGCACCTGTTACTCAATTGTATTTAATCAAGGTATTCATGCGCTAAAAATGAAGTGATAAGGTCGTGTTTGGCGGAAGGATACCATTAAACTAACAAAACTTTCTCCTTTAATGCCAGAGTTTTCATTGTTATTTTTCATTTTATTTATTTTATTGGCATTAATTTTAATTGGACTTAGCTCAGTACTCATTACTGACCAGTTTAAACCACATTCTGGCCAAATTTGGTGTACTCATTCCTCATGGTTTATTTGCAGCCTTATAAAGTGTTATTTTGGCCACATGTGGCAAGAAAGGTGATACACTTCATTTTTTGGCTCGTGTTTTATTGACCAAATATGGCCAAAATGTCATAAATTGGCACTGACATTGGTTACAGCAAGTGTTATGATGGCAAGATATGGACCAAGAGGCAAAAGAAAAAGCAATTTTTGGTCATGTCTGGTAGATATCATGGCTCATCCTGAGTCAACACAACACTTTAAGTCAAAGCAAAGTATTGGGCATAAAAACTGTTGAAGTGGGACATGTTTGGAAAAACAAACTGCAACCTAGGAGTCAAGTTTTATTTTTCAAGCATTTTATATGCAGCTTTACGAGTGTGTTAATAAAAACAAAAACAATATGTAGAAGCTTTGTATTAAAAAAACGAAGTACACTCCATGACTCAATAGCATGTTGAACTACTTTAAGTATGTATTTCCTGTGTGACAACAGTTTAACACATTACATAGAGGAAATTTGACCCACTATTTCTGAGCATTGCTTCTGCTTTTTGAGGATTGTGAACATTTCTCAACTCTCTTAACCCTCTAAGGCCCAACCCATGAAAAAATGGTCAGAAAAGTCCAATTTTTTTAACATGAGGCCTTTATTTGTCCCTTTAACAACATCTAACAAAAAAATTGACATTTTTTTTGGGAGGGGGGAATATCTACCATTTATTACCATGTGATAGTTTAAAAATCTTATAATGTGGTTTTCTGCTTCTGGGTATCTATTAGGGGACAGACGACAAGTATGAGATTGTGTTCAACAGGATTTTGAGCAAAGTCGGGCTCTTAAAGTCTGAATTTTGACAATGCCATTGCAAAATCTTAATTCTTTTCTTTTTTGGTCATTCTGTACTAAATTTGCTGCTGAGCTTGAGACCAGCTTCTTGGCAAAGCCTCAGCTGTCAGATGGTCTTACATTTGTCTCTAGAATACATGGTCTGCTCTGCAAGGGTTCCAGGTCCTGTGGCTGCAGAACAAGCCCAAAACATCACCCCTCCACTGTTAGTATTTGTGGTGGTGTCCATTATGATTAAACAGCTTCATTTTAGTCTCATCTGTCCAAAGAACATTGTTGCAGAAGTCTTTGGTGTGATCTAATGCAATTTTGAGCACATGAAATCAAAGCCATGATGTTTCTTAGAGAGAAGGGCTTTCTGCTGACAATCCTTCCAGTAAAGCCATACTTTTTCAGATTGTACTCTCATGAACTTTAACATTTAACAAGCTAATGCCTGTAAAGTCTGAGATGTAGTTTTTTGTTTGTTTTTTATCCCATGCTGTCCATCTTTCTGCTGGAAAGATGGACAGCTGTCTTGAATGTTGACTGTTACTGATGTCTTTCAATCAATCAGTAGTTCTTGGTTTCAGACACTCCAACATTCAAACTTATTCTTCTCAATAAATAACCACTGTGGTGTAATTCACTGTGTGTTGGTGTTCACCAGAGGTTGTAGTTATCACCTGCTAAGAATTATGTCTTGATATGTCAAAACATTGAAAGGAAAGAGGATGTTATTCATTTTTAACAACTGTACTTAGACAGGAATTTACTGGAGATCAAAACCAATGCATGCAAGTGAACAGACAATCAAGACATTTTGTTTTCAATCAGTTCAGAAACTCATTTATTGCAGCGCACTTCAGTATGGACATTCATTTCCTTTCCACAGGACGGTTAGAGATCATTTAATCTACTATTTAAAATAAAGAAAAATTATTTTCTGTACAACCAAAATGATCAAATTTACAGAAGTCAGTACAAGATGGAATCCCTTAGGACAGATTAAAAGGTAACAAGGGGGTGTTAGTAATAAAAATCCTAAATTAGCACAGCATCTGCAATCCCAATGTCAATAATACAAAAATAAATAATTGAGATTTTTTTTTTTGCTTTGAGAAAACACTGGTGTACATGTTGTTAATGTTCAGATGCGGATTCATCTTCTCACCCTGGGTTAAGGTCAGGTCTTTATGTACGCAGTGCAAGTGGAATATCTTACATTATCTAATCTGTACAAGTCACTCTTGCAAATCTACAAATAGTTCAGTCTATATCAATTTCCCAATAATTCATAAAAGCACACTTCCTGATTTCCTGTCTGTTTCAGCATTTAGTGGAATGTCATGTCAAAGTCTTCCTTTCTGCACACGGTATCAGCAGCGCTGAAGAAGCACTTTGCTCTGGAAAAGTTCTAGTTACTAGCACTATTTCTTAAAGACACTAGGTAAACCTTTAAAACCTGTCCAGTCTGCATGTATTCCTCACTTTAAAACGCCTCATTCTATGCTACAGTGAGGAAAAACCTAAATACATGTGAGCTCTAAGCTATAATAATAAGGCATATTAACTTAAGTACAGTATGTTGCTGTAAAAAAGAAATACTAAAAAAAAAAAAAAAAAACTGCCATTATTAAAAGCATAAGTCACACTCTTGACTGCATCAGCAAGGCAGTACACCAAGCTACTGTTTGTCTTGTTTTATTTGTTGGAATCAGTAGTGTGGCACTCTTAAGATTGGGAATGCTTTCTAAAGATCTATATCTCTAAATAAGCTGGTTTAGCTTGTGGTTAAGTGTTGCTGCAAGTATCAATACTTATGTAAGACCTGCTTTGACTGCAGGGGGATCTGGAATGTTGTGAAACCGTTTTAGTGATTGATGATTAGTGATTGTCCATGGTTTCAGTCTTCTCCTATTTACTTGATTACTGCCACCACATATCCACACAGACAGAGCTCCCACCCCCTCCCTAACATGAGCTTGTATATTTACACTTAAACAACTTGAGCATTCATTAAGACTTGGATCACACAAACAGTCAATTCATTGAGAGGTGATGCCTGGAAAAATAGGCAACCCTTGTTTCAGATTTCCCACTCAAGTGAAAAATATGCACAAAAAGACACAAAATCGAGTATTTTTTTTTTCCTTTTTTTTCTGTTCTTCCTCTTTAGAAAGTGCACAAACATACAGTCTGGGTCTGTACTCTCGACCAACTCACACTGATCTGATCTGGAAACAGTGGAAAAGATTTAAGCAAAGAGGTGAAAAACTATCAAGACACATACACAGAGAGGGAGGTCAACACACTGTTTAGCAATTAATCATTCTATATACAATCTGTAAAAAAAAAAAAGTCCCAAAATAGTCTTTGCAGATTTCCAAGTAGTGGAAAAAAACCCCATCCCATCTAATCTGAAGGTAGCTGCTTGACAAACCTCAAGAAAGAAAGAAATTATATAAAGGTTCAAAACAAAAAAGCAAAACAACTTGCAGCTTCCAAGACACAAATAAGAAGTACCACATAAAGCTTGGACGAGTTTTTAAAAGTTCATTATTTTTTCCCTCCTGTCTTTGTAGTGAGATTTTACATCTCTGCTGCAGAAGGCAACCGTGTTCAGATGACGGGGGCTCCAAAACATTTAAGGCACCACTGGACACTGGCGCTGGGCGGGCGATCGATGCGGTGCAAAGACTCTGTGTTCAGCTCATCGTAGGCCTGGAGGTATTCCCTGTCAAAGGCCTCTGCAGATTATAACGGAGAATAGGAAAATAAATAAAAAAAAATAAAGAAAACAATGCTTTACTATTTAGTAAAAGAACAAACTACTACACCACCTTAGGATCTAAAATATTTCTGAACTATTTCCATTTGAAACACTCACCTATGTCAATATTCTCTCGTCCCAAAGCCACCAATGAAAGAAACAGAATTTCCCTATAAATACTCCTGAGAGAAATTCAAAAACAGAAACAAGACATAAGACATGCAGTCCCTGAAACTCTACATGTGCAAATCAGAGCCTTATAGAAACAGTGTCAAACCTCTGCCGTTTGACACCATCTGGACGCCGTTTGATCTCTCTGTTAAGCAGGTTGATCGGCCCGTAGACGTCATTGGTCTGGATGTTGCGAACAATAGTGTTGAGGAGAGTACGGATCTCCTGGTGGTCTGTTGGAGCCAAAGTCCCCTTCTTCTCCACTAGGAGCAAATAATGCATACATCATCAACACTTCTGCTTGAGAATGATATACTTTAAAAAAAACAGACACACACACATTAGCCTTAGCTCCAATTTCTTCCGACCACCAATAATACTGTAACAAAACAGTTGAATAAGCATTTATGCCGGCATGTGTGTGATTTGAAAACTTGAGTTTTGGTGCCCTCTAGTGGCAGTTGTTATTTTTTACATTCACGCTGTGAAAGAATCAATGAATGAATCAATTTGTTTCAAGCGAAAGATGCTTCAGTTGCAAGTTCTGGAACTCACAAAAGGCCCTCCAGAGCAGGTAGAGAGGCTCTCCAGGTTCCTGATGCAGGTTGATGTTGTCCCACAGGAGCTGTACGAACACCTGCTTGCTGTCCTGAGACAGTGTTGTCAGGGGCAGCTGCACCAATAAACATATATATGAGGATAGATAGTAATGAAACTGGGTTAATAAAAAAAAAAAAGAAAGGTAGCATGCTATTGTTTACCTGTACTCCATTGTTGCAATGTTCAGAAGCAAGGATAAGACCAGGTAAGTGAGTGGGCAGGTCCAGGCGGCGGAAATACCACACCAGGTTCCAGAAAATAATTGGATGCTGGCTGAGGAATTTGTGGGTGTAGATCACCTGGAGAGATGGAGTCCAGATGCTGTCGTTTAAGAATGTTGTGACTGTGACTGACAGATATGAAGTACAGTGGACTGTATATACCTGATCTCCCTCGTTCTCCAACAGGGTCTCCAGCTCTTTGCGTAAGACCAAAGGACTGAGGTACGGAACAGACACAGGCTTGGGATTTGGTCGTTTAGTTCCGATGCCATCCTGTCAAGCACAGTGTTCCATCAATCTTTTCCAATGCAATGCAGATTAAAAAAAACCGTAATGGTTTGTATGGGACAGTGATGGGAACTGACCGACACCTCTTGCAGACTGCAGGGCAGGCTAGTGGTGGAGACACCGTGTCCAGGTCTCTGGGTGTGGTCCAGGCTCTGGAGAGGACCTCCAACACTGTTGCTGCGCGTCAGTGAAGTTCCACTGCATTTCTGCTGCTTCCCTGGTGCCTGGTGCTCTAGGAGACCCAGAGGGTCCGACTGCACAGGCTCTGGAATCAGACTGAAATCACAGCAAGCAAAGAGGAGTCAGGAGGAGGTGCTGGTGGTGGGGACTGGGCATGTCTCAGTAGTTTGTGCTGCATGCAGGGAAACCTTTTCACATTTTACCTTTTGTGTGCTCCAGGACGATTATCTGGATTTTCCTTTGGTTCCTCCTCGGCGAAACTGATGAGATCTTGTGCCTTCGTGTCAGCTGAGCTGCTCGCCGTGGGATGAGCACTGCTGCTGTGGATACTGTCTCCTGAGGCACTGGGATTTATGTAAAACCTGAGAGGAAAAAGTCATAGAACAGGGTCAAATCCAAGTTTAAGTCAACATAAACAACAGAAAAAAATTACAATGCCAGCACCGATTCTTACCCAGGCATTGCACGCAAATCATGAAACTCAATGTGCATTAATGGAAGGAAAGCTGTGCGACAGAAAGGACAGTTTGTATTGAGGTTGGAGTCATCAGCTGTCCAGCCTGCCATGATCTCCTCATCATATACCAGGGCTTCACATGAGCGACACTGGGAGCAACTAGACATCAGCACCTGTTGGTGAGAAAATGGGATCAACCAGACAGTAATTATCCCAGTCCACATGTTTGTAGTGAAGGTATAGCAATAGCAAAAAGGGTGTTTCTTTATTCCCAACCTCCAAAGCGCAGTTTTGGTATATGCTTGAGGAAGAAGCATGATGTGAGGAGCTTTGCTCTGAGTCAGGACCCCTGCCTGAACGCCCTGGAGTTGGGTCTGCAGCCAAACACAAAACAGATGTTATCACAGGCCTACTGACCCCAGAAAGTTGCCCCCTGGACCCTGAGTTTTCAAGCCTTTTTGATATTTATATCTGCAAGTGAGTGCTTACGTGTCTGTTGGGTTCCTCGACCTGTGTCACTGCTGCCACTGCTGCTGCCCAGGCTGGTGCTGCTATGATTTAGACCATTAGCTCCCAAACATGGGATGCCCCTTCTCTCAGGGCTGTCATCCAAGTCGTGTGCAGACAGGATGTGTTCATCCAAACGAGCCGGGAAGCCACTGGCACCCTGAGTTTGTTCATCCTGTGGAGAAAAGTAATATAGAATTACCCAGATGGCTGCACATCACTGAGTTCATGAGAGTTCGACTTTACATGAGAAGATATCAGGAAGCAGACATGCCTCAAAGTAAAAGAATGAAAAACTGAGAAAAAAACATTAGCATTATTTCAGTAATACTCACCTCATCATCTGAATATACATAGGCTGATGCAACAGCGCCCCACACTTTGCTGGCCACATTAGCTGCCTGCTTCATGCCTGATTTAAGCACGTCAATTTTAGGTCCTGACAGCAGGGTGTCCATTTTGATCCCTGAAATGGTGTTAATGACAGAGCCCAGTGACCCTCCCTGTGAAGACTTAACCAATGCTGTCAGAGAGGATGATCTAGAAGTTGGGCCTGCTGTTGTGCTTACAGCCGTCTTTGTCTTTGCTGCAAAAGTCTTGGATCGAGTGACTGTGCTGGGGCTTCTTTTGGGTTTGTCAACTGGTGAGCTAGTTGGAGTTTTGACAGGAGGCACTGGGAGGCTGGACCGTCGCTCCAGGGGCTGTTTGGGTTGGGGACTGTCAGTGGAGTCTCCCTGGGACTGCTGGAGCTCCATGCTAGAGGACTTGGGACCCATGGGGCTTTGCAGACTCATATACATTTCAATCTCCTCAGCCAGGTTACGGGATACCACAGCAGGCACGGCGCGTGGTGGTTCCTGACTGTTAACAGAAGCCGACTCTTCACTCTCTGACACCAGAAGGGAGAGCGGGTCTGCTCCCACCTCCACATCTGCCCTCTCCAAGGTAGCTCCTCGCATTCCAGACTCATCCTCATTTGTTTCAGTATGTTTCCTCTCTTGTTTTTCTTTCTTTACCTCAGCCCCTTTCAACTCTTTATCTTCTTTACGTTCATCTGGCAGCTTAAGTGACACACCCTTATCTTCTGGCTCCTCTTCCAAGTCTTCAAATAGTGATTTGGAAACACTGCAAGGTGGTGGACTTTGACTACCAGAGAGCGCTGCAGCCAGAATACGAGCATCTGCACCCATTTGACTGGCCATGTGGTCCACGCCTTTCTCCAAGCGCATTCCAGCACGGGTTTCAGCACTGAAGCTACAACTACGTTCGGAGAAGGCTTTCTGCCGCTGCTGCTGAGACGGCTTAGCTGCTTCCCCTGATGGCAGGGAGGTGTCCTCATCAGATAGAGACATACTATCATTCTTGCTGTGTCTCCTGAAAAGCTTCCCTGCTCCTAAATAATGAAAACAGATGGAATAGAAATGGGTCAGCAATAAAAGTTGAAAAGCCTCTTTCTTACTTGAAAGTTCAGTGAAAATCTCCCAGTAATGTCCAACAATTTTCATTTTAAGACTCATGACAGTTTGAATTTTTCCTCACCTTTTTCCCTGCCACTATCAAAGCTTCCTGTGGACAGTTTAACAATGCTGGGGACAGGTGAGGGTCCATCCACAGGGCTCAGGGGTTCTACCACTGCTACTGCACTATCCACTGACCCAGCAATGTCACCTCCTGGTTACACAAACGAATACAGGTATATGTGTGAAAGTCAAAAATGAAATCCTTGGGAAATAATGGGTAATAGAATTAACTGCATCATGTGAGGCTGACCATTGTGCTGTGCTTTAGCATTGTTTCTCTGCTCAGCTACAAGGACACCTGAAGGATCTGCCAGCTCCTGGTGCAACTCATCCTTAGAACCATAGCCTTGATCCGACTGTCGTCCTGTAGATGACAAATTCCCACACACCAGGATGTAGTCACAATTATATCACTTTTTGTTCCCTCTTTTCTTTTTCAAGATGACACTGCAAACTGGATGTAGCTTTCAAAGCTTAAGACCTGAAGCTCAGAGAAATCAGTACCTGTACTACAGTGGCTGTCTGCTGTATCTCCCATGTCATGACGGGGGGCAAAGAGATTATGTTCCTCGCCATTGACATCATTTGAGCTATCAGCACTTCCGTGGCTCAAACTGTCAACGTCAGTGACTGCTGATCCATCCACTAATGTGTCTAGAGGAGGACAAAGCAGGAAGAAGGTGGGTAAAAAACAGCAAGAAAACAGAAAAGACAGTGAGTGTAAAAACCTTGTTCCATTCACACCTGTGGAAGTTAACGTGGATCCCTTCTTGGAAGATGTGCGATTCTGAGTGCGTTTAAACTGCGTCACTCCACGAAGCACATTACGCAACTTGGTCCACATAAAGAGGCCGCTACGATTTCGGCTTGGCCATGGGCTCTCCAAGACAGCCTGCAGAGAGCAGATAGAAGCAAAGATGTCCAATAAACCAGCCGGACCAAAATGATTAACTGATGGATGGATAAAACATATCAAATCTTCAATTTAGACTTTAGCAATATATAAAACCTTATTGTAGTATCCATATGTGATGGCGTTGGGATGTACTCCAGCTTTTTTCATCTCAACCAGGACTCGCACAGCCATAACAGGAAGACCCCACACACCACAGAGCTGCATAACCACTCTGTAACACACCTGCCATGCACACAAAAACTCATATAAATCAATTTGCAGGATTAATTTTTTTTTTTTTTTTTTTTTTTAAAAAGAGAATTCATGAGACAATGACAACTGAACTACACATTATATAAGACTTCATAATGGTCATCTGTAAATCTTGCACATGTAATGTGACTGCACCTCATCCAGAATCTCCACCTCTGCAGCCCTCATCCTTAACAGCACGTTGTAAGCCTGCTGCATGGCTCGGCTCTTGGACTTGGCCAGTCGCACAGCTGCTGGTAGGCAGATGAACCACAGACTGTAGCAATGACTGAACAGACAGCGGGCCCACAGCGGTGGGTTGGAGTAGAAACGTTTTGCCATCTTGTATGCAAGCTTGATCTCCTGTTGGAGCAGTTAATTTGAAACACATTAATATCCAACTGGTGTGATGTCTTCTACTGAATCTGACTTCATACATACAAACCTGCTTAGTTCTTTTAGCCAGTAGTGCAGGGCTGCTGGACAGACTGGCCCCTGCTGATCTGCTGCTAAGTGCTGGACGCAACTCTTTGGGACGGTCAAACAGACTCATCTGGAGCCGCGGGAAGCCTTTATAGCTGGAAAACACAAAATAAGATTATCTACATGTCTGATGAGTACAAAAAACCTTTCCCACTGGGTAAACTTTTAGGAAACTATAGCTAAGAAAGACTTACGTGTATCGAGGAGAAGGTTCAGGTCCGTTGTCAGCTGGAGGTTCAGGAGGCATTACAAAGACGGTGTGTTCACTTTTCTGAGACTCGTCAAGTTCCAGCAGTTTTGTGTCCTCAGATGACTCTCCTTCAACCTGCAGTAAGAATCAGATCAAGGGCCAAAAATGCAAGGTTTAGAAAAAACAAGAACAGGTAATTTCCTGCCTAATGGAAGAAAGTAAACAACTACAAAGCACATAACAACCTGTGAAGTTTTTCCAGTCAGTAAGACATGCGTGTTTGAATTGTGATTAGGATTTAATGGCAGAGGAAAAGCAGGAAAAGTCCATGCTGCTTGCTGTATACGTTTATCAAAAGGGAGAAATCTGACACGCCTTAATCTTTTATATTAGTCACAAACATAGCGGGGAAAAAAAGCTGAAAGAAAATCTGACTGCAGCATCTGTAATTACCTTGGTACCCTTGTCGGTGATTTTATCAGAGGGAAAAAGCTGCAAGAAGAGGAAAGAGAGCAAAGGCAAAGGAATGAATCATAGGAAATGTTGGTTTCCTTTAGTCCTTCCCAGCACACCAACATTATTTTGGCAATAAACCACTGTAAAACAAAAGCTTGTTCCTTGAAGAAAACAACCAGTGGGAGAGGAAAAGCAAAACAACAAGGCCCTGACACTGGCTGGCAGTCACCTTCTCAATGCAGTCGTCAAAAAAGGCCAAGCCGGTATCCTTGTCGCTGACAAACGTGCACTCCTCAATGAAGCGGATGAATATCTGAGTCTTGGTGAGCTGGGAGTAGAATTTCTGATGGGCACGATCTCTGCTTTTGAGAAAACCTACAACAGCGTAAGGAAACATTTTGGCATCAGTCATCATTAGACTAAAAGTCTGTAGCCTTCTTGACTTTTTTTTTCTATAACACAGAATTTAATTTTAAATATAAAAATGTCCCATGTCATGTTGTCCTTTTGGCCTCAGTGTATTTATTACACCTGAGTGACCATCAATCAAGATGCAGCTATTTAGAGATGTGCTGATATATGCAGACTTGAGATTGTCCTTCATTCTAATCATCCGTCTAAGATTGATCTGTGTGAGTCATGGCAAATGGAAGTTAGTTCAGGAAAAAAAAAACTAATCAATTCTTAGCGTAGCTGAGGAGAATAGTAATAAAGAGTCTAAAAATATTTATATACAGTGGTGGCCGAGGTACTCCTTAAAACAGATGCACCAAAACATGTCCACAACAGCTGGTACTATATGATTTATGGAAGTAAATTTTGCATAGTCTACAAAAACCAGGAAGTGAAGAGCAAATTTCATGAAAACACCATTTAACACGCTTGGACAGTTGCTCACCTTGCAGGTCATAAAGGGAGTCTGCAGCTGTGGCCTTTTCTGAGGGAGCCTGGGTGATTGGTTTGAGGTAGGAACGGTAGCCTTTCAGGATGGACGCCATGAAACGAAGGAAGGCCTCTTGGATTTCCATTTCCAGGGCCATTTTTTTCTTGTGCCATGTGAAGTCTGCCTCAATAGGGGTCAGGTCGAGAGCAGAGTCTTCATGTGGTGTTTGACGTATTGAAGCTGAAAGAGAAAAAAAATAGCAAAATTACTTTTCACAAGGTCTTCTCTTTCCTCTTTTATTTTCTTTCCTTCAGTGTGTTAGCTATGTTTGCATGTAAGAGTCTACTCTGTGCTTTGGCTTTTGTAACTGCAAACAGTGCACCTCATTTGTAGTGTAGGTTTTTCTTTAATCACGTCTATCGAGTTTGTGTCGCATGTGGGAGTGAGATGCTGTATGTACCAGTGGCCAGCTGGTGGTGCAAGTTGCTCAGCGAGTTAATAAGACTCTTGCAAGGCTTCTTTGGGAGGTTCTTCCAGCTGCTGTGTCTCTTCTCATCAGACCTGTGACATACAATTCCACGAAGTCAGTCAGCTGGAAGTAACAGGAGAGCTGCACACACAAAATCTGCAGTGGTTCTCTTGGTTTAACAAATGTGCTTGTGGCCCAGCTGAGATCAGTCCTTAGATACTGTACAAGTTGTAAATACACAGTAGACTGAAAGGACAGCTTACAGGTAGATCGTGTTGGTGTCCAGATCCACACAGACAACATCTGGCGGGGGGTCGTACAGGTCAAAGTAACGGGAGTCTACACCCACTATGAAGGGACATGGAGCGTTGAGGACACCAGCGAGAGAGAGTGGGCACAGAGGGATGTAGGGACACTGCCACTGGAAGGGGAAGATCATCTAAAGAGAGACAACACAGAGATGTTAATGTGTGAGCAATGATGGGGAAATGTAAACAAATACATAAGATAAGCATCACAAGTGAAGGTTTGGTTTCTTTTACACTTTATTTTGGTACTTTGTATTTTTATTGGTATGAATTTGCTGAATAGAACGGAACAAGACTTAAATGTTGGAGCGTACTTACAGCCACTACAGCCTCGGCCACTCCGGTGAGCACTGCAGGCCGCAGCGAGTGCAGCAGGATCTTACTCTCCAGCAGGACGAAGTGCAGCAGTGTGGCACAGTTCTCCGAGCCCAGATTCATCAGCAGAGTGCCGTAGTCTGCCCCGCTGATAGGGAGTTCAGTAGAGAGAGGACAACAAAATAGAAACGGCAGATAAAGGAAAATGAAAGATGGAGAGAATGAGGGGGAAAAAAAAGTTTTAAAACAATGTTTTATAGAAGAGAGAAACAAGGAAGTACTGTAGGCAGAAATACATTGTCATTTAAAACTAATCTAATTAATGGTTTCAACCTCAAAATCCTACTGAAAAGTGTAAAATAACTGCTGACAAAGTAAAATAAATAACTTAAAATATGACAAAGCATATAATATTTATAAAGCTTAAAAACACACAAAAACACTCTTTGTCTTACCTTGCAACAGTGTTTCTAAAGGTACATTTTATTCAGTGTCAACCTGATCCACCGTTTTCATTAGTTAGTACATTGTTGCTGTGTGTGTTTGTACACTCTAGTTCATAATGAGGCCACTTTGAGAGCCCCTATTATTACGACAAAAATTAATTTCCTCCTGTGTGCAGCGTTTGTCTAAATCCTTGTAAATCACACAGACAAAGGCAGCAGCAGTAGGTCACGTTAAGTTCAGTATCAATTAGCAGAATGTTAGATTTCCAAGAGAATATAAATTTCCAATATTGTGAGCTGTGAAGCTTACATAAGGCAGCAGTCAGAGGAGCAAAAAAAGGACAGATGGACATTGACTGAACTGTTAATATCAGTCGCAGAGCTGTGAAATCATGCAAAGTAACAGCATAAGTAAAACACGAGGATGCTTTCAGTTGTAGGGTCTCTCTTTGAAAAAACTGAGAAGAGTTTGTCACAGTTATTACATGAAAACCGGATGAAAATACTTGAGCTGACAGTGCAGCGGAGATTATAGTTTAGAGTAATTCCTTTTCAAATCAACAGAAATCGAATGAAACTGTCGGAAACATATTTTTTTTCCCATCAAGGTTTCTCCAGTTTTGTGATTTTAGAGATTTAAAGCAGAAAAAAATGACAGGTAAAGGTGTCAACACAGATAATGCAAAACTAAACCTGGTAATAACTGCCATAAAAAATCTATAATTTATTTACTATAATTATTTTTAATTTGTTGCCTTTTCTGAAGAAACATGCTGCTGTTTTTCTCTAATTATGCTTAGGGGGAAAAAAAAAACCCCATCGAATTATAAATGATGAAAACAATTTGCGAGAAGGTTAATGGAGATTAAATAGATGACTTTGTTAATAAAAAGGGAGAAAGGGTACCTGAGGGGTAAAGGTGTACACACAGGCTGGGAGAGGATCAAATTGTCATGTGCCGAGAGCTGCGGAGGAAAGGCAGTAATGTCAATGTTGAGAAATTCTAAAGTAAAAATCAAGACAGAATCTAACTCTTTCTACATTAAATAACAATATCTGCAGGCATTTGTAGGCACACAATCACCTTTGCCTACAAGGCAGCAACAGGATGAACCAACAATATCAACAAAACGTTATAGGAGGAACTGGAAGGGCTTCTTTCAAAGGAAATGTTTGCAGTAAACAGGTTTTTCCAGATCTACTTCACAAGCTCTTCTGCAGAAACATGACACATGAGCTGACTTGATTTCAAAAGGTTCTGGAGGTGTTATCCGATTAAAACCAAAAGAAACCAGCGGGACTCAAGCTAAATGATCAGTGCTAACCAAAAAGATGTCACACTGCGTTTCTAATGTGGTCAGTGTCAGTTATTTTGATAATGTCAGCACTGGTATTGATGTTTGCACACCAAGTTTTTGTTGCTGATCCAATTATATGTCAATCATTGTAGGACAGATTTTGTGTCTTTAGGAGTCTTTCCAGTGCTAGCTTTTGCTCAACTTAAACATCATAGGTGACAAACTAGTGCCATATTAGAAAGCTGTGCAGTGATATGGACACTTTTGTCACATATACAGGTCAGATAGGTAAAAAATAATTGGGAAATGAGTGAATGACCGGTGTGTACACTACCAAGGACAGTAGTCTTCAGTTCTTTGTTTTAGCTCCTCAATATGCCACCCGATTTAGCTCTGCACTGAGACAGATGCCCTCCTGTTCTATATTAATTTGCACATGTGACGTCAACGCAGCTTTCTCCGCCATTTTAAGGTACCTGGCTACTGTTTACGTCTATACTTTCAGGTTTCTCACTAGTAAACTGTGTTAAAAACATGCTTAAAGAACACCGACAAGAAATGTTCTTAACGTGATAAACTCACAAGAGAGTTGAAGAGTCATTATGATGCAGAAACACTAATTACTAAGTTAGATCGTTACCATCTGCTGAACAATGAATGATAGCTGGATGTACACATCTAAACCTAAGATCAGGTTTAGATGTGTTCCCACCAGTTTCAGTCTCAGATATCGTGTTTACCTGTTGTTTGGTTTAAGTTCCTACACTTACACCTGTCATGAACCTAAAAACTACAGATCATTAAATGTTCATCCATTCATTTTTACAAATGAATGGATTAAATTCTGCAAGTCTACAAACTGTCGGCTGCAACTGCAACATCATTCTGATCATTTAGATGTTAATTAAACCTCTGTTGTTCCGATATTTGGATTCCAAAATTAAATATTGTATCTGCTCATCTGTGTGAATTCATTTAAGATAAATTAACATATTCTGGGCATTATAAAAGGAAAAAGTCTAAATATATAGGATTAATTTATTTAATCAAGGAGCAGTAAAACTATTAAACCAATAAAAAAAAAATTTGGGGAAATTTATTTACTCATTACAAGAACAATAAAATATACAAAAAACTTTACTGGATCTGATGGCAGATCTACTTTGAAAAGTCTGAAATAATTAAACAGTCCTGAATGTGTGACAGAACAACAGTGGGACTCGGTATGGCTGCATTTACAATCACGTACTTATTGCTTCTGTAGCCAGTAACCCCTTTTACATGAATTCTCAGGTGAACCACATCACCTGTTCTGTGATCATCCAGTTCATTGAGCTGTAAATGCATCTTTCCTTCTGCACACACATAAAGCCCAAATTATCCTTTATATCCAAACCCCGGTCAGCCAAAACCACATGACCTGGAAAAGTATCTGCAGAAGTCCAATGTTCTCTGGAATATGTTTATCCAACATATTTACTGTACTTCACACAGATGGCACGACTTGAGAGAAAAAAATTGTATAAAAATAAATATTAGTCTGAATTTCTGAATAAGAAGGAGATCAAAAAGAGGAGAGCCGCTGCTGAATCGGTGTAAACAGGTTGTGGGTACACCCAAAATGGCAAATAACTCCCACAATACTGTGTGTTGATGACATTGATGTGCATCCTCTGTTATTTCAAACTGGAATGAAAGCAGAGAAGCTCACTAAAGAAATCTGAAGAAACTTGGTTGCAGACCTATGGCAGCAGATGCTCTACACCAATCAGTCACAATTTCAATTACATGGCCTGAGATAAGGGCAGGATGCTTGCTGGTGAGATGCAAATACTACAAAGTGTGAAGCATCGCAGAGATACTGACAGATTCTTAGCCTTATGTATAACACATCTCCTGGTGTTACTGATTGGATGGGACCATCTCTTGTCGCACAGTCTGAAGCCACCTCATTTCATTTAGCAATCTCAGCTTAAATCCAGTTAGTTCATTGAAAAACATCTGTGGAACTATGTCTAAATGGCAAAGTAATCTTCATATAAAAGCTTATTTCTGATTGGCTTGTTTTTGATTAAAAAGGGAAAAAAACTCACCTGAACCAGGATTCTGGGTCTTTGAGGGGAAGGAAATGACACGTTGTGCATGAAGTGAGAGATGTGCCTGTTGAGAGACACAGAGATAAAACAGCTGTAGTCAGTCTCTATTTAAATGTACGGCAATTGAATTCAACTAACTAAAATTAGCTTAGAGATCTGCATTTATATGCAAATTATCCGAAAATCTCAAGAGATGCAAGCAGATTCCTACTTCTCGATAGGCAGTGGGTGTGGGCCAGAGACTGAGAGCTTGTAGATGAACATCAGGAACTTGCGGAAGGACTCAAAGAAGGGCCAATGGGAGAGCAGACAGATACACTTATTGGTGTTCACAGGCCGGTTGGGGATCATCTTCTTTTCCACTGTAGTAAGCAGACCCAGCTGGATCTTCTGCTTCTCACTCAGAAGATCCACAGAGTACGGCTCGTAGAACTGAATAGCCGATCCATACACCTAGCATCAAAGAATTCATTTAGTAAATTTGTCACTTTTTGACTTTTGAACCAGCCCATGTTTAGTTTTCTGATTAATGACTGCGTGTTCTTGGCTGATGCACAGCAGCATCGAGTGTGTCTGTGGAAAATGGGATTGGTGGGCCGGTGGGGGGCTTTCATGTGCAACATCTGTTTGAGTGTGTGAGAGAAACTGAATAGGTGTGTGTTTTTAATTTGTTTATGTTGTATACTTGGGTATGTGAAGGTCCATCTTTCATTTTTTTTAACTATTGTTGAAATTATTTTAATTTGGTATTTGATTATTGCTGTTCTTTGGGCTGCTCTTTTGTATGAAAAGTGCTATATAAATAAAATTTGACTGGTGTGTCATACCTTTTCACCAGAAGAGATGGTTAAGACAAATGTGGAGAACACTGGTAGGGGGTCACGAGTGTTTGGTGCCCAGCACTCAATATTGGCACCCATGGGTAAACAGAACAGGGGAACAGACTCTGACAGAGGGAAAGACTCATAGTCTTCTTCTGGATAACGGAAGATTAAACCTGCAGAAAAGTAATAAAAACAAACAAACAAACAAAAACAAACAACTAGTAAGTTATAACCCCATAGAGCTGCAACATCATAGTATGAAACCAGTCTGACGCTTCTTCTCTCTGCAGATATTTATCAACCTTAACTGTAAGCTGATACATTGAAGTTCAAATGCTTTCATACAACACCAGACGGTACAATAACACTCTGATCAGTTCAGCTTCATATTGGGTGAGATGCCATTATGACAAGACATACAAATTCTTGTGTCAACTTGCATATACATAAACAAACCTGCAGGCACACAGAGTATGGGTGTGACAGGAAGTGCCGTTGTCTGAAATGAATCAGCAGACCGACTCACAGGAAAAAAGCCGGCCAGAGAGATAAAGCCAATCTGCAGGGGTGTGTTTGTGTGTGTGTGTGTGTCTAGAGTTATTATGCATGTGTTGCACAATGAAACGTTCCAAAGGCCAAGCTGTTAAAGAAGCATTCAGCCAGGGAAAATGTCACACATCAGTTCAAAAATACCGGCCATAAAATGAAATTCAAATCTACAGTAAGATCATAGATTAACAGTGAAAGTGCTGCTTGCCAGAGCTTTGTGGCAAAAAATAAAATAAAAAAAATATAAAACCAAGTGCAGCTTTTCATGGAAAAGCACAGTGTAGCATTATATATAAACTAGAAACACTCAGAGAGCAGAGACCTCTGCCAAGCCATGTGTCACCTACGAAAGAAAAACCCCAAAATGTCCAACAGCCCACCCAGTACCCCCTTTATTCTGACCTTCTGGATCCAGAATATTTACAAGATCCAAGTCAAACAATGTCAGATTCCAACATCTACCATGATGTTGTCTTGAATATTATGTACGTGTTGCAATGCAGAAAGACTCAGTGACATTGAAACAAGATTATAAACCAAATGTTACAGAGAGTATGAGTTAGTAGTGACATATTGTGCAAAAATAACCCTAACATTTTGAAGATAAATGTCCGACTTCTACTCACCAGCTTTGTAACTGATGGAATTTGAAGCCGATACAGATTTCTTGTAACACAGGAACACATTGGAGCCCCACTGAAAGATTCATCACCACACAACACTCATTTTAACCTCACAGAACATGCTGTAATTATTTGAGCAATGTGGTTAAGGATTAAAATTCAGACTTACCATGCCACAGTTGAGGTTTTTATCCACTTTACAAAAGGTATGTGGTGGTGTTTCGCCCTTGTTGGTGACAATTACACAAATATCTGTCACCGCCAGGGAATTCTGAGGCTGGACAGGTTGTGCTCGGCGGAAAGTGATGAAGATGCGCTGTGAGGTTGCAGAGCTGTTGTTGATGTTGGCGCAGCGGCCATACGGCGTGGCCTGGATGACCTCGCAGCCCTGGATTAGGCGCTCCTTACCCTCATACAGCACCCTGTAGCACACAGTAAGTAAAAATGCTAAGCAGGGATAATGCCTGACACACAGGTCATGGTGCATACAAACTTTGACGTCAACACAGCACCACAACTGTTTATACCTGCACTTGAGGTGTGTTTCAATCACTGCAGTTTCCATCCTAAACAGTGTATTGTGCCTACTAAGAAAATGATACATCTAGAATGTAGGAAGTGTACTAGAAAGAGTGTATTGCTCATATACAAATGTGACCACGAATTTAAACTTAACTTGGCCAAATTGGTTTTACTTTTTAGCTGTTTCTTTTTCTTTTTTTTTTTTTTTAACATTTTCTGCACCTACTTGGGTTTTAACGGTTTATACAGATGCTTGTAGAGACAACCTTGCTGTTACACTCCACCCTCTAGCTTAACACGTAACACCAAACCAAACACAGATTACAAAAATGGGGAGATGTACGATCTACTAAAACAACACAGAAATATTCAGTGTTTACAAAGCAGAGAACAGCCACTATAAACTAACCTTGAAAGTTTCATCTAATACAACAGAACTCCTTTTTGTCACCTTTTTTTACAAAGAATAACGATAAGATCACACTTATTAAAAAGGACAAAGATAGTGGGCTCAGACAGAACGCTGTCCTGGGATTGGTTAGCTAGGCATTGTTTAGGTTGTCTTTGGGCAATCTTCAATACCAAAAGGATTTCATAATGCAAATAACTGGTAAATTGGCAACAAGCGGCTGAAAAAAAACGAAGGATAATTAAAGAAATTATGAGCGTGCCACATTTATGTTCCTCAGTAATGAGCTCAACAGCCTGAAGTAAAGACATCCAAAAAATCCTGAGCCTAACAAGTTGCTCTTATTGTCTTTTTACTGACTGCTTAGTTAGAGTTGCAGTCCAGTTTCCAACAGCCCTGTAGTGAGTTATGTGCTCTGACTAAAAGTGGACAAAAGAATACAATCCCAAAAAAACCTTTGATTAAACACTTTCCATATTCACTCATATGCAAGGCCTGTGTGATGTAAATTCTGGCATCTGCACTAATAAGGGTCCAAAAGTTGTTTCTGCAGCCAACTGTGTGCTTTCCAAACCTTTCTAACCATGTACTGACTTTGCACCTGGATCAATCTCTGTGCAGCAGATCCCAAAACAAAAAAACAAAAACAAAAAACAAACAAAGAAAAAAAAGAACACACAAGTTGGATGTGCAATATAATATGCACATATTACATTCCCATGCATGAAGTTTACTGAAAAGATAGCATGAAACAGCTCTGTGACCCAGATCTGTTCATGCACATGCACTCTAAGATAAGACAGCTTACTAAAAAGAAACCAAAAACAGCATCAACAGATTATCTGGCTGCTTAAAGTCAATACAACAAGCTGTAAACACAGTGTGAATATGGTCAGACCCTTTAAAATGTGATGGCAGATGCGTTTGTAAATCTGTTTATACTGTATAATATGTATAAGAACTCATTAGGAGTTTTCAACCAGCCACATTATAGCTTTAGATCTAGTATTCATCATGCTTTCGACTTCATTTTGCTTTCCATCAATACCACACATCTAAATGTTCCACTGTGTTTCGGAGCAAGTTGGCTGATTATGTCCTTCTGACGCTAGTTGCTGTGCAGGTAGGTTAAAGTGAGTTTAGAAATAGTTTTTGTTCCATAGATAAAAGTTACTGGTTATTATCCAAAGGAAATAAAATCATCAAGAGAGTAGCGAGGATCTGCAGAGTTAGGTGATAACTTCACAACTACATCTTCTCAGATGCAAAGGTTATAAATGAAGAAAGAAATTAACAATTTATGATGATAAAACATGCCATTTATAGCTTTTAAATTTAAATGATTTACAATGTCAAGTTACAAAACAAGCATACAGATCTTATCAAATGTAAACGCGGCTGTGTTATCATATCAATCCATAAAGAAATGTCATGCTTTAGGAAAGAGGCTGAACTGTGAATTAGTTTTCTATAGTTTGATGATAATCTCTGGTTCTGCAGCTCTTTAGGGGTGTGCGCTTACCATCACTGATTTTTTTCTTAGTGTTCTGGTTTCCCTTTAAAGCCTCAATGTCTTTAATTGGAAATGTGATTCAGACTATTTTATGAGAGGTGACTCATTGAAATCCCAGACAGTAAAGGCGTTCTCATATCCAGCTAAATACTATTTATATTGCTGCCTTGTTACTTGTTTTATTAGTTTTGTTGTGGGATATCCACACCTAAAAGATGCAGCCAGGAAAATGCCCAGTGCCCCACTGGGTTAGATTTTTTGCATGACTGCAGGCTCCTATGGCAGCACGCTCCATGTCCTCCCTTTCCATCTGGACAATGCCATGTGGGAGGACAAAGATCTAACTGCAGCCCTCTTCAAACAAAGTCTAAAACATGCTCTTTTTATTTTTTTTTAAACTTTTACTCATGGGTTGGCTTCAAAGCAGCCATGGCAGATATAACAGACCTGAAACGCTCCATTCACTTTGAACAGAGCGCAGGAAAAACCTAAAAAGGCCAGGACAGACCAGCTGCCCAGAAATTCTCATTTAGGAAACAAAAACAGAGTCCTAATTTGCACAGTGTGTTGAGATGCTCCAGAGCCCCAGGCTGGGAAGGCTTACAGCAGATAGCAGGAGGAGGAATAAATGATTTACATTTTGCAAGATTTCCATTCATTTTTTTCACTGGCTTGGTTTGTGAGTTGTTAGCCGATGTGAGAGGCAAACATCAACAAAAAATATTTACTTATCTTCCATCTCTAAGTTTAAGAAATTTAGCTGAATACATGCGTTTAGCCTTGCTGTATTTCCAAAGAGTCTAGATCAGAGATCTCTTAATGATATTTTTGCCAAGCAATGTAGAAAAGAGGGTAGATCACATTAAGCTGATTTATTCCCTCTAAAGAAGAAAAAAATAATGAAAAACTTCTATTTTTTCCAATCTCTATGTCTACTTGCATGCTATAATGATTGCACAATCTCTAAAAAGGAAACATGACTTGACATACAATCTTTTGTTTACACCCACTGCGACTGCAGCTTCAGTGTTTAATGAAGGTTTGAAGTAGCTCTACAGTTTGAAACTGCACATCTACAGTCATTTGGCAAACGCTTTTCTCCGAAAAGACTTACATCTGAAAACAACACAAGCAAGAATTCAAGTGGTAGCTAGACTGCTGTGAGTCCAGTTGGACCCAGGTGCTGTCGTGTGGTGCTAGAGGCAGTGCTTCTTTTTCCTCTCTCTCTGTAATAGTCCTTTGTTTAATTACAAGATCGCAATTTCATCACACAACATCATCTTGGGCATAAGTGCACACCGCTTATTCAGCGTTGAGCTGCGCCAAAGAGGTGGACAAATATTTTTATTTGTCCAGCAACAGAGAGGGAAACTCAGGAATGACACAAGAGCTAAATCATCAAAGTAGAAAGCAGTCTGATATGATGATGACTATATGTAATTCTTAGGTCTTTATTTTAAACAAATGAAGAGAAATCTCTATCGGTCTGACTAGAGTAGCGTTTCTTTTAAGTGGAAACTTTTTTGTTTGTGGGAGAAACAAACAGAACTTAAATATGCCTCAGGCTGGAAGTGAAGCAGGTGCGGTGACATTGCTCATTCATTCAAGACAGATGAGTAAATAGATTTGCAACATTATGATGAAATGTAGATTAAGTTTTTGGCTCCTCTTTGCATAAGTGAGAGTAGTGGAAGATTTACTCCGGTTAAAGTAAATCATAATAGAGTACGCTTCAAACGGATAGATGAAAGAAAGCAGGAAAAATGTGAGGAATGGGAGCTGAAAGGTGTGGCATGATGGAATAGCAGCAAGTGAATGTCAAATCTACTTCCTTCTTTCACTAAAGAAAAAAAAATGTTATGTCATGCCATCACAGTTGCATTTAACATGAACGTCTGAAGTGTCTTAACGCAGTTCAGTTCACACCAGGATGGTCACAATGTTAGTTACAGCATTTTCCCAATAACTTGGTTTAACTGAAGAAAATCTTCATTTTATAAATATGTTTTAGTAGAGAGACTTTATCAGTTTGATCTTATCTGAATTTTGTAATTTTGTGATCATCATTAGTGGCTCTCTGAACGGACAGTTTGATTCGTCACCATCCAATCAGATAGAAGTAAAGACAGGGACAAAATTTGCAGCCACAACTCCAGAGTCTTGCACGCAGTTTTGTGCTTTGCATCTGTGAACAGGGTGGTCGGAAAGGAACTTAAATTTTTTTTCACAAGTACAAATCTTTTTTATAACCATATAAATCCTTTTTTTTTTTACACATTCACAAACTTGATTTTTTTTAGGCAGATTGTTTTTACAGGGTGACAAGCTCGATTTACAGTTACAAACTCTGAAATTATTTAAAACTGCAAAATCTTTAGGACTTAGCACATAGTAGGCCTTTAACACAAAGAGCTGTACTCTCTGCACAACCAATGCAGTGTTTTATTGTGACCTTGTGACTGCACAGCCTCAGTAGCATGTCCAACTACATTTCACTGCCAACTTGTATGTGCTTTTGACAAATAAACAACTTGAACTTGAACAGTTGTACAGACTGCCTTGGATCGTTAATAGTGCAAGCAGCCATGTGTTCTGGTTAAAACAGGCCAGCATTGCCTCAGTGAATCCCTGTTTGTTTGACTTACAACAAGATACACAATCTCAGCTGTGTTTGATTTAGGATCATCTCAAGCTGACGTAAATGTCTGGTATGCTCTTGTATAGGCAAAAGGTTTTAGAGAGAGAGAAAAAAAAACGCTTAGGAATTATTTTCTATACTTAGGTCCGAACAAGAATAATATATCACTTGATGTTCTTGTTTTATTAATCTATTTAGAGTTAGATCAATCAATTAACTCATATGACAAGTGATCATGGACCCCTGGTGCCGAAGGCACATGAACACTGAAAAACACCAGCGCAAATTAATCACTGACTCACCCAATGTCGATGAGTGGAGGCTTCCCTCGACCCCTCTTGTAGCACAGGAAGAGCTCGGGGCTCTTAAGACTGCCATGGTTAAGGTTGGCTGGCTGGCCACTGTAGGTGCTTTCGATACAAGTAAAGCCCTCTGGGACAGTTTCTCCTGCTGATCTGTTAATGACAGCTAGATCAGTGATGGGAGCTTTAGGCCCACTGGACTTGGCCTCAGACAGGTCCTGCTCCAAGGGGGTGGACTTGTCTGTCAGTCCGGCCACCACAAAGTAGTCGGTCACGCGGTGACCCTTGTCCTCGATCATGGCTGGGTGCACCTGAAGGTTGGGAAAATAAAAATATAAAATTCAATCAAATCGATCTTTACACAGCCTGGATTTAAATCAATGTTCCAGCACAGTTTAGCTCATGTACAAACCTACACAACTCTCTAAACACACTGTATTTAAGCTATAGCCAAGGAGCACACTGAACATTGAAAGCAAAGCTCTTACATTTCATTTGGGGATGGTGAGACAGACCTCACACCCAAGAATACACAGAATACTAAATAATACTGTAACCAAGGCAGTAAAAAAGTTCCATTAAGACTCTTGCATCACAACGAAGCAAACAAACTGGGAAAACACAAGCAGTAAAGAAGAGTCTGGCAACACTCTTGACATTGTATATCACAGCAGTGATCTTTACAAGATGAGACTTATAGCTCTAGCGGTTTCAGAGAGCCATGGGAGAGCAGCTGAGCCTGGGGGAATGCTCAGAAATGCCACTTAAAGTGTAAATCAAACAGACACACGTCTATACAGCACTTGAAATACAGTCTCACATGTGACTTGAATGATTAAGATATGAAAGATGATACATGTTTTTATGGTTAGAGCAGCTGTAGTGCTTCTAGCCTTTATATACCCGACATTTAAATCAATATCTCTTAAAGGCTCTTTTTGCTTTTCAATCCTTGAGTCATGATTCAGTTTTACCAGCTGCTTGTGTCTCAGTGATCAGTTATACTATTTTTCACTACACTTATGTTTAAAAGATGGGTTTTTAAGAAATGGGTAAACTGGTTAAAAGACTAATCCGAGGGAAAATGTTAACCCTTGGTCTGTTCTGAGATACATTGCACATAAAACTGGAACTATGACCATGAACTACAGGGATAAGTCTGTAAACTACAACATCAGAGGATGTCAGTACACTGTACCACGTAGGCTATGTGGTAATCAGTCTCTGTTCATGACTTCCTGATAAATTCAGGTTAGTTTATCATTTGTTACTGGACTGCAGATGTCAGCCACCACACAGAAGAGTAAGGGTGAGATGCCAGTTGTCCAGCAGAGAGGTAAAAATCCATTATTCTCATCTTTTTCACACAAGTTGTTGCTGTCAGGTTTAGAGCCTCCCTATGAGACCTTATGGTTGGTAAATGTGTTTTTCTGTAAAGAAAGAGCTATCCTATGCTATGCTCACACTTGCAGCCCAAGGAGCAGGACCCTCATTAAAAATTTGTGTGCACACAGGTACTATGTTTCCATCAATGCAAATTGAAGCCAAAACCAATAAATACTCAGGACTTCTGTAATAATATTTGAAGCAAGAATTAATACTTTTTTTGTATAATCAATACCAAATAAGTTATGCTGCTGAGTAAAATGTAAATAAAATACATTAATTTCTAAATTTCACTTTAAAGCAGTAAAATAACATTAAATATTTAGGGCAATATATTTGAATATTTAATTTTTCTTGAAATCAGTTCATCTGGAATTTAAGGTGGACGAGATGATATAGTAGGGGATGGGTGCAATAAAAACCTGGAAAAGTACGGGATACTAACAACAAACAGCTTTAGGAAAATTTTTGCAACTGTTAGGTTAATTGGCAACATATCACAAACGAGATTGGCTATAATAAAGAGCACCTTAGAGAGGCAGAGACTCTCAGACAAAAAGCAGAGATTCAGCAATCTGCAAAAAACTAAGTCTACAAATTGTGGAAGAATCTTAAAATAATGTTCCTCGATGTAAAATTGTGAAGCCTTTAAATATTTTATCATTTACAGTACATGACATCATCAACAGTGAGTGTGAGTGGTTGTTTGTCTTTCTGTGTTGGCCTTGCCATAGACTGGCAACCTTTCCAGGAAGCACCCTGCCTCACAGCTGGTAATTCAGGGGTGTCCAAAGTCAGTCCTCGAGGGCTGCAGGTTTTCAGTGTTTACCTGCTCCATCACATTTAACTCTGATTAAATGGATCCAATTGCTTATGAAGTTCTGCACGACGACTCAATTTATATTCAACTGAATCTATTACACCAGCCCAGCTTCCTTGTAGAAGAGTCTGGTGTGGCAGACTGGTATACTTGCAATCCAGAGCTTTAATCAATAGAAAATATTTGGTACAGCATGAACAGCAAAATACAAAAAAAAAATAAATAAAAGAACTGTTGAGCAGCTAGAATCCGATATTAGAAAAGAATGGTTTTACATTCCTCTCCAAACCCTTGAGCAGTGGGTTTCCTCAAGTCTCA
The DNA here is from genome assembly GCF_017639745.1 of Melanotaenia boesemani. Classification (NCBI taxonomy): domain Eukaryota; kingdom Metazoa; phylum Chordata; class Actinopteri; order Atheriniformes; family Melanotaeniidae; genus Melanotaenia; species Melanotaenia boesemani. The sequence goes on along the minus strand of NC_055686.1, from coordinate 16,948,040 downwards.
GGAATTTACACATTCCCGTTGATGCAGAGAGGACAGCACATAGTGGTAAACATAGTTTTGTCTCAGCTTTTTTGAGACGCATTGTTGCCATCAAATTAAAGATGCTCCACATATGTTAAATATTTAGAACATCTCACTTTCTATATTTGACATGTTTTCAATGCTCTGTTATGAATAAAATATTAGCTTATGAGATCAATCATTGCATTCTGTTTTTATTAACATTTTACACTGCATCACAAATATTTTAAATTGGGGTATTTATTTATTTGGTTTTGCTTCATCATCAATTTTTGAAAAATGCAGACAAGGTGGAAACCTGGCTGACTAAAAATGTCTTATTTCCTCTAATATTTCTGTACAACAGTGCTCTGACTTTACAATGAATCACCAGAGCTGATGACTTCCTAGTAAGCAATCAAACTTAAGTTATACCATTTCAAAACACAGTTAATTATACCATTTGTTTAAAAAAATGCTAAGTGTATTCTGCAAACCAGATCAGAACAAACATACCTAAAAAAAGAGCAACTTAAAGCGAGTATGTCATCTTCAAAGAGCTTTCAGTAATGATTTGGAAGTTCATTTTTTTTCCAGTGATGAGTCAGTTTGTGGCAGGAGGGAAAAAATACTTTGTACAGCCACAGCCAGTACACAGCTCTAGACTTCATGACAGATTAATGCATTGTAATAATCTGGTATATGCAGGTTCACTAATCAGTTTCACATTTTGCAAATATATCAATCATCAGAGCCAAAATACAGGGATTCTGAATAGTATATAATAGTGCCACTGGAGTTTCTTTGTTCAGGAGACTAGGCTGCAACACGCAATGTCCACTGGCTGCAGTGTGGTGTACACATTGTACCTGTGCTGCTGAGGTGGCAAGAGGCAAACAGACCTGACAGCCTAAAAGGACAATTATTCACCCACAGCAATACAGACAAAAACCCCACAGCTGACACACTTTCCACACACACTGGCAAAGAATAAATAATGTTTTCTTTTAGATTTTAAGCCTTTAAGTTATTCTGGAACATAGCATGAACACTACAGCATATATTCTGCAACAGCAACAGCATGTGATCGCATTTGTCAAGTTGTGTTTAATTTTTTTAGACCACAATATGAACAATCAATGCAGTACTGGTTGTTGGCTTTTGGTCTACACTCGGCATTTTGCCTTTGTACATGTGCCAAATTTGATTTCTTTGAAAGTCCGCCTAGTATAACAGGCACTTTTCAAGAATTGTATGTGGATATTTGCCCAGAATTAAGCCCATTTTCTCAGTTTAATACCAGGAAGTGGTTCAGTAAGAGTGTAACTGAGTCAACAAAATTCTTATGCATTAAATTTCAAATGCAATTTTCATACACAAGCAGAGATTAAATGATAACCTTTCCACTAAAAGGAAAAAAAAAGAAGAAAAAAAAAAACAATACATGTGCATCACTGAAGAGACACTGAATAAGCATAATCACACTGAAAATACTGTTTCAGCTATCTGTAATCTGCCTTTGGTCAGGATTGTAGCTGAACTCACTGTTTTCCTTTCCATTCTAAAAAATGTCCCTGAAACTTGTGTCTTTATTTGTTCTTGTAAATGTTTCCAGATAAGTTTCTTTTTTTTCTTTTCTAACAGCATGATGAAGAATCTTGTCTGTGTCATACCTCATGCTAGTTTTGACTGGATTCGGCTCTTATTGCAAGATGATGCACAACCACAATTTACAGAAACGTAAGACTTTTTGCAGTGGAGACATTTACTGCCTTGTATCCATGGCAACTGCTTACTGCTCAAACCCTATTCAAAAGTCATCCCATACTTTATCTGAAATGAACAATATTAAATGTGCTTCAACCAAAGCCTGGTCAGTAAATTTATTATGGTGGTTTAAGAGGTGACGGTATGATCTGCCTGTATTTGTGGCTCCATTAATCCCTCTTCACAACCAAGGCACAGGCTTGCAGCTACAGGCATCACACTACTCCCGTTTCTGACAGCATCACTTATTGTTTTTCTAAAATGAACAATGTGAACTTCAAGCCCAGATTTAGAGATGCAGATTTGTACTCTTCTTAGATTATTCAAAACTAAGCAAACAAAACCTTAAAACAAACAAACAAACAAACAAACAAACATCTGACTAGCTAAGCAACCAATGTCTCCTTATACAAATGCTCAAGCCAAACACTTAAGTTTATTGTGGCATAAAAGCCAACCAGCAGAGCACAATGCGAGGACTAAAGTTAACGTCCTATTTCACAATTTTTAACAAAGTGATTCAGATCCACACATGATTTTATTTGAAAGGGTTTTCCAAATGGCAGCTGTTGCCTAATCTTGGTAACAGACAAGCAAACATACAGTGCACAAAGCATGCCTTCATCTTGGTCCTGCTACGGTGGTAGAATAGCTGATTTTACATTAAGTTATCACTTCAGTGCAGAACCAAAACAAGCACAAGAGTTGCCCCAATTAAACTAAATTCACATTCACATGAGACAGATGAGTTTTTTGCCCAGGAAAACATTTGAAAACGATTTAACAGTTACTGCATCTCCACCAGACACCCCACAACTATACTAATATCTCATAGACAACTCACGGTAGATAAGCACCAATGCTGCTATAGCAACCCAGCCCCAACAATGCCAAGCTGCTCGGCCCTGAGCTGCGACTACTGTTACTCGAGCTCAGAAAACTGATCTCAGAGGGTACCCTTAGTCCAGGAGACATGCTCTCTGTTGTCTGCTGTCGGGACTCCAAGGTCACTGGAACAAACTTAGTTTCAGTTTTAGATGTATACAAATGAAAAGCTATTTTATTGTCCACTTGAGTTAACAGAACAGTTGACATAAATGTACAAAGAACTAGACTTTAAAATATCTTTAGCAAAGCGAGTTTTATTGTAGGGGTTTCTGCCCTCATGAGTGGACAAGAGAAAAGCTCAGGACCATTTTGAATCTTTAAATGTTTTTTTTTTTTTTTTTTTCAACCGGGTGTAAAGTGACTGGGTCAAAATAGGTCATTACATTTCCACTATATTAAAGTCTGTTGTAACTTGAGCCCCTGCCACTAAAGGCTGTGTTCTGCCTCTCCCTTGCCATTTGAAAACCTGTTCCTCTGTTACTCCTGAGCCCTGATGATCAAGTGTCACACTTTTTGTCTGGGCTCCACTCAAACTGCAGGGTCACAACAAGCCATCAAGCTTTTGTTACCTTTTTTCTTTTATCAAATTGGGGTTGGTTTAAAAAAAAAAAAAATCTATCTAGTCCTCTGAGCCAGAAATCTCATGAGGCCAAACAAAAACGTTGAAAAATAACCATAGCAACAACTGGCAAAAAGACGAAGAAGAAGAAACATAGCAACAACCAGACAAAAACAGCCCGATAATCTTTATGTGTGTACCATGCCTTAGATGCACTCAACTGATGGATGCAGGCTGGAGAGTTTGCAGTATTTGGTGGGTATTTTGTACATATAAACCAGATTATGTCAGGAACTTCTAGTTTATGTGGACTCCTTCAGGGTTCTAGTCTGGACCCACTACTGTTCTTGCTATACATATTCTTAACCTAGCATAGATAGATAATAAACTCATTTGGTTTAATATCAAATCTATACTGATGATACCCAGGTATACTGCTTCTTCAAGAAGTCTGAGTTTTACTAATCATCACAGTTAATCAGAATTAACTGATAATTACCTCCAATTAATCTCTGATAGGAAAGAATATCTAATCATCGCCCCAACAGGGGTAAAATATTGGCTTTTTAAGCTCCGTTGACTGACAAATTTAGGTGTTTTGTTTGACAAGTCCACATATTTGGACTGTTACTCCAAGTAGTTGGATCGAAATTGCCGTTTCCACCTGAGGAATATTTTAAAATGAATTTGAGATGATTATCTAAGCTTTTATTTAGTCTCACGGAAATGGTTGTTATGCACTTTTTTACTTGCCTTAACAAAAACAAAGTCACCAACACCAATCAATCACCCTTGGACTCAGCCTCAACTTCTTCTTACAAACAATGTGTGGCTCAGCTCTCGCCCACCAGAACACGATTTTGAAATAAAACAAATTAAGGCTATCAAAAATAACACGTTAATGACGCTAACTAATTTAACTGCGTTAACATTTTTAATGCAGGGCTGGGCGACATGAACCAAATTTTATATCTCAATATTTTTTACCTAATTCAAGATATACGATATATATCTCAATATTTTTTTTGTCAAGTAACCAAAGAGACAGTTCTAATTTACAGCCTTCAGTGCTAAATACACTTTTATTAAGAATCAGCAGCACGTGTGCATTAAAACAGTTGACTGGAATTAAAGTAATTTTATATTAAATTAAATGCTCCTAAAACAAAATGAATGAAAATACTTTTCAATCACCATAGAAAAAATATAGCTGTGCAAAATGCAAAAGAAAAGATCCTTTTAACCAAGAACAAGCTATCTTGATATAAACGATATTCCCTCATTCTATATCGCGTCTGATAGTCTTGATTTATTTGAAAATCTTGATATATTGCCATGCATGATGAGCCCAATACGACCATCATTTCTTTGTTATGACAGCGGGACATGGAGATGGAACAAATCAGTTGGCTGGGTATGGATGGATTTGCGTACAAAATGAACATCGAGGGAACAACCCATGGGACTTTTTCCTGGTAAGACACACCCGTACTTTTCCGGGGGGTTTTAAAAAACTTTTCTCTGAGTTTTACATAAACTGTGCAGCGTTCTGCCTCCTCCTCTTCCCCTCTTGTTGTTCTGTGACTGGCTGTCCATGATCAGCTGATGAGTTTTTCTGTTACTAGTACTGTCTCTCTTGTTGCGTTTATTGTTTAGTAGGTAAGGAGGAAACTAGCGGTTTGTGGTTCACACTGGCATATATTTACCCCAAAGTGTTGTTTTTGTCAGTACTCCTCTCTAATAAAGTAGCTGACGTGGTAGAAAGGATTTATACTTCTGCTTTGCAGGGACAGATCTAGAAAAGCTTTAATGGGTGGACAAGGTAGGGGAATGAACCAGGAAAAGGAGGTATAAATGAGACATTTTTAAGGTCTAAATTTTATAAAATATTGAACTAATTATTTCAACTAAAGTGATAACCTAACGTAAAAAATAGGTAATGATATATTTTATCAACAGTTGTTTACTTTAGGTGATGCTACTGTAGGATTTTATCACTGCTCGACAAAGACTTACACTTTGATAATAAAAAGAAAAATGTGTTTTTAGTCTTTTTATCCAGATCAGTTTTATCGGAGTTTCTTCTTCAACATTGACTGTTTAACTTCAGTCATCACATCTGGTGTTTTTATGACAGGAGATGGCTGATGAGGTGGAAACAGATTAGTTGTCTTCTCTCTTCTTTTGAAGAACTTACATTAAATAATTTAAGATTAAGCCAAATAATTTCAAATGCTTCTTGTAGCTTTAAAATGGCAGGAGACTCTGAAAAACAATAAATAAGCATATAGGTGTATATTTAATATGGCAGCTTAGAAAGTATTTGTTTGAACGCCGCCCACTGCACACAGTTTACATACACCCTAATGACCGACTCCACCGACCACTCCATTCCCTCACCGGTGCCACGGGAGCACCACAAATTGCTACCTGGTCTGTGGGAATCACTCAATATAAATACTTGTATCAAGATCGAAAAATTGAGCTGCTCTGAGATCATTTACAGGAGCTCACAGGTGGGGAAAACCTATCAAGATATCTTAAGATAAAACTAGATAAGGTGAAATCAGATACAACAAAATATAATGAATCACTGCTGCCTACAGTCGACTACTCTTTACCAAGGAACATATTAACATTTCAAAGCCTTTCAAAGCTGCTATATAAAAACTAACTGATGATCAACAGATTTGATAATTTTTTAGTCTTAAACTCCTCAGATGTTCCCTCGCTAGGAAGTTTACCATAGCTGCACTAGTCCTGACCTGATTGCAAACATTCTTATGCTGGACTTCTCATCCCAAGAACCCCTGAGGGAAAGGAGGTCCTTCTCACCTACTTGTACTTTTTGACTGCATTTTAGGCAACCACCTCGTTCACTCCTTTGTTTAACAGACCTCAAAGTTAACTCAGACAAATAAAAGACCTCTGTAGAATATAGAGAGACATAAACAAACACAAAAACAGAGATTTCTCTATTTTAGTGTACAAAGTGAAACCCCTTACTCCATCCCCCCATGGTCTGCCCCACAATGATCTCATCCCTTTTACACAAAAGAGCCTGGAGGCTCGTTCCCCGGGGGTAAAAGAGCCTGCCTCTCTGTGAGTGTGTGCATGCACAAGTGTGTATGCAACGCTGGACAACAGACAGTGCTGTATCTGTCTCGGTTATTTGTGCAGAAGGCTTGCCATGCACACCCACTCATAGCTTTCCTGAAACAGCTGCTGAAGATAATACACTTTTGTGTAGTGTGTGTAGTTGCAGTAATTCCACAAGTGAGTGGACCCAGCTGACTAAAGTGGGGTACATACATAAAGATTATCGGGCTGTTTTTGTCACAGTTTTGCCCCTTCCCGACCAAGGACAGCCAACGCCCAGTTATCTTAAGTTTTATAAAATCTTCCTGTAAAATTTGGTCTGAGGTGAGTTAAAAGCGAATTTGTCTTCACGTGTGTGCGGAAAGTCTGTGGATTGCGACGTGGAACTGAATGTAGCCAATCAGAGAGCAAGCTGACTGGGGAGTCCCAAGACCACCATCATTCCCTCGTCTTGTATATCCTCTTCCATGCTGGGTGTTGTGTTTTCCGGTTGTTGTCATGGTGTTTTACATTTTATGTTGCTCACAATACATTTATATTTGGAATACAAAACCAGTCTTTCATGATCTCACCTTTGTGTGGGTGTATACTTTATGTATTAATGAGGTTGGTGGTTCTTGTATGTGTGTGTTGCTCCAGGACAGGGGTGTTTGAGACTGGGAGGAAAAATCAGAGTATACCACTAGTTTAAACTAAGCTATACTACTGAAAAAATAATAATGGTAAAGATGGAAAACAGCAAGTGAAAGAAGGGAAATGATGGAAGGAAAACAAATGATGAAGCCTGTAGGGAAAGAAGGAAGAGACAGATGAGATGATAGAGAAGTACAGTAAATACTACAGCATGATCTTTATTCTGAAAATTGCAAGTGACTGAAAACAGTTCACGTTCATCCTTTTGTTGCAGAAGATGTGCACTAAAGAGCAGGTTGTGGAGATAAACAGCAGGTGTCTGGAAAAGTAAATGTTTAATACTGATTTTAGAGATTTTGTTTACATTGTCACGTTTAAGCTTGAAAATAAATACATATCGAAGCACATATTAGAGTATTTGGCTTTAAACAAGGTGACAATGCTCAAGAAAGCTTAAATAAAAAGCGGTTTTTATTGTTTTGGTTCACTGAGATTTCTTTACGAGGGTGTGGGCTCAGCCCCTAATGTTCCCAGGTCCAGGAAATGCCCCTGGTATAAACTTTGCTCAAAATCCTGTTGAGCACATTCTGATACTCGTCTCCGGTCTCCTAACAGATACCCAGAAGCAGAAAACCACATTATAATATTTTTAAACTGTCACATGGTAAAAAATGGTAGATATCCCCCTCATAAAAATGTTAATTTTCTTGTTACATTTTGTTAAACGGCCAAAAAAAGACTTTATATTAAAAAAAATAGACTTTTCTGACCATTTTTTCATGGGTCGGGCCTTAATGGGTTAAAAAAAATCCTTATATGTGTATCAGTCTTAAAGAAGTAGAAAAGCTTACCCATCACACCAAACCCTGTAAACCAAACAAGTGTAAATATATGTGAATTTCAGTGCAAAAGTTACATAATCAGGTCCACTTAAACACGCTTAAAATCATGCCTCAAAGATCAGGAGCATCATCCAGGACAAAATAGTCCAAGTCAAAGATAGAGTGAAAAAAAAGAAAAAAAGTTACTTATTTCAGCTGCAAAAGCCTTTGAACCAATACTTTCTCAGTCTGAGCCATTCTGTATCAGCCTCTGCAGCATAGGTGTCTGCTTCAAGTGGCACTCTGTGGCTCTGGATTTTAGAGGATCTGAAGAACAAAGTGGGCCTCCCTGCCACCTGTCATCACAGTAAGCTGCCAGCGATGGAGGCCAGACTGAGTACCAGGTGCCAATGAGTTGACAAAATCTCAATCTGAACAGACGATGACCACAGACAAAGCTTGATGCTCTTACCGGGTGGAATGTGGGTTAGATAGTTCAGAAAGGAAAGCCAGCTGAGTTGCTGTCTGATTTAATTCATATGGTATAAGATGGAGTATATGTGCAAATTGCCTTTGGTCTATAAATACTTTGCTAATTTATAACAGTGTGCTGTGATCAGAGAGCTCAGCTCAGTTGAATGAACTCAGACAGCCTTCAGGTTGAAAAGCATAAAATAAGAAAAGACTCAAGTACAACTGATAAAATCTGGAAACATAACTCAGTTTTCAATATTTGTTTACCTGAGAGCACAAGAGGTGGAACATTTACAATCTATCTGTTTTTTTTTTTTGGCTCTAGATAAGCTTGTGTGATATGCTGGCACTATCATATCCATATGCCAACAACATCTCCTCTCTGCACAGCCTAAACAAACCAAAAGACCTGCAGTGACCTCTGTTTCTCTGTTTTGTTTGTTAGTCCTAGCAGCGGTTTTCAAACACATATTCACAAACAGAATCCCATTTAATTTAGGAGCTGATGGTAGCTGTCAACAAGCTTCTAAGAATGGGTATCTTGTTTGCCAAATCACTTTGATAACAGATAGAACAAATAAAGTTAGTTGTTTTTGCCACAGGCCATTTATTTGGATCCTTTGGGCACAACCTGTTTAAAAGCTCGAGTTTTTTTTTTTTTCCTCCTGGGCTTTCTAACTAAATTGCTGTTCAAATATGTGCAACTTGTGTTTAAGAAATATGCCAAACAAAAGATTTGCAGGTTTTAAAGCTATAACTACAAACACCACTGGTTAACTGACTACCCAGCTGTTTTAGCTCTATGACAAACACACACTCCTCACTAACATTTTCCATTTCCCTCTAGTGTGTTCTCTCTCTCTACAAATTTTTCCAAGTCCATGACAGGCCAAGATAGCATCAAAGCTAAGTGCAGTGTCTGAGGGCAATTGGTGGGGGAGAGGTGGCACAATTCCTACTAAACAAAACAGAAACTTTTCCACTTTCTCCTGTTGAATCACTACAGGTATAAATATACACTGTACAAGCACACTATTTAAGAGGCAGGTATGTTAGAAAACAATATACTTCAAGTGTTCAAAAGCACCTATTGTCTCCACAGCCAACAGCAGCAGGTAGGCTATGCTTTCTAAAACATGACAACAGCACTGAACAAGGATGGTTATATATATTCTAAATATACTCAGTTTAAAAGTTTGGGAAAAATACAACTCTTTGAATTACAGAGACTTCTTGGAGAGGTTAGACCATGAGCGGCAGCTCAGAAAAGTGAAGCTAGGCTCTGCAGAAACGTCACAAGACTGCCTCCCTCTTGAAGCGTGACAGCCCCACAGACAGAGAGCATTCTTTCCACTTTGAGAAGAGTGGAAAGAGGGCAAACTCATTAGCCTTACTGGCTAACTTTAACACTACCAACTCAGACCCAAGCATGCTAAAAGAAAAGAAGTGACATATAACTGCGAGGGCCAGAGGAAGAAAGTAGGTTACCTGAGACGGGTTCTGGTTGGATCCACAGGATCCATGCTTTTGATCTTTGGCTAGACACAACTGTCTGAAGTTAATATGTCTAAAGATACGAAAACAGGTTGTTAAATAAAAATGCACTGAACTGTTTCAGTTACATATTGGCTCAACAAACAGAATTTGTTAAGTAGTATCAAACCAGCACATTTCCTTTGAATAATCAATTAGAAACATTAAAAGTAGTAAAGGAAATGACTACATAGAAAATCAGGTGTACTAAACAGGTCAACAAGTTGCTGCTGAATTGCTGATTACTTCAGATTTTCCAGCTGATAAAAGCAAACGCTCTTACATATCAGAGGTTTGGAAATTTCTCAGTTCTAACGGTGCGTACAGGGACAATGCCACACTGACAAAACAAAGGTCAATCTTTGTAGCCAACACAAAATTATAGTATACCATTGCATACATTTTAACTAAACAGTTACCAATGTGTAAAATCTTCCTCACAAAAGTCGAGTACTTTGCCAGCATGGGCAACATTACGAACACAACCCATTTTCACCTCGACCAAGGGCCACGTGCAGTAGGACCAATCAGTCAAACATGAATAAGGTGCTGTCAACTTGGTTGTCCAATTCAGAGGGAAAGAGAATCATCTAATTTCACCTTTAGACATAAGGATCTATCGATCTGGTGAAAGAGAAGTCTGAGTTTAAGCTGCTGAGGGCCTTGGAGTCATGATATAAGCTTGTATCAAAAACTTTACTTTAGAAAAACAGCTACAGCTGGACTCAACAGTCAAACTGCAAGCCTGTTTTTTCCTGACTTGCTATGGTTCAAGTCCAAAAAACTTTTGCCACAATTGAGTTTGTATAAATCCTGTTGTTTGCAGCACCATTCATAAATATGGTAAAGAGACTGTACTTTTATAGCCCTTTTCTAGTCATAAGCTGATCGCTTTTACACTACATGTCATGTTCACACACACTCATCCAGCACTTCCACTCTTACATACTAATTACTTTTTCCTATAGTCATTCATACCCCAACAGACACATTGGGCAACATTGGGTTCAGTGTCTTGAACAAGGACACTTTGGGATCGATCCACCAACTCTCCTGAGCTACAGCTGCCTATAAATACCGCTCAGTGTCTGAAACACTATGGTTGCAAAGAGCATTTACAAATATGTGCGTTGTGTGTTAAAGACACCGACTTACCAGTCAACTCAGAACTGGGTCCATGGCTTGCCCTGAACCAGCACTGGTCAAAAGGGTTATGTGAGTAAAGCTGGTTAAGGAGCCATGGCACAAGAATGGTGGATTTTTAAGAAACGGTGTTGTATGCAAAAGACATTGTACTGTGCAGTGGTGAGGTTGTTCTCTCAGACACTAACATTGAAACCCTTTTTGAAGGCAGTAAATTAAAAAAAATTGATTTTAGATTGACCAGACTTTTTGTCTTTACAGTAATGTGATTAAGCCAGATACTGAGAACCATCATGATGCATTTCATCTTCTTGGAAAAATGCTGGATGATTAGACCTGCTAGAGCAACATTTGCTAAATCAAATGACGACCCGATTATGCTTTGGATGATTTGTACTTATATAAAGGGTTTAATTAGGTTAAATATTTCTGCTCTTTTTAAATCTATAGAGGCTAATTCAGCCATGAAAAGACAGCCCTTTCTTCACAGCGATGGAAAGTGAACTAGCAGCATCCATTAACAGAAACTGCTCTTAAACCTAAAGTTTAAAGTAATAAAGTGTGTCAAAAAAAAAAAACATTCAAGACTTTTTGTTGCTTCTCAGTAGATCACAATACCTCTAAGTATAGCCAATTCACTGCACAGATGTCTTTAAAGGCTGGCTTTGATTCAGGATTCTTCAAATCTTCACAGATTGAGAGATCACACACTTGATGATAACAAAAGACAGATCATACAAGAATTTTTTTTCTGTCATTTTATATTGTGTGGGGTGCACTACGGAGCACACCACACACGATACAGCAGAGTATCGGGTTCTTTACACTCAATATCCAAATCTGCCGTAGTAAAACGAGACTTCAGTGTAAACAAAACAAACAAAAAAATAAAGCGGATGAACAGGAAGAAGTAATGATGGTTGCTTTCTGCCTCCTACTTTCCAAAAAAAGACTATGGAAAAAGTTTCTGCAAACAACCAGTGATGGAAATAGCAGTGTTATAAATAACATCATAACTAACTTTTTTCACTAACGAATAATTTAATTGATCACTCTTCCCATCAATATAACGCTGTTACTGCCATAAATGTGGCGCATTATAACTGAAGCTGTTTTTTCATCAGACCACCTAGATCTCTAGGGGCATGTTTTTTCTTCCTCTTCCGTCAGTCAGGTTGTGTCTTGATTGGTTTTTGTTCTGCTATACACACTAAACACTAAAGGATTTCTAGTTGTAAATATTAAACATATTAAACATGTTCATTATTTACAATCTCTCCTTCTGAGCAGATCGGACCAGACAAAATAACTGTTAACACACCCCACACCGCTGGAAAATCGGACACAATGTCGTTTGCAAACATCTGGCAATTGGGCCTTTGCTGGCTTTTATGTTAAGGGGAAGATCGGGACAAAAATCGGCCTTAAGTTACACCAATTGTGATTTTTTTTCAGATGATGCCGCAGTAATAAAATCTGAATGTTATTAGGGCAGAGAGACACTCTGGCAATGCTTTAAGTGGCTGTGAGCTGTGCTGACATGTAGTCTTAAAGAGTTGTTTTTTTCCACAGCTTCTAATGCATTCAGCCTTCTGACAAAAGAGAAAAATATGTGAATTAGAGAAGTTTTGTTAAAAATTTGGCTGTATTCATATACACTCAGGCTTTACTGTTTTTACAAAAAGATACATGAAGATGGAACTTGCATGTTCCATGTGTGGAGCATGTGTGGAGTATTTAAGCCTGGTTGACTCAGTCTGGTTGACTCAAACTACTTTATCTGGATGTCTTTGCTGGCTTAGAGAAAGTTGATTTCGTAAGATTTTGGTTAGACTAATGTGCAAGTGTCTTTTAAACATCTAGACTGGCTGGATTAATACTAATTTCTTTCTCTAGTGTCATGTAAACATGATCAGTGTCTAGTGTTTTTTTTTCAGCCATGTTAGCTCTCCCTTACACATGTCCCATGACTTGGATTGATGACCACCCTTGCTGCTGGCTTAAAGGCACATCAACCTTGACCATCATTTGGCCTTCGTACCTTACAAATAAAAATGCAAAGTTTAAGGAAAGTGGAAAAGGTTCTGTCATCTCTGTCTCTGACAAATTCCCATTCAAAAGGGGCCTATTTGTTTTCCGACTCAATCAATGCTTCCCACTAGTCAGTGTGGTCTTACTGTTGGAATGTCTGTTTCCTTGTCTTTTAAACTGTACCAAATTAGTATGAGAAATGCATTTATGGGATGAACAACAAAGGGGAACTTGCCAAATCTTCTCTACCGATGCTAAACAGCTTACCCTGTTATTGACCCTTGTTTGACGTTGTTTACTGGATTGAATTATTGAAGACTTGAAGGAAAAAATACATTAGCAATTAAACAATCAATTCACAATTTACATTTAAAAGACAAGAGTCTCAGAACCATGTGGAAGAACAATAAACACAACATCCTGGGAGCTCTTTCTCAAGCCCATTCCATCCCTCTTCACACAAAGAGGGATAAGAGCATAAGAGTTCTCTGCATGCAAGTTTTTCATGGGCACAACCCACATATTCAAGTCTGCGGCTCATCCCACAAATGCATTTTCCTCACAAATGTGGCACCATATAAAAGGAAAATCAACAGGCTTTCCAACTGAATAATATTCACTGTCAAGAAGCATTGTTAAGCAAAGAAATAATTAACTAAACATGATTTCCTTGCGTTTTGATCAAAGTTTATATTGCCCCACCCCCTTTTTTTATTTTTTGTTTGACAAATAATACATGAGAAGACAAATAAAAGCAACTTAAATAATATAACTCAGAGAGAAAAAGGCAGTTTAATAAATAACTACCTTGAAAATGTCATTTAACTGACTTTAACAAAAGGTTGTGCATGCATGTATGTCAAAATATGAGTCACTTTTGTGGCTCTGTCAGAAAAACTCCTCTCATTTAAATCCTAAATCAACACTAGCTTTTCTCACACCCATCAAAATCCTATTTCACTTTTATCCAGCTAACTACAGAGTCCGTCAACCACCTCTCACTCCTCCTTTAACCTATCCACTCCATTTTCTTAGTCACCTGACAAAGCCGTTGGACAACTGGTGGCGGTGACAAAGTGCAAGTTCAATGTACACAAAACCCACAGTGCAGCCATGACCCACTTTATACCTGAAGTTTGTAGCAGCGAGTAGGAGAAAAGCTTTTTCAGCTCCTGTCAGGCCAAGCCAAGGTCAAGAGAGAATTTACTGCTGTGTTTCCACGTGGCAACTACTCAGTGAATTCTGCCAGAGCAATTCCCAATGTTTTTCACACTCCACAAGCCTCCATTATCCTGTTATCATGAGACATTCCTGCAGCCATCTCAGGTGGCAAAAGCATAGGAAGACATTTTTTGGTACACTGCAGGAGAAAGTGTCATTCTCTACTTTTTTTCTGCAGCAACTTGTGCCATGACTGTCATAACAGGAACACCACAAAAATGCCATGAATCACCAAAAGCTGTGATGGGAAGATGAAACCGAGTGAGCCGCTCTCCTGCCTTTGGGGCATAGACTGCTGCTGCTGACTGGCAGTCAGGCAGTCAAGTGCTGAGACATAGATATGTGAGCACCTTGGCACCGGATTCAGCCCTCACCTCAGTCAAACAGCCGAGAAAAAAAACATGTCGTATAACTTTTTAAACAGTAAGTCTGTCATCCTTGTATCTTAAATATAGTCATATCACCATGTTTTCTTTCCCACATGCTTGTGTATATAACAATTGCTCAAGATTGTTTGTTTAACTGTCTAAGTACATCCAGAGCGATGACGCAAGTACCTGGACAGAAAGCACACCGCACGCTAAAAAAGGAAGTCAGGTTAATAGTTCCTCATCGCGTGCGCAGTTTTGAATGCGTTAAAAAGCAATACCTCTCTTATATAAACTGTGTTATCCAACTAATTTTTTTAACTTTAGCATAAACTTCTTTATGCATGTGCTCCGGAGAAAACACCTGCCAGAGGTCAGACAGGAGAGAAGAGTCCGATTATCTGGCGTCAAGAAGGGCCCGGAGAGCAGGAGGAGGAAGGAGGAGGAGGAAGAGGAAGAGGAGAGGGGTGTTATATTCCCAACTGTTGCATCCGAACTATAACTAGGTCAACTTCGATGCAGGAAACACACATCACCGCAGACATAACAAAGGGAATTTCCTCTGGTGATCGGTCTAAGCAGCAATACGTGGCTATGCCTCTCTGGTCGTGGATTGATAACGAGGTGAAAAGTGCACAAGCAGAAATATCTGTTTACAGTTGGTCACCTAAGTCACACACACCTTAAAAAATCGTTAAAATGGTCCAGCCGCTATTTCTAATTTCCACAAGTAACTCTCTTTAGTCTTATCTCCCATGTGGGATAACGTGAGTACTTACCAGCTGTTTACACCGCGGCGAGAGACAATGTTGACATGTAGGCAACTTGCTGTTTTACCGCTCAACAAATTCCGTATTTGTGCAAAAACAGGACAAACCAGAACGACGCGAGGGGAAAGCCACTTCGAATTTACTCCTATAAAAACTTTGCAGGCCACTTCTTCGCCACACTTTTATCTGAAGTTGTCGGTGGAGGTAGGCGCCATGTTTGTGTCTGCGCTGATAGTTTTGTTGGTGAGCTTTCTTCATAAGCGTCTCTTTCAGGCTGGAACCGCCCAGAGCAGAGGAGCGGTAACTGACACAGGCCAGCGGCCAGCAGCGCCTAGCAAGCTAGCGGAAGTTAGGGTAACAGCTTCCGGTAGGCCTTCTCGAAATAAAACTGTTTAGTGACGTAGGCTTATTTAATAACACAAAAATCGCGTTTTTCTGTTTTTATATCAAACATGTAATAATTTATTTTATAGTTATTTCAAGTATGTTTCTTTTTTTTCAGGGACATATATTCAGTATATGGGGAAAGTAAGATTCAGGCAATGGCAAAATTCTCTTAGCGGTGAATATGTTTCGACTACCGGTTTAATCTTCTCTTCACAGCTGCCTTGACTCCATTGTGATCATGTGCCTTGTTTTTGTAGTTTCTGACGCCCCCAATCTTATCGGAAAAAATACACATGCGAAACAGGTGTAATCGCGTCATAAAAAATGGTTGATGTGTATTACCCATTGTAGCTCCAAATGTATTTGTGGTAACTTTACCACTCGAGACAATCATTACAGTAATTAGTTCACGCAACATGCTCACCAAGCACCTAAAACCCCAATTGCATAAGTTTTCCCAACTCGATCACACTGTTCAAGTTGATTGAATGAACAAGTGATTGCATACTTTCAAAATGGTGTATTCCAATCCAATCCACTTTATTTATATAGCACATGTTAAAACACATGGTTGCCAATGTGCTATACATATAAAATATAACTGTTGAAATGTAGGCATCCCTTACACAAAGACATGAAAAGACTTCACAAAAATATACAAATATATCTGAAATACACTAAAAAGAATTCAAATGTTTTAAGAATAAGATTAAAATGCATTTTAAGAAAATTGGCAGAGCAGGCTACAATCAAACTATTAGAAAGGTAGAATACACTAAAAGAAGTTAAGTCTTGAAACAGCTTGATCACCTCTGGTTTTGAGTCTCAGTTTTTGGATCAACTAGTTGATCTGCTGACCTCTGAACCTTTGATGGAGTGTATAGTTCAAGCAGGTCTGATCTGTAAGTTGGTGCTAGTCCATTTAATTATTAAAAACAATTAGTAAAATATTAAATGAATTCTAAAACTGCCAGTGTAGTGAAGCCAGGATAAGAGTGATGCATACAGAGCTTTACAGTAATCCAAAGCAAGATTTTGAACTTTCAAACGAATTCTATAAAAGCCATAACTGATAAACACTGGATATCACACCATTGTCTGCTATTGATAGTGGCACACCAACTTCTGCATATGCAATGGATTTAAACTTCAACCTGTGTATGCAATGCAAAATTTAATCTTTATTTCAAGTCTTTAGAAATACTTCTCAGTTTAATTAAAGCAGCTCAGAAGCATAGTTTTTTAATCCAAACTTAAAACTGGTGTGCAACAGATATTTTACAGCTATATACACATGCATTTATTACAAGTTAAAAATTACACACAAATTAAGACAGTTAATACTTGAAGCTAACACTTCATGTCATCTATAGGGGAGAACGTGATCAGTTTGGGGAGGCTGTACTCTTGCTTCTTTGGGGGTGAAGGTGTCTTGAGTGAATCTAGATCCAATGAAAACAACTTTTCTGTGTTTTCCTCTGATGCTGCTGGTTCAGTTCGCCAGTCCAGAGCAGAGACCTCGTAATCCGACAAAAAGCGCTCAGTTGTCCTCACACTTTCCAAAGCGCCATCATTACTTGCTTGTTGGATCTGACCCAGATGACGTGCTGTTAACAGTGACTGAGAGGGGATGGCCAGCTCTTCATCTTCTTCACTCCTCATGTCCACAGCTTCATCATCGAGAATCAGACTTTCACAGCTCGCCATTTCAGGGAGGGTCTCATGGTCGAGGCTGAACAGGACGGCGCTGCTGCCGGTGCCACTTGGGGTGTCGAGGACTTCTGCGTTGAACGTGTCCCATGATAGAGAGGCGTTGAGTAAGACCCCCTGCTGGCAGACAGAGGGGCTGTCTTGGCTCGTGACAACGGGCGTGGTAAAAGAGACGGTATGGATGCGAGAATCAGGGCTCACGGTTGAATTGTGGGGCTGACCAAGTTGCCCAGTTAAAGTCTTTTTCACCTCTGCTGACTGACGTAATTTTTTAGCTTCATCTTCTTCAACTGCTTTTCGCCAAGAGCTTTTCACATCCATAACTTAAAAAGGGAAGAGGAAAAGTAATCTCATTAATAAAAACACAACAAGTCAGCTTCTCCAATGTAACTTAATACACTGACACCTTCAGATTTTGAGGGTAAATTACTTTCAACTCACTCAAGCTCTCAGGTGTTCGATGCAGCTGTTTTCTTGTGGAGAAGGGATCTCTCTGAAGAGTGTTAAGAAGGCACTGCAAGTCTATATCTTTAACGCTGCCCTTTGGAGTGGTTGTAGTTATAGCATCTGCAAACTAAAAGACACATCTTCAGTGATTCTGCATTTATTATTCCAAGGTTCCTGCATTAAAAGCGGTGAAACCCCCCTTCATAAAAAAAATAAATAAATAATAATAATAATTCAATATACCTGATCAGCAAGGTTATCATATTCCAATTCTAAAATCTGAGTCTTGGTCCTCATGGGGGCCACCTTCCGATGGCTTGTCTTCCTCATGCTGGCCTAATATAAAAGCACATGAATTATTGAGGAACACAAAGTTGAAAATATTGAGTGAATCCAGTGATTTACTTACCATACTGGAGGTTGTCTGAAACACAGCTGCAGACTGAGGTGTTGGTGCAGACGGAGCCTTTCCAGAAGGGGATGGTGGTGTGTCAAAAAGCCAGTCCAGAGACGTATTTGCTCGTGCTTCAACAGTGACAACGGGACTTTCAGACGCTTTAAGTTTTGCAGGACAAGAACTGTTTCACAAAAGGAGAGCGCCTGGTTATTTAAAACACTTTGCACAGTGAAATGCTCACTTTCCTGCAGTTCAGTTCAGAGAGAAAAAAAATATCAAGTACATTCGAGTGGCCATTAACAGCCTGCTGTTGGGGCTTGGCACAGCAATAATCCTCAAGCTTAGTCACTTTGCACCTGCTGTCAATTAGCCTGAATAAATGAGTGACTAAGAATTGGCGTTTTGAGTTCTAATAAAGAACTGATCAAACTTCAGCTTTATAGCATAATAAAACAATTTTTGCATAACTTTGATAAGTGATCGATTTTAAAATAAAGTGTCTGCTCCGTATCTGTCCGTGACGATTTCACTTAATTCGCCCCGGTCATCAGAAAGCAGCGATACTCTAGGGAGGGACAGTGATGGACAGAACACTGCTCAGGGCTGTCCAGGTATCTGCCTCCCACCAGAAGCCAACACACCAAGCACTTAAAATACCAAATATAAAGTGGTGGCAATTAGTTCAGGTCCCCCCCAGATGCTGTTCAAAAACATGGTACCTTTTTCGGTTTGAATCACCATGGTTGACTACTTCCTGTGAGTCACTCGCTGTAGGTTTCTCTTCTGAAAGTCAAAATGCACAATCAAGTATAAACAAAAAGTGAATATTTATGTACAGATTGTAAAGGTCCAAGTCTGCTAACCTAGAAGCTTAGCAGGATACTGGGAAAAGATGGTACTTCTGTACGTAGCCTCAGCAGCTGGTTCAAAAGACAGTGGAGCCATTGGTGAAAGGAAACCAAGAGCCTAAAACAAGAAAAAAAAACAAAAAAACAGATTAGGATAAAGCAACAGGGTCACTCTGCATAAAATGGATGTTAAAACACAGTTAAAGACAAATTCCACAGGAGACTCACAGGATCTTCATTAAGGAAAGAGACTAGGGGTGTGTCTTTCAGCATGTCCATCCACCTCTTGTCCCAGTTAGCCTCCAACTCGCTAATGGTACTCTTGATTTCTGGAATTTCTTCCTTGGAAATCTTCTGTCTGAAGGGATGACAGCATGAGAAATAATACTTAACATTGCCTTTCAATGACAACATAGTAGCGCAAAAAAATTATTCATATCACAATTGGTTCACATCAGAAATGCATCCCACAAAGTGAGTACTGCTCATTATATACCTGATGAGGTGGAGGTCCTGCAGCACACGGGCCATCTGCTGACTCTTCTCCT
The DNA here is from genome assembly GCF_017639745.1 of Melanotaenia boesemani. Classification (NCBI taxonomy): domain Eukaryota; kingdom Metazoa; phylum Chordata; class Actinopteri; order Atheriniformes; family Melanotaeniidae; genus Melanotaenia; species Melanotaenia boesemani. The sequence goes on along the minus strand of NC_055686.1, from coordinate 16,928,396 downwards.
GCAGGAGCTGAGGACTGAGTCGGGACTCAGACGTAGAGGACACCCGACAGCGTTCCTCCTTAAGGAGCTGCACTGCGTGGTTCATCAGCTCCATTACGCAGAGGAGGTTCAGTTGGCCAGCTTCATACACATTCCCCGAAGTTAACTGAAAACCATTCAGACACAAAAATAAAGACCAATGAGACCTCTCATCTCTGTACTTGCTAGAAAATGATTGCCTTTACTGAAACTTTACTGGGGAAAAAAAAGGCTTTCCTCATAGCCTTAGGCAACAGCAAAATGACAACTGATGTTATAGACACAGTCTAAAAAGAAAAAAAAAAATTGTGCAAACAAGTCTGGATTAACAGAGCGAACTGTCTCATTATCATCATTGTCCTCACCTGATGTGGGAGACGCTCAATTCTCTCCAGCAGACAGGAAGGAATTTTGAGTACTCGATCCGTCCCATCCAGGACATATTGATCCACTTCGCCTTTCAAAACACTTTCCACTGCACTCTGCTCCTCTTTGATCGTTGAAAGCATTCTTTCAATGTCTGACCACAAGGAGCGCACCTTTGGACATCAAGTATAAAACAATTTAACAAAACCAATGTAGAAGTGTTTTTTTTTTTTTTTTTACACCTCAGCCATGTGACAAAGTTAAAACGTGATTTAAAAAGTCAGTGTGTGCACATGACGCATTTTAATAGAAAAAAAAAAAAAAAAATTACAAGACATACCTTTTTGATCTTCTCCACATGATAAGCTTCATCCTGAGCAGCATCACTGCTGTGACGCCTGCAAGTAGATCCCATTTTGATCAACTCTTTCCTCAAGCCTAAGAACGCTATTAGAAAATAATGTGGGGAAAAAAAGAAGCTGCACATACTTAAGAAGCTCATCATACTTGGTACCATCTGCTTTGATGTCCCTCATAGACTTCACAAGATGCCTGTACAAAAGGGAAGAATATGTTAAGAGAAAAGGGCATTAAGAAAGATGCAGTAAAAACTATTTTGCATATACTAATTAAAACAAATTCCTCTATATCAAGTCTGCACACCATAAGCACATCATTAAAATTGTTTAAAGCATGTAGTGTCTTGTCATAATTGGATTATCCAGGATGTAGAGCAATTATTCAAAATCTGAGATTCTCTTCTTTTGATCTGGTTGCAAACTAGTTCAGCATCATTTACAACATTTTTTTTTACATCTCATCTTCCTGCTGCAATGACAAAGCAAAATGTTTGCTGTTAAAGTAGGGTCAATGATTAACATCTCCAGCAGCCACAAGACGACCTCATGAACTCAATTAGTTCATTTGAAACAGGTGATGTTTGAAACAAAAAGGCAAAGCAACACTATAAACAGACAGCAATGGAAATTAACTATTCTAATCAATAAATCTGAACAGCAGATGGCAACATATTTAAAAATAAGACTGACTGTAAAAGGAATTTAGAAAAAATTAAAAGTTATGATTACTAAACATTTTATTTACGGTTTAACTTTAATCTACTACAAATGTCAACATGTTTTTTTTTATGACAGATTTGAGCAGATCAAAGAAATTTGACTTTATTGTCATAACCTGCCACATGAGTGTGAAGATACCCAAGTAGAACACTTCAGTACTGCTTGCAACATCTGATGTCAATATGAACAACACTAATGGACAAAATGGACAATGAAGCACTTACTGAGCTCGTCTCTGGTACGCTTGAAGAAAACAATCCTGATCAACCGCAGCTTTCAAAAACCTCGTACGAATTAGATTGAATCGTTTAACTGCCATGTCCAAGGTGGAGGCTGGCACAGCAATGGCCTCAGGAACCCAAGTGTCATCTGGCAATGATAATACTTAAAATTATTTAATTGATTTGAATTAAATAAACCACGACTAATGTTGTGTGGTGCTCTTGGACTGTGAACACAGTAGATACAAGCTGCTGGTATAGGTACAAATGGCTCTTCTTAAAGCTCTACCTGTGGTAAATGTCTTCATTTCCTGCAGCATGGTGTGTTTGGCTAAATGAAGCATCAAGCTGGTAAACTTGGGGCCTCCAGGTGACAGAAATAAAGACGCCACCACTTTGGATCCTGCATTTGCAGTTTCATCCTACAAGCACACACAAAACAAAACCCCACATACACAAACCCTGAATAGCACCACATTGCATAGCACACTTAAAGTTTGTGTAACACATATAAGACATTTTAGTATGACATCCTAGATGTCTATGGTAAACAGTGAGGGGAAATAATAAATGTAGTTGGAGAAATAATCAGCTATGGGGCTATAGTTTTAACATCACAAGATTTTCACAGAGTAAAAAGATAAATAATTCCACGTAAATTATTTTAAGTAGTATATTAGTTGCAATGACTCAAATTACTGAAAAATAAAGGATTTTTCTTTGTTATTTTTTGCTTCTTTGTTAAAGATAAGAGTTGATAAAATTCCAGTTAAATAGAGGTTCTAGCATTTTAACACTAAGTTTACTTATTTGCAAAGAATTTTCTTGGTCATAGAATAATATTTCTGAATTCCAACACTTAGTATATTTTCTTTTAGTATTTTCAGTTAAACTCTGGGCCAAGCTGCATTATTACACACCAAAGGTGCAGAAAAACAAAGTCTATACAGGACATCAATCGTCATTTTCCACACCATTGCATAACTGTTAAATTTATTTATAAAGGTATGCCACGTTGGCATCCTTTAAAAATTAAACTCCTGCAAAAATTAAACTGGAAATTTTAGCTTTATGAGTCATGCATCTAAACACAGATTTTCTTCTATGTAACAGTTTTAACTAGGATAAGACATTGAAAAGAACATAAAAAGGAAAGAAAAGACAGGCGAAATGATGCACAATGAGAATATGGTTGTCTTTCTTTCATTCTTAAGAACATTCATGAGGCAGGCAACTGTAAGAATGTTATATACACTTATGTTTCCATCTGAAAACTTTAGAGAGAAACATCATACCCAGATTCTTACCATTATTTCTCGCAACCAAGCGCAGGTAACCTTGCGAAATTCAGCATCTACTTTGTGGTCCAAAACGGGCCAGCAGTGCCTATATCAAAATAGAAGTGATATTTCGGTGTGTATAAATCACAAACACGAAGATACAGTGATAATAACAATTAAACATATAATCTAACTTTACCTGTACGCTTCGTGAAATCGTGTTGGGTTAAGTTTTTCCAATAAGAAGTGCGTTACTATGTAGAAAGCATCTTTGTTTGGTTTGTCGAACATATTCCTATTGGGCAAAAGGGTGATTAGTATAGGTGATCATTACTGTGAAATATAACGTAAAAATAATCCAAAGAGATGAGAGGAAGAGGTCAAGAATACGTTGGAGTAAAACATACATACAGGCTACAATGTGCGAACAAGTTATGATCTCTCCTAAAATAAACAAACTTACGGTCCAATATTGAGATGTTTAATGTTGACTTTGCCTACGACATATGAAGCTTCAACGTCTGGCTGAAATCCCAGTCCAAGGAGAGCAAACCAAAGATGCTGTCCATTCCTCTTCTGCAATAATACCGGGTTCGCCATTATTCCCAGAAGATCCACTGCTAGCTTATCTGCTAGCCTAAAAAGTTTACAGTTGGCTAACTGGCACTCTAACTTGTTGTGTTTCAGACAACATATATTTCTTTAAAAATAAATAAATACAGAAAAAGCAAAGGAAAGCCAGCAAAGCAAAGAGTTGTTCCTTAGAAGAAGCGCTCCATGTTTAATCCGAAACTGGAATAAATTTTATACGGAAACAAGAAGACGCAGGGAGGCTACCGCCAATTTTTCCAACAATAACCCGGATGTTGTTTGAAAGTATTTCCGGTAAGTAACACAAATGCATAAGTGCAATAAACAATATCAAGATTTGCCGTTAAGATTTCTACATTAGACCACTTAGAGATGGGTTTGATCACTTATAAATTTAGTCAGCAATAAAATGTATGTAAATATATATATACATATATATAAGAAGTTTTACTTGAACTTAAGACCAATGAAGCACATATACAGTTTCCATCAATACATCTGTCAGCCTATCAATATGGGCATTAGTTACTTAGCTTAATATTAAATTACCACATTACCTTCATTATACACAGCTGCATCATTATGTCACCATTTGTGTGACCTGAACTTATTCTGTTAAAGCAAACAGATCCAAAGTCCAACAAGCATTTCATCCACGGGTATCTTACTGGACTTCACTCCTAGTTTAAATCTGCAATGGAAAAGTCCTATACTCATACTATCAACCAAAGTTAAAGTTTTACAAAGTAAAACAGAAGTACAGCAAACCCTAAAAAGGATAACAATAGACATCTTTACAAAGTACGGAGGAAATTTTTCATAGATATTTATGAAACTTTATTGCACCACTGGCCATACCCTGGCCAAATTAATAACCCAATCAATAATCCAAGGATCATTGAAAAGCTGTTATAATAATAAAAAACACAAAATAAGCATGTGGAAAGTTTTTATTTGTCTTTTTTTTAAATTGAAGAACATACAAGCTCAAAATTTCAGTGTCCACCACAACTGATCAAGTAGAGCAACATAATAGACAGAAGTGCTCTTTGTTTTTGCTTTTTTTCTTTTCCCCCTAATTTGTCATATCAGTGTAGTTCTTTTAAAACCAGCTTGCAACACTCGCCCACCTTTGATGGATCAGACACTGATGAGTATTTGGAAATCTGAGAACTGACATCCAAAGAACGTGCCAAGTCCTGTGCTGATATGTCAGAGGCCACAGTGGTTCCCAAGGCCACCAGAAGCCTAAATATAGCCTCCTTGTCTTGTACTGTCTCCAGAGCTCTACTGGCCACAGAGAGACACTGAGCCTTGGCTTCAAGATCAGGCTGAGCGTGCAGGCAGCCAGCGTAGTTAAGCACCAAAGTAGCCAGAGCAATGTGGATGTTCTTATTGCAGACGGTAACCAGGTCAGCAGCACGTGACAGCACTGTTTCACGCTGAGCCATGAGGAGAGCTTGGCCACACTTGCCACTAAAGCAGTTACACAGAGTCCGTAATGCCAGCATCTGGTTGGCAGTACGACCCTCGGGCCTCATTAGGCTCAGCAGGTGGTTGCACAGCTGGACTCCCTCTGCCTCTCCACAAAGAGTCTCATTAACCTGCGGGTGACGCACTGCCAACCTCATAATGTCCAGGACAGGAAACACAATATCTAAAACACACAAGGAGAATTATTGAAATTTTGTTAGTGAACATAATGGACTTAAGAAACTTAAAATGTGTTTTTTTTGTGAGATAATTCCATAGTGAAAAACAAAACATATTCACAAAAATGTAATTAAGTTTTTAGATGCTGTAGCTATACCTTCAGGCCAGTGTGAGGCTTTCCAGAGCAAGTTAATCTGTTGGATGTTTGGAGGAGGCTCTGAGGAGTTTGGGTTGCACACAGACAACAACAGTAGCTCAAGACTTCCCAAAATGTCTTCAGAGAGCTTGTGCTCCTGAGGGGCACCTCCATTTAGTTCCTTCAACTTGGCTGGGAAGGAAAGAACAAAAATCACTGACCCTGATATCTTAAAGAATTTTAATATACCAGTTAAAGATCTTTATACCAAAACACAATTCAAGCCCCTTTGGCTTTAAAACTTTCATGACAAGGCTTGAAATAACTTGTGCATGTGCAAGCTTGTGCACATAAAATTGGAGCAGTGCACCTAATTTTTGACCCCAGGTGCACCTGTACATGTAATGGAAAAGCTAGTAGTTTGCAGTGTTGTCAGCTTAGTGACTCTTGTTATATTTAGCAACTATTTACACATCTCTTGCAACTTTTTTTTTTTTTTTTGACTAACGACAAATCTAGCAACTTTTTCTGGCAGTTCCTCCGAGCGGCAGCAGATATTCACCTCTGCAGACTGAAAATGAAATGCATGTACATGAAGCTGCCACCAACTGATCCGCCCTGGCCTACAGTCAGACATTATTGACTGGGCATGAGCGTCCTTTTCTGTCTCAGTCATTGAGATCATCTGTAGATGTGCTGCTGCAGCTAACATGAACAGGTGTCTGTTGACGTTTCCACACAAGAAACCAAGTTGTACTCTATGAAAACTTACTCCCAACGTACCGCACTTGTTTCACAGAACTACTGCGTTTAAATATTTTTATTTTAAGATATTAAGTTTTAAAAAGGTTTTTGTACTTTTGTACAGGCTGATGTCATCAGCTTGTTCAGATGTTACTTTATCTCCCCCTGCCTTTATATCATAAGGGAAATTGTAAGACAAAACGTCCATTTCCAGATTAACTGAATATTTACACAAGTTTGACCTCTTTATTTTTCTCTTAAATGCCACAACCTTCCTCCTATTATAGAAGATCTGACATTCTAATCCTGCTTTTTGTCTGTTCCAGCAGGTAAACACACCTGATGCTGAAATGTTATTAGATATTGTTTCCTCTGTGTTTAGAAGGAAGTCAGCTTTAATGAATAAATCCTAAAATTTTCATCCTTCTTTGTAATAAATATTTTTATTATATTACAATAATACTGAAGTTGAGATTTAGAGGAAATAGCTCTTAACTGCTACTGTGTTAAAGAGAATACTGCTGTTAAAATCAGCTCATTTGTTCTGGGTTAATAATCTTTTATTATTTTTGATGCAAGTCATTTTTTTGCACCAGTGTTTTTTTTGTTTTTTTTTTCTTGTTTGACAAAATTTTTATGTAGATTAAAAATATATGACACACTGCCCAGCAGTAGCCTGTTAGTTGCACATCATCACACCCGTTTTCAATGCTTACCAATGATCTGAGAGGCGTTGGCTTGCTCAAAGGTCACACCGTCAGTCTTGGGGAAGTAGATATTGGTAGGTGTTTGTCTAAGGGCTGCTGAGGAGTAGGCGCCTCCTCCTGCAGAAAGGAGAGGATGATAAAATAAGTGCTAACTCAACATCACAGTCATTTTTCTTATAGGAGAACTATAAAGGACAAGAACATCACAAACTCATTAATCTTTTTAAACTTTTTTTTCCTGAGATTTACAACAGCAGATTCTTTCGACATTCCTCATCATCACTGGCCCCTAAAGGTTGGTTGGACCGCTTACGTAAAATTGTGATATTTTCATCTTTAAAAGCTTTATAACACATACTTAAATGAACCACAAACCTTTTCTATCAACTCTTCAATGTTTCCAGTTTCACCAGTTTGTGATATCTGTCTGTAGTATTTCTGGACTAAATATGTAGAACTATTTCTAATACACTTTCAAAGCTGACACCCCTTATAAAATTGGAGAATCAAATGTTTATAACTGAGGGAAATTTCAATGAGTTTCAAGGCTTAAACACACATTTCATTTCAGCAATTTTATTAATTAATCTTAGCTTAAAATGTAAGTCTTGTCACTTCATGACATCACCAGCCTTTCTGTATAGTCAGGTGTATCAGTGGTTGTCTTAATCAGGATCTCACCTGTGAAGGGATCTGCCACCCCTACAGGAGCGCTTGGGTTGGGGCCTGACTCTGGGATGTAGCGACCAGCGCCTGACAGTTGGTGAGGGTGGAGGCAGCAAAAAAAAAAAAAATCAGCTATGAAACCGCATTCACAAGTAAATGTCACACAAATAGCTTGTCTGTAAATGTTCTGTACCTGTAAAAGGATCTGCTCCAAAACCTGGCCTATCATCAGATGAACCAGGGATATATCGTGCTCCTCCTATCATAAGAATGCACAACACACACATAAAAATAAATAAAATTAATTCAAATTAAATGAAAGAAAGAAAGAAGAGTTTCAGTAAATGTAATGAACATATAAAATAATAAATTAATTAAAAAAAAATACTCAAAGCACAAGCACAAGATGGGGATCATTTCTGGAAAGAGAAACCAGGTCTTGTAGCCTCACCAGTGAATGGATCAGCAACTGCAGGCTGAGCAGGTCCCACCACGTGTCCTTTAGTGTTTTCAATGATAAAGTTAGCAACCTGGTCAAGGAACATGGGGCTGAGGTCATTCTTCTGCAGAAAGTTGTGTGCTGTCAGCCAGGGGTCGTCTGTCATGTTGTAAGGCAGCTTCATGGAGGGCCCTCCCTCATTCACATCAATGGTGAAGACGTAGTCATACTCCTGATGCCAGACAGGGTCTCATTATTGACAGTTTCTCGGGCAGTTCTCATTTAACTGGCACCAAGACTGTGGTCTTACCTTTCCCTCATACATCACACTCTTGGATGTCTGTTGGTTTGAGCCACCAACCACATCTCCAATTTTCATCCAGCGGCCATCACTGACACTCCACTGATATGCCTCCACCTTCTCTCCATCTTTGATCAACCGAGTCTGTCCATCACGATTTCCTTGATGGAAAAAGTAAGCAATGATCCAGACGCATTGGAAAAAGAAGAAGAAGGAGAAAAAAAAAACAAACAACAAAAAGAAGAAGAAGAAAAAGAAAAACAAGTCTCTTTTATTACCAGGCTCATTTAGATGTTCTCTTCCAGGCAGGTCTTCCAATTTGATGTCTCCAAGGTCCCCAGTCTTAGGATCAATGGTGGCTTTGGAGAGCTCATCCTCAAAGGCCTGAAGGTCTTCTGCACTGGCCATGCGATCCTCAGCTTCCGTAAATATACGGATGATGCCATCACTGTGTGCAGAAGAGCAGCATCTGGGTCAACCTCACGATTACAAACTATCTGTTCAAATTTTCATAAATTTCATGAAGCTTTTTTAAGACATTAGAACAGTACAAGGAAAAAGGTGTTTAAATATTTATAATGAAACATGATCGTGGAAATCATTACGGACTGACTGAATGCCAGTCCAGCTCTGTTACCTAGCACCGACGGCTATGTCGCCATTAGGCAGAATACAGCAGCACCAGACAGACTGGGCGGGCAGGCGGATGGTCTGGCAGCACTCTCCCTTCCGCCATATCCGCAAAGTCCTGTCCTCTCCTGTGCTTACAAAATCTACACAGTAACAATCAGTCTGAGATTAGAGTCAGCCAGGCAGCATCTTACAGAGCATGAAATAAACTGATGCTGGTTCAAGAAATGCACGCACACACACACACTTCCTTTTGCTATTGTAGATACCTTTAAATATTAAGATTATGAACAAACCTTCGCTATTGGGGAAGACAGCCAAGCTGTAGATGTAGTTGGTGTGACTATAGTAGACCTGTACACATTCGCCTGTCACCAGCCACCTTCTGATACTTGCATCATTGCTGCAAGAGAAAAACTCAGTGTTGCTAATCACTGCCAGTCCTCTCACGCAGTCCTCATGACCTAAGATGGAAGACATATATATTAATGTATGTAAAAATACAAGTCCTTGATACTTTCACAAGTGTTTTGTATTGTAATACCTCAACAGAATACTCTGAACTATTCACACAAGAAGATACATATGAACGTCATCTTTTCAGATCTGGACTCAACAATTCGTGTTGAAGTCTGAAGGAACAATTTTCTTTAGTGTTCTTTCTTTTTGTAGAGATAGAAACAAATATACACAAAGTAAACTATTTACAATTAAAGCTGAAGGTTTAGACACTGAAATTATAGGTTTTTCATATAAATGGGTAGGTTATAGCAAAGCCATTTTACAAAACCGATAACTTGTAGGGCATTTATAAAATGCGTCTTTATTCGAAATGTGAATAATTAAATTAAGTGCTCAGATTTCAGGGGTTGTAGTGATTGGGAGAAATGCTAAATTAAACTAACAATGATAAAAGCATTAACGGGCAAGACGGCTAATTTTGCAGCAATTACTGAGCAGGATAAAGATGATAAATACAGTGGTCCTTCGCCATATCGCGGTTAATCTTCTCGCTGTTTTGTGGGGTTTTTTTTGTATGCAGCACTGCATATTTAAGAATATTTAAATCCTATTTAAACCATTCTATGTCCAAATTTTACTGTCGGAATCACCCACTGTGCTTTGTTTCTTGATTGGCCAAAGGACTCTGTCCAGAGTCAGTCTACTTCGTGTCCTGTGTTCTTTAACTGTGTTTCATATAGATTCCTGATCGCTATGAACTTCAGCAAGTTGCATAAGAGTAGGACCCCTTGATGTTCCGCTCATTACAGTTCTCCAATGTCATCGAAAGTGTAATGTCGGTGTATAAGAGCATTATCGCCCAGGAAAAAAAGGAGCGCCAGCAACTTCCCATAACTATGTTCTTCACTCTGAAAAAGACAGCAACACCCGGGCCTTGTGTGAAAAACGATGTTACAGACGAGGGTGGGGACGCAGCACCAGCAGAGAAGCTGTAATATAGTTTACAGGGTGAGTAAGTATTAAGAAATTCACGCTGTTAAATATATGTAGGTTTTTGAGAGTGTATAAAGTGTGTGAGAATGTTGAAAATGTTCATTACAGTTTGGGAAAGGTCTATAAACATTCAGAGGAGGAATAATTAGGCCTTAACACGCATTTGAATTGTGAAAAATTAATAAGGTCACCATTTTGCGGATTTCATTAATCGCGGGGTGTTTTCAGAACGTAACCCCCGCAATAAATGAGGGACCACTGCACTGGTAAAATATTTACCCAGCAATGAAAAATATATTTACAGCTCATTCACCCACTGCTTCTTCATAAGGTTGAAGTGCAATTCAAAACCATTTTAAAACATATACAAATATGGTTACATGATATTACCAGAAAATAAAAAGAATAGTTGATTGTTAAATGATTTTTTAAATAAGTCTCACCTGTAAACGTTCTCTCACATCGGCCAGCCTTCCAAAGCTTGATGGTCTTATCAGCTGATCCAGAAAGCATAAGACCTTGTTCAGGTAAGATAACCACAGACCAAACAGCTGCAGAGTGGCCCTGTAGTCCAAATAACAAGCAGAAAACATGCTCACTCTTTTTCTAGTGATATTTTTGCTTATATGCTCAATACATAAAGTCACTTTAAAAGTATATCATAAAAGTGTAGTAAGTATAGATGATGTTAGAAGGGTCAATTAATTCTCAAACACCCTGTGTTATTACAATGATTTGAGTTATCAGAGTGGCTTCAGCCTACCTGCAAAGTCATCATACACTTCTCATTGAGCCACACTTTGGCTGTAGTGTCCCACGAGCCACTCAGAAGTGTCCCAAACTTTCCAGATGACAGACTACAAACTGTGGAAATCGAAAGTACGAAAGTTTGATCTACATGCTCTGTAACAACAATAATAATAATAACATATGAATAAGAAAACGAAATCATATAAAGAAATCTTTACTAAATATACAAGCACAACTCACCTGTATTTTTGTGACCCTGAAGGGTGAACAGGGGCTGTGGTTGATCGAGTGTGAAAACACAAATGTTATTATCATTCCCACCTGTGGCAATCAGTCCCCGGGGATATGTTTCACTGGGTGCAATGATGCAGACACAGGATACAAAATTTGAGTGGCCTGACATACAGTGCATCTCAGTGAAGCCTTTATCTGGGCTGCTGGAAGGAAAGGGAAAGGAAAGAGCAAAAACTGTTAAAACTGCTCAGTCAGCACTGATATATGTAGACCCAAGTATAATTGAGTTGATTATCTGGACATTAAATGCTAAACAAAATAAAATCACATATATCTTGTTCAAATTAGCCAGCACTTCATCGTAAATGCAGTTTATATGGAGCTGCAATATAATGAATGACAAAGCTAATTTGAATTGGTAGCTGCCAAGCTAACTTAGCCACTAGCACCAATCTTTATTATGTTACCAAAACTGTGTCAACAAATATGGCTTGTGTGCCACGTTATTTTTTTAAACTACGTTTTCTTTTTGTTTCAGCAAACATGTTGCTGTCAAACAGAGTTCCTGGTGAACAGAAATAAGAGGTAGCCCGGCAGCACAGTTAGTCAGCATGGGGCTATAGTGCTAATGCTAGCTACCTTGAATTTGGCACCCAGACTCTTCCGGTTCGGTCCCTGGACACGGACACGAAAGCTCCCACTGGAAAAACAGCAGTTGCGAGTCCCCTGACGTCCATCTCATGGCCAGGGATGGAACACCTGAGTTTGTACGAGTTAGGCGATGCCATTTTACTCAAAATGAAACTATTACAACAGAGTGAAGTTATGTGTAGTTGCTGTCAACAAACACCAGCCGCTAATACCAGCGGAAGTTGAATTGCGTCATTGCATGCTAGCTACCTTTCAAATTATAATTGTTTCTTCATTTGATAATAATATAAATATAAATGGTTGAAACGTTAAAATGTATCTCTAAGATTTTGTACTCGTAAATTAAATATTTGAGTTGTGCTGGGTTTCTTAATTCTAAGTTTTCAATCTAAAAGAAATTACACCTTAATCTTAACAAATATTTAGCTAAAATGACTAAAATAATGAAATATAACGACAGCAATTATTAATGTATTTTTCTATCTTATTTTTGTTACGTTTTCTAAAAGTTTTATTTCAGCTGACAATTAAACCGGAAACAGTTTAATTTCTAACGAAGGTTAAAAAAAAACCCACAGGTCCTGCCAGCCCTCAGAGGCTTGGATGAGGAAGTGTCAACTGCGTTGATACGGGCACTGATCTGGAAAGCAAAACACATTCTAAAAAGTAAGTAGCGTTTGGGGTTATTTTGAAATGATGACTTACACTTAACGCGGTCAATTAATTCCTACATCACCGTAATTGATGAATATAACGCTGGCCTGTAGATGTTAGCTAACACAGTAAGGCTATGCAGCCAAGCCCATCACGGCTCTCTTGTTATCAGTGGTATGATTGATGGAGCAGAATTTACAATAACGAGGCTTTCTGTGCATACTGCCAATTTTAAGATGGTTATACAGGCTGATTTAGGCAGTGTTAAGCAGCACAGAATTCTTATGTTATAGAATTGTGAGGGATATGGCATTTATGATTGATCTCGTTTTCAGACACTTGCCTTATTACAAAGTGGTTATTATGGGCCTGTATCATGGTTTTATTTTCTTTATCAGTTTCAGGAAAACTGACAGTCAGTGCTTGAACTGTTCATGCCATTTGAAAGTGTCATCAATTCTACTGTTATGGAGTTGCTCAGCCATTATACAGACATAATTGTTACCATCATTTGACAGTACATTTGGTAAAAGATCATTCTTTGGGAACTCTTGATTTTAAACGACTGTAAAATAATATTAACTCTGATTCTTATACAGTGATAATAACAGTTACAACACATGTGTATCAGGTCTATTAAATAACCAGGAAGTGACATAAATGTTCAGTCAGCATTTTCTGTGTTATATTTGCATATCTATTTGACCTAAATCTAAAATGACTACCAAGAGGTCAGGATACCCAAATAATTGATAACAAATACTGGAGTCCCCTACTTGTGATGTACAATGCACTATTCTAGTCCCATTCTCTAGGACTGCTGTTTCTACTTACTCCTCCCTGTCTAATTAGCTACAGAGGATGTTTTGGGACCTGGAGTGACAGATGCTGGACAGTGTGTTGCCTATAGCAACCTATTTCATCAGCTTTGGTTATTGGACTGATTCAGGGGGAACCATCAAGATAAACCCCATAGCGAAAGCTGACAAATTGTTTCAATGACCTGAGCTCAGGCATGCATGCACACACACAAAAATATATTGTACATTGTAAATTGTGTATATACACTATATGCCAATATGCTATACAGTAAATGCAGTTTCAATTACATATAAAACAATAATATTTTCTTTTTAATAAATTTTTTTCTAATTACTATTTAATTTATGAAATGTAATGTTAAAGTTATAGTACATCATAAAACTGAATATGCATTATATACACACACACACAAACATATATATATATTTATTATTTTTTATTTTGAACAAAATACAACATTATAAAGAAAAACATAAGATATTACAAATACCATTGTGTACAAGGAAACAGGAAACCGGGAAACGGGGATGTAAACAGACCCCACTGCCCTCGCCTCCCCAGCTCAGGAATGTTTGTGAAGCGTGTGTTTTGTTTGAAATTAAAATGACCAGATCAGCTTAACCAACCAGTCACTTTGCGGCACGCCCCACAAAGCTGTGTTTGTGTGGTATCAGTGTTTCTTGTGTACAGGTGACTAAATGTAATTAAAACTGAGGAGCAAGCCACCACAGGGTACAGCAAACAAGCTAACGTAGATAGCCCCATCCGACCCACCCTGTACGTTGTGCACCCTCCCCACAACCCTATATGTATGGTTGTGTGAAAGAGCTGGGGAGGAGAGAGATATGGGGATGTAAAACTGGAAGGAAGGGATCTTCCCTCAGAAGATGAGCCGCCCAGCTGGCGGCAGTAGGCATCCCTGTTCTCTCAGACCCAATCACGGGGCAAGATGAGCCAGAGGTAGCCGTCTCCATACCCAGTGTGTACAGCAAAAACCTAATGCGTGTTACTAAAATCTAAGGATAAAACGTAAATGAATAAATGAATAAGAATGCTTAAATGAGTAAATGAATAATAAATGAGTAAATGAATCAAAATGCTTATAAAATATTTGCAACACTGCAAAAACCCTTTTCACAGATGCAAAGCACAAAAGTGTATTCGAGACTCTGAAGTTGAGGTTGTGAATTTTGTCCATATTTTTACACTTCTGATTTGATGGTGACAAATGAAACTCTCCAATCAGAGAGCACTGACCGGCAAAAAAGTGTAAAAAAAAAAAAAGGGAAGAAAAACTAGTAAAACAAACAGCCAATGATCTATTTTATCCTCAGGTGTTTACTTTGGGTGGTGCTGCTGTAGGACTTTTATCACTGCTGCGCAAACACTCACACTTCAGTGATAAAAGGAAAAATGTGTTTTTATTCAGATCATCAGTTTTATGAGGGTTTCTTCATCAGTGTTGGCTGTTTAACTTTTTTTTTTTTGACAGACATTATCACCATGGAGATGGTTGGTAAGATGATGATCATGATGTATGAATTCTGAATTATGATCTAGAACACGGCATAGCTGGTATGATTTAAAACAACATATAGAAGTACATTACATGCTGCATTTACTGACCCTTGGATATCTGACGTTTACCAAAGGAAAGGTCAGTTAACAGCAAATTTTAGGCATATAAAATCGCAAATGGGGATTAATCATTTTTTAAATGATTTGAAATGTGTGAATAATTTGAAAGCTGTGAATAATCTGATTAAAATTTTTAATCATTTGACAGCCCCACCAAAAATATATTGTACATTGTAAATTGTGTATATACACTACATGCTAATATGCTATGAAATAATTGCACTTTTAATAACATATAAAATGATAATTGAATTTTACTAAATGTTTTTTCTAATTACTAATTAATTTATGAAATGTTATGTTAAAGTTATACTACATAATAAAACTGAATATGCATTAGACACACACACATATATATATATATATTTATATATTTTTTTTTTATTTTGAACAAAAGACCAAATTAAATAGAAAAACAAAAACATAAGGTATTACAAATATCATTGTGTACAAGGAAACTGGAAACCAGGAAACAGGGGTGTAAGCAGATCCCACCGCCTTTGCTTCATGGATTGTTTGGGAATGTTTAAACATCAGTTGAGTCTTTTATGTTTGAGCATAACCTTGCTGTAGTAATCTTGTATTTGTCCTACTCCTACACATTCCTAATTAGGGCTGCAACTAATGAGTATTCTGATAGTCGATTAGTCATCAACTATTAAAACGACTAGTCACCCAATCGGATTATGTATCTCATATTTATTATATAGCTCTTATTTCACTTTTAGCTTTTAAATCTTGCTTGAGGATGTTATGTAAGTTGGATGTGCCTCGTCTTTAAATATTAAAGCTTTGCATACGTACTTCCGTGGTACACAATGTCAGCTTTACAAATCTCACATGTATTTCATTTATTTTGTCAGTTTAACATGAAGTTTTCCCAGACTTTTGACACCCTTTGTTGCCGTTCTTTTCCCTAGTCAGCCACCATAATTTTCCCGTGTCAGACTTTGTTGCGCATGTGCAACTCTCAGCAGAGATAGGGAAGAATTTACCCATCAACAATTGTCGATGAGTAAATTAATCGTCGACTATTTTTATTGTCGACTATAGTCAACTAATTGTTACAGCCAAATTCCTAATGGCTTTGTATTCCTCTATTGCACCATTCAGCTTTGTGAAAACTTTATAGTTGAAGATCCATGTTGATTAAATCTTTGACTTTCGTAATTATCTGATTTTTTGTTTGTAGTAATGTAGCTTGTTGGATGTGTTAAAAATATGGATCTTACCGAGCATTTTTATTTTCTTCTTTTTGTAGATTTGCATAGTTTTTTTCTAGTGAGTCTTTTGCTCCTTCTAAGTAGACCTGGAAAGGGGGTGATGGTGGAGGCTGGAGATAGACACTGGGTAATGGGTATGAGGGTAGGACAGGCCGAATTGAAAGGACTTGAAGAGGACTCTGATGTTGCGTGACTTGGACCAGCAACATTGCTATCCTGGATACTAGCCGTTTTCCTTCTTTTCTTTGTTGGACTCTCATCTCTCACCTGATCTGTTTTTGAGTCGGGTTCCTTCGGGAATAGATTTTTTAAACACCTCAACTCATCTTCTGAGGAATCTGTCTCATTTTCCCTTTTGCGCTTCCTGTTAAGGCTTTTTTGCTTTTTCTTGCCTCTAGTACTCCCCTCCGTCCCCAGTGTTGCTTGACTTAGACTAGCATCACTGTCATCTTGGATCCTGGCCATCTTTTGTCTTTTCTTTCTTGGCCTCTCATCTCTTATCTGATCTGTTTCTGAGTCATCTGATTGGGATTGATTTTTGAGACCTCTAAAGTCATCTTCTGAAGCCTCATTTGCCCTTTTACGCTTCTTGCTAGGGCACTTTGTCTGGATTTTGCTATCTAGGACTAGACATTTCTGCCTCTCATCCATGTTTTGCATCCTCAGGTTGGCAATTTCTCTTTCTTTTTTCAGTATCATTAGTTCCAGTCGCCTTTCCTCTAAATCAAAGTCCTCCTTGGTTTGTTGAAATTCAGACTGCATCTGGACCTTTCTGGTAAAACAATTCACATGATCCTGAAGTTGTTTATAATTGCTGTATAACAGAGACTCAATGGTACACGAGGAGGACCGTTCAAGTTCCTGTAATTGTCTATTTAGAATTTCTCTCTTCTTTCTTTCATCCATCATCAAGCCCCAGTAAGTCATACATCGATCTTTTGTAATTTGCAGCTGAGTGTTGAGATCTCTGACAAGAATTTCTTGCTGCTTTAAAAAGCTCTGGAGATATTCAATATCTTCCTGCTGCTTTCTTTTCTGATGCCGCAAGATGGAATATTTTGTGGCCAGATATCTGTTTTTGTTCATCTGATTCATCAGAGAACATTTAAACTTATGTTGGCTTTCAATTAAGCCCTTTGAGCGTCTTTTGTTGGCAAGAACAGTGTTGCCTCGAAACCTGTTTTTCTTACTAGTTATAGCCATCTTGAATAAACACAAATGTTTTTGTAAAGATTACCAGCTGCACGTTTTGTAGTATAACAGGAAAAGTTATTTCTAACCAATGCTTAAGTGCAAGAGAGCAAAATTATGTCCAGTGCACAGATCAGATAATTTTGACAACTGGCTGGGGAAATTAGAATGGGCTATATACTCTGGAATGATGTCATCAGGTATGATGTCATTAGTGGGAGGGGCCTGTCTTTGATTTTGAGAAAAACAAGAGAATTTTATTGTGTTGTCATGGAGATCTAAGGAATGTTATGTTGTTGTTTTTCAAATTTTTAAAAGTGATTAAAGTTCCAAAACAATTAAGAAATAATCAGAAGTACAGATTTTACACACGTGGACAAAATTGTTGTGGCGTGGTTGAAAAGCAATGTCTGACTTTCATTGGTTAAATTTCATAGAAATTTTTTTATTCATTATTACTTTTGTCAGATTCGAGTTATTTCTGTGACCATTGTGAGTTTTTCTTTCATTAACCGAAGGGTACCAACAATTAAGTCCATGTGTGTAGTTGTTTGCTTGTGATTAGGTTATAGGGTGAATCCTGAAGTTTTAAAAAAAAGTCTAATTTACACTTAATTTATCCCTAAAATTAAATAATCTTGTTGTGATCTGTATATATATTATTAAAAATAATACAGACTAAATGTTTATGATACAGATTCATTATGTAAGGTTATTACAGAAATAGGAAGGGTCTTATGGACTGGTCCTTACTGAAAATTCCTCTGACTGAAGACATTCCTTTGCTTAATCAGTATGTTGTGTAAAGGGTGTGTAGTCAAGATGCTACCACATTCTTTTTTTTCTACAGGTCTATAGGCTGCAGAGCAGTTCCCAGCAGGGATGCTTTCTTTATTAGTTTACTCACATTACTGGGTCACTCTAGAAAAAAGATCCAATCCCAAACTGCACAATGTCATATATGCATGCAGACCTTAAAGGCACAGCTTGTAAGAATTACTGACATCCAGTGGTAATGATGGGCATAAACATGACTTCACATGCCAATAGTGTGCATGTGTACTGTCTTCTTCTGTGTGCCTTCTATGTGCTCTAGCGTCTATCAATGAAAGTTGGTACTGTAGTTTTAAAGCTCAGAGGGTTCTCACTTCCCAGAGTTGTTTGCTCATTTATAGACACCGGTGGCACAAATTTGGCACCTGCAAGGTCTGTGAACTCACAGCAATTCGATGTGAATGGCCCATTCCGACAATAAAAGCATATTAGTAATTTTAGTAAAGTGATTAGATACCAGTGGAAGCAAAGTTTTTAATGATGTATCACATTTTTCTGTCACTGACCTTTTATTTTGTTACATGCTACATTAATGGATGGGTAACGAAATCACAACTCAACAAGTCCACATACATCTCAAAGATAAGGGTAACTCTTGAAGACAGTTTTGTCCGGCTGTGTCACAACCACTCACACTTTCAATCTTGACCAAAACACCTTGCTCAGTGGCGAAGTAGATAAACCACTCACAGGTGACAAAAACCTGTGAGATGGATGGGTGGGTCTGACACACATGTGACTTCAATAACTTTTAAGATGTTAATGTACTTATAGTACTTTTAAAAGCCTGAAACTCCACATTAGCCAGTTGCTGGACCTTCAAGATCCAGGAAAAATCTTATTTCTATTAAAGCACCATCTACATAGTTGTAATTGTAACCTGGCTTTTTACCCTTCCTTCCTTCTGAAATCAGTGTATTATAAAGTTTTATGAGACTTTGGTTTGGTTTTGTGTCCATTAACAGAAGGGACCTAGTCATCTGAAACGAGAGTAGCCATGAAGCCTCGACTGCACTTCGTGAAGGATCCTATGGGTTGGCTGTGTGTCAGTGTGGTCTTTGGGATCTGGTTCTACAACACTTTCTTCATCCCCAAACTAGTTCTGCTTCCACACTACAATGAAGGACACATCCCCTGGGCCTTAGTTGTTTGTGAGTATCCTCTGTTCTATTGCTGGAATCTCACTGGGAAAAAAATAAGTCGGTTGGATATGTGACTGATGACTCAGTGTATGGATCACACTCATTAAAATATTGCTTATTTCTGTAGGTTACTTCATAGCATCGGCTCTCTGTGTAGTATCCCTATTTAGAGCTTCCACTGCAGATCCTGGCCGTCTTCCTGTGGATCCTCACATACCTCACTCTGGTATGAAAAACAAGACTGATTACTGAATGATAATGTAGTCAAAATGTTAACAGTATAAATTGTTATTATTGTGTTGCCATTCCTTTTGGTGATAAACCTACAGCTTTTTTGTCTTAATGGGACAGAGAGGGAGCACTGGGAGTTGTGCAACAAGTGCAACTTAATGAGACCTAAAAGGTCACACCACTGCAGCCGCTGTGGCCACTGTGTACGCAGGATGGACCACCACTGTCCCTGGTAAATAAACAAACACGCTCGTGGAGCTCTTACCTCAGATTTCAGTTTATTTGATTACAACAGAAAGGAAGAATTTGAGTTTACTTTAGTTTATTTGTTGTGTCTAAGGTGGAGGTCATGTATTGGGTTAGAGAAAGCAAAATTCATTATCTAATGATAAGAATTATAGCAGGTTATCTCAAGAAAATTTAATTTATTGAGGTAAGTTAATAAGTTATTATTATGTAAAAATGAGCTTTGTGATCTTAAGATTGGGGCATCAAAATAAGTAATTGTAGCCATGGTTCCTCCTTTCTCCTCCTTCTACTCTGCTTCCAGGCAGCAGAGTAGAAGGAGGAGAAGCTTGTTTTAAATACTGTCACTGGTTTACAGTGTATACTGTAGTACACATAATAATTTTGCTAACTGTCAAACTATCAAATACTTAGTCTTCCATATTTATTATCCTAGCAGATATTATCTAAACATTGGACAATTTCCATCCATCTTTTTAACGACTGGTGCAGATGTTTGCATCTTTGGCAAGATTACCACTTTCTGCCTCCTAGTCGTGCACACATCTCTGTGATGAGGTTGTTCAGAAGGTACAAACATAACTTACACATATTCATACCATTAATCTGGTTTACTGCTTTGCAGGATTAACAACTGTGTGGGAGAAGACAACCACTGGCTCTTCCTGCAGCTGTGCTTCTACGCTCAGGTCCTCAGTTTATTCACTCTGGTGCTGGATTTTTGCCAGTACTATTACTTCCAGCCTCTGACAAGACTAGACCAGGTACACAAGAGACCTTGCATTGTTCTTATTTAGTAGGAATGCACCGATACCATATTTTTTTCAGAGTACAAGTACTTACATTTGTGTACTTGCTGAATCCGAGTACCTATATGAGTATTAATAAATCCCATTACAGTTGTGTGGACCAGAAGGCCAGATGCAACAACTGAGTGGTTAATTGTGTGATATATCAAATAGATCATCCTGCAGCTATGCTCTAAATATAAGGCATGGAAATAGTCAGAATATATATGGAGGATAAAGGAGGATTATGTATGTGTCTTACATTCTGTATAGAAAAATATGTTAATACTGTATGGGGCTGTAAGGTTATAAATTAAGAATTATAAACACCCTGTGTTCTGTTTGTGCTCATGCTCTATTTCAATCTCCACAGGAGAGGTTTACAACACGTCACGAGCTGGCCCTGCTACGAATCTCAGCACTCATGGGTGTGGTCATGTTTGGTGGCATGTTGAGCCTGTTTTACACTCAGATGACAGGCATCCTCTCTGTGAGTACGAAGTGTCGATGGAAATGAGCTAGAACATCAGGTTTCATTCACTTACTGCTGTTACAATGTTAATACAATAAACATTTCCAGTTTAATTTCACTGTTAAATATAACTTTGATTTGCTGAAAACACACGGGACATGCCTGCTTACAGAAGTATTTTGCTGGTGGACTCTACTGGAAGGTTAAAAGTCTTTCTTCTTAAGACAAATCAGTGCAAGTAATGTAATGATCAATAGATTAGGAACATGAGGTCAAGGCTTGCCTGTGTGAAGGGAGCGTGTGGGTGTGTGAGCAATAAAGAGAGCGTGCCTAGAAGACTTTTTGTAGTCTTTGAAATGAGAACAGTTCATCTTCAGCTAGTAATATCATTACTATATAAGCTCCAACCTTTTTTACATCCTTGTCTTTGTGGCACCTTTTTGAAAGTAGCTACTGTTTCCAAATTTAATTAGAGGATATTTGTTCAGTTTAGTTGAATATGAGGTTAATCTGAAGTGAGACAGACCTCCACAAGGGGGCTCCAAACATTTTAAGAGGAGATTCAATGAAGGTGAAGAGATATGGTGTTAGATATAAAGGAAATAACTTTAATATTTGTAATGTGGTTGAAGAGCTCAGACACATTATTCTGGAAGAATTGGACTTTTTTTTCAGACATGTTAGAACAAAGTTATTGATACCTTAGGACAGAGTATATGTGTCTAATGAGGACTGGACTTATCAAACAGCTGTTAATGGTTCTTTTAGTCACTTCACATGTGTGTTTGGCATTAAACAACATAATCATGACGAGAAATCCAGGAATGCAGAAAAGTGGAGTGAAAGGCACGTCTTTTTCCAATTTTTACTGGAAGGCGGCCTGATGATTCTTTATATCATGTTCTGCTTTTGTTTATAACTTTATGGACTCTAATTTACAAGTCAGATATGTCAGACTTCTCCTGTATGTTTTTCATGATGTGCGAAAGGGAAAGCTTTGTTGAATCATTTCACATTTTAAAGGTTTTTAATCTTATTTTTTTATTTTTCAAATTGATACTTTCACCTCATTTGTGATTTATCCTTTCATTTTTTTCCTCTTTACAGGATATGACCACCATCGAGAAAATGACTCAGTTCTCAAATGAAATGTGAGTCTGTTTGTCTTGATTTCCTCTAATAACAAACACAATTTCCTGCTCATTAATTATTTTTCTTTTTTAGAAAACTAAGTGAAAAACTACAATAATGTATTTAGGCTGTATTTGACCAGACTAGTCACTAAAGGCACTACTGAATGATGGGAGATTTTCTCACTTTGGCTTGCATCCTGTTTCTTCTCTGAGCTCTCTCCAACTAGTAAAAGTCAGTCTTATTATGACTCTTGTTCTAACTCTTTCTCTATCACTATCTCTCTTTCTTTTCCTCACTTCCTTTAAAAATGTCCCCTTGGGTTTCATTGCTGAATCAGCCATGGTGCTCATTCAAAACATGCAGTGTGTTGATATCCAGTTGCTGACATGTGACACGCTGCCGTAAATCAAAACCCATATGTCACATGATGCTATGAGCTAAAACACAAAGTTATGAAGTGGAGTTTTTTTTTTTTTTAGTTCTAGGACACTGCCATGTATATAACGGATGTTAGCGAACAAAGGTTTGAAGACAGAAACGTATGTAAACATATGTAAAGTGCACACTCCTTGCATACAATCACAATATGCATAGTAAGTTAAAGGAAACAGTTCATCATAAATGTAACATTTTTTCTGTGATCCCTCATTCATTTTAAAAAGTGCAATAAAATCTGGCAAAGAGATGGTCAGCTATATTTCTGAAAAAGCTCATTTTCACCCCTTCACATCTTCTCAATTTATAAAGGTCATAGAAGCTAAAACGTAGAAGTCAAGCTTTCTAAACATTTCCATTTTTTTCTCCTTAGTGGTAAAACTTGTTTTGTTTAAATTAACAGTGAATTAATTAAAGTTGCAAGTTAATGCCTCCTTAAAAACCCCTGCATAAACATGCGTTGACATCACAAATCTTCTATATTTTCTCATCAGTTATGGTGCAAAAAGATCCTGGCAGTGGGCACTGGCTGAGGTTTGCGGCACCCCCTGGAAACTCTTGTGGCTTATCCCGTTCCGACGTAGACAGCCTCTTCACTCCGGCCACCACTTCCGCACCCACGTGTAGCCCAGTAGCACCATTTCTCCTGCTGGTAGGGGGTTGCTGCACTAAGAAACACTGTAGGAATCCATGTGCTCGCCATCACGTTCTCTTTCTTTGCTGTGAGATCTGGGTCACAGTCTCGTTTTGTCAGCGGATACTCAAAGCTTTTCCTATGTTTTGTTTTGCCCAGTCTGACAGGGAACAGGGTCACAACTCACCATTGGAAGTAATGGATACCTTTTGTTTTTCACTCACTGTGACTACTGCTTTCAGTATGTTGGAAATTACTTTTAACAGCTATTAAATGATAAAGATGGAAGTCTTCTGAAAGCAGCTGGTGAAAGGGACCCGTCTCAGGTTACTCTGATGAAGAGCCTTCACTCCTGACCTTTAATCAACCACAGACAGAACAAGGATTACAATAATATGTCTTTTTTTTGTATAAAGTTTGTGCCTTGTTTCGTTCTTCTTTCTTTTTATTTCTCACACAAGTGTTTTTGATTAGTGATTGTAGGTGTTTTTTCCCCCCATCAATGATTCATGAATGTTTTTATTGTTTCGTGTAAGTTTTATGAGTAAAGTGTTGTTTTTAGAGGCATGTAACAGAACACAGTGGATGACTTGAACACTGATGTGATGTTGTAATATACTGCAGTCATGTTCTGGTACAAATCCAAGTGTAGAGTTAAGTTTACAATTAATTTTAAAGCCAATTCATGGTTACTACATCTTCTTGGCCCCAGGGCCCGTGTGTCGGATAAATTAAGTTGCACCAAAACGTTTTTAACTGGGTGAAGAAGACGTAGAGCAAAAGAACAACCTGTACTATGAGCTGTAGACTGAATGTAAATGTAGTGTGTTCATGAATTTGTGTACACCTACATAGTCCCAGCTGGTTTGGACAAGATGATTTGGAAGCCATGAATTCAGTGTTAGCCTGTGTACCTTATAGCTAAACCTGAGCTGGTCCATGCCCTGACCTGGGGCCTGTACTATGAGGCAATTTTAGGCTATGTCCACACAGCACTGAAGCCAGTTCAGGTGTGAAAATGGTGGCAAAAACTAGGAGAAAGGCTTCAACATCCCCACGAAACCGCTGTAGTAGATACTACAAGGCTATGGGGGGGCGCTATGATGATTAAAGAGTAACACTCCAGAGGTAGAACAAGACATAGCGCATGCGCAGATAATGACATACCTGTTTGCTGTTGATGGTACAGCAGAGCAATACTGTGTTGTAAAAGCAGTGCATTTTGGTGCTAAAGCTGTACACAATAAATAATAAATAAACTGTGGAGCAGCACCACAACTCAGTTGGTCACGGACGCCATTATTGTTGATGTATTTGGCGCGTGTTCATCACACTGACGTCATATCCTCTAGTGGTACAGTTACCCTGTCCTCAGTACCACAAAAGGTAGAGGTCATAAACCTATCCACCTTCGTACCTCGTTGCAGACATGGTTTCGTGGGGATGAAAGGGTGGATTGCTAAAATACTTTTGCAGTTTTACTGCAATTCAGCATCGCGGGGAAGGCCCCTAGCTCCTGTTTTTTTTCAGTGTCAGTCCCAAAAATGAGAAAATTCTGTCTCCTCTCACTTGCTTGCTGCACTTTTTAGCGAATGTTTGCTCAAACGGGTGAGTCTGAGATCTTTCCCTCTGTGACCTCACAAAGGGAAATAACCACTATCCAAAATTTAAAGAGGTCTAGTTAAGAGAAAATTTATATATATATATATATATATATATATATATATATATATATATATATATATATATATATATATATATATATATATATATATATGTATGAGATTTACTTAATCAGTAATCTCAGAGGTGTAAAAGATTTCCTAGCCTCTTTTATTGTACAATTGATAAGTATGCAACTTAAAAATCTCACCAAAATTCCTTTAAATGATGTCTGTACATCCATATTCATATCCACATATCTTATAAAGTGATTCAACATGCCACCTTTATATTTTTTAGTTGAGATGACAGAAAACAGTCTTACATGTGTGCAGTAAGCTGTATAGTATTTATTTTATTAAAATGCAGAATCATAAGCTGCCATATCTACTGATGTGGCAGCAATATCAATAAACTTATTCACTTTTGTATTTGTGCTATTATTTTTTTTTATTTTTTTTTATTTTTCTCTTTTTTCCTTCCCGTGTTTCTTTTAAGTCTTGCAATTGGTCATCTGATGCCACCTCAACCTGTTTTACACGAGCATCCAGATCGGGAAAACCTGGACTGACTTACTGAGTTGTAACCATCATCGTAGCGCACCTTTAATATCATCTTTATTAGTAGAATTTTTTCACTCAGATCATCCAGACAAACCACAGACATGTTCAAATGCCTTGTAGTACAGGCCCTGATCATAATGGCATGTTAAATTCTTGCTTAAGAAGTGTGATATTTGGCAATTACTATTAAACAAACTTCATTATTAGCTTCACGTTAACTGAACAGACTTAGAAAAGGCAGTCATTTTCATGTCCAACTCCACAAAAGACAGCAAAACAAAATGTATTTCCCACAATGTTGACCTCATCCTTTAAACCATGTCACTTACTGTACAGTACACTGGAGCAAATAACTTGAATACATGTCACTTACATTTATGTATTTTTGCAAGTTCATTTAAGAGTTATGATTGTTTTTGTGCTGCTGTCAGAGTTAGAACTTTATTATGTCTGAATACCTGACTTTATACATTCATATCTTTATCGATAGTAAGAAGACTCACAGATTTGGCCACTTGTGGCAACATACAGATATTTAACACTCCACACAACTCTGAAGATTTATTTATGGTGTTTTTTTTGCT
This sequence comes from Melanotaenia boesemani, assembly GCF_017639745.1. Lineage (NCBI taxonomy): Eukaryota > Metazoa > Chordata > Actinopteri > Atheriniformes > Melanotaeniidae > Melanotaenia > Melanotaenia boesemani. The sequence goes on along the minus strand of NC_055686.1, from coordinate 16,902,222 downwards.
TTAACTCAGTTTTCTTGACTTATTTAATAGGATATTTAAGATGCTGATAATACTAGCTTAGCGCGATTATTGCCTACGAGACTTGGCAGTCTGTTAGCTAAACCTGTATGTACAAATATTACAATATCCAAGTAGTTTTAAGTGCCTGTCTGGGTCTGACAGTTCATCGATATCAACTCTCCATACAAGCCAAAGACCTGGGGAAATGTTGCAATAGTCAGCAAGCATTTAGTAAATGCATGTTTCACCAAATTTCTGAAGGTAGCGGTTCAATGTTATGCACTGATTTTGATGCTAGCACACAGTCCGTTTTACTCCATTAGTGGTTCCTTTTGAAAAGAGGTTTTCCCTTGAAGTTTGGTGTGTATGGTTTGTGGAGTTATTTGTGTTTGCATGAGAATATGTTTTAAGTTTGCCCTGTGATTTTATGTCTTCCTGTCAGGTTCCTGGATGAAAATGAGATTTTAGTTTAATTTAAGGGAGTTTGGGGACGTATCCAGGGGTAAATATTTGGCATTGGCTCTAAAAAAAAGTGGTTTTTATTACATATATGATTTGTTCTGTCATGTAGTTTTTAAAGCAATAAGAATTGTGTGCTAGTAAAGCCATCTGTACTGTTGAAAACCTGAAATTTGTAAGTTGGTGGATGAATTACCCACTAACCAGTGATTACCTGAAATTAACATTTGTCAGAACTTTATTGATAATTGATATCGATTGTCAACAGTTACTGTTGCTAATAAGGGAATAACACAAATGTTGAAGTTCCTCTGATTTGAACGAACAATTGTAGGAAGGTGTGAATATTTCTGAGACTTCCTCTCCCAGAGCTCTTTGTTCGAATCTGTAATTCTTTTTTATTTGTTATTTTTCTATTTCTTGCTTTGTGTTTTCAGTCTTCATGTTGTTTAATTATGACCTCAAACACAGGGACATTTATGTTTTGTGGGTATGTGACCAGTTTCTTTTATATCTGGAAAATCTTTGAAAAGTTGCCAATTTATTATGTTGTAAAATTGTTATAATATGAAATATATGTATTCATAATTGAATAAATGACATTCTGAACAAGTTTGCAATGAGGTTTTTGTCCTTTTTGAGCTGCTGTTTCCCTAAATATTAGCAGCGTCTTGACATGTAATCAATCCTCTTTGATGTGGAAATGAGGGGAATTGGTGGAGCATGTGATTAGTCGTTTTAAAAAAAGTATTTAGCATTTGATGGCATTAAAATCAGAAGTTACTGGCTGTATGGATTACACTACAGTAGCCAGTGTAAGTAAAATCAGTCATCTGTATAAGCTATCCAACACTTTTCCACTTTCACAAAACTGTTTCTTACATTCAAGACTTTTTTTTCTTTTTTTCTTTTTTTTTTTACTTGTACTTAATAGAAACCAACCATCTTGGTAAATTGAGGTTAATTTTCCTTTGTCAGCTAAGTACAGAAAGCCAACTTTAGGTTTAAACAGATACAGACAGATAAAATAACATACAGTAGATAAACTGATAAATTGATTAATGGATCAATTTAATGGATAAAGGGACGGTCAAAACCTTTTATTTATAGAGCTACAGTTACAAGTTATAATTTAAACATATAAGGGCTGTGCATTTTTAAGTTGCCATATTTTGTGTCATAGTTGTAATACTGTTTCTTGTATTTTTGTATGTTGATACTACAATAAATGTGCATTTTTGAAGAGTAGTTTGATGTTATTGGATTATTCTAGAAGGTATTTCCTATGTAGTTTTGGGACTTATCTTGAACTTAAATTATTTGTAGCAGGAAGCAAAGAAATTCTGTTAGATGTGGTCTTAAAGGTATGTCATTATTATTTATTATTATTTTATAATAACTTTTATTTATACAGGCAGTCCCAGTGAGACACGCAGTCACATTTACAAGAGAGACATGTTTATGTAATCTAACATGCATGTCTTTGAACGTTAGGAAATTTCATATCAAACATGTACAAAGCAAACTGTCAAGGAGCATTTATGTTCTGAGCAAAGCAAAACTCATTCTGGACCACAAACCACTCCACAGTCTCTACTGTTCACTGATTTTTACCATATTTACATTATTGTGCAGAGGTTTAGGGCAATACATACAAATGCACAATACAATCACTATCTATACTGCAGAATGGAGCCTTAAGAATAATTCATAATTCAGGTTACAGAGATCACACAAATTCACTATTTTTAAAATCTAAAACATTAAAATTCACTGACCTGGTTCATTTTCAAACAGCGTGAATCATGTACAAATCTACACACAATCTACTTCCTGGAAATATTCAAAAATAGTTTCATTCATTCATTCATTCATTCATTCATTCATTCATTCGTGCTACTGCGAGAAATGCTCCTTTACAAGTAGTAGAAAGAAAACACCTTTGCAGTTTTATGCATCAATGACTAACAAGTCTTTCTCTGCAGGATACTGTGTCTGGATGTTTTTCTGATGGTGTTTTTCAGTCCTACTACATGTATGTTTGGCTAATTGGTGGTAATTGGTAATTAATTGGTGGCTGTGTGAATGTGAGTTTGCATATCTTTCCATGTTTCGGCCCTTTGATGAGCTGGTAAACTAAAATTCATGAATTGCTAAATATTGAAGCTACGTCTAGTGGCCCCTTGCTTAGATGATGTGAGTTGAGTCATAGATGTCAACATTTGTATCTTTGTACATGCATCTATGTGGTGAGGATGGCCACTTCCCACATGTTACTAGGCTTTAAATTGCAACAAAATATTTAAAGGGAGAAAATATGAGGAGGCACTAAACCTCAGATATCTGTGACACAAGACATGCAAGAGATTCAGTAAATCAGGGGTTGTCATTACTTTTTGCTAGGAATGGTCACAGTTAGTTGTTAAAGGTAAGTTTGGTTAGAATTATTGTAAATGGAATATGGACTGTATTTGTATGGCACTTTTTTAGTCTTACTTCTTAAGCACTTTAACACTGCATGTCACATCCGTCCAATCACACGCTCATACACCACAAAGTCCTTCTATTCTTCTATTCATGTCTTGCCCAAGGACACTTTGTCATATTGTTTGGGGAAGCCAGGAATCAATCTACAGACCCAGGTGGTAGACGCCTGTTGATACTCATGAACTATATGGTTAAATCTACTTCATGCAAAAAAAAAAGCTTACAAAATTATAATGTAAATAAATATAGCTTAAGCTTTATGATATTCATTTGTATCAATTCCCATTATGTTAAATGAACAGTCTGGAGATGCAGTTAATAACTCATAAAATGCTTTAATGAAAGAGATAATGTATGTATTGCTTGTTTTTGTAGTGAGACTTGGCTGGGATATACCTGCAGAACATACCATTTTATTTTCTTAACTTATCCTGTCCAGCACGGTAGCAGCAGAATGATGGTCTGGCTGCCGTGTTGTGCCAAACAAATTTGCTTTGCCAAGAGGAGCTTAATGGCTATAAGGCTCCTCTTGATAATCTAATTTTTTTTTAACCTTATTAATTTATTTTAAATGATGGAATTTGCATAATCCTGCTGGACCTGACCGGAGGGGGACAGAAAAAAGATCAATAGTGAACAGAAGTAAAAAGGAGAGTAGACAAAAGAAGGAGGAGACAAAGATACAACAGATAGAAGGAAACAACCCTTCAATCCAACCTAACACAGGGCAATAAACTGCTACACCTGTTTTTAACCCACTTACCTGTTACTTGTTGCCAAAAGAAAAAAAAAACTCTATTTTTCTTTTTTAACACTGGGTTTAACACTGCAGATTCCTGGATCCTACTTAATGTTTGGACGTTATCCTCGAGCAAGACACCGAACCCTAATTTGCTCCTGATGGGTCCTGGTTGAGCGCCTTGCATGGCAGCTTCCGCCATCAGTGTGTGAATGTGTGTGTGAATGGGTGAATGTGATGTATAATGTAGAAGAAAAAGCGCTATAAAAATACAGACCAATTACCATTTTTGTGTTGACTTTCATGTTAGAGTTAGTTAGATTTGAATTTCTGTAACTGTGATTTCCCTGGTGGAAGATTTAGTGGCTTTTTAATGTTTAACATAATCCAGCATTTGAATCTTAAAAAAAGAAGATTTTCACCAATTCTTTACAGTACATATTCTGCATGAGTGTTTCATTTGTTATTTGTTACTCTTTGCACAATTGCTTAAAGAGATCACGCATTAGTTCAGCTGTCTTCATTCAAAAGACCATTGTCCCAAAAAGTTTTAGTCTCTGTGAGGCGTGCTTAATGTGTGCACAATCTGTGAACATAATCTATGTCTCTTGTCTAAAATAGTTTTATGCCTTTAACTTACTCTGAGCCACACAAGCACATACACACACACACACAACCATTGTATTGTCCTCAGCAATCCCAACTAATTGTCCACAGCCTGAGCAAGGTCATGACATCACAGCATGATCGAGAGGATGAGATCTGGATTATTTGGTGCAGCAGTGACATTTGTATTCATCGTTGCAGGTTAAGCCACATCATAGTGGCTCTTAATTCTTTTCATGTTAAAGAGATGTATTTTATTAAATATTCTTATTAAAATCAATTCACGCCAATTCTAACCATTAACTGAGTCTTTTCCAAAGCATACCGTCCATAAACTAATTCTGAACAGATTTAACGAGCATCTGTTGTGCTTTATGACACATGGCTGCTGGTTTGTCTTTAAAATCATTTATTTGATATGAGTCCAACATAAATGTTGAAGTTGTGCCTTTATTACCTCAAGGAGGTGAGCGTATCTCAATATAAAGCATGCAATGCAGTCTGCAGTGTTGTAAATAATCCTAAAGTTTAATTAGCAAGTTTTGGCTTGGGATGATAGAAACTGAATGATAATAAAAGTCTGCAGCAGCCTGGGTTAAATGTGCTCCTAATCTGTGGTAATGATTGGTCAGCTGGACTAATTAGATAACGACCACCTGCTCTTTTTGTGATCTATGACATCTGGCTGAACAAAAGAAATAATTAGCCACATGCTTGATAAACAACTATGCTTGGAACAGTTACTTCTCAGATTCATGGCTGTTTACCTGTCTAGGATTGGGGTTAGTGGCTTGGCGTGTTCGGCAGCTATTTTGCCAAGCCTAGACAGGATTAAGTCTCCACTCAGAATATGTTATTGGATCACTAATCATGAGTCGTATGATTATTTTTAGATTTCATTCCATATGGGCCACATATCCTCTAACGTTTAGGATCACCCCCAGCATTAGGTATGCTTTTGCTTTGGTCCTTTTTTCTGGTAAAGATCTCATATCCTTCCTTATCATTTGGAAATTTTATATTTTCCCATTTCCATAACAAGCCACTCAAAGCAACTGAGTGAAATGTAAAATGAGTGGGAAAATGAAAAGTGTTTTCAAATCTTTATGAAAGAATTTAAATTTCTTCTCACCCTCTAATTACACTTTGCCACAGTAATAATAAATTCATATATTTCCCCCTGCTAATAAAGACATAATTAGATTTGTTAGACCCCACCGAGCCATGATCGCGGCCCACCAGTGGCAGGTGTCTGCAGAGTTCCTCCATTTTCAGCTCCACAGCTGAACTTTCTGAACATGGAAGTATTGATTGGTTGCATTGATTTTCAAATCATCTGTCATTGTCGAAAGTAGAAATCCAATTAAAAGTTGAACTTAAAACAGCTAATCCAATCAAGACGATGAATTGTATCGATTTCAACTTCAAAATCAATACGATGCGCACGACTCTATGTGTGGGCTCGGACCTCAACATTTTCCTTTCTGCTAAAGAATGAAGCACGCTTAGACATTTACTGTGTAGTGTGTAAAAATTTTATTTATTTTATCAGCTTTTTTTTTATTTGAAGCAACTCTTGTGTTCTAACAACAATTTATGTTTTTTCTGCTTTTCAAATTTCTTTTGGTCTTGCAGATTTTGCTGTTCTATAAACAAATTAAAGTAAAAAGTCAACACGTTCTTCTCCAAACAGATATTTTAATTCTGACTTTACTTCATATAGAAGAATAAATTCATTTATTAATTTTAATAATTAGTTTAGTGTCATAAACGTCATGTCATAGTTCCATGGACAGTAATGTTTCCCATAAGGGCTTTTGCTCTCAAGATCCCTACGAGAAACTTGCTGGACAGTCTGGTTTTGGTACTTCAGGATGGTTTTTATCACATGAAACCAGTGTTTGTCCCCCCCTAAAAGGGTCTGAAATGTAGACTCCACTGATCACAGACTGTGTCCACTTTCTTTCCTTCCATCTGAGATAAGCTTGTGTCCAGAAAAATTTTGACAGTATTTTAGCACAAAGTTAATTCATGACTTCCTCTTTGTGCAGTTGGTTCATGTTACATTTGTGGTTGCAGCAGCTGACTGTTTTAAATGAAAATGGCTTTTCCAAGATGCCTCAGAGCCCATGTGGCTATAGTGGTCACAGTTTGTTGTGCACTGCTGCAGTGGTTTCCATCCTTTCTCTTTCATGAAAAACTACTGTTAGCTCTTGTAGCATATATCTAATATGTGAAAACATGTAACCACTTTGGGGATCAACCTCCTGGCTATAAACCTCCTCAGATACACCTGATCCACATGGTATATTTTGCACAGTTAGTCATATTTCTTCCCTCATTTGGTTTGAATAATAAAAGGTTTTCACTGAGCCCTCACATTTGCAGTATTTCATCCCTCACGGCGATGTTCATGAGCATTGTCTCTGTTGTGAGCTGACATTTGCCTCCCATGATGACCGCTGAGTGTCTTATTGTTCTCCCTGGTTTAGAACCAGTACCATAAACAGACTGCTAATTGGGCATCTAATTAATACTTTATTGAAGCCAGGTGCGCTAAAAAGGTCATCTGTGAACAAGTACTTAGAGAGCAGCTTTACTGAGCCATCAGTTGTGAGACACGTCTTTTTATAATTATTCTACAGCTGTACTGTCTGTGATTTAGTCCTTAATTATGATGTTTGTTGACAGGCCTAGTGCATACTCAGACCCAAATTGACAATATAATCAAATTAAATACCTCTAAACAACAACAAAAAAGATGCATATTCCTTCTTGTTTCCCCTCATCTATTTGTTGTAACTAATGCTAGGTTACTGTTGCTAAGTCCACCCACCGTCCCTGTGGGGAAATCCAGCTGCCACCGAGTGGCCTCAGTGAGGAGGATTGGAATGTGGCAGGAGAGAAAAGGTCTTTTCAGCCAGAACTCAGATAACATTTACATGAACACGCCAAGTGCCTCAATTTATGTATTAAAGAAGAAAAAGAAAACAGTTGGACGAAGTAACTTGTCATTCATAGCTGCTTTTCAGGTAAAAGTTGAGGCAGTTATAGATGAAAGCAGTTGTTTCTGATAAACCTTTAGCCAAAAAAAAAAAAAAAACGAAAAACAACAACAACAACAACAAACAGTGCATGTTTTCTTCCCCCCCAAAACAGATGGTCAAAAATACATTCAGTTCATAATTTTTTTTTTACCATAAGTCCATTAAACACAAAAATGTTGTTATAACTTCTTGAATTTTCTTTGTACAAGTGTAATAGAGACAAAGAGGGGAGACAACTGGGGGGGAAGGGGGGGGGGGGGGGGGGGGGGGGGAGCAAGTGTAGGAGGGTGGAGGTGAGGGGGGGTTACAGGGTCAGAGTACTTGTAATAACCATAGTTAGGTTTGAGTCACTGGTCAAGCTGTTGCTGGCTTTTTTTTCTTTCATTCTTTTTTTTTTTTTAATTTCCCATAATGCAACGTTGTTAAGGACTGGCCTACATGTGGCACAGCATGCCTCCACTGATGCCCCTTTGATTAGCTGTCTTGTCTTCCACCGGGCTGCATATGATTGGAGCTGGGAGCACAGTTATGGCTGGGAAACTGACAGAGAGATCTATTAAATGGCAGCTTTGTTATGACATATCAGCCAGGACGTGGTGGATGGTAAGTGAAGCTCTCTATCCTCTCCATGTGCACTTTAACTGAAACCCTGCCTGACTGAACTCAGTAATCACCTGACTGTGTCTTTTTATATCTGTCAGGAATGATGGTATATGTGGGAGTGATGTATAATGTTGGGAAAAGTTTTCTTTAAAGGAAAAAAGATTTTGATGTCAGTATAAAGTTGCCTTCAATGGTCATTAATATAAAGAAGAATCTTTAAAGAGCATCCCAGGAACTAACATGATTTACTTCTTTAAGGCCTTACAACTCTGGTTGCTTTAAATTCTGTTTAATTCAGCTGCAGAAAATTGAGGATTTTGTGTGTGAAGAGCAAAATGAGACACAAAAATGCTATTTTTTGTTTTTAAACTGAGGCCAGTAACTAAAGGAAGCATTCATCTTGGCTTTAGTATTAGTGTTCCTCAAGTGCACCTCTCTGTTCACCCTCGGCAGTGTTAATTTAGAGCTGGACAAAGAGCCCTTGTCCAGCCCGCGCCTTTCCCATGCTGAAGAGGCAACACAGGCTGACATTTCTCTCTGAATATTTATTTACTAGTCTGACTACAGATGAGCTTTTATTGTTCTCCATCTCCAGGGTTTAAGTTGAGGTTTGTTTTTCTCTCCCGGTATTTAATCAGACCCTTGTTTTCTGCTGCTTTAGTATGACCTGCTTTCAACTCAGTTTTAGTGAGTGATGTGCACATTGTGTTTTCATTTTGTGCATTACATCATTTTGTGCTTGCATCAGATTATACTTGTAACATGCTTCTATGAAGCTGCAGCAAATGCTTTTTGCAGAATCATTTTGAGCATTTTTCATGAATGCAACATACAGAAAGCAGAATCTAATAAAAACTTCACCTGTAAGTAGTTTTATTGAGGGCAAATTGTTCTATTTTTTTAAACATCTCATTGCCTGTATGCAGTGCCCCTGTAAGAAAAATTAAATTAAATTTTCAAGACTTAAGTTCAACCTCATCTTCAAGAAAAGATGCTCAACAACTCATAAACTCAAGTGTTTTTAATAAGTGATATCTCTGCTTAACTCAGAGCACTGTTGCTGTAATATGGGCCTAATGTATTATTTGACACCAGGCCAGAATTTTCTTTTTTTTTCTTTACATGCCAGTAGCTTTAACTTGCATTTGTAGACACAGCAATAAACTGACAATGGACAATCCACAAGTGCTCCTGCACCCTTGCAGTGATATAGCATGTTTTTAATACAGTGCCACCTGAGCATCATTATACAACTTTTTAGTGTTGTGTTCAACCTGGACTACCTCTTCTGACGTGTGTGTGTGTGAGAGTTTTTTTTTTTTTTTTACATCAAATTCATAATGTACATACACAGGCTTTACTTTTGGACAGGTAGGAATTAGGAAGAGAGGTGGTATGATATGCTGTTAATGGCTTGAGTTGGAAAATAAACCCAATCCAGCTGTATTTCTATTTTCATTTACAGGTGGGATTCACCTCCAGCAGGGGTATTAAAATGACTAACATCTTGTTTCACACTTTAAGACAAAGAAAGTCTCATACAGACGTAGTTTTTTAGACAAATTATTCTGTTAGTAGTTAGTCATCTATTGTAAATTTGTAATGTTAATGAGATTTTGTCAATAGAAAGTGATTGGATATTTTGGGTGACTGGAAAATATGCAAGAGAAGAAAGAGTAAACGATATTATCAAGCTCCAACGTAAGTAATGAAGAGTAATACATATCAGAACTCTAATACAGAAATTAGAACCGGTTTACTGATTGAACTTTACATTGGTGAAGCTATTCTGGGTTAAAGTTGTGGAAATCCAGAGCCACTGTTGCAGTACTTTATTTCTATTAATTACTATTTTTATGTCTGTTTAAAGACAGATTCTACATATTAAATGTTTTAAAGTCCACTTTCAAATGTTTTTGTGGATCAGCTGATCACACCTGTGGCCAAAGCTCCAGACTTGAAAGACTGGATAAAGGCAACAGCTGAAATGACTGTTTTGTTAAGTAAAAGGCAACATAAGGAGAGAGGACCTTTGGGAAACTTTTTGGAGTCACAAAATGACTGATAGACCCATTTTCAAAACTTACGGTGTAGCTTCTTTTTAGTTTCTATTTCCCCACTTTCAATTTGTGAGCTATATCTTTGTTGATGAAGTTAGATGTCAAACATGTTGATTTCAATAAAAAAAAAAAAAAAAACGTTAAAGCATAGGAGAATCTAGGGGTGGGGCCAGAGGGGCATTGGCCCCTGTTGCATTCTGACTGGCTCCTAAAGTACCCCTATGTGGTTACATATTGCTTGACTCTTTACAGATAAATAGATGAGTAAAAGTTAGAGACTCTGGATATAAACAGACTTCGCACAACACATTAGATGTTGTGTTTATATTATATCTTGTGGAAATTAAGACAAGAGTAGAGAGAAATCCACTTTGAATGTTGATTTTTTAAAGGGTTTATAAATGAGAAACTGGTAATGCTGACAAGTTATAAATGCAGCCATTTCAAATGAACTGAAAGGCAGCATCATGTTTCTTTTCTTTTTTTTTTCTTTTGGAAACATCTGATTTTTAATTCATTCGGTCGTTTTTTGGGGGGTGTCTTTTTTTTCAGTAGTTGTAAATTGCATTCTGTAGAATGAAATATATATGCACCTTAATTAAAAAATAAATGTGCATGGATGATGGACCTACCTATGCTCGACACATTTTTTAAAAAAGTCCTAAATCTGCCACTGTATAATAACTGTTTGACATATTTTGGGTACATATCAACAACACTGTCACAAGAAAAAGACAGTTTGTTTAAAGTCTATGGCAAGTTTATTGATTAAAAAACAAAACAAAAAACAAACAAAAAACAGCAAACACCTTTAGTATATCATTTTAACGCAGACAGTTGTTGTAATAGGAAACATGTACGCACAAATAATTAATTAATTTCCATTAAGATGACACTTGTTAATTGGAATCTATTCTATTAGTAACTGGAATGGGTGCTTTTCCTTTTAGGACCAGTCTGCATAGCTGTTTCCACCAATGTGTCCGGTTCGATACAGTACGGACTGGTATGCAATTTTTTGCATTTCCACAGGCTAAAAATGGAAAGAAAAACAGAATATCCAACCTAATCAGTCCCACTTTTTTGGGACCCTTCTTTTGGTGTCTGCATATTTAAACAACTTCATGTTTAAATTGTTTTTTTGTTGTTGTTGTTTAAAGCTAAAAAAAAAAGAGCACAATTTACTGAATGTCCACCATTTTTTTTTGTCTGTGCCATTCTTTGTTATAATTCAGTGATATTGAAGCACCACTATAATATCACACTATCATGTAGCAGACGCATCTACTGCTATCCTACTGATATGCTGCCTTCCAGATAAAGGTAGGGTTGGCAGTGGAAACCATGAGAGATCAGAGTTTTACCGAACTAAACTGCGCTATACTGTACTGTACCGATCCAGACCCGTTGGTGGAAATGGGGCTTTTGTTTACTGGAAAAACAAACAAACAAGAACCTTTACATATAATAACTTCAAACATAGAATAATAATAATAATAATAATAATAATAAAAAGAAGTTATTGAATTTCTGAGAAAATAAGGCATGAGGTAAAAAAACAAAAAACAAAAACTAAATATTCCCTTCTTTCTTGGCCAGTGTGTAATTTGTGAAACTAACTAACTAAATAAATAAATAACCTACTTAAACAGTCACACCATCCAATGTAAGTTACAGATTTACACATCCTCACAAAGTAATTCCCAAAAGGCTGCAAGTAACTTGCTATTTTAATTGTGGCCACACGGTGGCAGTAGGTCCATATTAGGATAAACGAGTCCGTGGGAACTCAGAACTCGTGTCATGTGTGGCATTGCCACTTTGCACAAGATTGATTTAATGAAGGAGTGTAAGGAGTCTAAGTGTTAAAAAATTATCCAGTCCTTCATGGTACAATAAACATAATAACAGTTCAAAGCTCAAATAAATTAGATTTAAAAAGAATAAAGTATTCCAAAACTTGTTGAGAGTGCAGGAGATTTTCTTGTCTGAATGGTCTGAAGGAGGGACAGATAAGAACTACTGAACCTGAACTATTATCTGAATGCAGTGTTCATGTTACTATAACATGAACAAAACCCAACAACTGTATTTATCGGAACCTATTTCCTGCAATAGCTGACTAATTTTAGCCATATTTATTTATTTACATAGGGAAAAGTATGTTCCTTGCACCAACTCCTTATGACAAGCAAAGTCTAGATGCACATAAAGGACCCACATGGTTAAAATGAAACACAGTTTAATTCTTCTAGCCATGTCATACGTTACAATTTTCTTCTGTTAATATATATCAAAAGCAAAATATGTGGTGTATGGACATCAAACACAGTATTATTTATTGCCAGGTTGCCCTTTTAAATAACGCACTTTCTCTTTGAATCTAATGACTCCAGATTTTTGACTGCTAGTGTATATGATTCAAACAAACCATTATCATATTGTTATTTTACAGAAATGCTGCAATACTACTGTTACAACCCTTGCTAGCACAGACTACTTGAAGTAAATTTTTACTATTGATTGTTTCAGGAAAAAAAATTTATATATTGCTTGTTTTAGGATAATTCTTGAACTGGCAATTTTATGATAAAAGTAAACATAACAGGGTCTTGTACATTACATAAGTTGTAAACAAAATTTGAACAAGTCACTAAAGAAAATAGCATGTTTTCAAGCTACATAAATAGTAAAACTTGTATCATTGTTAGATTATTTACTGTTATCCTTCTTCTAACAAAAATGATTCTTCTTACAATAATAATAATAATAATAATAATAATTATTATTATTATTATTATTATAATGATGATGATGATGTAATTAATAATAATAATAAGGGATCTGCTTTCTCTTATCACTCATCGACCACATCGCTATTCAGCCTGGCTTCCCAGCAGCGGCTCTGTCAAACCCAAAACAGCACGTCAGAGGAGCGGAAGTGAGGGGCCCAGGGTACAGAGTCCCGGGGCCACTGGTGCTGGCCAATAACAGGCAAGCATGCAGACGCTATTACAAAACGGACCTGCGTAAAGTTGAAGAGAAACCGTTAGAAGACAGACCGGAATCACGACTTCTGTTTTCAAAATAGAAGAGTCTGGCAACACAGAGGGACTGAAAATCCTGCGTTGGAGTAAAACTATTTCAGCTCCATGGTCGTTCGTTTAAATCAACATCAGTTAAAATATGTAATGACATTGTTTCTAAGTGGCAGGCTAGCATGTTAGATGACGTAAACACCAAAATAGGCTATGTTTGAGTAAGCAGATATTAACTTGAATCAAAATGTATTTTTCCCCTCAGTTTTTGTAACACTTAAAGTTCATGTTATCATTTCCAGTGAATAAGTCACATAGACATTGGTTCACTGAATGATATAATGATTGAGATTGAAGATAATTATACTAATTTATAAGTAATTAATTTTGCATATTATTTTGAAAGGAAATACCGGAAATTGTACCGATGCGCTCCTGTGTGGTTTGATAGTTGGTGTTGACTGAGAGCTGGAGGGCGGCAGTCAGTCAGACAGTGAAAGTGAAGGCGGAGACCAACCCTGTGCCGAAAACTCAGCCTCTTCTGGATCACGTTCAACTCCGCTGAACGACCCCCAAAAAAACGATCCAAAAAGTAAGCATTGAAGAGGAAGGAAGACAAGGAAAAAAAGATAAAAAAAAAAGATAAAAAAAAAAAAAAAAAAAAAAAAAGCAAGGCGCTCGTAACTTCTACACCGCTATCTGCCAAGAATTGTCTTCCGGTGTTGACTTTTTTTTTTTTTTTGGCGAGCACCGCAAGAGAAAACCCTCCAAAGCACAAAGTTGAGCGTGAGAAATGTGAAGCTGCCGGCTTGTGTGTTTCAACCAGGCACCAGGATTCCCATTTAATCCATGCAGTACAGTGCAATGGTACGTGAACATGGATTGTTATTGCTTTCAAATGTTGTGAGAACGCTCTTTGTGGTACTTTTTTTGTGATTCTGTCCTGTCCTCGAGACGGTGATGATTTGTGGAGAAGTGGGAACACAAGTCTGGCACGACTGGGCCAGAAATTGCACTAAAACTTGGCGCAGATTGTCCGGCAGCCCGTGTTAACATCCCAGTCCCCTTAATCTGGCAAATGAACTCTGTGGACTGTTGACAGCTCTGTAGGACACACACACACACACACACACAGAGGCGTGCAGTGAGCAAACAGTGCAACAGTAAAGTAGGCTAATGTTGTTTAACTTTATGTCCTCTCAGTTATAAGAAAAATTGTGATATAATGTGGATTTACTGAAAATAAAACTGAGACGATACATGTTTTCAAGCGGACAAAGATTATTTCTGAGCGCCATACCTCAATGAAAGACTTTGTAATCTGGTATAATTATTCCCATTGTTTGGAAGACAAAAGTAATTCTGTTTAAACAAATTTGCTAAATGATCAATTCTCTATATGTGGGTTTTGGAAAGTTCCACAAAATGTTCCCTCTATTTTATGCTTAAAAGAATGAAATCAGTTCATTTGAGACGAATAAACTGAGTTTATGTGGCATGCAAACGAAAATATACAAAAGTTTCTCTACAAAGTGAGCCAATTATCTTGTAGCTAGAAGAAAAGTGTGTCATGTTGACACAAAGCCGGTGTTTTTTGTTTTTTCTTTTCCTCTACGTGGTCCAAAGTCCCCGAAGCTCATAAAATAATTCAGCTGGAGTCATAGGAGTAAATGAATTGTGTGCTGCGTTTTCATATAGCCGTAAAGGAGAAGGAGGAAGGTGCTGAGGGGGTGGGGTGGGGGTTTGGATATGAGTGGTGTGTTTAAAGGAGGAGGAGTGTGACTGTGTAATTACGTGGTGAAAAAAAAAAGAGAAAAAAGTTGGGTCTGATTTGCTGGAATTGCGCAGGACCGAAGGTGCAGCGGTCGATTTCATATCAAGTTTGGCTGAAGCGGGGGTTAACATCACACATTCGGCACCCTGTGAAGCTCTTCCCTGATGCTTTTTATGAGATACCACCGCACCGAGACGCGCAAAGAGCCCACGCAGTAGAGGAGGAACGCAGCGCTTCGCTCCGGCTCTGCGAGTTCAGTCTGCAAGTGCTTGCTTTTAACTTAAACACAAATACATCGATACTTCTCCTTCTGTCCGCGGTGACGACAATCTCTGGATCGCAAGAATTGATGGATATTCTTGGATAACTCCATTTATTTTTGTTTGACGCGGATAGCTGCTCCACACTCTTGCATGGTGCACATCGGTCCAGGAATGGCGCGATGAAGTGATCAGAGGAATCCAGTCCAAGTACAATCACTTTGTGTGTTGCCGTCTCGTCATGTATTCCCCGATTTGTCTAACTCAGGTATTTGTGTCCGTTTATATTCATTTAATTGTCGTGATTTGCATCTTTTCTATCTTTTATTTTTTTCGTGGTGAAATTGTCACATGCGGTGGAGGTGGGGATTGAAAGTTCTCTGTTCGCCGAGAATTTGCAGCCTCAGCTCTGCGTGGGAAACACTGTAATAAGTTTAATAAGTGAGATTTCCTTCCAAAGTGGGAATATAACCTGTAAAGTAACTTAAAATACATCAGTTTGTGCTGCAAATATTCAAATCCTAGATTCCAACAATGCTTTGAGCCCCAGAGACGCTATAAATACAAATTTCTATACATTCATTTGGTGCGTAAAGTTGAGCGTAAAGATGATTTTAAAGATAGCTTTACAATACCATTGATGATCTGGCATAATTTGTGCAGGTATGCTTATTTTCTCACACGTTTAATGAGGTTATTTGCGTCCCGCAGCAACCTCTCACACACTTTCCCGGCCTCGCTATAGCCGCGTTTGTATGTTTTCCCCTTTGCGCGCATTTTTATTTAGTGTTAAACCCTTTTACTTAAGAGAAGTCAGGCTGGAAGAAGATGAAGCCACTTTCACTGTTAGAAGAT
Source organism: Melanotaenia boesemani (assembly GCF_017639745.1). Taxonomy (NCBI): domain Eukaryota; kingdom Metazoa; phylum Chordata; class Actinopteri; order Atheriniformes; family Melanotaeniidae; genus Melanotaenia; species Melanotaenia boesemani. The sequence continues at coordinate 16,886,294 of NC_055686.1, read as the reverse complement.
CAAACAGATGATAAGGTTGATTCAGCGGTTGGAAGGAGACTGTTTTGGCTGACTCAGTTTTACTGTTTATATTTTACTTGGCATAAGTAAGTGATTGACTGAGATGTGGTTTAGTTTGTGCTTAAGAGGATTGTGCTTTTATGGCCGCAGCTGAAGGGTACCGGTCTAGGCTCTGGTCAAGTCATTTATCTTTACAGCATTTGGCTTCTATTTCTTCTTCTTATTTTTATTTATTTATTATTTAGTCCAGTTAAATAAGAAGTAGAATAAAACAAATGAATGTAAACTGAATATTTTAAGTGTTTTTGAGCTGGTTGCCTCAAGTGAAACAAGTTTTCAGAGTAGCTGGTGCTGAGGACATTTAGCAGAATTTAGAGTTTACTTTTGTCATTTTAATTGGCAGCTTTATAGCTGAGATTATGTTAAAATAAGCTCTGCTTATTATTTTATTACCTCTCTAAATGGATAGTAACACAGTCCAACCCTGAAAATGATTATTTAATACTAGAATGTGCAACATTTAAAAAAAAAAAGCTGACTCTGTGTGTGTAATAAATGGTTATATTATGACATTTCTATGTTGGAGCAGAGTTTTACTGGCCCGGTTGCAGTGCAGACCTGAAATGTGGCTTCTCCAGAGGAGCACCGGCGGCAGGCACAGATAGAGAGTGGATTTCTGTGGTTTCCTATACCCTGCTTTGCTTGACTGCCTTCAAAAAGAACAATGTGTGGTTTAACTCTTCAAAAGCCCGCTTAAAAGGGGGCTGCTTATACTTATTTAATGTGACATTTTAATGAGCCGAAAGAAAGATAATTCAATGTTTCCACTCCTCACTTAAAGCGACTATAATTTGCAACGATTCCTAAATCATTCAGAGCATTTAGGTACATTCCTGCACCTAAAGAGAGCAAACTTTAAAGAATTATTGTAATTTGTTGTAGAATTACTGAGGTTTGATCTGGGTAAAGACTCAGCCAGTGGGTTAATATATTCTGGTTGTCAGTTTTATTCATTCATTTATTTATTAAATAAAAACATAAAGTTTATTTGCAAAAAAAACTGTTTATTTGCTTTAATTTAATCATTTAAAATTAAACATAACAATAGTATAATGTGTCCAACGGCATAGTGGAAATGGAAAAATCATATCAACATAAAATATTTCACTTTAATAAATCAGAACCTATTTATAAAATAAAGAATTGATCATTAAAATGTATTCAACATAAAAGAAATTTTAGCTTAAAGCTTAAATTTTTAAAGTAAATTAACATAATTAACTAACTGGAAATTTTTGTAAATGAAGCAAATACCTTTTATGTCTCAACCTAAACTCTTAAAATGACTTTACATAAACTTCTTTAGCTCCAACTAATTGCTTTATCTGATATGTTACCTTTCTCCTCTGTGTTTTTATTGCATTTTGTATAGCGGCCTGTATATATAGGGCTGTGTGTGTGTGTGTGTGTGTCTGGTTAATAGGAATCTACTTACTTCCTATTTTGCAACTCCATCCTGGTCTGCCTTCCAGCTTATCCTCTGTTCTTAGTGAACATGGGATAAGTTCGCAGTGGAATGTGGATAGTTTCACAAGACAAATGCAACTGTGTGGGGTACATGCTCTCTATAGCAGCAGCTATGCAGGAGTCCTGCTCGGAGCATGCTCGGGAAATAAAAACAGAGCAGAGAGTGCGTCCAGTTGCTGGGCTTTGTCCTATTATGGTCCTTTCACTTGATATAAACTGTAAATTTTCCATGTTAACCGACAATATGTCCTTAAATATGCAGGCATGTATAAGAGGAGAAAATTGTCAGTGTTCAGCTACTGCCAGTAATAGTTTGTGGCTGATTTTTATTTGTGGTCTGACTTCCCTTCTGCTTTAAATTAGTTGTAGAATAAACTCATATTTGTTCTCCGTGTTTGATGAAATACGTTTTTGATTTCATGTCTCTTCCCCCCTTCTCCTCACTTGTGTCCCTTCGGATGCTCCAGGATGAATTTCATCCCTTCATCGAGGCACTTCTTCCTCACGTACGTGCCATTGCCTACACGTGGTTCAACCTCCAGGCCAGAAAACGCAAGTACTTCAAGAAGCACGAGAAGCGGATGTCCAAGGATGAAGAGCGCGCAGTGAAGGACGAGCTTCTGGGCGAAAAGCCCGAGGTGAAGCAGAAATGGGCATCCAGGCTGCTGGCCAAGCTGCGGAAGGACATTCGACAGGAGTACCGGGAGGACTTTGTCCTCAGTGTGACGGGCAAGAAGCCCCCGTGCTGTGTGTTGTCCAACCCGGACCAGAAAGGCAAGATCCGTCGGATCGACTGTTTGCGGCAGGCCGACAAAGTCTGGCGTCTGGACCTGGTGATGGTCATCCTCTTCAAAGGCATCCCTCTGGAAAGTACAGACGGCGAGCGCCTGGTCAAGTCTCCGCATTGCACCAACCCAGCACTTTGTGTCCAGCCACACCACATAACAGTATCGGTCAAGGAGCTGGACTTGTTTCTAGCATACTATGTCCAGGACCAAGGTAGGTTCAAGCTCACGCCATGTGTATGCCCATGTACTTGTTTTACTGTGTGTGTGTGTGTGTGTGAGCTAATGCACATGTGTGAATGATGGCTTGGCAAGGTCAGAGGTCACATGTGTTACTTTTTGGCAGCTCCACACAGACTGGCTGAAGTCACCAGTGTGTTTGCCAGACAAATAAACATCAGAAACGTGAGCAGAGGCGCTGAATAAACACACTTAGATTTTTTTTTTCTCTTTAAGCGAGACTCATTACTAAACAAAAAGAAAATGTGTTTTCTTTGCTGAACTTTTTTTTTTCTAAACTGTGTGTTTGCTGAGCTGTAATCCAGCAGCTCCAGCTCATGCTCAGAAATTATTCATTTGCTGTAGCTATAACAGGATATGCATTACCATGTATACACACAGCTACACAGAACTGAACAGCTGAACACGCACACATTCTGCACATCTGGAATTTAGATAGGGACATTTATTTCTGGAAAGTCTTTTTCCACATTTTGAATTAAAATGAACCCACAAGAGGATTTTTTTTAAATTCTGAAGCTCTTGGATCAGTATTAAAGGAGTCCTGTAAGTCCACAGTATCCAGGTTTAGAGTTTGTTAACAGCGAAGTCCTCAGTAGTCTTCAAAGTGCCCATTATTATATAACAAAATATGTATTTTTTCACAACAAAAAAGGTAAAAATCTACTTGAAATAATTTCTAAATATATTTCTAATGTTGAGTTAATTTGAGGTTTTAATTTTCTGTCTGCGAAAACCACTTAGTCCCATTTTTTATTCATAAAAAATTGGTTTCTATTTGGTGAAAAAAGTTTTGTGTTCAGTATGAAGTCTGAACTATGCCTTGTTTTTTTGTTTTTTTTGATGGGGGGGGGGCACTGTGTTAAAATAGGATAAAAAAAAGTTACCAGGTTGAGAAATAGGTTCTGACTTGCTTTTCTTTCCCTTTAAAACCAGTGGGATAAAATTCTGCAAATGAAAGATGAATTTTTATGCTTCCATGCACTGCACATAAAAGATGTCATTTAAGTGAAACATTTGAAACTTTGACCAACACATAAAATTTCAGCCAGTATTTATCACTTAAACCCTTAATGAAAAGCAGCGGGGAGATTTTTTTTTCTGGCCTCATTTTGATGACAGAAACATCCCATTTAAATCTGAAATGTTCACTGTGAGGAAACTATATTTTAGCAAGATGCTGTAAACTTTCTAACCGAGGCATTTAGCTGTTTATTTTTATCCCTACTTGCTCGCTAAATGAGAATGCAAGCTGCTGCAGCATCTAGTAAAATTTCAGTCCTTCACGTCTTACACGTCTTAAACTTCCTCTCTTTATCTGCTGACACCAGAGGAGTACTCCCACCACCACTATAGTATTCCATGTTAAAAATTCCCCTGTATTATATCTGTTGCAGCAACATTGAACGGCCACCAATAGAAACGCTGCTACTGAGGGAGAAACGGTGGTATAGCTAGCTCATTATCATCAAATCCTGACCGCCATTTTGTGTTTGATTAGTGCCAGGGAAAGCAGAAGGCACAGCACAGAGACAATAATGGTTGCCACTGGCACCGGGGTTGGCATCAGACCCTCTTTTGTGTCTTTTGTAGGATGCCACCGCTTCTCTAGTTTGCATCTGCTGCATTTTTTTTAACCGCTCAGTGCCAACTTGAGAACAGCTCTTTAGTGTTTTGTTTTTTTTTTTTCCACAACATATGCCTTTTAAATGATAATAAAGTGTTTGTGTTACACATAATGTGTGGTATTTCAGCAGCTCTTATTTTAGAAAAAACTGGTAAGTCAAGAGAGGGGAGCAAATAATTGATAAGGTTGGTGATTTTCTGTTTCGGTATGATTAAACAAGATTTCGTGGATCAGTGGTGAGTGATTGTTTAGCGTTGTCATTTAAAATTTCACTTGACTGAAACTTTGGAAAATTAAAAAAAAAAAATCTTTCATTAGGATCATAGAGATGATAATGTCTCTTTTCTCTTCCTTAAATATTCCTTTTTAAGTTTTTTCAAGCTAAAGCGTCTTTTCCACCTTTCTTTAAGTTCCCCAAGCAGTTCCCAAACCCAGACAATGCAGCCATATTGTGGTAGCGTGCAGTGCAGCGCCATTTTGTTTCACACCGTGCCAGGGAGGCAGGCAAATCACCAGTGACGGTTGTTAGAGGTTCGGAGGTTGGCATCAAACTCTCTTTGTCTGCTTGCAGCATGCCTTTGATTCGTTGGTTGGCATCCGCAATGCAGTGGGCACATTGGAAAGTTTTTTGACGGTGGCAGAATGGAAGCCGCTGCCTTTGTTCTGCTGCAACTGCACGAAACAAACAAACATACAAATTGGACACAAAGAAACTTGCAATGAGCTCAGTCTGAAACAGAATCCAGCTAAAGAAATGAAAGTGTTCGGACGGTGCTTTTTAATATTGTTCTCCGTGTCGGGCTGTCTGGCAGAGGCTCAACTCTGCTGTGAGGTGTAATCAAATCGTAGTAATTATTTAAATGTCTGTATTTACTCAGCTGTATCTTTCTTTTTATTTGTATTACCAAAAAAAAAAAAAAAAAAAAATCAAGCTCAGAGTATGTTTTTTATCCCCCCACATCTGTGGGTTTCTGCCTGAGAAAGGTCAGCGGGTTGGCAGCGAGAGTCCTGGGTGAATTTTGAGAGGGCACTCATCCCCCTTGTTCTGGGGCACAGACGCGTTTAGCCAAGGCAGGGCTGTAGCACCCATGTGCATGCCCAGATGAATGCCCGCTGGGAAGTAGGCTTTGGCGGTGGGGGGCAGGGAGTGGGGGTTGTGGCATCCATTGTGCCAACTGGCAGGCCGCGTTCAATACAGGGCCCTGGCTTCTCACAAATACACACTCACACACATTGCACTGGTACGCCAGAGCACCATTTCATAATTATCTGATAAAACGAGACATGCAATTCTTTCATTTTGCTTTGAATCATCTCCTTTCCACACCTGCATTCATATTTTGCATATCTAGCCCGACAGCTTGATGGAATAGTTGCAACAAGGCATGCAGATAGATACTCACCGTGTCGGGACATGTTGGAATACTGTAAGCCTCGTTTGTATTTGCTTTTTGTTAAGCTGCTCATCACTATTTATTTAACAGTAGTAGGGATGTAAGAAAATTCTACATTTACATGTCTTGTTCTTGATAATAATAATAATAATAATAATATAAATGCTGTTAATTAAATAAGAAAAAGCTGAAAAGTTGATGAATTTAAACAAATGTGGATAGTGTTTATTATTAGATATTATATAAAAAAATTGGTTGCATTTTTTCCCTCAACTGGCTCTCTCGTTACAAATTACTAGAAAGCATTCTGAGCATTTCTGGAAAATTTCCTCATAAGCAGAGACAGAATTGGATCGCTAAGTTACTCCAAGGGGAGACTAAAGAAGTCGGGGTCAAGCAGCTTTCCCATTACTCCTGCGCTGAAAGTTAACACGACCATAAAACATCATTACCTTGACTTTTTTTCCCCCCTCAGTAATGTAACTTTTTTTTCACACCGTCATGATAGTTTGAGGAAATGGATGGATTACCTCGGAATACAAGCTGACATGTTAATGGAGACCTTGTTTTACAATCGCCAGACTTAACCTCTGCCCCCGGGGTCGGGACCTTTGCAAAGAGATGTGGCAGGGTGTCCTCTGAAGTTTAATTGAGCAAAACAGATCGGTGAAAACTGGGCGTCACAGGCTTGGGGCACGTGGAGGAGGAGGAAGACTTTTTGTCCGCGGTGGTGGTGGTCAGGGGAAGGGATGGTGGTGGTGGTGGTGGGGGTGGCGGCTCGTAAGCCCTCCTTGTTGACCTCCTCAATCGGGGTCAAACCACAGCGGTCGAAGGATCACTGGTGGTCTCTTGGCAACTGTTTGTCTCCACTCCCCTGCTTTAACTTCTGGTGTAGCTGGTGGTCTCTTGGTTCACTGGCCTAAATGAGGGGGAGTAGTAAGCAGCACTGGCTCCCTCCCACACCCCTTCATTCCCCCCCCAGCCCACTCCAGTCCCTTAGAATTGGATGGTATCTTCTTGACCGGCCATTCCCTGCTCACCACACTGCATGTGGTCGCTGTTTGCGTCTTGTTTTCCGCCTGGCTGCCTCAGAGCCTTTGGTCTGGCTGTTGGTGTAGAGGTCTGACCTTCTGGGTCACAGTGGAGGTCTGTGACTAAGCACAACATCTAACCCTCCCTCCCTGAATCCCCTTATCCTCCTCTGCCATCAGGAATCGCCCCTGCGGCATGATGCCCAGCCAAATGACTCTCTCACTCCTTCTTTCTCCTGGTTTCTTTTTCTTTTTCTTGCTCCCTGGCTTCCCCTCAAGCCCAAGACTGCAACCCATGACAGCTGTCCCAGGCCCAGGCGCTCGGCCAGAGAAACAGTGGCTGGGTTTATGCCAGAAGTGTGAAACAAAAGTTGTTGTTAGCAGAAAGCATTAAGGGCACTACTGTTTGACTCTTTTGGCCTAAGTAAAGTTAATCAACTCCATTTAATTTTTAGTTTCTCTGATGGAGTGATTCTGGAAAAGGTCTCGGGAATGGATCTTTTGGAAGCTGGAAAGATTTATTTTGGGAGATTCATTTTAATAGTGAACATTCAGTTAAAAAAAAAGAAAAGAAAAAAACTCAGTAAGATGGTGAGCTACAAATCCCAGGAAAAGCCATATAGAAAAAGTCTTGACAGTGAACTGTACAACCCTGTGCTTAGCTTCTTTTCTGTCTTCCTTATTAGTATGCAATAGAGCCTGCGGTGTCTAGCTACCTCTCTTTCAGAGCCATAACCTATCGAACACTTTCTCTCAATCTAATCCACTTAGAACTCCCTCCCAGCTTCACCGCTTGCCTTATTGATTTCCGCTTCCCACTAAATGTCTTCCCAATCCTTTTTCTCTTAACCCGGGAGCTATTTATGTTTTTGCATTGCAGTCTTTCTTTCTTTCTTTTTTTTTCTTTTCATTTCTGATTTTTTTTTTTTTTTTTTTTTTTTGCCTTCTTGTTTTCTTTCTTTCCTCTTCGCCTTCCTCTCCGGGATCGGTGGATGTTTGTGATCTCCATCTGACTTTCCACAGCCTCCTCTCCCCTTCTGCTCTTTCTCAAACACCCAACCTGGGTGCAGTGCAGCCAGGTTGCCTGGCTCAGTGTGAGGCTTGTGTTATTAGCAGCGGGGCTTTGCTCAAGCAAATACCTCAAGGCTTAAACAGGCCGTGTTACCTCCTTAGCCCTCTTTTGTGTGCCATGTGTACATAAATCTCCATGGAAACAAGGCAACTCGGAGCAGAGGCCACAGAGAAATGTGGATGCTTTCTTTTTCGACTAAATTTACAACTCCCTCTTTTGCTCTGCTACAGTGTGTTTAATTTGCTTGGCTCACAGTTTGCACGGTTGCATCCGTCAAAAAAATGAAACTGGGTCTTTCTTTGGCATTGTAAGCCACAGGCGTTGTATTGTAAATCCTTTTTTTGTGTATTTCAGCAGGAGACTCAGTTTTGTGTTTGTAGTTACTGTTGGTGAAGGACTGCACTTTGTGTCATTAGTCCACGGTTAAGATCTCAGCCTCTCTACACTTTCCCAGGCTTTTAGGGAGGACCCCAAATGCATTTCAAATCCCCCCGAGGCCACTTGACTGGAGGACCGGCACCTCCCACTCCCCCCCCGGATAAATTTCCCACCCCCCCACCCTGTCTGCCAGTCCTACCAAATGAAGACAAATGGGTACACTCACCCTCTGTCCCAATCACTACACTGTACCTCACTGCCGTGCTTTACAAAGCAGGTCCTCCCTGCTGCCTGAGCTTCTCCATCCAGTGACTGCCCGCTCTTCCTTGCCATCGCTTTGGCGTAACGGCTAGAAAAACTTTGTGCTGTCCCATCTGCCTGCAAGACTGATCATGTAAGACAGCAGGATCTGTGGTGAAAGGGAGGATAAGAAGGTTCAGACAGGAGACACAAAAGTCTTAGATAGAGAATGTGGATGAGGATGTTTTTTCCTCATCAGGAGAAAAGCACCCTCAAGTATCAGAATAAGACTTTCATGCAAAAGCCAGTCCTTTTTACCCAGGATGCAGGCTTGTGAACGACTAATGAAGGGGTGAGAAAATGGGAAGGGGTAGTAGGTGGGGTGTTATGGGGGAACTTTGGGCAAGGACAGACAATCCCAGTGGTTGCCCAGGAGATACTGACTTCTCTTTGCAGCACCCCCCTCTCTCCACCCTTCTTTGCCCCATCAAAGTCTTTTCAGTCCAGACAGGGCCGATCAGTGGCCCAGAGTGATGGTTGTCTCTTCTTTTGTCTGGGGGTACAGTACGCCCCATCACTGTGACGGCTCGACAAGACCTGAGCGAGACGGAAAGAGAAAGGCCCGCCATCGCACTGCTGTGCAAAATGTACTTTTGGGTGGGCATGTTGTTGTTTGGGATGGGAGGGGGCGAATCCCTAGAGGATTTCTTTCTAATGTCAGTGCAGCGGGTCATAGAGGGGATATGGTGTCTGGGGCTTGGGAATGGCGTGCTTAGGACGGATTCATCAGCACCCCATTGAGTTGTCAAAGAGTTCGAAAGAGTTCCGCTCCTCCCTCACATATGCCACGTTGATTTCTCAAAAAACACAAAAAAGTTGAAAACAAACTGTTGAATGGCAGAAAATACCTTTTATTTAGTGATATAATTTATGACCCCCCCCCCCCCCCCCATAGGATCTATACTAATCATTGATTTACAGAAGTTAGAAAACAGTATGAAACAAGCGCTTCATTGTCTTACATCACAAGAAGACCAAACCAGCAGATGTTACAGATTTTCTACACAACAGGAAAAAAAAGCACAATCCCACCTATTAACTTAGGAATATTCTAAATAAATGTATGAAAATTTGATTTTGCCATGTAATAAACACAACTTTCACAATCAGCAACAAAGTTAAACCATAAAATTTTGATTTACTGTTAATCATTGCAAGTATTCCCCTAGGCATGACAGAAAATTTCATTAGATGTGAATTTAGATATTCGGATAACTTTTAATCAACAGCAAACACTGCGTGAATTAAGTAATGGTTAAATCTTTTGGCCACTGCCCGTGTTCGACTGTGTGGACTCTTGTGTTTAAAGCCCACTGCAGCACTAAAAGCCTGTTATTTCTACTAACAGTGCTTGTTACCATGGTGTCTTCTGAAAGCCTATGTGATCTGGCTTCTGATAGCTTGAATTCTTCCCAAACTGGCCTCCAATATCTCCACTAGCGCAAAGCTTCAGCTGGTGTTTTGGCTGCCATGACTATTAGGAAACACTGACTTAATTTATTATGCAAAAAAAAAAAATAAGCACACGTGGAGGCACAAGTTTGCACACATACGCATTTGTACATGTGCATGCAGAAGCTCATTGAATTCACACACATTACTCACCTGCAGTTGAGTGTGTGAAAGGCTGCATTTAGATTCAGTGAGCAGCAAATCCTCTAACATCTGCCAGGCAAACATTGAAAGTGAGAGTCCTTTAAAAGCTTGTTCCAGATTTACCAAGTCTAGATTGTAATTAGGCTTCCAGCATGTGTGTATACCTACAACTAACAATTACATTGCGGATTCCTACCAAAAAATAACTCTACTCCACCACTCCTCTCATAATGAGGCAGGGAAATCTGGCTAACAAAAGATTATCAGGCTATAACAGAAACTATGTGTTTTCCCACTCTTGCCGGTCTAAATAAAACACAGACCCCGTCTAATTTGAGCTCTGCCCAACTGGGCTGTGATGTAAGAGCCGATCTTCCCTCATAGTGTTTTACAGAACTGTTAGCAACTTGCGGTCTGGCATCTATTTAGCTTAGCTTTTTGAGAAGTTATGATAATAACCTTAGCTGACCTACAGATGGCTAAATGAATAATGCTCAGCCTCATCATCTCTATGGGATCCCAGCTGAGTCTACTCGATGTTTCCCAGGAACATCTTCATCTGCTTATACGGGTCTGTTCTGCAAACTTCTCAGACTCTCCCCAGACATTTTTTTTCCTCCCCTTTTTTCTGTAAAACTTCTGGCTGTAACTTGGGGTTGCCATGTGTGTCTTGTTAAAGGCAGTTATGACAAATGGCAGCAGCTGTACAAACTAATCTCTCTGTAGCTTTCACACATGGCGCCCAATTAACAATGGACCACTGTGGGGCCCTAATCCATGGTGCAGCCATCCTCTGGTCCCACTTGCCGAGCCAACTGCCCCAGGAGACTCTTCTCCTATGCACTCCTACCAGCCGGACTCTAACTCCATTCAAATTTGAGTTGGTGAATGCTACCTTGGTTGGAGATTTGGTAGCCATCTTGTTTGCGTCCATGTTGGGAATCCTGGTTCTTGACCCTTAAGAATGTTTTGGGGTAAGGTTGCAGTCTTGAGAAAACACACCTCCAGGCTATAAGTATGGTACATTTGAGTGTTTTGATTCTGAAATACTCATGGTATTTAGCTAAAATTGATGTCTACAGATGCATTGAGATTTAGCTTAGTGATTGGTGAACAGGTGGATGGGAATGGTGGTTTTGAATATGTGTGTGTGCTTGGAGGATGTAGCTTTCCTGGTAGTGGGCATGATTCCAGTTGGATGATAATAAACTGCTGTTTCTTGAGGTCTCAAATAGCAGAATCCTCTGTGTAATGGATTTAAAAGAAAGCAGTAAAAATGGTTTTTTTAACTACTTTTGCAATTTTGTGGGATGATAAAATTTATGACATTAAGGGAATAGCAGGGTTAATTAATAGTCCTTCTTAATCTTGGAATTATCCCAACATTCCAACTCGCATCCACAAATCTACTTTCCAAGGAAAAAGTTTCAATTTGTCAAATCCTCCTCTCTGTTCATGTCAGCTGTGCTTTATATGGCTTTGCTAAAGCTAATCTTCTGTTCATTTTTAGATTAAAATGAATACTTCTAAAAATTGAATACCAAAGACGACATCGCTTGGATAGAAACCAGTCTTAGCTGTTGTTTCAGTATCATCTTCACCCTTATCCAAAACAAAACTGCAAACGGACTTAAAATAAGGGTGTTGAAAGGTCGACAGCCATCAGGAAAACGATGCAGGCTCCTGCCAAATCTATGACATGAATGAAACAAGTGGATGAAGGAAAAATGAAAATGGTTGGGGTGTGAGCTCTGGCACACAGAGCAAAACCAGTGCCAACTATTATGAATGGGGAAACTGCTGCTGAGCTAATGAAAAAAAAAAAAGAAACCTCAAGTATTTTTTTTTTTCCTCATCTACCATCCAAGAATAATTAACCACGGGCAGGCCTTCTGCTGAGGGTGGAGAAAGCCACAAGACACTTGACTAACGTCTCACTACAAAGAAGGACAGTGACACATAAAGAAGTTGGAGGCGGTAAAAGCAACAAAAGGAGGTTTTCCATGAACAATGTGATGTTTTTTGTTACTTTTACCTAAGAGGACACTCCAAAAAGATTTTCATTTTATTAAAGGAAGAGTTTAATCACTGCATTATATAAAAAAAAAAACTTCAGGATGTTTCTCACTACATTAAACAAAAAAGCACTTGTGGTTTCTAATATTTGTGACTATATCCCCCCCCCTATATTAACTGTGGACACATATATGGTGAGTGTTTGGGGATGAAGCTTTAGCACGCTCCAGTTTTCATGCTCAGTAGTGCTGAATATAACAGCGGATTCACGGAATTTAAAAAATGGTCTTTTTTTCATTATTAAAATATGTTAAACTATTCATGACGCTTGAGTTTTAAAAAAAATATGTTTGTTTTTTTTTCTCCTTTTTTGTGCTCTGAAACTAAAGAAAGTTTTGGCATTTTTAAGAAAAGGATTTTAAAAAGCTAAATAAAAATAATATTTTATTCCAACCCCATTGCTTTTAAATGTACCATTTCTGTATGTATATCAGTCTACTCCCATGTAGGCATGATGACATGATGGAAAGAGCAGAATGGGGGCCAGATGTAAGTTTATATATAGGACCAGACAAGGGTACAGGGCATGACACCAAGCAGAGGCGTTGCATATCCCATGCACAGTATCACGTACACCACAGCCCATAGTGATAAGGACTACAGTATATGTACCATATGCAGAAAAGAAAAGGAAAGACTGTTAATGATGCATGACGGCCGGGGCTTCGTGATACCACCGGGAATAAAACTAGAGGAAGGTGCAGAGGCTAATTACAGGAGGTAGACAGTGTGATTAAACAAGTCAGACTGTAAAGTCTAAATTTTGAGATTTTGTGTTCTGTTTACCTTTTCTTACAAAGAGGCCCCGCAGGCGCAGACATTTATTTTAATCTGTTTAGCTCACCCTGCAGCCAAGAGCAGCTATATTGTACTTGTTTTACCGTTAAACCTGTTGTGTTTTTTATGATCAGCATCTTGTATGCCACAAACATCACCCTAGGGCTGCCATTTTGGCAATCAAAGCAACCTTATCAGCGATCAACATATTCACACCCACAGACAGAGGCGAGAAGAATGCTCCATTGACTGATGCTGCCTCCCAGACTGGTCGCGCTGATCTCCTGAAGAAAAGACCTCTGTCGCTGGTGGACCCCACACTCCTCCAAACCGCCTCCCTTCTTTTTGCCTTCTTCCCTCTATATATGTCTCAATACTTCTTAAGAAGAGGGGGGAGCTGAGGAAGGCTGCATGTGTGTATTGTTAAAGTGCTGCCGGGAGACTATCCCATGCTGGTAGTCAGTGTGCATGGGGTGGGTTGGGGGGTGTAAGGTTGTGGGGCTGAAAAGACGGAGCCGTCACCTGCCAGACTGCTGGAATGTTAATGCCATGGCTCTGATAATTGGATTTTGTACACACCGTCTGTTGAGAACGTCCAGCAACTTTCCCCCTCTTATTGTTCGACCCAGCCCTGGACCCTCAATAGGGCTTGTCTATGTTTATACAAGCACTCACGTCTCAATAAAGACTGTTTACAATGTGTGTGTGCATGTGTGACTGAGTGTGGTGCTGGACTTCTGAATCACAGCACAATTGTGTGTGACAGGGAGACGGAAAATGAAAAGGCGCAAGTGTCAGCTTATCAAAAGATATTAAGAGATTTGTTAGGACTTAAAATAGGATTTAAGAAGTATTGCACTAAGATTTTTTTTTCAGCATTTTTTTCAAACGGAGCATTCAACCCTTTTAGCTGAACCTTATGCCAACTATTCATCCCAGCACATTAAGGCCATGAATGCATGTTCAGAAATTCACACAGAGTCAAAATGTAGGCACACCCACACTAATGTCAAAGGTGAAAAGGAAGCGCTCCCTATTGGTGGAACATGTGTGAGGCGTATACTGTACATGATCTCAGATCATTAGGGAAGTTATGGCTCTTGTTTGCGTTAGGGGGGGGGTTACTGGATTCATGCCGGGAGCTGGGAGCTGTGAGCTGTGACGCGCTCGTTTCCCTCTCCCTGGCCTCCCATGCTATTTCCACCCAGGCTGCAGTGACTTGATCTGGTTAAACGTCCCGGCTGCACTGACCTGAATTCCTTGTATTCACCTCAGAAGACCCTTGCCTTCGCCAACCAGCCCTTTTTTTCCCTTCCCCTACAATCTTTCTGTGCAGTGAGCATATGCTATGTTTGTGTTTAAAAGTTCCTTCCTGTATGTAAGGAAGCTGCGTTTGAAAGAAGTTATCCCTTTTCCAGCAGTAATCCCTCAGAGTAGAGCTGCAAGGAACAATGACAGAGGTTTTTCTTCTGGTAAAGTGACTTACTGTGATGAGATAAACAGCATCTAATTGTATTTAATCTGTGTTAAAATAAGGCATTTGGAACAATTACTTTGTTATGTTTACCAAACAGCTGTTGTGTGGATCTTTTTTTTTTTTTATTCCTGGCTTTTGGTTCATCTTGTTGGTTAGCAAGAAAATAAAATAGGCTTTGCATTAACTTCTGTATGAATTTGCATTCATGTTGCTTCAACTGGTACAGAAATAACAGCATGAAAAATCAGTTTAGTTTCAGTTTAGACTGATTTCATTACATTTGGATGGCTTTTCTATTTTGTGTCATTGCAAAAGTCTGCCTCCTCTTTCAGAATCGCAATCTGTAATTACAGTTCATTACATGGCGTTTTTTTCTTCTTTTAAACTTTCAGGTTTTTGTCTGTAGAAAAAACATAAAGGGAGCTAATTTTGTGGTGGAAAAAAAATTAAACCCATTTTTTTCCTAAAATGTTTCACTGTTTATACGGAGAGGAGCAGGTAGGAGCCTTTCATATTTCTCCACTGTCTTGCTCTTTTCCCCTTTAACCTGGCAGTAGTGAGCTGTTGCATAAACAATGGTCTGGACAGCCACCTTTGGGCTATTGTAGCCTTCCACACGGCTGAACTCTGGCCAAGTGGATGTTGTTGCAGGAGACCGCCCTGCAGCCAAACACACAAGCCAACCAGAGGCGTCGGTTTCTGGAGGCGAGCACTCAGTGGACGATACCATAGGATATTAGCGTGTGACAGCTCTTGGATCATGTGAAGGAATGTTATTTTGAAATTTAAACAGAGAGGTAGAGGGGTTGAGGTGAAGTGGCCCCAGCGACCAAAATAATGCAAATGTGAAGCTGAAATTGAAACTCAAGCCACTCTTTGGACTTGTATGTGTGACTTGATGTGCTGCTTGTGTTTAGTATTCATAATGAGGTGTTGCAAAATGCATGCTCTCTGCATATCTTGCTCGGCTCACCCACCACCTGTATAAACAACAGTGCTATTGCGAAACGGTTCCAAGAAAAGGCTCTTCCCGGGCTTGTTGTCAGAATGAGGTCAGTGTACACTACTCTTTTTCTCCCTCAGTCTCTCATTTCCCTCCTTTTTTTGCCTCTCTTGCCTTGCACTAGTTAGACTTTGTCCTTTCAGAGTACAGAGAAAAAAGGTCACTAGAGTGACCTCAACATACACACACACACACACACAACTTAGATGTATGAGAGCCAACTGGACAGTAATTTTCTTTGTGCTCAGAAGAGTGTATTTACACTCAGCAATCACTTCCTGTTTTATTTAATTTTGACAGCAGGTACAATGTGTGTGAGCAGTGATAGGTCTATTAAAGCAATCGGAGCGTGAGCATTAGGTAGTTCTGAGTCACTGTTGGATCCAGAAGGTGGAATTCTAACAGCATGACATCATCTGAACCCCTTGCCGATCATTTTACTCCATCGCGGCACTAAAGCGCGCTCAGAGACGTAAAAGGAGTTCACATGTATCAAATGCTTGAAGCTGAAGAAGCCGCTAATCTCCCCCACCCCACCAAACGCTGTGCTCCCAGAGGCACTGGTGGTGGACCGCATCGTGTCTGGAACACTGTAACAGGATCTCCAGAGAGGAGCACAAAATGGGTGCTTTGTGTCCAAGATTTGTCCAGACAAAGCCAGATAAGGAAACTCAACAAGGGCGAGAAAGAAGCTGTGTCTGTGACTTGAGCAAATAACCTTTCATCTAGGTCAGGCAGCCAGATAGGAGCAACAGCATCAACATCAGCAGTGATGTTAGAGGTGATGAACAGAATTCTGATGTCATTCCTATGATCAGTTCAGAAAGTTTTTGCTTTTACTCCAGACACAATTTCTTGTGGGTTGTGAGGGTTGTTGGAAGGTTTCTGGGATTCAGTTCCTCCTATAGTCAGACATACACTTACTGGCTGTTGTCTCATGATTTATTAATATTTTCAGGCTTCTGGTGAAGTAAGAAGATATCTGGGAAACCAATACCTGAGCCAAGATTTACTAAGTCATTGTTTAAATATAGATGCATTTTGAATGGACAATAGAAAGATAAATCCCAATAAGATGATAGCCAAAAAATATAAAAAGTTCATGCTACACTAACATTACATCATGAATATAAAGCACTTAAGTAGAATCATACAATGATAATTCCTTCATCAAACTATTTATTGAAAAAGCTACAACACAAAATGTCAATGTCTCAATAACTTGTCATGTGTTTAGTGTTGTCTTGGTCTGATGATGATAAAATGTGAACAATATGATGAAGAGTAATTTGCATTCCACACAGAACTTACCTGCATGCAGCCAAAGCCTGCTTGAACGTTACTGATCAATAATATTCAGGCCACCAGTAGCAAACACAAGGTGCTTCTAAAAAATAAAGAATGGTCTTTATTGATTGCATGTGTTGGATATCACATCATCAAATTCCAAGCCCAAGAAGGGCACAATTTAGAAGGAGCCTCCTACCAAGGAAGCATCAAAGAATTAGCCAAATCATCCGCTGACTACAGGTCATAAAAAAACATTGCCCCTTACACACAATTTCTATATAGTTAGACATCCATTTGTAGAGATTTTGTAACAAAACCTGTGAGAAACATAGTTTAACCTTTTCACCCTTTTCCCAAGCTGAAGGAGAAGACCAGTTTTGATTTAAAAGTGTATAGGTAGCAGATCCACTTCAGGTGGAAGACTTTTGTAATTGTGGCTCACATTGCTTTTACAAATGACTTTCCAGTGTTTAGAGCAAGAACAGTTTGGTTGTCTCCTCAACGGCTATACACTGATTGCAGTGGTGGCCTGCCAGAGCCCAAATCTCCTGGCAGTCACAACAAGACCCATACATGTCTGCCCATAACTGTGACTAGCCCCTAGGGCTGTGTCTGTCTCCCTCTGCCCACATCGCGCTGCATGTCCCAGAGCAATCAATGGAGGGGTGTGTGTGTGGGGGGGGGGGGGGGGGACACAGAGCTGGTTCGCTGCATGGACCATATGTGTCTGCAGACCACAAAACGCTGAAGCCATTACTTGGCCCACTCTTGTGAAATTAAAAGCAGGAGCCAGCAACAGCAGCAGAAATAGCTTGTTTTGGCTGAGTGTTTGGGGGGGCAGTGCTACGAAAGCCCAGTCAGATGGTAGCGCTCATGCTGACTTGTTGACTGCAGAAGACTCTCGGTGATGAAGCTTGTCTGCTTCTCTCTTTCAAATTCACTGTGTCTGCATGTGTGTGCGGTTATTGACGAGCCCTACGAATGCTGCATTTTAGATGTCCTAACATCACTGTGGCAAATTTAAGAAAACTATGTTATTTAGAGAAAAGAATGAAGTGTTTTCTTTTGTGAGGAAATATTTTTCCCAAGACAGTCCGACTGAAAATAGAAGCCGGCCATTTGTAGATATGTTTAACATGTGCTGAAACATGAATTTAGCCAACCCGAGCCTCATGTTCATGTTGTGTTTATGACAAAACATTGGACCAGCTGCCTTGTCAATGCTGGCTTAAACACTGTTCCTGCTCTTGCTTAGCTTCCCTTCATTTCCAGTTTCCTCAAACGTTTGAGCTGCTTGTTGTTTTGCAGAAAGTAATTAGATTAGTTCATGGTATTGTTTTACACGTTGCATTGTGTAAAATATGATTTATGGGAAATTTTAATCTTTTATGTGAAAGATACTGTTTCAGACAGCAGCTTTTATAAGGGATCTTTTGTTGGAAGTTAACATTAACAGTCTTTTTACTTACTGTAATATATTTTTATTTTATTTTATTTTTAATTTGTGCATGTTGTACTCTGTGTCTTTCAGCTGTTGTAACTAATTTACTACACTTAACTTGGCCTAGTAGCATTCATTTTGGTATCATCCCAGGGCATTTTGCTGTAAAAAGGAAGATTTACTCACTTCATTCCTGGGCTTTAGTTCCCTTGTTTGGCTTGTAATGTATTTATTTATTTCTCAATATAGTCCAACGGCGGGCATTCCTAGGATAAGGGCCCATGGAGAAGACTTATCTCCAAGCGCGCGTCTGTCATCTGCTGCTGCAGACAGAGCGCTCTTTCATTCGCTCTGGTGAAAGAGGGTTCACAGAGATTTAAGGGCCCGCATTGTTTGTGCTCTGCAATGCTTAATCACTTTTGATTGGACACCATATTATAACTTGGGCTCTGGACGGGAGAGAGGCTCTTCGTCTAAAATGAGAACGTGTCTTCCACAAAAAAAAAGAAACGCCGCCGCCCCACAGGGTGGGTGACAAAGCCAAGCTGACGGAGCGAAGCCAAGAGAAGGATCAGATCAGATAAGATCCTGGGCGGAGTGAAAGTTAGCACTTAGTTACTAACAATGCTACTTGCACAAGTCTGGCTCATTTTGCACATTAAAAAACCTTTCTAAGTAGCACATAGGTTTAGAGGCCCTGCTGCTTTGCCTCCAGCATCTTATCTTTCTTCTAGTTTAATGAGTAAGATGGCAGCTTATTTCTGAAGCACTTCACTTTCCCACAACCCCTTTTGACTGTAGCAACGATTACACATAGTGTTTACATATTCCATAGAACAGTGTAACAGAGATAAACCTCTCCTGATGCTTATCCCCTAGCCACAATGTGGAAACCACTAAGATATAATGTAAACCAAACGCTGCAGCTGCCCTTTTATGTCTCAAGTGCCAGTTCTACATACTGAGCAAGGATTTTGAGAGCCTAGTTTTAAGTGGCATTGGTTAAATTGATCCAAAAAGCCATCATACATTCTTCTGTTTTAATGATCTTGGCAAGCTGCTTTCATAATTGTATTTCAGCCTTTTTTTTCTTTTACACAAAGGCATAATGTGGAGGTGGTTCTGCAAAAATGTTTCCCAACATTGAGCCAGCTTTTCTTTCTGGATCATCAGTCTGTGACAAACATATATTTACATTTTGGAAGGGGTTTGATATGATATGTGATTAATGATCCACACATCAGCACCAGAGCGGAGGGTGGGGTGGTGGGTTGCTCACCATAAAGTAGGTTGTGGGATTATACCGAGGGCTGCACTCAGAGGACTTCTTGGCATTAATTGGTCTGGCTCTCCTGTGGGGCTCCAAGTATTGCTGTCACTCTGCTCAGTAGACTGTGGTTTGTGCATGTTATCACTCTTAAAGTCCTTCGCAGTAAATGTGTCATAGGCAAATTGCATCAGCCTAAAAATACCCTCACATCGTATCATGTTGCTGAGCTTCTCGGGCTCAGGGCTCCCAGGACCCACTGCTGTATTAGTCCCTGCAGTCAGGAACAAAGTTCAACTGAAACCAGCAATGCATTAAAATGTCTTAAGTGTTGTGCCATGCGCTCTTGAGAGATGGATGATGAATTTCAGAGAAATAAGCTCTGTGGTCTTTCTAGCCAGACTCCACCTT
The DNA here is from genome assembly GCF_017639745.1 of Melanotaenia boesemani. Lineage (NCBI taxonomy): Eukaryota > Metazoa > Chordata > Actinopteri > Atheriniformes > Melanotaeniidae > Melanotaenia > Melanotaenia boesemani. The sequence goes on along the minus strand of NC_055686.1, from coordinate 16,866,602 downwards.
CAGTATACCATTGAACATTGGTGATGAGAGTAAATACTTGCTGCAAAGCGAATGCTGAGTAGGCATAACCTGTTAAAAGTACTCACAATACTGTACTTTTACACTTGAGTTTACATAGTGGACAATATAAGAGTTACAAAGCATTACCAAATGATGTCATCATATTCTTAGTAAGAAGCTGTCCATCAAGTTGAGTCAGATTGCTTTGCTCTTTGCTCACATCCTTACTGCTGGAACAACTCCAAAGTTATATAACTTCACTGTAAAGCTTATCCATACACAACATGCTTTAACTTCTGTTGCTTTTTAAGTGAATTTGCAAAAGTTGCTGTCCATGTCACAGCTTTGACAGACTTGCATTCTCTTTCGGCTCCAAGTCGTCCCTGTGAATCCAAAACTAATCCACCAAGTGGGAGCTCATCCCTCTTAATTTGTTTGCCCGCTTTACATCCATGGAGATGTTCTCCAGCGGCATCTAAGCCATCACGTTGACAACCCCAAGTGGCGGCTAATACTCCGACTGATTCTCTTCTATAGCTGCTTTGATGCTCCCTTTATTATGTTTGGGGGTATTTTTTTTCCCCTCCTCCACTTGTTTACAAAAAAGGCTCTGATAAAACCCTGAGTGCACAAAGCTGAACTTGCAGTCTGCTGCTCGGCCACTTCGGCAAAGCTGGGCCCTCTTTAATCAAGACATGAGAATGACCCACTTTGTCTCATTTTTTTTTTTTAAATTAACCAAGATTGATTGGGAAGAAATCTTTTTGGTCCTTTTAAATGTGCATATATGAAAGATGAACTTGTGCATTGAAGCTAACTATGCACACAGACAATTCCTCTGTTTTTTTGTTCTTATAAACCCTTGAACCCGTTTCTCTCAATCACTCTGTTTGTCTAAAAGCAGGCTAAGCCGTTGTAAAGCAGAGAAGTGGCTTTTTTATGAGGTGCTAATGGCCTGCTAATTCTTGGAGAAAGGCAAAGTGACCAATTCATTACGTTGAGTGTTTACTACCTGTTGCCCTTTGACCCCTGTGCTGTCAAGGGTGAAGTCAAAACCAAGTTGTTTCAGCACAAACACCATGTTCACATTCTTGTCTGACATCTTTGACTTGATGGTCCAAGATGCTGTTTACCATCACACCTGCTAAATGATCTGGTCTGTATCATCAAGCGGGTTCTCACATTCCAGCCAGGACTGTGAGATGAGACTCTGTCATAAATATTTTTTCTTGTCACAGTGATGTTTCACACAGATATAAAACTGTACTTTGTTTTCTCCTCGATAAGCTTAAAAGTTAAGGGCATCTTTGCATGACTCAGCACATCTCTGACAGTAAAAAGTTAATGTTTTCTCAGAGAGTTGTATTAGCACCATGCAGGTGTTGTGAATCTATCATCTCTCAAGCTTTGTGCCATTACCATCCATATGATTCAATTAGCTAATAGCCTCGCATCTTTCCTCCACTCAGATGTGTTTACTTGCCCTTGTTGTCTTTATGATTTCCCGCGGTAAAATGTGCATAAATAACGGTGGATGAGACGAGAGGTGATTTAGAGGCCTCATGATAATGTGACAAGCTCAGGCGGCCGCTTCCTACCTTTGTGTGGTTGAGGGGCTCAGGGGTGCGGCAGCGGATACGTGGCCCAAGTCCCGACAGCCTCCAAGGAGGGAAGGAAACCTGGAGTCAAAGGTGGCCGCATGCTGCTTCTGCTTCTCTGAGCAACAGACACCCGCTGTAATACTCGGTAATGCAGGCTCAATACTTGAGATAGTATAAGAAGTAATGTTTTTTATTCTCATACACGTTTTATCATAAATAGGAAGCTGAAGATTAAGTATTTGTTGAAACGAGCATGGTCTGCACGTGGACTTCTGCTGCTGCATGCTTTCTTTCTCCTGCTCCTCTTCGCCACACAGGCCTCTCCTGTAACCTTGAGAGAAGCCTGCGCAGGCCCCCAAGTTCAACGAGTGCATGAGGCATATTTTCGCTGAGTGTGCTTGGACCGCCCCTACTAAACCCCCCCTCACCCCTCACTCCCCCTTCCTCACCATACATACAGATTTTTTTTCCTCCCCTCCTCCTAAAGAGGACTCCCTGTAGGCCTTGCCTTTCACAGCGCCTGCAAAGGAAATACATTATGTGTAAAAAGAATTCCATATGGTGTCATACGATCTGTGTAATTCTTTCTCAATTGATAAAAAAGTCACCTTGTGTGCACAATTCAGCCCTTTGTGAAAGGTATTGTAGCTCCTGTACTGTATGTTCTGCACTGAAACATTCAGTCAACTTGTTTTCTTTTTTTTTCCCCAGTTAAAATATGCTCTGCAGCTCATTTTTTCTCTCCCCAAATACTTACACTTGACAAAGATGGACTATTTAGTGAGAAGCACCTTGTGAAAATAAGCAGCCCAACCAGCTTAACTGGAAAATGTTGATTAAAAAAACCCCTCACTTCCCTCTTCCTTGATGAATACCTGAAAGTCAGTTGCAGCCAGTTCTCTGGAGGAGTGGCTGACATCAGCTGTTGTAGTTTACAGTAAGGCCTGCAAGCTTTTGGCTGATGGTGAGAGTCTGTGGCAGTCCTACGGGTAGGCCCGTTCCAGGTAAGCCCTGCCAAGTTCAAGTGGCTTGGACCAAGCCCCGCACCACAAATGGGAAGTGTTTCTGCAGGGGCTGCCAACCTTGCAAGAGCTGTGACTGCAACAAGCCCGTTGTGCCGTCAGTGTCGGTGAACAGATAGTGTTTTCTACATGCACATGCACATTCGAGCAGGCCCTCAAGAGGAAAAAAAAACTTTGGCAAGGATGCATGTATATATGTAGAAGCTTGCCAGGAGGGGGATTACAGTGTGCTCCAGTGGTGGCCCTTTGATGTTCCTTCCAGTTCCCATGATGCAACACTATGGCGAGTATCAGGAGATTATTTTTTATGACCTTTAAACAGATTGCACACCAAACTCTGTGCAATTACTGTTTGGAATAACTTAAATCCTTAAAGGATTTCAGGTTCAGTACTTTCTAAATGTGTTTCTAGCTACGTTTAAATGACACTTGATAAATATCTGAAATAGACTGAAAAAAAAATCTGAATGAACATGACAACAGCTTCACAGGAGGTAAAAGGGAAAACCATTGTTAGTGCGTTATGATGTGTACTAGATATTTTTGTGCTTGGACCAGTGTTGGTGGGGGGTGAACGCTTGTGACAAGGGAAAGGATGCAAACATGAATTTATTCCGTGCAGCACAGAGATGATCCTGCCAGAAACATGAAACATAAACAGAACAGTCCTGCTGGCCATGCTTTGCCTTTTCTGAGCTGAGGCGAGGCAGAACAGGAACTACCTCAGTTATCCTACCACACAGCCCCTCACAGCCCTCCAACCCACCCCTGATTTCTCCAAGTGAACTTTTGGCATCTCAGATAAAGTGAAAACAACATGCTTGAATGAGTGGAAAGCGGGGATTGTTAGAGCTGGCTGCAAGGCGGGTGTAAAGGGCCCTGCGGAGTGGCCCTGAGCGGACAAATCCTAGCAGGCTAGGAAGTGGAGGAAGGAGTGCTAGGAGAGTTATAGTGGGGGGGTGGAAGGCGGGTGGGTTACAGAGAAAAGCGGCAAAAGGGGAATTCCTGTTCCTGAGCTGAGAAGTGATGGAAAAAGTGACTGCTAGATCTCGCTTATGCTGCTCTGTGTCAAAACATCCGAGCACTGCCGTCATCTGTGCAAATATTTCAAGAGATTATAGTTGGGGAGCCTCGTGGGAAAGACTGAAGCAGTAAGGACAGCAAGAGTTAAAGTCGCTTTAACAAAAAGCCCTTCCCTCCTAACATTATCAGAGCAAGAATGCAATCACAAAACCACAATATTCAATGCGCCTGCAAACAAACAGAAACCTGCCGGGTGAGGACTGATGACACACGTCTTTGTTCTGCGTGTCTTCCCAACGTTTTGGCAACAACCCAGAAATAATATCAAAACAAAGGCTCTTTACATTGTCGACCTAAATAGTGAAGGACCAGACATGTGTCCATGCCTGCTGTACACCTTTGTTTCATACAGTGTGTTTCCCTTAACTGCAGTCTGCAGGGTAAATTTGACTTGTGTTATCTCCATACTTAACATCTTTGCAGGGAAAATTATAAGTACAATTATTTATTCTTACTTTTTTCTTTCAGTAGTGTTTGTACATAAAGCATAATAAATCTATCTGTTTTTTAACTGTTCAGTATCTTTAAAAACCATTAGAAGCTTATGCTTTCTGACCAAGTGGCCACCTCTATGGATATCATGCTTTGCTGTGACACTGTTTATGGTTCTCAGACTACAGAATCTGAAATTAATTTAGCGCCTCTCCTCTTCCCACTGTAAACTGGCGCTGTGCAACCAAACCACATGTTGTTATTGCTGCAGTGGCAGAGAGGGCTGCCCCAGCAGGCCTTAGTAGCAGAGAGCAGATTTGTTGTCTGTTTTTTTGCCAGGAATGTGGAATTGAGTTCTCTCTGGCTCTTTCTCCTCTTGGCTCGGAACATCTCGCTTAGCGTGCACTTTTCTTTATCATTTATAAATCACACACATGTAGCGAGGCAAAGGCAAAACTCGGTTAGATTAGATTTACGTGGTGATCCGCTGTAAGACCGAGCATTTTTTATGGTTAGCCCGTGCTTTGTTGTGTTGTGGGATCTGATGTTGACTGTACACCTTTTTTGGTGTTAGATTGGAGGATCCATGAGGAGAAAAGAAGCTGGGCTGTCTCTGGATGGCTGCCAATGCCCTGACCTTGTGGTGGGCGTAGGTGGCCGTCACTCTGTCTTGACTTATGGGAGAATCTATTTTATGATGCTGTTTTATTCCAACCCCTGCCCTGCATCTGACTATGACTCACCAAATGAGCATTTACCCATTCCAAAAGAACCCTGAACACTTTTTATATTTGTTGTTTATGTAAAACGGCTTCTATAATTTAACTCCTGGCCTAAAAAACCTCTTTCAATAAGCTTGTGCTGGCGGAGACACCCAAACCCCACTCCCCCAATGAACCCTCTTGCCCCTGAGCCTCTATCCCCTCGATGCTTTGATTCGGGCCAGCTCTGGCAGGGGCCTCTGAAAGCCCTGTCTCCAGGCTCATTAACAGGAGAGGAGGGGTTTTACTGGCCATGCGGCATGCAGCCGGCTTTTAAACCACCAACAAACTCTTCAGTGAGTCTGCTGCTTCTGAACAATTTAAACCCTAAAGAGTTAAAACATCTTTTCATCATTACTGTTCAAAAGTAGGGAGTTTCGAAAGATGTAGGGAGCATTAGGCCTAAGGCTCTTAAAGATTTGCAAGAATGAATAAAACTTTGTGGTGCACACGTAATCCACATGTAGCACGAGATACCAGGGTTTTGCTACCTACTGGAACTAGGAATTACCTGATTACAAGTAAACAAGCCCTGCTAATCTAATCTGTCCCTAAGTTCCACTTGTTCTTGGCTCATTTTCTAGTTTTGATGCTCTTTCCTGCTGATGCATGTCTGAGAAGTAGATGTGAAGTAATGATGATTCAGCAGTTCAGTAACATGGATTGTAGAGAAGAAAGCACCATTTGCACCTGCAGCTTCATTTCCTACTGGAGTTGTAATGGCAAAAAGAAACTGGCTCGACATCTGCTGGCAATGTCAGTAGTCTGTTTTTATGCTTGTAATGACACATTAAACTCTGTGGTTGATCCCCCCCCCCACCACCACTACCACCCTCCTTCTCCAGTCTATGTCCCATTCCAGGGAAGCGGTGCCAGCAATATCGTCTGAATGAGTGCACGCTTTGTTTTCTTTGTCTGTTTTGGGCCAAGATCTGGTCTTAGATGTGGTTGTGTTCTATGATCGGATAATTCCTTCCATGTACCCACTTTAAGGTGTGTGTAGGCGTGTGTGTTTGTGTGCATTTTGCTACCGCTTGCTTGGCACAGCTCTGGGAGCGCAAACAGTGGCAATGGGTGGCAGGGATCCTCGGTGGCCTCTCGCCCAGCTGGAGGAGAGCCATTTTGCCCTTGCGAGGGAGCACCCAGTCACGGCTCACAGCTCTCGCCAGCGGGAAGTCCTCTTGGCTGAGGCCTGACGCCGTTGCAAGTGCTGACAATCACTGACACGTCACTTGCAGAGGCCAAAGAGGCACAATGTTAAACAAACCTGGGTGAAAAGGGAGTTAAATTGACTTCTATCTGTAACCGACTGAAAACTACTAATTACACTTTTGAATTTTAGCTTGATTCTAATTATTTTCACAATAATCTCTGTGGTTTTAAAAATATTTTTTTGCAGATTTGCACATTCACGTTTTTGCAGCTGCATTTGGCACGGTGTGTTTCCATCCAGTAATCAAGGCTCAGTTGTTGGTGTGAGATAAAGATGGAAGTAACTTTGCCTTTTGCCTCCTTATCAGTTTAAACCAGAGCACCATCAAATACAGTAATAAAACAACATGTGTGCTGGTTGGGTCCAACTCTGCCAGCTGCAAGTTGGAAATCTGAGAGGATTTTTCTAAAAGGTACTGTACGTTTGAAAGTCAATATTTCTTTTCTGGATATGTGTGTGTTTGGAAGTTGAGAAAAAAATCAGTTAAGCCTCGTTAGTATCACAACTAGTCTGTCCCTGAACTATGCTCTGTAGACAAACTTGTCTCTCTTGGGAGAGCGGGGAATTTCCCAGACCCCTTAACACCCCCACCATCCCTCATTCCCTCTGTCCCTCCTCCCTCCGGACCAGTCGAGACGTGCAGGTTTGAACCCTCTCTCTGTGTTTCTGGCCTCCAATGCCCATTGCCACTCAAGCAGCAGGGGTCTGGTGCATTTGTCTCATAATTATCCGACTGGATGGGGGGGTTCTGAAGATGAAAGAGGCGAATCACAGAGCTCCTCTGTCAAAGGTCTGTCTGCCTGACTGGGGGGGGGGGTTGGATCTATCTCCCTTGTCCTCTCTCTTTCACCTCATCCACCACCCACCCCACCACCTTTGCGCCATCTCGCTCTCGCACACACACAGTCTTACGTTTCCTCAAGAGCCGCCCCCACAGAGCATAATCGCCGACAGTGAACGCTCGTGCACAGCCCCCCTTCTTCCAGCCACCCCGCTGATTCATTCACAACTACAAAACTGCAGGAATACCCCCCACCCTCACATCCTGAAAGACTTCAGACTCGCTCCTTTTTCTTCTCCCCTCTCACAAGCCCCGCCCACCATCGGCTAGCCGCCCACCTCACCCATTTGCCCCTTCTCCCTCATCTGCCTCCTCTTGTCTCCTCCCCTCCCTTCCCCACCGCCACCTTTCTCCTTCTTCTCCTCTTAACTACTGGCTAGGAGTTAATGGACTGTTTTGGCTAGTCTCCAGACGGTGAGTGTCACCTCATTAGCCTATAGCGGCTCGCTCCCAGACTGCTCCTTGTGTGTTACTGTGTGTATGTGTGTGAGAGGAGGACTACAACGACGGAATGTCATTGGTCTGCCTCCCTCTCCAACTGTCCCACCATACACCCCTTACCCTCTCTGTCTCCCATTCCCACCACTACAATGAATGAGAAAACACGCATGCATAATTAAATCTATAGTCTCGTCCTCACTCCACCCTCCCTTCCCTCCTTCCTCCACAGACGTGCATTAAAAAAAGAAACGCTCCTGCTTGGAAGTTTGCCACCATTGAAAAAAAGGCAGTGTCTTCAAACTAGAGAGATGTGGCCAACCTTGCACCCTCACACGGACCTATTCTTTTTTACCCCAGCTTGAGTGAATGGCAGGGTGGCAACAGCGGGTGAATGTAAATGCCACCCGGTCCTGCCAGTCAATTACACCGCAACAAAGCTAATTGTTTGTTTGGTGCATACCAGAAAAGATGCGAGGCTGGCTGTTGATGGAGCCATTGTTTCAACACAGATGCAAAGTTCTTATTTTCTCACAGGCTAGACCTGATGCTGATTAAACGTGTGAAAGATGGGACCACGCTTCAGGCAATGACTCCTTTTTGTTAAAATATAGACAATTTTAAGCCGGTATCAGTGAATTACTTATAGATATATTTCACATAATGTCAGGTATTAGCCAAAATTACTAATGGGAATTTCTCAGTTCCTTCAAATTTATTGTTTTGACTCATAAGCAGTCACAAACTCAAACTTGTTTAATCTACAATTTTAGAATTTAACACCATAAAATTGTTGACAGGAGTGGGAATTCAAAGAATAGAAGGATTTTAATCAAAGGAAAATGTAAAAAAAAAAAAAAAAAAAAAAAAAGGAATTAAGAAAAAAAAATTATCAAAAAGGAAAGGCCACATTGTGAGGAAAGGGCAAACAGTGAGAGCAGGAGGAGGTGGAAACATTAAGCAGGGTGCAGTGTGCTGACCGGAGACCAGCCTGCTCATTTTTCATGGGACAGATGAGCCACTGTGTCGTGTTGTGTTGTACAGTTTGTCTGCAGCCAGCCTGCTGACTGCATCGCGCAGCACAGACCAGCTCACCGCGGGATGCTGAGTGCGTGCCTCTGTTTGACCACACGTGTTCAGTATGTCATTGTGTGTACATTTAATGTGCAAATGTAGCATGATTACATGGAATTACATGAATGAAAACTGCTTTTGAGTGTTTTCTCCCTTTTTTTTCTATTTTTGCATGGTAAATGCATGCAATGTGTGCATCTGTTCAGAGGTGGGTAAACTTTATCTCGCAAATTAAAAGGTGGGGAAGATGAATTTGGAGGGATTAACCCCTCATCTGCATCCTTAGTTTTGAGGTTGTGTATCCTTTTGTGCTGGCCAGGTTCTCCCCTCTCCTCTCCCGGGTCGGTGTGGCTAATGATCCATCAGGCCATTCAGAGCCTTATTCAAGGCCCACTCGCCACAGAATGCGCTCCCTCCCTGTCCACACTGTTTGGTGACCTCAATGAGGAGTCTGTTGTCCTCTCAGCTCAGTTAAAATGCTCTCCTCTTTTCACCGCCGTGAGAGTTTACGGAGAAGGCGCAGAGGCTCGGCGAGGAGAAAGAGGGCCCACTCTTCACTGGCATTAGTATGCAACGATTAGAAACAAACACATCCAGGTTCCACGCAAATACACATGCATGCGCGTTCTCTGGTTGAGAGAGGGCTTGGATCCCACTTGATTCCATAAGTCTCAAAACCTCGACAGACTGTGGTGTCTAGCTTACAGAAAAGAAGGCAACATTTCATTGTTCTCACAGACATTTCAACTTTGCCCTTCTCACTTTCCCTCTGCTTTTCTCTCACATTCGTCTCAGTGTGTGCATGTGCGTGTTTGTGTGTAACTCATCCCACTGTACCTGCATTCCCCGTCACAGGCCGTCATTTGATAGGGAAGCCATCCGGATTACCAGGTGCTCCTTTAAGCCAATAAGAAATACCTCCCTTGTTCCAATTATGAGATAACCATTACAGTGTCACACAATGTGTAGCCATTACTGGAGCAAAGCAGTCGTAGTTTGTCAAAGAGATGCAACGCTATCCATTTCTGTCTTTGCAGAGTATCACTGATCATAAAACCAACAATAAGGCAAGGATGAGCTTGTAGGCAGAGGAGGGTTTCTGTACTTTGGTAGTCACAAAGTGTTGAGGTCCAGTACCCAGGCTTGCCAAATATAGATAAAGTAAGTAAACCAGGAAGCTTTTCTGCATTTCAGTGTTTGATTTACTGCTCTGCCAAAGCTCATCATCCTTGACAGACAATGCCACCCCAAGATGGCGCTCCATTTGGCACAGCATTTGTCTTCCCCCTCACCCTCGGCATCAGTATCACTCTCCATTCGACCAGGTCAGGTGCCAGCCCTTTGCAGGATGCCATGTGTGAGTCCTGTTGGGGTGGGGGTGGGGGGTGAGCTTGGATGGCAAAATTTGTTGTGTGTGTGTGTATATAGGGAGGGGTCAGCGGTGGGGGGCATCGCCAGTTGGCAGGCTGGCACACAAAGGCTGGCACGATAAGATCCTCCTTCTTCTGCGGACAGATTTTCTCGCCCATATCTTTTGTTTGGCTTGTTTGGGTTGCGGCTCATCCCGATAAAGGCCACTTTGTTTAGACAACAAAGCGTGAGGGGGGGGAGAAAAGACAGATAGAGAGACAAAGAGATAGAATTAGAGAGAAGGAGGTGGACGGGGGGCCTTAATAAAGGCGGCAAATGGGGGGAGAGCACCAACACAGATGGAAACATTAAAAGAAAAGTGTTTAAAAAAAAAGATAGGAGAAGAAAATCAAGAAATATTCAAGAAAAAAACGATGTAGTGTGAGCTTTTCGTGGGATAAGACGCATGGATACACACTGAATAGTAGATATACACACAGGCGGGTATGAAAAGCTACAATAGAGGACGGATACTGTTGCAGGCGCAGGGGCAGCGATAGACAGATAGCAAGCAGAAGAAAGAAAGATCTGGATAAGGGAGCAGGTTCTGCTGTTGGAAGTCAGCCTGAGTTGTGTGAGGTCATCCACAAAGCTGTGAATGATAGAAACCAGGAGCACAGGAGGACATGAGACAAAATGCACACACATTACATACCAGCACATGTACAGTCATTTATGTGCACTGTCAAGACTTGTGTGACCCTGCTGCACACACACACATGGCTGTGCATTTCCAAGGAAGGACAAACAGGAGTCTCCGGATGAGGACACTAAGAAGAAAGTCTGCTTGGCCACATCAAATATTTACTCAGGAGCAGCTGTATTGTCGAAACATTACGCATCGGAGCTGCTCCGTAATTAGGTCGATATTTTCTCCCTCTCTCTCTCTGTTTCTCTACTTCTCTGGGAGTCCACCCCTCTCCACCTTCTCCTCTGCACACTCCCCTCCCTTCGCCTCCCCAGGCTGCTGAAATTCATCTTGGCTCAGGACCCATGCCTCTGGCAGCCAGAGTGCTATACATGTGCACAGAACCCTGCTCGGCATAAAATGGCTGCCAGACAGGCTTCTCCTCCTGAAATGTCGACAGCGGTATGCATCTGCAGGGCGTGCGTGACGTGCGCGCGCTTGTTTTTTTGTGGAGGATATCTGTACATGTCTGCAAGTGTTTGTGGGCTAGAAACGTGCACCGCGGTTGTTAGGGGAAAAAAAAAGAAAAAAAAGTTTCCCAAACTATGTGGCTAATTTAATCCACACTTTGTGTATGTGCATATGTGTTCCACAATTTAGTGGGAACAGAATGGGTATCATGCCAAAAATGAAGAGGGTGGGTTAGGGAGAGTGTGTGCGAGTGTTTTAGTGATTATAAAATCCAGGCGAGTAACACACTTGGGTGTGGAGAAACCTCATAAGCACTTAGAAACTTTCTTGCCGAGCCAGATTTCTGTTGCCATTACCACTAATTGCCCTAATCGTTACAGTGGTATGATAAGTATCCCACCGGACAAGAAGGTGTAAGAACTTGTGGACACATCCAAAATACCCACAAGCCCCTTCTGCTGCTTTTTTTTCCCCCCTTCAGCGTTTTTTTGCTGAGTAACAGCAGATAATCTGATTCATACATGGGGCTGTTTTTTCCCCTTCCTTCATGAACCGGTTTGTTTATTTAAACAAGTGGCAGGGACGGAGGGTGCCAAGAAATGTTGTTTTTGGAAAGGGGCCGTGTGTGTACGTGCGTGGTTGTGTATATGTGTGTGTGAGAGGCCGTGTGTGTGGTGTCTGGCCCCACGATCAAGCCCTGCCAAGCTCCCAGGGCAAAGCTGAGCCTCCTTGACCGCAACTGTTTATTTACAGGTTACACTACTGTTTATTTGAAGACTATCAGATTGGCTGGGCTTCTGCACAGAACACCTTTTAGATACAGATACTAGGCCCAAGGCTCCTAATGTAACAAGCCACAGCTTCACTTTACTAGTTCTGAGTTCTCTTTTAAAAAATAATTTAAATGTATAACCACTTAAATCCAATATTTTTCTTATTTAGACTTTAGTTGTTGTGCTTATATCATGTTAAAATACCTGTTGAATAACTAAGACTAAGAGCTTAGACAAAACAAACATGAACTAAAAAGCCTCTCAAATGTGCAAACACTTCAGTAAATAATGTAATAACTCCGAAAGGGGGGGAAAAAAGAAAAAAAGAGGGATCATAATTCTGATCTTCTGAGGTCAAAGGTAAAATGTAATGCAATAAGGGGAGGTGCTTCCTGCTCTGGTGCACCTCCGGCAGATGTGCCATATGCTTGCATCCCACCTTGAGTCATCCAGGTGGTCTCTCCTGGTGCTACAGTGGGGGCCTCATGCTGGAAGATGCTGCCTGGGATCTCTAATTGCCACGACCATCTGCTCTTTTTGTTTTGGTTGCCTGTTCAGCTCTTGAAGAAGTAGAAGAAAAAAAAAAAAAACAACAACAACACACAACTCTGATCCAATCTAACTGAACTGGAGCGCCTCTCCCACCTCCTCGCCGTTTTTTCTTTTTTTTTTTTTTGACACCCCCCCCTCCACCAACACCTTTTCAGTGTTTACCTCAGAGCTGCTCTCTTGTTCTTCTTTCTATCCTTCTGCCTGTTTCTCTTGCTCTCAGCAGTTCCCGGGGAGCAGGCATAGAGTTGGCAGTCGTAACTAGACTGATGGATGACTCTGAAAGTGGAATGTGGTGGTGGTGGTGGTGGGGGCGCTCTTACCCACAGAAGCTTCTTTACACAGTTTGTGTGTGTGTGTGTGTGTGTGTGCAGGAACTTGACAATGACTTAACATATATTCAATGCACAAGTGTAAAACTTGCAGATTCTGGAGAAACGTAAATGTGATGATTGAGTTCTTCTTTAAGGGATTTAGAGGAATTGAGTGCCAGTAATTTTCAGGTTGCAGCTTTTCAGATTTGAGCTGTGGCTGTTTTTTATGTTTTCTAGTTGTAAAATTAAATGTGGCACTATGAAAACTTTTAACAAGAAATTTTAACTTCTCCAGACATTTAAAAGCCAAGCTGTTTTTTTTTTATTATTACCAGAGCAAGGATGTGTTTTAAGGCCCCAACTTGTACACTGGTCATTTGTTTTAAGGGCTAAGTATACTGAAAATAAGGGAATTTTTTTCTGCTTAATGTATGGTCCTTCTCCCTCCCTACTTTGTCATTGTTGAGCTCTGGCCAAGAACATTCTGTTTTTGCGGCGCTGTTTAATAGTCAAATTTAGGAGAGGGGGAACAAGACAGAGCAGGAGAGCGACACAGAGAGAGAGCAAGAAAGGAATAAATCTTTCAACTTTTTTCTTCCTTCTTGTCCCTCCCCCCCACCTCTTTTTCTCTCTTTTCCTTCTCTCTGTAACAAAACTCATGAGAGCTGCGGCAGGAAAATGGGTGTTGTTGCAAGGCGAGGGTATCTAAGTTCACCGTCTCTCCAAACTTCTTGCCTCTCATGTTAAAACTGTCACATGTTAAAGGTGTAGATGGTAATCTCCCTTCTGGTTCTCATTGCTCCCTCTCTGTCTCAGGGCATGTGTGGGCTCGGGCCAGTTTGAATCATTATGAGGGTCCACTCAGATGCTGCCATTAAATGTTTGGCATTGTTTTTAGTTCTGCTCCATGTTTGAGCTCAGGGCCTCTGTAGGTTGAGTCACCCTTACAGTGCTTCGCAGATTGAAATCTGATAGGGATTTATACCACTAATTTTGATGTTTCACAACTTTGGCACTGTGTAACATAAAAGGAAAAAGGCCCCAGTGCCTGTCAGTAATCAGCTAGGAACTACAGAAGAATTATACTTTCCCTTCCCGGTGAGGCTTCTAAGGTAAAAGACGTCAGTCCGGGCCGCCTCATACCAAACCCTGTAGCTCGTGGAAAGAATTCCACTCATGTTTCCTTGCGTTTCCCCACCCCTGCTGCCCTCTCTCCATGTTTTGTTCTGTACTTGTACCTTGCACAGCAGGACCGAACACATTTTGAACCCGGACACTCCCCCATCCCCCCTTTTGAAAAATTGTCAAACAGAGCTTTCTCTTCAGTTTGCCCTCCCATTAATGATAGTACTGTTCAAACAAAGCTGTCTTGTTTAATCTATGATGGGAGCACTCTTCTTTACTGGTACAGTAGATAAGCAGGAAGAACCAGGAAGGGTAGGGGATAACACTCATATGGCCTTTTTCCTTATTTTTAAATAAAAATCAATGCTATGAAGAAAACTTTGATTCACTAAGATGGTATGTTCCAATGCTAACCAACACCCCCCCCCCCCCCCACCGCCACTCTCTCTGTGTGTTCACAGACTCGCAGCAGTCAGGAAGTCCAAGTAACAATGAGCCAGGCAAAAACCCTCTTCCAGGTATGTACAGTGGCAGTCATCCTCCCTCCTGTCATCACTCTATTGTTCCTCTCCAGCTCACCCACTGTACTATAACTTATGTACACCATACTTAGTTTAAACAGGGTTGTGACCTCTGTGGCTTGCAGGCAAAATAGCGCTAGATGCATAAACACGAGCCGCTGTCAAGTGAACAAAGAAAAAAATCTATAACGGATATATATTAAAAAACCTGAAGTCAAATTTCAACTTTGCTTGTTTAATTTTTTTGTGTGCATTTGCGGGAGAATACCAATAAAATTTAGTTGTCTTCGCCAAAATGATAACATCAAATGATGTTTTTTTTTTTTTTTTTTTTCTAAAGAAGTGTTGACATTCAAGATGCAGAGTGAAAATGTGACAGCAGATTGTGCTTTTGGCTCGTGGTTAAGCTCTGCAAGGTGAGCCAACAGAGCCGGGCTGTGGAGAATTTACTGTAACAAGCGCTGCCGTTCCCCTGAACTGACCTGCGCTGTGTTGTCACAATGTTGGAATGAGAAATAGTTTGAGAAGTATAATTAGTTTTCTACCTCAAGAGCAGGTTCTGCTGATGCCGCTGCCAAGGAAAACATGCTGGCGAGCCAGTGACTCAGGCCTGGGAGGCCCTCTGCGGTGGCATAGATGCTTACAAAAGCTATCAGTTCACAAGAGGCATCAAGCTTATTTAGGTACCAACAGAGATACCTTTCTATCTGTTTGGCACAGAGTGAGTGCCCTCAGCAGCGAATCAAAGCAGAGCCGCTGTCATTTGAGCGTCAATAACTTGTCTGGATGTTTTATCTTGACTGACAGCCTTGGAGTAGACCTGCCGAGCCTTGGGCAGGTCATACAGACCTTGCAAAAATGTACCAGCACAGCAGAAAAATACATTAGAATAGCCATCCTGATACCAGACAAGAAAGGAAAAGAAAAAATCTGGCTGCACTGAAGCATGCTTGATTTACTTTCAGTGAATTTCAAAACAGTTTATTTACAGCAGAGTAAAATGAAATGATTTCATTGTAGCAATGCGGTAAACGAGACTTTTTGAAAAATATTTCTCACGGTAAAGCTGTATCGCAGCACAACAGCCGAGCATTTTAAAAGCTTTGCTTTTGTATTTGATTAAATAGGCAGCGCCAGCAGCACTTTAGCGCGGACTCGTTAGTTTTCCTCACATCAGCAAGAGTCTGCATGTCACTCCCTCCTCCTCCTCCTCACACACCTGTCCTGTCACTCTCTAGCGGACAGCGCAGAAGGATTTTGTGCTGCAGTGTTAGTTTAAACATGTCAAAATAAAACAAAACAAATGTGGTTGCTCAGTTTCAGCTGTGGAATCCACGACTGAGAAATGCTAAATAGTAGGGGATTGTCCTTCTCTTCTTTTTATTTTTTAAATATATTTAAGGGTGTTCATGCTTAAATCTTTGTGTAATTAGCTGCTTCTTCTGTGTTTGTCTTAGCAGTGCTCTGAATATAATATGTTAAAATATAATAAAATTAAATTAAATGAAGTAGACACTGGACTGAAGGATAGTTTGCATTGCATCTTTTGCCACATCTTTGCTAAATATTTTGAAATTATTTAGCATTTATATTAAATCCAATGTGATTGCTCATTTCGTACTTAAATACAGTGAATTTTGTTATTTTTTACTCAACCTTATTTTCTCTACATTCAGTAAACTACAAGCATTTAAGATGTGTTATTTACAGCTGCAATAAACAGTATTCATCCTCCCTTTGTCTGCAGTTTATTTGGAAGACAGTTTCATCAAATCAGGAGTCTTCAGTGTTGCAGAGCTGGTGCGAGTGTCCAGAAGTAAGTACACACTTCCTGTTTTTCCACTATAATACACTGCACTGTACACCTACTGTACCTAAGTGTTTTTTTCTTATATTTATCGCTGTGCTGTACAATCAGATAAACTGAGACATTATAAAATCTGTGTGCAGAAGGTGTAGCAGGTGCATCAAAGTTAATATGAGTCAGAAAGCTGTCAGTCTGTTCAAATGCACACATTCAATGATCAGGCTACAGACTGAAAACCACCTGTGTGTGTTTCTGCAGAAACCTTTGTTTCTTTGTGTTTCCATATAAACTAAAACAACTGCCCCCAGTTTTTGAAAAATAGAAACGTCTTCACCCTCAACGGCCACATAAACTCTGTTTTTCTTCATAATCTCTGCACTAACTGAAATCCAAGCACACAGCTGTGGGGTGGTAAATCCAGTTTGGCCGGTCTCCTTTGCAATAAGATAACACATGAGTATGCAGCTGTCTGTGTGAGCCTGCATTTATCTGTATAGACATGTTTCTTCTCTGCAGAGCCGTTGACGGTTGCTCTCACAGGACTACTCTAATAGCCGAGGGCACGTTAAGGAGCCGTGTACCTGTGTTGCCCCCCCCGCAAGCTACAACTACGACTGTAGCAAACGTGCCCATGGAGCACAAAGACTCCAGTCAGCCCCCCTCAACAACCTGTGTTTAAAGGAAACATACCGGTGCTGTGTTGCCTGTGTGTTGTAGCATGCACCAGCCATTTCCAGTCCTATTGGTAGACTCGGAGGGGGTGTGCAATTCCTGTCCAGTGCTGTCGTCAGGAATGCTGGAACTGTAACTACAGCAAGGATTAAAAAGAGGAGACTGCACTAAAATAAACTACAGTCAAAGTGCTAGCTTTCTTCATGCTGTAATGATTCACGGCTAATACTTTTTTGTTTTTGTTTTTGGTGGATAATTTTTTTATACCACTTTTTGACCAAAAATACGACTTTCCCATTTGTAGTGTGAAAGTTCTTTCCTGCCTTATGTCATAATAAATTGAATTTAATTGGGTTTTTAACTGTTTCTCAGGCAGAACAATCAATTTTAAAATGTCAGTTTTGAGTTTGGAAAATAATGCTGAGCTGCTTTCACAATTTTATTACATTTTGTACACTCAGTCTTAGTAAAAAAATAATAAACTAATTCATTTTTAGTTATTTACGGTCATTAGGTGATTTAAAATTGGCCAAAATAGGCATAAGAGTACACTATATAATTTAAAATCAGAGAACTAATACTATTTTCCTTTTGTTTATCCACATCAAGTATTTCTTATTCAAGAGCATTGACCACATTGTCTCTTTTTGCCCTCTGAAAGAGAGAAATTACTCTTTTCTCTGCTCAGACTGAATATCCCTTGGAAGACTGTGTTTTTCTGTACTGTTTAATTTGCCCCCTGACCAGATGGCCTCTGAGCTGCCATGTTTGCTCTCATGTGACAGAGCCTGGTTTCACTAAAGCCGACTGAAGTCGAGTTGGAATTTTAAAAAGGTCGCCGGACGCACAGGAATTGTCACTCACTCAGCCAGTCGCTCCCTGGGAAGATATCTAAGCAGCCGCTCGTCCGTCATCGCGCTTCTCTCCCAACTCTCCAGGCTGTTGAGACATTCTTTGAAGTCCATCAAAGGGAGCTGCGGAGTTCAAGGCTGAATTGCAGTCCAGCATTTCGGCGAGGACACTCACTAATGCAACAGGAGCCTCAACTGCAAGTGTAACGATATTTTGTCAACAGAAAAACGGCGACATGCACAGGCTCGGGAAGCTGATTTATGCAAATTTGTCCCATTACATTCTCCCTTTTCTCAGTAATAGTAAAATGAGGTGAGGTTTTAAAGATGCAACAGTTAAGTATGTTCTTTTGCAGCATCATTTCAATTTTAAAAATTTATTGGTTATTCATTATTTGTTTTGTTTTGGTTGAAAATTTTAAAACAGATATTAAATTAGGTAACTGACAACGTGCCAAGTGACATCACAAATACGGTGCCAAGCCAAGAAAAGAAACACCACCCCAAAGAGAGATGGTTGGGGCGGGGGGGACTGTAAATGAAAAAAAAAAAAAAAAAAAAAAACTATAAAAAATCAGCCAAAAATGGTGTTGTGTTCAGTGTCTTCGGGCCGGATACATTCCTCTATAGACAGTGCGGTGTGGGTAGCAGCGGGTAGGGGCTTTTGCCAGGGCTACAGTGGGCTGCCAGGGTGGAGACTGGTGGAGGGATCGTGCCAGTGGTGAACCTCAGACCACAACAGACAGCGCTACACAATCCATCCTCTCATCCACTCCAAACCAACCAACCACTCGAGCTGCAGGCAGCCACGAGGGCCACACACTGAAGCAAGTGAAAGCGAGAGACGGGGGAGAGAGAGCGAGGATGGGTGGTGAACCCCTTTTGTTCTGTAAACACAGGCCCACCCTCCCTTGAAACAGAATCCCTCACCTTGACCGCAGTGAGAAAAACATCACTTGTTCCATATAAATTATTATCTGCTAAGTGCCTTACTGGAAAGAAAATGCTTATGAGCCTGAGAGGGTGATTGTGGGATTTACTTTAGATTTTTAGGCACCATTAATTATTTTATCTGCCAACAAAAGCAAAAAGTTGAAGACATTAAAGCCAATGGAAACATATTTCACTGTCATTTTAATCTATGCAATTACTTATGATGATAATTTGATTTACAACCAATTAGGATGTATATCAGCGGTCACATCTGTAATACACAAGGCCTCTAAAGCATTAACATCAGTCAAGAAAAATAAAGATAGAGCAAGACATCTCTCAGTCTAACAACAATGTGACTTTGAACTCTTCTTCTTGTGTCCTCTATAGTGCCCATCACCCACGGCGCAGCGGTACCCTTCTCCATGGCTGACATGCCCAGCCAACCCTACTATCATGACCTGAACTCCAGTGCGGGACTGCATCGCTCCCTGTCTTCCCCTCCCGGCAGGTCAGTGAAAGTTATTTGATATTTTTTGGAATATAGTTTAAGGGCAAATAAACTCAAAAGATGAGCACTGTAATTTCGCTTTCAGTAATGTTGCTATAGATTTCTTTAAAGGACAGATTGAAATTATTCTAAGGTTAGAATATAATTTGTTCATTTCCTATGTGGCTATGAAAATGAAATGGCTAGCACTCTACTATTAAAAACCT
Source organism: Melanotaenia boesemani (assembly GCF_017639745.1). Taxonomy (NCBI): domain Eukaryota; kingdom Metazoa; phylum Chordata; class Actinopteri; order Atheriniformes; family Melanotaeniidae; genus Melanotaenia; species Melanotaenia boesemani. The sequence continues at coordinate 16,847,366 of NC_055686.1, read as the reverse complement.
CCTTGAAGTCAGATTGCCAACTTAGAAAGTAGGGGCAGCCTCACCAACCTTGACCTGAAAATCCAACATGGCTGCCCCACACATAAAAGCAGTGGTGATAGCTACAGCAATAAACTGTTTTATTAGCATGTCTGTTAGCATTTGTCTTGTAAATTCAGTTGCGTAGTGTCCTCTATCAATGAACACACCCAACTGTGTTTTTATGCACAAAATAAAGCTAATGCTTTATCAGCTAGTTAGCTAATAATAGCTAGCTGGCAAAGATGCTAGCCCACTTCTAACTGGAAAATAGTCCGTTCCGGATGAAACATAGTCCTTCCTAAATGGAACATAGTCATTCCCAGCTCCAATTTGTAAGCTAACTGAACAAAGCATTAGTTCAGCATGAAGTATGAAAACAAGGGCAAACGGCTAGCATCTTTGTCCAAATAAAATCAATAACACTAGAGGTCTAGTTAGCACCTTTTATGTCATTGTTTATTTCATACAGCAAAGCTGTAACTGTTAGAATGTCTCAAAACAACTTAATCAACCTCTTTTTTATCTGCATGCTAATATAAACTAAAAGGTTCAACTGCTAGCTTCATTTTTTTATGTAATTTTAATTTTTATTGTATTGTTTATGGTGCTGTACTGTTGATGTTATCAATGTAATTTTTGTGAGCTGTTTCTTAGGGGACTGCAAATGGAAGTTAGCATCTTTCTAAATCCAGCATATTTACGGCAATAAAATATGGTTTAATTAATATGTTCTGTCCAAATAAAAAAATTAATTAATTTAAAAAATATTATGGATATTCAAATTATACATATGTTCTTTAGTATACAGTCCTAAGAGGTGTCTCTAATCTAGCAAACAAAAAAACATAAACAGAAGTGTTTACCAAATAAGAAGCCATTCCTTTTAACTTAACATTTGCATGATACAGGTCAGTCTTGGCTAACCATCCACCCCAAATGTCCCAAATCATTGCTGACACCATCTTGCAGTTGTGTATGTTGTGCCACCCAAAACCTGGTCAAGCTGTAAATTTTTCCATGTTTGCAGCAAAAGGCCCAAAACTGTCAACATGGACGAGAACATGGACACCAGCCCGACAGGACCTGACTTCTACTCATCACCCAGCTCACCAGCAAGCAGTCGGGCAAACTGGCATGAGCGAGACGGAGGTGATTTTCCTCTTTTTGTTTGACCACTTCTGTTTACTCATGGGAAGTTCATCAGGCATGGTTGCATTTTGCCTCTAACACCTCCATCACATTCATGCACTTGTACAAACACTCCCAGTGCAACTTTGCACAGCTCATCGTTGCACAAGAGCATGTTGACAGAATTTGCCAAAGGATAAGAAGATCTTTCATCCTTGTCGCATGCAAATAGAGTTAATGAAAGTGAATTGCACGTTGTTTTTAACAGTGGCTAAACTCACTTATCTCTCAGCCTTGTCCCAAGTTGCTATTACTTTTCATTGCAGATCAATGGTTTAGAAAGCATTTAGTGAATGCATCAGTCCATACTTTTAGACCATACCTAAGCCAAGTGGCTGAGATGGTTTTATTTGCTTATAAATTAAAATCAGTTAGACATATTTTTCAAATAAGATATAAAAATGTGCTTTAGCAAAATGCCTGAGCAGAATGTTGAAAGGTTAAAATACACTCAGTCTTAGAAACAGCCCCACGTATCAACAGTTGTACAAATGTTAACACCAATTTGGGAGGTTCTTGAAATAAAATGCCTATTCTTACCAAGTTGCTTAAAGAAAGTCAACAGTGGATGTATAAATACAATTTACACTTGCATTTTTTCTGCAGATAAACTTATAATACATAAAAAAGAGTTAGTTTTAAACCTTTTTTGTATACAATTACATAAACAGCTTGAAATACCCTGTGAGGTGCTGTTATTATAGATAAATTTCTCCTTATAGACCTCATTTAGAGTAATTACACCTGCAGGAAAAAAAGTTAAACAATTTTACAGTAATAATGTGCCTGTGCGTTCCTGCTGAAGTCAGGAGAATTTGCTCCACTTTATTTTACTGCAGAAATTTGATAGTAATAGTCAGAATACACCTAATAAGCTAATGCAAGTGGATTAAAGGATCAGAGAAAAAGACAGAGATGTGTAGTTCAGAGAAACAAGCTTGAACTACTGCATGTTTGCTTCTGTGCAACAGAGAAAGTGAGATCCTCAGCGGACAGACGCAACGTCTCATTACATTGTCTCCTGGTGCAGAGCAGAACTCGTCGCCCTTTTAATTAAGGCCTCACTATCCCCTGTTTCCTGATCATTCTCACCCTCTGATGGCTTCCGTCAACGCTCTGAAGCCTGCACTGCATCTGGGTTTAACCACCAGAGGTGGCAAAAGACATTTCATCTGACTGTGACAAAGTCATTTGGAATCAAGCTCATCTTTTCCCTTAGCAAAGGCACACAGTGGTTTCTGGTCTGGTCTGGTCTCCTTTTTTGTTTTTAATTTAATATAATAAGTGGGGAAGCTCCGAGCGGAAAACACCAGATGAGACACGAGAGACAAAGTAGTGGTGGGATTCAGCCACAGCCCAATGTGGGTACATGGCATTTCAGAATGTCCCTCTGCATAAGGCCTGTGAGTATTGCAGTGGGTAAACATAGACACTAGGGGTGAGGAGAAAGGGAATGAAGTGGGTAGGAAATTCTCCAAACATAGCTATTATTCTGTCAAGAAAGAATAAATGAGATGTGGGGTGATATTAAACCCATATGAGTCCTCCAAGGGGCCAAGCAGCCATTACTTTCACATTGTTGTTCTGCAAAAACCTCTCAATATGGCGGAAGAAATAGCTTCTCTCCTTATGTTTTGCGTTGGGACAGTACTGCAGACTTAGATGCTCTTATTAACGATTTTATTAACATATAAGCGTGCAATATATATTAAAAGTTTTTTATTCAAAATACTCATTGTTAAATATGTCTGTTAGTTGCATTTTAATTTAATGCTGTACACTGAAGGAAAAGGGGAAGGCTGAAAAAATCAACTACAGGAAATATTTTTAATGGCGACGTTAACCAGCATCATAAGTTTTCCCATAGGTGTTTCTGTCTCTGACACAAAATGAAAACCTAATAGTATGTCCTCTTGCATCCTCAGAGTGGGAAATCCCCCTAAATTCCTTCCATCTCTGACGTTCTTGCCTCTGGAGATGAGTGATTTTTCCCGTCACTCGGGTGGATCCTTCCCTGCTGTTAGCGAGTGCAGAGAAGGGAGGTTAATATTCCAGAAATGCCTCAACATTAGGGTCCATACAACTTATTTTTTGGGGCGGGGGGGGAAAGAGATGGATGACGTGAAAGTTACAAACCCCAAGAAATCTGTGACGACCAGAAAAGCACTTGATGAATGTTCAAAGAAAGAAGCGCAAGCAGACTTAGGTCATTTCCTCTCGCATCTATTTGTTATCACGTTCCCTTCAGACTCTGTGTCTCACCATGGAAAATTGAAAACCGCGCAGCCGTGACAGCAGAACATTGCTCATGAAAGTGTAGCGCCGCAATAATGAGCAGCTTGCAAGTTGAGTTTGTGAGTTTGTTACAGTCTGTAGAAGTGCATGAATTTCCTTAACAAATTTTATGTCTTCAGCTGAGCCTTCAGGATTATTCATGGGGAATTACGGTAGCTTGTCAGACTCTCTGTAAGGCCGAGCAAAGCAGATGTAACGCTGTAAAATTCTATTTAAGATTACGTGAGGGTCTTGAAATTCTTAAACCCTATTTGGGCGACCAGCTGCTTTATAACAACGTGTCACTTCACTGGATTAATTTGTGTGCTCAGACATGACAAAAGACTCTTTTTCACTTCTTGGGGAAGTCCAGTGATTTATAATGATTCCAGAGATTATTTGTAATTTTGGCCCTTTGGGGGAAATAAAAATTGCTTTGGGCGTATTTCATTATGTTCTGAGCAGTCACACACAGATCAAGTTATGCTTAATTTTTACCATACCTTGCTTTTATTAATGATTAATAGAGACAGTAGTGGAAGCTTTAGAGAAATGATTTGATTAATTTTCAGTAACAAATCAACATATTGTATCCTAAGAGTTAACTTTTCTGCACAGAAGTACTGTACAGAGTACTGTTTTTCCTTTCATGTATGTTCATAGAAATAGTTTTAAAACTTTAATGCTTTGATAACAAAAAAAAGAAGCTTGCACATGTTTTTTGACTTGAAGGATGCATTTATGTGTTTATGTGTGCTTTTCCTACCAGCAGACATGTCCTCTCCCACCATGAAGAAGACAGAGAAACTGTTCAGCCCCACCTCTCCGCAGGACTCCTCGCCACGACTCAGCACTTTCTCTCAGCCTCATCACCCGGGCCTAACAGGTGTGGGACACAGTGGTGAGTTACTGTCGATGAAGAACAAAGAATAGATGCTGATAGTGGATGATTGTTTTATCCAAAACACCCACAATACATCGTTTTCTCTCATCTTTCTTCTTTGCAGTTATATCGACGAGGAGCCCCCCTCCACACTCGCCCCTGCAGTTCTCGGCCTCGGCAATCTTGCCCCCGGCACCATCGACCTACTTCTCACACACCACCATCCGCTACCCGCCTCACCTCAACCCTGCTGATCCCCTCAAGAGCTACGTGCCGTCTTACGACCCGTCCAGCCCACAGAGCAGCCAGGTCAGTCTTTTTTTTTTTCCTGTGTGAGTGTATGAAGAAGCCATTTTTTAGGTCAGAAGTCAGACGGTGGTTTAGCTTGACTTTCATAGCCTCTAGTGTTCTTTCTTCATTATCTTGTTGGGCTCTGCTCCCATCTGACCTCAAGGGATAAAAGATAAGATAGATTCCAGCACGCATTGTTTTATTACTGCCTCATTGGTGCATTTAAAAGTTAAGAATAGCAGCTTGTTTTTTGTTGGTTTTTTTTTCCCTTTAATTGACAACCATAGCTTTTAATTATGATTTTCATTACATCTCTCAAATGTATGAAAATGTTTTCATATTAAAAACCTAATTTAACCCTTTTAGGAACTTAAGATGGCCCCAGTTTGATCAACACATGTTCTTGTATGAAGACAAGCCTGCTTCTCTTTTATTGTTCTCTGTTATTCCAATTTCCATTGATTTTATTGAACTATTGTGTTTGTTTGACTCAGCTCAAGGCAGATTTTTTAAGACACATCAAGACTTCTTTGTCACATTACAGTCTTACTAAATTCAATTTCTAAAGTTTGGACTAACCCCTCCAGAATATGCCATTGGGAGGCAAATAACTCCAGCATGTATATGTTCAGTTGAATCCAGCATATGGTCACTGATTTCTACTCTATGCTTTGACCCAGAAAAGACTGTAAAACGCTTAAAAAAATGCAGTCTCAGCTGAAAGAGTTCAATATCATTAAATATGTGGATTGTAGGAAAACTACGACTGGTGCCATGTATTCGAAGAAAAAAAAAAAAAAAAAAAAAAAACGGTGGCAGAACAGTTGGTAATGACAACCTGAATCGGAGCGCATCACCAGCCATCATCACAAAGTGGAAACTACTTCTGTCAATAGATTTATTCCTCTCACATGCTTGAATACTAGAACAAGGACTCTAGTCTAGTTAAGTGGCCTTGTTGAGCTTGATTTAACGGATTACGGTAACATATAAAGGGAGTTAAATTATATTAAGTAAATTTGAACAATTTGCTTTCAGACCCTGACTTTTCTATGCCCTTTTCCATTTTCAGCTTGATCTAACGCTCAGGGCAAAGGTTATAATACATCTGTGGCTTTATGTTTGTATAAAAAGAAAAAAAAAAAAACAACTCACGGCTCCATTGAAAAAAAAAGTATTTAAAAAAAGTCGACCAATTGCAGTCACATGTATGACAAACAAAACTGTATCAAGGCATAGTAGTAAATCAAATAGCTTAGAGCTTTAATACATCGAGAGAACACACTGCGGTCAGTGTGTGGAGAGTGAGCAGGAGTCTCTATAGATGAGAGAGCCGTGTGATATTTATGTGAGTTTTATTTCCCTGCTGTTCTCACTGTAAACAAAGGCCTCGTAGACGGCTCCATCTCCAGAGCAGGGAGCGGGTTAGATTGAAAGGAGGGGTGGGGGGACTGTTACTCTAGAGAAAAACCGCAGGGAATGATAAAGGTTGTAAATATTTGCCGTTGCCGGGGCCCGGCTCTTGTGCAGAATTAACAGGCCCTCTGCTGGGGTGCTGGAGAAAGGAGAGAGTAAGCGGGGGGACCGGGCATTGGGCTAGTGAGGTGGGATCCAGTAGGGAAGAGAAAGCGCTAGAATACCAGTTAGGGGAGGACGGAAGATTGGGAAAAGGGGGGGTTCAACAAATAACACAGTGCTTATAATCCCATGGACGAGTGCCAGAATGTTTTTATGCTTGCTTTAACGCAGATTATATTACACTCTAATTAAACATTCTATTCATAACGAAGGGAACCCTGTGGACATGATTCTTCTCCAAAAAGGCCTGTTTGAGTTTTGAACTCGGGGCGGCCTTGAAATGAACGGCCCAGACAGTCTCCAGCCGTCTCAAAGAGTAGCTCCCACTTGCTTCCTTTTTTTCTTTCCCCTATATATAGTCTCTCTGCTTGCTCTCTATAGTGACGCATTCACACCATTGTAGCGGGTCACTCCACGGCCCTCTCTGGCTTTTCACGCCCGGGTCCTCCTAAATTCCATTTATGAGCACCATTAAAATCATTGTGTGGAATCATGTAGGAAATCCATTGTCAGTAACTGAGGATCTATTGTTGCTCACCCCCCCCGCAGAGTATTAGTAATAACTGTGACAAGTCAGTGGCTGAAAGTGCTAGCATCTTTTCTTTGGGCAGAGCATTAAGAGTGAGTGCTACAGCCTCCTTTTGTTGTTCATTTTAATTCTGTCAGGGGCCAGCAGGGCAGTTATGTCCCAACATGCTGTGATTGGATTCTTAGCTCATTCAGGGCAAACTATTTTTATGAAAGTGTGAAATGTTGTCTTGGTTTATTGAGATCTGCCCAACTGCACATTTATAAACAAACAAGAGCTGGTAAACACAAGTCACTGGAAATAGCCTGTCCTTTTGCAGTGCTATGGATTTTAGTTGCAGACCAAACGAGTGCAGTTCTGATTTGGCCAAATTCAGATTAAAATCTTTATTACCCTGGATAACTACCCTCTAATTTAATATAAAATATACAGTTTTGTTAGAAACACTTGGTTTAAATTGTGCGCTCTGCTTGTCTCTGCCCCACGTGCAGCCTAACAGCAGTGGTCAAGGGGTTGGAAAGGTCCCAGGCCACTTCACCCCAGTCTTGGCTCCTTCGCCACACCACGGCGCTGTGCGACCTGTCTCGCTCTCCATGCCCGACACCAAGCCCATCACCACATCAACAGAAGGTGAGAAAACCACCACTGACACCACCACCAATCACCTTTAACTTTCCAAAAACCAAGCAAGCAGCAGTTCTACCTCTTACGGCTCTTATACACCAGCAGTTGGAAGCTGTCTTGGCAGTGTGGTCTTGTGGTATTTTTGCTTGCCCAGTACCTGGAAATGTGAGAAGACACAGCCTGTTGGTTTGATGTAAAAGACACCTTATAACAGCTATGAATGAGTATGGGTTAAAGGCAACACATATTCTGATTAACCTTATGCCATGACTAATAGTTAAATAAACACACCAGGATGAAAATCTGTGTCTCAGCATCCTCTGATTAAAACTGTTGAACATTAATGCTTGATACTTGTCCACTAATTCAACTTTGAATGTTTCGCCTCTTTTTGACGTGCAGGATTTCCTTAGTTAGTAACATATCAGTAGCGTGACACGTTGCCATTGACCGAGTATTTAAAAAGCTAAAAAATAGTGCAGTAAGGAGCTGTAGTAAGATTAAAATGAAGACAAAATTAGTAATAAAAATAAGAAGCAGTGGTGTTACGGCTAGAGCTGAACATGAGTCACAACATTGGAAATTAGGTGTTTATTCTGCTCCTCCTCCAAATATTCCTTTTGCGTTTTTTTTTTTTTTTTTTTTTTTTTGTTAATTTTTGCTAACCCAGCACTGTAGAATGACACTCTTCTGTTGATGGTTACTATTTAGCAGCCAGTTCTTCACTTACTGCTGCAGAATAACTGGCAATATACAGCTGCAAAAGAGTTCCCTGTGAATTGGTGACGGTAAGGTGGTACCCTGTGTGTAGGGAACTGATGTGCAGGGTTCTTGATTAAGCAACAACATTCAGTGAGTTAGGAATTATAATATATTTTTTTTATAACTGCTTGGAGGTTAAGCAATACGATCTTTTTAGCTGTTGGCAAAATGTACTTTAATAATATGTTACATAAGAATGCTGAAACATTTAAGAGTGTGCTGTATGAAAACATCAATAGCATCAATATAAAGCAAAATTATTGTGGCTCCCATACTGAACCTTGTGGAACTCCTCGTGGAACTTTTACCCCAGCTGATGGTTTTTGGTCCCACTTAATGACTTGAAGTTACTAAACCTTCTTTCAGCGGTTTCCTACATTCTATCCTTAAAGTGCTGGTTATAATGCAAACATGTATTTCTGTTTTTTTATGATGTTGCCCAGGCTACTCAACCCCAGGCACCCCAACAGCTAATCGATTTGTAAGCCTGAACCCTAGAGATCCAACCTTCCTCCACCAGCAACAGGTGAGGTCTTCCTCCATTTCAGCACTCAGTTTACTTGCTCCTCATGTTATCCTTTTCATTTTCTCCCCACTTCTCCCCACACATCAGATGTGTGTTATCCCTGCCCTCTGCAAAAACCAGTTGCAGTCAGAATTTGATTTGTGGGCAGCAGTGTAAGGTCTTGAGCTTTATAGAAGATCAGATCAAGTGCTGTTGGCGGAACAAATGAGTAATAGTTTTTCTCACATCTCAGAATGACTAGGGCGCAACAATGCTAAAGATAGCAAGTCCTACTGAAAATCACATTTAGCTTCTTTAAATCCTGCTATCTTTTTACAGTTAAGTTTATTTTAGCAAAGATCACCAAGAATTCTGAGTCATATTTGAAAACTAAGACATAACAGTATGTCTATAAGTGAGCATGTTCAAGGTTAAATTTAACAGTTTAGAGAGGGAAAAAAAACATCTTTCTCTTGAATTCACTTTAAAGACAGACATACAGGTGAAGGGTCACTGTCACTGTGTTGCCACTGCTTGAAAATGTATAGTACACATGGGTGCTTTTTAGAGCGTAATGAGCTTATTTCCTTCACACATTGCTTTAGAAGTCCTCTCACACACATGCAATCAATACACTCCTTCATTTGCAAGCCGAATATGCAGAGCTGGCATCGCCCTACTATAGGATGTCCTCGGACAGAAGTGATAGCCGTGTGTGTGTGTCAGTGCGTGGGTGTGTTTGTGTGTGTCTGTGAGGTTAGAAGTGTTGCGGTGTTGTCGGACGAGAGAGAGTGCTCTCCCCCCCCCCCACCTCATCTTATTGAAAGCGCTGGTCTGAGGCCAAGGCTTTTCCAACCACAACTAATTGAATGCATCTGCATGCAGCTACATAATGATCGCTGGGTTTCTCCTCAGCTCACTTTTTTAATGTTTTAGTAAAAATGACAAAGCTGGCCTCTGTTTCCTCACTCCTCCTTCTGTCTGTTTTTTCCTCTTCCTTTTCTGTATCCCAAATTTTCTAAAATCAGTCAGAAAAAATAGAGGAGAGGAGGGTGTTTGTCAGCTCTGGGATGCTTTTATTCCACTCCAAAGGAGAGGGAGGAGAAACAGGAGGATTCGCTTGGCTGATGTCGCACAGTTTGTCTTCCACATTTTCTAGTAGCCGTGCTACTTCTTTCAGCAGGGCACAAAGTAACTACACAAGACAGCAGCAGTCTTAGAGTAGCTGCTGAGATTGTCCAAGGCTTTGTTTCCAAAGGCAATAAAGCCATTTTTCTCCACAGTGAATCAGCCAAATATGAAAACATCTTTCAAGGGTAATGTCATAACAGTTCTCTAGAATAAAGGCTGGAAACATTTTACACCAAGAAAAAAAGAGTCATATCAGCTGAGGTCTCATTGGATTCAGCTTGGGTAGTATTTTATTAAAAAAAAAAAAAAAAAAAAAAAAAAAGGGACACCTTAAAATGTCAAAGAAAAATGGCAGATATGTTAGCACCACAGTGACACCTTTCCACAAGGTTATCACACACTGTATGAATAAATGTTCTTCTAAGCCCAAGGAACTAAAAACAACCCTCACATTTATTCATCTTGCGCCTGCTTGTCATAGTTGTTTTTGTTTTCTGTGGGTTGATTTACCGGCCTGGGATCTGGCCTCGCATCACTGGGGGGGAAGAGACTCAGAGCCAAGTCCCACAGGACTAAACACTTTCACAGAATACTTGGTCGTTGTCTTCATCTGGCAATGATGTGTTTATTGTGTGGGGTCCATGAGGTTTTGCACTTTTTGACACTTTTAGTTGTAAAGTTGCAGACGTTTGTTTCAAACTTGTTGAAAGAGGGAAACACATCGTACACAAATGTGTAAACAGTTAGGGTTTGCAGCTTGGCTACTGGGCTAGGTGCTTTGATCAAACTCTTACTTAATAAATAACAGAGAAAGAGAAAAATCAGAATACAGATGCTGCAATTGTAGCACAGTAACGCTAAGTGTTAATGCTAATGTATGAATGGTACTCGTGTAATGCCATGTTTCATTACTGTAAAACAAGTAATTGGTTAGCTTTTCTTCTCAGAGGATGTCCTTTTTAAAACATGGCACACCTTAAATACGAAAAACACACGCTTTCCCACACACACTCTCACATGCGCGCACACACACACACACACACACACACACACACACACACACACACACACACACACACACACACAAGGCTTTGACAATAAAAATACAAAAAAAAAAAAACACCACCAAACGCTCCCACACCTGCTCTACGAATCCCAGGCAGTGAATGTGTGAAAACCCTCCATTCATCTCTCGCCTTGGTTAACCCCTCAAGGGAATGCCACCATCTAGCATTCCACAGGGAAAGATCCGTGATCAGATGTCATTTGGTATTATCTAAGGAAGGACCCTAATCCGCAATCTGCCCGCATCTGTTTGCTAACGTTCCCCGGCTCCGTCCCCTTTTTCCCTGCTGCCTGCGCCACTCTGATGTGTCGGTGCCAGCGGACAGATGGCGAGCCCCTCGAGGAGCGGTGGCACCGAGCGTCTGGCCCAAGCCGCGCATTCTCTCCAAGCTATTGTCAGGCTGCAGAGTGCGGGAACAGCGTGGGGGTTTATTCTCCCAACATTCGATAAACACAGAGAAAACACTGAATAGAGCAACTTTGCTTTGTTTGCCATTCAGTTTTACTAAGCAGCTGTTCAAAGCAATTGATCTAATGACACTGATAGATTAAAGTGAACTATAATGAGTGTCTTTGTCTTTGCTGCTTCCTGCTGCTTTTTTGTTCCATAAAACAAAATATGAAGGAAGTTAAAGTACAGCTTAGGAAGGAAACCATCATTTTTCCTTGATGGGTCCATGCAGGTGCTCAGAGGAAAAAAAGAACACGTTCCTTGACCACTGCAAAATGGCTTTGAATATTCAGCGTATATCTGATTAAATCTCTCTTAAGAGCCTCTGCTAAACGTCTGCTGCTGCACACAGAGTGCTAACGGTGCAGTTTTATCCCGATGCATTACTAAATGAATGTGTTGACCACAGGGCAAGGTTAGGTTGGTATTGGCAGATATAGCTCTCAGCTGGATTGCCGACACGTGCGCTCGCATAATGCATGCAAAGGAGGAGACACAGTTCGTGTGTGGCTTTTTTTTTATTTTGTTGCAGTAATTTGTAATCTGTACATGAGGTTGGCTTGTTTTAAAATGCAGGAAAAGAGGTTACAGTGTGTGTCTGTGTGTGTATTTGTGAGTGTGTGTGCTTTAACTTTATTGCATTGTGACCCCAAATCAATAAAAACAGTTAGCTAATGAAAAAAGGAAAAAAAAAAAAAAGTCTGCATGCTGGAGGGCATGCGCACTCTGTCCTGAATCTGAAAGTGCTCAGTGGAGCAATCATTATTGACAGGGTGCATGCATCCAGTGTGCTGCATGGCTTCACCAGCTGACCATGTGACAAAGTAGTGACTGCTCACAGATGAACTACTTATGATGCCACTCACATTTTTTAACCTACTAACTGCATTTGTCCATTTTTTTTCATCATTATTCTTTTTTACTTCCAGGTTAGCTGTTACATCTAACTGTGATTGCATGCATTTCCTTTATGTCTGCTCAGATTTTACTGTAATTTTCCTCCAACAAGTAATGAAAACACTTGACTCCGTTCACTATTTTTACTTTTGTCTGTAACAGTTTGGACTCATTTCCGAGTCACTTTTAATTTTTTTGATTTCTGCTGCTCCTGCCTTAGGCTGTTCTGCATGCATGTGTATATACAGTGTTGAGTTGTAGTGGAAGTTGTCTTGGCCCAGTGATCTGACTGCTAGGTTTCAATTGACAGCTGAGGAAGTGTGACTGGAGCGTGACTCAAAACGGCAGGCATTATGGCCCCAGTGCCACTGACGACACTTTGGGGATTGCTTGGCAAAGGTAACCTTTTCGTTCTTTCATGCCATCTCTTTGTCTCTCTCATACCACATGTACACACAGTTTTACTTTTAAAATGACTAAAAAATCACACATTGAATGATTTGCTTCATTGTTTAGTTTTTAATTTAGAAAACTGCACATCTTAAACGTAACAATGTCATTTTCTAGGCAGACGTTGTGGCTATTATTGCTGCTGTTAAACAGACTCATAGATGTTCACCTTTTTTATGGATTTTGATATCAAAACCATATGTTTTGTTAATTAAAATCTCATTTCCCCTTGTGTCTCTTACATTATTACTATCCCTTCTGTTTCTTCATCTTATTTTCTCATTTTTAAAAAAAACCATTCTAGCATCAGATTGGGATGAGCTATATTTTAGGATTTGTTTGTCCTCACCCTGTATCCACCAGAATATATATTTCTGTTCTTATATATACCACATAAGCTAAATCTTGATTTTTTGGAAGACTTCCTGTCATATCAAGCGATAACATCATCCCAGTCATCTTCGCTGTTACTGTTTTCGATTGTCCTGTTAGTCTTTACGACAAGGTTACAAATGTTCCGGCTCATAAAAGCACAGCTTTCCTAACACAGACAGTAAAAACAAAATATTTGTATTTCATAACCCAAATTCAAATTTAAGAATCAAAGAAGTCATTTAAGGTTAGATTTGTGGCCATGTGAAGATCATTTACTCTCTGTATTTAAACAAGCTTAGCTTTGTTTGACTTTATGCTCAAGTCACGCTTTACTCTCTTTAAATTAAAGTTACAGAACTCCCTTTCCCTCCTCTCTGGTTTCCTTACTGTATCTCACTCTCTCTGGGGGAAAAACCTGAACCGTTTCAGCATGGCAGAGCGAGCAAGCTGAGCTAAGCCTTTTCCTGTTCCCTTTTACCCCCTTTTTTCCCCTGGATATGTGGAATATCTGTGTGTGTTTGTGTGTCTGGCTGTGAGTGTGTGCACAGATTATTTTGAGCTTGCTGAAGTTATAAACACAAATGCACACAACAGAAACTACTTCCGCAGGCCTTCTAATTGGCAAGTAGAGGTAGCAAAAGAGAAATTCCCCCTGCAACAGTTTGAGGTCTCTTTTCCCGCTCATACCCCAGCTTACTCCTTGCCCTCCTCTCCATGTGACTGTAAAGTAATGAGAACAGATAAAGCAGATCTCAACTGAATTTAGTTTATTTTATTACAAGGACGGGATGGTAATTCTATTATATTTCTTCCTCTTTGATGGATTATTTACGCCAAGTTGTTCAATATATAGATGGAATCTGTTGGATTTCCCTATTATCTTGCTCGTCCTTTAAACTGAGCACTCCGCTATGCCTCTTCAGTACTCGCCTTCAAATTAAAAAGCTGCCAGACTCGCATGTTGCCATTGTGCAGGAAATGGGTCAGCAATCCATTAAGATGCCATTAGATAATCTAATTTAGTGAGCTAATCCTTAAACGAAGCACGCTGTATGCCCAGCCTGTGCTTGCAGGGAGCAGAATTAGTGAGGTTTGGGAGCTGGACAGGGCAAAAGGGAGGCCTTCTTGAAGGTTACCTAAGGAGATATAGTGATGGAGGTCAGGTTGTTAGCCATGCTTAGAGCTGCCCAACTGCAGGGACACAAAGCAATATCTTGCATGGAGGCTAAATTTAGAGACATAGTGGTATTTAAAGCTGCGCAATAGTAGAATAACAAGGGTTATTTGCTTTTTAAAAGCCTTTTTAACATGATCTCAGGACTCATCTTATTTAAAGAGCAACAATGGCTAAAAACCATCCTGCAGGCCTCAGTTCTCAGTTTATCTATCCCTTAACACACACATCAAATATGCATACGCACACACAGACTGATATACTGAGAGAAAGAAGTAATCTTTACATAAAAATCCTGCTTAGTACAGCTTTAGCTTATAGGATGCAGATACAGCCTGACAGCTATCGATTGTAACAAGATTAAAACCGATCTGCACACAAAAGCCTGCAAGTGCCCTTTTGTAGCTGTGTGGTCCCCCTAATGTAAGCCATTACCTGAGAGGAGTTTTATAATGAAAGAGAAATAGAGATGGAGGAAAGGGAGAGAGGAAGAAAGAAAGAACAGGAAAAAGAGAAAACTGCAGCCCTTGGCCGCTCTGTGCGCTCTTTGTTCAGCAAGGTAGGAAAAACTTAATCCCCCGTTTCCTGTCCAATGATTTTTGGCAGGGTGAAAGAGAGAAGGAGGGAGGGAAGAAAGCTGGAGGAGAAGGAGGACTGCATGAGGATGGGTTGGACAGGAAAAAAACTGTTAGAGAGGATTAGCCCTGAAGTCTTTTTTTTTTTTCTTTCTTTTTTTTTTTGTTAATGCTTTTGCGCACTGCAACCCATGAAAACTTGAGTGATGTTTGCTTTTGTTTTGAATACATTTTCTCTACTGTTTTTCTTGCTTTCACTCTTTATTTATTAGTGCTTCTTTTTCGGGCCGTGAGGTGAATCGAATTTGCACTTCCATTGTTTTAAGTGTAAGAGCAGTGACTAGTGATTTGTATAAAATGCAGACTGGCTGATGAGTTGCTTTCATGAGTGCAGACAGCAATGTCTAAAAGTGAGTTTCACAAAGAGTCAAGTCTGTTTCACCTCGGCAAAGCAGCATCATCAGACTTCAGCCTGTTTCTCTTAAAAAATTTGCTTCCTTTCATCCATCATTCCCCTTTTCCTTCAACAATTCCACTTTTTTTCCCATGTTGCATCAGTGTTTTAACTCAGTTTAGCTTTTTACCAGCGAGTAAGATAGAAAATCTGCGGCGCAGGTATGTTCATACTCAGCAAGGGTGACGTGAGAGGTGGGAGGGCATCAGTACACGCTGGGAGCCTGTGAGGAAGAAAAGGAGAGTCGGAGGGGGGGCTAATTATCTGACATCTACGTAGCGCAGCACCCCTCGGGAACAACATGCTGTTTGTTCCCACTTGCGTTTTCAGTTAGCACCGTTGCTCCCCAGGAACAATCACTATGTTGTTTTGCCATTAGCGTGAGATGAATAGGGATGGGACAGCTTTGTGTAGGGACCCCCACACTTTCTCTCTTTTTTTTTTTTAAATCCCCCTCCCCTCTTCGCCACCACTCCTTCTCATGCTTTTCTATACGACTGTCTAGGCAGAGAAGTGGGACTCTCACATGATGTGGAATCACCTCAGCTTAGATCAAGAAGTGCTACCAGTTATTAGTAGTTTTGCTTTTGTTTGTTTTTCACCACTTTCTGTATGAACCACACAAGTATAAGACCTTAAGGCTTCATGCTACGCAACGAAGTAAGCTTCATGTGATTCATCTCTCTCCCTTTTCTGTCTTTTTTGTTTGTCTCCACAGTCCTGGTACCTGGGCGAGCTTAGTTCCATTCCAAGTGTCGAACGGGACTCCGATTCTGCCAACAAATGTCCACCAGAACTACAGCATAAACATCATTGGTGAGCCCCTGGTCCCCGCTGAGACAGGGAACTGAGCATGCAGAAGCCGGATGACCCACCTCCCCCACCCCCACCCTCAGGGTGGAAGGGTAGGTGGGGGTGCAGAGCTAGCACTACAGGTGATTGCAGCCATGGACGAAACCAGCAGAGCAGCAGGTGCTGCGTAAACTCCCCTCCCCAGCTCCCCTTAACTCCCCATCTCACCCTTTCCATCGCCCACACCTGCTCACTTCCCCTCCCCCACTCCCGTCCCTCATGATGATGGACACTGGCCCTGAAGTGAAGATGAGGTTCAGAGGAAAGAAAGAAAGAAAGGAGGAAGAAGAAGAAGCTTCAGGTTGGCTGTCTCCTCGTACTCATCCACCACCCACCAGTCAGTTGTTGTGTTTGCAGAACTTTTCAATCCATTCAGATACTGTGATGTATAGATGCCTTAATGTTTTATTGCATGACACTCTAGACTCTTAGCAGCAATTCCTACTATTTTTCCATGTCAGAGGAAGATGTACACTTCCAATTTAAACACAAACACTCACTCAAATACACACACACACACACACATAAGCGAGGGGGTCTGCATATTGACACCTGCCTGGTGGATGGCTCAGAGACTCTAAGCTCTGCGACCTCTTGAAAAGAGGCTCTCCCTCATCGAACGACTCACTGTGTACACCATAGGAACAAAAAAACAAAAACAAAAAACAAAAAAAACTTGTGAATTCAGAGTGTTTCTTCTTCCGTTTGATTTCAGTTTACTGTGACACGACTTTTTGTTAAAAAAATGTGTTGATTTTGTTTATCTTTACTGCTACTTCTTTCAAGAATTAATGTAAACACTTACGGCGAGAGTTGAGAACTCTCGATGCAGTTAAAAAAAAAACAAAACACTAATCGCTAGGCTTGAGATTGAACCCCTCCTAAAAAGAATTCGCAACTCCTTTTCAAAAGGAATGAAAAAGAAAAGTAGGAAAAATCGCGACAGAGGCAAGTGCAATTGAATTTTTTTGAAGGGAAGCTATCAGTCTGTCAGCCCTCAGACTCTAAAGGAAGGGGGATAATTATTAAATGTTTTATTGGGGAAAAAAAAATGTTTCAGAAAACATTTGAATTTGAGTTCAGACACATATCCGTCTCTTCGCATGAGAAAAACATCAAGCGTGAAAGGCAGTTGAAGGCACGCATAAAGCTACCTGTGCAGCGCTGAGCAAAACCAGCACTTACTTTGAGCCCTTCCCGTCATTGCTGGGAAGATTTTTATTTATTTTTTTTTTTGGGGCGGGGGGGTGTGTGGGGACAAAAAAAAAAAAAAAGAACAACTGTAAAAATAAGTCAAGAAATGAGACACACATAGTGTGTTTCAAAAGATCAAGAGCATATGCATTTGGCCATCAGCTTGTAAAGCTTATGTTTACAAAAAAGAAAAAAAGTAATAAAAGTGTTTATTCATGGAAATTTATTATTAATGCAAACGTACTGAAGGCTTATGGGTAAAGCTACAAATTGTGCAAGGTGAACTCTAAAGTGGAAGAGGTTGAAAACTGAAAATATAAATCCGGGTTGAGGCAAAAAAAAAAAAAAAAAAAAAAATCCTAAAATCTAGAACTGTGCGTGGTGCGTTCAAAGCCACTGCCTCTCTGGTTCGGACACATTCACACAAGGAAAATCTCTCTGATACTCTGTTAATTTGCACGATGACATATAGTCCACATTACGTGCCTTGCCTTTGAATATAGAGACATCACTACACTTGTTTTTTGCTGCATTTATCATTATAGAAAAAAATTAACATTTTTATGATAAGAATTGTTTTGTACTCTGAATGAATTTGTTGATTTTTAACTTCATGTACTACTCTATCTCACAGTTACATTGCATATCAAGGCTGTGTATAGTTGCCGTTTTAAAGTTTGTAATCAGCCAGCATTTTTTTTTTTTTTTTTTTTTTTTTGGTTTGTTTTCAGTATTTTTGGTGGTTTTTCTAATAACCTGTCATCTTTTGTTTTTTCTTGTTTTTTGATGCTCATTTTGTTCATCTTCCAGTTACTATCATGGAGGGTGAAATTCAGAATTATGAAAATTATGCAATACCAAGTTTTGCCTATGTAGGTAGTGCTTATAGATGCGTCAGTTATTAGAGGCTAGTTTGGAGATAGATAATATTGTAATGCATTTATTTTGTTGATATTGTTGTTCGTCGTTGTTGTTGTTGTTGATGTTGTTGTTGTTGTTGTGGGTGTTTTCCTTTTTTATTGACCAAAGTGGGGACTGCTTTCTATGCAGTGTAAGACAAGGTCTTTTTTTTTTCTTCTCTAGCATATAGATCCTAATGAGGGTGAGACATGTTCCAGTGTATTATGAAATTGGGAGTTATTCGGGGAGGTGGTGGAATTTTTCTAGAAGTACGTATGAGAAAAAAAAAAGCACCCTTGGTCTTCTGTATGGCTGCAAAGTCACTGATTGGTCTGCTGTGACTCTTTACTTTCAACTTTCCACCTGGGGTGCTAGCATGTGACCTTTTGAAGGAGCTCATTTTTCACAGGAGAGACGGCTTGACTTGAGCATGACAATCATTTTAAGAGATCATTTTGCATAGAATCCCATCCAATCTCGGATCCCTTGGGGCTGCAACTGAGGTTGGACACAGTTGCATGCTTTTAGAAGCACCGTACTATTCTAGATGTCGCCGAATGCAATTTCCAAGTAGATGCCTTAATCACATCAGTGAAGTGGCCTGTGACCTGCGCAACAATCACACACCGACTAATGCTAGTGAGACCTGTCCAAATCAGTTCCAGACAGGCTCAAGCAAGCCTTTAGAAAGTATTTTATAAGTAGTAAATTTGTATAAATGTATATACGATATGCACATGTGTCAGTTCGTGAGAGACTTCCCTAGCAGAGCCAGTAAAGTATGTTAAAGAAAATATTGGACTGTGAAGAAATAAATTCTCTAACTTTATGTCCAATGGCCCAGTAGAAGCTTAAATAGAATCCAGTAGAACAAAAATATAGCACTTAAATAGCACATAGGCAATCATCTCTCTTTTCACCCCCCACCCCCGTGCAGAGTTCAGAACTGAGTCTCATATGAAATCTCTCAGGCACATTACAGGGCATTGTTTGTATCAATCATTATCTTACCATTTTTAAAGTAGAAAGTAGACTTTTCTCACAGGAAAAGCAGCACGGCCGATGCTGCTGTGACACCTTTTGCACTCTTTCCCTACAATCGTGAAAGAAACGTTTCCTTTTTTGGAAAGGTGGTACTACCGAGAGCTCTCCGGCGTGAGCAGAGGGCCGCGGAGCAGAAATCATTGTTATAAAATGATCCTCAAGTCAAGCTCAATCTCTCTGTTTTCACCCTGATTTCTTACACAGATAAAACAAAAGAAAAAAGAAAAGAAATAGTCACCCCGTTCTATGTGCACTGTTCTTTTTTTTTCTTTATTTAGTTTTTCTTTGAAAATAAGTGCTTTGCAGCCTTTGGCCATTGGAGACCCCACTGAAGTGCATTGTCCCCAAGTTTGTTTGTGTGTGGATGTGTGCGTGTATACATGAGATAAATTGTGTCAGGGTCACTGTGCTGTTGTGTTATTGAATAGGAGACTGTACATAAAGGTAAATATCCTGATGGTGTCACTAGCAGTAGTCCGTGGGGGGATTGAACTCTGCTTTAGCAGCTTGAGTGTGTGCATGCGAGCACGTGGGTGTACGTGGGTGAATTTGCGAGCTGGATGTGTAGATTGAGTGCCTCTGACACTACACAGCAAGAGAAGATGAGGGTCTTTTTATTTGGGAAAAAAAACAACAACAAAAACAACAACAACAAAAAGAAACAGCCTGCCATAAGACAGGAGTTTGTACACTGTAAACTTTCTGGGGAGTACTTCTTTGAAGCCCCTATTTGTAAATCTTCATTTCTGGGGGAAAAAAGAGTCAGTTCCATTTTAGGAAGATTAAAAAAAAAAAAAAAAAGAATTTACCATTTTGTTTTATTTGTTTATTTAGAGGCTGGATTTGAGTTAGAACTCTCCGGATTTCCCTGATTAGTAGGATCTAAAGTGTTTTTAATCAGCTGTTGTGTTCCTGTATGTAAAAATTGAAAAGGGTGGTGGGGTGGGAGGGTTAGTGGTGGTGGTGGTAGGGGGGGGATCTATAAATATAAAAAACAACAACAATGAAGGCTTTTTTTATTATTATTATTATTATTAATGTTATTATTTCTGAACTTGGTTAGTGCTTAGATATTTCCATTTGGGAAACACTTCATGAATATTTGAATTTCATTAGTGTGGCCATAGCGAGTGTGATGTGATTTATCTCTCTTTCATTGTTTTTTTTTTTTTTTGTTTTTGTTTTTTTGTTTTTTTTTTAATGGGTTTGAATTCTTGTCCAACAAGATTATGGTATGATTGTGTTTTTTGTAGCAGCTGGAAAGTGATGTCACTTAAACCAGTAAAAAGCTAAAAAAAAAAAAGAATAAAAAACAAAAATTGAAAAAAAAGGCCCAGATTGCACCTGACCTTAAATGAGAAGCAGGGTAAAATCTCCAGTGACAAACGTCCGTGATGAATCTGTAAGATTCCTTTTTTTCTTAATTCTTTTTTTTTTTTTTTTTCTTCTTCTTTTTTTGGAATTGTTTCAAGACGATTGGTGCTACGTCTCGCCATATATCCAATTTGGCTGGCCATTGTTAGA
This sequence comes from Melanotaenia boesemani, assembly GCF_017639745.1. NCBI lineage: Eukaryota > Metazoa > Chordata > Actinopteri > Atheriniformes > Melanotaeniidae > Melanotaenia > Melanotaenia boesemani. The sequence goes on along the minus strand of NC_055686.1, from coordinate 16,826,625 downwards.
GCTGTCTACATGCTTCATAAGCAGATGATGCTCTCCTCAATAATCTCCTAAAAAGCATCCTCATTTTGCACTTTCCACACGCTGTCAAAGCCTGATGTACTATAGAAAACCCCCATTCACACTACAAAACAAACATGACATGAACTTCAGGTGCTTCATATTAGGGTACTGTACCTTCCAGCTGAGGAAGTGTTTTTGGGTTTGAATGTAGCCGGTCAGGAAGCTCTTGAATCTTTATGAAATTATAATCAGTGTTCAACCCATCAGCAGCTTCAAGGCAGATCTTGATGCTCACAATGACTTTATTTTAAGAAAGTATTACTACACCGATCGGCGTGATCACAGAGGAACAGGGCAACTTTATGCAAGGAGGACCTGTGGCACTCATGCAATATGTGAGACTTCTTTTTTTTTTCTTTCCTTTTTAACTAAATGTCAAGCACTCTGTAGGGACTGAGAGGGCGTATACATGCAGACGTAAGGGAAACATTAAAACTTCATTTTCATCCCACATGAGCAATACACATTTTCCATACTTTTGGCTAGCTGCTAGTCACTTGGCATCAGGTTGTTATGAAACATGAAAACCAGCATTTTTACAGGATGTAACATTCACCAAAAGGAGTCAAGAAGATAGCAATGCAGTGCCTGTTCAAGCTGTCCAAGTGTTGTATATAATTGTAGAATGTGATAGACCTTACTCTCCTATGTGACGATAAAAAAAAGAAAACAGCATTACATAGAAGAGAAAGAGGCAAACTCATCTGGAAATATACTCTTTATTACTTCTTTCATTTTTTCAAGCTTTTTTTGTAATGTATTCATTTTCTAATTATGTCAGCACACAGTTCCCACATCAAGCTTGTTTATAATTTGATATTACATGTTTCTTGTTTTTCCTGAGAGTGAGGTGAGAGGGTCAGTGCTACATTAAGCGCAGTGAAAGAATGAAATAGTGTTTTGGTTCTTTTGTTTGTTTTTCTTTTTTTTTTAACAAAAAGAAAATATTAGTCACCATTTTTCTTCTGCAGGGCTGATATCTTTTTTGTTTTGGGGTCTTGTGGCACTTTTACTTCCCTCTGCGCACACATTTCACTCTGTTTGAGGAATCATGGTGGAATTCTATGTAACGAACAACAACAACAACACCAACAAAACAATATGTAAACAGTCTCCAGTAGTGATCGTAGTTACACTGCAAGTGTGTGCAAAGGTCTATGTATGTATCTGAATGTACGTTTTAGAGGACTTTTGGAAACCTGTTTTATTTTGGATTTTTTTTTAAAAATCTTTTTAATTTACAGTTTAGGAGCCACAGGTGTCCATTGTGAAATGTATAGCGAAGGCCTTGATATCCCTTCTTTTATTGATTTTTAGAAATGCCAAGCATTAGGCTATGCCTTCAAGCTGGTTACATTTGATGCAGGGGCTAAAATTGCCACAAGATTAAAATCAGTGTAAATAAAGGCTCAACTTTTTGTGATTGTTACTGTTATATCCAGCCTATACTGCTAGCAGCTGTTTTTACTGCAGTCAATTACTGGAAGTGGATATATTTCCTATGCAAAACTGTTTAAACAATAAAAATGAGCTATGCTACAAAAATGACTTCATAACCGTGACTCTTTTTTTGTGTGTAATTTGTTACATCTGATCCGTCATTATTTAACATTTTTAAAGTTTGATCATACAAGCTTGCCATTCAAACCCCTTCATCCTCACAGAGATAAACTGGCTACGCCACAAAGCTAAACTTTCCAGGAAGACACAAGAAGAGAAACAAGAAGCAACCCGATCTCATGACAAAATGGAAAATAGCTACATGGGTCCATGGTGCAACACATAAAAAAAGTTATACAGATTGTAATTTTCTTGTTCATTTAACTACAATGTACGGCATCTCATGCAGCCCTACAAGACTGCACTGACTCAGTAATGACAATGTACATGTTTGATACTTGACTTTTCCACAACAGCTTAAAGGAGGAATGAGGGGGTGGCGAGAGGTTTTAATCCACTCACTTCCATGAACACAACAGGTTGTTTACCATCCTTCACTCTTCTATCTTGTTCTCACTCATTACTTGTTAGATTTAAGAGCTAAGAACAGCGGGTCAAGGTTAGAAAAGTGTACATGGTTAGGATTTGTACATTTTTCTATTCATGGGTAGTGATTCCCATCATGTTACATTGATTTTGTCTTACCCCCCTTCCCGTGAAGCTACTATATTTTGCAAACATATTAGTTATTGTGCATTTTCTTGTGAGACCTAATTTAAAGGAGGGATTTCTTCAAGGATGTAATAAGGACAGCGTCAGATCAGAGAAAAGATTTAACTTTAAGCATTACACTAATTGGATTTCCGTTAATTCTCAGAAGTGTATCTGTGGCAGTTACCGCTGAAAGCAAACATAGTGTTTTTCATGTCCTGGAAAAATCCCATGACCCAACCTACACACGTTCCATCATGGTATTACTCCTGCTAATCTACTGTAATACCCCAATCCCTGAGAAATGGGAAACAGGCTACAGTGTTTGGACCACAGCAGAATCAGTATGCTGGAACCTCAGCGGGTTACGCAAGGTAACATCCATGTAGGTTATTGGGTCAAGTACGAGGAGCTCTGATCAAGTAAGCCTTTCTAATGGGATTGAGGACATTGAAGGAGGCAAAAGTCAGGCTAAAGCACCAATTAAGTCTTATTATGTCGTTGTGGAATGGGCTCAGCTGGACAGTTGGTGACAACAACAAGAACCGTCAGGGATGCCACAAGGACAGGTGCCTCGTCTACAGCATGGGCACCCTCCTAATGGTGATTAAGTCTCTGCATGCTGCACACCAACACCAGCGAGGCCCACCTGGCCTCAGGCACAAACCAGAGATCATTTGGCTATCATTAAAGAGGACCAACAATGTGGCATGCTGATGTAAAATTACTCAATCTATAATGGTAATCATTATGCCATTTATCAAAATTGGCCAGTTGAATCAACATCTGGCTTCAGTAGGGGTTCTTGTCAGTGAGGGTCTTGGCAGCGCCTTGTACCCTACATATTTTCCACTCTTTTATCAAGGTCTGCTGTCAAGGATTTGATGAAGCTAAATAGATGATGATTTGGCCCTATTATGTTTCGCAAGGCTCAAGCAAAGGAGATTTGTTGATTGCCTTTATTTGTCCATTTTTCCTTCCTACCCATATGGCTCCAGGAGAGGTAACGGCGCCTTGTGGTTATCCTACATGCATCAGACTGTGTACCAAAGAGAGGATGGAGAGGGGAAAAGCACACCAAGTCCTCTCACACAAACCTGTGAGTGCAGGGACTGGACCGTGTTGTTGGAAACCAGCCAATGCCAGCACAAAGAACTCTGTCACATCCTCAAGTTTTATGGAAGAAATATAAAATTCATCCTGCGTGCTGGTGGAGTCAAGCAATGAATTAATCTGATCTTGTCCTCGTGGCATCAAAGTATGAGTGTAATGCACTTTATCTAAGAGAAAGTAATTAAGGCATCTTTTGAGCAGATTTATATTGTTAGTGTTTGGTGCACACAATTTAGAACTGATTTCAATACTAAATGGAAATCAACTACAGCTATATTGTGTGATCACAGCTTGTTAAGAGGTTCCAGTAATGACTTTCTCAATGAAGCTGCTGACATACAAGCTTAGCTTAGCATAAAGGAAGTGGGTGTGTTTAAAGCCTTTGAAGAATTCAGGACAAGTAATCTTCCCATAGTTAACTGCGAGTTGTAACTAGCTGTTTCCTCCTGTTCAGGAGTTTGCGCTAAGCTAAGCTAACAGGTCAAGCTAACAGGGTCCTGTAGTTATGGCAGAAGATCTTATTTTCCTCATCTTACTATTAACTAAATATGACAAAGGTTACTTTAGCATTAAGGATAAAGGTCAAGTGTGAACATACCTCTGCTTAGTTCTTCTCATCAGCATCCACAAACATGTAATTTCTTGTTTGAGCCTCTGCTGCCACATGGTTGTACTCAAATAAAGGCACATAAAATGTAGGTACCTCTTAGCTTAGTTTTCCTTTTGCTGGTTTATGTACTCATTAGCTTTTGTAGAGGAAGTACACATTGTAAATAAGTGCTTAAAAGTAAGGATCACCAGAAGAGAAAGTTGTTACAGGCGATGCTTTTGTGCTCATGACCCGACATTTCTGTCTAACCTTCTCGAACTAACTCCCAGCCAACTTTCAGCCAGCTTTGTGTTAATAGTTCAGGGACTGGATGTAGCTTTGAACTGAAAATGTGTCCATCTAGGCTAAGAACTATGCTCACAAGTGCCTCTGTAAAAGTACAGGGTATAGAAGAAAATATGCTTCCATCTTAAAATGTCCTTTTAGGACCTGAAAAAGACAATGCTAAATCCCACATTGCATCAATTTCATCAGGACACCTTTGCAATGGAAGAGTCCAGGTGCTGGACTGGTGTGCCAGACCTTTCACCTACAGAACACATTAGGTGTATCAACAAATGCAAAGAAGACTCGGGACTCTATTGAGCAGCTAAAATCCTATATCAGACAAGAATGGGACAACACCCCTCCAGGTCCAGCAAGCTGATCTCAATGAGCGTCCATGAGCCAATATTTATAGAAGAAGGCATGCTACACAGTGGTAAACATGTTCCTGTCCCATTTTCTTAATGTCTTGCTACCACCACTTTCAAGATGAGCCTAATATCTTTATGAAAAAGTACAATATCTCACTTTCAACATTTTATGTTTTCTGTGCTCTGTTGTTAATAAGGTGGTCCCTCTCCTCTTCAGAAAAAAAAAATTGATTTGTCTGACCACAGAACAGTTTCCCTCTTTGGCTCAGATCATTTTAAATGAGCTTTGGCTAAGAGAGACAGCAACATTTCTGGATCATGTTTACATGGCTTCTACTTTACGTGACAGAACTTTAACGTGATTTACAGATAAAACGTTGAACTGTGCTGACAGACAATCAACTTAATGACTACAATAATATAAAAAAAAACAACAACAACACATATTTGTAATTTTCAGGTCACCAGCCTGGTCACATTTTGCTGTGGGATGACCTTTTCTAACTATGAGTTGTTGAAGGTCAGCCAGTGTGGTTGTGTGCTAGTTGCAAGTTATATCTTGTTGTAAAGGTGACTAATCAGGTTTTTCAGTGACGTATAAGACAACACCAACTGGTATTATTAAGGGGAGAAATAATCAATTAAACATAAATTTCCTTACTTATTGTGATGAATTTAGATTTGAAGAATAGGGCACGCCATGTTTATTCATACATTTTCTATAGAATATGGCAGTAGTGGACACTGTAGCTAATTTGTGACAAGGTTTGGACACTTTAATGCACAAGACACACTTAGACAGTTTAACAGAAGTGTGTCACTATCAGAAAGAGACACTATGAGATGGTAACTAAATGTTCTCCCCTTACATAGATGAGTTGTCACTGTGGTAACCCAGAAAATTAGAGAAGCTTGTTATGATGGGAAGAATGTGGAAAGGTAGCTCTTGTCAAATGAAGAAATTTTAAACCGACCTGCACTAATCAGCCACAAGAGTGAAACAAATCATAGCTAAGCTGAGTAATGATTACATTCATATAGATGTTAGTGTGAGATTTGCCACCCAGATATTAGATATTTATGGACCAGTCACCCCTACCCAGAGGCAACAGCAGCATAATAACTTAGGTGGCCAACAGAAACTACTTAGGAAGGCCTCAAAGTAGAGAAGGAGAAGAAGAGGTGTTTATCAGACCTCCAAACTCCCAGAAACTGATCAGAGCTCTTTTTGGTGACATGGAGGGAACATAATTAGTATTAGGCAGGGAATCATAAAAGTATGGCTTCCCAAACCAAAGCAAACAGCCACTGAAAAACAAACAAAGAGAAAGTCAGACTAAACTGTCAAACTAATTTCCCTGTGGGATTCAGATTACAGTTACAGCTCTAAAGCTCTAGTCCTTTAGTCTGGAGTCATGTGTTTCATTACCGCACGGCCCCTCTAACCTCAGAACGTGAACTTTTTCATTAAATGTCTCCCTAAAGCAAGATTCAGACAAAGATCATTCCGGTTCATGTGGAAAATAAATGTTAAAGGGATCAGTCTGTTAAAATGCTATATAATGGCTCCTACTACCCTCTCCCTCTCCCTTAAATAACCTTAATTAATAGTTACAAAGAAACTACAACTAAAGAGTTTTATAGAGGTGCTGACTGGTGGATTTCATTTATCTGTTTTTATTTAGCACACAAGCCAGACTGATAAAAATCTCTGTCTTTCTCCAAACTGTGAACTGTTCATTTAATGAATTAATCCCATAAATAACAGAAATTTTCAGAGATTTCTTATGAACAAGTCAAGATCTCAGTCAACAGGTTACGTTTGTTTGCGAAAATCTACTTGAAGAGAGCTCGGGGAATAAAAAGAGGACTGTCTAAAAAAAATGCACTAGTCCTAAATAGCTCTCTCAGCTCTGCGTATTCCCACACAAATTTGCATAAATTTCATAGTCTAAGTCATAGACCGTGGCTGGAGCGTGTTATTAGTCTATCTTTAGGTGGTAGTACAGGCCGATCATGCTGCGGCTTGTTGTTATCTCATTGAAAGCACCCTGGTATTACACCCTGCGGATTGACAGTGGGTCTTAAGATCGTGGGATTTTGTTCACATATTAATTCATGTCTGTTTGGATGCGCCAAAACGAAACAGGTGTTCAGTGTGTATGCGAGTGTGCATGAGACAGGGGAGAGAATTTATGTGTGCGCCTTTGTGATGTTTGTTTGAAAGTGCACATAGGACGAGAACATGCTGTTCATGCGTGTGTACGCGAGTACATGTGTTTGTTTGTGAGTGTGTTTGTGTGTGAATGACTTGACAGAGGGGTGGGGGTGCTTTATTGAAAAGTGCTCCTCTCCTCCCCTGTTCAACATGCTGGATTAGCACCAGCAGTTTCCCATGGAGCCGTCCCTCCCAGCCCCCTGCCCATTTGCATAAGGCGCAGACAGGCGGAGATGTGACAAACAAACCTGGCACACACAGAGCCGGCTGCCTCCTTTACATGAACTCTTTGCCTCCTTCTCACCGTGACAAGACAGACACACATGATGGAGCTCAAGCAAACCCACCTGTGCAGTTTCACCCAAAAAAAACTCTTCCCTAAGTCCAAACTGCAGTGTTTGTGAAATGAAAAGCAGAGCCAGAACGAGTTTTGAGGCCTATATTCCTGCCGGTGATCATAGTGATTCACAAGTACAGGAATGCAGAGGGTCAAAGGAGGTGAGAAGGGCTTTCATTGCTCTGTCAATTGCACAAAACTCCCCAGAATCAAAGTATCCTCCCTCTCGTTTTTCTTCTTCCACCAAGATGGTAATGTTCACCTTAAAACATCTTTACTGTACTGTAGCTACATAACACAGCTCTCTGCACTGCTGTCTGGCCGCCAAGTTCCCATCAAGCCGTTGATTTATGGCGCTTGATGCATTCCTTGGCCCTGCCGAAGAGGCAGTTTAGCTGAAATATGAGAGGAGATGCAGAGAACACACTCAATGTGAATTTCACTTTAGCCTGCCTCCACACTGCAGTGCTGGTGCAGCCTTAAAGGTTTGCTGGTACATAAACCCCCAAGATGCAACCTGAGCAATCTGGATACGTTTGGCAGGAACAAAAAAAGAACTGCAGTCCAGCTGTCATAAAGCTCACAAACCCTCTTTTGTTGGTAGTGATGTGCTGCTTTAACCCTCCGAAATTAAATTGACATTAAAAAATTGCAGCTCCTTCCTCCTTCCTGTCCACTTACATGCTGAAAATTGCATCCAGGTGTATGTAGGAAGAGAGTCCAACACCTTTTCAGTAGGTTTTGTAAATGGCTTTCTTGCTTGTGCAGTAAAAAGCTGCAATCAATCATTACAGTTTTACAAAGCAGTTCATCTTAATTTGGGTCTTCATGTAAAATTGCTGATAAACCAAAAGCAGACAAACAGAAACAGACATTTCTGTGCAGAGAAAAATCACGATATGAAGCCTTTGCTGTGTGCCTGCATTGCTTTGTCTGCTCCTGAGTTACAACAGCGTGATTACATGCTTTATTAAGTGCTGAAGTGCTCTCCCTGAGTAAAAGCAGATGTCACCACAAGGTCTGTCACTGAGTCTGGATCTGGGTGCCTGTGGTCAGTATTTCAGCCCGCCTGCAACTCGCTGTGGTTTCCCTTCAGTTCAACACAGAATCACCACCAAACTAAGTGGGCAGAAAAAAGAAAAAGACCAACAAAGTTCCTGTATGTTTCTATATAACAGTGTAATGCAGTGTGCTAGAAATTTAAAAGCTAGGGAGAAATATTATGTTAGCAATAAAGAGAATTTATGCTACTCAAGGAATTAGCCGCTATTCTTTAAGTTTAGTGTCATACCAGAGATACACAGGCAATGTCTTATTTCAGCAAGGAAAACATTGGTTTAGTGTTTTTTTTTTTTTGTTTGTTTTTTTGTTTTTTTTTAAGGCTAAATGTAATTCTTGTGAGGTTAAACATACACAATGCCCTTGCACTGTCACAAGCATACACTTTACTGAAGTGTCCTTGAACAACACTGCATTGTGTCGATGTCTGGTACAAGCTGCTGGTCAGCACATGAGTCTGAACTCTGAGCTCTTTGTGAAGAAGAGCAAATGGTTTCCATATCAAGCTGCAGTTCATCAGATCTTAAAAAAAAGACAGAGAAACTCATGAAAACATAAGATGATGAATCCCCACACTGACATTAGACTGATATTAATAAATCAGGTCCAAGTGGGTCCTTTTTCTCATTGGTTTGTGTTTATTTCTATGCATGTATATTAGACATTCATAGACCCCTTTATTTTCTTTAATCAACAAACTTAAAGCCTGCTGGGTTAAATGAATCTTTTTTAACTGTATATATTGAGAACCATTTACCCACCTTTTCTTTTCTAATGCTTCTCAATTTCTGACTGAAATGTTTTACTGGAGGAAAATATCTCATCTGGTGATTAATTTTACAGCATAGTGCCCTTGCACTTTTAGGCATGAAAGGACACACATCCTTGATTAACAAAGACATAAAATGGGATAATTGGTCAAACTGGTTGTGGATGCAGGGCAAATATGCAAACCTATCTTAAGTGTTGATCAAACACTAGCATTCACACATTTAGGCTAAGTTGCTATCTCTTTCTTTCTTTCTTTCTTTCTTTCTTTCTTTCTTTCTTTCTTTCTTTCTTTCTTTCTTTCTTTCTTTCTTTCTTTCTTTCTGTCTTTCTTTCTTTCTTTCTTTCAACAAAATGTTTAGGTGATGCGTCAGGTTGACATCTGCCTAGACTTGTTATTAAACAAGGAGTTTACATTAAAATTGATAGAGCCAAGCAGCAGGTTTTGAGCCAGAACTTTCATGCTAATCACCATGCCACGTCATAGCTCTTTTTAACTCTATTTTTGGATATTGAATCATATTAAATTGTGTCAGGATTCAGAGACGTAGTCATTTAGCAAACACTTTCGTTTACCACTTTTGTGGAAAGCCCTGATATAAGTATGACTTACTAAATCTATTCAGAGGGAGAAAGGAGGACTGTGGAAAAGAAGTGAAAAGTGAATGCTGAGATAACTCACAGCATTCGATTCAGGCAACCATGGGTGGGCAGTGGAATTCAATGACAAGCAGCGACTCCTTTATGTTTAATCAAACACCAGAAGTGCCAGCATGTTCTTAACCATCCATAAGACTCTCACCGCAGAAGCAAAAAGGCCTGCATGAAGTGCATTGTGGTAATCTAAGCATGAGATAATCATTATCTGTGCCAAGAACTCATTGGCATGCTGAGTCAGACCTGGGGTCTAGTCAAATAGTCTATTTCCTTAGCAGCCTTCCCAACCGAGTGAAATCACCTGGAAGTATCTGAGCAGCAGCAGCCTTGATGAGATCGGTTTGAATTCTTCACATGCTAAGGGAAGGAGTTTCAATGCTTTATTTATTATCTCTATTAGCAGAGGAGAAACTGTGAGAAAGTGGACAATTCCTCCCGACTATTTCCACCTTTCAAAGTGATGCTCAGTTATATTTAATCACTTGTGCTAACTGTGATTTATGTATGTAAACGTGAGGACAGGGCCTGTGGCAACATGTTTTACTGTTGTACCTTTATTCTTACAAACCCAGCGGTCAAAGGAAAATGCTTAGGAAAAGACAATAGGAAGCAATTTTTCTGACTGTTCAACCATGCCCGAGGTCTGATTTTCTTATGCTGTAAAGTCCAAAGTGAAGTAACAGAGATGGATACAGCATGGCTAGGAACAGACAACTGCTCATAAATCATGACACCCGGGTTTCTTACAGCCAAGGTGAACGAGAGGTTTGTATTAGATAGACTGATAATGGAGGCTTAGTTGCAGGTAGCATTTTTTCATCTGTGCCCCTGTCTTTCAGAAATAAATTTTCCTGTGGAACGAACATGTTGGATCATAAAATGCTCTTCAGTCCTTGGAGAGAAATCAGCAAAATACATATAAGGGGCTGTAACAGCAAAATATATCACTGTACATTTAAACTGTGCAGCATTTCAAACAAAGTAAATGAACATCTGTTTCAGGTAAAATGATCCAACAACTTACAAGAGAGTTGACATTGTTTATTGTTTGATATCTAAAGAGTAAAATTAGAGTTATAAAGGCTAAATATTCCTCTTTGAGAGAACAGTATCTTACAGATTTAGTTTCAAGGAAACAACATATGGGAATTCTTCAAATAAGTAGATTTCTCTTTTAATCTCATTCAAGCATATGTGCTCCCCGTGTTTCCCAACTCTGGCAGAGAACAATATATGGAATTTACCAGTCATAGTATTAATTAATCATTGCACATCTGTAAGTGTGTATGCCCACTTCAAGTGGCTGTTATGTTTGTTGACTTGTGTGTGTTACAATGGTGCGTTGGCACTTTGGCACCTGCGCCACATTATAAAGCTAAAGGCTTAGATAATAAGCTGCAGGTGCACTCCTGGCAAGCAGGGAGGAGATGGAAGTGCATGAGTGTTTGTGTGTTTGTTGGAGGGAGGGAGGAGGTCACCTGCTGTTGATGGTTGGCACTCAACATTAGCAAATGTATGACGTCAACCTCACTCCTGCACCTCCTGCACGTTCAGAGGACCTTTAAACTGCGGAAACAACACTTCTTCTACACAACTGGCTTCAAAGAGCTGAAAACAGAAACCATCTTTTCTTTTTTTCTTTTTTTAAATCCATCTTTTTTTTACCATCTGTGGCACTGTCAATAATTACTGATGTTAATTACCATGACGATTAGGATCATTTCTTTATAGCTGTGTTGGCAGGTATGCAAAGTAAAGATGGACTGGTGGAGATCACAGCACAGAGCCAAAGTGACAACCTATAATGAGGCATGGAAATATATTTATGTGATGAATGGGGCAAAGTATAGCCTCCGGCACAGTAATATTGTAGATACTCAGAAACTTGAGCTTGAACTGTTGTTTATTTTGGGAGCAAGCTATAGTGCAGAGCAAAAGTCTTAAGCCAACTCTCACTTCTTTATATAGTGCATGAAAAACAGGAAAGAGGCTAAATAATTAATTAAAATGTGCAAACATAAATGGACATACAGCATGTAGGGCAAAAGAAGAGTTAACAGACTTTACAGGCTTGAACGCCAATATTTAACCTGTTATGGCCAACATTATACAAATTTATAAACTTGGCACGAAAAGATAAGAAACTTTGGTTTGGTTATTTCTTATTTCTAACAATGCTTCTTGGCAATATATCCCATACCGTTGGAAACCTGAGGCTCAGCTGAGCAGTGGAGTTGGGTATGTAAGTTGGTACAAATGAAAAAACACGGCTATATATATATATTTTTATATATATATATATATATATATATATATATATATATATATATATATATTTGTGTGTATATATCAGCCTTTCTTCTGGAAATGGTTGAATAAAGTTCACATCATTACATGTTTTAAGTCCCTCACCTGCTTAACATTTACTGTACTTTCTGCTGAAGCCCTATTATAGTCACTGTTAATGACTTCCAGACCTCATCTCGGCTGCACACTGTTGTTGTAATTGTGTGAAAAGTCTCTTCTGAAGCCCGAAACGGTGACCAAAGCAGAGATGTTTGTTCTGTATGTTTAAGGTAAACCTGATCCAGTATGGGTGTTCTTGGTATTTTTACACATTGTGCATACATGCAGGTCGAACCCTTTTGAATAAAAACAGCACCATTAACGTGGAGCTGAACATGAAGTTAAACCACAACCATTTATAATAAAGAGCATCAGCCCCACAGAAACATGTTGTCTTAAAAGGGGCGCTCAACAAAATGACCTTAATTAGAAATAAGGTAGAGAGGACGCAGACAGTATTTAGCACTGCTTGTTCAAACTTGGCAACAGGCAACAACAAAGATTTCTTTTAAATGAAACAAAACCCCTAAAAAAAAGACTGTCATCAGAAGGGCCGCAAGTCTAACCTTCACTTTCATGTGCCCATGAGAGCCAGCAAGACGAGAGAGGGAGCCTTTTCTTTCTTTCTTTTTTTTTTTCTTTCTGTTGCATTTTGGAAAGAGAAAGAGCATTCAATGAGCTTTTGGGTCTTCTCATCCATTCTCTTCCATATGGCATATGGATCTGGGAGCAGATCGAAAGATGAAACAAGGGGAAAAAAACGAGAAAAAAAAAGACTGTCCCATGTGTGTCTTTTTCTCTTCATTAGCTCCCAGGAAGCGCCGCAGCAGCTTGATTGAAATCAACGCTGTTAAAAATGTCAAAACGGACGCAGCTCATTTACAAGAGGACCTGACATCACAAACAGTAACGTTCTCAGAGATGCTGACATTGCCTTGGGAAACTGTTTTAATATGTGATTTTTATGTGACGTGTTTGAAAGATTCAAGCTTATGTTTGTTTTTTTTGATGTGGCGGTATGTAAAATTAGGAAGGAGCTGCAACTTTCCTGCATCTCACCATTTGCCAGAAGTACTTTGACAATAGAGGTGATCATTATGCAGAGTTAAGGTGACATGTTCTCAAGAACGTCAGTGTGGGCCTCTAGCTATGATGTACCATGAAAGTTGTTCGGGGCTTCATACACTGACTAAATATTATGATGATGAGTTACAACCTGCTGTGTGAGATTAGACAGAGGATTCACCGGGAGGAGAGGTTAAAAGTGGGGCATAGAGAGAAGCTCAAAGTTTGAATTTGAAGTTTGTTTGAGTGTCAAACACTGTGTAACAATAAAACCAGTGATTCTAACATTTACTTTGACTTTTCTTTCTTTTCAGTATTAAGCCAAACTTAATAATATTTTTTCTTGTTAACTTTGTTTAGTCACATCCATTTTTTTCTTTTCAAGCCTGAAACACATTCAAATAATAAACGATCACGTAAACCTGCATCCTCCTCACGTTATAGAGGAATGGCTGAGGAAGAAGAGGGCTTGTAGTTGAACACGTAGTCTGCAGTCCTGGTCTGAACTCCAATATTGAAAGAAAAAAATGTGCAAGACCCAATTCTTTTTCACATCTTCAAATGTATTTACAGGAAGAATTAGATAAAATAACACCCATCGCTTGGTTTCATCAATAATATAGTGCCCTTTAAGCATTATGAGAAGGGATGGCTACATTACAAAGTGTTAAAGGATTTTTTCTTCACAAACATTTACTTGTGTATATTCTACATTTTTTTTTTTTTTTTAAGAAAACTAGCACAACTTTGAACTCTTTCACACACCGGTCACTAATGTAGACACCTATATAAAAAACTATTTTCCTCCCATTGGTAAGGTTGGTATTGCTGCACATTAGCCTCTGCATTGGTGGACATTAGTGAGTCATCCCATGCACTGACACCCATTAACCAATAAATGGCAATAAAATCTAAGTTAAAAAACAAACAAACAAACAAACAAAACTATGACTTTACATGTCCTTGGAAGTAAAATTTTGCCCCTTTTAAAAAACAAATGCATGGATGAATTAAAGTTGTTTCTTTTGTTCCTGCTGTATATTTTGCGTTGTCTGTGGAAGACACAGGACGATGTTTCCAACATGTCCAATATGACCTATGAATTCATTATAAGCTTAAACCTCAAAATCAGCTTAAAACAGATGTTTTCCTAAACTTAACCAAGTAGTTTAGATACCTAACGGAAATAAAACACTAAGTGAGATTAAGGTTTTATATTAAAATATCATAAAATGTAAAAACTAAAGATGAGAGTCAAACCCAGGCGTCTTGGATATGAGTATACTCCTTTAAAAATAACTCTCTCCCATATGTGATTTCTTTTTAAAATGTACAGACAAAAAGAGAAAGTTCTGTTTGTTGTTAACTGAATTTTAAAAGCTCTGGAAGCCAAGAAAGTTGATCCACATGATCTGCTTCATAAAAAGTGTCTGAAATCCCATCACTAGTAAACACACTGGCAGTTAATCAGCCCAAGAAATTGCTAAGACAACCACATGAGAAACAGACATGACGCAGCATCAGCATGCATGAAGCTTGAGAGTACATTTTCAGGATGTTGAGGTTAAAATATTCCACTGTGGTTTTTAGTGTAAAAGCCCAAAAACTTCAGGGTTCTGTGTACTTCTAAACCACCTACTTAGTTTCAATCCATTAATGCCACGGCTCTATTCCCACCAGACCCCTCCCTCTGTAAGCTACCACGTCTAAACAAAGTACCCATTGTACCAATGCCCTCATTCTTCCTGCAGCTCCCTTTTAAGAGTTTCCCAGTGCTTACCTAAACCTGAAGTGATTCATGTAGAGCTGTGGCTAAAACTGAGAATATATACTTTTGATTAATCATGCATTATGACTTGGTGACTTGACACCACTTATCTGAGTCATAAAATTGTTCCTGACCTCATTATCTGGATAAAGCACTTAAACCTTACTTGCAGTGTTAATGTGCTGAGTTTTCCAATCAGTGTGTCCAGTCCTGTGACTTCTTTCTCCTTGGACTTGAAAGTTGCTGTTAACTCTGCTTCTCTCTCTTTTTTTTTAAGTGCCTGTCTGGTTGCTATTTTCGAGCAGAGACTCATTTGTTATTTTAAAGAAATCAGATGTTAGACTGGGTTGCTGTCTGTCATCATATGGGCATCTTTATTAACACGTGTTTTACAGAATTAGGCTTACGACAGCTTCAGGGGCCCCGACAGGAAATTCCAGCATCCTAAACCCATCCAGGTCTGACAGCCTTTTTCTGTGCTGAAAAGCGCATTAGCGATATTTCTTATCACACAGACAGCATCAATTTGCACACAGCCTCCCCCTCTGACATTTCGCCCCTGCCCCGAGATAGATGGACATAAATCCACCATTACCTTGAGGAAGGTGTTGACACTGGGACCAGCACCAATGAAATGCACTGTTGCCTCAATTAGCTGCTCAGGATCTTGTGTCAGAGCCACGAGGACAGGGGGGTGATATGATACCCTGCAGCTGAGGCTCTGTCACTTACCTGTGGGCCCCATAGTGTGTCTTTGCATATCATGTGCCTGTAGACTCTTCACACACACACCCTCCGGGCTCTTTTTACACAAATTCGGCAGAAAACGCTGCCTCTGCAGGTCTTCGACTCCTCCTTGGGCCAGGAATGCATCTGTCTTACCAGGGTCGGCCCTGACGGGTGGAAAAGTTACAACTGATGTGATGTTAGATTCTCTCTGGAAACTCGCAGTTGCCAGAAGGATTAAGGTTAAGGAGCATCTTGGTGCTAGATCTGCGCTTAGGGGCATCTTGTAGCTCAGAGGAAGCAATGTCGGCAGAAGGGGGCAAGTGTTTCTCCCTGCTACCCCCTAGCCACCCTCCTCCAACTGCCATCTGATGTGAGGTAACATGTGAGGGCGAGCTTCCATCTGTCCACGGTATACGCTAGCAGAAGGTGCAGCTAATGAGGCTTGATTTGCTGCTGCACCTGCCTCCAATCTGGGGGGTGATGGTAGTAGTAGTTGAGTTTTAGATGTGTGTGTGGGTGTGGATATGTGTGTGTACAGGGGATGCTGTAGCTCTCCAGCTCACCCCCCCACCTCCCCCTTCCTCTCCCCCTCAAGGTGTAATCATTGGTTATCTTGTATGGGAGCGCCTGCAGGTTGATGGACCCTGGGAATTCATTAGGAAGTAGGTGAGGCCTTGGGTTGAAAGGGCCTTTTGACCTGCCTCCAAACACCCTCACATTACAAAGCAGAGGACGATTCAAAGGAAGAGGGGAGTCAGCCAACTTGTCGATGCGTTTTCATTGCTAACCCCATCTTTTGTTAAAACAGAACGTTTTGATCCTGCTGCTTTTTTTTCCTTCAGAAATTAGATTTAAGTGCTAGTTATTGCTGCAGAATCTGCAGCATATTAGGTTTTATGAAATGCAACCAAAACAACATCCATGAGGTTGTTTTTCTCTCCAGATGGTGTCAGGGGGAGGAGTGATGTCCACATGTTAAATGCAGCATGTTTATCCCTCTTCCCTGTTCCCTGTCACAGATATCATTTGACACAAGAGCTCTTCAGGGGCCAGTTATTCCAGGCCACTGAATCCGGATCAAAACCTGCCCTGTGTTTTTTGACTCAGCGATCAGCTTCCCTTTTCTGCACACTGGTCAGTCAGTTTCTTAATCTCCTCCATCCTAGACAGGAGGCAAGAATTAACTGCATTATAAGCCAGAAATAAGACCAGCTCTCCCGATGCAGAGCGTAGAATGAAATATGTCTTCCTGACGGTGCGTATTTTAGCAGCTTGTAAAATATTCGATTTATGTATGGCAGGGACGTTTAGGAAAATCTCAGATTGCGTGGTTCGTCGTGGGAATAATTTGGGGGGGAAGAAAGCGACGGAAAAGAAAACAAAAGTGAAAAGGCTGCTTGCCCCAAGGCTGCACTTATAAGTGGTGAAACCATCATTGGGAACCCTTTACAAGCTGTGTGAATAATCCACAGGGTGATGTCATCGCTGACAAAAGCTGCGTGCCACTCTAGATTATTTTCAAATTAGCTGCCCCATTCAGAAAGTACTTCTGTATGTTGAGGCCCAAATTAGAACTTGCATATTAATGACTGACCTGCTTACTTTTCAGAGAATGTCCTTCTAGATGTGCATATTGTTAAAAAAAAAAAGTAATTTATTCCATGCAAATTTCTGAAAAATGGCATTTGGAGTTGTCTAAAGTCTCATAAACATTGTAAAGGGACCGATCCAAAACAATATCCTGTATTTGCTACACTTTATGCAGTAATTCATGATTTCAGGAGGACTTTATGTGTACATTTCAGATTAGCTGAAGTGTATAGAAGCTGACAGCAAAAGAAAACAATGTACACTCTAAGCATCTATAAATAAGTATCTTCCAGCCACGTCATAAGTAATCTTGTCCCGTCTCCTCTTCAGATTTTTGTTTTTCTTTAAAAAGATGCAGTCAGGGGCTGTTATGAATCAGAGCTTCGTCACCAGAAGAATCAGGAGCCGAGAGAGAGATACATAAATCCAAGCCCAGTGTTGAAATTATGAGCCAGCTCCATGGGAAGAGTTTATGCTGTGAATCGGAGAAGGCTGATCATCCCATTGGGCTCATTTGTTTACTTTCAAATTCCCTTTTTTGTGGGTTTGGAATTAGAGCAGTGTTTGTGCACGTTTGGCCAAGGGGGAAATCACTTGTGATGTGATTGAGAAAATTTATACTGCCCTCTTCTGGTGAAAAACAATGATAACTTTTCCTTACAAATGTAGAATAATTACTTCAGTAATCCATGCAATACAATTCCAACCCGCTGATGCACTGCAGAGGCTGATATAAATCTTAATTTTAGCCATTTTACTGTATAGATTCATACAGGAAATTGACTCTCTTTTTTAATCCTCTAAAACCTTTCTAAAGCTCTGAGTGAGTGTTTGTGTGTGCATTGGCTATTTTTTTAAAAGCAAGACATGAGAGAATGAAAATAAATTAACTCTGGATGCAGAAATAAAAACAAAATGAACAATTGTTTGACAGTTTAAAAGGGAGCTTTACGCTCTAACCAGGTAATTGTCCAAAGCTTTTAATGACCACTGCAGATCATTCATTAAAGCCATGCATAAATCCCATATGTTTCCCCTGCCTCTCTCTTGTGTGTAATGGTGCTCCAGTCCTGTGGCTGACGTGAGTCAGATCTTCAGGCAGGTGGCTGGGAAATGGAGGCAGATGGGCCGAGTGTACGCCACCACTGAATCTGTGAAGTTCTCTCTTCAGTTTCAAGCTGCACCGATGGGCCCTTGAATTATTAGCGGGCCCCCCATTCATAATTAGCCCGGGCCTGTTGGGGACCAAAGCCCCACTAATGATGCCTTTGTTGCCGCTGATCTGCGCTGCACAATCAACAAGAGAGGACGTATGACGAAGAGAAGCAGTCCCACATTGAGCGATAACGTGCCTGTAGGGCAGCCTCTCTAAAACAATCACGCATGGTTTCAGCTCTCCCCTCGTTAAAGATGAGTGTTCACATGGGGCGTGAGACAGAGAGTGTGGATGCAAGTGTGTGTGTGCGTGAGAAAGAAGAGCTTGTAGGTCTAAAGATATGCCAGTTCCCACAGGCAATATATGGCTATTTGATTTCATAGCCTTTTAGTGGCTGTATGTTAAAGATCCCTCCTTTACTAACAATTGACCATATTTATCAAACTTTCAGCTGGTTTCAGTTTAAAAAAAAAATCCCCACAAGCAATATATGCAAGCAATATGAATATGATTTTTTATGTTGTTGTTAATCTGAACCCACCAAGCTATCATAAAATATACTAATATATAAAAAGCAAATTGACTTGTTTTAACATGCAGAGTTTCAATCATCCATAAACATATGTAACATGAAATGTAACATAAATCAACAGGGAACATTGTGTACTTGAGTGCATCAGTGTTAACATGAGACAAATGCTTAAATGCATGTGTTCATAGTTTTACCAAAACATTTCAAAGCATAAAAAAAAGAAAAAGATTACAAAAAAATCAAACAGCTGTGACCTTTTCAACCAGAGGACAAAATGACCCCAAAAGATTCAGGAGTAACGGAAAAGGTTTAAGATATTTTACCAAATTTCATATAACACTCATTGGTTTGTCTAAAATGCCAAATAGCTGCAGCTTATTTAGAAAACTGTTGCCTGAGTTCTCACACGTGTCAAATCTGCTGCCCTGAGCTGATTTTTAAGTAGTCCTTTTGGTCTATAAAGCTTTAAATGGTTTTGGAAAAAAAATATGTGATGTGATGTGAATCCTTCAGGTTCTCCAGAATGTTTGTTCTCTGTTTTTATGCAACGGAAAAGTCTCATAAAACTGCAGGTCTGCTGCAATTCTCACTTCTTTTGATTCAAACTTGACTTTTCTAAATCCCACTGCTTAAATATCTGTAATAACCTTTTTTAGCTGTTATATTTTATATTTTTCTTTAACCTTTTTTGTGACGCATTTTGTTTAAGTGTATTTTAAGCTTTTTCTGATGCACATTTAATTAGTCTTTGTTCAATTAAGCATCCATAATCTTCCATCTTATATCTTCCTGTTTTTATTCTTTACTTGAGTTCCATGTCAGACTTTTAGATACTTACTGATATTTAACAATCATGAACCACCTTTCATTGGGTTCATAGTTTATTTAGATGGCAGTTGCACTTTATTTCTTAAAGGAGTATCTAGTAAGCTTTTCTTGATTTATCTTATAACAAAAAGTGCATCCACATTTTATTGACTACTACTGTAGTGAATAACAAAATACTTGTATCAGCAAACACTGCTGCGTTCCAGCAGCATTACAAAGCCTTGCGAAACACATCCAGTCTAAAGACACCTGGTCATTCATTGACTGTTGTATAATAATATTCTCATTCTTTACAAAATATTGAGACATTCTGTAGCCTACATGACCATACAAACAGATGCATTAGCCTCCTCTTTTACATGTAAATAGGTTACAGTACATTTTATTTCTGAGGCGTTCATGAAGGCAGCTTAATACTTGATTAGTTAAATTTGACTGATGTGAGCAAAAATCAGCCAGATATACAAAAACAAACACAACACAACTACAACTCTTAACAACTAACACTAGACTCTTAGATGGCATTTTACTAATAATAAACACATGATAGAGTTCTAAATAATCCATCAATAATATGGAAAATAAAAACGACATGGTCGCATGTCAGAGCGGTTGGCTTCCAGCCTGTGTGTGTTTCTCAGTTGATATTCCATCAATGGCAGATGTTAGGCCTTGTGGATCTTTTGTTTATTAGTTTTTTTTGGTTACTTTCTCTCCCAATCCATCAAATCTAATTGTTCTTTTTGTTTGTTTTCGACAGTAATGGCTGCAGACTCGTCTCCACCCCCTGCAGTTATATTTTGAGTCTAATTCATTTGCCAAAAATGAGACTGGAGACTGGAATTAATTTATCACAATATCAACACTACTATCATTTTCAAATTTTCTGTTGTAGTGATAATATCTGTATCATGAGCTAATCATACTATTTGTAATTATGTACAATAGTAAAGAAAAAAAAAGGAGCAGGCAGAAATACAAATGGAAGACACACAAAACAGAAAGCACAAGGTTTTTCTCCTCTCACACATTATGTTAAAGAAGATTATTATAGACTTATTTCAAGTAATTTTTAAAAACTGGTGACATTTTGCCACATTTCAGTAGAACAAACAACATCCCACTGCTTCCATCTGCCAGCTTTTCTTCACCCGTCCTGTTCAAAACGCACACAAAAAACAACCCACTCCCACAACAAGTGCAGAGGAGAGGAAAGGTCACACAGGTCTGAAATCATCTCATAGTTTCTTCCTCCTGGTCACGACAACTCCTCTCCTACCTGGAGGTAAGATGGTGTAAAAAAATGAAGGAAAAACTGAAGATGAGGATGGAAAAACAGTCAAAAAAGGCGAGAGAGTAAGTCTTATCAAGGAATTCAAGAGACTTAAAAATATATCTTTTTTATGACCACCTGCCACCTGAAATAGCTTCATCTTTTATCACTGAACATGTGCAATATTTGTCATTTTTAATTATGTGTGGACACTCAGAGGTACGTGCAATTTACTGTCTTTATCCTTTTTGCATTTCAAATATAATGCAAATGCATCTTCCTTGAACGTTAACTTGAGCATGACTTGAGTCTCTGCTGCTGAAGGTGACTGAATTTCTTGGCAGCTCCTGTCATGTTGGCAACACGGTGGCATCTGTCACTGGCTCACAGTGGCAAGGAAGAGCAGAGAAGCAAAGGTTTATTTAGCATTTTTTTTTTGTTTGGAGGGATCAACAAAATATTCAATCTGTACTGAATTCCTGAAGTATCACGAAGATGATGACAGTGTTCTTTTGTTTGGTACCCAAATAGATCAAGGATGAGATATGTGGTTCATTAGAGTGAGAGTGCGCTAGATGCAACAGAGGACGTCTATCCAACAGGGGGAGGATCCCAAAGTAAGGAAACTTGGCCCTTTTTCAAATGAAAGTGTATTTATGCATTTATTAGTGTGCACTGGCAGCCAGTTTTAGAAGATTGCTCTCCTCCCACGGGTTAAGTTGAGCTTTGAAGTCACTTGTGGAAAGCTTTTCAATTTTCAATCCTTATATGCCAGGACAGAGGTTAAAAAATCCCAGACACAGTCACTTTGAGACTTTCTCAGAGTCCAAAAAAGAGACTTGAGTGATATTGATTTGATTAAATTGAACTTAAGCTCGGAAACATCATCATAAAATCTTCTAACTTTTTGTTGATCATGACATAAAAAATGGAAAAGGAGAAAAAGCTGACTTGGCTGCTTCAAAAGTTTCTACATTAATTTACCAAAGTTTCTGGAACTTATAAAAGTATTTTGTGCAAATTGTTTACTCCGTACAATAGATCAAAGTGTAAAAATAACAATTTTGTGCAGCTAATGCTAAGCACAGTTTCCTTCAGACCTAATCTTCACTGGAGATTTTAAACTTCTTTAAATGAAGGTTGTCTTGTTGATGACTTTTTATTAGTGTCATGTTAATGTCAGCCTGTCATGTTTTTCAGAATCTAATAATTCAGGCTTTGGCACACAGCTCTGATTGTTAAGATGTTGTTACAGTTGTGTGAAATTAACAATGTCTGAGCAGCACAGCTCACTGATTACATTGAAACCAAGATGCAGGAAGTCAGCTGTGGTGAAGCCCTTCGTGGTTTTTTGGCATGTTGGAGAGCTTGTTCACAGCCAATTGTTCGAAACTCTGTTGTCTCTTGGATCTGAGCAGAGAGCACTCAATGATGCAATAAACTGATGAAAAGAGGACATAGCTCCATTTGTAGGACTGTGTTAGATTGCTCTTATCTCAAGAATCCTTTCAGCTTTTGATGAAGCGTTGTGTTTTCAGGAGGGCAATAAAGCCTCAGGCTAACAGTTTCCAGATAAAATCCTGGTTTTCGCTCTGCAAGCAGTTCGCCTACTGACCTCCCAGCTGTCAGTAAAACACACATTTACTTCTGCAACAGAGCAAGGCATCTTAAACAAAATCTGAAAATCCATATTGTGAAATGTGAATTCCTCTTGTTTCTGGACATTACTTTTGGGGCAAACACAGGATAGCCAGCCATTGCTGTACCTAGTAGATTAGTCTCTTTTACATCTTCCTGTTTCATTCCATCCAGGTGCATACCGGGAACGCTGCCATGTATATCCCTTGGTGCACAACAGTACAGCGCAGCTGTGGAAGCCACCTAAATTTGATTCCTCTCGTTGTAACCTAGCAACGGCGGGTATTAATGCTCACAAGCTGGATGGGTGCAGTTCTGGTGCCAGAGGCAGGATGGGCGCCTGGTTGCAGCTCATTGGCAGATGACATTGAGTGAAAGCTGGCATTCTGAGATTAGGGGATCAGATGCTTGCAGCACTCTACGCAGGAAGTAGTATAAAATGTAAAATCAATGCCAGGAGGGCTTGACAGGTCCTTTACACTTGATGTGCAGATGTACACAGATGCACCACACATAATGTTGTTGCACAGCACATAAACCCGCATTACATTGAGTCTCGTTTAATTTGGTGAATGCTGTAATTTGCTTCTTGGAAGAATCCAATATCGCGAATGAAAATGCAATATTTGCTGATGTAAAACAAACCAAAGAGCATTTAAAAATGTCTGTTATCAGACTGTGGCTCCCCCTGCAGATAAGAAAACAGGCCAAGGATGTGAGAAAATTACTGGCATCTCTCCAGCAGGTATGGACCTCTAATGCCACCTTTGGTATTGATTTTTTTTTGTTGGTTCTTTTTGAATAAAAAAAGCTACTTTTCTTTTTCATATATTTTGTGTTAGGAACTTTGGAATAGATGCATCCTGGCAACTCTGTGGTCCAAGGTGTGTGCTGGTAAAAATAACTTCCTGGTCTTTATCCAACCAGGACTTTTGTCACTTCTCTGTTATTTGTCTACCACTTGGAAAAATTCCCTAACACTCATCTAAAAAATAAACCCCCCAGGACAATAAAGCCCCCAAAAAACACCTCTTATGAATTTAAAACAGACGCTGGTAGAATTTCGACTGGCTTGAGGCTGTTAAGCAGGAGAGGGAGCTCTCCCCTGAAAGCATTGGCAGCCGTGCTAGCTTCTGTTTGCTAGAATACCAGATGCCTCACGCCACATGCTTCAACCACTTTGATTTCATCTCTGTGCAGTTGTTGATCAGATCTGTCTCTGTTTGACACAACCTGCCTCCCGTCTTCCTCATAACTTTCATCTTTTCCATGCCGGGCAGGCAGGCGGCCGCGGCTGTCTTGAGATGTCAAACAGTGACGTGCAGTGTCCATCTGGTATACGTTGTAATGGGCCTGGATGAATGAATAGCCAGCCACTCCACTGCTTCCTTTATGACTCTCAGCAGTGGTGCTGTCCAACTTTGATTCCCCAGTTATTAGGGAATTGAATTCCCCACTGCGGTGACGCCCAGAGGAGAGGAAGAGAAAGAGACACACAAAAGGAGTGTGAAATCTGTGGCAGTGCTGCAGAACATACTGCACAGCCCACCACTGCTCTCTTCCTGGAGCCTCTTCTCTCTTTGTGTGGCTGTCAACACTTTTACACTGCAACCAGCCTTCTGAAAGGGGTTCAGCAGATAGAGAATTGTCCCAAAAACCTAATGAGTAGAATAAGAATTTTATATCAATGTGTTTACGTTTGTACATTTTTACTTTTTAACTAATGGGGAAAATAAGTTAATGCATTTTAAAGAAGAGCAATGTAGAGAAAATTAGTCTGAAGGTTGTGTAATGAACCAAGCACCCAACACAGACAGACTACACTAGGTAGATAGCACTCAGGGGATTTTCCTTCATCTTTAAAACTATTGACCGTTTCCCTCCAAATTTAAAGGGCTCCTCCTGGATCCCATCACAAGGGGATTAAAAAGGAAAAGGGCAACTGGGATGGCTTGGAGAGCAGACCCCTTCCACTTGAGCCAACACTCAAGCAGGGATGAAGTGGAGGTGCAGAGACGACCCGGAGGGAGAGAGCGCAGAGGGAAGGGGAAAGGCAGGGAGGTGGCATAGTTTGGATTCCCAATATGTGTCCGGGGAATCCGATGTGAAGCCAGATGGCATAGGCCTGCCGGTCTTTGGGAATCGCAGCATACGGCGGCGGGATGCGTGGCAGAAGGTAGCGGGAAACAGTGCCGGGGTCAGCTCTTGATGTTGGACGCTCCCCGGAGCTGTTCCTTCCATCCCTTTGAACAAGAGAGCATCTCTACACAACTGTGCCGCTTCTCTGCTTAATGCGGCAGTTGACTTCAAACACAGCACTATTCCCCCCTGCCCAAAGCCTCCTGAGTTCTGAACATATGTTATCAGACCTGATGAAAACACTGTGCCAATAACATGCCACAGAGCTCCATGCACAGACATATGTGTACTGTTTGTTGCTGCAACTTTCATCTCAGACAATTCCATTCAGCTCAAAAGTGTAAACGACATGTGGAAGCTACGTCATAAAGCCAGGGTGAATGACAATGCTTCTCATGCCATGCACATCATGCCAGTGTGCTTTGCTGTATAGCGAAGCACAATATGACGGAAGCCAATTATACCAGTCAGATTTCTGAGACAGATGTCCAATATAACCTGGTTAGTGCTAATAGGCCGATTTCTAAACAAGAGTAATTATTCATCTTTCACAGACCAGTAAAAGAGAAGGATGCTAATATCTGATGCTGAATGTGTGTGACAGGTGTTATCTTCAATTTCTGTGAGTCTCATGTGGCAGTCCCATTCCACGAACACATCCTTAAACACCTCCACAATGTAGAGATCTCACACATTTTTAACACATACTATTTGACTTTGGGAAAGAAGCAGTTCTGCGTGCCTACTGATTATCTTTGTCTATTTTTGTCCAAATAAATAACAGTTTTTTGGAAGCCAAGCTTGGTGCTATGCTTGTTATTGCATCTCCATATCCGTGTATAGACTAAGATCCTCTCGCTATTCTCATTAATGGTCCATCTGTCATCTTGGCAGAAGCCCACTGGTATAGAGTTAGCTATGATTAACATTTAATCTATATGATTTTCTAATGAAAGCAGGGGTACCACGTTCAGTAATGATTGATTTGTTTAGCTTTTTTTAAAGAATGGCTCAAGTTGTTGGAGAGGATGTTTTAACGGTGGGCTGATTATGGCACAATTGTTTTCTTAATTTATTACAATGCCGCTCCTTGATTTGAGTTTCCTTTGTGTGTTTACCTGCAGATACACAGATTCCAAGGAGGATACCACCCAACTATAAATTAACTTTTTAATAGCATTTGAGATGGCTAAAAAATAATCATCCATTTTGTCTAATTTTTCAGCATTCTGTCAAAACTGGGCTTCATTCCAGTAAAGAAAAAACAGTCTTGGCTTCTTCTATCAATTAGAAATTTGACATATTTGATCAATTTACTCAATAACATGTAAAAAAATAATGAAACAAATCAAGTAAAGGTCGACTGATTCATATAAGAACCTTACAAAAGGCAAAAGCTGTCACTTGTTTTTGAAGGTTTGAGAGAATGAAACAAACAGCTGGACTTCACTTCAATCTCTTCCACAGGCCATGTCTTAATTAAGATATATCCTACAACTTTGAATTATAATGCACATATAAACTGGATATGAATAGCTGTAACTCCTGTAGCACATTATTAGCATTTGAGAGAGCATACAGTACCTAGCCTGAGAGCAAATGAGACACAACTCACATTTCCACTTAGCATAATAAACACAATGAACATTTCCCACATCTGTAGTTCAACCATACAACTGATCTTGATTCCAGTTTTTTTTTAAAGTCGTGTGTTGAACTGGCCCAGGTTGTTAAAATACTACACCACAAATGGGATGCCTGAAGTCATATGCACATTGGTAGGTGGCTTAATTTACCATTAAAAAGCTTAAAGTAATTCCTCTGTCACATGTCGGCCCTATAGAGGATTTTTTTAATGCCCTTACCAACTTTTTTTTTTGCAGCAGCTGTTAAGGACTGTTTCTTTATGGAACACTTTAAAGTTAAGTTTGTGTTTGAAATTGCATGGCAGTGCATTTTATGTCAAACTGCAATATCAATGCTTTGTCTTTGTACTGAGATTTTTAGTGTATTTAAATGAGCTCTCCTGTCTTTTTAAATAAGCTGAAAAACCCATCAAACAAAATCAAAATACCTATACTTTTCACACATAGCAGATGCCTCAAGACACTAATTGTGTTATGGTAGTCTTTATGAAGAACCTCAGTCACCTTCGATAGACTCACTAAGACATCTGCTGTGCATGGCAACAAGAACAGAAGAGTTGGCCTTGGTTCAAGAGTCTGAGAGGGCCTTTTGTCAGTGAACGGTCCATTGTAGGAGGATAGAAGGATGGTGTTTACGGTCGCCACTACCTCCATGGCCCCCACAACGAGGATAATGAGATACAGTTGTTATCAGTGACAGCCGAGGGCCGCAAGGAGTTGTATCGGCCGGGTGCCTCCACTCTGATCCTCCCAGTGTGGTAGATGAGATTGGGATGATGCTAATGTTCATCTGAAAGGCCTTTCATTAGCTTCTTAGTAGAAACCACACATCTCTAACTATGTTTTGGCTTCATAAAAAGGTTTCAATACAGAGATGTGACATGAATTTTAATCTGTATTTGATCAGCTGCTCCAGTTGCTCAGGAAAGAGGTGAGAAACCATGTGCACTTCTGCTAATCTGTGAGCTAGCTAAAAACCCATTCAGTCACTCATTTTAAAAGTAGTTTGATGACTTTACAATATTAAATCAAATCAAATTTTACTTATAAATCTCTTTTCATGCCAAAAGCAACACAAAGTGCTTTACAAAATAAAACAATTTAGGCATACAAGCCTTCACAAACCCAGGTATATGTCATAGCAATTTAAAAACACACACCTGATTTCACACAGTCCTGCACGTGTGCACACACACACGCTCGTGCATGCAAACACATGTACCCCTTCTCCCATCTGTCCCTCTCTCCATAGTCTACACAAACATGAATTTTATCCCGTATTTTCTCTCTCTTAACTGAATGTTGGTGTAAAAATATTATCAGAAATATAAATGTGGCTTGGCGCTGCTGTAAAGAAACTATATCTGGGGATCCATCCACACCAGGAGCCAGCCAATGACCACAGCGGGCTTCACCACAGGAACCACCCAGATCATGGCAGGCTGGGTTCACACCACAACCAGTGCAGGACCCCTAGCCACCCAGACAAGGACTTTCCCCGTAAAATAAAAATTCAGTTAAAATCTATTCTTAAAATGTAGGTCTTGAGCCTTGTTTTTTTTTTTAAAAAAAACTTCACACCGTCTCTGTAGCCCTGAGGCTTTCTTGCAGGCTGTTCCACAGACAAGGACCGGTCAGATCAGAGTCAACTTCACTCTGGGATAGAAAATTCTAGGAGCTGCTTAAGGAACTCCAGGGTTTTTAACAACTAGCAAATTGGATTTTTAGGAACCATTCTAAAGTACTTGTACTACTTCATTACATCACTTTTTTTATGCTACTATCTACTAAATATATTTCATTTCAACATTTTATACTTTTTAGTGCACCACATTTATCTGATGGTTGTAATTAGTTATTTACAGCAGATTAATCTTAAAAGCTACAATGGATTTTATGAATTGTATAAGATAATAACTTAGCTGGCATATTGGTGAGTGATGAATACTTCTCATTTTAAACTTTCTTGCTGAATTTATTTAAAAACTTTCTTACTGAAGTAAGAATTGGAAACTTGGAGTTTTCAAGTGATAATGCATCCTTAAAATGCAGAAGTGACACTTTTCCTCCAGTGAAATGTCTGAATTTTTCTCCAACCAAAGCCCTACACAAATTTATTCTTATCTTAGTGCTAAAACCAAACATAAAAGCAAATCAGTAGTGGCACACTTTACCCAATATCCTTCTGGATGTGGCACAACATCTAAATTGATTTGTTCCAAAATCGGATGAAGTGACTTAAAACAATCTGCAGTACAGTATATGCCCCTAGATAAGTGTGAAGAAACACAGTTTTTTACTTTGAAGAGAATCCAGCAATTATGTGTGGTATTTGTGGACAAACACCATTGTTCATGGAGTTTAGGGTCGAGGCTGAGGCCCATACAGATGATTTATGTATTCAGCTGGGGATGGGGGAGGATTGATGGGCAAATTTCATCTGGCTATAGAAAGCTCCAGCCCAGCGGGCCTTGAGAAGGCTTAAACATAAGCAGGATGGGTGCCAGGTCCTCTTCTCGGCCATTGTGCTTTAATTAACCTACATAGGAGCTGACTGCTTAAATGTGCAGTGATAGATAAGGCTCCTTGGATGATTGATTTATTTACTGCACATGCTAGTAATTTCCATAACATTACTATTCCCTTTACTTGCCATATGGGGCACAAATGTCAATAACACAATGTATGTTTGTCCATGGATACATACTGTAAAATATATATCAAAGCAGGGATTATGCTACCATACAATATGGCAAGCCTTTAACTGAACTCTGGAAGAACAATAGGGCAAGGCATCAACATCAGACCAGGTCTCAGATGTTTCAAGGAGTGACAACTAGGAGCAGCTACTGTAAACAATAAAGAGATGGTGAATTCATGACTTTTTTAGACTTTATTTTACAAAGCACACCAGGTCTGGCTTTGTAAGCGGAAGTCTGGCATGGACCCAGCGCCAGTCTGAGACCGTGATTGCAGCCGAACATCTCCATCAGAGAGCACTAGAAGGTAACGGTGGGATTAAAATGGGCACTGCTGGCACATACAGGCGG
Source organism: Melanotaenia boesemani (assembly GCF_017639745.1). Taxonomy (NCBI): domain Eukaryota; kingdom Metazoa; phylum Chordata; class Actinopteri; order Atheriniformes; family Melanotaeniidae; genus Melanotaenia; species Melanotaenia boesemani. Next base: position 16,797,257 of record NC_055686.1, on the reverse strand, counting down.
GCAGGGTGCTTTTTTTTTTTTTTTTTTTTTTTGGTAGGCCATTGTTCCATATGTGCTCCACCTGCGCCTCTTAGAGCCTCGCGCCAAACACACGGCCGGCAGGCTCTACCATCCTTGCTGATTGGAAGTTGCCATGGCAATGCTGGAAGCCGGTGCTGAAAATGGGTGGGTGGGGGGGAGGTGTGCTGTAAATCTCAACATGCTATTTTTTTAATTTAGGAAATTGGCAAAGGAAGTGTAGTAAATGAATCGTCGTTAATAATAATTCACATATGGGACAAAACACAATTAGGCTGTTTTTGGCTACAGGCAAAGAGAAGGCAGCTCCCTCAAAAATGTGATCTCATCTCATCAAAGCCACTTCAGCTTTCCCAGTAGTCTTGAGTGAAGAGATGGAGCAGTTCTGTCTCATAATGATGTTTATGGAAATAATATCACTGGAAAATTATCATTGGACACAAAGAGCACAGAGATGGCGACATCAGTCATGTAATAATGGCCCATAAGTTGATTTCTTATCAGCTCATGCAAATGGATAGTAGGAGTGATTCAGTGCTTCATTTATTAGACAACTAACTGAAAACTCAAATTTATTTTCTCCCCTCAGGGAAGCTCACCCACCAACCAACGCTGTTTTCTTTCATAAGACATTTTTTTCATAAATTATTTGCAGTGCAGAGGAAAGGCGAGCAGCAAAGCTCACCCGCAGCTTTTAATAACACGATGGCCACCATCCAGCTTCAGATGAGTGCTGGGATTGGCTGATCTCTTCACACCCTGGCACCTGGAGCAGCTAGAAGTATGTGTGTATACATGTACATACTGTATGTGTGTGTGGGTGAGAGGGAGGAAGAGGGTGAAGAAGGTTGTTATTGGTGGCTGCACTATTGGAGGCGTGACATGACGAGAATCAAAAGCCTTCACCTGCAACCATGTGAAAAGAAAAATCATTAAAATGGTTTCAGGCCAAAAGCCTTTGCATAAAATCCTGAAACTTTCAGTTTAAAAAACACATCTTTTTCCCCCCTTACCATTGAATTCAAAGTTCAGAGTGCATTTAAGGAGATTCTTGGCTTGGATTTTAATATTTGAAGCCAGCGTGAGGGAATATGTGAGGTGAAATAACCTCCTGAGATGATCAATGTTTGTGTGGGACAGATAAATCTGCAATTCTGTGGTGACCCATGTATTTGTGACCCACGTATTTGTGGATGATTAGCTCCCTTGTTCTTAAAACGGCTGTGTAAATATGATATGTACATTTGCATGCTTGCTGTCATTGATTTCCCCATTAATCCATAAACCAAACTGAACTTGTTGCAGATGGTGCTGGGTGGATGCGTGTCTGATTGTTCAGCTGTGGTTGCAGGAACATCGACAAGATAAACACACAGATAAAGACCGATTCAAGGATTTCTGACATCTTGAGTTGAATTTCAATAAGTCGGTACTGTTTGTGAGACTTCTGAACTGGTTTATCCAGCCCGGATGTGACCTTTCCAAGTCATTGAAAATGCAGAGTAGCCACAGATAAACTGACCTGCAGAGGAATTAGTCGCTGCTCCTTTTCGTCTCCGGCAAACCCAACAGCTTGAACACGCCTGGGCGCTGCCTCACAAAGGCGCTCTACAGAGGAAGCCTATTAATCTTCCTAAAGCCTCAAAAAGCAAAGAGGCCAGTGTGGGCCCCTGAGTCTGGTGCCCGGGGCCCACAGACAGGGGTCCTTGGCAGGCTCTGTGGGGTCAGTCTTGGCCCGCTATCAAATAGGCGTGGGCGGGACAAGGGCACAGGATGGTGTAACTCTGCCCTTTAGCAGATGCCAGGCTGGAACTGACTCCAGGGAGAGGTGAGAGGATCATTTCTAGTGCTGCTAGCCTTCACAACATCAATCAGGATGTAGCTGCTGCTCCTCCTTCATTAAAGAAAAGATGGATGGAAAGTAATCTGAATGAGCAACACCTGTGGGGCCACTTTTAGCTTCACTGTCCTCATCGTTTAATTCATCTTTAGGAGACGTATTCTATCAGTAGTTTGAAGTCTTGACAATGAAGACGCAACAGCTGTTAGGCTAAAATGTAATTTGAGGATGTAACTGATCTGTTTAAACTGCAGTAGTAGGCAATGTTTAACAGCTGTATAAATAGTCAGCACATGTAATTTCTACTTATTAGTGTTTACTTTTGGCTTGCTGATGATAGATAGAACTTATGCATTAACGTCTCTACAAGCACATGTCTGCATTTTAGTATATTTAATTTTTTTCTGTCTTTATCTTGACTTTCTTCACTCTAAAACAGCACAACTTTAATTCATATTAGAAGGACATTGTTAAAATGGGAGAAATATTTTGTTTTTGCTCAGTGAAAATGTATCATAAACAAATAACTTTACCAACATTGTTCACATTGCTCTGGTGATGTAACCCTACACTTCCAAAAGTGACACTTTGGGGGTGTCTTCTGCATTCAAAGGTAATGCAACAGATTCCTGGCTGAAAATCAGAACAGCCTTTTTTATTCTAAAAAAAATCTGTCAGCACCCAGTAACATCTGGCTTTTGAGTAAGATGTCAGTGTTTGTCTGGGATTCAGTCTCATTTCAAATAATTGTCCTGTAATTGTAAGGATATATTGACTATTGGCATTAATGGGAACACAACACCTGGGTCACTTTGACTGTGTTATCCTCTATGGTTGTCCTTTTTCTAAGCTACGAAACATTAGCTATTGATTCTGAAGTAAAAATCAGCATATAATAATAGCTGAGAAAGTTTCTAGATTGTCACCTGGATAATCTGCTGTATCCTCACCAGTACTCCCTGTGTTTCCAAGAGGGATGCAGCTTTAAAGTCACACACACACACGCGTGTTAGTACAGAATTAAAACAAACATGCATGTGAATGATCCTTTACTTGTCCTACAGACTACCAATACACATGATGTTTTGCATAATTTTTGTTACTTTGAGGGGATTCTGCACAGGTTTTGTTTTTTTGTTTGTTTGTTTTTTATTCCATAATTTTAGTAATTTTGTCACAATTTGATTATTTTAAATATTTTGTGCTACAGTTTTGATTTTAACTTTGATTTCTTAATGGCCACTTTGTGTCTCCATGTGTTACATATTGCAACAGATTGCAGGAGGTTGTAAGACTGTGTGGGAAAATTGCAGAGATCTCCCTGAGCGACCTCTCAGCCCTGTTCCACACCAGAGTCCAATGCAAGGCCCGTTCAATTCTTGTGGATCAAAGTCACCCCTTGGCTCATGAGTTCCTATTACTTCCATCAGGGTGCAGGTACATCCTACCAAGAAGCAAGACTTCAATATTCTTTTGTCTCTGCAGCCATCGCCCTTTTGAACAAGCTGAAAAAGTAGCTCTATTTTTCTGTTTTATTTTATTTTATATATATTTTTCAATCTATATATCATAGCCCTTTTAGATGTTTATTGCTGTTTGTGTGATTGTGCACTGACTGATTGTTTTTACTGCTTCCTGTACAACAAATTACCCTCACAGGATAATAAAGATTCCTTGATCTTTGATCCTTGATATTGGACATTTTGTGTCACATTTAGACAACTTTGTATCTCACCTCAGTTGTTTGCTTTTTTTTTGTTTCCCATTTAGGATGAATGCAGTCAAATCTGGATGGCTGTCTCATTTTCTATTTCTGTGCTATTATCTTGTCTTCTTTTTTTGGTAACTTTGATATATGTGGTATTTTGTATGTCTTTTGGTTGTTTTCTGTTTTTCTTGGATTATATTTCTAAAATAGTGCTTACAAACCATTCGACAACAATGAAACAATGAAACCTGTATTTGTTGTCAGTCCTGTGGTCAGCGTTACTCTCTTGGTTTTAAAAGGTGCACGAATGTTGCATTGGAAACAGTTTATAATCAGCTGGGGTGAGACACAAAACCATAAAACTAATATCTAACTTTCAGGAGATTGGCTGAAAATGCATCAACTCCATCAAATGGAGATAAAATTTATGTAGCCACCCACTAGATTTGTAAAACCCTCACAGACTAATCACTTTAAACAATCCAACACAAACAGCATCTGGTTAGAGAGTTTGTTTTTAACACAGAAATCGATTCTCACACTTATAATGGCTGACAAAATACTAATGTAATCTGATTATTTTCTGTCTTTGGTATGTGTGAACATTCCCATGAGCCACAAGTCCCAAGGGTGTAATTTTGAATCCAGTGCTAAACTCAGTGGGGGAGGATGAGGTAAAATAGAATATCATGACAAGGATGAAAAAGAACCAACATAGTTAATTATACCTGCATCCATTAACCATTTTAAAGTAATGTATGTAGTGTTTAAATATAGGCAAGGTGCTGCCCTCTTCATAAGAAACTTTTAAGCTCAACATAAATCAGAATTACAAGACAGCAAAAGACTTCAGCTATGTGCTTTTAAGTAATTTATCAGCAAAGTTAAAGTGGAGATTTTAATTTGTTTTACTCTCAGACTGTGGACAGGTCTTCTCATATCTCTCCATTTTCATCCCTTTCATGTGTAGTTTGGCCATACTCCCAATAAAATAAGAGTTAATATAGTCCCTAAAAGAGTTTATGTTAAAGTTTCTCAAATAAAAAACCTGCTATAATTAAGTTTCTGGATTTTTAAATGCATGAACAGCAAATAGGAAGCTTTTTATTTGATTTTATATCCGTCAAATAAATCCGATAGAAGCGAAACCATAAAATAATCCTGTTATTTCCTTAAAGCTTCAGCTGGGTCTATTGCCTCTTAAACAAATAGACCTTGCTCAGGCTTTTCAGTGTGTGTAAAGACTTGTCAGAATAGATGCTTCCTGCTGTGGCTGCTGCTCTTTTCACCCCACAGCCTCCGAGGATGAACAGAGCTCTACTGTGCCTCAGCGGACATTGAAATTCCCCTGACGTTTGTACAGTGAATTCCATTTCCTTGCCTTTTGATTCATACTCCTTTTACCTCCTCTTCTTCCCGTGAAGTACCTTTTTGTCCCCTGTTTGAACTTGGTGAAGAATCGCTCTGCAAATGGATGTTGGGGTCAGACAAAATGGGTGAACTGAATGACTTAAGAAGGAGGGAAATCTATGAAGAATGGTGGGATGAAGAATGTTAAATAAAATCTGAACATGATGGCCTCTTCTTGTGAAGCTATTACTGGGTGTGGGTTGTATAAGAGTACCTAGTTACTGGTAAATATCAGAAACTAAAGGTAGATACCTGTAGACACAAATCAATCCAAATAGAAAATCAGTTTGCATTTGCTTTAATATTTTATCTTTTTCTTTTGCTGTTCAGAGTCTCTACAGCCAATCAAAAGTGTCCACATTGACTGGTGAGGTAAAAAAAAAGGCTTATTCTCATCGCAGTAAGGTTCATCTATAACTGTATGCGGCTTGTGGATTAGGGGATGAAAGAATGCCACTGACTGTGAAATTGCCTGATTTTTATCGGGGATGTTGGGGAGCAGCTGTGCACAATCCTCTGCCCTAATCTCAAGGCTGAACAGGGGGAATAGGCAAGGGGGGAGCAGAGTATGTGTGTGTGTGTTTTTCTTGCCTCCCTGTGTGTGTTACTGTACGTACATGCAAAGGTGCATAACAGAGAGGTTTTGAATGGTTGTGTTTATGCGCGCTCCTTTAGTGGACTTCTTATCCCTGATAAGTTATTCCAGTGTTTTTCAGTAGAATGGAACCAGCAGTGTTGCTGAAGGCATGCAGTAGATGAGTGAGGCGACAGCTTGGCTCTTCATGTTTCAATTGATAAAGGCCATCACCCAAGAGCTGTGTCATGACATTATTACTGATGCATCCACTGTATAATCCTGTCTCTTCACCTAACCAGGCCTGGTGCTGGAATAGAAAGAAGGAAGGAATCAAATTAGGAAGTTGAACAAGATTTATTTTGGAATTTTCAGTTCATGCTGCATGATAGTTGAGACAACTTCCATCTATCTATTTTCTATAACCTCTTTATCCCGTTGAGGATCATTTGAGGCTGGAGACTCTACCATCGCAGGCCTAATAAGAAGGAAGACAACCATCAAAAATGGGCAGTTTTAAATCACCAGATGATCTAATATGTTTTTGGCCAGTGGAGTAAACAGGAGCAGCCTGGACATTTAAAAATCCAAATAGAAAGAAGCACCATGCAAGATTGTTTTTTTAAAAAACTTTGTATAACCTTTATATTTCTAAAAGTACTCTATAAAGTCCCTGAAGAGGTCTTTCACTATGACATATCTATAAAATAAATAAATAAATACAGTAATACACTAACAACAAACTGATGTTCCTTCTGTTTTCTGCAGAACAATCAACATCTTTTGTTTAAACCCTCACAAATTCACTGTCTTGGTCCAGTTTCACAGCTCTTTCCACAAGCCTGGCTGCATGAAAATACTATCACGTTATGTTTCCAAAACATTTGTACAGTGTGTAGCCTACTATTTGCTTTCTTTCTTTGCGTCCAGGTTGGACTTCAAGCCATGTATTCATGCCAAGCCATGATTAGGTATTTTATGCTAAAATTCTAAACAGAGATAGCCTGGTTAGGACACGAATAGCTTGTTGCAGGAGTCTTTTGGTGACATCTACCACCATCCCTGCGCTTACTGACTGCTTGTTTGTTGGTTGATTTGATGTTTGCTTGTGAGGCCAAAGTCACTCATGCATGTGATCCAAAGATAATTTATGTACAAAAGGCAAGTAGAAACTGTGTAAGCACGTAAAAGTGTCATATTGTTAAACCTTGACTGGTCAATGCAGCAATCATTCTCTGTTTGATGTAGAAGAAAGCAGGCATATAAAGTCCATACATTGTAGTATTTGTTGGCTTAACCCTTTATCTACCATTTGCTAGAGCAATTTTTCCAGTGACTATCTTCTTTCAAAGGCGTGGAAGCAAAGCTAAAACAGTTATCAGTATCATTTGGTTTGAGCAATACTAAAAGTGTTATCCCATTGCTGTCTTATGTTTTAACCATTAAACTAATAATAATATATTATAAACAGTTATGTCAACTACTTGTTAAAAAAATGTTTTTTTATAACTATTAACGTCCCAAGTAAATGAAATTTGCAAAGAAACATTTTTCATTGTTTATTTTGCTTAGTGTGAAAATGAAGTATGAAAAAGGTCAAAGAACAGATACTTCTCTCAAAAGTCAATGGAGATAAAAAAATACCAGCCAAAAACCTGGGTTCAATTTAATCTTACAGGAATGCACATGTATAGCAAGATTTCTCACTGTCGGAAACAATATAAAAAACAAGCAGACGAGTTATAATTGTGCTGTTTTATGGCATCAGGGTGAATAGAGTCCTCTCTTCATAGTAGCCTACATGGTGTGCAATGACAGGTAAAAAATGTAAAAGACACTGTTATTCACTGACATAACTTGGTTTGTTATGCATACACTATTTCACAAGACCAAGCAGCTGGGTTGGTATGAAACGCATCTGTGACGCAGTTAATTTTGTTGTTTTATGTTCAGCAATAAGTTGACTGGCTGAGTTTTCTGACAAACTGATAAGTATGAGAGAAAAGCAGCTGTGAGCAGGTGTCTGCCTATGGCCACCTTAACTTTTGAGTGCACCTGTTACCTGGTGCAGTTGTGGGACCACTGGTGTGACTGATGCATCAGCTAATTTATAGAACAAAGGGTAAGCTAGATGACATTAGCAAGTCCTGGACCATCCATGTGCAACATAACTTCATATTAAATTCCTTAATAGCATTTTGGTTGTGATATAATGCAAAACTCAACCACGAACTATGTGACCTCATTCCAGTCTTCCTTCCTACGCACGCCTAAACCACCGAGAATAAAAACAAATTACAGGGAAAACAAATATTAAAATGTATCACCTCTGGCATTGTGAGCAGAAAACTGTAGATTTAGAATAAGCTTGATGAGAAACTAAAAAGGTCTTATTTAATCTTCATCCTCCAAAAATAAAATAAAAATAAAAATGAAAGAAAAGCTAAAAAAGCAGCTCCCATCATTGTACAATTTATTTACTGATTATATCCAGAAATTTAGATGAGTAGGTGAATTGTTTGATGCCTCAGTGTTATTTTCATTTTTTTCTTATTATTTCTCTCCAGTAGTGTTGCATAAATTTAATATATCTGGAATCTAATTCAGAAGAGTGGGTTCGATATTATATTATTATATACATTTACATACATATTTACATTATTATGTGTTACACAAATCAAATCAAACTTTATTTATAAAGCACTTTTCATACTGAAGGCAACACAAAGTGCTTTAAACTATAAAAAAAAAAAATTCAAGCATATAACATATAAACATTATCATGTTATATTATTTATCTGTATGTTGTTGTATTTAAAGAACTACTGGCCTGTATCTCATCTAATTATTCTTTATTTCTAGATAATAAGGACCCCTATCATAAGTTTTAAATAGCTGTCTTGGGATGAGCCTCTCCTAGGTCCCTCTTTGTAAAAATGTCCACTGTATATGCTCAGTTTTTTAATGATAAAGATTAGATAAGACTTTATTTGTCCCACTGTAGAAAAATGATATGCATATCTCAAAAAGAGTAAACTAAAAACAAAGAAAAAAAAGATAATATAAAAAAAATAATCAAGCCTTTTTTATATTGGCCTACTTAATGTTACTTCAAAGGGAATGTGAATTCATGTTAACTAGACGTGTTTGTCAAAAAACATGATGGTGTTGAGAACAATTGTGTTGCATTTAATTACTAGAATATATCTATTTTAGAAAATGATCAAGATAAACTTCGACTATATGCCAAAAAACAGAAAGCAAATTAGTCTTTTTTTATTCACAATGTGATGAATTATGTTTTTACCAACATGCAGGAAACTACATGTTTAAATTGTTCAAGGAAAAGGAAAATTAAGTGCAATATATTGAACACAAGCTTATGTTTCTCAGGCCAAATGTCGTTTTGTCTCACGCACTTAAAATGTTTTTATTGTTTGCTGTAATATGTTTTTCTCTATTTACAGAATGTAAATCAGCTACGAATGTAAAATGTATTTAAATATAATATCTATGTTTTTGACTGTTGCTGCAAGTTAAATAATTTACACTTCAGAAAATAGCCTGGTTCATTTCATTTTCAAAGGAGATACACATTACCAGGGATTTGAAATACAGTACAGTGTGTCTTTGATCTTCTGTCTTTGATTTAGCTCTGCCCACATATAGAGGCATGTTTGGTGTGGGAGTCAAATGCCATTGAACCTCTCTCCTTAAGTCACTGTGATTGGGGAATTGCTCCTCGTGGTGGCGCTCACGTATTTGCATACATGATGATTTGAGGCCTTCCTCTGTGGACATTTACGATGTGTGTAATGAAGTACACTCAGCAGGTGATGGGCAAACATATGCCTGAAATACCATGGGGTCCTGAAGCCGGATCATCTCCAAAGGCTAACTGGCAGGTCTTAGTAGGGACGGCATTAATACATATTATTCACAAAGAGCATGATTGAACAGAAAAATGTGCCCAGCATGTACCCAGCTGCTTTGTTGGCACACAGTTCAGCCTCTGCCTGGGTTTCAAGACTGAGCTTGGATTTAGCCACGCATTCACTGAATTCCCCATGCAGCTCTTATTCATTCATTCAGGCACAGGCACGGCTGTACCAACAAGCTGGTGTCTGTATGTGTGAGAAAGAGTAAGAGCCAACTCCTGAATAGTTTTATAAATGACAGCAAATTCTGAATTTTAACAAGTATGTACAGTAAATGATCAGACGCTCAGTAGATGTGGGGTATAAAAGGCCTCTGTGTGTGTATTAAATAATGCAGGTGTTGCACTGTGGCAGCTGAACATGAGTCTCCCAGCAATATGAAGCCTTTGACCTTTAATTCTTCGCTTGCTTGCTGTTGCGACAGCCCTCTGTGAACGTTTTTATTCATCACAGCAAGCGGACTCATACTTTTACATTTTTCATTTTCTTTTAATTCATTCACGGATTCATTTTGACATTTCTTGGCTCATGCAAGCCACAACTGAACACATGCTTCCTGTTTGCAACCGGGCACAGCAAGAGCCCCTTTATTGATGTTCTCACCCTCCGCATGAGTGTTTTTACTTGTTGTTTACATTCATAAACGTATATGGATATGTTTTTCCATAGCTTGCCTCCTAGCCAACAGGCGGTCAGCAGGTGCTCCTGTGCTCACCAGATGGATCGCTTGATTCAGAGTAAGGGGGTGAAAGGGATAATTAGAGATAGGCCGCCCTCTAGAGGGAGATTCTGTTTCTTTCTTCTTCTTCTTCTCTTTTTTTCCAAGCCAAAACACACTGGGAAAATCTCTCAGTTTTCCTGTCTCATAAAATTCAAACTAGAATAAGAATTTGCATTCAAATTAGAATACAAATGTTTAAAAAGTGTGGATTTTTATTAGATAAATGAATACAAAATATGGTAGAATAACCTTTATTTAGCTATTTTATTTTCAATTTTCTAAATCAAGACAAAAAAAATCCAGTGTTACAATTTCAAAAACAGTCTAAACTTGACATAAAGTAGCTAATCAGACACATCATTAGTCATCATTTCATTTTTGCATTACTCTAAAAAAAACAAGACTAGGTTGAGAATAGTGAAAATAAACAAAAAACCTAACGACATCTATGAAAAATCTGTCTATGCTGACTGAAAATCAGGGAAAGAAAACTGCAGAAATATTGTGTGACTAGATATAAAGAGGCTAACTTTAGAATAAATTGGTGGCAGACAGTTTGATTCTCATTGACAAGTTATTTTTACACATGTATTCACCGTTTGTCACTTCTCCGAAACATCTGCAAAAAGAAGAAAAGGAAATCGCTCAATTAACGTGCAATAATCTGTAAATTATGTGCTAATACATTTCTGCATACTTCTGCCAAGCTATCCTGTTGGCAAATGAGATAAACTTACCTGCTGTCCTTTAAGCGGCTTGCTGTAAAAATCCGACTCCAACGGCTGGCTTGCTCTTCTTCTTTCATTAGTTGCAACACCTGGTGATGGGAGATTATACAATATGTACTGCTGAACTGAGAATTGTACAGTCAAAGAAAATAAAGCACTCATTTGGCACTAGTGAGACTTAGTAGATCAAAACCCAGCTCTGGGGATTTGATTAAACAACCTTTCCCACAGGATTAATTCCCCACCACTGCAGCTGGCAGTGGAGCAACTACAAAGGCATGCAAACACAGATTTCCTCTGTGCTGTATGAGATAAGTTTTTAAAGACTCACACGATGTATGATGAACAACGCTGATTTTATCTGCAGGGAGTGAAGAGTTTCTTAGATATTTACAGTATCAATTCACTGACTGTTTTTCCCACATAACCAGAATATTTACCATAGACGCTGTCGTCATTCCTGTTGCTGATGATTTTGGCTCTCAGGTGACTCAGCTTCTCCTGTCATGATGAAGATCAATGCATTAGAGCCCCACTCTGCTATAAGTAACATTTCTTTACACTTTACAAGATGTTTTATAATATGTTACATGACTGCGGAGACCTGCAGAACACCTTTATTTGAGATCAAGTGAACACTTACAAAAGACAAAACATAAAAAGCTGCATGAACACAGAAGACGATAAAAGACAAACATTAAGCAAACAAGTAAAGTGTGTGTCTGAGGTCACCTTCTGAGTTCAGAATAGAACTTTACTGTCATTGCAAAAATGTACAACAAAATTACAAAGCCCTCCAGTCAGTGCAAAACAGAATGATAAAAAAATAGAAAATAAAATTGCAACAACATAAATAAGATAAAATAAAACATAGCTACAACATAATAATAATAAAGATAAAATAAAATGCAAAATAGCTGCCAGAGTGTAATGTATGATATAGTTATTTTAATTAAGGCACCGGTGTTTAGTTCAATATGAAGGCACATGAGCTGGAATTATCAAGTGCTCGTCAACCATTGCTCAAGGCTCTTACTACTGGCTCTTACTTCGGAGATTTTTTATTTATTTTTTTCTTTTTTTTCTTTTTAAAGATGTGGCTTACTTGACACCTCTCAAACAGTTTTTTTTCTGTCCAAAATGTGTCACAAACCCGGAGATTGGACTCAAAAGAATCAGGATTCCAGTGAAAGGTAAAAAGGAATTTATTTGAACAATGTAAATGTGCACTGGTGATCTATCCGGTCTCGTTCGGTCAGCTCTTCTGTGGGGGGGTATGAGAACAGGTGTTAGGAGGCAGGGAGTCTGTGATAATGATGCAGGATGTTACAAATCCACGTACCGGGTGCTGTAGTGCAGTTTGGTGAGATCGTACAGGCAGAACCCGGGAAGCCGGACGGGGAGTCCACTGGAGTGGGTGGATAACTGCTGGGTAAAGAACAGATTAGTGGGGGAATAACTGGCGGGGGTCAGGGTCTCCAACCCACGGAAGTGGGTGATAATGAATATCTCCGTCTGGGCAGAGTAGATTATTCCGTGATCCAAAATCCACATCCAAAAACCAGTCCAGGGGTCAATAATCCAGAAATCCAATAACAAACAGAGATACCAGTCAGGGGGCAGGCAGAGACGATGGTCCAGGTCCAAAACAAGGTCAACAACAGGCAGGTAGGCAGGCAGACAGGTAGAACAACGGCTGGAAACGTGCAGGGTAGAACCAAGACGATCTGGCGAAGAAACGCTGTCACAGGCAGGTATTTAAAGGGCATCAAACAGGTGAAGCGTATTACCAATCAGAGTGGGAAAATTAGGTTGCGTTCAGGGAGGCTGGGAAGTCCGACCCTTATCAGACGGATCATTACAAAATGTGTACATTTTTGTCCTCAAAAGAGTGTCCTTTGTCTTTTAGGTGCAGATGAACCACAGAATCGTGACCTGTACAGCTGCTGTTGTGCCATGCATCTACACACATGGACAAAATTGTTGGTACCCTTCGGTTAATGAAAGAAAAACTCACAATGGTCACAGAAATAACTTGAATCTGACAAAAGTAATAAAAAATAAAAATTCTATGAAATTTACCCAATGAAAGTCAGACATTGCTTTTCAACCAGGCTTCAACAGAATTATTTAAAAAAATAAACTCATGAAACAGGCCTGGACAAAAATGATGGTACTCTTAGAAAAGACTGAACAATTTTATCCACATGTGTATGAAGAGGCTGTTGGGCTCTCCTCCAGGTCTGAGCATTCCTTGCTGCTCTGCATAAATGACACCACGCAGCTTGTGTTTGAGTGTTCTGTCTTTTGGATGAAGCAGCCTCTGTCTGATGTGAAATATACAGGAATGTCATAATTGTGGCAGGAGTTTCTCAGAAACATGACAATGTTCTTGCAGCTGTTTTTCTGTCTTCCCTGTTTGTGTTTGTGTTTCTCTGATTTGTTAAAATCCCAGTTGGGATAACTCCTACCATGGATTACCAGAAATCTACACCAATAACCTGATGTATAATGTTTTTTTTAAAATAAAAATCAGTCTTCCTGTGCATATTTTGCTCCACACTTTTGTCCTGTCATGTCTCTACTCTTCATTCCTGTTTTGTTTTGTCTTTTTGTTACTTGAAGTTTATGGATTTATCCTTTTTTGTTTGTTTGTTTTGCTTTTAAGATTTGTTTTATTTGTTTGTGTATTGATATGTCAATTATATATATATTTAATGAAACACTTTCTGTATATATAGTATTTTACACATCACTGTATTGGTAATTTTACTTTGGTAGAAGATGCCGAGCTTATGTCTATGGTTATTGTAGCCATATAGCCGTAACTGTACACCTTAGAGGGAAACTTGCTTTTAAATTTATGGAAGCTTAGAGAGCAAAAAATAAAAAATATACATATCTCATGAAATCATAAGTCACTTATTTTATGATCTCAAGATAATCAAGCTCATTTAGTGACAGATTTACCAATTATATCATTATCTTGAGATAATGATGTTTTGTTGATATAATAGATAAATTTGTGTTTTTATCTCAAAAGGTTTGTTTTCTTAAGATAACTGGTTAATATGTGTTGTTAGTTCAGCCTCGTAAAGTCTGTGCTCCCGTCGGGCTGTCCCATGGTCTGTTTACTGACTAAAACACGTGTGATGAGCTCAGTTTGTGATTGATTGGTAAATATTAAAGTGTAGGGTAATCATTGAGGTAACATAATAATAATGTCCAATTACAAAATGGGAGTTGATTGAAGTTTTAGTTGCTCCCACAGTTACACACTTAAATCTGTCATTTATTTCTATGAATATAATTATGTTCTTATTGAGTTTCATTTGGAAAAATTCCTTCTTTGTTGTTCTGAAAAACATTATTCATAAAATGAAAAACAAAAACTTTTTCATATTAATTCAATAAAGGCAGTAAAGTCAACTGATATTTTTGCTGGTTAGTTGATGAAGCTGTTTTCCCAATGAGAGGGCATGTAGGTCTTCCAGTTATGTGTCAGTTTTTTGGCACCTCTGGCTCCCTGTACAATTCATAGAGGATGCCCCATTTTGAACTTCCAGATAGTGGTCTATCACTTTCTCCCTGCCTCTTTCTGTGAGAAACTTTAAAGCCTTGCAGCTATTATAATTAGTTTGACAGATGATAGCTAACACAGCACCTATCATGCAGCATTAGCAGCACACAGATCATAAATCAGACTTCTTTCTCTTTGAATGTGACACCATGCAGACATCCTACCTCCTGCTTGGCATCCATGCCCTTCTGAACCTGCTGCCAATCACTGAAGCGCTCAAGAGTCTCATCAGTGCGTAAACCTGCTTTCAGCCTCTGTTGGAGCTCACCAAGCCCATGAAGTTTGTACATCTGGTTTGGTATAAAGGTGTCATAGGTGGAGGTGATGCTGCCTTCTGCAGCTGCTGCAATGATAAAAACACTCCATAAAAAATATCTGATCAGAATCAGGTAAAAAACTTTCAACATTTCATCAATAACCCAGTAGTTTTCTCTCTTAGACACATTATTCCATTGTATTATTTATTTTCACAACCGTTTTGGCACCTGCTTGTGTGAACATGTGCTACTTGCTTATTTTATTGCTTTTTTTACTGTTTACTTTCCCATCTCGTTGCCTCTATAATGATTCAATAAACCATTGCTATTGCTGTAATTGTAATTGAACAAAACTCAACAAATTATTCAGCACCTCCCAGCAGGTAACAGGAAACCACAGGAGAGTAGGAAGCAAAAATAACTAGCTCTGCAAATTGCTGCAAGTGTTCATAGCAATTCTACCCCAAAAGAGGAAACTTTAGTTTTTTATTTTTATTTTTTTTTTAAAGTTTTTTTAACAACCTGCACTAACTTTGAAAGACGTAGAAAATTCCCAGCACAAGACTATTTCAGTCCAGCTCAGCAAACTTGCCTCATTAGTAAATGAGGAGTGTGCAAGATGAACAATACTTAAGTATAAATATAGTATAATTAAGCATTACAAGTATATAATGATGTCATGATATATATACAATGCATATCATGATCCATCTGCAAATGCAGAGGCATCAACCTTTAAAATATATTTTGTTAATACCTGCAAGGGGACAGATATTTATGAAATCAAAGGAAAATCATATATAAGGGGAACCTGATGAAAATCAGAAACAACTGTTACCATTCATATCTGAAACTAATCTTTTTTGTTTTTGTTTTTTTTTAAATATCTTGACTAACTCTGGCTGAGCTTGGTTGAAAGCAAAGTGGAATATAGTGAGAAGTCTTTTGACAATGTTGTGTCAGATGGGGCTTTAACATGGTTCTCTGTTGTGATAGTGGTACATGTGTATTCCTTCCTGACTCCTAAGAGTTTTTGAACAAGTTCTAGTTGCAATTTGACATTTAAATTTTTATGTAGTCCAAAATGTGAGCTTTTTACCAATTCCAAAGGAAAACATTGGTGTGTGCTGTTTTTGATGACTTGAAAATGTAATAATTATTACAATATTTGAACATTAATATCAGGTTTATATAAAAAATGTAGCCATGCTGCAAATTTAAAAGGCAGACATAGGCATGCAACAATTTTGGAGCTCAGAAATAGACAATTTAGAGCAAAGAAAATAAATTAATACATTTGTTTAGTACAATACCAAGTGCTCAGATGTGACCCGTGTTAAGCTCACCTTGTTTAGTGGGAAGTGAATACAAATCAGCATCGCCTTGTTGTGTCTTCTTCTTCTGGAACACTTTGAACAAGTGGAAGTAAATATACGTTAAGAGTAACACAACAATCACAATTTACATTTGTTAAGCAGGACAATAACCTAATTCAAACCAGAGCTGACTTAAACAATTATGGCTTCTGCAGTACAGCAGTTCTTCCACCAGGGGGAGACATAGTCTAAAGTTAAAAATACACTACTGATGGACAAGATCAGCTACAGTACGTGTGGAAAACCACTAGAAAAATATAACAATATTTCTGAAATGTGACAGCATATGGTGTGCATAAGGGAGTATGAATAAGAAAATAGAGATTCTTGTTTTCTCTCTGTTAAATTTACATGCTGAATTAGACATAACAAATGATGCCTTTTGGCTTGGTAGTGAGCTCTCATAATGAAAGGCTACACTGTTGAGCTGTCAGAGGCGGTGGACCTGCGGTTGTGTGGCCAGCAATGGATTAAAGTTCAACATCCACACCCTGGAAGATAATCCCACCTCTGCCTAGTTCCACATTGACATCCTTCTTTTCCTCTTCTTGTTCAAGCAGAGCCTCTCTTCTCTGCCTTTGCTCGGTCTTTAAGGCTTCATTCAGAAAAAGGTACTATGCGCTGATCCTCATGTAGCTTACATATCTTCTAATTCCCCCCAACAGGACTAAATTTTATTCACATTCTAGCTCTTCTGTCTCACTGAGCTGGAGACGTCGCCGCTAACAGGAGGCTCCTCATTATTTCCACTGCAGTTTTCTCCAATAACTGGCTCCTCGCCTAATCCTCCACCAAGCCTCATCTCCTCTCACATCTTTCAGTGAGGTGGTGGGCGTGAGGAGCAAAACGTGATCCTTGTGTGGTTTGAAACTCTGCTGTTTCAATAGATGGAAACCTCTCCTTCTCTTGTACACTCTGGGGACAAGGACGATGGAAAACATGTGTAATGACTTATTATGGCTGACTTGGCCTTGGTCGGGCCAAGATTGGTTGCAGATGGCAGCCTAGTCATTCCCTCTATTACTGAGGGGATGGTTGGGAGATGGAGGATTCAGTGGAGCACTTCTTGCTACAAAATAAGGAGAGGGGCTCTACTGAGAGACAATGACCACATTTATGTGTTTTGAATGAAACGGATAGTCAGGGACAGGTGTAATATTGTTGTCAGTAATAATTAATTGTAGAAGCATGTGTTATGTCTGCATTTGCGAAACAAAGAAGTCAGAGCTGTTTTAATGATTTATGAGTCTTAATAATACCAGTCACTTTTGAATGTTTCAGCTTCATGAAATATTTAAGCAGTTGAAATTGAACAGTTAGAAGATATGGGCTTTCGGTGCAGCCAAATGTGTCTTTCTCCGGCCTTGCTGTTGTTTGTTTAGCAACAGGGAGCGAGTATGTTCTTGTGGTTTTGTAAAATCAAAACAAACTGCATCGTATAAAAGGCCCTTTGCTTTGTTCAGCAGCGCTCCACTGACAACTGAAATGCACATTCCAGGCACTTCCTCCCTCCCACATGAACTCCCCTTCACATATTGTGCATATCTCAGACTTGTTTTTACACTTGTATCTAAATGTGGGGAAAAGTGGAGAAAGATGCATGAAAGGGAGGTACCTTGGGCAATGTAAGGAGTTTTGCTGTCTTTCTCCGTGATGCCTTCAGGCCTGGGTGTGGGTGCTGGAGGGCGATTGGTGATAACCAATGCTTTTGCTGGGTTCAGAGTGGTGTCATGTTCATCATTCACTCCTAACGGTGCATAAAGGTCCTCCTCCTCATCTTTGTCCTCATCTTGTTGCTGTTTCCGCACGACTGTGATGGAAAGAGTCCATAAGTGTTTACTGCACTGTTGCTTCAGTGTCATTTTGTGTGTGTGTGTGTGTGTGTGTATGTGTCATTTCACAGCTGATAGTAGGCAGTGCTACATGATGTCCCCATCAGCAAAAGGAAAGCTATTCAGTAGTCGGAAATGAGCAGCAAACCAGCTAAATAATATGATGAAAAAAAAAAACACAAAAACAAAAACAATCCCATTACTGGTTTTCTTTTGTCCCCGTTCCACTTCCCATCATTTCCTCCCTCACCTGTGTTGCACATCATTTCGTACACACTGGCATCGTCATTGTCCTCGCTTGAGTTGAACATTTTCTGTAACAGCACAGAATGAGGAGAAGCATTTTAAATCACAAAGCAACAGCTTGAGAGGGGCATTTTAAAATTCAGGGATTTCATCTGTTATGTGAAGCTGAATGTTTGCCACATGAAATTGGATTTTTTTTTTTTTTTTTTAACAAATCTTACAAAGTAAGCTTGTAAATTTTGGCAGACATGTGAGTTTCTCCTTTTAACTGCTCATTTCCTCACCTACAGCTGTCCTCCAAGGCAGAGCTGGGCAACATTTTCTTCCTGAGGGTCATATTGACTTTAAATGAAGCAGCCACAAGTAATGAAACAGAGGCCCAATGTGCTATTTGTCTTTTTTATACAGTGTAAAAGAAAATATTTGCACTGTTTTGCTTGTATAACATGTACATAGAGTTGTTCCTTATTTATTTCTTTGTCTAAACGAATATTCTGCCACCAGCTTTTGTTGAAAGACAGTTTTTAACAATGTAAAATGTCTCTTCAGTGCTTGATGTTGCATCCTTTGAACATAGTGGTACACCTTTGGCATATAAAATACATATAGATTACCATTCTTGGTAATAAATAAATAAATAAACAAACAAATAAAAATAAATAAATGAATAAATAAATGAAAATAAAAATAAATAATAAAAATAAAATGAAAAAAGGACTGCATTTTTAAGTATCCATCCTTAATCTGTTTCTGCAAGCACAACCTCTGACCTTACTAACTTAGCTTCCATCTCTGTAAGAAAGGAATACAATGGTACTGTAGATTGCCTCAAGAGTTATTATAAAAGCTAAGTTTTTTCTTTTTTCTAATCCTTTGAACAACTGATTAAGTCTGTCCATATTCCTAGAATTGGAAATAATTAGAGATGTCCACTGAGCAGCATCTGCTTCTATGCAATGCTTTAATACCGGCTGTGATATCATTAATAAGCTATCTAATGTTCTGCTTTGACTTTCAGAAATGCAGTTTCAGGGCTACAACATGAATTGAAGAGGTGTGCTGTTGAACAACACCCGCTGGCTAACAGAAGGAAGTTTCCCTGTAGCAACAGAGCTGCTGCAGAGTCGGCCTATTTGTTAATTGCATGCTGTGAGACAGACAGGGCTATGATCAGGGTAATTATGAAATCACACAATCTTCCCCATTCACTCCAAACATATCATTTAGCAAGTGACTCAAGACCCTTTGCTTGACATCAGACTGCATCCGTAATTAGAATAAGATATTACGAGTTATTATTCATGACCATATTTCCAGCTTCTGATAGAGATGTAAAGTATAGAAGAGTTGCATCATTAAAGGGTTAAAAGCAAAAACAAAATAAATCTAATAAATAATTCATTCTTAGTTAAAAAGAAACTGTGTGTCATATTTTCTCAGAATTGTAAATACATCTACTTTAAGTCAAACTGTCTTTTAAACGGTTTGGCTTTTCTATTATTATCCCTTAGAATTATATATTGCTCTTCTGTTTATTTGAGAGGAATTATTACCAATTTGATGTAAAAACGTCTGTCTAAATCTGCAGGATTTATAAGATAGAGCTCACTTGGATCAAAATATTACCATACAGCCCGCTCTGCACTGTGTGCCGTTCCTAAGCAACACAGCCAATCATATCTCAATTACAATATTGTACTCTTCCTCGAACTGCAAATTAGGTATTGGCTAACATGAATGCATTAACTGACTGTAGAGATTCTTTGCAGGCTCAACAGGTTCAAGGAATGGGTTATTTCCTGCTGCTTGAACATTGAATTTTAATAGTTAGCTGCTGTGGTTCTGCTCAGTATGGTATTTTCAGAGGTAAAATCAGAGCAGGGGAGGGGTATTTATTTACAAACCACAAATGCTAAATTATTTTACAGATGTCTGAAACTAAAGGACCCTCAGGCATTCTAGTTAAAATCGGTTTCACTGCTGCAATCCAAGCAGCAAGACTCCAGACAAAACAGCAGGCAGGCTTTTGTCGAAGTGAGAAGAAATCTTAAGTTTATCTAGAAGCTACAGGATAAGGAGAGCAAATCTGTCTGCAGCAGCTGAAACGGCCAGTTCAAAAGCAGGCTTGGCTTTGCTCTCAGTGGCAGCAAGCTACTGTCTTTTAACACACAGAGTATCAGGATGAGAGTGTTTGATGCATGAAAGACAGCACCCAATGCAGTGCAATCTGCAGCTCTGAGTTTTTGGAGGATTTTTTTTTTTTTTTTTGAGACATGAAACAAAAAGAAACAAATTCAGCATGAAATATTCCACACATCTGCAGCATTAATTTTGCCCATTAAAGTGCCAAAAGCAAATGTATGAAGTTATTTATTTACAACCCAATTCCCCAAAAAAGTTCTAAATGAAGTTGAAAATGTAAATAAACGCAGAAATTTGCAGAATTGACCAAATTTATATTCACAATAAAACATAAAAAGTGTATAAAATGTTGAAAGTGAGACATTTGACTAATTTATGGAAGATATAAGCCCATATTGAAACTGACAGTGGTACTTAAAAGCAACAGTTGGAAGAACTTGTTGCAACTAATTAGATTAAATGGCAACATGTTGGTAACGAGGTATAGAAAGAGTACTTTAAGAGTCTCTCTGACATAAAGATGGGTAGCAGTTCAACAATCTGCAAGAAAACTGTGTCCACAAATTGTGGATATTTTTCATAATAATACTCATTAAAGTGAAACTGAAGAGTCTAAATATGCCACAGGTTACAGTACATATTATCATCAAACCTGGACACATCTCTGAGTACATGAGACACGACCTTAAAGTCCATATTGAATGCCCATTACTGTTGGGCCAACTGACTACACAGCATTAAAACAGGGCTGATTCTGTTGTTGAAATCACTGCATGGGTTCAGGAAAACTTCCAAAAATCATTGTCTGTGAACACAATACACTCTCCCATCCACAAACGCAAGTTAAAACTCTATGATGTAAAGAAGAAGGTATATGTGAACATGATCCAGAAAAGGCCATCATCTTTCTGAGCTTAAGCTAATTTAAAATGAACTGAAGCAAATTGGAAAATTGTTCTGAGGTCAGGCGAATTCAAATTGGAAAGTCTGTTTGGAAGTCATAAAGGCAGCATCCTTTGGCTCTGAACCATCTGGCTTGTTCATCATTCAATAAAAAAAGTCTGCATCTCGGCTCATTAGTGCCTGAAAATGATAATCTGCACATCTGGATAGGCTGTATAATTTCTGAAAGGTACAGTATATACAGGTTTAAGAACATATGCTCCTGTCAATGCATCTTTTTGAAGGCCTTGCAAATTTCAGCAAGACAATCCTATACCCTACTGCATCTATGGCCCACCATCAATCCAAATCTTCAACCAATTGCACAAAACTCTGCATGTGTAATAGAAGGCAGCAAAGACACAGTCTGCAAGTCATCTGGTCTGTGAGACTCAACAAGGTGTGCCTTAGGCTAAATGCAAATGACAGTCTGTTCACATGTTAAATCTTTAACAGGCTGACTAACAGTTTAGCACAACATGCTCACATTTGCTGAGCTGCCACCAAAACCAAGTGCAACTGAACCATCAAGATCAACCTCATGTTACAAGAGGGAAATTCAGAGGTATCCTCAGGTGTGTGGGGTTTATCATTCAAGAATCATGAGATGCGTGTTGTCTGTGGTTTTATGATGCCACTCCTAGCCTTGAAGTGGTTAAAAGTTTTTCATCTGCTCTATCACAGGTAATCTGAGGGAAGTAACTGTTTCCTCCTCCACAGGAAGAGTAATAATGATATAATTCAAATGATAAACAAATCTCTGGTGTTTCTCCATTTTGACAAACATAATGGGCAGTAACTGGCAAAACAAACACAATATGCAAAGTAAGGCCTGTACACTCAGCAGTTCCCTGGACTAGAGTGTAGTGTATCACCTAATTTGGCTTTCCTCAGTTTGGGTAATGTTATACGGTAAACAAGCAGAGCATGCAGGATATGAATGGCTCTTTGTTGTCTATCAAGGCCTTACAGTTCCAGGCTTATTTATATTTATTAATTTCTGCTCCACATCTGAAAACAGCCAGAGAAATCTCATATTCCATCTAAATGCCAAGTGACACTCAGACAAATTTATGGTCCAGCATTAAAATGTTAAATAACAACCATGTGTGCTCATGCTGGTTTTTCACCATGCACAATCATGCACTCTGAGGATATAAACATTATAGATAACAGTGGAGCATTTTCTGTATTTATATGCTAGTTATGTTCTCTTTGAATAATTCAGCTTTCCCCACTGGAGCAGTTCGCAGCTAATTAACAAAGAAGTGCGACGCCAGGGCAGACTGGTAGATCTGATGCAGGATTCGTGAGTGATTCAGCCTGTGTATGAGGCAGGGGACTGATCCATCTTAGATTTATTGACAGAGTGCTGCTATACACCAATGCCCAAATCACTGATTCATCATAGGTTGATTAATTGGAGGTTGGTGGAAACACTGCAGATTAGTTAATGAAAGTGCTGAACCTCACCTCACAGCCATGACTCTTTGGATTTCTCCAACATGCTCCGACTGCATATGTTTCAGCTGTCAAGATTCATTTCAATTACCCTGCACAGAAACGGATGGTGCTTATACATGTCAAATCTGTCTGTTGTGTTACATCTATAGGCTTGTTGACGTCCCTGTGGAGAGACCTGTGTTTGACTCAATTGCTCCCCTGTCAGCTCTTTCCAGGCTTGCAGCAAGCACTCACTAAAGCAGTCTGATCAAACCATGCCCAGTCTGCCGTCACTCTCAATTAGCAGTGTTGCTAGGACGATAAGTACATTGCAACAGCTGTTGGAGTTTCTAAATTTCCCTTGGGGCTAAATTCTCCATAGGTTGAGCCGAGGCATCAGTGAAAGTTAAAAGTTGGTTGTAAGACAAACAAACACAGGTGATAAGAGGAGAATTTCATGAGAAAGACTGAGCACTACGTTAACAAAGTGCTAAAACATGATAATGATTCAACAGCTTGTTTCAAAGGATCATCATGGTAACAACAAATATAGGTATGAAGTTGTATTCTTAACACACTGACGTCTAGTTGTGCTGAGCCAACAGACAGTTGTGGTTTTATTTGTACAGGTTTTGAGATACTTTTACTAACTTGTTGTGTTTGAGTGTTAATATTACTCATGATTTGATGGTTATCCATCAGTTTATTTCAAACACTTACCACACATTTAGCTGTGTTACTCATTCCACAAACACATGATCCTCACATGTTGTAAAGGTGACTCATCAGGCTCTCTATTGAAGTACAACACCACATACACAGGCTAATATAGTTCAACATAAATGGACCCTTGACAGATGAGCAGGTTACCCATACCGTGTGCACTGATGCATCTCTCTTCCATCACATTCTGGCTTTCAGTCTGTGTGCTGATAACAAGATGGATGGTGCCTCTCCCTTTCAAGCTGGGATGATGCAATGTTCAGGCTTTTAAAAAAGAACTTTTTTACTTTTTCAACTCTGTCTGCCTTAGAAAGATTTCAACACAGAAAAGGTAGTACTAAACTAAAGTTTATTACCATTCAGTGTACACAATGGTGTAGACTGATTTACAAAGGCCTGTTTGATCTGCTCCTTCTCTACCTGTGTGGGTATTTCAGCAAAAGTCTGATGTCCTCATGCACTCAGGATTTCTACACACTGACCGTCCCTCATGTTGTTAGTGGGTAAATAGTATTTCAGTATTGTTCTCCTTCAGATTGTAATAGTCTTCAAAACACCTTAAACTTCAAAATCTTAACTCATTGAATAATTTTAAACTTAGAGTGAAAGTCTTAAAATAATAATAATATTTTTTCAGTTGTAACAGCTATTTAGTCTTGAAATTAGTCTAAATTAAGAGTTCGAAGAGTTTAATTATTCCCTTGTCCATTTGTCCATTTGTACTGTATTTTGGAAATGTAGCTGAACTTTGTAAAATAACAAGCTAACTATCCTGATATAAAGAAGGCATAGTCTACTATTATTATGCCTTCCAAAAGTCTAAACCTATTGTATGCTTATTTTTAGAAAATTTTTTTCATTTAAAGAAAAGCATTTTTTCTGACCTGTCATGCTAATTATCATATTTTCTGCCTTTTCTGAAATACGACTTTGTGGCAGTCAGCTGGCTGTGCTCAAAAGGAGAGAAATTGTATTTGTAAACTCAAGCAATATTTCAATCCAAAAACCCCTCACCCGCTTGTTTGAGAAAACTATTTTCTCTCTGCCGATCTTAACCTGTCAGCCTAGCGTATTTTGTTTTAGTTGAAATGGTTTTTCAACAGGAATATCGCTCCTGATTTCTTTCTGATTTATTTTCTGGCATTTTCAGCACCATGAGACAGGGCAGACATGGTTGTGACGGATGTTTTCAAAACTCTGCTGAGTATGTTAACCCTGAATTTAGGGAAACCCTGGCTTTTCTGTTTCAGAAGGCGAGGTAAGTCTTACCCTGAGTCTGTTACCATGGTAACCGACTGAGTACTTGTCTCCTCCCACCTGAAGCAGCTGTCAGACATGGGTTCCAGAGATTAATACCACAATGATTTATGTAGGCAGAGGACTTTTCAGAACTCAGGACAGATGTTTTATAATTTCCTGATGAATATCTCTTCAGTTTTTCTTCTCTGTAAAATAGACATTTTCATTTGCCTACATTTGTGTTTTTCCCCAGTGGGACTGAACGTAGAAAACTAATATCCACCAATATTTTAACCCACATGCTACAGTTTTAATAAAGTTAAGAATTCTGTGAGTGGACCATTGGACAATGATGCATCTCTCCTGAGCACCAGCATTATTACAAAATAATTTTTCTTATTGCCTGTATGCTTCAATAGGAGCCTATCACTCCAATCAGGTAAAAGAACTACCTTTTTGTCTGTGGTTGTCATGGTGAATCCAGGTATTGTCACACCATTGATGGTGGCTTTTTATTGTGGTTGCTAACTAAGTAAGATATTCAGAGTTGTTTGAGCCAACTCACAGCAGCTGTTCTGGAGCCGAAAATTTGGAGTTGCTCTACTCAGAGTTTTTCCAGAGTTGCTTTTGAGACTCAGAGTTAGTTGAACCTCCTTTTTGAAACAGGCCACAGATCAGAAATTTTGTTTGTATGATGAAATTTTTCCTTTGAATAAAACACAGGGTCATTTCTAATTTTGTAAGACTTACTTGCTTTCTGCCTGCAAAGATTAGATTAACTTAGCATTTGCCTATCTTGAGGCTAGCATGTGTAGCTTAGCGTAAAACTAAGGAGAAAAACTGAATGCAGATACACATGGATATAAAGTATTTTGAGTTTTGATATTTATGAAGCTTTTCTGTAACATAAGCAGGTTCAGTTACAGATAAAATGGGAAAATGACTGTCTTAAAGGAAAAAAACAAAAAAACACCCCAACAACGAACCAAAGATGCCACATTTGCCAACAGCCAAATTTTTCTTAGATAATTTTTCATCAAAAGAAAGAAAAATGTTCAAGCAGAAATGTTTCTTTCTTGTGTAGTATGTGGTTTAAAACTTAAAATACTTTGGTGCTTTCAAACTTCAATCCTAGATTTTTTTTTCATTGTCCTCACTGCCTGATGAAATTTGCATTGGGAAGAACATTATGATACTAGCATCCTCCAGCTGTATAAAATAAAGAGACGTGCATGCATACAAAGGAATGATTAAATCTGGATGACCTCTCATTCGTGAGTGACAAGCATGCTGTTTTGGCATTAATATATCTTTACAGTCAAATGGCAAGTTGAGCAGGAATCTTCAGATTAAGAGGAGAAAATGGCAGCCATTATGCATGAAAATCTCTACATTAGTGGCAACATTAATTGTCTGAATCCATGCAGACGACCTGTGCTGAAAGTCATTGTGTATGCATGAACAAACACAGCCTGCCTATTCTCTGTGGGAGTGTTCCACAAGGAAGCTTGCAGGCCAAGCCTCCTTCAAAATGAGAGGAGAAAGGAGCTACTACATACCCTCCTACTGAGCCATGAGCTGGGTGTAGAAACACTAGTCAAGAGGGAGATTGCATGTGACATACAGGACATTTTCTGCCTTTCTATCCATTTTATTTTAGTCATTATTAATAAAAAGCCACACACTCACAGTCTTAAGAGCATCCCTGAATGCTACACTGCACTTCCTGGCTTTGAGATCTCAAAAGTCAAAGTACAATCAGTCATTTTCCTCACCTCTAAGCATAGATCAGCCAAGAAATTCATAATACTTTTAAAACAAACATGATTTGAGAGTAGCAAGCAGGTGATCTGTTACCAGTGTCTCTTTCAGTAAGATGTGAAGCTCTGTGTGGCCATGGCTCTTTGCAATCTCAGTGGGAGTTTGTCCGTGGCGATTGGTTGTGCACAGGGCTCGATCAGCACCAGGACACTGCAGAAGCAGGCCAGAGACATTTCTGAATCCGTACTGAGCTGCAAAGTGGAGGAGCGAAGGCACATCTGCACGGTGAAACTCTGCTGACGACATTCAATTTGAAAGAGAATTTCTAATTAGTCTGGTTAAAATGAGCAGGTGTACATTTATGCACTAAGTGTTCCACAAATAAACCATGATTTTGCCTCCTACACGAGTAATAACTTGAGAGTGAATTAATGCAATGTGGACAATATAGTACATCCAGGAAAGTCAGAGAACGACAGCTTGGAGGCACTTATTGACCTGCTTGTCATAGCAACACCTCTCTCTGCCCTTTTTAGCTTCGTTAGGGATCAATCTCAGAAGCTGATGAAGCCATCAGTCTGCTGCATAATGAGCCAAAGAAATGGAAAGGTTTTTTTCCCCCCACATTGGATATTGTTTATCATACAAAAGAATTGTGCTTCGACTGTGAGCAATGTTCAGTTTAAATCACAGCAGAAAAACCTGATCAGAAGAAAAGATTGAATAAAATGGACCTTCTCTTACAAATAATTAAGAACAATACGACCTCTATATTTTTGTACTTCCAATGCAATTTAATATTTAGCAATTTCACCCAAATAATAATAGATAAATGCACAGGTAGCAGTTAGTATCTAATGTTAAAAGTCCAAGTAAAATTAAAAGAAAGATTCACCAGGTTGAGTATTTTTTTTTCTCAGTGTGATTACTCTGCAGCGAAGTACCTCTTTTATGTGTGGCTTCACTCTTCAGTCCCTGAAAACCTCCAGTGGGCATGCCTTCAAGAAGCATGGAGGACAACTGTTGATCCAGTTTGTCCACAGAGGAAACCTGAAGGGCCTGAAATCCAGACATACTCTGAAATGTTTTGTTGAGTTATGGCTGCACAGGAAATATAGAAACTTTGATGTTAAGGACCGATGTCAGCAAATCGTAAACTTAATCTTGAATGTGTTGCAGGATAACAGAAACACTGGTAGTGAAATTGGAAATGTCTATAGAGACACAATAGAAATGCCAAGTTTAATTTAGTAATACACGCATCAAACTTCTGCTTGCTTTTAGTTTATAAATCCCCTTGGCGAATTCTTCCTCTGACATTACTCAAGTTTGCTTTCTCAACAAAAATCAAATCTAATCAAATCAAGTCTTCATTACAGAAAGATGGACGAAAGCTGCTGTAGCCTATCATTTCAGGGATAAAAAAAAAGTAAACAGTGACTCATAAAAACAAGAGCAGAAATGCTGATTCGTTGCTGCTTTTTCACAACTTTCAGATAGAAAGAGTTACTTTTAATAATTAAAGCATCCTTCAAACAAGCATTCCTATGATTAAATCAACAAGTAATTTGAACATATTTGCTTAGTCTAAGAAGTACACCCACTTTTGTGTTTGTTTTACTTTGCATTTTACAGCATATCTATTAAATAAACAAAGTGCCAGATACAAATATATATGCCTTGTTGGGTACATTTTCTGGAAACAATTTCAAACCCGCAAAAAATATGGCCCCAACCTTCTTTTGTTTTATTGGACTCATCCATTTATTATACTTCTACCATCAAGTCAGGGGACTTGTGGCTGACTTTATTAAAAAGAACAGTCAGTGGATGACATGATGTTCTGACTTTCAATGTTTTGTACAAGTCATTCTATTGTAACTAAGTGGTATATTTTTGTTGGCATTTCCCTGCCTAAATACCAACAACTTTATCACTTTATAATAACAAGCTCTTTATACATTCATTTTCAATATGTACTCTTAAACCAAGGTCAAAACATCCCTGATGATGTCACCCGAGTTATTTACTCAGACCTGTCAATGACCATAAATCCCCAGGTAAATACAGACCTTTCCAGGAAAACAAATTCAGATAAGGCACAAAAACTAAATGTAGATATTCACTGAACACAGATAACCTTTTAGAGATTTTACCTGACACATAAACTCCACAGGGTCTGCGACCCTTGACAGGAGGCAAGCAAGTTCCTCCATACTGGTGTAGTACTGTAACTGCGTGTTGATCAGTGCTTTTCCACCACTATACACAGTCACTCTCACATTCCCTGCTGGAAAATCTGCAGTAGAAAGCATGCAGGAAAAATACATAAGCTGGACGAAAACAGAAGAGTCCTTCATAAATCATGCAGTCATCTTTTGTTTTTATTTTGTTCACCTGGTGCATTGACACAGAGGATCCGCTCATTCCAGCGAACAGGCTTTTCTCTCACTATCTGTGTCTCAGCGCTGAATTCAACCATACAGTCACAGCCAGCTGCATCATTTTTCAAAAGAACAAACACCTCCATGGAGCTCTGCCAAACAGTACGGAGGATTTCTGTGTAGTCAGTGTTACAGATGCTTTATGAATAAGCGAATGGGATTACTAGAAGAGCATCTCACCCCACAAGGAACTCTCGAGGGAATGACCACAACATTGGATCTGACTCTTTCAGCTGCAGATGAATGAATCTGCTCGACCTTTGGCTGTGATGCTGATTGTGGGTTGATGTTTGCTGCTGTGGCTGATGTACCTGTAAAAGATACTGAACTGTTGTGACAATGTCTTAAAAACGTTTTTTGATACCAGCTTCAAGTAAGGTTTATTTTGGCCATGCTAAATGAGGTTCTCTTGGCAAAATTAATGTCACTGATTATTGCATTTTAATACGGTATCAGCCTAGTAGAAATGACATGCATTGCTAAGATTATCTCTTTTCATGATTAGAGGTAGACATGGTTTTCACAGAGGGATGCTGAACCCCATTGTTTCCTGTAGTTCAACCATGAATTTTGTATTTGTGAAACTCAATCAAATATTCCAACTACTACTTAAAAATTATCATAAAACATTCATAACTCCATGAGGATAAAGTGTGTCCACTTTGTGATTCCTTAACTCAAAATCTAATGTGATCCTCAGCCAGTTGTTTCACACTGAACACTTGAAAAATATTTTTTACTGCTTATTTATGTTTAAGGCAAAAAATCTGTCTGTACTTTCATCTATAGCATGCTACTAGCTACATGCTAAGTAGCCTAATGATAAAGGCATAGACTGTACCTGCCTGCCCCAACGTTGTCCCTGTTAGCAATTTAGTGCGCTAATATTTACCTTTAGGTAATGATTTAATTGTTTATGATGGAATACTTATTTGCTTAAAAACAATAGTGTTTAAGCCTAACCAGCAAACTGTACTTTAAAGTTTAGTTTAGCATGCTAACACAAAATAATACTATGTCTGTTAGCCTGTTGATGTTGTAACTTTCATGCAAAAATATCACAGATAAAAAAATCTTATCAATTTATAGGCTAAGTGAATTCTAGAAGCATTCATTATTTTTCATTGAGAAGTTTGTATTAAAAGCTAATCTCTCAACTTTAGCATGTAGCATGCTATCACACGCTACCGTTTAAACTGACTACATGCTCAGCACATTAGCCCGAATTTATTTTGTACAACCCTCCTTAAAGGTGGCTGAAAGCTACTAACTTGATATTTAAAAGTGGATATATTTAAATTATCTAAAAATAAAACTTCTTTATATTTATTATAGTATTTTACTGCAGATCTGTGCACACAATTATATTTTCATGTATTTATGTTTGTTTAGTGAGTACTTACAATATATAATTTCCATGTGCTAATAAACACACTGCATCATCCTGTAATACCAGAGGTACTTGGGTTAAAATATAACTGTTCCTGGGACCTGTATCTATGCCATGAAGTGATGCAGAGTGCTCTTGAGTTTGAATTGGCTTGCAATGAGTAATCAGTGGTGGCCATATTTGCATCAAATGTTCCTCCTGCTCACACACCTGTTTAAACACAAGCCTACAGCTCTACATTTGAATTTTATACAAAAAGTGCAATTAGGAAAAACTAAGAAGGAGGCACCAGATAACTGGCAGGGCAGAAGAAGATGTGGTAGAGATACACACAGTATCACCAAAAAATTCTCTGTGGGCGCTGTAGAAAATGTTTTATGTCAGATTTAAACACAGAAAATTAAAAAATGAAGCAAAACAGGTTCCCAGGCTGCTGCAAGCATTTTCACAAATAAGGATCCCTTTCCTCCCACCCTCAAAGTGGCCACTAAAATGCTTCTTAATAGGGGAAGGCAACACAAAATAGTTTTCAAGGCTGGGATCAGCTGTAAGGTTTAATTTGTTTTAGGATATTTGTTTATAATTTAAATTTGTTGAGACTATAGAAATAGAGGCTATATAAAAACAAATTAATAACCTTGTAACTCCTCATGAATTAATTTAGTAAACATTATATGTTCATTATTTAAGAAAACATTTCTGAGACATGTTTAAAATGACTTAGTCAATATAAGCAGCATGCAAATACAGTAAACAAAGTAAAGTACAAAATTTTATTATTTTAACCAATTTTTCTGGCCCTTAATATTCTCTCAACTTTGCAGGTCTTCAGAAAGTGAAAATTAAAAATACTTTGGAGTTGATGCCATACCTTTTCTTATAATATCAATCACAGTGGACAGGTACTCAGGGGCGTCTTGTTCACTGGAAAGCTGCAGGCACTCATCACCATTCAGGGGCACCAGATCCAACAAAGGAGTCAGGCTTTCCACACCGCACAGCAACACCACCACGTTAGATGCAGGACTCAACACACGGGAAAGGAAAAAACGGCGTAGATGGCAAAAATCCTCAAGCATGCCTTTGGTCAGGATCAGGATCTTGCAAGTGTAGCGGGAAAGTCTGAGGAAGTCATGTCGTCTAGACAGTGTAGCAACATCATAGCAGCAGATCCCAGCCTCTGAGACTGGGCCAGTGAAAACTGACTGAAGATAGGTAGCCCATTGCTTTGCCTCTGTCTCGTAGATGATAAGCAGATCCTCACCTACAAAAAATAGAAAATAAAAACAATCCATAAAACACAATTCCACAATTTTCTGTATCCTGTATGATAACACAATATTTCCCCCACTCAGCTGAAATTTATCAAACATTATTTGAAGCTAACCTGAATAGTCTATAAGAGCCATTGTTTACAACAATTGGTTCTTCAGCTTTACAGAGAAGAAAAATATCATTAAGACATATCAAAGCAATAATCATCTTCATAAGCCGATAAGTGTAGTTAATAAATTAATAATACAAAGAGATTGCATACCTGTCTGGCTCATATCTACCTGTTGGCAGGTCTCACTTCATAGTAACATGAAAAACAGCAGGGTTATTGTCAGGAGGAGCCCAGATAAGAGTGTTTCCTGCTATGTCAAAGTGGGTGAACAGAAATCTCTTTTTCAAACAACATGCCGACTCCTATCTGCTCTGCTAACAGTTAAGGTTTATCATTATTAATATTATTATTTTATAGAACAAACAGCTTAATTACAGTATTGTTGAGTAGTCAGTGGTGCTACAAATCAACATGTTTATGTGGTGGAAAATTCCCACCTAAGGGTTGGGGCACACAACTTCCAGCTTTTCAATATCATGCTAGAGCCAGCAAAATATGAAGTCATAAAATGTGAAGTTATAAAAAGCCAAGGTTTAATCTTTATTAAATGAAGAGGATGGTGAAGTAAGATGAAAAATGTGTCTATTTAATATATTTTCTCACTACATCACTTAATAGGAAAAAATGTGGATATGGTTCTTGTAATAAAAATCCACCAACAGTTGAACTACTTTAGAATAAAACTGAGAAATCCCATCTTCACTTACTATTACAGTGTCTTATATGAAGACTGGGTAGGAGGGTATGTAAGCAAAAAGAGAAAGCTGCAAATATCAAAGGTGACTGTCAAATAGGCACCAGGTAACCTAAAAATGAAGAACCTGAGTTTGGATCTTGACCAGAGTTTAATTAAGTCTGGCTGCGAAGCAGAACACTAGAACCTGAGGCGTGTTAAAACTAATGATCTGGTGTGAATGTGTCCACTGCAGGGAAAGATAAAAAGGATGCTCTGACCTGCCACACAGTCAGACCCTCTTTGAGGGAAATGTAAAACCCAGGGATTCATTAACTGCCTCCACCTTTCAAACAGACAACTGACTCATACTACATCCGTGTCTGGTTAATAGCAGTTTGCCTCCAT
This sequence comes from Melanotaenia boesemani, assembly GCF_017639745.1. Taxonomy (NCBI): domain Eukaryota; kingdom Metazoa; phylum Chordata; class Actinopteri; order Atheriniformes; family Melanotaeniidae; genus Melanotaenia; species Melanotaenia boesemani. The sequence continues at coordinate 16,764,477 of NC_055686.1, read as the reverse complement.
TTACTTCGACTGCAGCTCTAATGCAAAATGTTAAAAAAAAGAAAAAGGTAAGCATGTGAAAGGTGAGGTCTTGTTTATGCAAATGACTGGTATCTTATGACTCACCAGTGACAGATCACACAATTCCTGTGCATGCACATTCAGATGCTTTCACTCTTTCATCTTCTCTGCTTGGCTGGGACAGGACCTGAAATCTTCTTTTACATCTGTGGTGAGTTCAGCTGAACAAACCACAGCTTGTCACACAGCCAAGATAATAAAGCAGCCATAACTGTTGCATGAAAACAAGTTGAATAGTTAAACTTAACCTAAAGATGTAAATTATAGGGAGAATGGTGAAACAGCTAATCCTGTCCTGAGGGTGGTGCCAGTGGGAAGGACATAGAAGAGCTGAAAACTAATGATTTATCTTGGAACCATGAGTACTCTCTGGAGTTAGTTTTTGAAAATTAGTTGCGTAAGATGAGGATAGAAATTTATTGAGGTCTTTGTTGATGCTTAATCCTGAGGATGGTGCTAGGGAGAGCACCGTAGCATTAATAAAATGTACTTCTCTTATTAGAGCTTTAACCTTTTGTTTCCCCAGTTTATTTTGTATAGGGTAATTGAAATTAATATCTCTGTCTCTCTTCCTTGTATTCATTTGTTAACCCTTTTCACCTAGTCATTAATCCTGTTGTTACTGTAGGTAACTGTGTCTGTGCCACTTTCTCATTTATGTTGTCAAGATTTGGACTGCATGGCATGCTATGAACTTTATTATTCAACAATATTGTGAACCACCCCCTCAATTTTTAATAAATTACCAAGAAAGAATTAGAAATAAATGCAATGATTTGCTGAAGCATATCCTCCTGAGACCCAACAGAAAAACAAACTTTAGCTTTTTTGATGATTTATGATAATTTCAGAAGGTTGCAACATTTAAAAGAAAAAAGTTCATTTTTATGAACTGTCTCTCTGTAGTGTATATTGGGTCTTGCTTGGTACACGTAATGATTTAATGTTATGATTTTGAGGTTGTTTTAAAGTGGGTTTCTTTGAAAAATTCATTTTGTATGAGGGAGGAAATCCCCACATTTATGTGTTACCTTATTGCAATTTATTGATGTTCTTGGCTCTAAATGATTCTGCACACTGCTGGGGCTGGGGCTTTCTGGAAAATGAAAAGTAAAACATAGTGCAATGCCAACTGAAAGCAAGTTGGACCAAAGACCAACTCTGGATCTCCAGTGCCACTATATTGCAGGTTTAGATGTTTCCCTGCTGCAACACATTGGACTCAGACTTGAGCATAACTTAACATCAAGCTGTTGGAGAACCATTTCATTCGAGTCAGGTGTGTTGCAGCAGGGAAGCATTTAAACCTGCACGACACTGGCCCTCAGGTCTGTTAATAAGTGAATTATTGTTAAAAAAGATTCTGTGTGACTCAGAAACCAAAATGGGTGTGTTCAGAAATAGACATTCTTTAAATTATGCTCAACTATCTAGACTGAGATCTCAGCGTCGTGTTAGGTGCTAGGAGAATATGCATACTGCAGCCTTTTCCCATTGTTACCCTTCCTTAGTAATGATTTCATGACAGCTACCCTTTCTATTGAGAGCATTTCTGATGAGGCTTTAGTGAACTGTAAATGGTTCCGTTGAAGGTCCTGATGCATCTCTCAGGTCCTGTGTCAGTTCTTTGCTAAATTATTTTCTTTTTCTTAAAGAAGTCATTTTTTGTTACAGTTAATCTGCTGTAGATGTTTGTTTTTAGGCCAGACACCTTTTTCTTTTTTCTTCCACTTGTCTATTTCCAAAATTTTTCAAGGACACACTGCACACCATGCCATAAAATGTCTTTTTTTTTTTTTTTTTTTTTTTTTTTTTGGCTAAAACTCTTTGAGAAAGGTCTTTTGGTGACCTTGTTGGTGGAAAAATACTATTTTATGTCTGTCAAAGTATGTTATCTTTGGCATTGTTTGTGGTCTCACCTAAAGAAAATGTTTGGAGGCTGGAAAATGATCCAATTTGTAAATAGTTTCTTTGCCAATTTGTCTGTTATGTGCAGACACAAAAGTGGTTAATCCCTCGAATTAGGTGCTTTTTAATGCCTGAATGATTTATAGGTTAGTGTCTTACCTTTATATTACTTTGTATTTTGTTTACAAGGAGCCAGACTTTCTTAAAGTAAAACTATTAAGTAATAAGATGCGCCTTAATATTTTAGCACAGTGCTAAACATTTATATACCATTTTACAGCTAAACTTACCAGCAAACCCTCAATCTGACATAAAAAGCCTTGTTTATTTCGCAGTTTTGTTTTTGTTTTTTTATATATATAAATTACTCGTTGCTACAGATTTGTTATAACTTTATTACAATAACACTAGTCAGTAATAGATGGACATAGAGGCAGCCCTTTGACAAAAGTGAATGTACAGATACAAAAGCCAATGGAGCTCTTCACCAATAGGAAAAGCCGGTGTCACGTAGGGGCGGGTCTTGAGCGTCAGCACGCTTGACTGTACACTGCGCTCAGACAACTTGATACAGAGTAACAGTAAATCAGACAGAGCAGCTCCCACAGCTCCAGCAGTGAAATTGTAACCCTGTAGCAAGTATTTTTGGCCGCTGATAGGACCGAGTGAGATCACTGCGGTCTCTTTTCTTGGATAGACTTAAGAGTTGTTCGGCAGGAGCAACGCAGGGGCCGTTTTACTCACATTTCTGCTATATCTTAATTTTATATCACACTGGAAATGTCCGAAAACAAGCCGAATGATGAGCCGAAGTTATCTACGACGGACAGGGTGGTGAAATGTAAGTGTAAATTTTCTTGTCACGCTGAAATGAAACGCCAGCACAGCTCTGTTTCTGGCCACCACAAGCAGACTTGTCGCCGCAGCGGCAACAGCAGCAGCAGATGTAGTCGAAAATTGTTTGGTGGCTTATGGAGGAAGAAGGGTGTTAGCCGAGCTATGACAGCAGCTGTAAAGTAGGAAGTGAGGGTAACTCCAGCTTGTAGACCAAGAGCAAGAATTTAGCAAGAAACCTCTCACTGTCTGCATGTGAGGGTGATGCAGCTGCCTGTCCGGGAGTGTGGCAGATGAATGATCATTTTGATTCATGTACAGTTGCAAAGCTCTACAGTATGCATGCAGATATTGCACAATCCTTGCATGCAACACCAAAGACGATTTTGACTCATTGTGCATGCACGAGCAAACACTTTTACCCTCCGTTTTTCCTTTAAGCATTGCACAATATTACTCAATGTCGTCTATTTTGTAATGTCATAATTGGGGTGTTCTTTGTGTGCTTTCAGTGCACATGCCACATAGGGTGGTTCTTCCTGCCTCCTGTGTTTACAGGTCTGACATTCCACCTTTGCAGTCTACCATAAAAATGCAATAAAGATCATAATCAAGTCGACCTGCACCAGAATGGGAGCAATGTAGGCTGCCCAGTTTAATTTCAGTTAACATCCTCTTAAAGACAGCTTTAAAGCCTAGTTCTGTTTATGGCTATGAGCAAGTAATGTGTCACTGGAAGACAGATGCATGGTCTTTCTTCAGAAGTAAGATGACACACTCATGCTTTTTTTGTTTGATCCTGCACTGTACATCACAAGAGGCATTTGCAGGGATAACAGTGTGCAACATTGCACCAGGGATTCACTGAATGATTTTATGAAGGCTGTCGATTGAAGCGATTCGATCCTTAGGGAAAGCTTTTGTAAAGAAATTACAAAAGCTACCGATTCAGTCCTCAATAGATCATGACTGAAGTAATTTATTCTTTACATCAAACCCTGAGCTCTTGCTTGCAATACTCCATCACAGATATATTGCTTTCTTAGCTTGTGCTATTAGAATTGGAAAAGTGTTAAACACAAGAACATCTGCAACGATTTCTCTCTTGAATTACAGAGGAAACCAGTTGTGTTATGGCTACACTTACTTGGAAAATGGGGGTGAGTGCTAAGAGAGTCACAGCATGTCTTGGGTGCTTTTGTAATGAATATTTCAGGAGTTCATACCCCTACAGTCTCCACCAACTTGAAGGCTAATGAAAAATGAATATGACAGGGTTGGGCTCTAAAGAGATTTTACAATATCACTGGGTTGACATGACTGGTCCCGTTTTACGGATTTAAAGCCACTTTTCTCATGTCACATAAGATGCTGCTGAACTAAAAATCTTAATAGTGTTTCTTTAGCACCTTACCTTTAGCACCTTTACAATATATTAATCAGTTTGAAATGTATTGATTAGACATTAGAGGGGCTGTCAGACAATATAAGATCCTAGTTTAAATGGCTTTGTTTTAAACCCCATGTTGAGATCGTGGTAAGTAATTTGACTCATATTTCATTCATTGAGTTTCGAGAAGTCAGTGTTTTGGTAATGCATCAATATTATGACAACACAGACGCTGGCTGTGTACAAAACACCTCTCCAAAATATCTGCAGGGTAAAGGTGTGAGGTCATTTATTTTCAGCTGTCTACTTTGCCATGCTACAAGGTATCTGTCGTAACTTATCAAAAGTGCTTTGCATCCACCTGTTTTCAAAAGGCTTTATCGTAGTGCTCTTGAAAGCCACTGCTGCATAGCAATTACTCATAAGACTTTAACCTGCTGTGGCAAGAGAAGTTGCAAAATTTCCTACATGGTTGTATCCTCAAAAAAAAAAAAAAAAAAGTGAGGCAATTTCCATGTTGTAACATTTCAGTTGACTGGAGCCGTTGACTTATTGCTAGTTGATGATGCTCTGTATTCAGTTAATACTCACTAGTTGATCATTGCAGCTGCTTTGTGTTATGTTTATAAAGGCTTACCTAATCAAGTATCTAGTAATTTATGATAATACTAATTTTCTTGTTGTTATGATTATTTTCTGAAATGATTAGCTGTAGGGCCAATAGTAATAACTTAGTCTTTCTATAATTGATTAATTACTTGATTATAATTCTGGTATGGGAAAAACAGTCTGAATATACATATTTAATGTATATTGCTTGAATTAACAATGTTCTGAAATATAGAAATAAATAAATATTGGAAGCTCAGCCATATTAGACAGCTTGGAATTATTATTAATTTGTAATTTATTGTGATACCTGTTCCATTCTTTCATTCATTTGTTTTTTTTAGCACATTATTCATCATTCTTTGCACCTTTGCAGTAGATACTGTGGACTTCTGACATTATTAAAAGTTTAAAGAGGAGAACCTTAGCATATAGTTATATGATTGTTTGTACAAGCACTACCATACAGAATAAATACCTGTTAATATGGTTGTCATGGTGAAGTCATGACAGCCGCAGCTCTCTGAGCTCAGTAATGGTGTTTTTCCATCAAGCAGGGCCTCTGCGCCCCCGATGCTGCACCGGGTCCTTTTCTGTGAGTGGGGATGGATAACATCTGACATTTGACTTTTGAGAAGAGGCCCCCATGCTCAGACATGCGTGGGTTGGAGAGATCGCAGTGGTGACAGCGGCGCAATGCCAGCCACTGATCCCAGCTGGATGGCCGAGTCATTTATAGAACAGGACATTAAGTAATGCCACATACTTGAACCTCTCCTTACATGTGATCACCTGCACACAGATCTGCGTTTTGTTCATACACAGACATGTGTGCCATCATTATTTTCTCTCAGTTGCAGACGTGCACTGGAGGGCTCCAAAAGTAAAGGTTATGGGAAATTTTCCTTTAGGTGTTGCAAAGTAAGATTGCCTCATTAGTATTCATAAACCTTGTTATTTGGTCTATTTGCATATAAATACAATTGCTGTGGTAAACGTAGGTGAGTCATCATAACTGTTGAGGATATTTATAATTTTAATCCTGTACCAGTCTGCTTTGACTGTAATTTGTGAAGTTCAAATTTTCGATGGAAATTGTCTGCTTTATTTGTGTTACTAAACATGTACAAATCAAACTTAACAGTCACTCCATCCTTTATTTGTTTTTGGCACACAATTTCCTCTTTTGCTAACCATCCAGTTTTAATTAGGAATCAGTAATGACGCATGTTTGCTGCTCTGTGGGACAGAAGCACTCAGAGGCAGTCTAGTCTGTACATGGCAATGCAATATTCTGAGATGGCTGCATTTTGTACACGATACAGACCACAGAGACTTTAAAAAAAAAAGACATTAAAGCCTTTTTGTTTTGCACTTTTTAGGACTGTAACTGAATTTATTCTTTTATGCTTGCTTGTTTGATTGTTTAGCACTTTGAGATTCCCTTTTTTTAGGCTGTTGTTTTTCTTCTAATAAATACAACTGATCATTTCAAGAATGACCTGGCAAATTGCATATATTATTGGAGAAAGGATTGAGTGGAAAAACAAGTACAGCCGCTTTGCTATTGGTTATTTGGATCGTTATCTATAACCTAATTGTTAAAAGAGGCGAAAAACATTTAATTAACAGTGATAGTCATTTTCACTATAAAACATAAAACACTGATTTCTTTTGGGCTGATTGGATTTCTTTGTCCTTTGTGACAGTTAACTTGTTGCAGCTGGTCTTTTGTATAAAAGAAGAGTCTAAACCTGTAGTTGTGCCGACAAATGATCAAATGCAACAAAGCAGACATTTCAGTGACAGGTTGTCAATACAAAAACGAGTTAAGGTTAATTGTTTGCATGAAAAATCCCCAAGATAACAAATATTAATTGTACTGCCATACTCCATTACCTAAATCCCTCCTCTTCACTTGCTTTTGCAGATCTGTGCATTTTTTCCCCCAAAATAGCGTTTTTGTTGGCTGTGCAAAGCTGTTATACTATTGTTTTTTGTTTTAACTTATCTGAATTAGTGAACGTCATTCGAGGTGGAGCCTCCCTATATGTTGACTTGTCTTATCAGGTGAAGGTTTCTGGCTGCTGGGGGGAACGCATCTCCTTTTGACAGCTGTTCACCTGCACTTCTGAACCTGGAAAGCAAAAGCTAAAAGTGAAAAGAGGACAACCAAACAAGCCTGCCATGTATCTGCTTGTCACATAATCTTCTGGTGGTTTATACTAACACTGTATTGCATCATGTCAGAGGAGGGGAGACCTGAGCAATCTCTATAATGATGTGTCCCTCCGATAGGCGGCATGTGGTATTTTTGAGCCCATGTAAGTGCACCTTTACTGCTCATTAGATTAAGGAGGAATTATGCTCTGTTGTGGATTTAGGGCAGTGGATTTGAACAGATTAAGCTTCATATAGCGGGATAAACGCAGCTCTGCTCAGAGGTTGTAATCTGACTCCATGCATTAGCTCCTGCTCTTGCTAATTCATGTGAACAAATGGATGTCGGGTCTTGATAAAGAAAAAGGTAGAAAAAAACTGCTTACCTGCCTTTGCATTAATGATTATTGCTTAGTCATGTTGATTCATTTTAACCAGTACTCATTAGTTTTGTAGCTTATATGTTGATGGAAGCACTTTTTCTGTTGCTTTGTTCTATTGTGGCTATTACGAGCCCCACATGCTCCACATTTTCCTCTTTTGCCTAACATCAAACACAAAAAATTCCACTCTTCATTGCCTCTGCCCACAGAAGCCATTCTTGAGCTGTAGAATATAATGTTGTGCTATTGTATTTTGTGAAAATCAGCCTCTATATAAACAAACCTTCAACATTTCTCATTTAATGGCTGGCAGACACCAACATAGTGTTGCAGTGAGCTAACAGAAGCCATTTGGAGCAGAGGCAGGAGTTGTGTGTCATTAGATAGCTCTCTGGTTTTGGTTGCAGCACAGTCACAAATTAATCAATATACTGTCTACAACACATGTAAATATATGTTTGACGCTCAGTGCTCTGAATGTGGGGGAGGTGAGGATAACCCAGTAAACTGCGAGCAGTGGGGTTGTTAGATTAAATTATAGGCCAGTTGCAGAGACACCTCATTTGTGGGTAGATTCAGATTGATGTCATGTCCGCACACTCATGCACTGATGCATACGCACAAATTTGCAACATGGGTTACTTTTAGTTATTCAGAAAAGCACATTTTTGGAAGAGTTGGGAAGAACATCTGTCATGGGATTGTTGCTTAATGCTGTTCAGCAAAATTTAAGAGCTATTGATTGGTCAGCAACTGGCTTGATATAAACTCACTTCAGTTAACTCAGTGTATGAAGTTGACTCTCATGTGTGTCTTACATTCCTAATTGTTGGGTTTTACTTTCAGTTGAGGTTAAATCTTCTCATTTATGACTTTTAGATTTTTCAGAAGGAATAAAAAGTAAACTCTTTTATTAAGTTAAATGCACCTTTCTTGACTGTGCTAATTATGTCTTAATAACTGTTGAAGTAACAGGAGAAGTAAAAATTCAACTCAATGCTTGTCAAAGCAGGTTGTTTGTGGGAGTAGATAAATAAAAGGGTTAACAGGAGGCAAAACAATAAATAAAAAACAATAAAGAGAGGTTTTAGGTAAATTGTCATAATAGTTTACTAAATTAAGTATGCTAATGATACTTTCAGGTAGGGCTGGGCAATATATCGAGATTTTCAAATATATCGAGACTTTATCAGACGCAATATAGAAGGAAGCAATATCGTTTATATCGAGATAGCTTGTTTTGAGTTAAAAGCATCTTTTCTTTTGTATTTTGCACAGCTGTATTTTTGTTATGGTCATTGAAAAGTATTTTAAATTTATTTTGTTTCAGGAGCAAATAATTTAATATACAGGTACTGTAATTTCAGTCAGCTTTTTTAATGCACATGTGCAGCTGTTCCTTAATAAAAGTATATTTGGCACTAAAGGCTGTAAATTAGAACTGTCTTTTTGGTTACTTGACAAAGTAAAACTAAATAAAAATATTGAGATATATATTGTATATCGTGATTCAGGTAAAAAATATCGAGATATAAGATTTGGTACATATCACCCAACCCTACTGTCAGGTCCTAAATCAGTGCAAAACTGGTTGCGATTGATTCAGCAGTGTAACAGCTTGGCTGGTGAAAATGCTTACCCTTACCATAGGGTGAATAACTTTTTTTTTTTTCAAATTCTGGGAAAATTTCATAAAATTTATACAGTGAAATCTTCATAAAATGTCCTTATCAAATGTTTTGCTTGTCTTATTCATCTGCAGTGTGAATTTATGAAATACATTATCAGTGGTCAAGAAAGATAGATTTATTATTATTATTAGATTAATGCAGTTGCAGTCAATGCATTAAATACAAGCCATGCAAGTTTAAAGCTTTAGCTTTATAATTAGCTAAACAGGATGAATATCTCATGCTTTGGAAGAAATATCTTAGCAGAAATGTCTCTATATCTTGGAAAAATATCCAATGACAACATATGTGTTGGCCTCAATTTTCCTGCCACACAAAGAGGAGCTTCGCTCTGGTAAGAACATTCCTGTCTTCTTAATCTTAGACTTTGTGGATTGGGGCAAGTCTCTGCATGCTGCTGTGTGACAGATGCAAACATAGACGCACTCCTGTGTGGTGCAGGGCGGTTGTTTGTACTTAAATATGGACAAAATGAGTAAGGCGGCGGTTTGACTATAAATGGTAGATTAGTAAGCAGAGGAAAGCCACCACACTGGAAAAGACGCTCTAACTCTTCAGTTAGCTCGTCAGCTCAATGCATTTGTTAAAGGGAATGACATAGAAAGTGCACTTTAAATCTTGGTGACTGTCTATGAGATTGCCTCTAAGCATGCATAGCGCTACACACACATACATTAATGCTGATGCAAATTTGACACCCTCCTTTGATAAACCGATGCAATTCTATGTTTTTGTCTTTTTTAGTGCATGCAGTGAATATACAACTTGTACCCTACATTATATCATAACAGGTCTAGAAAAAACCTTGCCTATGAGGAAGCGTGTTATAATGGTCTGACAGTGCTTCTGTGTCAGCACAGCCCAAAAAGAGAGTGTCACGGGAGTACTAAACAACTCTCAAAAGCAAATTTGCTTCTAAATCACAGCACCCAGCGGAACAAATCCTGGACATGAGAGCCTTTGAGACCTAATTTTCTCATTTCAGTCAATGCACCACAGTCATTACTGAGGAATCTTTTTTTCTAAGTGTGTTCGATAAAGCCAATCAGTGGTCATAACAAGATTTCACATAGAATTCACAGTAGTTTTCAGGCACAGCTCCTCATGCCACTGCAGGTTTGTTTTGGCGGGAGTTTGGTTTGGCATATCACTGTAGCATAAGCAGCATGAGCAGATTCATCCAACATGGCATCAGCACTGTGGAGTGAGACATAATGCCCCAAGTGGTTTCTGGCCAGTGATCGCCTTTAGGCCTTTAAGTGCAGGCTGACATTTTGCAGGACGGGATTCACAGCTTTTGACTTTCAAGTAGTATTAGTAAAGTGAGAAATATTAAATGTCTCGTGAACCACTTTGTCAGAGGGCTTTGTGATAAAACCAGCATTCGTAGGTTGGTATTTTTAGACTTTAGGTGGTACATAACAGGAATTAGAAAAGCGCTATACAATATGTATTCTACCTACTATTAGCTTGTGTTTGCCTTTAAATTGCATTTTCTTACCCAACTAATCTTTTTGCCTGCACATTCTGTATTTTAATATTTTAATCTAAATTGTTAATAAAGGCATATTTATACCTTTCTGTTTGTTATCAGGTAGTCTGAAATCAGTTGGTTCCATATATGCTTTTAGGCCTTAATATTTGTAGACATGTTCCAGAGGAGTTGCATGCAAGACAGAAAATATTTGCATTTAACCTGGACTTCCTGCGGAAAATACCCAGCTAGCTAACTAGTAATTACTCCACTGAATAGGCAAATGAGACCATGTAATCATCTGTAATATTTATGGTAAGCAAGAGTCTGCTGATAATAGTTCATTTTGGATATGTCCATAAATATTGAATTGTTGTCAACACAAAAACAGTCATTGTAATGGATAAGAAGGGAGCCTCTTCTACCAGTTGTCAATATGCTGCAAACACCAAGTTTTTATATTATGTGATGCCTCCTGGGATGATGGATAAAGTAACTAGACTTCACTCTGTGGGTGAACTACAGATGTCCCAATACAGATCTTTTTCTCCAAAACAGATCCTATTTGGTTCAGTAAAGGAAAGCAGCTAATAACTGCTTATTCACAACTAGTTGCAAAGTGCAGCCTGAGCTTGGTACCCCCTATATCATCACTTGATGTTTTTTTTATATTTCTTGCAATATCATGCTGAATCATGGAAACCTGTTGCATGTCTTTTTCCTGTGGTTTTAGCATGGAGTAATGCATGCTTTGATACACAGTTTCAAGAGGTTCATAATCCATATTCTCCACTAAAGCGATGGGGAGGTCATCTAGAGTAATAATCTGAACCAATCTCTGCAATCCCTTTTTTTTCTCCTAATTACTGGAAACTCCTTTCATCTTTCTAAAATTTCCTCCAGTGTGTGTTGCTTGGACGAAGCTGTAGCAGCAGCTTTAGGTGGTTTAAACTGTAGGTGTCTAATGCTGTTGGCAGTATGAAGTGAAGTACTGTCACTACTGCTTGAAGAAATACTCATATAACAGAAATGGGTGGCTGTTGTCTTCTCTTGTTTTATAAAATAACAACAGCTATCCTGATGCTAATCATAAAAAAATACAGGGATGAAACTAATTATAATTAGCTGTCATTGATTTTATAAACACAAAATGGCAGGCGCAAAAGTTTTTTTTTTATTTCGTAGAGGTGGTTTTCTTATACAGCTCCCTGCTGAGTATCAGCAGAAAGTGCTGCTGCCATTGACATAGCAGAGTAGACAGTGAGGTGTGTGTAGGTTTACTGTTAGGTGCTTTTTCTTTAAAAAGAAAAAAAATGGCAACAATGGGGAGAAGTTATGAGCGATTCTGCAGCTCACAGACACAGAGGGAGAGATTGTGTGTGGGGGTTGTGCAGAATAGAGCCACATCCAGTGCATAGTATTACAGAAGAAAGGTCATCCAGTTCTACATCAAACTGTTTATATTAATATAAATGGAGTTTTCTCATTTTGTAGCTCATTTGACAAAAGGTTGTGGCGCTTTTTTATTTATCATTCAAAATCACTTGCAAGATTTATGTAATCAGTAATCAATAAATATTTTTCTAGAAGTGTTATTAAATGCCATTATCACCCTGTAAACAAAAGCTAGAGCACTTGTATTTTTTCTCCTGTGTGCTGGGATCTAAGGGGATTTTAAAGGGACATACAATGCATGGATTAATTTTCACTCTGTTGTGAAAAGCCAAGGCTATTCTCAGGTTCTGCATGGAGCCTTTTATTAGAAAGTTTGTTGTTTTTTTTAAACAGATTGAGTTAAAAACAAGCTTAATTAAAGGAAGCCTTAATAACAGATGGGTAAATAAGCAGATTATGTGGCGGGAGGTTTTCCTCTGTTCATTCACTGTTGATCCTGGTGAGTGAAATGTCGGTGCTGGGAGTCTTTTCTTTCAGGTGTCGTCAGCTCACTTGCCAGAATACCCAGCGTGTGGACCAGAGAGAAACTCCAGCTATACAAATACAGCTGGAGGTGAGTCGAGGCCCCAAGGTTTATTTGCACACATTCACATGTGTTAATTATAGACCACCTGGCTGAAAATTAACCCTCTTATTCATTGTGGAGGTAAATTTGGTGTTGGCTTATCTTAGTTTACTGTTGGAAAAAAAAAAAAATCTTTGATTGGATGTCAGCACGTTCTATAATTGACCTGACAGGATGTTGTCTCGTCAGATTGGCGTTTGTGTGATGAGACATGACAGCACTTCCTGATGTTGGCAGACATACTTCTGATCCATGTATAGACTATTAACTGTTTGTGGCTATTTTAATCTAATATGTCTTTTTAAAGCCCTGTAGTGAAAACAGAATGGGACAAAGAGGTGTTATGTTTGCCCCAGAGCTGATGATGGCAGACCACTCAGTAACTCCCACCAATGTTGAGAGCTGAGGCAGGAGGACTGCTGCTTTGTCCACTCACTCAAAACACACTCTGCAGAGGCAGGGCAGAGCCAGAGTCGTGACTGTGGTGCGTGTGCGTTGGTGGGGAGTTTTGCGGGGTAGTCTAGCTGTAAAAGGGGCATGTGTTTGTTCCCCTGGCCTTGTTGTTTTGTTCATGGATTATAGGGAGAGGACCAGTCGATTTCCTTTGTGAATATTCTCATATTAATTGCAAAGTTAGCCGGTTTTGTCCGGTAAGATTTAACAGTGAAGCTAAATTTAATTTACACTACAGTGTGCTCACCGTAGACTGCAGCTCACAGGTAACTCTGGACGCTGGCCTCTACAGTTGCTTTGCTGAGTCGTGTGCAGTCATGGTGCAAACTGATATTTCACCAGTCTGAGCTTACAGTGTGGCTCCGTCAGCCAGATTGGAAAGGGGTTTGTGTGTCCCATGGCTTCAATTGATTTTGTGCCTGTGCAAACAACACAGAAAAGCCATATGTTACAGTGACCAATCATTGAAGCTTTAATGTTGCCCTACTTCCTTTTAGACCGCTAAGAGTAGAGCAAGAGCTCAGTGACTCCTATAGGGTCTACCATTTATGAACAGTTCCATTTTGCTTTATTGATTTCAATCATAGAGGTGCTCAGCTGACTGTAGTTGATGCACTATTTAAAAATCATTGAAAATGACATGCATTTTCATATACATGTTTATTTTTATATTGTATAGCAGCGGCAAATAGTAGGAACCTAGTAAGGAAGCTAGCAAGCAAGATTGTTCAAAGAAAGGCAGAATTTAATGAAGCTTGTTTGAGAGTTGAACCATTGAAAGACTTGATTAAACGGTGATCCATTGCTTTAAAATCGAGACCTACAGTCTCTGCATTAAGTTTTTTGCCAAAATGACTGAAAACTGAATTATAAAATTGTAGGAAAGAAGCACAACTTCCCTTTCTTGCTGGTAGGTGGAACCAGAGGATTTTTAATCAGTCTCAGACATATTCTGATTCCACTCTGCTCAAATTTACTTTAACAAGGATGCTTCTAAAGTCCAGCGACAGTATTTCACAGCTATTCACACTTACAGAACTGTCCAAAAGTCCTGACCTCCCTTATTATTTTATGTGTTGCCTGGAGGATGTGAAATTCTGCCTCCTCTTTTGAGTTAGGTGCCCTTTTTATGCTTGAATGATTCAAAAGTTAGTATTAAGTGTCTTAACAGACAAATAAACCCACATTTCTTTGAAAAAGATCATGTACAATAACTGAATTGAAAAGTAAAAAAAAAAGCAGACAATTTCCAAGACTGAAAAGATTACAAAAACATCTGGCTGCTTGGAAAAAAAATTCTACGAGAATGGGTTTTCTCAAGACCAGGGCTGCATAATATATAAAAAATGTATCATCCCAATATCACCATGTATAAAACCAACATCACCAAATACTGCTTGGACTGCAAGAAATGGTACACTATAGAAATTTCATGGCAAATATTTTGACTTAAAAAAGTAAGATGGTCTATCATTTCCCCTTCTGGGTTTAATCAAGTATTTTTTTTATTTAGGTTTATTAAAGAGGGCTGTACTCCACTTTAATAAAGTCCTGCTTTTTTGCATGTTTTATAGGTAACTAGCATGCACAGATTCAAAAGTGTTAATACATAAGTGTTTATTTTTAGTCACATAAATATAGTTATGACATTATTCAACAATGATATTGTATATTGTATCAGGCAGCTTTATTCAAGACTATTCCTCCATACTGTGCATGCAAACATGTGTTGCCATGGATGTTTGTCATCGATAACGAAAACAGAAAGCTGACAAGTTGATCAAAAGTTTTGTTTAAGTTGCATGAATAAGATAACAAAGTACAGTATCACCCTCTCTAGAAAATCTCCGAAGATTGAAACCTCTCTGGTTCACATGAACCAGGATCACATGAAGATTAGACAATTTCAAAAAAGGAAATCAGGTCTGTACTTTCTCCATACAGTAGCTGCATATCATATTCACAGCACAACCAGAATAGTGGCTGCATCTTCCAGTTTGTGCATAATCATGATGGTTTTTGTGTTTTCAGTGCAATATTACATTTGTTAAGAGGTATTTGCAATGTGAACAAAAGAGATGAAGCAGGATAAAATGAGTGGTTTTAGGGAGTTATTTGAGAGCCAGTGTAATATTATGAACATACTGTTGGAATAAATATGTTGTATCAAAGAAAAGATACAACTGTTTATCTTGTCCATTTTAGTTCTTCAAAAGAAAAAAACTGTGATCGGTTGGAGAATCTCTCCTTCTGGGCTTTTTTTTTTTAAATACCATTTCCATGTCCCAGTCCTACACCCACATGTAGCTGTCATGTTCTGGCAGCTTATTTGTTGCTTTTCTGTATCATACAAACCTTTAATAGTGGCCTGCCCCCACAGAAACTGGCAAAGTAGTTGAGTGACACAGCAGCTCACTGGTGCAAAGTTACTGCAGTGAACACAAGTTTGGATATGCTCACATCCATGTCACACAGTCTGAAGAATACTAAGGGGCACAGTGTCTTTGACAACTTTTCTACTGGGGCTTCACAGTTACTTCACTCAGCCTTTTTCTCTATCCTGTGAAAGTGTGAGGCATACTGTACGTGGCCCATTATTTTATTTTCCACTGGCTCTACTGCTGTCTGTAGCAATCATGTACTCCAGCTACAACCTGATAACATATTTCATACTTCTATCTTTATGCGGGTGTACCTGTAGAGCTGTCTTCCTTGCTTTCAACCTTGACTGCAGTCCTTCTTTTAGCTTCCTGTGCTGCATTCTCTTTGCATTTCTTTTCATTCCCTTTTGCACACTTGCTTGCCCGGACCATGTTGTCAGACCAAAAACACCCATAACACCTCAGGCCTTTCTCTCCCTGTATAGAACGTAATCTGATCCCCCAGGAGGAATGTGGCAAGCCTCGGGGACGGCCAAATCGAGGTACAAATCAGCTGGTTGGCAGTGAGCGTATCTCCAAGTGATTTTAAGCCAGCACCTCTAGAAGAATAAAATCAGTTTAATATTTATCTCCCGCTGGACCAAATTCATGGTTATATTTAATCTAAAACACTCCGTGAAAGCAGTGACGTAGGACTATGGTTGTAAGCTGCATTAAAAATTTGTTGAGTACTGTTTGTTTTGTAGCCAGCAGTTAAAAGGGCAGGGGCGTCTTTTCAGCCTAACAGATGGTGTTTGCAGTACAGAGCTATGCAGTTCCACAGTACTGGGCTGTAGCACTGCATGTGATGTCTTTAAAAAGCCTGTTTGCTTTTGATAAAAGTAAATATAGTATGTTTGAGAGCTAGATAGCTTAAACAGCTTCTTAGCGTATGGCATGGTAAGTTTGTCTTTACTTTCTCCTCTAGACAGAAATGGCTATGTAAATTACCAGCGCTCAATTTCACATTTTCTGTATGTAAGCATTGCAGTTATACGATACATATAATTGGCAGGAGAGCTTCTCTTGGAAACACACCCAGCAGGAATGCCTTTGGAAAAAAAAAAAAGTACTTAAAAAATATGGAAAAACTGACTATCCATATCTGATCTGCAGTATTTGCATGCAGTGAAGTGCAGTAAAATAGAGTCAAGACTCCCCTCAGGCAGTCAAACTGTCAAGTGAACTGAACTTACTCACTGACCTGTCTTCAACAACACATGACCCTTGTAGCAGGGCTGTTTGTCCCGAAGGCATCGGGGCACACCCTCTGCAGCTCACTGCTGCTTGACCCGCACAGCCCCACAATGCTTCGAGTCTTACAAAGGCCCTGGCCCTTACTCATGCTCTTATATTTGATTGGATGCTGACTGCAGAGAAAGCTTTCAAATGTGATGCTTTAACTGCCTTTAATCTCACGGCTGCTAGTACAGCCTGGACAGATGGTGCCTTCAGCATAATACTCCACTAGTGAATTTTGAGAGTGCTTTCTCTGCAATATGGAGGTCAGGCTGGCAGCAGAGATGGATGATTTACTTAACAGTCACTTCTAGCCCAGAAAGGTTGCATAATAAGTGCTACTTCAGGGGCTCGGTCGGTTTCTCCTGTTAGAACTCCTCTGGGGGGTTGGCGAGACAAGATATGTGTGTGTAGTTGGTGTGGAGTAATATCCCTTGCTGACTCAGAATTCCTTTGGTCTGTAGTGCAGTAATTCCTTCGCTGCCCAACCTCTCCCCAGTCCCAGCCCTGTGCTGTTTTTGCTTTTCTTTCTTGGCAGTCAGGTATCCCTGCTGGCATGAGAACCCACCACACCCCCACAGTCATGGCCTAGAAACGAAGATGTGCTTTAGAGGTGGGCGTGGGGATTTGGGGGGGTGGCAATAGCAAAGGAAGAGAATTCATAGGGGCCTTGTTGTCTTGGCAAGAGGTGGGAGGAGGTGCCTGGCTGTGCCATCCCATTGCCTCACCACCTGTCCTCTGAAAAGCCACGGTCAGTCTGCCAGATATGAAAACTCGATCACGGAACACTTGAATCCTTGTTGGAATATTGCAGGCGACTTATCATGCTTAAAATATGTAGCTTTATTTATGCTTTAATTAATTTAGAAATTAATATTATGCTCGCAGTTTGTAGCGTGACCTTGTTCTTTTGTCACTGCATGCAGGAATGCTATTTCATGTATGTGATGTGGCTATTCTTGTACGGTTGGAAGGGTTTGCCCCGGACCACAGATCGTTGTGATTGCTGGCAGTGCCGCATTCATTTTTAAGTCAGGCAGGTAAACTTCCCAACTGAGAGGAGTGGGGGTTAATTAATATTTAGAAGTGTTATCTACAGTTCAGAGTGTGTTTTATTTGGGTCAGTCTCAGGTCTGGTATGCTTCGTTTACCAAGTGTTGGTGCAAATATAGACCGGCTTCAGCCCCTCTGTATGTGTCTAGTAATTACATTCTAGAAATGCCAACATCATGGCTGCCAACTAGCCCTCCTTGGGAGGTGCGATCACGCCTGTTGAAGCATATTATCTCAGAGGCAAGCTGTGAATGACTACAGAAAACACTGAAGTCAGTTGGATTTTTGGAACGTAACAGCATTTTTTGATTAATTTATATCACATACTGAATCATAGTAGATAACATCATGTTCATTTAGGAGTGATTTGATGTGTCGTAGTGTAGCTTGGGTCAAATCTTCACCTACCACAGCTGTAGAAGAATATTGTCTCTAAATATGATCCTAATTTTTTGAATTCGTTATCATATTTTGTTAAGAAGAAATAGGATGTCCAGACACTGAAAACAAATATCTACAAACTGTGGATTATATGGTTTGAAATATTTAAAAAGGGTTGGAAATGTACGGCTCTTCACAGTTTCCTGTAGGCAGCAGTAAAACAGATAAAAGCGTTCAGTGGCCGCAGTAAATAATTAAACCAGGTGCAAAATAAAACAAATGTTCTTACCTAGCTAACTTTAAACGAGCATCCAACATTTCAAAGCATTTCTGTGTATGTTCCTGAGAAGCTGTCCGCTGCAGTTCTGGCAGCTTACTGAAGTATATTTAATTTTTCTGGCATGTTGTCATTATAGTATTTAGTTTCACATGCTTAGTAAAGCTTTTGAAGTCCGACTTATGATTTTGTGATGACAACTGCAGCCCCAGCTGATCTGCACACTGCTGATCTGTGTCATGTCCAGCCACTCGTCCCCATGTCACGGCACACTCATAGAACGAGTCACCAACAAGGACGCTTTGTAAAGTGGCTCTGGTGCTCTAGTTGGGCTGTCCAGGGTTAGTGGAGACATATGTTCTCCATAGACCAGTGTTGCCACTTCTTCCCATTACAAGTGCCAATGGACAGCATGATGGAGAGAGGTGGAAGACTCACACAAAGGTGTTTCTGTCAACGCAGTGCTCGATTTTTGTCCAGAACGCAATCAAAACATGCCCACCAAGTCCTCCTCAACTGTTTGACCTTTCTGTTTGCCATGTAAGGAAAATACAGAAATTATAGCCTTGAAATCCTGTGGAAATATGCCACGATTACAGTATGTCAAAGCCTAGACATGTAAGACCACATGGCTAACCAAATTTAATTCAGTTTGATCCAGGAATGACTTGAAACTATTTATGTGCTGTATCTATTTGAACAATGCAGGTATTGTGTTTTTGATGTAGATGAGATGATTCATCTTATTGATTTAGGAAGGTGTGGCCCCTTGACAAACCTACTTCCAGAAGTTTCACAAACAAGGGCTGGCTTAAGCTTCTTTGGGACATGCCCTGGTTTCCATGACTCTGGTGACAACTAAATGCGTACGTGTCTCATGTGAAGACCACCCTGGTGCTTTTCTGTAATATTTGGCGACAGCAATCTGACCAGGTTGGACCTAGTAGCATGTACTTATCACTTTCAACACGGCTTAAGTCAAAACTGCTAACCGTGTTAACTGACAGGCAGCACAGCAGCGCGGGATTATTTTTGACATATGATCAGGAATCTAGCAGATCATGTTATTTAATAAATAAAGAATATCTCTGATATAACGTTCCTCCTCCATGGTTTTACCTACAATAATTAACTGCAGCAGTGAGTTGTTTTTCACTCTGTATGAGCCAAATAAATAAGAAATAAATGTTCTTCTGCTTAAGCTCTCTTCTCTGATTGTAAGTCAATATTTTCAGCCACTTTAATTCACCACCAGTTTGTTTAACACAATGCTGCATGTTTAACTTTAAACGAACTACAATTTATTATATATATAAAAAAATATTATCCAGTAAGTGTTTTATGTGGTTGTGCAGTTTCTCATCTTACATACAACATGTTTTATGTAAAGATTGGCCATAAGGTGAAGAAAAAGCTTTTTCTGGAGTTGATGACTTTGCTTTTGTTGTAGCACAACTTGATTTAAGTGTAACACTGAATGTTCAACAAGCTTAAAAGTAAAATGCCATCCACCATTGTGGTGTTTTATCTAACCACTGCTCGCCTGGCATGCTAACAAGAGTTTTTATGGTGATAGGACAGATAATTGTGTTGAATATCAGACTCAAAACTACTATTATGTCTTTGGTTATCTATTTCACAGTCCCATATTAATAACAAATATCATATGCCCACAGTGTCTCTTTCAATTTCACAGGCCTGTCTGAATGCAGTCACTTCATTAGATTGACATATCAATTAATTTTCCATATCTCATGTGTGAAAGGGTTCAATTAGATATTTATTCTCACATGATGCCCTTTGCATTTGACAGCAGTACAAACACTAAAGCCAGCTGACATCTGACATTTATGTATAAAGGACTGCCATAAATAAACTATTTTAGTTGACATTCAGTAGTCATGCAAATAGCTGACATAGATTAATTAATGTGAATTATTAAATTATTATATAGAAAAAGCTGCAGTATATTGCTGAAAAACAGATATAAAATAATGTTTGTCTTTCAGGTTTGTAAAAAATAATTGCATGTATCAGATATAAAATGTCCACAGCAGAAGACAAGGGACACAGTCCGGGAACCTAACATGTCTGATCACTAATAATTACCTCAAATACCGTGACAGGCTGGTGTCTGTGTGGGTTTTTGCTTTTCTATGTATTAGTGTTTAGTCTTCTTTCTTGGAAAAATAATCAGAGAACAGCACAAATAAAGGATTACCTGGATTAAATTTTGATTTTTCACAGTTGGTCTGGTAATAATCTTTTGATAGCTGCCAAGAAAATGAACTTTATATTAAGTATAGGGACAAAAACTCTGCCACTGGCTGTCACTAAAATTCTCAGAAGGATGTTAGAATTGCCATGCTTCCACTGTCATTACCCCGAAAAGACTCATTAAGTAATTAATATATTGCATTGACTCTATATTTGCTTTTTTGGTGATTATACCTATTTAATTGGCAAGTACCGAATACTGAGTAATATATATAGATAATGTAGAATGGCTCTATCTGGTTGATGTGTGCCACAGGTTACTTGTGGGAATGAGTAGCATTCAACTAAGCCTGCGCCCATAGCACCCTGTCTTCCAGATCCTTTTAGCTTCCTCTATTGTTCCGTCTCTGCTATGCTCCAAAGCTGATTACAGCGCCTTCTCTAATGAAAGCTAATCCTGTGTCACAGCTCTGTGGTGGAGGAGGAGAGGGGGTAAAGCAGGCCTCAGCTTGGCAAAGCTACCAAGGAATGTCTTCTTAAAGGCCTGTCAGAGCAGCTTTCAGAGAAGATGCCAGAGTTGTAACATCTCCACATACCTGGAAATCCGTAAGGGATTTTAAAATTGAGCTTTTTTTCTCTGCTGGTCTGTTGGCTCTCAGCATCTCAGCATGTTGGCTTATGCTAATTAATATTTAAGCTTGTAATGCCATGTAATTGTTCACTTCTGTTGAGTCTTCTTTTGTTGAGGGTGTGAAGGCCAACGTTGTCTTGTAGGTCGGTAGGCGTTTCTGTTGTAGTCAGTTGCAGGTTTTGTAGAAATAATGGTTTCAAAAGCTGGAAAGAAATTATCATTTAAATGCAATAAAATAGATATTAGTGATGCACCTGCACAGTTTCCTTCTTTCTTTGCAAAAGCTGCCCTAAAAAGACACCTTAGAGTATCTGCCAGTACCAATTCTAAGTCTTAGACTACCTACTTGACTAAAGCTAAATTCTTTCCTTTTTCTCAAAATTAAATTCATGCACCTCTCAGAATTCAGTGTAGTAATGTTTTAGGGGGGAGTAAAGAAACCTTAGGGCAGAGATGATTGTGTCACTTAAATTGGGAGCTAACAGAACACTGAATATTTAAAGGGCCTTAACAAAGAAGCTTTTTAATATGGATTGGTCATGTCATTGTTGATACCAGAATAATTTAATAAGGTCTTTGTGGGCATAGAAACCAATCCATCACACTGGACTGGAGAATGTCTTATTAGTTTACATTTAATTTCTGCTTACATATATTATTTAGTATTTATTTGTAAAGGACTTTTTTAAAGGTGCCGTAATTCTACATTAAAGTATAAAGATGTTCATGATTCTTGGTGTATTAGTTGAAAAGTACAACCAGATTATTCAAGGAAAGTCATGTTTACTTTAAATATGATTCTTGTAAAGGGCTCATATCTCATCAGAAATTTCATCCCATGCTCATCTGCTTCGGGCACAGCACACCCACAAGGTCAAAATAATGGCCGTCTTGGTAAACAGAGTTTCTTCTCAGGCCTGGTTGCATGCCCTGAATAAACTCTAAACAGATGAGCTGCGCTGGTTGATAAATCTGTGCAGTCATATTCGGTCAGATGATGCTGGAGGAACAGCAATGGGGCTTTTCTCGGTGTCACCTTGTCCTTTTATTTTTTTTCATTTGCTTGTCGGCTGGCGAATGCAGCTGTAGCGTTACCTGCAGGAGAGCAGCTGGTGCTCTGGTCAAGACTAGTTCCTCTGACATTAGAAATATAGCTTTACTCAACCACTGCTGGCATATTCAGGTTGGGTGCAAAAAAAAAAAAGCAAATTGTTAGATAATTTGGTCAGATTTTGATATGTTTAGAGTTTTAAAAAGACTTGCATCTGCTGGGAAGCTTGTGTTGCCTTTCTAACAACATAGCAACTTGCTACTTGTGGAAGTTTCTCTGGCAATATAATCATTGTTAAACAATCAAAAGTGTATTAAGGAATCCTTGGGAAAGGCAGTGAATTACACTCTTTTCCTTATTATGTCCATCAGAGTGCATGTATGTAAAAAAACTGCATCTATAGAGCAAGTCCTGAATGAGTGGGTGAGTGAGAAACTCATAGAAGGATACGTAGAACAAACAATCCTTTTGATTAGTCAGTGTTGCATCAAGTTGTAATTGGTCAAGAATTTTACAGTTTTACTGCAGATGCCACAAAATAGCCATGTAGAACTTAAAAGGAGCTTATCAGATCACCTTCATTAATGCTCTATCTGCTGAGAAAGTAATAGCTCTTTCAGGGTGTCAATATTTAATATAGCTTTCCAGACACTGAACTGACATCAGGGCATGGCTTGTAATTTGCTGCAGACTCTATGTGATGTGAGAATAACAAATCTCTATGGGCATCCCATCACTGTGAGTCAAAGAATTGAGGGTTTTGATTGAATGGCAGATGCTTTTTTTTCAATCCATTTT
Source organism: Melanotaenia boesemani (assembly GCF_017639745.1). Lineage (NCBI taxonomy): Eukaryota > Metazoa > Chordata > Actinopteri > Atheriniformes > Melanotaeniidae > Melanotaenia > Melanotaenia boesemani. Next base: position 16,741,428 of record NC_055686.1, on the reverse strand, counting down.
GATGCATTTTCATGCCACTGACTGATCTTTCACTTTCCCTGACTCCTATCCTTCACCTGGACCAGTTCCAAATAACTGTAGTCATTTGCCTGCTGTGATCCAGGTCCCTGGCAGCCTTTCACTCTGCCATTGATCTGCCGCTGCACTGATTGCTCACCGCGCACCCAACGGAAATACTGTAGATGGACATCTCTCAGAAAATGTCTCTCTCGTCCCCACCTCATCATCCTCCGCCTACTCCCTTCCATCAATCTTTACATACATATATATTCATCCATCCCTGTGTTCACCCACGCTTCAGCCCTAACCTCACTAATTACTCAGAGATGTAGTTAGAGTTCTTTCTAAGCAGCAGTGCATTTCTGTCACCTGCTTCTGCAAATATATTCCACATTTGTCTTCTAAAATCTGCTGAGGCAAAGCAGGATTAACGTTTGCTTGTCCCTCACCCTGACATAACTGTTTCCAGGTCTCTAAAATACTGCTGTAGGCTATCTGCTGTTTAAGCCAGATGCTATTTGATAATCTTGACAGCTATGACAGAATGGATGCAGGTCTTGGGTATATTGTTGGCTTATTTAGTACACCAACTGTCTATCTTATATTGTACATCCCTAGATTGCTGCCGTTGATTCGAGCTTCAGTGGAGACAACCACACGTGTTTTTTTAATGCAGTGAACAGCTGTCAGATGCACCGTCACACTCATACTGTTTATGTTGGCCATGTTGTTGCAGTATGAATGAATGAATTTTAGACATGTAAGGGAAGAATATGTAGAAGCACACATCTGCTGCCCTGGATTTAGTCCTTGCAGAATGTAACTTGCTCCTGAAAACTCATTTTTAAGCCAGTATTTTGATAGATGAAAGATTAAGACTGAGACTCTACAGCACTGTTTCCCTGGCAACCCTTTTACTCACTTTTATCTAATATCTCTTCTGTTTGTTGATGCAATGTCAAAGCTTGTATCTCTGCAGCAGATGATAGAGATGGTCAGCAGCTCTTTAAAGTGCGGAAATAGTCAGCTGATGACATACAGCTAACCATAACAAAGTTACGGTTATTACAGTGACAACTGACCAGAAAATAGACAGAAAATTCATATAATATGAGCATGAAGCTTAAAAATCTTTAAACAACTTCATAGTTTGGCAGTATGAGGAAGGAGCAACTTGAAATCTACAATATTTTAACATTTTTGTTAAAGTAAACACTAGTGATCTCTTCAATCTTTACTCACTAACTTTAATTTTTAAACATTTTGATTAACCATACAACATGTCACACTTTATGCTTCTTTTACCAGAAAAGACTGAACTGGTTTATTTTTCATTTAAAGGAGTCGAGTCATTTGATAACCTGAATTATTAATTTAAAATAGCAAATTAAGTTGTGGAAGACTACAAGTTATTAATTTTAGGTAGTAACTGATTATGATTCTGCACAAACTATTAGTTGTGTATGTATGTTCTGTATTAGGCACAACCCCCATGAATCTTTTTTGACAGTACTACTCAGAGTACTACTAAGGTGTTTCTTTTTCTCTCTTTCTGTCCCTTGTGAGGGAATAGCTCTATTCTTCCCACCTTTGTTATCATTACCATCATAGCATCTAGAAATATTCAGCAGTCTGGTAAGATTTTCATCTGATGCTGACTTCTATCCTCACTAATGCATGGTAAAGAGGTTCATGCCAGCTTCTGCCTGACCCAACCACCATTAGTCCAAAAGCCAGTAAGCTTTGTCGATATCTGGTCTGCCCTCATTGCACAGTGTGTACTGTACATGCTGTAGGTTTAATCAATTTCATCTTAATGCATCCTTATATTACATCATATTTGAGTTTCCTCTCTGGTAAGCCATGCTGGTCACACCAGCCTCAAAGCATGCAGCTAATCAGCTCAGACATCTAGCAAAGTGTTGCTACTCTTCTAGAAATATGCAACAACTGTGCAATAAAATCACACGCAAGCCGTGAAGTTCATTTTAAAAGACATTTAAATTTGAAGCTGTTTTGATTTTGACTAAATTTACTCTTTAAGTGTCAGTGACAAGCTGCAAATGCACAAGAAGACTTGAAAGAAGATCCAAACCACAGAGCTGTTTAGGCCATGCGTGTGAGGAGGAGACAGTATATGAAAACATGGATGCATCTTTACTTCCCAGTCCTAATAATACTTATTTTTTTCATTGCTCCATATATAATTTTTAGCAATCAGTGTTGACATGCATCATGTCTAAGGATCGTTGGTCTATAAATTAGTGATTGAATGTTATTGGCTGTTTAGGAGTTTTAAAAACTCCACGGTTAAAGTAAACTTTATAAGAAACAAGTTAGCACCGTGTAAATATATTGTGTTGTGTGGCTCAGGTGCTACATCTCTTTGTTGTTGGGAAAGATAACCATATAATCTCAGTGTTTTGCATAATGTGTGACAGGTAATCAGCTTCCCAGTGGACCAAATGCTGTAATAATAAAGCAATTACACTATTGCTACGTGACATTTGAAGTTGAGGATGCTTTCTGGTGTTCAGTATGTCTTTTCTTTCCTGCCGCCCACAGAAGGTCATGCATTCTGTTAATCCAGTTCTCGTATCCCACTCTGATTCAGTGCTGTTATGTAATTTAATTAACAAACCCAGGCTACTACTGGAGAGAGCTCCACTCTCCCAGTGCCCTATTCAACTTTTGGTGACTGTCCTTTATGCATGCAACACACAGACTGAAGGTGGCTCACACTTAAAGGCCTCTAAATAGAAAAAGCATGTGCTAATTTTTAAATTATTTGTGTATTGTTATTGCAGACTAATTTGATATTCAGATTCTGAAGCACGCTATCTTATTTGCATTTTTCTTTGTGTGTTGACTGTTTCAAACAAACGCTGATACATGCCTCCCAGTTTAGGCTGTGATGTCTTACCTAGCAACTAGTATTTATGTACCGTTTGATCAGATAGTAAGTTTCCACCTGATTCACTACTCAGAAATCTTGCTTGTGCTGCCACTTATCTCACCTTAGGATAAAGAACACAGCACCATCATTCGGAAAGGCAAATAATGGTGAGTGCTGCTTTGTACAACTAAGGAAGCAGAGTAATAGATCGGTATCACACTTAAGATCAGACACCGTGCTGCCTTTGCATAATAGCATCTGTCCATACAGTCAAATTACCTCTGGTATTCTATACTTTGTGTGAAGTGACCTTTGTTGCTTTCATACTTGACTTCCAAGTCTTTGTTCAGCCTCAGCTCCCTGTTGGTCTTGCTGGGATTTCCACTGGTCATGCTGTGTCTGAGGGGGAGGAAAATTGCTGGTGTGGTGGCTTGTCTGGTGGAAAGGGAGCGGAGCGTTTGATGTGGGCAGTGACAACCAGAGTCTTGCCGATGCTCAGGGAGGGCCCCTGCTGCATCATGCACCGTCAGCCTTTCTTTGGGGTGAGATTTGCATTTGATGGAGAGACTGTACATTGCAGCATTGAGGCTTGTGGTACTGGATTTAAAAGATTCTTTTCATTGGTTGTTGCTTTTCTTATCACAAACTTGATGTGTCTGTGTGGTTTTAAAGGGTCCAAATGCAATATTTTAAACCTCAAACATGAGTCTTTCCAACAAAGTTTAGTTCAAATTTAATCTTAATGTCTTAAATTTGTTTGAGGTTTTCAAAGGTTGTTTATTACCACTTAAAGATTTGTTTTTTTAGATACATTTTGAGACGGTAGTTCTCGGTATAAGTTCTCACATGTTTTTTTTTGTCTCCACATTTTTAGTTAATAAAACACCTTTTCTAAGGTCTTTTCTAGTTCATATACCAGAGTAAGGGGGGTTCTTAAGATAAGGGGAGACATGTAACCATGCAGTGATATAATCTCACAACATAACACTGGAACCTGCCATGAAGAGAAAAAAAATCTTAAAATGTCAGTGAAATGTTCACATTCAAAGGCAAGGCAAGTGTATTTGTATAGCACATTTCATGTACAAGATAATTCAAAGGGCTCATTAAAAGAATTACAGATGGTGCAAATAAAGTATTAAGAAGTAGTAAAAGGCTGTAATAAATTACAATTAAATCTTAATGAAATCATTAAAATTATTATAAGCAAGATAAGTTAAAAGTTACCGTGCAGATTTCATGCATAAGCCCGTGAGAAAAGAAATGTTTTTAACCTGGATTTAAAAGTGTCTACATTTGGTGAAAGTTTAATCTCCACTGGTAGTTTGTTCCACTCTGGTCTGGACTAGTTGATCAGCATCTTTGGATCTAAGAGCTCTGGCAGGTGCAAATAAAAAGTCCTCATGTTAGTTTCTGCAAACTTGACCATTAAGCAGAGGGATGGAAATCTAGGGGCCTAAACTCAGTCAAGAGGGGAATTAAGATTAGTTTTAACTCATCTACAAGTGGCCTTTACATCAGTATTAATATCTGGGGTGCAGATGCAACCAAAGCAAACCTATGCAAGTTTGTTATCTTTGATAAGCTCCACAGTCCCCAAAATTCTCAGAGAAGTTCTGGTCACAGTGCAAAGAGCCTCAATGGCTTCAATGTCAGCTTGGCTCAGGTCATGTTTTTCATATATTTATTCAAACAGAAATAAAAATTTGATGACAGCGTGAGCTTCATGCATGGTCTGGAGCTGTTACAGTCAGTGAGATTTTATCAAAATTCTTATGTGTATTTTCTAGTTGCACAGTAGAAAAACATGCAAAATTTAATGCAAGTTTTTGACTTTTTGGAAAAGTAGTTGCACAATCTCCATTTTTCTGTCCCCTACAGCAAAGGTGACTGACTTTATCCTTTATTTTGTTTGTTTGTTTTTTTGTTTGTTTCTGGTTAGCAACTATTTCTATGTTTTCTATGTCTGCAATACATCCTAGTTTACTCACTTCAAGCCAGCTAATGGAAACACGGCTGATGTGTATTTTCCATAAAGGAAAATCTCAAAAGTTGGCTTGAAATTCCCATCACCTCTGTATGGATACCCAGCCAGTGCTTGCTACAGCTCTGTCTGCATGTTGATGTCAGTTGTGCTTCTAGTCAAATATTGATTATCTGACTATATTGTGTGAATAGAGCATTTTAGTGTACTTGCATTATCTCTGTCATTGTCCTCTTAATCCTAAAAGTCTCTTCTTAATATCAGGAAATGTCATTGTGCAAAGGTGTTTTTAAATAATGTTCAGTGCACACACAGAAACCTGGCAAAGCCAGGAAGAGAGATTATGTGCAGGAACTGTAGACACCTGAGCTGTCAGATCAGGCCAAACTTCTGCTTGCACTTCATGTTCCTCACTAAATGAAGCCAGAGGTTAGTGAGCCGTGCCATACTCCGTCTCACATTCTCCAATTAAACTGATCTGTCCGGTACCTTATGACAGCACGCCTCTCATTCTGGGAGGTTGTATCAGCTCAGAACTACACCAATTTCAACATTTCAAACTGCCCCATTTTCCATGTGGCTTCTTGATAGGTCCAAATGGAGATTCGCTGCACGCTGCATGGTAGATTTAAAAGAATTCACACCAGATCTGCTTTGTGATTTTATCATTTCATGTTTGACCCATGAACAAAGGAGGACGCTAGACTGGTCATTTAAAACTTGAATCTTAAACTTATCAAATCATTAAATGCAGCTGTTAACCTGGCCAGTGCAGGATGGTATTCTTTCATTAAATAAACTTTTAAAGCTTATTTAACACACCCTACAGACATTCATTGCTTTACTGCTCTATTAGGTCTTAAACCCAATGGCTGATGGATGGTTTTAATTTGTAGTGGGTAAATTACATATTAATGTGAGACAAATTACTGCAGAAAGTTAAATCAAGCTCCAAACTTAGTGTTTTCTTTTTTTTTTTCTTTTGTCTCCCCTGACCTGCTGTCACTCTTGTCATTTCTTTTTCATGCTAGATTTGAGGCTGCAGAGCAATTTCCCAGTTACATAACAGAAAGGAACAGAGAAATGGTAAAATTAATGAAGGCAAGAGCCACCCGCTAATGGAGACCATTTCTGACTCACACTCGAGTTTCAGGCGCGCCGCTGTGGGTCAGTTAATGTTCTCCTGGCTATAAAACTCTGCGTTAAAGGCTGGATGGATGCACGTGGAAAACCTGTTGTCTGTGAAAGTCCTGCTACTGCTGACAATGAAGGGTTTGGATGACATTTTGCTGTTTTATTCTGTTTGTTTTAGAGTAGTTCATGAACTAAATTTGAAAGTACCATGTACTTTGTTCAAATGAGTAAGAACCACAAATGTTTTGAGAATTTGTAAATCCACTTGGACCTTTTTGTTTCCTTAGCTCTGAGATTTTCATTTTTGTCATGGGAGTAACACCTTTTTCTTCAGTGCACAACCCACCATTACAATGTGCCATGTAATGTTTTGGCAGAGGTGGGTGTTACTCTTGTTAATAAGAGGGCTGTTATAAATTCCACAAGAGGAAAGTTCACAGTGCTTCCATTGTCACAACTGTAGGAAACATAGGAGTGATGTGTTGAGAGGTTACCGGCGTGCCAACATCCACATCGTTCACATCGGTTAGTTCTATTGTTGGAAAAGTGTTCTTTACTTTTTATTTAAATGAAAGAATGTGTTACATTTTGTCACCTTACTGAAGCAGACGTGGCTCATTTATAACATCCACCATGGCTTGAATGGAACAGTTTGTTTGTGGGAATGGTAAAATTCTCCAATCAACTTGCTGGCTTCCATTGTATTTTCTCACCTGTTGTAATTTATATTTAAAAGGGTCGTTGCCATATTTCATTAACTGACTATAATCGTTGTTGATGGAAACTAAATAACCATTATCTAAAGAACTGCACTTTAAAAAAACAGGCCTGTCCTCACTTACAGTATTTATTCCATCCTTACTGTTTATTTATGAAAGGTAAATTCTGCTTTTTGTACAATTTTTTTTAATAAATCTTCCTAAATTTTGAAACTCAAGACCAGTTTTTTTAAGTTATTTATCCAAATATACACACAGTATAAAAATAATAATCCACAATATTATCATGAATATAACTGAACTTTTTTTAGAAAAAGGGTCTACATACCATTTATAAGTTTGTTTCTTAGAGCCTGTCTGGTGGTCAGTAAGTCTCACTTTAATTAAGTTTGAATTGATAGGTTTATCTCTGCATTTCAATGCAGTACGCATGATAAACAAGAGAGCTAATTTAATGAATTGAAGTGCGTAACAACAGGTGTTATAATCAAGTAACCAACCTACGACCTGATTAGTTTATTAGGAAATACTGTTAAATGCTGGCAAAGGGCAGGTCTCTACTGTTAAATGTATACAAAATTATTTATTTATTTAATTATCAGATGATGAATAATTAATTAGCTAGCAGTTAACATAAAATATAATACTATAATGCTGCAAATTCTTTAGAAATGGCTTGCTGTTTACATAATAAAGTTTGAAGACCAGTGAAGTTGTAAACTAATTTGGAAGTTTGCAAATCATTACAATAATGCTTAACATGTTAACAAAGCGGTCTAAGGCTAACACTGTCAGCATCTCAACTTCTGACCCTGACTGACCGTTAAACACAGTCAAACAGTCTTTATTTAGACAGCCAGCAAAATGAAATAAACTTCTTCTAATAAGCATGCTGGGATCAGGATTTTCTTGGCCCATCACAAATTACCGGACAGGTCCTGAGCCACCAAGATGTCAAGCATTAGTTTCCAAGCTTTCCCAAGATAAAAAGTCAATTAAAAGACAGAATATAATAAATTGTAGTAGTTAATGACAAGGAGCTTTAAAACCATTTACTCAAACTCAAGTACTTTATGATATCTGTTCTTGAAAATTTGACTTGCCTAATACTGAGTCCTTAAGTTCAAATATTTCTCTCACAGACATATCAAAAGAATTGCTGGATCTCCTTCCTTGTGTTTACTTCTGACTCATCATTTGCTTAATTTACCAGCAGCAACAAAAACGTTTGTATTAGGGTTCCACGTCATTAGGAAAACATTCCAGTGTTTGACATTCCAGTGACGGTTTGATTTGAGATATGTAAACAAATATTTTGATATTGTACTTCATGTCGGCACCTGTGCATGCTAGTTAGTTGCAAACATGCACAAAAGCAGAACGTCCTCTGCCTGAAACACACACATTTTCTTGTCCTGTTTTAGTCAAATTGTCTTTGCAGTTTTGCACATGTAATGATAACGATATATAGTCCAGCTCTATTTTGTGCTCTATATTTAAAGAGAAATCAGACTGATTGTATTTTTATCTCTGAACAAGCCTGGGGGTACTCTTTAATCACCATCTGTGGTGTATCTGTTACATAATCATGCTGCAGATTCTTGACCCAGCTGTCATATTTACAGCACAGCCCCTAACTTGCTATTCAGATGGAAAAAGTCCCTACAGGTTTATAACCGTTCACATGAGTGTTCACACTGTATGATTAGCATCTCAGGGAGCCAGTGTGATGTGGTTGTTTGCCACTGTGGAGTCCAAAGCCCCCTAAGCCTTGGTCCTGGGCTAGAATTGTGCAGCAGGTGCTCAGGGAAGGCTGACCAGGGGCCTGGGGTAATTCTATCTCAGATGGGGACTTCTGGATGCCCCAGATAACTTAGTAGGCATTAGGCTTATGTTGTTTAGTAAGATTTATTTAAGGATGTTGTGTTTTTGATGTGGCTAGAAAACAGTAGAAGTTAAAGGCCCAATTTGAACCTTTTGATATTAAGTATGCATGACTCAGCAATAAATTTTGAATCTGAACCAGTGTAGAGAAAAAAGGTCAGCCTGCAACCTGGGGTTTTAGATTGTTGCAGACAGTATTGTTGAAAATATCCAGGGTGCAACGTTTCAAGTCCTCTAAATCAGTCATTTCAGCATACACCTGTTTGCAAGCTGTGACTACTGCAGCTGAGATCCCAAATATCATCTATCACCGAGCACACTGACACGTAAACGAGCTGGTCTGATTACAGTTGATGTTACCTTTGGGAGGGATGCATGTTAACACATACATGAGCACACAGTATGAGTTACTGACTTATTATCATGCTTTCATTTTATTTAGATTAATTTCTTAAGGATTCTTGGCCTCTAGTGGCCTTTACATGACAGCACTAGCAAAGGGTTCCAGGCCGGGGCATAAATCCTATATTTTTATAGTCAATACTTCCATTATAGCTCTTTTAATTAAAGAGCTAAGACTTATTTGAGGTTCATTCAGCTTTTTGCACCAAAAACAAAACTAATTTAATCTAATTCTATTTCTAATGCAGTCATTGGACTGGAGATTATTCAGTTTTAAATTAAGATACATGCAAGCAATATTAAATCTTTTGAATGCTCAGTTTTCCCAAAATGTTCTGTGTAAAGATATCCCTTAAAGGTAACTCATTACTTACAGTAACCAAGTTGTTTTGGGTTTGGTTAATTAAATTTTTTCAATTCCTTCACTGCTTTGAGGAAGAAATGTAATTTAGCCCTTTTTAATAACTGTGACTAAGTGAATCCATGTCAGAATGATAGGGATGTCTATTCCTCTCACACATAAAATGGGGCATGTTAAAAAGCAGAGGTGGTTACACATTAAACCTTGCAGATATGTTATTCAGACAATGAAAGGCTTCTTATTTAATAAAAGAACAGGCATGTCAGCTCTCTGACTCATCATCGAAGTGTCATCTCATTTGCTATGAATATTGGCAAGCAAACTGAAAAAAAAAATGTGTGGATCTGTTATAAATATTGAAAATGGAATGACTCAGATCATAGCGGCAATCTGGTAAATTGTCTCAGAGGGTGGGCTGAAAGCATGGGAGTGAACACTAACTCTGTCTCCTGCAGAGAGTCGATCCCCTGGAAGGTACAAAGTACCTGCTAATCAGACAGCTTAAATACCCTTACCTCAGTGATGTGGAATTAACTGCGTAACCACACAAGTCTTTTGTCAATAAGAAATACAGTAAAGCATTGTAGATATATTTTAAAAGGAACGCAGCCTTAATTATTTTTGGTTTTTTTTATCCTTGCAGCTGTCCCCTTCCCTCCCAGTCACCGGCTGACAGCTAAAGAGGTGTTTGACAGCGACGGGAAGCCCAAAGTGGACGTGCTGAAAGCTCACCTAACCAAGGAGGGCCGTGTGGAGGAATCGGTGGCCCTCAGGCTCATCGGAGAGGGCGCCGCAATATTGCGTTCAGAGAAGAACCTGCTGGACATCGAGGCCCCGGTGACAGGTCAGAAACTGAGTACAACACATAGTGATTGTCAGTACAAAAAGCTGAAGCAATCAGTTGGATATTTTCTTTGTCTTCTGCTGAAATGTGCTTGAGTTTAATCTTTGAAATGAAACATTGGAAGGTGTCAGCATGGGATTTATGAGATCAGGATATTAATCATCATAGGTGTTTTTTTTTTTTTCCCAGTGGGGTTATGTGAGGTACTTATGAGAAGTACTGCTGTAGATAACTGCCAGAGTACTTTTAATTTGAGAGGATTTCTGATAGAGGAGCAAACCAAAAACTACTTATAGCAGAGCCACAAAGGAGCTAATTTTACAAATAAAAAAACAAAAGAAAACTCAAACCTTACAAAAACGTTTGATATAGTCATTTTTACTCCATGCCACTCTTAACCTCTACTCCTTATTACAGGTTAGTCTGACCAAAATTGATGAACGAATCCAGATACTGTGGTGGGAAGTCAAGTGTCTCCTGCATGTAAACGCTCGGCTAGACTCAAATGTGCATAAGCCTCACAATCTTACATTTCATTTTATCGTGGAAAATAGTAAAGTTTAAATGTACATGAACACGTCAGATTCCCAGGAAGCTGCTCTCTTTTACATATTTTTGTTACCTTAGCTAAATGCATCAGAAGTTGACTAAAAAGCCGCACATTCAGACCCCATGTCAGCTTGCAGCTGCTGAAACAAGTTAGCTGTCCAGACTGACTGAAATTAATGAAATACTGATCTTATAGCGACAGCATCATTTTGATAAAATCACCATAACAGCAACATAAAAACATCTGTGCAGTGAGTTTATCTATACCAACATGTACAACAATCTCCTACAGAGAAAGTTGGAGGCAGCAGAATATCTTAAGAATTTTTTTCGTGCTGTCCAAAGCATCATGGAGTGTTATAAGATGTTGGTTCCGTTATATGGCCAGGTCGAACTCTAACCATAGCTTGACTCAGCTTGTTGGACAGCTTTCTGGGAAGGAATGCTTTTACCAAGATTTAAAAGGGTGTAAAAGTTTGCACCTTTCAAGTCTTTTTTTTTTTTTTTTTTTATCTTGCCAATGTTATTGAGGGATCAAACCAACAGAACTGTCAGTCAGTGGTGGAAGAATAAATTGTTCCAGCTTCAGGTACTCTTATGTTCAGATAAAAATAAGTTTGAGAAGGAAATTAAATGTTCAGAGCAATAAAAACGCAGTATTGCTAATTAACTTATTCGTTGTATGTTAAGACCACATGCTTGGTGATGTGTTTTGATATTTAGTCACTTTGTAGCTGATGCATTTTTGTACCTAGATAGGATTTTGAAAATGATGGCTAACTTTGAAGAAGATAATGTAAAACAGAGATATAGTGCTCTAATTCTGAGCATTGAGTGAACATGTTGAAGGGGGGGTTGCTGATGCATATGCACATATCCAATGCATCTATTGTTGTCTTTCTCACTGGTCAAGTGTGCTGTTGCTCCATTAGACTTTCTGATGAGGCTTCTTTGATGTTGATGTAATCAGAGGCAGAGACCTACTCAAGGGATCTATGGCAACCCATCATATACCTAAAACAATCTCATTCCCACAATGTAGTCCAGACAGGCCCATGCTCACGTTTGGTTGACATCATACTTCAATTAATGCATGACCCATGTGGGTCTCCGGTATTTATTAAGGCTGTCATGATAAGAAAATTTGTTGTCTTAACAAAAAGAAGTAGTAAGAAGTAAGACTGTAGCTCTTCTCAACAAGACATAAGCATGAAAGTAAAAATCACAGTTTATAGCACAATACATATTACTTACAGTCTTATTCAGACTAAAACTTAGTGTATTGATCTTCCAGTTAAAGTCCCCACTACGTAGCAAAGCAGTGGACTATTTGTAAAAATTAAACACATATGCACAAGAAGGAAAAGTCTCTTTCCCAGACGTTCTCCTCTTCCTCTGCCAGCACTCAGATGATTAAAAAAAAGAACTAAGACAGACTTTGTTATGGGAGATATTAACTTAAATGCCTAAAAATTAGATGTTGGGTGTGGGAGAGATTAAATTACTAACTGATTGCCTAAAAACATTATTTGATTTCCTGGTTTAACTTGATCACAATCTGGATTTGTGTGTGTAAACTTGCTCTAATGCTGACCTTCCCTTGTGGTCAGGTTGTCTTTCAGATTCTTAGAAGTTACATTCAGAGCTGACGTGCCTTGATTTTTTTTTTTATTTTTTTTTATTTTTTAAGATTTTATAGGAGTTCAAGTGGTGGATCTGCCACTAAAACCCTCCTTCCTTTGTTGTGTTACATAGAAACAACGGACAGCTTCTGTTCTGTGTGCACACTGCCGATCCTGAGGAGCAGGGTGTGTGTTTGTGTTCATCCACTTGTGTATACGAATACGGCAATGAAGCACTTCTTTCCCTCCCACTCAACGCCCCTGTCTCAACCCCTCTCCCACTCACAAGTGTTTTTCAACAAGGATTCTCTGTTGCGTGTGCTCATTGTCCTGCTGCGTTTCCCTCTCCTGCACGCTGCCAAGCTCACACATTTTCTTTCGGTTTTCCTCTTCCCTCCGTCTGCCATGTTTTGACTTTGCTCCCTCCCTTTCTCTCCAGCAGTGCCCCCCTCCTCCCTCCCCTCCCCTACGTGTCACATGGCCAGCAAATTAGTATGTAAATATTTATCATGGATGCAAAGCACCATAACATGTCAGCTATCTCTCTTTCTGCCTCTTGCACTCACACAGTCACTTCCTTGTTGGGCCAGATGGCAGGTGGGGCTTTTGTGAAGGGAGGGGTGTGACAAACGGAGCTGGCTAATGCTGTTGAATACAAGCTGCTCCCATGGCCTTCACTCAACTCACCAATCAAAAGAGCTCTTATAACCATATCACCAGGCAACAGTGAGCTTTTACACCTTTCAGGCACGCTTGCAAGGCGTGAGCTCCAATATGAATATGGTCTCTGTTTTCCTTAAATAATGTTTGTGGTAGATATCATGATAACACTGCACAGCACAATCTAAAATGCTCTGTGTCTTTAGCAGTTCAGATTTTGTAACATTAGACTTTTTTTTTCTTCTACATATGTTATGCATTCTTGGTAAAAGAAATATTATAACCTTGGTTGTGGAATTTCCTGTATACACCTTAAAAAAGGTCTCACTAGACCTTGATGAGGATGGCAGTTTTATGAGCGTAATGTGGAGTGTGTTCGCTCTCTGCAGTGTTTCAAGACTGTTAAGTCTCTCCAGTAGCTTCTTATGCAACAGACTTACAATGAGAAATACACTTGCATGGACATTTGAGCTCCACAGACAAATTTGCACGTCCAAATTTGGCTTATGCGCAGATCTCATTTTATCTTCGTGTATGGCCCCATATGTTTTGGTTCAAATGGTGAGCTTGATATGTATGCATCAAGCCTACTGTCTGACTCATACTACAATTCTGTTTCCAGAAAAGTTGGAAAAATATTAATGAAGTCAAAATTCTGAAATTCATAAATCATCTTCAACTTTTTTACAGATAGATTTGAGTTGTTATAACCAACGTATCGGCATTTTTTTTAATCAAATAAAAAAATTTGGCATTTTGATTATTAGAAAAAAGGAGATGTAAACAATTCCCCTGTGTCCTTTCTTGGTAAGGTTTTATAAATGATTACTCTCAAGGCCATGTTGATACTGAAGACCAATTCGCTCATATATGACACATGTGACCTATATATACATTTTTATTTTAGTTCGAACAGCACAAATCTGATTTTTTTGTCATATCCCACCAAAGCCACTGTCATTTTTGTTACTAAATCAGATGTATCTGTAGTTTTTATAACAAGTCTTAAGTGGTGATGTTGCGTTTCATCTAAGTTATGTCAGAAGTGAGTGAGATAGGCATCATAATTCTGTAGCAGAGGAGACGGGATGCGCCAAGAAACAACATATCGTAGTTTTGTCGACTCTGATTGCACAACAACTTTGTTTATGTAGCATGTTTTGATCAATATTTTCAGTTTGGATCTGTGCTATTTGATCATTGATCGTTGAATCGATGTATGGGTGTCTTGTCAAACCCCTCATATTATTATCGTAAAAACAAACACACAAGCACAAGTGTGTTAATGAGGGAAATTAGTGGCTTACACCAAACCCGGCCATAAACCAGACATTTTTATATTTATATATTTATTGTTGCTGCTGCTGTACTTTAATACCAGCTTTTTACACAAAGAGATTGATGTTCCTAACAGACTGTATGCGCCACCTCCGCTTTTGCATAAATGCATGCTCTGCAGGATATAGGCTCGTACAGAGAGGCACAATAAAAACCAGGAGAAGTGAGTAGGGGGTTACCATTATCACTCAGTCTCAATCAAAACACAATCTGGCACAGTCTGCACCACCGTGGATTTCACTCACTCAATGAGCCCGGCCTTTGGAGTGGCCTGTGTAGGTTCTGAAGCCAGGTTGTGTAATGCCCACCACCCACTCAGTAGCTGCTGCCCGCTGATATGCTGCTACTCAGGGGGATCACTTTAGCACACAAGCAGGAGATGGCCAGAACGAATTGTTTCTCACTCCGGATAATGTACTCCCACCTGCTCTTCTTATGTGGGCTTTGGTTCTCACCTCGTTTTTTTGTGTGTAGTGTGACAAGAGGGAGGGAGGCGAAGCACGTCTGTAGGTGTACTGGAACAGAGTGATGGGTGGATCGTGTGTTTGCTGTGATAAACCAGAGCCCTGAGCTGGAGGAGTGAGCTGTTGTTTCTCTCTGACTTGCATTGACCAGCATCATCCATGCTTGCACAGATGCTGTGACTCGGTTCCATCTCATTGGGTCTTTTCAGCCAGTGATTAAACTGTCAGCATCACCTTGTCAACCTGCTGTGATCCTCATTGGAAAGTGATAACTTTCAAATAAGCCCACTGGAGGTGCAGTCCTCCCACACACACACGCATATTTTGCCCATCAATGAATTTCTAAAAACTTTAAATATTTTTTTATTTGCTTGTGTAAAGTGGATGGTTTTTAAAAATAGCATAACTGAGATTTGAATGCAGCCTTCTATGTAATGGGATACTGTAAACCAGAGATGTACCTATCTGATCTCAAGTATTAAATTGGGCTTTTTTTTTTTAATGATCAGTATCGGTGGCACATAGTAAGTCTTACCTCCCAAGTGTTTTGTTTTAAGTCAGCTAAGGCAGTAGTGCTCTGTATGCATGTAATGTATGACATTAAAACATCGCTAATGAGCATATTGACACAGAGGCTCATGAGGGAAGTTATTTCTTAGTACTCATTGATAAAATACACACAGCACCTAGTTTCCTCGCTGGAATAAAATATTTTTTGCTCACCAATGCCTGAGTCACGGGGAGATGAAGGGATAATGGAGACGGCAACATAGCATCATGTTTCACACACATTGTTAATGTCAGAGCACAAAACGCTGTTTTCAAGTCATAATGTAATGATTACTGTTCAATATTGGATGTTTATTTCAACATCTATATATTTTTTTTCTTTCTTTTTTATTTATTTATATTTTTTTTAAAGCAGCATTTCTGATTTTAGGCAGATTTTCCCACTTTTGTGCCTCCTAAGTGGATAAACCTCTGATCAAGTCCTCTTGGTTTTCTTTGCTGGATCAGCCATGGTGCATGTCCAAAACGGCCAGTGTGTTGATATCCAGTTGCTGGCATGTGATGTGGTGCTGAAAAGCAAAACACAGCTGTCACATGATGCTCTAGGCTGGAACACAACATTGTGAAGTGCAGTTTCACAGCCTTGAGACGCAGCAGGGCAACAGCCATTCCAGGAATGTGCATAATGAAGTCATTGTGCCATCAAAACAAGTCAGAAGCACAGAGTTTTAGTGTTTAAAAGCTATGTATTGTCGCTTTTAGATGTTCATTTTACTTATGCAGTGTTAAACCACGTATAATAAGCACTAACTAGGACAAGAAAAATGCGTCATTGATGTTTTACTTTCTAGAATTATTAAGAACTTTATATAAAAAATAAATTCATTTAATTTTTATGAAATTTTGCATGATTATTTCGTTAAATAATATTTCTATTTCTTTATTGTACTTTCAGTGTGCAGTTGTAACTGTGTGCTGAAGATGCAGATATTCAGTATTAGCTGCACAGGCGGTTGCTTGTTTAAACTATCTGTGTGTTTTTAATCTATCTGTGTGGCACTGCATTGTTTCCAGTAGTGACACTCATAAGAGGTCCTTTATCAGGACAGCCCAGGTTAGTTTTCTTTTTCCTTCTTCAGTGACATAAGCTGCCATTGTCTAAAGATTAAGCACCATTGGGATGTTTTCATAGCAATATCATGTCATAGAAGTACTAGGATTGTTGAGTTGTGTTGTGCTTTAGAAAGATTCTCTTCTCATTCTGTTTATCTTGATGTTAAGCAGTACATTTAGTTTTAATGTTAACAATGTGTTTCTGATTCCCCTCTCAGAAATTTGAAAATTATGTTTACGTAGTCAGGATTAGATTTTTTTTTTAACAGAACTTGTACTCTAATAATAGAAATGAGAAGAAAAAAGACAATTTAGTTCCTTTACTTCAAAGTTTGTAATATAAGACAATAAATAAAAGAGCAGTTGCAATTTGAATTCCACTGTTTTTGTTATTTTTATTCGGTTAAAACAGCTTCTCAGAAACCTCACAGCCAATCAAACACAGACCAGCTCTGCATTTGTAGCAGACTTGGTTTGATTGTGAGAGAAAAGAAGGACATCTTTAGAAATCAGACACAAATAACAAGGTTGCTTTTTGAAGTCGGTCCCTGCTGTGGATTTCAGCAGTTACACAATGTGGGTTTAATAAAAGACAAATGCTAAAGTGGAGGTTTACGATACAGTCAAGGAGAGCAGATTCTCAGAGCTGTCTCACGAGGCTCATAACTTGAGATAATTGCTTTCCAACGCTGTTCTCCTGCTTCCACTAATTGGGTATTTCTACGTCAGATTTTTTTTTTTTTTTTCACAGGTTCTCATTGAATTTCTTGCTCCTAGATACAGTTCATAAAGCTTCAGGAAACACAAGTTTGTATCCTTTTTTAAATTGGATTTTATTATATTCACCCTTTTGTTAATGACTTAATTATCTGATTTAGTGTGAACTGGATGAATGGAGACACACTTGAGGCTTGGAGACATCAGGCTTGGATTCTAAGCTTATGGTTGCCTTTACTGTGATGGCGTTCAATAAATACTACTGATAGCTATCTCTGTGTTATCTGTTTATTATTACTATTAGCGGAGAAATATTACTTTTCCAAGCTGTTTAGTGAATTGGAAAGTGGGCTTGAAGGCATATTTGTAAAACTGTCACCAGTACTTCTACTAACAAGAGTAGGATTTTTTTTTATTTAATTGCAATCAGTGTCTATTATTTTGTAATTTGGGGCCAATTTTTTTTTGTAGTGGCAGCATACACACATCAGCTTACAGTATCCATCATCCACTCTGTGTCATTTAATGCAAACCTCAGTGTTTTTGCCAAGAATGCAAAGAATAAAATCTAAAGTAGCTGAAGCACAACTTGCTTACAGTGCTGTGAACTACCAAGAGCATTAAAAACGAATCCACTTGTAAGGAAAAGAAGTAGCCAGAGGTTAATTAAATTTTACAATATAATATAAACTGACATTAAAAAGAACTGCTGCAGTGCTGAAAATGTTGTATAGCTCGACTGTGTGTTACTTCTTAAAAGTCCTCAGTATTGGGCATTTTTATTCAAGAAATTTGCAGGCAGGTTTTTCCCAAACATTGTAAAGAATTTGCCACATTTTTTTTAAGTATTTAGATTGATCTTCTGTCTCTTCATGCAGTCCCAGACTGACTTCATGATAAGTTTCATGGCTGTGTGGGGGACAGTGCCATCTGTTGTAAGGCATTCTGGTCATGAATTTGCTGTTTGGGGTAGTTGCATGCTGCAGAGTAAAATAAAGACTGACCAGATGGTCACTTTCTAACCAGTTTCTAAACAATTTTCTGCACTAATTTTATACAGAATAGCCACTAAATTAAAACCACTGGTGGGTAAAGTTATTAACGCTGTTCATATTGTTGCATTGCAAAGTTTTGCTGGGAAAACCTGCATCCTGCCTTTCACACAGACGACAGCTCAGACAAATGCCACTTGCCTAAATGTTTTTGCAAAGCAACCACAACCCTCATAAAACAGCCAAAACTGTGTAAATACATGATAAAGAATCTAAAAAAAGCCTAAAAAAAAAAAAGAATTGTAAGATACTAACAGATCTTCTGGGATTTGATGTCTTTGTGTTGCAAACTGCCTTTTGCCCAAAATCCTAGTACCTACTCACTGCTAGGCATGTGGTCTTACATGTTGATGACCCTAACACGTAACTGTTTAACATGTGATAGGCTAAAATGTTGCTTAATGTCATGCAGCAGCACCATAATCTCACAATTTAAAACTACACATATTTCGAGTCGTGGCTTTTTCTAAGTATTTAAATTTTTTTCTATCATGCTAATTAATGTTCGGACTGAAAAAGTGATGTGGTTGTCCTTCATTTTTAAAAGTTCTTTTTGTTTATACCTCATTTCCAGCCTAACTGTTGTCCAAATGCCACAGAGAATAATGAATGCTGGAGAATGAATAAATTAAATATCTGTGTTTTTCTCAAATATGGGGGTGAAATGATCTTAAAGATGACTCACCAGTTGGGAAGAGATGTTTGCAATTATCTTTGCAAATGTGAACATCCCTTGAGCCGATCTTTATTATATTCACAAAACTTACTTTTAAAGCAGATGATCTCACATGCTCTCTGTCAGTCAATAGGAGCTCTGCATCAAATCTGTTTTGGCTTTTTTCTCCACCGCTCTCCCCAGAGAGTATTAGAGTATTGGATCTCACAGGGCGATAGGAAACCAATCCAGGGCGAATTACTTGTGGTAGCTCATATCTGACGCAGATGTTTTCGTCCCACATCTCTCCCTTGGCGGCGTTTTACAGCCGCCTCACCCTGCTCTTCGTAACCGTGCAGACTTGATAGAACAGCTGATTAAACTATGTCAAGTGATACAGCGAACTGAGCAGGTCTGAATGTGTTGAGAGTTCCTGTTAGCAACAGACCTTTCTGTCTGAAAGAGGTGAACCTGTAATTATCTTTTAGTAACCGCCATGACACACCGGATTTGTAATCACGCTTAACTCAACAGGACAAGTTTAGAAATTGATACAACTGACAGCTTTCCAGCGGTCTGAGCCAGTGAAACTTTACTGTGTTTGGCAACGACGCTCATGTTCAGTTGCAGCTTAGCTCGCCAGTTGAAACACAAAGAGGCTGAAAGAGGATGTGGTGGAAATGCACGGCATGGAAACAGGCACTTCGGCCAGTCCTCATTATGGATGAATATTTTATACATAAATTAGTGTGCACTTAAGTGTTAGTTTGTGCTTTTACAACTTACACCTACAGGTTTGACTCCTTTTTCTGCTCTTATTAAAAGCTTGACATGTAACCGTCCTGGCATTTAGTGCCTGTTTTAGAAAAAATGTTGCATGCACACTGTTAGACTTTAGTCTTTCAGGGTAAAATTACAATTACCGAATGTTTTCATTTGTTCTCTTCTGTGCATAATTATGTGGAGTAAGCCGCAGAGCTGATAATGAACTGTGGTCCATCTTGTCACTTCTGCAGCTACTGCCGGCATTTTATGTAAAGTGCATGTTTTTAAATCAATTAAGCATGTTAGAATTTATTACTTCAAGCAAAAAGGCTCACTCAGAGTTCTTCACATCTAATAGAAAAATATAAAAAATGATGAAACACGTTCTCTTGTTCTGTTTTTTTGAACGTGTGTTCTCTTCTTTCTTCCATATTCCAGTTTGTGGAGACATCCATGGGCAGTTCTTTGACCTGATGAAGCTGTTTGAAGTAGGAGGATCACCAGCATCCACGCGCTACCTTTTCCTGGGGGACTACGTTGACAGAGGGTATTTCAGTATTGAAGTGAGTCCGTGTATTTGTTTTCGTCCTTGCGCTGGGGGACTAATCAAGTGTGACATATGGCATGTCCCTGACAGAAGCTGGGGTTTTTTAATAGCTTTCTTTGAGCATAGATGAAATCAGGCTGCAGATATTACAGTGGTAACAGATTTAAGTGATGATTTCAAATGCAGCCTGGAAAGCAAATATCACAGCAGAGTTAAGGGCTATTTAGAAAGAGATTTTTAATGTAGACCAAAATGCAAGTATTTCTGCCATTGCCTTACCTTAAAATCACATTTTTATTAATAAAATATATTATATGGAAATGTGCTGTGCCTGTCTTCCGGTGTTTCCTCTGAAGGTTTGTCTTCTCTTTCTCTTTTTTCTCCTTAAGGCTTGGAAACACATGACCAAACTGTATGAATGTTTGAATACGTGCAGAAGTACTCATATTGTGCCACTGTTTGAAACTGACAGAGTCTGACTCGTTGGGGTTTTTTTTTGCCTCCAGTGTTGGTAACGGTGACACGCTAACTCTCCCCCTACCTCTCTTTATTCTTCTTTGTTTCAGTGTGTGCTGTACTTGTGGGCCTTAAAGATCCTTTACCCCAAAACACTGTTTTTGCTGCGTGGGAATCATGAATGTCGACATTTAACAGAGTATTTCACATTTAAGCAGGAATGTAAGTATTGTGTTTGCCTTAGTCTTAGATTAGTCGTAGCTTTGATTATGAGTCTCTATAGCTCTGCACAGGCTGGATGGAGAGTTATTCTTTTCTGTTTATTATGTGTATAGTTCCACCACTTACCTTAAATGCTCATTTTAAGGGGTTCAGATTTTACCTTTATCAATCTTTATACATATCAGAACTGTTTGTGTGGACTCAGATGGGATGAGGGGGAAAAAACTGTGAAATTGTGCTGTTTTGAAAAAAATTTGAAGTTTTTTGGCAGTGCCGAAAGCCTTTCCACCCCAGACTCTAGCACGCTGCCCCAGTATAAGAGAGCAGCTTTGTTTGACTTGGCCTGCTCTCTTTTCCTTGCCCTGTTTCCCCCCATGACAGGTAGAATTAAGTATTCAGAGAGGGTGTATGACGCATGTATGGACGCCTTCGACTGCCTTCCCCTGGCTGCACTTATGAACCAGCAGTTCCTGTGTGTACACGGGGGACTATCTCCAGAAATCACAAATCTTGACGACATCAGGAAAGTATGTGACTGATTTGACTTTTTTTTTTTCAATAATTTCATAAAGTTGGAGTCTGTGTGTGTTTATTTTAACAGCAGGTTGTTGTTAAAGGCTGTAAGATATCAGTGTGTTTGTTGAAAATTGGAGCTTCTTGTCCACTTGGTACATTTTCTCCTTTCAGTCAATTTAATAATAAAAAAAAAGCTGTATTGGTTTTTCCTTTATGTGCTGTAAATGTAACAGCCTTGTTTGCAGTGCATGAAGTGATTCTCCCAGATCTTTCTCAGATGCTGCTCAGGACTTGGACACTGGGGGATTGTGAGCACCGGAACGGTCCTTCTTCTGATTGAAAAATCTGGAAGAGTCGGATCCTGCTTTCAAACAAATTCAATAATTCCAAATGGATTTTGTGGCTGCAATCAAGGGGCATGCATAATTGAGTTTTCTCCACTCAAGTGTCCGCCATGCTACCCATCCAAGCTTTTGTTTAAGAAACAGCTATCCCTGAAAGCAAAGTATTTTATGTCATAAATAGTGGCTACTGTGAATATTTCTTTAAAGCCTTTCCAGAGCACATCTGTGCTGTTTTTGACACATCATTTGTGTGTGCATACAGTTTTAAATCACTTCACGCTCAATCGTGACTATGGCTGCAGTTGTTAGTATGGCTCTGAAGGACTTCCCTGCAGTCGTATATTGACTTCATCTGCAATTTTCCAGGCAACAGACTGACAGGAGTCCTCATGTTTCCTTCCACAGCTAGACAGATTCAAAGAGCCTCCAGCATACGGACCGATGTGCGATCTGCTGTGGTCCGACCCTCTGGAGGACTTTGGAAATGAGAAGAGCCAAGAGCACTTCACCCACAACACAGTGCGAGGCTGTTCCTATTTCTACAGGTGGGTCTCTCTCCCTCTCTCTCTCTCTCTCTCTCTCTCTCTGTGTGTGTGTGTGTTGCAGTAGTTCTCTTATTGCTTATTTTATCGAGGATTCCAGGTAGCAGTAAGAGAGATAAAATTTTCAATCCTAGCAATAAACTGAATATGTAGATTCACACTATGTTTTAAACTGGGTTGTTGGAGTTGCTATAATCTTCTATAATCATATGTCTGTCGTGATTTTCAGAAGCAATGATCAAACATAGAAAATATCAACATTCATTCATTCATTTTCTGAACCGCTTAGTCCATCAAGGGTCGCGGGTAAGCTGAAGCCTATCCCAGCATGAACAGGGGAGAGGCAGGGTACACCCTGGACAGGTCACTAGTCCATCGCAGGGCCAACACATAGGAGACAAACAACCATTCACACACACACACTCACTCCTAGGGAGAATTTAGAGTTATCAATTAACCTAACATGCATGCCTTTGGACGGTGGGAGGAAGCCGGAGAACCCGGAGAAAACCTACGCATACACGGGGAGAACATGCAAACTCCACACAGAAAGGCCACCGCCCTCAAGGTTCGAACCTCCCCCCAGCTGTGAGGCTGCGGTGCTAACCACCACACCACCGTGCAGCCCAGTATTTCAACATACAGTTAATTAATCAAACTCTTGCTTTCAAATTCTCTCCTTGTCATATCCTTATTGCAGTAAGGGAGGGAGGCCAACGCTGGTTAGAACACGGTGTGCATTTGAGGAATCTCAAAGATTTAGTGTTGCTAGTATTTGTGCAGCCCACATTACCATCAATTGAGCTGAGTAACTGAACAAGCACAGGAAATGCTTGGAGCAAGCAGCTTGCGCTGTCACAAAATGTAATGAACTGTCACATTACCACAAGGCACAGTCCTGTGTCTAAATGCATTCAGTTCTCCCTCTGCTGATTATGGTAAGAGCTCCACTTACTTGGCCACAGCATGCCCACAGGCAGGCTAGCAGAAGTAGACAGAAATGTCCCAGGGCTCCTAATATGCATCTTAGGTTGTCTTATTTATGTAATAGCAGGTGTTTCATAATAACTTTGCTAATGGTATTTTAATGTCGATGCTTAGAAATCGACTCTTGCGCTTCAGTTGTTGTGGATTTTTGTGGGCATATTTTTGCCTCACGATTTTTATGTTTAAATGAGGCGTTTCTTTGCATGATCCACAACTGGTTCTGTGTTAAAAGAACTTTAGCAACTGATGTTTTCATTTAACTGAACTGAGACTTGGTAGAAATGCTAGGTATGTAGTTATTTTTTCCCTCAAACAACTGATCTGAAAGTCAAATGCTTGTTGTACCGTCATCCCATTTAACCCCTTTGCCATTTGGTCAAAATTCCTCCGGAGTCTTGTTTTCATCAGTGTCCAACGCTTCATCTGCCCGGGGGACGGCCGCTAATTGGCTTCACACTGCTTTTCAAGATTTACGAGACAGTTTCAGTCAGACAGAGGGAGAAAGCCATTCCCCAACAACTCCTCCTCAAAAACCATCAGCTTCTTTTTGTTTCTCCTGTCTATTTCCTCCAACGCTGCAGGCACGCTCGTAACACTTTTACAAATGCAATTCAGCCATGAAATTGCACATGCTTCAAAAATGGTTGCTTTTATTGTTGCCTCCACACAGCAGTGTAGACGGGTCAGCTTAAAGTGATTTTCTTTTCTTTTTTAACACCCTTTATTAATGCTTTTTCATCCAAGATATTGATATTTAACTAGAGTATTAAACTGGGGAACAGTGCACATGAACAAATTACTCCTGGTGTCCTCAGAGCTCATTAACATCTGTGCCCTGTTGTTGGACAGATGGGAGATGATCTGATCCCAGAATTTATTTTTTGTCTCTCAAACAACACCATATGGCACGTGTCTACATCTGCTGCAGGAAATAAAATGAGAAACAAATCATTTATTTCTAATATTTGTCCTCTGTAAAGAAAAGATTGCTTTTTTAATTCCCTTCCGGCTAAGCCGCTGCTCACATGGTTTCCAGCAGATGTTTGTTGCCAGTCAAAAACACACATGTTCTCATGTCTACGTGCACCAACACTGTTGATCAATCTTTCTTCACTCCATCACCTTCAGTGATTAACCTCTTTTCTAAGCTTAGTAGCCGATCAACTTGCGCAAAAGCATCCACTTAAAGTTCATTTGCTGTGCGAGCTTATTTTCTAATGAGCCAGTCCCTGAAGGACTATACATTAAGAGATGTAGTAAAGCTATGTAATGATGTATTGTGTGTCTTACTTGACCAGAACTCCAGAGCAGCTTAGTGCACTCATTATGAAACCTGAGTGTAGTGTTGATTATAGAGGAGTTGCTGTTCAGATTTGTCGTGCTGCTAAAGAAGAAGTAGAGTTTAGTTTTGATTGCACCATGTAGGTGTTGTTCATTGTTGTTCTCTGATGTTGCAGGGGTGTTGTGCTTGGATTACAGAACGTAGTGTGTGAACAAGCACATCATATTGCTTTCATTGAACCACAAAGATTTGGGGGTTTGGGGGTGTTTATGGATTCTCGTTGCACTTTTTTTACCTTAACATTGCTTCACTAAAGAACACCTAAACAAAAACTAATGGATAGTCGGTGAGATGAGACTGACACTCCATTCAGACCAATAAAAGGACACAATTTTCAGTAACTCAAGCAAACCAAGTAGAAGATATCGACGTTACATAACCTTGTCATCTATCTGGCTTACTGAAGGCTATGAAATACCCAAACATTTCTTCTGTAGCTTAAATAACTGTTAAGTCACTGTTATAGTATTTAAATGAGCCAAAAAAAACTCTGTAACAAAAGTGAAAATGAAACATAATGTAACCATGTTTCTGAGGAAGTGTTTCTGATGAAAATCAGCAGTGTCACTCATTTATTGTGAGCTGCCTCTCACTTTCTTCATTACAAAGCATCCCACGATTCAAATATCTGTCATCCACTGGGGTTTGGGTTGAATTATTCCTCACATGTATGTTGATAATGTAGTTTTAAAGTCAGATCATGTTCAAATCAAGGCATTTATCTAAAGAAATACAGCTTCCCAGTTACTTGCCATGTTCTGTTTTCATTGCGAGCAAAGCAAATTTCCAGGGGGGGCTCCACTGGGGCAGAGAAAGCTCTGAAGTCTTGTAGTTTGACTGCAGTACAGCTTTTGGTTTTGCAAATCCCAGACTGAATACTTCAATGTGAGCTTAAAACAACCTCTAACACTCCCCAGCGGTAGCTTTTTATTTTTTCTTACAGGAGTCTGATAGGAATCATGTCATACCTGACATTTTTAGCTCCATTCAAAAAAACGTCTATCATTGTCTGGAAGCATCACACCTTGTGGGCTAATACTGAAGTTTGTTTAAAAGCTACACATTTTATTAAACAGTTAACAATCATGTCTTTACTCATGCTTTCTGTACAGCTAATCTTTCAAGGCAGCATCTCTGTATATAGGCTGCAGTGGAGGAAATTTAGCTTGAACTCTGGTTGTTTGTCCACTGTTGCTTTGAGCACAATCAATAACACCTTTGGCTTATTCAGTTTTTTCCTATTGATTGTCCTTCTTGGGCTTACTGGGATTTTTTTTCTTGATGTCTGAGTAAACTAAATGTCTCTTTATTCAACAGCTACCCTGCAGTCTGTGACTTTCTACAACACAATAACTTATTATCTATCATCCGGGCCCATGAAGCGCAGGATGCTGGGTGAGTGTTGTGGCATTTTAGTCTTTTCCCACCACACGATTACACAGCAGTGATTGAGAACCTAGTATTAAATGAAAAACATCCTTTGTATCAGGGGCTTTCTTAAGCTTGTCTGGAGAGCAGGTTCGAGGCAGTGCGAACTGTGAGAAAGGGGTCTGTTAATCCCAGAAATGAATATCTAGCATGGAGAGTGAGTCAGCCAGATGTGATAGATCAAGGATGACTCATGCAGATTTGGTTCAGAACTCAAGAGCTTACCCAGCGATTCAAGATAAAGCAACAGAAAAGCTCTTTGGAAAGTTTGCTTTTTGAAAACGGGCAGGTGGTTGGATGTGGCTAGCTGGCTTTGCCTCTTAGCAAGGTCAAGGCAGTGGGAGGCACGGCACAAAGTTGTTTACCATTTTACTCCCACAGCATGGTCACATGGGAAACCTTGCCACATCTCAGATGGGATTGCTGCCCCAAGATGCCTCAAAACACACATGCAAATATGTTACTGGACTCTCTTTATGTCCAGCAAATAAATGCTAAACTTTAGATAATGCAGATTATTCCAAAGATGAGAACAAAATGAAGACACTTACTGTTAACTCAGAAGATGGGAGTTTAATATTGGTTCGGAGCAATGTGATGTCAACTTGCGGGCTTGTTTCGCCTGTAACTCAGGGGTTTACTCCCCTGAGGGTGGACTGAGGTGTCCCCATGGCACACACTCACACATAGTGAAAGCAAGAGGCTGTAATATCTTCTAAAAGTTGTCCAAGCAATAATTAAGAAGACTAATACTCTGAAACAGCACAAAAAAGGCACATTTCCTGCTAGTAGATGAAATATAAGTCATGGAAAGAGTCATATATTTTGAAATTGTTTAATGAAAGATGGGAAAATTATAAAATCCTTCACAAAAACTATACATAAGGTTATACATAACTGTTGCATTATGAAAGCTGTTCTGATATTAACTGATGCTTCTGTTTTGGCACCAGATATCGCATGTACAGAAAGAGTCAGACCACTGGCTTCCCGTCCCTTATCACCATCTTTTCAGCACCTAACTATCTAGATGTCTACAACAACAAAGGTAAGAAGAAGGAAGCTGTCATTATCAGAAGCCAATCATTATCTATTATTGGCTTGTCGTGAGACTAACACTTTCTTTTCCGTGACTCGCCTCGGGGAGAGCTTCTGTTAAATTTAAGGACAGCTTTGGGATATCTCAAACTGCCTTTCTCACTGCATTTTGACATCACTGGAGGAAAAGCTCAGATGTTAATGGGAGCATGATGAATAGTTGTGTTTGTCTGAAACATCCAGCTGACATGGCTTGTGGGCACAGAGCGATAGAATGGATTCAGTTGTTTCTTTCCAGTAGAAATATATATATTTTTTTGCTTATTTCTTCTTTAAAATCTTCAGCGTTTGTTTTTGACCAGTTGTGAAAAGGGCTACCAGCACCTTGAGAAAAAAACAGCCTCAAATAAAAATGTGTTGGGTAAAATTTCATTTATATGCAGTGTTTTCATATTCCGATGCAGAGTGGTTCTACTCTGTGTCTGTAGACCATTTTCTAACACGGATTTGGATCTACTCAGGAAGGGACCTGGTGTGAAATAAAGTGGCCTGGTGCCGGTTCACTTGGCACCTGGTGGAGCCCTTTGCTGTGCTGCTGCGCCCATGCACCAAGACAGGCTTGCACTTGTGCTGTGAGTCAGCACTTTTCCATACAGAACAGGCTGTATCTGCTTTAACGGTGCGGGCATATTTGGAGTGAAGGCAGGCGAATGGGCAAACCACAGGAAATGGAAATGGGAAGGAAAGAGTGATGGTGCTAGGGCATGCTGTTTTGCAGTTGTGATAAAATGCCATAATGCTGCAGTGCTACTGGTGCAAGGAGGCTTCACAGAGGAGCTGGGGCTGTCCCCTTTTCTTTTTTTTTTATTCCTCCTGGCTCATTTGCTAGTGTGCAGTCTTTGATGTAAGCTTAGCTTACATTTGTTTACCCTTTCCCCCACGAGCTGACTTTATGTAAGATAGAAACAGCAAGTCAAAAGCCTGTCTAGGTTGTTGTTTATTATTAGGGAACCTATTTGCTCCATGCCAACTAATCTTCCTACGGCTTCCACTCAACACAACACAACATAAACAAGCATAGTAATGTCAGGCGCATATTGTTTTTAGTTTTGGCCACCAGTACCCTGGAAAATTACTCGCGCCCCTCAGGCTCAATATGGAGCAGTCAAGATATCTAAAATGATTTTGTCTGCTCTCTCATTTTAGCCGCAGTTGGCCGACCTTCTGCTGATAAAACACTTCCCCGTGGCTATCAGAGAGAGGAAAATGACTGTGTTTGTATTAGCTCTGACTTCATTTAGGCATAAAGATGCATCTACTTGCAATGGTACATATTTTTTTTTAAATTTTCTCTTCATCATTCACTCTCGGAATTATTTCTCTTTAGCGAAATCTGTCATATTATGATTATATAGATATGATTGTAGAGGAATAGAGCAATTTCTGTGCAAATCAACATCCCTCATGCTAAAAGTCTGGCCAGAGATTTTTTGTTCAAGCTTTTAAAGCTTCAATAAATTATTTTGCTCCCAATTCACTGTATCAATTATTTACTTGACTCTGCTTGATGGATTTTTCTTCCCCCACAGTTGCACCATTTCATGGAATAGCTACAGCTAATCGGTGCAGCCCTATCAGTCCTGTTGATGCTCCTCTAATCAGTCATGTAGGTGGGCTTCATTGGTGGAACCTGAAGCTCCTGTAATGAATCCCACTGCTCTTAGCTTTGTGTTGTAGCTCCGAGCCCACTGAGCAACGCCCCTGTGATTGATGGCCAGTCGAGTGGGCACATAAATCTTAAATGGAAGGGAGGAGGCATCAGCAGTCCCCATCAATCCTGCGCTGGGAGTTGGCAAGATTGGCCAATGAGATGTCTCCATGTGGGAGGAAAAAAGTAGCGAGCATTGCACCTCCCATCACTGAGGAGGAGGCGGAAGTAAATTGAACTTGTAGCTGAGTCAGAATAATCAACACATAAATGTTGCTGAGGATGGGATTCGCTGAAGTCCAGCTTCGAGATGCCTCCCCTTCCTTCCGCTTCCTGCAATGAAGCTGTTGGTTTTGCAGTAAAGTGTCAGGCGTTGACCATCTGTCCATCACTGCTATGACCCCTGCTCCCTATCGGTAAAGCAAAAAAGTCGGGGCAGACGCTTGAGCTGGCAGCGATGCTGGGTTTGGATGAGCATGCAGCAGCAGTGATTTGGCAGTTTTCACTGTTTAATCTCTCCCAGTTTTTAGTCCTTAAGTGACTGCAGCGGAGAGAAAAGAGAGATGGAGGAGGATAGAGGTGTAGCTGGCAGTTGTACATGTTGGATATTGTTTAGGGTTTTGCATTAATGGAATATTTTGTGCTGCATCATTATTGACCAGTCCAAGAAGCCATGAATGAATCCTGATGGTTGCTTGGATGAAACATAGAAAGGGATGTTGCTAATGCTGTTAATAGGGTGAAGGATTGTTGTGTTGCTTCCTCTCAAGTTCCTCTCCTGTGGTTTTGTTTAGTGATGAGGTAGAAACAGGGATCAAGTGATGGAGTGGAAAGTTGAATGAATTAAAATGAAGATCCTCTCAAAGATGAGTAGATCACTCTAGCTGATCGAGCCTTGACAGATATCACTATACTCCATTTCCTCCCTATGCTGAAGTGTAATGGGATGATTGGCTCCAGACCTTGCTACTGGAATACATAGCAAGATGGAAGCTAGAGCAGTGACAATGCCAGCGCAACAGGGAATTCATTTCTCCCTCCTCGTCACTCGTGCCAGAGAGAAGAGTATCCTTGCTGGCAGATGCTCATCCATCTGTTATCATTCCTGGCCATTAGTGGGCTTCCCTTTGTTTTTCTGTAAACATGGTTCTGCTACAAAACTTCTCATGTCATGTCAAACTAGAAAAATGCACAACATAATGTAATGCAGGACAGGCTCAATTTGTTTAATACCAACCAGAAGTTTGCATATTATTATTATTATTATACATTTTTATGCAAAAGTCTTTTAAAAAAAACTCATCTTTTCTTTATATATTGGCGGGAAAATTAGCAATATGTGCAGTGATTTATTGAGACATCTGCTAACATTAATGAAAATGCAAAAGCAAAAGAAGAGTTTGAACCTTTTTAACAAGCTTTAAAGTTGATATTAAGAATGACCACATTTAGCTTGAACCCTCTTAGGCAGGCTTTCTTGTAATTTCTTTCAGATGATCTCACACTGCTTCAGTAATGTTAAGCTCCAGGATTTGGGGAGGATTCATCACTTCATAAGAGTTTCCTCTGATTTTCAGTCTAGCTCTTGTGTCATTTGGCATACCTCTGTCTTTTCTCCCCTATTTCTCTTCCTTAAAATTGGCTTCTTAACAGCCACCTTTCCATGGAGACCATTTCTAATGAGGCTTCGGGAAACAGTAGATGGATCAGCTGAGGGGTCAGATGCATCTTTTAAATCCTGTGTTTTCCTGTTTCTTTAAGCCATCGCTTTCAGAAGCTGTTTATTTACTAATAGTTTCTTTTTAGCCTACCACTTTCGGGTAACACAAAGAACCTTTTCCTTTAAATGGAGCTGGGTTTATATTGAGTTAAAAACAAGCAAATGTCTTAAGAAAAACTGCTGGAGAAAAGTTTGGAGAACTACAGCTAAAGAACACTTTAAATTATTACGAGAAAGTCTAGCTCTATTGAAGTAAAAAAAGGAAAAGCAACTCGGGATTGACTAAAGGCTTTTACACAGTACATTATATTATCAGTTATGAACCGATAGCAACTTCTTCTGTAGATTCAAATTCTTTTAATTAATTCAAATTATTTCAAGCTGCATTGCATTCTTGAACCATCATCTAACTCAGCATGGTGGGAGGTGGAGCCTATCCCAGCTGCCATAATTTACGCTATGCAGGTCACCAGTCTATCAGAGGGATGCTCACACTAAATTTAACGTCACTATGCATGTTTCTGAACTGCAGAAATCAAGATTTGCTAACCAATACACTACCATGTAGCCACCCATTCTTTACTATATACAGGCTACTGCACTTTCTACTGCAACAGCTCAGTTTGGTAGTATCAAGCTGTTTGGTAGTTTGTCAGGTCATTTTTAATAAGATATGGCATCAAGGCTCAACTGTGTTTGACTACAGTATAAATGGAAGATGAAACAGTTTCCAGTGAGTAAGTGTCCTCATTAATTTGTCACCTGAAAATAAATAGTTTAACTGAACATGGGGAGCATTAAGTTCCTGCCATCTACACATCTGCCTTCATGTAGAAGTAGAGTACTGAATGTAATGAAGCAAGAAGGTCTGGCTTAGAATACTAACCAAGTGGAACTTTGTACCGGAGGCATTAGCGACAGCTCTGCAGTCAGCATTAAGTGTTGGGGAAAGACAGTGGGAATCTCCCCGTGGTCTCAAAGCAGATTTAATAGTCCTTGTTACCGGGGAAACCAGCTGGAGGCCCTCCCTTATGAAATATTAATGATCGGGTGTCGCCTTGCAATATCTTTGTTAGCATTGCAGCAAGTTTGGCCTGAGCTGCCATGTTAACCACCACCAGTGCAGCAGAGCCCTCTAGTGGCTGTCACGTAGGAGATGGATTCAACACAACCCACATCCTTAGATGATAAATAACTTTGTAAATAGTTGTACTTTTGTTGTATTAACAGAGAAGCAAAGCTCTAATCATGTCACCCTCATCTGCATGTTCAGTGGAGTATTCTAAAAGAAAAGTGGGCCTTGAACTGCTCGCAGCCAGAGCACAGCGAATGTATTTGTTTTGCACCAGGGAGGTTGTCGGGTGTCTCTGTTCCTTTAAAAGGAATCTGATTTGAAGGAGCGACAGCAGGGGAGCTGACCTTCTCCCCCGCTCTGCCTTTTTTCCCTCTGGGCTTCCATGGCTGCATTCAATCAAGTGCCTCAACGATGTTTATGCAGTGTGTGATGTTTATGCAATGGCTGCCCACGTGTGCGATTGCTTTCATGCACGCCAACGCACATGGATAAACACCCACAGCTCCATCTGAGTGAAGTGTATCAAGTAATGCTGGGTTTTGCTGATAGTGATAATCATGCCACATTAATTCTAGAAGTATATGGATGGTTCCATTTAAAACTAAACGTTTGAGGTTGTGTGGGGTGACAGCAGGGGAATCCAGAACTTAGGAACTTTGCATAGTAATTGCATTACAGTTTTTAACTAATTTTGCTAAAACACTTGGGCATTTATACACTGAGGCAAATCTCAGCACAGTCTGACCCAATTTGCATAACACCTGAGCTCATAGCTGCTTGGAATTCAGGTTAGATGGCTTGCTGTCACTGAGGCTGAGGCAGGAAAGTCCCCCATGGTGACCCAGCCACGGTGTCCACTTTCTCCAGACTGGCCTTGTGTGTTAGAGAAGCCGAAGCTTCTATTTCCAGCATGGATATTTATGTTTGGCAGCTCTCATGTTTGCCTCTACACCAACGTTCGCACTGTGCCCCAATCAAAGGTGAGGAGGTCACATGAAGCATGTCACGGTCAGGAGGAGGTTTTTATCTGATACATCTGATTATCATCTTGTATTTTTTTCGCTGAAAAAATGCACTAACATGACATATTCATAACGTAAGCATGGACACCTGTCGCTGCAATGGTGTAGTGTCTCTGGAAAATCAGCTGCTGTCAAATAGGCTTGAATTTAAAGCAAAGCTTATTAGTTGGGGGGGTTTCATTCTGTTTCCCTTTGACACACCCTCACTGTAAACACCAGCCTAACCACAACCACAGGAGTCATTCCTGTTACATGATTAATAGATCTGTTTAAATAATTCAAAACTACCGTGTGTGGAATTTTGTGCATCCTTCCAAACATGGAAGTAATATTGGTTTCCAGAAATAGATTCACAAACGTTAATAAAGGAGGAAACTGACTTGCTTTCATAGCCAGAATGACGTCTGAGGAGTAAATCTGAAGCCTCAGAAATTAAAATGTTTGTTTTGTCTTTTAATGAGATTTTAAAAATGTCTAAAAACAGTGAAATTTCCTAGCATTTAAGCCCCATCACTTATATGAATTCTTTCTAAAGTTAGAGTTTGATACAATTTAGTAATATAATTTTATAATAAAGGGGAAAATGAGTAGGCAGCTGTACTTAATGGGTTAGAGTGCATGTCAAATTGCTTGGAAACTAAGATGATATTTTAGGTCATTGCTGTGTTCAGTACTTGTGCAGTTATTGCACATCAATACTCGTCTTCCACCTTTACCAGGATTTGCTTTTCTGTTGCGTAAATTAAAAGAACTCAGTCTCATAGAGCCGAAACGTTAAGCCATGTGCTTCTTTGATTTAATTCATGTATTCAATCCTTCCAAATGACAGGCATGTTTCACTAACTCGGGGGGTGGTAATCAATACGCAGAGGAAATGATCCACAGGAGAGAAAATGGGGGGATTGATTTTCATTATAAATCTTGTGCAGTTTTCCAATCTTCATTTTCACAACTCAGGTTGTAATTATGTGTTTCAATTAGTCCTACTGTGATAGTAAGAGACTGCATAAGATCTGCCTCTGAGTGGATCTGCAGGTAGTTTTGTACTCAACCATCTTTTTTTATTGTTGCCACTGAAGGTTGACTGACAAGATCTTGAGCTGTATCCAGTCTAGTCTTGGAGTAAATGATCAGTTTGGCTGTTTTTTTTTCTAATTTCACAACAGTTTTTTAGCCAACTGAAGCTCTCTTGAAATCGTGTTGTTAAATCACACCTCAATACAACACCTGCACCTAATAAATCATTAACTATAAAAGTAAACAACAAAAACACCTATGTAATCTGAACATGACACCTTAAGACTGATATTCTGTAATAATATTTAAATGTTTTGTTTCTTCTTCATCCTTACTGATTTATGGTAAATCTCCTCAGACATGCAATCATGGGTGCTAATGTGATCTACCTTCTGTCTGTTCACAGCGGCAGTGCTGAAGTACGAGAACAACGTGATGAACATCCGACAGTTCAACTGCTCACCTCACCCTTACTGGTTGCCCAACTTCATGGACGTTTTCACCTGGTCTCTGCCTTTCGTCGGCGAGAAGGGTGAGAGTTTAGATACGACTCTGTTAACAATATGAGAAAATATTAATCACAGGCAGTTAAATCCAATGTTCTCTTGTTTCTTGGTACTGACAAGGGCCTTAAGAAATGTTTTGCAGACATTTGATGCTGTGCTATTAATATTTGATGAATTCATTAATAACTATTCATGATTTATGAGCCAGAAATGCGACTGCAGTTCGACTACATGCAGTTAGTAAAAAGGAAATAAAGTATACAGTTATTAATCTCTTCAGTTTTTAAGATTAGTGACTTTTAAGGTTTGGACAAACCTCAAACCACCACTGTGCTTGAGAGTTAGTATGAGGAGTTACTCCTGATATGTTTTGTGTAGCTTTCACCAAACGTGGTTATGACGAATCACATCTACTTTGGTCTTATGTATACAAACAACATTGTTTCAGACGTTTTATGGTTTGTACAGATCCAATTTTACTAATCTAAGCCACGCTGCCATGCTCTCTTCTTTTGAAACAACCTTGTAACCCATCCAAACTGATGGGTAGCAGCAGTTGCTGATCATTGCCGATGCTTTTCCATCTTTCTGGCATTACGTAAACTCAGCTCTATGCTATAGACCAGGGGAAGGCAAGTTCGGTCGTAGAGAATCCTGCAGCTTTCAGATGTTTTCCCTGCTCTGACACACCTGATTCAAATTAAATAGATCCAACACATTATCAAGTGATTCATTCATTTGAATCAGGTGTGATGAAACAGGGAGACCTCTAAAACATACAGGACTGCGGCTCTGTAGGACTGAACCTGTCTACCCCTGAAAAACACCAACAAACTGCTAAATTTCTGCTTTAATAGAGGTGCTTATGCTAATGATGGTTAGTTAGTTGAGTGTATTTTGATTAACAGATCCTGGCTACTTCCCTTCATACTTCTTAGAAAATAGTATTTTACACACCTCTTCTCCATTTTTTCATGTTGTAGTATAATGTATAATGTGTTGCAGTTAATCTGACAGCCCGATAAAGACCAAATGTTTGTTTGTTTGTTTGTTTGTTTTTTTTTTTGCTGTTTTTTGATTTTATGATATGTAAGACTTCAGCTCAACCTCAACGCAGCAAAAGCTTCAACCCTCTTCGTGTTTCAGAACACGTACTAAGCAGTGAATATTGATTTAGTTGTTTTTCACAGCAATTCAGAAATGGACTCGGAGGCTTCAACTTGAGCTACCCAAACTTTGTGTTGAGTCTATAATTCTTCTGACAGCCAGTGAAGTGAGGCCTCCACTGCAATAGTGGCTCTACGTGCTCTGTCTTTGTCAGAAACAGGACTATAGCAATTTTGAACCTTCTGCACACAAGCTACAGATGCTTGTTTGAGGCAGAAATCTAATGATTTACAATAGTCTAATTGTCAGGTCTCTTTTCAAATGTCAAATAGTAAATCATGGGTATGGAGCAGTCACTAAAAAGTAAGGAAAGCATTGCAGAGGTCTTTGTGTCCTGAAGATTGTACAAGTTGTACAAGTGCAGCTGTGACACATCTGTGTAAATTAATCACACATAACTATGGCTCATGAGCTCATTGCACCAGATCCAGTTGGCGTGACCCTTATGAATAACTCCTTTCTCAACAATGCAGTGAGTCATTTTACAGATTAACTAGGCGCATACTGAGGAGGTAATCAGGGAAACTGGAGTGTCTGACATTGGTCACTTTGCTCAGACATTTTCACCAGGCCATATTCACGCTGATATAGGACTGGACGATATATCAAATATACTCATTGTATCCCGAGAAGTTTTACGTACAATATATAAAATGGCTATATCTGGAACATCGAGTACAAACTGTCATAGCTGCATTTTGAACCGTCTACATGGGATTTTCTTCATGGTTTAGTTTCTCTCACTCACAGCAGACAGACAGCTTACTGCCCCGCCCACCCAGAAAAGCGCAAGCTAGAAACTAGCAAGCTAGTTTACAAGCATTAAGAGATTGAATCTAAATGTGAAATGTCCATTTTAGGCAGTAGTTCGCCTCAGAAAAGACGACAATGACAAGGTGGCTGATTGTTTCCCGATGGACATGAGGTTCTTAGTACACCGGAGCAGGAAACTCCTCCACCTGCTTCTCCTCCTCCACTTGCTGATCTTAAACCAGATATTTTTGTCTGTTTTACAGGTGTTTGACATGACAATTTCCCACGTGTACTGTCTGTCTGCTGGTGGGACATGTACAGACGTGGCTTGACGTAATTACATGTCACCATGTGAATAGTTTACTTAAATCCTACTGGTGTCTTCGTATGCATGATATTGTTGAATTCAACATTTACTGTGTTTTAAAGAGAGATTTCAAAACATCATATATACTGCATATCGAGATACAAACAAAAGATGTTGTGATATCAGATACGCTGATATCAATATTACAACACAGCTGTATGTTAAAAATAAATATGTTGTGGTGAAATCTGTTTTTCTGCTCTTTACAGTGACTGAGATGCTTGTGAACGTGTTGAGTATTTGTTCCAATGATGAGCTAACAACTGATGAAGAGCTGGATGGTAAGAAATGCAGTTAGCAGCTTTCACTGTAGTTTGTAGCTCCACTAGAGGGAGACCTCTTTCCACTTGTTACTTTAAAATCTGGTACATACATTCTTATTTTTTAAGTTGTCAGAACAATCAGTTCACTTTAGAATATTACAGATTATTGCTGTATTAACATTCAGCAGTTATACACAGTCTGCATATTTCTGCCTGTGGAAAACTAGAAGCTTAAAAACTATCCGATACTCTTTATATAACACTATATCTAGTTAGACTTTCATGCTTTCTGTCACGCATATAACAGGAGCAGGTTTGATGATCTCGGGTTATCTGTATTGAGATAACCAGTTTTCCTCTGACTGCCCCAGCTCTGATTGCCAAACAGGAAGTGCTCTCACCACTTCTTCCCCTCGTCCTCGCATAGTTTGACTCTCACACATGGGTGGGGCATTAGTATGTTGGTAGATCTAAACCACGTTTTCAAAACTTCTTGACATTTAAATTTAAATGTTCCATCATTGAACAATCAGGGGAAACAGATATGAAGTAATATAAATTTCCACTGCTGTGCTTGAGCTGTAAATAAGATCTTTTCCAATAAAAATTACATGTTGTATTTGCTTTAAGGTTCAGATTATTTCAAGTTACACAGTTTTTAATATTTATTTTTAGATTTTAAGAACAAGATTCACTTATATTGTTGGACATCGGCACAGCTCATAAATTACAGCATACCTCAAATTATTAGCAGTCCTTTAAGATCTCTTCATGTTTCATCAAGTCACTTCTTTAGTCATTTTAGTTGATTCTGATTTAATTCTACATATTCTCATTCCTTGTGCTGGCTTTGTGTCTCCTCATGAGCTCATTTTCTTTCGTTTTGCAGCTATCTCCACTCTATTTTCTGTCGGTTTTCACTCTTGACATTTGAATTATCATTTTTCTTTTGCACTCATGATCTCCCTTCCAGTGCCCTTGTAATCTCTGATAATCTTTTTTTGCTGCCCTGCTCTTTGCCTGCTGTTGTTTCCATGGTTTCCAGTTGCTGTTACATTGATCTTTCCAGCCTCACTACATTTTCACATCTTCTTTTTGACATCTTCCTTTCCTGTCTTTCTCTCTCTCTGTTTCATGCTGTAATGTTGTCACTCCCATGATTTACTCATCTGATTTCTACTTTTTTTTTTATGTTTTCCAGAGTTTTGTGCTCAAGGCATCGCTTTCCTTTACACTTGTGCTTTCTTGCCTCTTATTTCTCTCCTCCACATCATCTTTCATTCTACAGCCCATCCACTGATCTCTCTATCCTTTCTCTTGTCCTCTCTTCTGGGGGTGTTTCTTGAGAAGGACAGCTAATATATGCCCCCAAAAAAGGTACAAACATTAGCTATACTGGTGTGTACAGCAGTTGCTAGACTTTTGCTGCTTGCTGTCTGCCTGTAAACTAACATCACTGTTCAACGCACTTTTAACGCTTCTATTGAATGTTTCTGTTGCTCTTAATCTAATTGGAAGATGTGTCAGTAGGGTTAAAGTGACAAAACCCCTTTCTAGAAGAGTTTAAATGCAACAAAAATTTGAATCTAATTCTGTTATTTGTTTGTGGTTTTAAACCTTAACATAAAGGCAATTCTTTTCATTGTCTTCACTGACAAACTTAGTCATTAAAAAAGAAAAAGTTGGAAGAGACACACAGAAAGAACAGTTTGCAGCTTTGCAACTTGGAAGATTCTCCAGTCAGCAGATTAAAGCTTGTTACATACTCCGCGAGAAGCGAGAACTTTGTTCTTGTTCTCAAGGCTGCAAGAACCAGAAAAAAAATTTGTTTTGATCCGATCTTT
Source organism: Melanotaenia boesemani (assembly GCF_017639745.1). NCBI lineage: Eukaryota > Metazoa > Chordata > Actinopteri > Atheriniformes > Melanotaeniidae > Melanotaenia > Melanotaenia boesemani. The sequence goes on along the minus strand of NC_055686.1, from coordinate 16,702,895 downwards.
GTCTACGATGGGGTGGGGTTGTGCACGCAGCGGTGTCCGATCAGCTGTTAATTAAAGCTGTCCGTTCAACTGCACATCATCGGAACTGCAGAAGTGACAACTTTCCACTTCACGTTGTTCCACTTTAACCACGCTCACTTCAAATGTTCGACCAATTATCATTTTGTTCTCTCGAGAACAAGAAAAAGTTCTCACTTCCTGGGGAGTATGAAACAGCCTTAACTGGTGATTGGTGAGGGTGTCAGGATTAGATATAAAAGGAGCATCCCCCAAAGTTAATTAAAAGATATTTCTTAATGAACAATTGCAAATGTCTTCAACATCTTACAGTCCACATTATGATAAAAAAAAAAAAAAAATAGGAGTCTGGAGGAAATAATTCAACTGTTGAACGGACATGAACCTTTGAGCTTTTAGGCAGCCCTACATGAGAAATCAAATTGCCTCCAAGATTAATATAGGCACGTGAACTCAGGAGTACCTTGGAAAACCATTTGAATTTAGCACAGTCTGCCACTACATCCAGAAATCTAACCTAAATCTGTTATTACAAAAGAAGAAAGCTGTATATCACCTCATCTCATATGGTTGTTCTTTTGTCATTTTCAATAGAAGTGCTATAAGGGTTAGAGGGGTTAACACAAGGGAAAATATGCCTTTATTCCAACTTTTTATTTGAGTGTATTTCTGTTATCAAATTCAAGATGTGTTTATATTTTCTAAATACAATAAAGTTGGTCTGTGAACACAGAAAATAATTTCCTTTGTCTGTTAAAAAATTTTGAGCTAAATGAAAATCCACAGATATCAGATTTTTCTTTCTTTTTTATTCTTTTTTTTACTAAACTTTCCGCAACTTTTTCTTGGAAAATGATTTGTACCTGCTCTGCTTTTGACAAGGTTTAAAAGGCAAAACAGTGATTCTCATAAGCCAAATTAATCTGTTCTTTGCCTGTATAAAATATTAGGAAAGACACTAGAGTCCTGTGGAGAAGCAGCAAATTCAACAAGAGCAGGGGAATTTTAATTTTTTTTAATAGGGGAAAAAAAAAAAAATGTTTTTCACTCCAGGAAAAGTCATGTTAAAGTCTACACAAGCAAAGCACAGAACAGGAAAATTCTCAGAGCATGAAATCATGCTGAACAGACACGTTTGGACAAGGACCAGACCATTCACAGATCATGTACATTAACACGTTGTAAAATGTTTGAGTACTATCTGGGGAATACAGGGCGAGGGAGTAAAAGGCACCAAAGCCCATTGCTACAACTGGCATAAAACATATAAGCAGCATGAATTCACCGAATGCTGGGAAATTCTCAGATGTGATTATGGATTAAAACTTTTTGTGTAAACTGAACTTGAGACTTTAATAATAACATTTTGTTTGTATTGTGCACTTTGGGTTAAAACTAATAGTCCAACAAACTTGCTGTCTTAGCCACTAAATTTGACAGCATCTGAGTGATTTAGAAAGGGATTCAGATATGAAACAAGCACAGAGATAGTGATCTGCATTTCCGCATGATTTGATTTAGCATGGATGAATCACTTATTTTCTGACTATTTTTCTGACCTTTGACTCCCTCAGGTGCCACAGCTTCTGCCCGTAAGGAAGTCATCCGCAACAAGATTCGTGCCATTGGAAAGATGGCCAGGGTATTCTCTGTGCTCAGGTATCTGCATATGGAAAATCTCTATTTTCTCTAGTACTATAGTATTAACATTAACTGGTACTCTAATCAGTATGTTTTCATTAACAAAATATGGAATTACTTTGTGTAATAACTTCTTGCTGGTGGTGATAAACTAACAAAGAATGAACTTATTTGCTTACATGACATTAAAAAAAAAATCTTTTGTTCAAAAATGAATTATTGAAAGTCCAACTAACACACCTAGATAATGTGATTGGGAGTCAAACTTTTGCTGCAGCATGTATGTAGCCGTATAGCTGTCCAGTTCACTGCCTGACCAGCTAAAATAGGTTTTTCCTGATATATATTTATATATATATATATATATATATATATAGATAGATAGATAGATAGATAGATAGATAGATAGATAGATAGATATAAAAGGTCAAGCAAAAAAATAATAACAATAATAATAATTCTCCCTTTGCATACATATATTGGTAAGTTTGTGTCAAACACTCTCAAACTTCACTTTGCATATACTCCCATGCATGCTTTATGCTGGCATAGTTGTTAGGCAGCACATTCACCAGAGGGCAGTGCAGAGATGATGTCGGGGGTAAAGATCATGTACATTTTCAGAAAGGAATATTAAAATAGTAAACGGCGGTGATCTGTGCAGCCATTAAATACGTTGCAGCTTCTTCTTTGCTACTTTTGCTGGTTGCACACGAGTTATGCTGCTCAACACTGCCCCTACAATTTCCAACGGTACTGCTCTGTTTGCCCTGTTGGCGCATCTGCAAGCTCTGCAGATATATCAAAATATGCATGACATGAATGCAGAGGTCAGACAGAAGTCTCATATGTGTAGGAGTATTTATTTTAAGCATAAATGAGCCTTTACTCTGCCGACATAGTGAAAGGCAGCTTCTTAGTTACCTGATCTGCCGCTACTCAGGCTCTAAAACTAAACCTCTCATTCACTGACGATGCTCCGAACATTTAAGGTTAAATGTATTGATGCACCTATATGCAAACTTTCAGGGGAAAATAAGTGTTTTTAAATAATCTATATATAATTGTTTTATGTAGTTAACTCCTTGTGTTAGGACTTTGTTGTTGTTATTAAGAATGGGGTCTCTGTGTGGTAATAAGATAGAAGAATGTTTAACCTTATGAAAAATTGTGCAAGTTGACATCTATATAACAATAATCATATTAAAAAGGAAATATTTAGTAGTAATACCAGAACCAATAAACAAGCAGCTTATTACTCTATACTCAAATCTGAAATCATTTAACCCAATTGTCTGTTTAAATGCCAGATTTCTGCACATGTCCTTTTTATTTCTGAATGTTTTTGAACAAGAAAAGAACAAAAAGGAAGTGCTACCTAAGGAACTGAGTACATGTTGATGTGTGTCTGCTTCAGAGAGGAAAGTGAGAGTGTGCTGACGCTGAAGGGACTAACCCCCACTGGCATGCTACCAAGCGGAGTTCTGTCCGGTGGCAAGGAAAAGCTGCAGAATGGTAAGACTGTCACAAAGACTCACAAGGCCCCCCATCCACAGCCCCCAAAGATGGATTCCCACACACATATCCCCCTCACAAAGCAGAACTCTGAACAAAGGTCTAACTCAGTGTATGGAGAGGTTTTTATACACACCTTGACTTTATCCCACAGTTATGCCCCTGTATTTAGTTTAATCCAACTAAGCAAAACTAGCTGCTCTATGTGGCTTTCTTTCAATTTTAATCTATTTTTGTGTTTCTGGATAAATACAAGCTTCCCCAACAATGTCAAGTAGATATTCTTCCAACCTTTGTCTTCTTCACTGTGTCCTCTCTTAACATCTGGCATTAATACCCAGTCTTCCAGGCCTGTTTTCTGTTTTCCACTGGTTTTATCTCAAATATTACTTATGTCTTTTTCTTTCTCCTTTCTCCCTAGAAACTGCAGGTATAATCGGTTTGTGCAAGTATTTTGTTGTATTATCTTTTTTGTTTTTGTGAGACAAATTTAGAGTTCAGTTCACCCTCTCAGTTCCAAACTCTCCCTCAGCGAGTCTGACAAGCTGTTGCAGCTCGGAAGCTGAAAAGGCTTTCTGGAATCACCTTTAGGAGTGCTTCAAATTGAGTCGGACTTCTGACAACTTCATTGGCCAGATTTAGAGAGCGAGTTGTGAATCTCAGCAGTGTTCTGTCAGGTTAGATGTAGCTCAGGCAGTGAATTGGAATTGACACAAACAACTGTGAGTGAAAGGAGGGGATAGCTGCTGTCTGCCTTGTCATTCCCGAAATAAAGCAGAAATCCAGACCACTTGCCTCTCTTCTCACAGGTTCTCACGCCACATCAGCTAGCATTTTCCTGAGTATGATACTAGGTTGTCACAGAGCATGCTGTCATTTGACATTGTGCATAGTTTCAGTCAGGTTGCCACTTAAGTTTGGACATTAGATTTATAAAATTGTGCTGTTTGCTTAAGTCAAACAACATGATGCTAGTTAACAGGAAAATGTGCAAAACCTTGAACTCATCCAAAATGGCATTTTAAGTTTTGGTATGTGTTTTTCTTCACCCAGTCTTGCTTCTGTCATAGCATTTTGTAGGGGTTATCAGTTCCCGTTCTGCCCACTGGTACATGCTGCCTGCTAGCTCATTCAGATCGCTAGAGAACTCATCCTGAACTACTTCACAGAGTAATGAAGACAGCATTAGGAGGAGTATACCCTTCCCTTCATTATTACGAGAGACAAAATCAACAGCTATTAATGGATAAACATAGTTTTATTAATGTTTGGGCGGTGATATTATTTCAGACTTTTTTAAATTAACTTATTAGCTGATGTTTGTATACTTCAGCCAGCATCTGCCACTGTAATAGGGTGGATTAAAAGTTGAAATGTTGGGGAAACCCTGAGCTCAGGGGTGATTTTTGAGGCTGATATGTAGAGCCAGCCCCTACTGGCAATCAAGGGTATTACATTTTACTGTTATGAGATAGTCATCTGATAAAGACGGTTCTATAGATTATCCGTCCATCAGTTATCTGTACCTGCTTATTCCAGTGCAGGTTAGCTGGAGTTATGTCATTAGGTTACTGCAAACTGGGTTGTGGGTTTTCTACCGATGCATAAACACAAACAGTCACAATATAAACCTGTGGGTCCAGTACATACCTACTGGCTCAATTAGCCATCAGACTGATAACACCTACAGAAAGGCCATGAGAACAAGACTGGCTGCTCTCTTTGGAGAAAAAAGTGAGCAAAGCTGACACTTATGCTAAGCTGAGTCATGCAGGATGAGATATTCATCTCTGTAGAAGCTTGACCTCTTTCATCTAGAAAAACAAGCGTAGTTTTACATTCTTTTACAGCAGCTTAACTTAGCATCCATCTGTGAGGGTTTTTTTTTTCTGGTCAACCACTTAGGCACCTGAAGAAAGACAGAAGCAGTCGTAAAGATTACCATTTGTAAAAAATGGTATGATGCCGAGACTTTCTTTTTTTAAATATATTTGAAAGCAGCTGACATTAAAGAGAACCCGAGTGAAGGTAGAGTGATGTTCGGAGATTCCTGTTGCAACATTAGTAGAATCACATTGCTCCCCTCATTTAGGCAGACACCAGTGTGCTTCTACTGCGATGTTGACCCTATCATCTGTGCTCTTTTTGTATGTTGCTGATTTGCTTTCTTTTTTCTGTGTGTGTGTGTGTGTGTGTGGTTTCTAATCATCTTCATGGACATGTGTTCCATCCACTTCTGTACTGTGAATCTGTTGCCTCCTGTCTCTCCCCTGTTTTTCTGTGACGCTGATTTTATACTCTGTGTAAATTTGTAATCTCCAAGATGACTGTTGTTAATTGGTAAGTGGCAGAAAGGTTTTTTTTCCCTCATACTCAGTTATAGTAAGCAATGCTTTTGATATTTTTATATCAAAAGATGCTTAACCAGTTGCTCTGTCATGTCACACGATACAGCTCCATGTTTTTACAGTACGGTGCCATAGTCTCAAATAAGCAGCAACCATAATAACCACAATCCCACTTAAATCTTATCTGTTTTCCATTCGTTTTATTTCCAGCTCTGCTCTTTTGATGTTCTTACTTACCAGAAACAAACTGTTTGTCCAGCTTTTTTCTGTATCGTATTTGCTATGATTGTCAGCATCCATTCTTTTCAATCACTACATCCCCTCTCTTGTTAGACTTTTTCAGAGTACCTCAATGATGCAATCCTCTCCATGAGGTTTGCTGCCACAAATGTGTTTCATTCCCTTTACAGATCTGGAACATATCACAAAGCTAAGGCTCATCCCTCTCCTCCTTCCTCCACATTTTCCACTCTTTTGCTAACATCCATGTGTCCTTTCGTCACAAAATGTGAAGATGACGTTAACCTTTGTCTGCATTGGCTTTCTTTGCTGCTCATTGACTTGTTCCTGGGACAAATTGAACTCCTCTGCTCACTTTTCTCATTCATTTTGCAACCCTCCTCTTCTTCTCTTCAGCTACTATTGAAGCTATTGAGGCTGACGAAGGTAAATGGGTCTGGCTGCCCTCTTCTGTTGCTTTTCATGGCAATAGACAGGGGGCTCCGCTGGGTTTTCATCCATCTCGCTGGTGCTTGAATAGAGTGTGTTTGGGTGTTTGGGCTAACAAAATGTGGCGTAGTATTAACAGAGAAAAAAGAAGTAAGTAAGTCAGGATATCCTGTGGCCGCTCGTTTTAAAGGGGAATGCATTTCATAGCACAGATTTCATGATCACAGAGGCCGCAACTGTGATTCTGAGTGAGTGCAAAGCAAAATCCTCACGTTCTTTCATAGCAATATGTAGTTTTACTTCCACAAGTACACGAATATCAGTGCTGTGTATACATGTGATAGTACATACAGCAAGCTGTGATGAAATCAGTTTATCTACAATGGCTAAAACTGCTTGCATTGCATTTAAATAGAATCTCTATATATACTTTGTCATGCAAAAATAGAGATTGTAGTTAAGGAAATGCACATTCACACTCACACTGTGGAAAGTTAAACTACATCAGGTCTTCTGGCAGCTGTAGTAAGCCTCCACCAGATACCAGAAACTCGCCCTTAAAGCCCCGGAAAACCTGGCTTTTAATTTTACCATTTTACCTAAACAAACCCCTCCCCACTAAAGCAACACAAGAGCAAAGATGTTTAAATTCAGAAAAGGTGTTTTGGGGCCTTTAAGAGATGACAAGTCCCACAGACATCATTTTAAAATATTTACCTCTATAAAAATCCCTTTACATCATGATAGAATTTGTTAATAACACCACAAAGAATATTAAATTGCAAAGTAAGTGACATTTGTAATGATAATGCTGCTTCTCTCTTTTATTTTTAAAGGATAGTGTACTATTTGCGCTGCTCTCACACAATACAGTGAAGTCTTGCTATGAAAGCTTCTTATGTTTCCTCCCCTTTGAAACAACTGAAGCAGTTGTGCATTGTTGTTGCTGTTGTATTAATAAACAAATTTCTTTAGAGCTAAATTTGACTTGAATGAATAATCCTCCGCAGGAGTAATCTAAAATGGATTCTACCTTATTTTAAAAAAAATAAAAAAATGTTTTATCATCGCCTTTGGCGCAAGAACAACCTCAACTGCGAGCTAAATAGTAGTACGCCAGCTGCTATTTACGTTAAAATTGTCCGGTACTTCCTCTTTAGCCCTATAGAGGACAGTCCATTGTAGTGTCAAGACTCTTCTCTGCTTCTCTCTCCATGTGGATCTTCTGTGACCCTGCTGTGTTGTGTTCGTTCCTCTGAGCTGCTAATAACCTGTGTCTGACCTGTGCTATGCAGCAACACAACTGTGCAACCCATCATGCCCTTCTCTACGCTCCACAATTTGTCCTCTAAAACTATGCCCACCCCACTCTCCCTTACCCTCACTTCCACCCACCGTCTCATTCCAGTAAAGGGTCATATTTTATATAATCACAGTATTTATTATCATCAAAACCCTCAGTCCTTATGAGAAGTGGAAGTAGCTAAATTTAAACCGTTTTTCAGGTAAAGTGAACCTGAACCAAGCTGGATATTGGAATGATTGGGTTTCCTTGACATTCCCATATTCAGTTCAGTTAAATGTAATCCTGTTTTTATTTCATTCAGATCTCATCATGACTTCCACCCCTCATATCTTCTAGTAAATTTTACTTGCTGCATGCTCCAAGCAGACTAAACAAGTCGTTAGCACCCCAAGTATTCGTAGTGTCTCTGTACATGAGCTCAGTCCCAACGTGGTTCTTTTTTTTTTTTCTTTTTTTTTTTTTTTGTGGAAGTGAATGTCTCAGTGGACTCCACCCTAGTTACTCTTTTTTCTATTACTTTTTCTTCTGTTATTATTTTCTCTTTGCTCATTCCCTTTTTTTTGTTGTTTTAAGCTGTGATGTGATGGGGTGATCTGGACATTCGGGGTCCTCAGGTGTTCTGAAATGTGCTTTGATGTAGAGACATGTTGAAGATTTGACCAAATTGAAGTACAACAAGGCCATTAGATGCTCCTGCGTTGTAGAGGTCTTTATACAGATAGTGATTAAACCATGGATGAGTGTTACAGTGAAAACCTGTCGACCCTGATGCCAGCAGCCCCCGTTTAAAGATTTAGAGGAATTATTTGACCCTTTAGTCTGTCCTACAACTACAACTACATTCTTGAAACTCTGATAAGTGTTACATTTGAGTTGTTCTTTCATAAACATGAGTTTTATACCTCCCAGAGCACATTTTCATCAGAAAATAATCATTTAAAATCATCAGTGATGTAAAATAAATGTCTATTCAGAAAACATTTAAACATGAGTGGTTGGAGAGGTATTCAAGCTTTTTATGTTTAATTAAAAGAATAGTTCAACATTTTGGAAAATTCACTGTATTGCTTCCCCAGATAGAGTTACACGAGAGGGTTTAATCTATTCTCACGCATATTATTTAAATTTTAGATTACAATATGCAATGTAATTTACTTCCATCCAGTCAAAGTTAGCAAAACGTCAACCATGCCAGGATTTAAAGCCTTCAACATCTGCACCAGCTGTTTCTAGCAGTTTTATGTAGATGATAGTTGTCCATAGCTAGAGCTAACAAGGCTAAACTAATTATAGCTTTTGTAAATAACACCAACTTGCTGAGGTCCAAACCCTTTGATATTTTTTGTCTGTATGTATTAAACAAATATGTAAAATAAGTCAAATTTATTTTACTAGCACCTATCAAAATAACTATACTTTTACTATAATGTATTATTTACAGTTTTTCCTTCACTCCTAGCATGTTAAGCTAACCAGCATTAGTCACACTTACTTTATTAATCTTCTCATTTAACTCTACCCCAGAAAGTGTGTATTTTCCAAACTATTGACCTATTGCTTAAAAGTTGTGTTTTTACAGATCGGCATCACTCAAGTTATCATTCATACAAACGGTGCCTTTACATTACAATAAAATGAACTGTTGTTAGATTATCCAACACATGCTCCAATGCAGACTTCATGCTATCTCAGTAAGACGAGTTTCTTTTTCTATGAACTGAAATCAAACCAAAAAATTTCCAAATCTGATGATGTGTGGATGAATGTGAGCAAGTGTGACTCCATTATTTTATTTGTTTACGGCCTCTCTTTTTAAAATCACCCCTCATTTCTCCCCTTCTTTCCCATTTTTCTCACGTTTCAACAGCCATCAAAGGCTTCTCACCCCAGCACAAGATCACTAGCTTCGAGGAAGCCAAGGGTCTGGACCGCATCAATGAGAGGATGCCGCCGAGGCGAGACGCCCTGCCCTCCGACGCCAGCCTCAACTCTCTCAACAAGGCTCTGTCCTCAGAGACCAACGGCACAGACGCCAAAGGGAGCACCAGCAGTGGCAGCAACATCCAGTGAAGGCCGGCAACAGCAGGCGCCACCGTGGCCGACGGGGCTGCCTGGCCCCCAGCCTCAACACGGCCCGCTACCACAGAAAAGGGGCAAAGGGTGAAGAAGGAGTGAAATTGTAAAAGGGGGGAGGCAACTATGGCTGAAACTTGGGGGACATCTCACTTGCTAGTCTTTGGAAATGCCTTCATAATATTATTTCATAGTCAAATCTGCTAAGTTATTGTCAGGTCACTTTTCCGAATGGTCCGGCCTTAAACATGGCCGACTGTATACCACACCAGTCTATCAGTAAGAAAGAGAGAAACAGGAAAGAGAGACCCTAGAAGCCATTGGTTTCCTTTTTTTTTTTTTTTTTTTTTTTATTTTGTTTTAATTTTTCTTGGAAGACCCTTGCTCATTTACACCAAAATGGAAAGTTGTGTAACTTCTTACTAACTATTGTACGTTTACAAAAATACAGCACTAAAAAGGACAGAACATGAGATAATGTTTTTAACATATAAGGGTGTACAAACTAAATAAGGACTATTTATTGATAACTTCTTTCTTTTTTTTTGCTACTCTTATGAAATAGCTCAGAAATTAATTAGGCAGTCTTAAAAAGAATGTTGCAATGTTGTCAAAATGCCAAATAATGGAACGTTTTATGGTTTTGTACATATTATGCTTACCTCAGGTTCTTTTGGTGTGTGCTTTGACCTGATTTTTCTGTATAATGGCTAAATAACTTGGTAATGAATACCTATTTTCTTGAGTTTCATAACTGGAATTTACACTTACCTATCTATCATTTGCAAATATGTTTATTTTTGTCCTTTTATTTTTTGGAAGGGAGGGTGGGGTGGGTGGGGTAGATTTATTGTGGCTTGCTGGAACTGAGTGTTCATTTTTTCTCTTTTTAAGTATTGCGAACAAAGTAAAAATAGAGAAGCTATATTGTGTAAAAAAAAAAAGAGAGAGAGATTACAATAAACTTAAAGTGTCTGCCTATGCATGTTTTATAAAAATCAAACAAAGGAAGTAGAAAATCTGAATACCTTTGGCTGTGGAGGCCTGTTTTGAGATATATTGCGCTTTAGTGAACATATACTGGAAACATATACCTGCATACTTTCAAATAGCACCATGATGCTCTATGCCTTCAACTCCTTTTGTAATTGAAGCATTTAATTATCTAAGATGGATGAGGAAATCATATTTTTAACCTGCGCTTGTAAGTGCACACAGTCCAATTAAGCATGTTTGGCAAATCTTGTGAGGTGTGTGGTTACATGTGGAACTCCAAAATGCATGATTAGCTGTTTGTGTCATATAACAGGTGAATCAGTTTTGTTTTGTTTTGTTTTGTAAATGTGCCACAGAAAGTGTAATTTGATTCCTATTACTATTATTTGGAACTCTGCTTTGTATATCAGTTACAGGTTTGATACTGCTCAATACTTTAAGATGAAACAAAAGAAAAAAAAAACGACTTAGATCTTTTTTAAGAACTGCTTTAAGTGCCCAAGTAATTCACTACACGACATGAAGCCTTGCTTTTTGTAATTTAACTTCAAAACTGTTGGCAAATGAGGCATGCACTTGCAACTATGAGAAGTATTTTATATAACTGTTCAATAAAAATGTGCATGAATTTCAACTTGAGATGACGCTGTGTGTCTTGTTTTTATGTCACCCGAGCTGGTCTGCAGACACCCGCCAGCACAGGGGGCAGCCATGTTTGTAGGCACCTTTGTATTTTCCAGCAAGATTACAGGTTTCCATTCACCATAATTCAAAACCACAAGGACACCAGAGACATCAGCATTAGAGAACATAGTTAAAATATCCTGTACACAAAAGGGAATAAATGCCTTGAAAGAGTTTTAAGACAAAACTGCAGTTCTATCCCTCTTTGCACATGTCTGTTGAATTAAGTGTCTTTTTGTTATGTACAACTCTTCTTAACTAAACAATCAGTCATTGGCTTCTCACTGTGTTGATGGGAATCTGTATTTTGGCCATTTTTCAACCAAGGTGTTTCCTCCTAACCTTGGAGACTTCTTTGATTAAACTCAGATGACTGAGCCAAGATCCCTGAAGCATATCTGTGTGCATGTTTACATGTGGTGGAATTTGTTTTCCACAACTCTGGTCTAGACATAATCAAAAGGCTGAATTAGTACACATCAATTTACCTGTGTCAAAGCCCTTATTTGTTTTCTTAGTGTGTTTTTTGTGTTTTTGTTTTTTTGGGGGGGTCTTCCTCATAAGCAATTTAACCAATAGGCTAGCTCAAATTAAAGGAAGTCCATTCTTACATCCTGTTTTTTTGGGGTAGTGTGGAGGGGGGCAAGAAGCAGGCAAGTGAGTTTCCCTATTGTGGAGGTGACAATGAATTGGAAAGAGAAAGCAGTCAAATTTCAGCAATGCTCTCATGTTCACAGCTTCTGCTACTCAGTTTAAAAATCAGTGCAGTCTTTTGTAAAATGAGATTAAATGATTTTTCAAACATTGTAGTGCCACATTTCCATATTTCATTATGTTTCAGGCTCCTCTAAAAACAATAGTGTCTTTCTTCCAGAGACAATTGTGACTGGGTAACTGCAGAGGCCAGATGCATAGAACCCATCATTTTATGCAGAAACATCTTATGTAGAGACAAAAGCTAAATTTAATTATTTAAGCTATGCTAAGCCAAGCCAACTTTATTTAAAAAAGCAGTTTATGACAGCAACCACTGAACAAAGTGCTGAACATAAAATAACTAAAACCAATAAAACATTAGATAATAAAAGACAATAGAATCAGTAAAACAGTAAAATATGCATTCTGTCTGTTTCATTTTCATCGATCTCAATTGTTAAATTGTACACACATATATGAGCCTGGTTTTCACTCATTTAAATACACTGTTTGCACCACAGCTTAATAGGCATGCATGACAACAGACAACTGTAGTAAATAATTGTAAGTTTATAAAATGTGGAACTGCAACGCTCAATAAGGTGGAGAAAATTAAATCAGTTTTATTTAGAGGTATATAAAGCGCCATCAGGCACATTCCGACACTTCCTTTCTGCAGTATAGTCATCAATTAACTGTACATTCATGTGCAAACATTAAGTCCAGTTATCATGATGGCTCCAGGACTACATTATACATGGCTGAAGTTATTTGTAGGAAGCACAATTAAATAAAAGCATAGTGGACTAAGAGTTATTTTGTTCTGTTTTGGTGTATCCTTCCTTGTGTTCTGTGTCTAGCTTTTTTAAGTTCATCTTGAGTTTTCAGTGTAATGTCCTGCCCTCTTCTTCTCCCACAAACCTGGTTTTTAGTTTCCTCATCACCTGCTCTTTGTTTTGTAGTTAGCTCCCTCCAAATAAATCCCCCAAGTTTACATTTGCTCATGCCGGGTCCTCTGTTGATGTCACTGCTGCTTTTGAACACTGGCGCAGTCTTGTTTTCCTTTGTGCCTGTTTCATTGTATTTTCGTCTTTTGGTTTCCTGCTTCCTACTCGACTGACTCCAGCCTTTTAGTCCTGTGCTTGGTTTCTTCTTACCATGGAACATTACAACAAAACATATTACAAAATATAATTTAAAAAAAATCAGAAAAGAAAATGATCAGCCTTTATTTTAGTGAAGAGGTTTGTTTTATAGGATTAAATTCCATTGTGTTTTCTTTCCATTCCCACCTCAGATCACATACTGATTGCTCTAAAAATGTGTTTATGCTTGGTCTCAGGAATGTGATGCGTGCACATTTTCACCATCCATTGTCTTTATATGACAATGTGTGTAAGTCAAACAATTGGTGCAAATCTGAAATGTGTGGAAATGTTCCTTCATTAACTTCCTCCATCACTTTGTGTGTAGGAAAAGTTGTTCTAATTTACTAATGTAAATGAGATATTTTGAGACAAAAAAAGTCTGTTTTTTTTAGATAAGTCTGAAACAGTCAAACACAAGTCTGAAAAAAAATATGGAAAACTTGAAATGCTTCAGAAAAAAACCATCAGGATTATCTGTTGCTAGAAATAAGGCTGAACTTTTCAGGTAGCAGAGAGTTTATCTGCATACTTTCTGAAGACATTGTTCCAGAAACAGTGAAGAATAGTAAGACGTCATGGCTGGTCTTTGTGCAGCTCCATTGGGCTGTCAACTGTTTATCATCGGTTCCAGCTCTTCATGGGCAAAACAAGCTGCCATTTTATGATTGTATCTTTTTGTTTTAGCTTGTTTTATGATGCATGCATCTAACAATTGGGGCAAAACTAAAATGTGTGGAACTGTGTTTTAATAAACTTCTTCCACATGACATGTTTATCTTTACATAATTGCTTACATCGCTAATAAATTGGCTTTTGCTCTGTCTCCTCCCACATGCCAAGTGTTGTCAGACCAGGAAAAAATAAGTGATGGGAGTTGCCTTAAACACATTATTCCAAACTGAGATTGTTGTTAAATGGATGCAGGTTTGTATCAAGTGGGCTGCCTTGTGTTAAGTCTCTGCATCCACCCACTTTACATCAGGAAGGGAAGCCTACCCTTCTTTATCTGAAAGGAAGTGCGAAAATAAGCATCAGCGGCGGAGTGCCCAAGCTTGGACACCTTTTACACTGACCACTCAGCTCGAGTCTGTGAGAGAAGTCAGCGAGAATCACACCATCACCATGGAGCCCATCAAGGTTTTTGTCTTCCTGCTGCTGGTGTCTCTCCATGTCTCCACAGGTAGGATGAGGATTCACACTGACTTTGGCTGAACAAAACTTGGTTTGACAAAGATAAACATCTTTAACTCTTAAAAAAAACTACTGCAGACAAAGAGTCTCCACTGGTCTGAAAAAGAAAACTAAACTTCTTAAACAGTACAGTTACTTCTATAATCTGTTTTGTTTAAAGAAATTCATCTATTTTTGTGTACACTGGGACTGATTAGATCACGTTTTATCCTTGCTTTTTTTTTCTTTCCAGTGCAATTGAGACTTGTTTAGGTATGCACAAAGATAAAGATCACACTGATGTTTGAAAGAGACTCACACTTTGAACGTTGCCTTTGATACGTCCACTCAGCGGGAGCTTTTCCGTTTATCCAGCCTGGGATAAGCTCTCTAAGTAAACACATATATGTGCTTTTGCTTTCACTTGTCCTCAAATTTTTACTGCAAATTTTACACTAACATTGTTTTAAGTAGTTTTTTTTTTCAGTTATTATTGTATGATTATTTGTATTGATTGTTGTTTATTTTAAATTGTATTTTATGTACAGTGTTGTCTTGCTGGCTATTCCTTTAGAATAATCTAAAGTGCCAAACCCTTGCCTCTTGGTTAAAGGAAAGGACAAATACATTGGCCTCTGAAATGTTTGTTTTTCCCTGAGCAGAGCCAAAAGAACTATTAACTAGCCCTGTGTTGGGCTGATAGGTGATCTAACAGCAGATAGCCAGTGGGAAACAGACTGCGCCCTCTCTCACAGAGACAACTGATTATTGTCTTGAGACTAAAAGGTCCCAGCTGGCAACAAATCCACTTCCAGGAGTAAACATCTGGAGGAAACACCCCTGCTAAAGCCATGCCATTAAAGTGTGAGAGATGCCAATAATGTGTCATATTGGGCTTCAGGACTTATCTTTAGAAATGGGGACAGTTTTGGAGGCTTGATTTTGGTAGTTTCAGAAAAATCTGAAGACACAACTTCATCAAACATAGAACTCAAGCTTTTGAGATTCGTTTCAGATGTTAGTAGCTTGATATGAGCTTCACACTGGTGGCTTTACTTGGGCGTGTCTAAACTGACTTGAAGGATATGGTCCAAAATACCCAAAACTTGATTTGAATTTTTCTATGACTCAAAGACCCTTTCATCTGATGCTCTGTAGTGAAATACACTGAATGAAATCATCACACAGCAGTGAAGACAGGAAGCCTGACATAGGGCATGGGACAACAATTGTATGTCTGTAACAGGATGCAGCTTCACACTTGGAACAGAGGATGTCCAACTCAACATGCCACAACCTCTACTTGTATCTTGACTTTTTGGCCTCAGTCTGACACTTGGAGCAAAAAGGCTTTTGTCTCCAGAAAGTGGCCTTTAAAACCATGCCAAGCAGGAATTTAGCAAATATGAATCTGTCTAAGGAAATGTCTTGCACAGACAAACTTATGCTTAAAGTTTTTGTGTTGCAGTGGTTTTGAATATTGCCCAGTAGCCTCAGACAATGAGGATGTAGAACACACAGAGCCTGGAGAATTCTCAGGCTCTGAGAGTATGTGTTATCTCATCTGTCGAAAAAAGAAAAATCTCTGCAGACAATATATATTATGAAAGCAGTCACAGGTCAATAAGTTATTTCTGTATGGTCACAGTTATTTTTCTGCTTCACAGTTTCAATGGTTGAAATTGAACAGTCAAACAGCGTAACATAAGTATGAAATTAAAACATTTAATTAGCTGGATTTGAGACAGAATTGTCCACCTGTTTGCAGGTTCATCAGCCTGCTCCATGGAGTCTAAAGTCTGGAATCAGACAAGAATTTTAAATAAACAAATATATTCTGAATATTTACCCTTATTCGCTTTCTTGTATTGGGTGTTACAAGATGAATATCACCCTCATGTTGCTAAGTTGAATACATGGTTAAAGTCAGAAGCTACGTATTACAGCTAAAGACAAAAAATGTGGTAACATTAATAGGAAATATATTAATCCATGGCTATGCATTACTAAGTTGTTGCTACAGATTACTATTTGGGAATGAGATAATTAACTCTTAGCAGCATATTAGTTACGGTTGAGACGTGATATTGACACTGTGGCTTCAAGAAAACAGGCAAGCTCCCTTATAGCACATGTATAACAAGAAAAAACATTAACTTAATTTTAATTATAGGATTGATTATAATGATGTTAACAAGCTTGCTGGGTTTGCCTGACTGAATAGTTTGCTATAAGACAACAGACAGGCCACAGGTACACTATTTAACATTGGCTCAAATGCTTTATTGTTCCTCCAAAACTACAAATCCCCCCAAAACTTGCAACCGAATGCCTATTCTGTCTGTGGTAGTCCTGGAGGAACAT
Organism: Melanotaenia boesemani; assembly: GCF_017639745.1. Classification (NCBI taxonomy): domain Eukaryota; kingdom Metazoa; phylum Chordata; class Actinopteri; order Atheriniformes; family Melanotaeniidae; genus Melanotaenia; species Melanotaenia boesemani. The sequence goes on along the minus strand of NC_055686.1, from coordinate 16,686,267 downwards.
ACATCCTACTCAAACACACCCCGAATATTAAAGAACAAGATGGTCTGTTATGATGATATTCTGCAATCATGTGGTGACACCTTAATGATCCAGTCCCACTGCATTAGCAGTTCATGCTATGACTTAAAGCCAAGCATACACTTACCTTTTAACATCACGTTCATGGAGGCAACCAGCTCCATCCTGAGAGTAATTTTTCACACACTTACTTGTGGAGTAAGCTTGTTACCACAGAATTCCATTAGGAAGCAGAAAAGAGAACTAAGTGTGGATACAGTTCCCGAATTTAGGGTGTAAACAAAACAGGGTGACAACAGGGGAGGTTAGCATTTGGTTAATTTTGAGATCATGGCAGAAAAACCCACATTAGTAGTATCATTGAACGCCTGTGAAATCTGCAAACGATGCACGCCATACTTTGTCTTTTAAACTTTCATTAATTTTTGCACGTGTTCACCCTGTTACTCTACAAAACTGGTCCCTACACTGGCCCTGCCAGTTACTTACCGATACTGCCGCTTAGGACCGTGTAGCATTAATTTCCAAGGATATACACAAACAGCACTTCAAACAAATGGAAAATATGCAAGGTAGCCATGATATACATATGTATATTTAAAAGTAAATAAATTCAGGGCTTCAGTTATCTCATTCCCCTGCATTAGCCTAGTAATGCTTGTCTATGAGAAAACTATCTTTTTCCAACAAGCTATAATCTGTGACCACAACCCTGTAACATGTAGCTTCTCATAATCTGTGGCCATGCAATAACATGTATTGTTTTTCAGTGTCACTTGAAGAGCTCTGTACTATTCTAACTCTTCATTACCAATCACAAAGTTCATCTGTCTTGATTCAACCATTTGATCTAATCTAGCATCAGTCATTAAATAGCTTACATACATAAGGTGCTTTACAAAGTTAAGGGCACTTCCTTCATAAAATGGTTATTTCCAAGTCTTTCTTGGGCTAGGAAAGGCCTCTTTCTTGCATTGGGGTAACACAAACTGCAGCACTTTTGATTTGATACACAAGCTAGCTGTGTTCCCATTTCCAAGCTTCCTGCTATGCTAGCTAGTAAGCTAAAATTGTGGTATCGATCTTTTCCTTTAACCTTCACCAGAGCATAGACAAAATTAAACAAATAGGAACATTTTATTAATTAGAGCTCAGATTGATTCTGTATTTTAAGAAGTCCATTCTGGTGATCCAGCAGTTTTAACCAACTACAGGCCAATATCAAATTTGTGCCTCTTGTCAAAAATGATTGAATGTCTTGTGTGTGATCAGTTTTTATATTCAAATGAGCTTCTTTCAAATTTGCAATCAGGTTTTAGGAAAAAAAACACAGTACTGCTGCTATTGAAGCCCTTTTGTAATACTCCTGGATGCATTTTGTGTTTGCTGCAGCCCACTTGTTTACATTAAGATATTTATTTTTGTGTTATTCTTTTACAAGTGTTAATCTACAGATTTTATTCATGATTTTATAGAGGGTACAAATGAAACGGATACTGGGGTGCAAGAACAAGCAGCATCACCTTCACCAAAGACAGTAGCTGAAGCAGCATCATTAGGTATGGAAACTGGCAACAATTATTTATTTTAACACTGTGTTATACATAATGAATCATTGAAGGATATTTCATTACAATGCTCATACATATACAAATTAAATTAGAAGCAAATTAGAAATTTCAATGACAATGTGCACAATTAAAGCCATAACAATTGAAATAATAACTAGTTTTGTGGGATTTCTTTCCCATATGTTCAGCTCTATTCAGCACTATTTTATGGTGGAAATATTATGTAGACTGAGTAATAGAAACCTGTTCATGGCCTCGTTTTCTTTCTCTTTCTAGGAACAACTAAATCTGTGAAGGATCCTTCACCTACAGGAGCATCTACACTCCACCCTAAAGGCAACACTTCACTATCAGTTTCCCAGGAGCCCAATGAAAGTTAGACTTTCTATTAATCTTTTTATTCCTTTTAATTAGTTTATTGAAGATTTGTCATAATCTAATACATGCTTTTACATAGAGATGGTGTAAAAGAAAAATAGTCTAATTTGTCTGAAAAAACAATTTACATAATCAATTAGGCTTTGTTGTAATAACTTTCTGAAATCAAATTAATCTAGTTCATCTAATCAGAACTCAAAACAACTGTCTTGTGTCATGTTTTGACCTTTTGTGAGGAGTTGATGGGTTAAATATGGGACTATATCAAAAGATTCCCAAGGTAAGACATGAAATTCTAGAAAGAGCTTAGCATGTATACTCTTAATTTTCTTCCATTTGGTTGACTAACGGTTGTTTGCATGATAGGAAAGTATGACTTAGTTGTTGTCATGGTTCAGTTTGCATGGATGCTTCTTCAGGTGAGATGAGTCAAAAACATATATATATATATATATTAAGCTCCCCTAATTTTTAAATTACGTCTGGTCCGGGCTAAGCCTGGGGTGTCCTCAAAAGCTGGAGACACCCCTGGTGTCAAATGTGAATGCATGCACATAATTTCCTTCTCACATTTTGTGGTGTGGCAGTGTCGCACCACAAAGGTGGCAGAAGTGTCAGAATCAGACATGGACATTGGTAAAAGTTATTTAGCTCAGCCTTACTTTGTGCTAAAGAAAGATAACTTGCATTTTGTGGCAAGTGGTTCTTTGTCTGACTCTATGGGAGCTGCCTCAACTACTCCCTGTATAAACCCTCAGATGTTTTGTGGAGATCGTTTTCATTTTGTACCTTTTACTGTGCAGCAAGTGCATAAGGCCCTCAAATGTTTAAATCACAGAAAACCTCCTGGACCTGACTTGATAGAGCCTTATTTTTTTTTTTTAATGGCTGCTGATTTTATTACACAGCCTCTAACGATACTTTTAAATCTTTCAATTGAAAGTAAAGAAATTCCATCCGTTTGGAAGTCAGCTTTTGTTGTTCCTCTTTTAAAAGGAGGTGATCCAGCAGTTTTAACCAACTACAGGCCAATATCAAATTTGTGCCTCTTGTCAAAAATGATTGAATGTCTTGTGTGTGATCAGTTTTTATATTCAAATGAGCTTCTTTCAAATTTGCAATCAGGTTTTAGGAAAAAAAAAAATACACAGTACTGCTGCTATTGAAGCACTCTTGTAATACTCCTGGATACATTTTGTGTTTGCTGCAGCCCACTTGTTTACATTAAGATATTTATTTTTGTGTTATTCTTTCACAAGTGTTAATCTACAGATTTTATTCATGATTTTATAGATGGTAAGACAAATGAAACGGATACTGGGGAGCAAGCACAAGCAACATCACCTTCACCAAAGACAACAGCAGCACCATTAGGTATGGAAACTGGCAACAGTTATTTATTATAACACTGTGTTATCCATAATGAATCAATGAAAGATATTTTATTACAATGCTCATACATATAAAAATTAAATTAGAAGCAAATTAGAAATTAGAAACATTTTAATGACAATGTGCACAATTGAAGCCGTAATAATTGAAATAATAACTAGTTTTGCGGGATTTCTTTCCCATAATGTTCAGCTCTATTGCTCTAGTCTGTCCCTCATATATATATATATATATATATACATATATATATATATATATATATATATATATATATATATATATATATATATATATAAGCCTAGGGTGTCCTCAAAAGCTGGAGACACCCCTGGTGTCAAATGTGAATGCATGCACATAATTTCCTTCTCACATTTTGTGGTGTGGCAGTGTCGCACCACAAAGGTGGCAGAAGTGTCAGAATCAGACATGGACACTGGTAAAAGTTATTTAGCTCAGCCTTACTTTGTGCTAAAGAAAAATAACTTGCATTTTGTGGCAAGTGGTTCTTTGTCTGACTCTATGGGAGCTGCCTCAACTACTCCCTGTATAAACCCTCAGATGTTTTGTGGAGATCGTTTTCATTTTGTACCTTTTACTGTGCAGCAGGTGTATAAGGCCCTCAAATGTTTAAATCACAGAAAACCTCCTGGACCTGACTTGATAGAGCCTTATTTTATTTTTTTTAATGGCTGCTGATTTTATTGCACAGCCTCTAATGATACTTTTAAATCTTTCAATTGAAAGTAAAGAAATTCCATCCGTTTGGAAGTCAGCTTTTGTTGTTCCTCTTTTAAAAGGAAGTGATCCAGCAGTTTTAACCAACTACAGGCCAATATCAAATTTGTGCCTCTTGTCAAAAATGATTGAATGTCTTGTGTGTGATCAGTTTTTATATTCAAATGAGCTTCTTTCAAATTTGCAATCAGGTTTTAGGAAAAAAAAACACAGTACTGCTGCTATTGAAGCCCTTTTGTAATACTCCTGGATACATTTTGTGTTTGTTGCAGCCCACTTGTTTACATTAAGATATTTATTTTTGTGTTATTCTTTCACAAGTGTTAATCTACAGATTTTATTCATGATTTTATAGATGGTAAGACAAATGAAACGGATACTGGGGTGCAAGAACAAGCAACATCACCTACACCGAAGGCAACAGCAGCACCATTAGGTATGGAAACTGGCAACAGTTATTTATTATAACACTGTGTTATCCATAATGAATCAATGAAAGATATTTTATTACAATGCTCATACATATAAAAATTAAATTAGAAGCAAATTAGAAATTTCAATGACAATGTGCACAATTGAAGCCATAACAATTGAAATAATAACTAGTTTTGTGGGATTTCTTTCCCATATGTTCAGCTCTATTCAGCACTATTGTATGGTGGAAAAATTATGTAGACTGAGTAATAGAAACCTGTTCATGGCCTCGTTTTCTTTCTCTTTCTAGGAACAACTAAATCTGTGAAGGCTCTTCTACCTACAGGAGCATCTACACTCCACCCTAAAGGCAACACTTCACTATCAGTTTCCCAGGAGCCCAATGAAAGTTAGACTTTCTATTAATCTTTTTATTCCTTTTAATTAGTTTATTGAAGATTTGTCATAATCTAATACATGCTTTTACATAGAGATGGTGTAAAAGAAAAATAGTCTAATTTGTCTGAAAAAACAATTTACATAATCAATTAGGCTTTGTTGTAATAACTTTCTGAAATCAAATTAATCTAGTTCATCTAATCAGAACTCAAAACAACTGTCTTGTGTCATGTTTTGACCTTTTGTGAGGAGTTGATGGGTTAAATATGGGACTATATCAAAAGATTCCCAAGGTAAGACATGAAATTCTAGAAAGAGCTTAGCATGTATACTCTTAATTTTCTTCCATTTGGTTGACTAACGGTTGTTTGCATGATAGGAAAGTATGACTTAGTTGTTGTCATGGTTCAGTTTGCATGGATGCTTCTTCAGGTGAGATGAGTCAAAAACAGGAGACACGAGACAGACTTTCTTCCTATGAAAGGACTAGGTGGCTTAAAACGGACTACATACATGTCTCACTCCAACATCTGAAAAGCATATACATATAACTTGAGTACCTCATGAGTTTTTCTCCACTATTTGTCACTTAACAAGTTAGACAGTCACTTATGGACTATCGTATATATTTCCTACTAAAACAATACTATTAGTTGTATAGGACAGTTTTTAAATATTAACTGGATCCAAAGTAGTTTAAGTTTTGTTTGGATTTTAGAGCAGCACTGAAAAAGTTAATGTGCCAAGCCCCTGTCAAATGATTTATTAGATTTGTTTTCTTTCTAATGATAATATGATATTGTTTATCTGCAGGTGCACCCACTACTACCCAAGGTACTGTATATGTTTGCATGCATTACATTTTTGTTTTGTCTTCTAAGATAAACTTCTTCCCCATTAAATATATATATATATAGATAGATAGATAGATAGATAGATAGATAGATAGATAGATAGATAGATAGATAGATAGATAGATAGATAGATAGATAGATAGATAGATAGATAGATAGAGAGAGAGAGAGAATGTCAGACAAATTGTTACCTGTGCATCTAAAATATAAATTGATGTGTCGTGTTTTTGTGATATCAACTAAGTCATTTATTTTTATATGATATCATCAGTTAATCTGGGAGCAGCAGCTCAAACTGCTGGTAAGTAAAACTGTACCACCACACGAGTAGCTCACATGGGGTCATAAATGCAGTCTGAATAATGATCAGAAACTAAAATAATTTCTAATCATGTTGATAAGTGATAAGAGGAAAGCTAACCAAAACTTTTCAGTTCATTTACTCTTATTTGTGGTTTCATTAGAGGACATGGTTTTCCTTTTTTTGTTTGTGTGTTTGTTTGTTTTGGCTTATCTGCTGTAGTAAAACAGTGCACTATCACTTGATTGGTGGGATTTAGCATGTATGGAAAAGAATGGATAAGAAACTAGCAAAATGAGAACAAAAGAGCAAATGAGCAAGTTAAAGCAGCCATGAATTAGCTTCAATGCCAGTTCCCGTCTGCTCAGTCAGAGAAGCTCCAGCCAACCTCTCCTCACAGCCTGTACTAGTGCAGTTCATGCTGAGATTTGGGAAGTGTAAAGGCTGCTAAGGAAGCTAACAGTGTGTTCACTGAGCAATGAGAGTATAAAAACTACGAAAAGTAGCTCATTTTTGTGTTGTATTATACATCGTAGAGATGGGAAGTCTGACTCTTTTTGAAAGATTCTGCACTTTTAGCTGAGATGCTTTAGAAGATCTGGCTCTTACAGCTATAATCTAGCTATTGTGGATGCTTTACATATATGAGTAGAGTTTAAGTTTAGCATTTTCTTATGAGCCTTATTTTTTATTCCTTTTTGCTTTGTTTTTTTAAATACAGTAATTAATATTTAATCAAACATTTAAATGAAAAGCTGAACATAGAACCACACCAATCAATCAAATAAAGGGTAAAGTCTTAATAAACATGTACTGAAAATCCTTCTGGCTTGTTAACAAGGACTTAAAATTCTTATATAAATAGAAGGAGCTGCAAGTACTATTTCATTTCTCAGCCATTTGTTTTGACATTATAGCTCAGAAATATGATGGATGTTGATGAGTCTGTTCTCCATTTGTACCCACAGGCAACAGTCTCTGGTCGCTGATGGTGCTAGTTGTTGTAGCTGCAGTTGTAGCTGGAGTTGCCATGTGCTGCAAATTCAAAAGCAAGAAAGTCCACAGTCACACAGGTACCAACACAGATAGGATGTGCATGTTTTAAACTCTGCAAACCTAAAAAACTCTTTATGAATATTTCTGTCAACGAATGCTTGAACCGTATCAGCTTAAGCTGTGAGTAGATGTTTTATTCCTCAACGAAAACACTGATGTCTCCTCTTGTTTTGTTTTTTTCATCAAACAGAAACCATTGATACTGGAACTGAGAAGTAAGTTTGGTATAGAAATTCATTATTTGTTTTTAAATGTGAGAGAACCAGAGAATCATTCAAGCCCTTGTCTCTACAGCGCATCTTTCCAAAACAGGCCTGAAGGCTCCAAAGATAGTGTCATGCTTGTCGGAGTAAAGTCATCAGGTGGAGAAGAAAATGGTGAGGTGCCTTCTCTCTGTTTCCTGTGACAGTTCGTCCTGTTTATACATTCTTCCATCATTTGGTTAAGCTGTTTCTCCATGCACAAACTGGCAATTACTTTGGGGAAGTGGCAGGCTTTTAATATCTCATTGTACTGCATGAGCTTTAGGGGCTCGACTGGGCAGCAGAAGGTGTTTCCTGTGATTTCTCGTTCCCACCCTAAAACAAGCAGCAGGGCTTGAAAGATAGGGACTTCCTAACATAAACATGAATTATTTTGGACAGCAGCTATTGTGCAGCCAGTAAATGTCAGCATGGCCCAGGCTCTGGAGGCACGTGTGAATGCACATGCACAGCATTGGGTGTATGTACACCCCCTCACCCCATCTATGAAATAATGAAAAACTTGAAATCTGTTCTACCTTCCTTCCTTACCACAACATGGCCTGGAAGCATTGGCTGAGACCTAAACAGGGAAATGGATTCATGCTTTAGGAATTTTGCTGGAGCAGAAAGTGTTTACATTGGTACAGACTACTGAATGTTGTTGGATTGTAGCTTTAAATCTTCTAAAAACACTATAAATCAAGAGTCTTTTTCTTCGTAATTGTTCTTGATGTGACGTGTGTTTCAGCTTCCGCGAGATAAAGAAAAAGAAAAGGAAGAGCAGAAACATCAGGATGGGCAAGTGGAAAAAAGACAAATGTCATCCAGAGGCGGCCAGTCTGGAGAAGCGTGTAGATTTTTTTTATTTCTAATTTGGTGAAAGATTTTGTGACACAGGAACATTTTCAGGTATATTTCTGTAAAACACAGCAAATTCATTTGGTGGAAAGTGACTCAATAAAGCAAATTTTTCACATCATGGACAACAAAGCTCTTTAGACTGACAGCTGTCAGTCTGCCTATGGAATATAAAGAATTAAAAATATGTTTTGTTATCTATACAGCCTTTATTCTATCCAGCATGTTGCTGCTTTGCTCACTTTTTTTCACTGCTGATCCACAAACCTGTTTCCTGTAAAGTGCACTGACCTCAAATCTGTCACATCGATGCTATGAATCACCTCATTCCATAGTTACCGTCTTTCCTTTGTGTGTTATCTATCATTTATCTAAACTGAATTATTTCATAGATTTTGTTTTTAATGTCACATTCACACATAAGTATTTTGTAAGATGAAGCTCTTTGTAGGTGGAGACTGTTTTCTGCAGGAATAAAAGGGATATCTGCAAAGAAGTCCTCCATCATCTTGTAGATCTTGTGCAGGAATTTTGTTTGTACATTTTGTTGTGTGAGGAATCTGCAGTACAGTGAATAAAATATTACACAGATTCAGATGGATGTATTTACTGTAAAGCTACTGGAACTGCTTTGTGATGAAAGACTGGAATTAATTACTGTCAACCTCTGTTTTTCAAAAAAAAAAAAAAAAAACATAAAAATGGCTCTGCTGTGCAGCTTCACGTCATCAGTTTTGATCTTATGATTTATTTTAATTAGTTTTATAGTTAAGACGCTTTCCAGGAGTAAAATAAAGGAAGAATAGTCATAGTTTATTCTATTATATTTCCTATGACATGTAGTAAATGAATCAAGACAGTAATAAATAATGGATTCAACGTAAAGCCCTTTGAATGCCTACTAAAGCACTGTAAAAATTTGATCCACCATTATTATATTATTCAAGTAAATAAAACTTAACCCTATTGTATAAATTATTCTGCCCGCTTCAAGGAAAATATCTGTCTTGTTTTATGTTTTTGTTGTTGATGTATTGGTAGGAGTCAGTGATTCACCACCAGGGGGAGCAGCTGGTCTTCATAAAAACCTTCATGAGGTTTTAACAGAAAACTGGGATACTGAATCAGCACCCAGTCCAAAAATCTTCACACCATACAGAAATGCACAACAAAGATGTCAAATAAATCACTTATTTTCGGTATGTCAGTGAATCAAAAATATGCATCTATCTATCTAGATAGCTAGCTAACTTCCACTTTTGGCTGAATTATTTGAATCTTGAACTTAAAAAAAAGACTATGTGATACATTAAAAATATTATAATATGGTTTTCTGCTTCTGGGTATCTATTAGGGGACAGAAGACAAGTATCAGATTGTGTTCAACAGGATTTTGAGCAAAGTTTATACCATAAATTAAAGCAAAATGTCTCAGAAACTGTATGTAACATATATATCACGTCGGGCTGTTATGGGTTAATGTGAGTCAAATACTTTTTTCTCCATTTTAAAATATTTTCTGCATGTTTTATTTACAATGCAGCAAAGCATTATAATAGAAGGCAACAGATAAGCTCCAAAAAGCTCTAATTAGATGTGCACTTTGTAACTTCTCTTTGGAAAAACACACCATAGCAGTATTTGGTTTTAATATTCACATGATATACATTAAAGCACTTATTTTATACAACTGTCCTGCTCCAATAAATTTTAAGATCATGACATTATTTTAAATTTTACATATATATATATATAGTCTATTGCAGCTTACCTTTTTCCTCTCAAACCCACCTCAAAGTTGTGTTAAATAAAGTAAATATATAGCATTGGGTGGAATCAGGGGCAGAATCAATGTTACACCTAATGTGTTAATCCTCTGTCAAGGGCAAAAATAATTGAATAGGAGCATGTCTGGCAAGAACAGTTACATCAAAAACATAAAATTTTATATTAATTAACTGTAAGCTAAGGTAAAATTTCCTTGTTGTGCACGCGTCTGATTTATATGTGAATGAATTCCTGAGCATGCAACCAGCTGTCTCACATGTATGAAATGCAACTCAGCAAAAAAGCTTAACAGGCAGCATGTTTCACTAGAAGCAGAGTGGTGCAAGCCTGACATACCATGTGTCTTTACGGGGATGAAAGGAGGTTCATCTGAACTGTGATGGATTAGTAACCTGACACACCACACGTTTCATCTTCTGCCTCATTCAGGGATAGAAGAGTTGGAGCAAATTACCAAGCAGATTTTGCTCAACTTGTCTCAATAGCAAGTAGTGAAGGTCAAAAGCAGGCATGATTTGCATTACATTTACAAAGTGACATGTTCAATATGCAAAGTACAATGTATAGGATGTTGTTACCAAGCTAAGTACAGAAGAAACACAGAGAGAGAAACTATTCACAGAATGTCAAGACAAGGCTACAGAATGAAACACAGGGGAAAAGAAAGTAAATATCCTGAGCTTTGTTTCTTTCATAAGTTCATAAGCTTATCAGTTAAAGAGCTTAATTTTTATCCACCCCTTTAGAACAGCTGCAAAATGAAACATGAAGCAAAGGCTTTTTGTACAGTTTAGGCAAAAAGAGAATGGTGCACAATGCAACACCTTTAACACCGCAGGTCATTTCAGATTTTAGATCCACTGCTGACAAACCAGGAAAGGCCAGGCTGTATATATTTTACATTTCATCAAACATTTCCAGCTCTTTTGCTTTGGGAAATCTAAAATCATTGATGTTCACTATGTAGGCAAAATCGTTTAGAAGATAACAAAGCTTCAGTCAGCAGTTTCAACATAATTTATTTAAGAAAGGGTGCATAAAAAACAGTTCCAGTTGACATCCTCTTAATTTTTGGTTATTTTCAAACTGTAAAAGATGAAGAACAATTGTTTAAAATATTGCAGAATTTTGTCATCTTTCATTTTTAACTTTGGAAACAATTATATCTTTACTCGGTTAAAATTTTACAAGAAATTTAAAAGCGATTGCTCCTGTGTACTAAGTATAGACTTTTATGGGTCTGCTGTAGACGCTGTAGCATCATCATTCTCAGATTACACCCAGACTGTACAGTTGACCCACATTGTTGCAGAGTATATAAATAAGAACTGATTAGGAGCAAGATTCAGACACCCTCTACAATCAAAGCTTTTTTTGATAACTTGTTCTTTATACCAGATGGGTATTTCAGTGAATTTCACTTTCAGGGTAACAGATGTTCAAAAATGTCTATTTAAACAAAGTTAGTCTAATGACATCATTTTGCTTTAACTTAACTGGATGACCTGATTATGATGAAATCTGCTGCTGCTTGTAAAGTGTAAAGTTGTGTAAAATGTTATCAGCAGCACTCTCAGCAGCAACTTAATTTAACCAGCATAAATATAGATCAAAACCTCACTAAAAGCCTCTCATAATGGTTGTTGTTGCTATGGATTTTTAATTTGTGGTCCCTCCGAGTTGCAGTCTAGATACATCTTCTTTCATTGCCATGTATGCATACAAAGAGTCACTATTGTTTTTATCTTTTCCCCACATTGTTTTCAGACAATATTATATCTGCCAAATTTCATGTACTGATGCATATCTTTCATATTCAAACTTGTGCTTGAATTTGCACAGAATTTCCCAATTTTTCCAGTTAGATACCATATTGTAAACAAGATGTGTGTATCTACAAAGACTGCAACATTAGCTGAAGAATGTGACTTTTTTTCCTGAGCCATATCTAGTTCTCTTCATGTGACTGGGCTGAAGCACTTTCCAACACACCCACTGGAATCCATCACCTTTCAGCCAGGGGCGCTGCTTAAGGCCAAAGAGCTGGATCCAATTACTGCAAGAAAATCTCAGTTGAGACTGTGTGTGATGAGAGATAAACCGCTGATGAGTTGAACAACTGTGGTCAGTGTTTTACCTGCTATATGTACACATACACATGCACACACATAAGCCACACATTTTTGGCACAGAAGTTTCATTGAAAGAGATTCCTTACTCATCCAAAACCCCAAATGCAGCTTTTTATCTGGCTTAGAAATGAAGGACAAATGTGGAAATGTAAGCTTGTTATGCAACGCTCTGAGAGCAGGTTTCATTCATGGAGCTTTCATTTTAGAGTAAATTTTACATGGAAAACACTAGTAATTTGCAGTTTTGCTGCAGACTTCTTACTTCATTTTCATTTGAGAGAAAGGGTTATAAAACTATACTTTTGAAATTAAATCAAGAAATATCATGCTTCTACCCCATGCTACTATCAAGGTCAAATGGCTGAAAATAATGCTAGTAAACAGTGTCTAAACTGTTTGTTAAAAATGGGAAAGATTATATAAATTTGACTACTGAAAGAACCTAATGGAAACATAAATATATACTATTAAAATGTCTCAATGATCTATATGGTTCCAAAAACTTGGATGAACCTCTGCAAGCTATATAAAACACGCTTCATATGGATTTATTTATAAAATTTACTTCTACGTGTTACAGCCAACTTGTTCCCCCATCAACGTAGCAACGCAAATGTTTTCCGTGTGTATAATTGGCCAATTATTTCATTCTAAAGTTAGTTCTTAGCCAATCAGGAAAAGGCTGCGGGTCCGCCTCAAAAGCGGTGCGCTGATTGGTCAAGCCCTCTGGTCAGCTGAGTAAAAAAGGTTTAAATATTCCTCAGTGCTGTTAGGTGATGTAGTGTGTGTCAGTGTGCGCATGGTGGTCTGCGTGAATGAACAAATTTATGAGACCTTCGAAATTAATTTATTTTGCACTAACGAGTATTTAAGGTAAGTAATTTCATACTCCGAGTACGACTGCTAGCTATAGGTATGAAATACCGTTTGTTCAATAAGGATTGCTTTTGGAAGTTTGAAGCCTTAGAGAGTTACTTTGATGGTTGACTTGACTTGTTTTTTTATTACTCTAAAGTGAGTCACTGCTACAGATTTATTGATGATATCACCTTTATTTTCAGACAGCTTTATTAAAGAAAAAAAACAACAACTCCACACTCCTGGAAAAATTAAGACTATAATCATGGTTGCTACAAGCACACTGAAGACCAAAGCCAGCGAATGTATTTCGGAATTGGTAGAAAGAAGATATGACCAGGTTTGCATTGATAAAGGTAAGTTTAGTGGCGTTTTTGTCGGTGTTTATGTAAACTGCTGGCTGCTGGATATTTCCAGTTGGGTGCTTGTTTATCAGTGGTCCTGCTCCTTTACTGTCAGCTGGGCGATGACCCGGCCGATCGCCTGGTTTAGGTGGAGTGAAAACTCCGCCCACCCGGCTCGCCGCTGGGTAGCCCGGGCGGTAAATGGTGCGGACCCAGTGTGTGGCGCATGGCTGCAGCAGTGTAAGGCAGGGGGGCGGGGAGATGAAGTCATCCTACCAGTCTCCCTGCACAATAACAGCCTGCGACTAATGGACCATCAGACACTATGTTTTTAGGCCCACGACTAAAATACTTTGTGGCATGAGTCTATATTATTTGTTTGATTCTCACTCGGTTTTTTTGTTGTTTTTTGCACTTTTCAATCCGTCATCTCCATCTTTTTTTTTTCTCATGAGTGACCATTCACTGCTATCAGAGGGCATGCAAAGTCTGATCACATTTCCTCAATCACTTCTCTATCTGTGGTTAACTTGGGTGTTTTCTGCATGGTGAAATCATGGGATGGTAATCTGTCCTGCATTTTGTAAATTTAAAATAATGAAGCTGCATCAGTCTCAATGTTTGACTTGTTTTCTTAGAGTTGGATTTCTGGGATAACTGCTTAGCTGAGCCCGAGAGGACTGCAGACATCACAGAGGACAGAGCCTGTCACAAGCTGGCCAAGATGTTTGAAAACTGCCTGTCACGGGCCAAGAAGACAACGCTGCACTGCTCCTCTGTGCTTGTACCAGAGAAGCTGACACGGAAGATAGCTCGCGAAGTCCTGCGTCTAGCGTCTTGTGAGCCCTGTGGGCTGCGTGGTTGTGTCCTCTACATCCACCTGGAGCTGGACAAGGGCTGCAAGCACCTCGAGCGCATCACATATGACACTACAGTGGTGCCCACATTTGAACTGACTCTTGTGTTCAAGCAGGATGGCACCGCTTGGCCCAGCCTACGGGACTTTCTTTTCATGGGCTCCTGCTTTGCTCCAACTTTGCGACATGCACTTAAACTGAGCCCAGGTTTCCGGCTTGTCAAGAAAAAATTGTATTCCTCCTCGGCTGGTACCGTGATAGAGGAGTGCTGAGGCATTTAGAGTTTACAGTAAGATAGTTGGGTTTCCTATGGGAAAATGCACTTTAGCCCAATTGTGAGAGACACCCCAGTGGTGTCACATTTTGTACAGTGTTTTTGTACAACAGTTTGTCAGTTCAACTAATAGCCAGTTGGCTTGGGATGTAAAGTTAAAAGCTTGTTTGTAAATTTGAGTGCTTCATTGTCTCAAACTTTTTTTTTTTTTTTTTTTTTTTTTTTTTTATTTTTTAAATCAGCAAAACTCTCATATTCTGGATGTTTAGACTTTTTTTTTCCTCCCCCTGCCTAAGAGCCTTTGTTGCTCATGCACCACTTTAAATTGTAATATTTGCAAATGAATGTAAAACTGTTCACATTAACATGTTTGAAAGGGACATACTGTGGGTACACTTTTTAAGACACCAGCCACTTTGTTGACATATCTGCGTGTTTCCAGGTGTATTGAATGTTCAGCAGCAGTGAGCACACAGATGCTTGAATAGGATGCTCACATGTAGTCTATGGGGGCCATATGTAGCTACCTGTGTAATGCTGTGTTAAATGCTTTTGATTATTTTAAGACTTGTGAAGATGCTGCTGTCATGGTGTGGGCTCCTCAAAGTAGGTCAATATGGATGCCTTAAATGTCACAGAAACAGGTTCTTCACTTGGATCATAGTAATGTCTGTTTTGTGTGAATGTTTTATTGCATTTTTTTATATTTATACCTCTTCCCCCAAATGCACCTTTTCAATGCAGAGCCTTTATATAATTAAACGTTTAATTCACCCAGATATGGAGGCTTGTGTAATTATTTGTTTTAAACTTGTACTTTTAAAGAATTGAGGCCCAGATGCTTTTTTTTTTTTTGTTTGTTTTTAAGTCCACTACTTGTCTTCTAGACGATAAAATATTTAAGTGCTTTTTACTTTAGTAAATCTGTTTGTCTGCTCTAAGCATTTTACTAATTTAAACATGCTAGTGCATATGCTACAGCCCTGATCAAGTGTGCTGAAAGTAGTTAATGCAGGCTTAATGTTAATGGCTTCATTCTGATAAGAATACTAATATTTACAGCTGGACATCACTAGCCTTTCCTGCATAAGTGTAAAAAAAAGTTTATTAGAGCTCCTTTAAATATATATTCCTTTGAATATATTTTTAAATACAGACCTCATGAACTGAGCTTTAGTTGCACCAACTCATCCAAACTGTGTGAATCCAGCATGTTTGACATTTCACACAGTCATTAGCCTCCTTAATGCATTTAAGAGACTCTTGTGAGATTTGAGTCACGAGATCTAAATGATTTTTGACACTTGTTTGAGACATTGGCCAAAATGACTTCTCCTTCCAGGCCAGCCATTGTAAGTGCATTTTATGCCCAAGAAAGTAGGTTACTGTCATAATTGACCACTTTGTAAGAGAGTGTCCAATTATGTGGCAACGTCATTCACACATTTAAATGGCTGACATGGCTACAGCAGGTTAATAAAAGGAGAACATGACGTGCAAGATGTATTATTGTTGTGGCACTGCACACAGCAACCTCTACTCCTTTTGCTTTGCTTTGCAAATGTGGGTTAGCAATACAAATCTGATTGTGAAAATCTAGTTAAAGAAACTCACAAGTATGTTGTAGGCTGAAAGAATGCATTGTCACTAGAAAAATAAAGTTCAGAGAGAGAATAAATTATTTAAAGATGCATTGTGTCACTGGAATATGCATTTTGTTTTAAGCTATGATTATTTTACTTAAGTATTTTAAGTTAAATTGTGTCATGTTACTGAGAAGGTTTATAGTTGGGCTAAAACTAAGTTAGGCTAATAAATACTATGCTAGGCTAACTGTCTTCTAGTGTTATCTGTCTTTATGCTAAACTACCCTACAACCTTTTTCAAATGGTTTATTTGCATGTTTGCTTGATTAAAACTCAACCCAATCTAGCTGAAGATAACTCACATTGTTATGTAGGCTTAAAGAACACACAACATTATCACTACAAAAAACAAAACCAAATTAGCAAAAAAATAATTTATGTAAAGATGCACTGGTTTAAGATATGAATTTTTTTTTATTTATGGTTATTTTCTTTAAGTTTTTTAGGTTAAATTGTGTCATGTAAAAATAGGTTTTTATTAAGTGGACTAGCTAGATTAAGTAATACAAGGCTAAACTACCTGTTTGCCTCTGTCATGTCTTTATGCTAAGCTAACTGTGTCCTGGTCTAATTTCACTGTTTAATCACCAGATTTGAGAACAATAGATTAAGCTTTGATTGATTTTGTTTGATTTAGCCAACTTTTTAGTTTAGGATGCAACCCAATGTTTCGATATGTGGTTAAGGTTTAGCTTCCAGTCATTTACTAAAGTACATTTCATCTAGTTCCTCTAAGGCAGGGATCTTTATTCCTGGTCCTCGAGGGTCACAGTCTGCAGGTTTTAGAAGTTTGACAGTCAAAGTTTCTTTGTGCAGAGCTTGATGTCAAGCTGCACAAATCTTCTAATTACACATTGATTTGAATCAGGTATGTTATGCTTCCCTACAGGACATCGGCCCTCAAAGACCAGGATTGTGAATCCCTCCTCTGATGGTATTTGAAATGAACAGTTCTTAAATGTAATACAGTATTTTACATCCTTAAATTACAGCCTTTATTTAAAGAAATGCGAACATGGCAAATCCTGTTAACATAATTTATGTAGCTCTATAGCTCATGGAAAAGTACTGAAACCCTTTTTATGCTGCTGCAACCAAACGAATCTGAGCTCCACTGTCCTGACTTGGCAGCTTATTTGCTGAAGCCTGTGAATCTACTGGTGGTGCTTGAGATCCTCCAGCGTCAACATGATTCATCTCAACCTGCACAGTATGAGTTACAGTGACAGAGCTGTGTTGTGAAAGGAGTACTTTGCTGTCACAGCTGATCAGACTCAATCTCACCTGCAGATGTGACTGATCACACATGCCCTCTGCCTACAGATGCCTACTGGCTTTGAGCCGCACTCCATTCCCACAGTGCAAGATATACTAGGCATGCGTCCATGTTTCCTCCTTGTCCATTTAACAACTGCTTCTTGGAAGATGGAAATCTGATGAACTTGGCTGAAGCTGCATGCATGTCTTACTGGGACTTGGTGTGTCTGACGATTCATATCAGTTTATCTGTGTCCTGAGTGTTTGTGCATATTCAATGTGAAACAATAATTCAGTCAGTCTTATCAAACCTGGCTCAGGAGAAAGAAATTGTTTGCTTTTCCAGTCAGTAAACATTTGATCCTCCATGAAACTATGTCTTCTTCTCAACAAGGAGGAAAATTAGCTATTCCAATCACTAACTTAACACAAATACAAATAAATGTGCAATTCTTGGCCTGAGAAACGTCACCCCTTCAACAAAAATAACGTCCCATAGGCTTTTAGAAAAACTCTTAATTATAGTCTCTGATCAGCTAATTGAAAATTTAAGCCACTCTTCTATGCACAATTCCAGAAGAAACACTGTTGTTCTCCTAAGAAGCAATCTGTGGTCCATGCCAAATGTGTTGCCCAACAATGTTTTGATTAATCTGCACATTATTCCAAAATACCTTATAATTTCTTTTATATTCATTGGATAACTGTGGGTTTGTGCTGATGCTATTTTTAGAGAGCAAAGGTTTCTCACATGGCATATCTCCTGGCTTTGTGCAGTCTCTCTCTGTTTACTTAATGCCTGCACTTTGACACCAACAGCTGAGTTACCTGCAGATCTGCAGAAGAAATTTTGGTGTGTTGGGATGCTAGTTTTTTTCTATCACTCGCTTTGTAGGGCACTGTTGAATGTAGTTGTCCCTTAACTAGCCATTGGCTGGTCAATCCTGGTCAAATCAACAGTTGTACTACTTTTAGATTATTTTCTTTGTAGTGGAATTGATTAAAAATAGAGATCATTTTTAAATCTACTGCTAGACTCAAGCATATAAGTCTTTTTGTTCTGAATTCCTCAGAGATGCCTTTAGATCTCACCACTACACGTTATATGAATGTGTAAGTAGTGTTCATTTCAAATGAGACCAAAACAGGAAGTACTTCTAATGTTTTGGCAAGAGATTTAATAAGATCTCAATTTGAAATAAATCCTAAAATATATAAATAAAATAATCTAAAAGCGGGGAAAATACAGGCTAAAGTGAGAGAGCAAAACACCCACAGTATAATATCTATATCCAGAGTACACTGGTTTGAATTATTGGGTTGGTAAACATGAGCTTTCTGTTTGCACCTCACTGACATTTTGTCACATGATTTTTGAGTATTGAAATTCAAATCTGCTCTTGAAGTTGGCAGCATGTGCTGTGGTGAGTGCAATTTCTCTGCTTTGCCAAACTACTCAAACATCTTAACATTTAATCCAAGGAACACACTGTTACCTAAGTATTTCTACAGTTTCATGTCTATTTAAAATGGTGTGCTAAACTTTGTGTTAAAAAACAAAATCCCAAAATAACTGGCATGACCGAGGTTTCAAAACATGTTATGTTCAGTAACATGTTTAAGCCTTCAAGCAATGTAGGATTCCTTATTTATATTCTGCTTCCCTCACAGCAACCTTATGACCTGTTGAACTAATATCCAAAAGACCACATATCATCTAAATATGGTGCCCAGTAGTTTGTGAACACCTGATATAAACCTGATTGCTGCATGTGGTCATAAGTCAGAGATCAGGTAATAAAATATAAATAACGGGTTGTGGCTTCTCAGGAACACAATGTGTGAACTGCTTTGCCATGATGGTTGCACAAGAGTGTCCTGGCTTCCAGTTTTGGTTTAACACACAAGCCAAACACTTTTTGACCTGCTGAGCTTGTATTGCGTTCAGTAAGATGTACCATGCTGAGCAGCTCCGATCTTTAATAAATTATTACATGTTCTGCTGTCGATTGAAAGAAAATATCCCTAACATGCACATGACACAAATTTACCAAAGCATCTATTAAAACATGCTTATATTTTGAGATGTTGCTACACTGGCAGCAGTGTGTTATGTAACTGTCACTACAGTGTTTATGCGGCTGGTTTGTGACCTTTGTAGGACACTGGCTCTGGGAGGTTTAAAGCTGGCAACTCCTCCATAACTAATAAAGTACTGGCTTGAATCATTGATGCCTCTGGCATCTGACAGGTGGGCATTGTCTCACTTCTGTGCTTTTGTTGGTCACTGTTAAAGGTAGTTGTCCCTTTGCAGTGGTAAAACTATTCAGAGGGAAATGGGAAAGGAAATAAGTGCCAAACAATGACTTTGATATAAAGATGATGTGCATGAAACACTTTATAATGAGTGATGTCTAAAAGAACTGGAAGAATCTATGTTAAACTCCAGGAGGTAAAACTTGGTGTGTTTAAGTAATTTTCTATTTAATGCAATATCTTTCCTGATTCAAACAAAACACTTTTAATTGCTACAGCTCTGCCCTGTCCAGAAAAGTTATTAATATATAAAGGGAATATAGGCATAGACATACAAATACTACAGGCATTTTGACTCTTGGAAAGGATCGAGTGGTGTCATTTTGCTGATCCTATCACTTGAAACGTGAGCTGCACAGACACATTTAAAAAGCAAAACAGGAAATGCTTCAAGATCAGCAACCATGTTTTTCTTGCTTCTTCCCCTCCAGTGAAATGTAAAAACATTACACCTTGTATTTCCCTGAAAAGGATTACAACCATCCATACTTCTGTGGTTGTTTTGGAAACTTGACATTAACTAAGCTGTTTAAATGAATCAAATGTTAACTAATATAAGAGGCAACACAGGTTTTTTATCCTATTTTTCATGTTTCCCTGAAACTACAGAAAATACATTTTAAGATCTGAATGACCCACTAAAAAGATCCCAAATTACCTCTGTTAAAATTCATCGTCTCATCTGTCATCTGTGTAGGTGTGTTAAAGCGGCCACCACCCCTTTCAGCCTTTGTTGCCATTTATTTAAAACAGCATATTTTTATATGTTTCACTCAAAAATTCCACAAATTAGCATTCAAAATGTCTTCCTTTTTTTTTACATAAAACATGACAAGGCAAAAAGCTTAGTACCACTTTACCCTTGTTATTATAATTCAGAATAAATTATGCTATTCTATTTCACATTAATATGAAATATAGAGGGACAATTTCAGGCTCGTGTTATTTTTGGTGCTATAATTAGCTAGTCTCTTGTTATTTGCCACATCAGCTTGAACAGTGGTTTCAAAATGAACAGATGTATTATATTTGCATCCTTATTATGCCCTGGGTGTTTGGTTTTGGTACTGAAATCAAACCGTATATGAGTCATGACATTGGACACAACTTTGTGGCTGATGTGAAACATTCAGTGATTGAACTGAACTGAATTTCTGCTTATAAATAACACAGTCAGATTTTTATTTGTACCTGTGTACAAATTGTAGGCTTTGGATAAGTATTATATGCAAGGGGTGATTAATTAATTTAAAATGGTCACTCTGCGTGCTGCAATGCATTAACTCAAATTTTGAAGTGGTTATCTGGAGTTCAAGTTGATTTCGATCTTGGGAGGTTTGTGACTCCCATGTGTGTTACTGACATCTAGTGGACAAAATGAAAGACAGCAGCATCCCACTGGAAAATAGGCTGTTACCTGGTAACACAAACGTTGTTGGTGACAACATACAGCTTCTAACGTAAATTGCACTTGGTGTTGTATTATCATTTCTATATTTGCTGTCATCACTGCTAAGCGGATATGCCACCACGTAAAAAGGGGTCAGGTATAAACTCAAACAATGCCCCAGCACAACCTGTAAACAAGAACTGGGAAGCTGGCCTCGTCAGAGCACAATTTGAGGAGGTTTGTCGTGTCATTGGGCCTTTTTGCCTCTTATTTATTAATTATTATTTTGTTTGTTTTTCCTCAGTTGAGAGCATATTTTTTCACACGTTGTTAGGCGTACTGGTAACTAAACTACTTGGTAATTAAATACCCTAAACAGTAAATTTGTTCCATGTTTCCTACAGGTGTGTGCGCGCCAGTTGAGAGCATTTTATGTCACATATGCTTAGGCATACTCTTAACTAAGCTACTTGGTACTTAAATATCTTAAACAGTCATATTGTTCCATATACTTTTATATAACTTTTGAAGTTTAACTATACCGGAAATCGTAGTGAAATCTATCTTGTTGAAATTACATAGTATAAAACCACAAACGTTTGACTTTGACGCCTTTGTAAACTAATTTAACAGTGGAGCCCTTTCGATTATATTATTATTAAACGTCGATATATTATTAATTTCTCATAAAACAGTCGGAGTCGTGCAGGATGATGTTGCTCATTTGTCCACTAGATGGAGCTCTGTCTCAATTCAATCCTCAGTTCTCACCGCTGCCAGGCAGTAGCTATAGCCAGGCAGCACTACAGCGGTGGACAAAACGGAGCTTAACGACAGGTATAAAGACGTTGTGAAATTAAGAATGACTCAACATGTCTCCAGTTTCAGCTTAACTCTGTTTTCCATGTGTCATTATAGTGACCCGTGCTGTGTTTTGTCGGTCATGCTTTTCATTTACGTTGCATTGTTAAAGTTATGCTAACCTAGCTCTTAGCAATAACGTCGCAGGTGGTTATATGCTAACCTAGGCTAGCACAGCGTTAGCTAGCAGCTTAAAAGCCAGTAAGTAAGTGTACAAAATAGTTGGGCCTACAGAACAATCACTCAACATATATATATATATATATATATGATGTGAAGTAGCATATGGCCCATAAGCATGGAGTAGGATTTGTTTGAAAATCAACTCTGTCAACACATTTTGACATCTGAGTTTTAGTTTGTTTCATATGAATCATGACTTCACAGTAAAGAAAACGTTATTTAACATTTAACATTAAAGGGAATCTAACTTCACTCATTATATTGCATATAGGATACACCTATGGCCTAAATCTAAAGATAAATTCATCAGTACTGGTACCAGTGGAACTGGTAGCTATATTAATGTATGCTCCATAGAAAGAAAAATTAACAATGCAAATTTAAAACACATAAAATAAAAGTTATTTTATAATAACTTTTGTAATAAATTTTTAAAAGTTAATCGGCCAATTAATTGGTTATCAGAATTTATTTCTTTTGCTAAATATCGGAATTGGCCTAGGCCTCCAAAAGTCCATATCAGTCGGCCTCTATTTAACAGGTCTTGTAAATTTCAACTTAATTTCGTACGATTAAATTAAAATGATATATGTCCCAGAAGCTTTCATTTAATGAGCTGTAAAGCAGATATTAATGAACCGCTATGGAAATGTGTGTATAATGGATATGTTTTGCCTGTATCGTGGTGTCATCTTCACAGGACTCATGGCGGGTTTGTGTGTCGTTGGTGGCTGGAGGAAGTCGAGAGGAAGAAGAGGTCATCCAGGCTCTGTCTTTGGCTGTCCAGAAACCACAACGCAAACGTTTCACCTTGATAACCTGGGACAACACCATTGAAAAGGTGTCCTTTTTTCTTACCTCCTGACTTCTAAACAAACTTTAAAATAAATTTAAACTCTGCAGTGTCGTCACGTTGTTAGCACACTAACCAATTTTATCAGTATAGCTGTTACGTATGAAATAATCAGTTTTTAATCATTTTTTTAAATTGACGCTGATAAACTAGGTGCTTTTTTGTGTAATCAATCAAAACAAAATAACCTAATGTTTATAGCTATATGTTCATCTGATTGTCTTAAATAGTTTGATAGTATTTGTGTCTTTTATAGCTTTTCACAGTACAAATTAAAAATGACACAACTGGCTGTAAGCCATGCAGTTGCTCATAAAAATATATATATATATGTTATCAAATTTGTCCCGATTGTTTCATACATGTTTCATACATCTTTTGTCAAACAAAAAATGTCTTTACAGATCCATGAGCTAGGAAATCCCAAAACAAAAAAACCCGACGATGCACCCATGTTTTATGAGGTAGGAATGTTTTATAATAAAATGATAAACTTTAGTAAGGAATTATATTTTATAAGTTGTGTCACTGTTTCAGTGTCTTCTAAAACAAAATGTCTTCACATGTTTTGTTGTGTCCTCTGTAGGTTACAGAACCAGCTAAGGTGCTGCTGGATGCAGGAAAGGAGATTCCCTGTGACCTGCTGGCAAAAATACTGAAGTTCCAGCTGCTGCAGATCAAAGCCAAAGATCAGCGCAGGAGGGAACTGGAGCAGGTCAGTGGCTTTTTATGGAAATCATTTGGCTTATTAATTATTTTTATAGTTTGGAAGTTCCTCAAAAGTATTTTTTTTAATTAATTTCTGTTAACTTTATCTTAAGACTGAAAAAGAAAAGATCGCCCCTTCCTCTGACAGGAAGGATAAAGGTGAGGCTAAAATCTCTGACAAAAAGGGAAAGGGTCCTTCAGCTCCGGTACCTTCCACGGAGAAGAAAACCAAACTCAAACGAAGGGATGATATTGATCCTCCCACATTCATAGGTAAAAGCAACTGCGCTTTTGTATATAAAAGCATTAATAAATGGTAATTAAAGTAGATTTTTGCTTGAATAGTCTAGTGTGGCTGGATTGTACCACTACAGTAGTTGATATCTGTTTGAATTAAATCTAAAAAGCTTGTGCATTTCTTGTTTGAAACACAACACTCTGCAGTGCTTGTACAGAAGGTTGTGTGTATGTTTAGAAAGGAGAGAAAAGTTTGGACATACACAAACGGATTAAAATGTATTTGTCCTTGTTTGTCTCATCAGATGATGAACCAGAATGTGGTCCTCAGCACTACGTTCTCTTGGTGGGCTTCTACCAACCAAACCTGATTGCCTTCTTAGATGCCATTAGTGTACATGTAGCAAACACCATCAGACTGTGCTCAGAACACACCCATACCTTTAGGGAGCAGCAGGAACAGCCCAGCTGTGAGGCCAATGAGCAGAGTTCGACAGTTTCTCCAGTTCTGGATGCGGGTTAAGAGTCTTCTGTGCTTAATATAAATATGCATTTACGTATGTTGTATGTACGTATATATATGTTGTCTAAACTTTTCTCTGGGGTTTAGAGGTGGATGTGCAAGCCAGAAGACTGGATTTATTTTGGTCAGGTCTGAGACAAGTTTTAGAGAGTGGGCCACCAGACTCCAAGCTTCATGATATTGTTCAGCTCAGCTACATTGTTCCGGATATCTCTCGTACTCATCCTCAGGACCCTGAGGCTGTGGTGAGTAGGGCCTCTGTTTCAGAGATATGTTTTCCTCTTCTGGTTGACAAGTTAAATCTCTGCTCATTAGGTTTTGTTGTCAGTTTTGCATAGTCAGTAACCTGATTTTCTGACATCCTTGTCTGTGTATGGGTTTACTGTGAGTCCAGATGGAGTTGGGAAGCCATATCTTTGATGGTGTGGCCAGTCTCATCTATGACTCTCTGGAGTGGCGCAGGCAGCATCAGCACTACCGTGACAGTATCAAGCTCATCAATGTGCTCACTGTTGTTGAGCTGGGTTCACAGTCTGCAGAGGTACACATGCATAGATAAAACAGTAAATTAGAGCCTTAATGAAAACCTTTTTTTGTTTGTTTTTATTTTGACCTATGTTGTCACATAACCAAGTCAGCTACTTATTTCTTATGTAGAAGAAAAAAAGCAAGATTTATATGTTTTCTATAGAATGTCTGATTTTGTCCAAATGCTAAAATTATGTCTAAGCAAATAAGGTGTAGGCATAAAGATGCTATTACAGCAGAGGGTGATTTCAAGCCATCCTCTGACTCCCATTGTCAATAACTGAAGATGGCAGGCCTACTGGAGAAGGATCAGCTTCTACATGACATGAAATTACTGTTGGTTGCATTTGTTTTCATATAGCATCAAATGTTATGAGCTAACCTATGACGTAGTAAAGTCTACAAAAGGAAGCTGCCCTGTGAAGAATGATTAAGATTCTTGGTACTAATTGTAGAATTTCAGTTTATTAAAGTTTTACCTTAAGTGTTTCTTGTCTAAGGTGGTGCCATCTACAGCTGTTCTCCCTCAGACTCAATGCTCCAAGAAAACGTCAGTCCCAGCACAAGGCCAAGCAGACAAAGGTTCAGTTTACCTACTCTTTTTTTTTAACTGTCCACTTATAGGAAGACACCCCAACATCTGAGTTTTTTCTTCTTTTCTGTCCTCTCTTCTGTGTGGACAGAGACCATGCCGCCTCCTTTCTCTGTAAAGACGGATATGCGTTACTACAGCAATCTACTGGACCTGGTTCCCCCCGAAGCCTGCTCTGTGCCCGTGATATTGCACTGTGTACTGGAGCAGGTATGTGTGAAAATCATAAATGTGTCCTTTACTACATATTACATCAGCATTTTGTGATGCACACTAAAATACAGTAATTTTCTTGTGGTCAGACAAAAAGTAGAAATTAAAGGACTCATTAGAGGTTGTGCAGTCTGCGTCATTTTGGTGGGTTCTTTCTGTTCTGTGCCCAGGTGGTGATGTCCACAGAGGATTCTTTTCCCACCCTGTCGCACACAGCCGATGAGCACAAAGCTGTCAAGGGTCCCTGGTTAGACCAGCAGCTGCTCAGCTACATGCTTCAGAGCTTTCTGCCAGATACAGTAGAAGAGAGAAGCTGCATGTTAAACAACCTCTTATCCACCGTAGAGACGGAAGAAGACAAAAGGGTAATGTGGGAACATAAATCCACATACATACAAATCATCACATGTGGTGTAGTACACAAATCAAAAAGAGAGGGGGAGACAGGGTACTACATGTCAAGCATTGGTGGTTCAGTGGTAGAATTCTCGCCTGCCACGCGGGAGGCCCGGGTTCGATTCCCGGCCAATGCAGTACATCTCTTTTCTTTTTCCCAGAATAGTACAGGGGCTCGTGTTTCAGTGGGCAGGACAGGCTGCAGCCCCACAGAGCAGAACAGCCAATCACCGCCAGCTATTCAGCTATTTGTCATGATAATAGGCCTGCCACAGCGCCGTAAACGGAGTAGGATTGGTGTAGATGTTACGTTTGTGGGGGAGGACAAATCACTTCCTTGAGTAAACTACATGTGAGAAGGAGCTGCTTGTCTTTTTGCACATATGTGTGAATGTGAAGGGACTATAAACATTCTTGAATGAAAATAAAAACTCAAGTTTTTAATTTTTAAACCATGTTCGACTTATACAGTTTAAACATATTTTCCTTTTATAATGAACAAGATGTTTAATCATGAGTCATTAATGCTGTTCTCAGCGTTTTTATTTCAGTGGAAAAGTGCCTGATAAATGTACATTATATTTGCACCCTTGATTTGTTTTTGTTTTATATTTTTTAAAATACATTCTTCATGTGAGAAAAGATCACATGTACACACTAAAACTAGAGAGTAGCCATATCAAACATGGTTACCACTGTTTTTCCACAAGATGGTGCTACAATGAAGCCGCTAATATACATACGCTACTGTAGTACAAAGCTTGGGATGGATATAGTGCAGATATATACTCTGTGGGCCGTCAGTTTAATTAATTTTTGTAGATGTTGGTAAATCAACTGTCTGCCTAAAAGAGTCTGCTTAACAATCTATACAAATGCAACACAGTTGATAGAAAAACAGTGCTATTCAGACAAAAATCTGACTTTAAAAATACATGTAAAATTAACAGAAGTAGACGCTAGTAAC
The DNA here is from genome assembly GCF_017639745.1 of Melanotaenia boesemani. Taxonomy (NCBI): domain Eukaryota; kingdom Metazoa; phylum Chordata; class Actinopteri; order Atheriniformes; family Melanotaeniidae; genus Melanotaenia; species Melanotaenia boesemani. Next base: position 16,659,123 of record NC_055686.1, on the reverse strand, counting down.
GTCATAAAAACCACAAGGGGTAAAATAAGTGTATATCTTGTACAAAATGTGCAGAAGTGTTAAGCTGTCGGATCACTAAGAAGCTGAAAGGAGGGACATCATCACACATTAGAGCAGGTTTGGACACAGTTCAGTCAATAATTCAGCTCTCCTCTGTGTCATGTACAAGAACTATAACATGTGTAGTTAAATAGCTAGGTTGAACTATAATTATAACTTCATGGTAACTAATCACAGTGTATATTTTTCTGTCCACTTCTTAACTACATGATTCACAATTTAATTTAGATCTATGATCTTTTAAGTCCATGTATGAATTAATGGGGATTGTTAATCTTTTCAGGGTTTTCTCTAAGCATTCTGTAACTATGCATAGTATAAAATTAATCAATCTCTTTTTGGTTTTGCTCGTTTGTCTTCTATTTTAGAGGTTGATGGAGAAGTTTGGTGCTGTAGAAACTCAGAAGAAGTCTGAGAAACCTCTGGTTATCAGGCACCATGATGAACGGACACTACGCTTAAGGGACATCACTGTGAGTTCTATTTATTTATTATTTAATGTGGATTTTGAGTAACAAATGAGAGGAAAGGGGATTTAATTTATAGTTTAGCTGTATGTACAGTGTATTTATGTGCCTACACATGACCCTTGTAGGTGGCTCATGGTTTCAATCCAGCAGAGGTGGAGCTGTCCATGATGAGGCTGTCTCCAGTCTGGGAGCTGATTCAGTCGGTAGCCAAGCAGAGGAACAGCGCCTCTTGCTGGATGTCAGTCAAACAGCAGCTGCAACATTTCTGCACAGACGGTCAGAAACTCACCTAAGCTCAGTATTAACATTTACACCGAAGCTCTTTTTCACCTTTCAGCAAAATGGTCAACAGTGTCAATCTAAACATTGACCTACACTAAAATATTGACTTCTTTGGAATTCTAATTCATTGATGGGTCTTCATTTGAGGTTATAATGTCATAACATACCACAGATACTCTGTCATGGCCCGACGTGCAGCGGCTGTTTCATCAGAGTGTATTTGAGTCTATGACCCTGACCACGTTGGATCAGCAAGGTGTGTTACTGGATGCTGGCAACCCTCTGGCAACACTGGAGTCTGCACAGCAGAAGACAACAGTTATCCCCTGGGACAATCCTTTATGCTACGCTAAACAGCAGCTACATAATCTGCAGATTAAGGGTCTGTGACTACTTTACTGAGATGCAATGACACTGGCTGACTAAAGAAACTGTATTTCTGTGACGTATATTGAATATATATGTATGAAACTACCCAGCTTCACGGGGATATCTTTTCATTTATGTCAACTACAGGTCCAACATCTTTTACTGAAGACCCTGGTAATGTACAGGTATTATTTACTTTTTATTAAAAAAATAAAAAGACCTAATAAAATACAGCAACTAAAATTGACTTTGCTTTACTTACCAATACTGTTACATGTTTTTGTCTGTAGCATCTCAGTGGGAAAGTCTGTAGCCAGCTGGATTTGTCTGAAATGCAGAGCAGTAGACTGAGGTCTCTGTTTGAGTTTCATTATACTGAACATCATGATGCTGGGGTCTTCCCACAGGTGACTTAAATTTTCCACTTTAGTTGTCTTGTTGAAGTTGTTAATATCCAAAATGTCCAAAAATTGCCATGGCCATCACATTTAACATATCATGGTTATATCAGTCAAAGCAAGTAAAATGTAGCTGTAAGGATTTGTTATATAACTGTTTTTTTATTATGTTTTCATCAATTTGAAGTCAAATGATCAACTTACTGCTTGCATGATTTTGGTTTCCCTCATGTGTAGGTTCTCCAGTTAGCCTCAGAGGAATATCGTTGCTTGGACACTTTTAGAGGAAGTCACAACAACGTCTTGTACATTTTTTGCCACAATCCCATGAGTTCTGATCGCCAGTCCAAAGAGCTCTGGGATGTAAAACTTCACACCGATGTCAAGTTCAGGTCAGAACCTAAACGTTTGCTTTCAAATGCTTATTTGTCACAGGATCAGTACTAACAAGCCTTCAGTTTTGTGATAATTACCACTAGTATCACCAGAGATGTAATGTACTGTGGATGTGGCCAGAGTTACCATAGTAACCTAAATGTGCCTTTGAAAAATTATTAAAAGTATAAATAAGCCATTTCACACAGAGGTATTAATTAGGCCTTATCCAACTCTACACTGTCCCACCATCTTTCACAGAAAGTACCTGGAGCATGTGGCGGATACCATTTCAGACTGGACAAGAGAGGAAAAATTAAAGAGAGACACAATACAAATCAGAAATCAGAGACCTGCTGACCCTCCAAAAGGTGCTGTATCATTGTTTTCAACTGAAAACTCAAACAGTGTGACTGCTAGGCTACTAGTTTAGCTACATTTACCAGCAGCATGGTCATGACCTTGATATTCTCTGAATCATTTAGCCCCAAGCAAGTGAATAAACAAAATAACAAATCATCTGTTGCTGCAGAGGACTAAGTAAAGCTTAAATGAATGTAGAGTAACTAGTAACAAGGCTCTTGACATCTCTCAGGTAGTTTTCTCTACCCAGAAAACAACTTTCTTACCGCTGTGTGAATGCTTTTTTTCTTTTTTCTGGATTAGATGAAAAAGCTGTGTGCTTGGCAGAGGAGGAGGACAAGCTGGAGCCAGTCATTCGAAAAGACTCCCTCAAAGTCAGAACCATTCACCAGTGCACGCACACATGGCAAATTAAGATTCATTCAGAGTAAAAAAGTGTGGACGGTGGAGTTTACCAATATATTTTCTTTATTTGGCCTCACCTCTTTAATGGGTCTCACAGAAGTTTACATTTTTAAAAATTCAGCCCAAACATCAACAACTCTAAAGTTTAATATTTCACATTACAAACTGTTAAGAAATCAAATTTGGGCTCACACATCTCTGCAGACAAACACAGGAGGAAAGTTGACACAATTAAATGCTTTCTATTGAGTTTTATCCTCTTTCTTTAAGCTGTGTCATTGGCAGTGTTAGGCAGTCTTGGGACTTATTTAAGAATAAAAACATGTAAACTGATAAGAAGGCGTCATTGCAAAAGAAAAGAAAGATAAAAAGTTCAAAACGCATCAGTCAGAATTGGTTTTTATGTTCATGGTGTTACAGGCCTGGAAGTTAGAGCAAGAGCGGCAGAAGGAAGAGGAAACGGCCAAAACATCAAAGAAAGAGAAAATGACAAAAAGCAAGCAGCAGATGGAGCCACAGCCGACAGACACTAAGAAAAGTAAAGCTTTGTCTGGCGACAAGAAAAGCAGACCAAATACAGCAGGCAGGTCAGCCATCGCTCGCCCAGAGTCATCCCTGACTGAGGGACCACGTCCGAATGAAAACCAAGATCTGCAGCCGACAGAGGATCCTTTCAGTGTGAGAGCAAACACTTCAAATTGATTATGACCTGAGCTTCTTTTTTTGGTGGAACATGGGAACTCGACCTTAAACATATAATTGCAAGATTCTAAAGTTTTATTTGTCAGGCTTAGTATAAAACATAACAACCTGGTTTTTACCTGGTCTTAAAATGAGGTTAAAAAAGGTGAAGCCAAAATGCAGAAGCAGTGTGTGTAAAACTAAGTACGCCCCATAATTTCTGAGCTTGTAGAACCACTTTGAAGTTCTTTAATTCATAAAATTTTTTTTCCAATATCCACCTTATCCAATTCAGGGTTGTCAGTCAGCTGAGAAAAGGACCAGAAATCTTGTTTTAAACATCCTGATATGTACACTTAAAACTGAAAGTTTGGAGTACTTTCTTTTTTATGTGACTGTAGGTAGCCATCAGTCAGTTCTAAGAATGGACTCTAAGGATGTGCATGTTTACGTGTGTGTTTATTTAGGGCTTTATTGGCTACAACCTGGATGGACAGTTGATCCACGTCTCAGGCTGTGTCCAGAACCTCTTCCCTTCAGATGGAGGAAAAATCACTGTGGAGAATGTCCGCTTTGTTGAAGGTGTGGAAGCCAAAGCTAGGGCAGTAAAATCAAAATGCATTAAATCTCCACACCATTTTAACAAGCAGTGAAATTACACCCAACCAAATTCTGGTCCTTTATTTTTTAAAGACCAATCCAGTAAGTAGCTTTTGTAAACAACACTCCAGAAAAGTAGATTCGAACGAAACTTTGCATTGCATTTGAGTTTTTTTGCCCTCATTTTCCTTAAATTTAGTGATGTTTTTACTCCAGGTTCCAGCCTGATGAAACTGGCTGTGAAGAAGGATGGGCATCATTTCTACACACACATCAACCAAGTTGTTATTAATCCTGCAAGATGTGACCTGAAGAAAGGCTGTGATGGTAAAGAGGCCGGACAGCTCAAAGGTATCAAGCCGCTTCTGTAATTTCAAGATGGTATGGATCAGTCTTTGGAAAAAAAAAAACAAATTACTTAGAGGAACGCTGAAAAATCTTGTTGTATGTGTGTGTTTTCTCTTTAGTACCAAAGCCTTTGGAGGTGAAAACAGTGAAGCAGGGCTCCTTTTCAGCAGTGCTAGATAACAAAATCCACCTCTCTTACAGCTTCTTTGGCCCCACAGGAGAAAATGCAGGTACACATACAATTTTCATCTTTAATATGTAACATGAACTTTTTACTTTGAGTGCTCTTTTAACTTTATTATGCTTGCAAAGTAAATAAAGTAGATTTTTTTTAACAGTGTAAGGACCAATAATTTATGTTTCTGTTGTGTGATGTTCTAGTGACTTCCCAGGAAGCAAAAGGGGGAAACTCACATATATCCACACCTGAAGCTATCCATGTCTCCTCTGTTCCTCATTCAAAAGGAATAGACATGGAGTCAGTTCCCTCCAGGACACATGCTCAGTCCATTCAGGTCAGATCTCCAGAGTCACAAATTTCACTCACACACAATCATAGATGCACTAAATATTCATAGAAAAAAAAGACAGCATGTGCACACGCAGGCAAACTTATGTTATGCTGTGTGCATTAAGGGGTGTGAAGACAAGCCAGCTGAGCCATCGAGTTCATTCAAAAGTTTTAATGCATCTGTTCCTAATGGCCTGCTCCTACAATTCCAGCAAGAGGATATACAAGGTTGGTGTTAGAATTCTTGCACACTTGTTTTACAAAACTGATATTGTGAAACTCCAGTTGACAGCTGCAGTTGTTAACTTCTTCTTTTTTGGATCATCAGGAAACCAAAACAAGTCAGAAACTGTCCCATTAAATCTTGTATCTTGCACTTTTATGGTCTACAATATAGTTTATCTGCAGAAGGTTCCACAACTATCTTGATTCTCAGTTAAATAAATTCTCTGTGTTTGTGTCTAGGAGCATCCCCAGAGGAAAAGGGTATTTTGGTGAGACAGAGTTTTCCTTTGCATGGTAGAGGACAAATGCAGGATCTTCAGGACATTTACCTCTCTAAGGAACTGTCTCGTATTATCACCAGCCATGGAGCTGTGATCCGCTACATGAGAGATGGTTCCACAGAGGTATACGCAAATTCATATGAAGGCACACATAATATCAGCTCTACACTCACCTCTAGGAAATATCCATGGCTGTCTAGCATACTAGGCTGTTGTCTTAGGCCTTTTTAGAGTCTTTTGATGTGCATTTTATAGAAACAGGAGGGAGATTATTACCATCTAGATGTCAGTCTATGGGTGAAAAGATGGGCTCATGTCAAATTTTCAAGCACTTATGTCCATGACTTGCCTTTAAAGCTCCCACTGCTGTTGTCCTTTTTTGCTTCCAGCTTTTGAACTTGGGCAGCCCAGACCTGCTGCTAGCCTGCATTCTTGGCGATCTGATTACAAGGACACGTTTACACAGCAGTATAGACGTGAAAACTCAGTATGGATTGAGGGTGGATTTAGATCTGATCACTCAGTCTTCTTGCTGTACCGTCGGCTACTGCAGCCTGTGGACACATTTAGCTACTGCCTTAATCTCAGCAAACTTTACAAGGAGGGCAATATGGGGTTTAATACTCTGTCCCGGGATACTTTGACATGTAGACTAGGGGAAGTTGGTTATCAAGCCATCAATTTTCAAATAATAAAAGCAAAACTGCCCACTCTTCCTCCTGAGCTACAGCTGCTGACACCATAGGCATGCTTCTATGCTGTGATGTAAGGTGCCAGTCAAAAGCTAATAAACCATCATTTGACTTGATAAACATCATTGCTAAACCTCCAGCTCACTGGAAAGGATACAATAAAAATCTTTTGTATAATATAGAAACAATTTTGGGGAGCGAAAGGTTTTACCTATCTGGATCTTTGGGAACCTTGTCAAAATACAGTTTTGGTTGGAAAGTATTGACCAGTGGAATACCAGGAGGCTATGTGGGGAAGTAGCAGTTGACCTGCTGATGTCCTCTTTTTCCCTGAGCTGACAGCTGACTGTGGAACATAGGCTTTGTGTTTGTTTGCATACAGAATTGGTAATTTAGGTCTGATGACGAGTTTTCACTTAGGAATGGAAGAGTGGGAATGGATTATAATGCCCTGTTTGAAAACGCATATTTAGAGATGCCCACCTGTGAATGTGGTCAATTCACTTCGTTGTACGGCAAAAATCAAACAATTAAACCCTAATCTTAAATCTGTTTATATTATAGGTGTTGTTTGCTGATGGCTCAGTCAGTTTCAGCAAGGACTCTGGTCCAGTGTGGGTTTGTGACTCTGACGTTCAGGCAGAACACTCACAGGAAGTTAAGGATGAAAAAAAAGGTAAGACAACAGCACCACTACATACAGAACAGTGTTTCTTTAACCTATTTATAAACAGAATGTTGCACTGGCCTGGAGGATGGTTCGGTATCACTTTCACTGACTCTTAAATCAAACTGTCTGTACATGTTTTGTTTGTAAATGTACAGATGTGATCTCAGCGAAAGAAGCTGGGACTGAGAAAGGCTGTTGGTGGACTACAAGTCCATCAGGAAATCGCATTTGCACTATTGGGACCACACACAAACACATTCCCACCTCCCCTCTTCTCACATTTAAGTCTACAGACCCCATCACCCATCAGGCAAGAATCCAGTTACATCTAATAATGGAATTTTGAAATTACAAATTTTAACGTTAGCATTTCCTCGATGAGTAACAAATTGTGTGATAACCTCACCTTATTGCTGACTTGGCACATGATCTTGTTTTAGGTGATGCTGAGCCGGGAGGATCTGGTGGTTTCTGTCCAGAACCCTGATGGATCTCAAATTGTAGAACACAGAGATGGAACCAGGATCACCAGCCTTCTCCAAGACAGGCCACTATTTGCTACACCACATCTGTTTCACACAAGTAACCAGCAGACACTTCCCACACACTTTAGTGAGCATTTTGGTTAGAAGCATTCCCAAGCAACAGACCTGCACCTACAGACTGCTCCATATTCATAAGCAGTCAAAGGCTTTACATGCACATATATACAGTATGTGCTCTTTTAGCTATAGGTCTTCTATATACAACACACAAGTTTATATATTAATGCATACATTCCTGTCTGTTAATTTTCCAGGGCAGAAGCCAGAAAGTGTCACTCTTAAATCAACCTCTCAGTGTGCAAGTGGCTGTATGTGTGTCACACACTCTGTGGACAGCTTAAATGAGAATGTGCATATCCAAGATGGTTGTGACAGTGAAAATGAAATTAGCAGAAACAGTGCAGGGAACACTTGTGATAAGGAGGGTGCTTGTAGCAATTCAAGTCAGTGTGGGTGCACTCAGAGTAATGTGGATAAGAATGATGAGCAGAGTGTGTTTCCTGATGAGAATGTGGCTGAGAATGGGAAGACGAGTCCATGTGAGAGTGAAAAGGGAAGCAAGTCCACCAAAGAGCGGGTCTTGTTGGTGGAGAAGGAGGGCTGTGCCATGGTGGTGATGTACCCAGAGCGTCACACAGCTCACATCTTTTTAGCAGATGGAACAATCATCACTGGAAACAACCAAGGAAAGTATGAGGTGTGTGGTCTACACTAAATATCCCATGTGAGATTCTTTGTTAGACTTTAGTGTCTGATTTAAGTCCATTCACCCTTATGCTGTCTGTCAATAGATGTCATTGAAATACACATTAAATCTTAAAAGCAGTCACTTAATAATGTTAATAAGAATTCTTGAAAGTGATAAAATCTTGCATTTTCGCTTGTCTTTCTGCATTTCTGTCCAAGGTGTTTCCATCTAGCAAAGGATTCCTTCAGATCCAAAGTGATGGAAAGTATGTGTATTCCTCTGACCCACTTGTAACCCCCAGTCCAAAGCATTGTAACCTCACCAACCAGCCAGGAATTTACACCATGAGCCACACAGACAAAGTAGCCTGTGATGTTACAGATGACAATGGGAACCATTTTCAGGTGATTATAAGACGATAGATCGGTTCTATGTGCTGTGCTGGAAACAATAACAAGGTGTGTTGCAGGTGATGGATGATGGGCAGGTATCTGTGCTTAGATTCAGTCCTGCTCCAAGCACACTTAAAGATGATGAGGAAGAGCTGGAGGAGGATGAGGAGAAGGACAGACAGTTCAGGCTTCATGCAAAACACAAAGAACATTGTCCCAGGTAGGTTTCCAGACATAACTAAAGCCATAGTAATAGCAATACTACAACAAATCAGTACATTATTATAAGTTCTAAGAATGGATAGCATTGTTATTTACTTTTTGAAAACACATCCAGGCTATTTCTGGTGCACGAGGATGGTTCAGGCACTGAGTTACTGAGTTCTCAGACTGTAGAGGAGCTGCTCCAACAAGCATACTCTGACCCAACCATAGCATTGCTGATGGAACCACTGCCAGACAAACAAGGTGCACATGGATAAACATAATACTTCCATAAAGACATTACATATTGAATTTTCAGAAATGATTGTTTAGTAAGAATAGTTCTGTTATCAGTGTTTTTCTTCTGTGTTAAATGGCTGTTTCAGATGATTTAGGCATTACTATCTTAAAACCCAGCCACCAGAGCGTGTGGTCCCAGTGGTTGCTAGGGAAACAGAACGCTGACATCACTCCTCCAAACCTCAGAAACCGCAGCTGGCATGACTTCCCCACAGTGGAGGTACAGGTATTCTTACATACATACTGTAAACACATAGTCCAACATCAAAAGCCCACTCTTTTTTTTTTCTATATTCCAGAAGAAGAGCCCTGGTCCTCTGTTTGGTACCAACATAGGGGTTGGTCTGACTCTGAGGGAGAGGTCTGGTGGTTCTGTAGTGCAGCATCAACCTGTCAGAAGCTGTCCTAAAGTCCTGGAGATGAGAGAATTACACCAGCACCGATCATGCACCACAAAGCTCAAAAATATCATTGACTCACGACTTAAAGTAAAACTTTAATCAACCTTTATTTAAAAAAAGTTTATGATCTGATACTTTTTTATACCCATCTTTAATTCTGGGAACAATTATTTTGCAGAAAATTTTTTGCATTTTGGATATTTTTTCAGAACAAGCTAGCTAAAACAGTGGAGCAGCATCTTTATTTAAACAAAAAAGATTTTTAAAAAGATCCTACTTTTGTTCTCTGAATTTTGACAAACATTGAAATGTTGCTGCAGGAATACATAGAGAGTTTGATGGCGAGAGAACAGCAGTCAGAGGAGATGAAAGTGAAAGACCCTCGAACTGAGGAAGGGTGTTCCCATGCCAAGAATCTCTCCAGTCTTTTCCTGGTGAAAACACACACACACACACTTCACCTAAGCCAGCAATGTAATCCATAACAGGAAAAATAGCAGTCCTCTTTGCTGTGACAACAAATAGACTTTAAGATTATATGTTTAGGATCTTTCCACACACTATACTGACTTTTAAAAAATGCCCATAGATGTTTATACAACTGCAATATACAATGTGAAAAAAAAACTTTATGCTTTTTTTAGTCTTTTGCAGAGGAAGATGATGCAAATCACACTGCTGATTCCAGGATTACAGGTGGGGGAAAGTAGCCTAATGTTTCTATACTTAAGCATGAGGGTGACAGAAGTACTGAAATCTGCAAGTGAAATCTTTCGTTGTGTGTTTTGGTTTTTGTTATGTCAAGAGGTCAGAACACTTCAGGGAATGTGTGCTTCATTTAATTTCTCTCTTTATCCGCAGTGAATGTTGGCAGTCTGTACACTCGAGGAGTCAGAGCATCCGTTGAGCAATCTGATGGTTCAGAAGATGCCAACACAGAGACCAGTAGCAGTTTGGAAAGATTACAGTGGTGTGTATGCTTATTAAAAGTGAACAAGGGTTACATTTTAAACTCTATTAATGCTTGTTGAACCTTGTGTCTCTTTATCAGCGATACTAATGGAAAAGATTTGAAATGGACTGAAAGGCTTGCAAAACACAGGTAAACAGAATAAATGCAGGCAGTTTTACTCTGGTTTGAATAAGGAGGAGGATTTAATTCTTAGATTCACTGTAACACTTAAAACATGTTTTATGAGTCACAGTTACAATAGCATTATATATTTGTGGATGTGTTAGATGCAATAAACTGTGCCACTGTCTGTATGGTTGTTTTGATTCTACAGCTGCTACTACTTACAGAAAGTTGACAGTACTCTCATTACTAAAATTCCATGTGTTTAGACAGGAGATCAGTGAGGAGAAGACTTACAGAGAAGCTCTGCAGAAGAAGAACATTGCTCCTTACTTTCACCCGGAAAACATTCAATTATACCAAGTATAATGTGTTTTGATTTAGTACACCGTACAATTCATTCATTTATGTCTTTTAAGGATTTTAAGTATGCCAGTTTAGATGTATGCAGTGCAGAAAGAGACAAAGCCTTGTTGCTTGCTTATCCAGAATCTGCTACATCACCATGTAGCTGACACGGGGAGTCTATCCATGGATCAGCCTCTGGTCCCTAGGTCAGATAGTGCTGACGCCCTTGTGGAAGATGCCGCACAAGAAAGAAGTAAGTTGCATTTTTTGTTTTTATTCTGTGATTTATTTGAACATTAGTATAAAATTATCATTACTGAAAACAGGTAGGGAAGAAGCTCAAGCTTAGTCCCCCTTTTCCTCAATTATCAATAATTAATCAGTAAACCTGTTTACACCCTGTGGTTTTTACAAATCAAATCCACACTCGTATTTACTGAACCTCATAACTGATCTTTTCAAAAACCTACAGATGTATCCACCAAAACGAACAAACAAAAATAACTCATAAATAATAGAAAAAATAAAAAGGAAAAGGATAATAATAATCTAATTTGAGCAACTGTTCAAATCCCTTCACTATTGTAAAGTTCTTTAAACTTGGTCATGCTTGAACACAGCTTCACATAATCCATTTCACAGCTTCACGCCACAGACAGACATGCTAAAGGTTCTCACTGTTATTGGATAGTACGAACATAAATATTCCAAGTATGAAAATAAACCATATTTGTCAATTTTAATATATATGCCTTCAAGAATATGGTAATTTATTATGAATTGTTAGTATCTAATGTTTAATTGTATTTCATTTTATCCCAGTCTATTTTTGTGTTTTTTTTTTCACATTTATTGCTGTATTTATTTTTTTTCTATATAATTGTTAATAAATTCAGATGTTCAGAGGTTAAAAGCAGCTGTGGGTGGTAACCCCCTCTGGGTTAGAATAGCATTGGAACTATGATCAGTTTGAATAAATGTGTGTTGTGTATTATAATATAATGTCTGTCACTGCAGCCCCACGACCTTTAAACCCTACTCCCTCTCAGTCAGAAAGGTAATAATGTTATGGATTTTTTTTTTCCTGCACATCATTGTAGCGAAGTATGCAGAATTTATCTTTGACATTTGCCAGTGTCACACTGCTTCAGTTGTGTTTTATCTTTAGTCATGCAGATAGAAGTGACAGAGTGCCTGAAAAGAGACCCACCAACCCTACACCACAGACTGCTGGTTTGTTCCATAACTTCTTCTTTTTTTATTTATTTATTGTTTTAGATTAAATCCTTTACCCATTTATGCACTAAATGACACTATAATGAAGAGAATTTACTTCATGCCTTTGTGTTTATTTTAGTCGAAAGTTTGGAGCCTCAGATCAGTTTAATCAGTCTGGAATTGCAGTGAATATTGCTGGAACAGTTTTAAGGATAACAACAGGAAAGAAAGTACTGCGAATTCTGGACTCTGGCTGTTATAGAGCTATAAATGGATGTTTTTGTGTGTATGATTCATGCACAGGTGAAAGCAGCCTGAGGGGTTCATCAAGGCAATGCAAGTCAGTGCAGGTGGATGTAACTGGAAAGCCTAGACAGAATAAAGTCAGGCTACCGACCTGCATCCTCAGCTCTAAAACCTGCAGCGTACCAAATGAACACGTAAACATGCACACACATCACATGAGAAGTTGATCATTTTACAAAATGCAGCAAAGACTTAAATCTGTAGTTTGTTAATTTGTTTGAATCTTTATTTAGACGCAAGTCCAAAACATTGCTTATAATGTTTTCTCTGGCCAGCTCTATTATATTTAGAAAATATAAAAGAAAAAACTGATAATAATAAAAAAAGAAAAGAAAAACACTTTAAAAAGTAAAGATAATGGCATGTTTACCATTCTGCTAAATCATTCTTCCTTTTAAGTATTTTTTATGTATTTTACAGCTGACAATACTAATTGTAGCAGTTTTGCCAGAAAATCCAGATCTGGTTTAATTCAATACAAGATTTTATGTGCCTAGCAGTCCATGTTAGTTGTTGTCAGATTCTCCTCTTCATCATGCTCTACACATCTTCAGTACACATTCTGTGATATGTCTGTGATATACAGTAAGTCTGGCATAATGATATTGTCTGGTATTGTCTTCTCAGAAGTAGATGTGACCTTGATAGCATTTATCTCTGTAAAATCTCGTTATGCACCTCTGCATCAGTGGTACCTTCACACATACTCAAGTCATCCACACCATGCCCATAAACACACTTGAAAACCACCATCAATGCCAGCTTTTAAATCTTTTACTGAAAACAGCTTGAATCATCATTCTGGTTTTTAGTACACAGAACCTGATGTCTTTTTTTTTCTTTCCAAATGCTTCTAAAACATGTCCACAGAATACACTGTTGATTATTGATTATTGTATCATGACAGTTTCTCACCCCAGGGCTTAAAGGTCATGTTGATCTAACTGGGTTTTGTCCTTGGTCTTTTTGCAGTGAGATTTAATCCAAGAGGTTTTTTTTTGTTTGTTTTTTTGTTGTTTTTTTGCAACAACATGCACTGCAGACATGGAAAAAAGAAATTTATTTGCTTATTTACTCATTTTTTATGATTCTGAGTTAAGCACAAAGTTGTGTGAGCCATGACTCATCCTTTTCAGTGGATTCTCCTTTTATACCTAATCCTGACACCCTCACTGGTCTCCAGTGTTTCTTTTATATTCTATATAACTTTTATGTCTTTCTCCAGTTTTTGTTTTTTTTGTTTTTTGTTTTTTTCTGGTGTAAAATTCTAGATTTGCTCTCTAAAGTTGTCCACTGAAAACACTGAAAATGATTTCTTTTAAATTGTGGCTGCTAAATATAAGTTTATACGAATTAATAAATCAGATTTAAGTGTAGTTGTTGAAATTTTTATTTTTTTAGGTAGCATTTATGCTGGATGTCATCACATTATCATCTGTATACATCACTTTGTGTTATCTTGTGTTTCAGTTCCTGACAGTGGAGGAACCAGTGAGGAGGAAGTGTCGAACCGTTTCTCTTGCTGATCCTAGCACCATAGTGAGGGGCTTCCAGCTTCTCCCGTCAAGTGTTGACTTCGGGGTGCTGCAGGAGGGCACCTCCTCGACCATTACTGTGGTCATGAGGAATGTGGGCGTTGACACATGCAGGTATGACACCAGACAACAGATGGATGAAAAAGTGCAGATAAAACAAATGTTGATTAAGAGTTTACCTGCAGCCTTGCAGCTTCTGAGGTCTTTTTGCATGTCAGAATAAAAAGAGGGATGTGGGACGGTGGAAGCAGTTTGTGGGTCATCCTCAAGTCCAAAGGGAAAACTTAGACCTGTAACTCTTTGTGGTTTATTTTTAATTCTTTCACTGACAGGTTCCGTGTAAAACAACCTCCTCCTGCTACAGGCCTCCGTGTCATCTACAATCCAGGGCCTGTAAGTTTCCTTCTGGATGCTTAGCGCATGAAAAGTTTAAGACGTGTAATTCTAATCGTTATTTAATGTACTGAAATTGACTTTTCCAGGACAAATGTTGAATTCATATTATAAAGGAATGTCCTCTAAGTTGCTAAAATATTTGATGTTTTTTGTACAATGCTGCAAAACCAATTAATATATCATCCATCTAGGTGGCTGCAGGTTTGCACGTAGAACTGCAGGTTCAGCTGTTTGCCATGCGTACAGCCCAGGAACAAGTAGAGCCAAAGAGTTACATCTCACAGGATATAATCATCTATACTGAGACAGACATCCTCTATCTGCCTGTTGCTGCTAATATCCTTTCAACTCTTATTAAATATTTCCTAACAGTTATGAATGCATAAAACATATGAAATAGGAATGTTTGTAGTATATGTGGAAGTAAAAAAAACTTTAGAAAATTCTGTTCATATGCCAATTTTGGTGATATTGGTCCTTACATACTTTCACTTGTCTTTCCTGAGAGAGAATATAACATGGAGGACACCAGTGCAAACATAAAGAGAGAATCCAGGGCCTTCCAACTGTCAGGAAATCATACGCATGTGAGTCAACACAGGCCTGATTTGCCCTCAGATTAAACAGGTAAGCATGAAACAATAAAATTACATTAACTGACATTTTAATGGCTGACATAGTGGGTCAGCATTACTCAGCCTGTTCTTTTATTTATTTAATTGTTCTTATGATTGCAGGACATTTTTATAGCACCACCTCATCTTCAGACAGACCAATCTTCAATTGGATTTAATGGCACTGGATTTTAGATTTTTACCTTGACAATAAAATCATAAAAACAAATGACTGACAAGTAGTTGTTGGTCCTTTATTTTAGTATGTTTGTTTCTTCTTCATGAAAACTGGTTTCACTTGGCAGGAGTTTATTATTTTCCTCTTATCAGATGAAGCGTTTACAATGCTGAAAATATGATGTCCATATAGACAATAACAACAATACTGTTAAAATGCAGTTTATTGTCTTTACTGAAACCTGCACACTTCACACGAGCATAATAAATATACAAACTTGCAGGCAGATGTAATTGGTAATAGTTAATAAATTCAAAAGGTTTTAATTGTTTTTTAACAATTATTTTCTATTAATTTATTCATTCCTTTATGTTTTAATTTTTGCAACTGCAGATGTAGCTGATATCCATAACATCATGCAGTATAAATGTAATATGATATTTATGTGTAAACTGCTTGAAGTCTGAATCAAGGTGATGTGATGGTCATGCTGCCCGTATATGTGTGTGTCGATACATCATGTGCTGCAGCAAGCAAGTTAATAGGAAATCTATGTCACACATTTCCTGGATAAAAGTCATGAAATAGATGTTTTAGTTCTATAATATCCCTCTGTTTAAAAAGAAATCATGTTTGTGTTAGTTATGAATCCATCACCTGAAAAGGAAACTACATGTAATTTATTTGTGACCATTTTTTGGGACTTCTCTGTGTTCTCATATCTTCTCAGATCTATAATCTGAATGCAAAGACAAGTCTACAAGACTACATTGACTGCTGTATGGCAAAATTTTAAGGTTACTGTTTATTGTTTTTAACAAGTTTATGAGTTTGCTCTGTGCTGTTCTCGCTGTTTTGTAGTGGATGATGTTGTGTGTTCAGGGTGAGAACAGGATCCATGCACAGACACAGATCTAAGTGAAAAGGTTTATTATAACCAACAGCTGATGAGCAGCTGAATGAGCTGGGTTTCTGAGAGGAGCAAACAAATGATTAATATAAGCAGGCTGAAGGAAAAGACTGACAAACATGCAGAAATGGCCAAGAGCTGTTACCACTGGGTAAACCAACACTCTGGTGATGACTGGACGGCTGAGCCAGTCTAAATACTGCTGCTTATTGCGGATGAGGTGCAGGTGAAGATCCTGGTTGCTGGGGAAACAGGCACGCCAACCACAGCCACACACCAGAGCAGGAACATGGACCACATCAGATGGTGCTGTTCCTGATAAATGTAGTTTAAGAAAGTGCATTTTCTAAAGATCATTTGTTTTGCCATTTTGTTAAGCACATAAATGAGACACCACTGCCAATTCCATCTGCTTAAAACAAATACATACACACTCATGATGAAGTAGAATATACATTTCAAGCCTTGGTATATCATCACACTCATTTTAAAGTGTTATTTTAAAAGAACTACTAATGATCATATGTTTTAACTTTTTTCTTCTTTTATATACACTAAAGAAGAGCACCCTGCAGCTGACGGAGTCTGAGCTGATGAAGAGCCTCCTCAACATCTCCTTGGATAAGACTGCAGAGACAGTTATACTGAAGCTTCTAATGTGCTATAGGGTGATGATGAGGAAGAGGACAGTCCTGACCTCTAATCCCTGATGGTTCATTGACTAGCAGTGATGGGTCTGATTATGACTGTGCCATCTCTGAGGAAGAAGATGGTGATAGTAAAGAAGAATATCTGCCATCTAAACCTCGGACTGCAGCTGACAACGCTAAACACTGCGGGACTATCCAGCTGGAAGCGCTCCATTCTGGAGATGAAGATCTTTTCATTCACTCATTTCTTTGTTAATGTAATATGTGTTTTTAAATATATATTATAAATAATATTATAAATATAGTTTACAGTGCTCTGTTCTGTATCAAGAACTAGTCATTACTATTAATCATAGTGGGTTGGTCACATGGTAGTTTTTGGTTTAAAAGGAAAGATGATGCTGCACAGGACAAACTGGACTCTTAGGCATAAGACTGTCAGTTTGTTGTTGAATGTTAACGTTTTAGAAATAGTATGGTGAGGAATTTCCATCTGGCATGACAGTAATATAATATGTATAGACATGTCAACTAGCCCCATTCTTAGTATTAGGAGGGGATTACTTCTACAAATCTGACACCAACGGAGGATCTGCTCTATCACCTGAGCCCCTGCTCCCCACATGACATACCAAAAAGATGAGTACATGATTCTTACCTAAACAAATAGTCACTTTCAATCATGTCTTATTTAAATAAACAAAAAGGAAAGTATGCAAGCTCAGAATTGTATGTTTGTTCGCTTAGTTTCAAGAATACTGACACAAATTCTTCTTGCTTTCTCTGTTTTACTGAGGTAAACATGTCTGAGATGACACACAAATCTGGGTCCAAAGAAGAGAGAGGGTCAGTGACCCAGACCCAACATCCATTTGGCCATCCAAGGTTTCCATGACAACAAAGAGCAGGAGAGAAGGGTAAGTCCTACTTAGTTAGAGGCAGCAAAGCAGTCTTAAATCTATACATATTTCTATTAAAGTTTGAGTATTTTGTGTTCTGAATATGTTGTTTAAGGAGGGGGGACAGAAATTAAAAGGAGAGTGGAGCAAAGAAAGAGATAAAGATACACTAGACAGACAGCAACAGCTCTTCCATCAAAACAGAAACAGCAGACAACCCAGCTGCTACACATGTACAGAAACACAACAGAGAACCTCCTACAGCCTTTGTAGGTAACTTTCTGAGGCAGGCGATATGGGAAAAATAGCTTGGAGGCAAACAGGTCTCTGGACACCAACTTGATGAATAATAAAAGGTTTATCACAAAAAGTCTGACATCAAAAACAGATATGCAGAATCTGTGAGGTCTCTAAGCCAATGTTGAGGATCCTAGTAATTGTGCATATCTGTGATCTTATATAGGGTTTGCAAACAAAGAAAATCTCTAAGCTGACATTTGGAACCACTCTTGAGACTTGTATATGGAAACATAAGACACTATATATGGACCCCTACAAGAAACCTATAACCCTGTCCATATATGGAGCCTAGAACTCCCTGAATCTTAGCAAATGGCAGACTGTTACAACTGCAACCAAATATAGTGATAACCTATGCAATGCTAAGAATCAGACACTTCACAGGAAAAATAAACCTGATAATCATCGGGAGCACCTATAAGAGTCAAACAAACTGAGAAAAACATGTATCACAACAACCAAAGCACAAAGCGTAAACAAAAAACTAAACAAAAGTAACCAATTGTCTTGTCAGAGGGTGTTTGTCTGGCACGATCCCATGTTCCAGGCAGTAAAGCAGCAGCAGGTGTTGCCGATCAGGACACCAACCTGACCAGTGTGCACCCAGAAACACACACTCTGCAGGGAGGTGGAAAGAAATTAAGTCTGTATGGACTTTCTTGCTAGTAACAAAGTCCATCTTTCCATTACTCTGCTATATTAACCGCTCTGCTATATGAACTGTCATTACTGCTCTTCGGAAACTAAGCTATGAGGAGTAAAGTAAAGTAAGTTTTTATTTATACCAACTTCAGGATTATTCAAAAATCACAGTGCTTCGCGATAAAACAACAGAGAATAAAAAAAAGAGGCTCCATTGTGAACTCAGGCATGATTACAGTTATCCGATATGAGACAAGAGCAATACTAGTAGGTGACGGTGTTTATGTATATATATATATATATATATACAGTTATGCTGTTAATTATGCAGTTAAAATACATATTGTAGCGTGCACTGACTAATGGCAGCAAATGTTTGCACCATTTGCTGAATATAAAGCTGAAGACTCGTTGGAAAACTGACTCATTTAACCAGTTTTGCCGTTTTAAAATTAGCTCAATCAATATCACTTTTCATTAACCGTGATACAAGAAAAAGGGAAAAAGACCGGGGGACCCTGTAAATGCGTGTGTCTGTATATCTGTTTTGAATACTGGTGAATGTATCTGAATGTGAGTATGGATGGATAAAATGGATTAAGGGGAGGTGTGTATGGTTGTCTGTTGATGTGGCTGTCTGGGGCTCCCTGCCCTCTGACCCACTTGGGCTGCTCCCTCAGAAGTTGGTGGGGGTTGGAGCCTGGGGGCTGGATGGGATTAGGGGTATGGATTGGGATTGGATGGAGTGGAATGGCGGCATGGATGTGGAAGGGAAAGTGGGACGGAATGGTTGGCTGAGGGTAGGGATATGGAGTAGGGGGTGTTGGTGATACAGTGGTGGGTGGCCCTCGGGCTCGCAGGGTTCTGAGTTCTGTGCCTGGCTCATGCACATGGGGCCATGGCCTGGTGGGGGCTGGTGGGTGTGCTCTGGCTGCAGCCTTCCTCTGCCTCCTTCTGTCCAGACACATTGTTGTTCCTGTGGTTGCCTGTGTCGGTTCTGTTCTCTGTGGTGGCTGCTGGTTGCCCAGGGCTTGCAGCCCTCTCTGTCTGCCTCAGATCCTTGGAGGTTGCGTGGTTGCATTTGCATGATGAATCAACACAACTTACCCCTAATGTTTAGTACACACCCATACCCCTACACACAGACACATACATACATGCAGGCACACACCTACACACAATACAAGTTGCTGTTGTGTTTTGTTCCTGTTCGTGGTTTTTACAGTTTTTCTCCTCACAAATGCCCCTATAGATTGTCTGATGTGTTCTCTGTAAAGACTCTGAGATGTTTACTGTTTCTTTACAGGTGTAGCAGCAATTTAGTTTCTCTGTTTAGCTTTGATTG
The DNA here is from genome assembly GCF_017639745.1 of Melanotaenia boesemani. NCBI lineage: Eukaryota > Metazoa > Chordata > Actinopteri > Atheriniformes > Melanotaeniidae > Melanotaenia > Melanotaenia boesemani. The sequence goes on along the minus strand of NC_055686.1, from coordinate 16,639,447 downwards.
CAGTTGTTGGAGTTTGTTTTCAACCTTTTGCTTTGTTCTCCCTTTTTCTATCTTCCCTCTTCCTTTTTCTCCTCTATCCACCTTTTTCCTTCTGCTTTTTCCTTACTCCGGTCCATATGTTAAACATATGTTAAAATAATAACAATCCATTCATCCATCCATTTTCTGCCGCTCCCTTTCCCCGGCCACATTCACCAGCTCATCCGGATGGATGCCGAGGCGTTCCCAGGCCAGCCGATGTAGTCCGTCCAGCGCATCCTAGGTCTTCCCCGGGGCCTCTTTCCGGTGGGACGTGCCCGGAACACTTCACCAGGGAGGCAAACAGGAGGCATCCTAACCAGATGCCCGAGCCACCTCATCTGGCGCTTCTCGATGTGGAGGAGCAGCGGCTCTACTCTGAGCCCCTCCCGGATCCCCGAGCTTCTCACCCTATCTGTAAAGGAGAGCCCAGCCACTCCGCAGAAAAATCTCATTTCGACCGCTTCACGATCTTGTTCTTTCGGTCACTGCCCACAGATGGTGACCATAGGTGAGGGTGGGAACATAGATTGACCGGTAAATGGAGAGCTTTGCCTTTTGGCAGAGTCCGCATCACTGCGGATGAATGGATGAATGAATAAATGAATGAATGAATAAATAACAGTATTTATTTATTTATTTTACCATATTTCTTAAACCGAAAAACTTTGGTTGACGAAGCAGAAAAATCATGCAATATCCCAGATGTTTTCCCTGTGAGCTCTTCTGTTTTCAACACAGTATTGTTGCACATTACGACTGGTAAAATTGTTGTCATATAATAATTTCCAAGAAATGCCATCTTGCTGGTGAAAATCTAGCAATTTTACAGATAATTTGCATAAATCATAGTCACATCATAATTTAAAAACCCATTCCTCTCTTTTAAACATCTATCTATCTATCTATCTATCTATCTATCTATCTATCTATCTATCTATCTATCTATCTATCTATCTATGAACCCACTGGGTGCTGCGTGAAAAGCTTTCATGTTTATTATTATGTTTTTGGCACAACCGTATGCAAACTAACTAATAGCTTATGAAGTCTCGCGTGCGTGCGGACTCTCAGGTAAATAAAGATATGAGGGGGTGGGGATGTTGGTGTATGACGTCAACGGGGACCCAACGGAAGGTGCAGCCTCGGTTAAACAAGGTTAAATAACGATAGTCATCATTGTCATTTCTACATTTCGTCTAGTGTCCACTTTTTCCTACGAAAATAAAAAAACGTCAAACTTGGGGGGTGAATTCCTTCAGTCTTGTCCGGTTCAGTTGACTCTCCTTCTCTGTCGGTCACGCGCTCTCACGTGTACGCACGCTCGTGCGGTCTCTGCTTAGAGGCGGCGGCGGTGGTGTTACTAACGGCTGAGGGAGGGCGACGGGTGTTTGACTTTGGCAGCTCAGTCACATTCTTTTACCCGGTCACGGAGTCGAAGAATGGAGCTGGTAGAAGATAAACGGTGAACGGAAGGAGAAGCCGGGAGGACGCAGGGGGTACCGCCGAGTCAGGAGTAGATGATGCTTATTTGCCGCAGGCCCCGCCATCGTGAAATTGGATACCGACTTGCGGCGGATGGGGTGACCGAGCTCCTTGCTCCGCCGGGGAGGTCCCTGCCTTCGGACGTTACCGGGGTGGGAGCTGCCTGTGGCCGGTTGTAAGGTGGAGGAAGGAGTGGCAAGAGGGAAAATGCAGACGGAGGAGGAGACGGCCACCGCAGAAGAGCCCATTTTGGAGGAAGGGTCGGGACGAGAGCAGGTAAGAAAGGACACATCTTCTCTTTTTTTCCACTTCTTCTTCTTCTCTGCTTTCCCTTCATAAGCACGCGTTTGTTTACGCACGAATATGAGGATATCCAGAGAGAGATGCTGATTTTATCACCTTTTGTTTCCACATGATTTCCCAAACAACCAGTCATTTCTAAGACACGGTAGTCTGTTTACGCTTTCCGCTGCTCTCTGTCTTGGCTTGTGCCCCGTTTCAAATCGTTTACCCATATATTCGAGCAAGGACACAGAGAAGGACCTTGGCTAAAATATGAATGGAAGTCAGGCGGTGGTTTAGATATAAGTGGCTCTAAAACGTGTAAAACTAGAAGTAACTGTTCATCTGCTGGATGATGTGTTACTCTTGGGAAAGATGGTCTTTTCAGTATAGTAGAGCGTGTCATCCACCAGCTGTCACCTCTGAAATAGACAAGAGGATTGCATCACAGTATAGCCACACACCCAACTTACACCCAGAATTACACAATTGCACATAATGTGAGCAAAATCACTCTCCTTGGCTGTATGTTTGTTTATTTATTTAGTCTACAAGTAGATAAAAACAAAGAGAGAGAGCATATATTTTGTTTTTCTTATGTAGCAGCACAAAAAACTGAAAACAAACAAAAAAAACATCCCAGCCACTTTGTTTGGAGCCGGTTTGAAAACATCCCATTCAGTGAGCAGATCAGATTTGATGGGAAATGTTACCTCACAAGCCCAGCTCACATAGCACCATCCAGCCTCCGCATCTTTATCTCAACTTCAAAGCTGCATTCACTGTACCTCAGAGGTGGGAAGTCAAGCTGCTTTTTCTTTCTTTACTATTAACAGCACATTCTCATCAGTAGTTATGTTGTTACTATAGGGAATTTTACTTAATAATGCTTTAACAGTACTCTGTTTATTGTATCCCCATTATGAAACCTAATCACCCATATATGACCTATTTAATATTAGCTTAAAAAGCTTAAACAGAATAAAGAGGAGTGGATCAACATTGAGGGGAAGAGTGAATCAAGCTGATACTGTATGTGACTCAGGAAACGGGATTTTAAACATCTGTTCACCACTAACGGAAAGCACACTTTCTATCAGTGGTTAAGTGTTTCATTAATCTGGGGCAGTACGATGCACAACTCATAATGAGATTGTGTCTATAATTGGAATTAGCACCAACGGTCTGTAGTTAAACTGCAGAGGAGAAAAAATCTTTGTATTTTAGAATAAAATACCAATTTGTTCTGTGGTAGTCTGAGCTCAGTTTGCTGTGTGTGGAAGTGTGACCTGTCAGACTAAGTATTATTTGCTCTTTCTTATGGGAATAAAATGCTTCAAGGGTTATTTAGTGTAATTTGTGTCCAAAATATGCTTGCATGATCACCCATCTAAAATAAAGCACACCCTGCAGAAGAAAGGAGTGAAGTGGAACTGATGGGCTCACTCTAATCCATTAAACTGACTCCAGTGAAGGCCAGTTTAATTCATGGTCGAGAAAGGAGCGGCTTCAGTGTCTCTCTGTGGTAAAATGATCGGAAAACGTCAGATATTTTTAGGAGCTCAGAAAATCATATAAATTTGTGAAAAATTTAGCCTCATTTGCATTTTTCCAGAAATTTTCCATGTATGTTGCATATAGTATAACTATTCTGCAAGGTTTTCTTTTCTTTTTATAGCTTACTTAGAGATGTCTTTGCTCTCATACATTTTCTAGTAAGGAATCAAGCACACTTACCCTGAAAAGTGAGCTCACATCTTCTGTTCCAGTTGTGTTTTCTTAAGCCTCTTTCACACATTTACTGTTCTTCATAAATCCTGTGGCAACTATACATGTCGGTGTCATGTTTGAATTAAACTCTTGGTGCTTTTCTGGAGACAGAAATCTGACTAGGTTGGCCATAGTAACATAACTACAGACTGATAGATGAAGCAGTGGACTGACATTTAATCGCTTGTTAAGAGGATGCTGACAGAATTGTATGCTGATAAGTTTTACATGCTGCAGTTCCTCTTGAGAAAAATGAAGATGATGTCTGTAGAGGAACTCTTCCGGTGAAATAATAACCTTCCAACATGTTTACATTTACAGCTGCTTCTTTGCATTGCCACTTGGTTTTATACCATGCATGGTTGGGTCTCTATGCTAAAGACTCATCTGTTTAAGGAGCATTTCCACACTTAGCTTAACTCTTCTACTCGTCGGAATAAGTTAGAAAGATTTGTCCAGCTCTTTGGCACAACCCAGCACTGAATAAGCTGCATGCACTTACGCCCAAGATGATAGTGTGTTGAAATCATGATCTCGTAATTAAAGAAAGGACTATTATGGAAAAACAAAAACACTGCCTGTAGCACTACACGACAGCACCTGGGTACAACTGGACTCACAGCAGTCTGACCACTCAATTATGACGTCCCATCCTGTTTGAATTCTTGCTTGTGGTGTTCTTATTTTTCAGATGTAAGTCGCTTTGAAGAAAAGCATCTGCCAAATCACTGTAGAATAGAACAGTACAAATTGATATGGTGACATAAATGTTGATAGAAAACTGTAAAAGACTATTATACAAGGCTTCATGCACTGTTCGGTATTGTGGGAACTGCAAAAGCCATGCCCATGTCATGGCTCTTCATTACTTTCGCAGGGAAGTTGTAGAAAAATTTTTTCTCAAGATGTGTCCAGTCTGAAAATGACTGACTGCCATCACTTTAACAGACTGACACCACTGGTGTTGCATATGTCATGTGTGAAATGAGCTAATGTTTGACACTGTGTGTTATAAATCTGTGCTGTGAACAGCTCTTCAAGTTCTTCTGCACGGCTTCAGGAAGTCAGGATCATGATGAAATTACTGTTGGCTGCAGAATAGGTGCACATTCCATAATTAATACTGGCTCACACACTAGGATGAGACCGTCTGATTTTTTATTTATTTATTTATTTTTTTTACATTTTTTTGATGAACTACATATTATTTCTTTGGCTTTTCAGAAACAAGAATTGGACCGCAATTCTCGGACTTTTAAAGTCTGATAGATTTTTATCTCCTGTAAAAATTCTCTTGGAACATCATGAGAAATAAAAGTTTTGTTTTAAAATCTTTTCTTCTATCGTAAATTGTTAAAATTTCTATGCCATATTTTGTTGTGTTGTTTCAGGGGAAAAATTGTAGCAGGTAATAGGGTTGCACAATATATTGAAAATTTACCTTCATTGCAATATTAACCTGTGTAATATACATATTGCGACAACTGCCTAAACTGCGATAAATAGTCCATATTTGTATGTTTTAAGGAAGTGATGTGACGTTCTAAACGCTGCTGAGCATTCGTGCTCGCAGGTGAATCAAATGGATTTTGCTGTCCTGGATGCTCCATGTAGATGCTAACTGTGGCACTAGAGCACATGAATGAGTCTTTTGATGGTGGAAGATAACAAGAGGAGCAAGAAAAATGTGGATGCAGAAGAACTTGTGACTAAACAGAACATCACGTTGGTTGTTTTAAACTATGTTGGTTAGAGGAGAGATGACACACTACACACACAGGTACTCTGCAAGACAGTTGACTCTGTTGAACATTTGTACCAACCACCAGGGGACACATGTTTAATCTACGCCTAAACCTACAGGACAACCACAAGTAGCTATAGACAAATTCAACCAACTTTTTTTGTGTTGCTCCACCTTACCTTGGCGCCTTTGCTGCTTGTCCTAATAACTTTATACCTACCGACAAGGACAGTTCTATGGATATCTGGACTAATGATGTTAGACAGTGGTCCACAATTACTGATGATAGCATCTTATCTGGCGATATCAAAGTTATTCTGTTTTTTATAGTGGGCATCGATCAGTTAATGTAAACTCTGCTTCATTTGACAAAAACTGCTTTTGACAATCCACACTGAAAAATAAAATGAATATCCTTAATTTTATCAAAAGTTAGAGAAACAAACAAGAAACAGCTTCATATTTTTGCCAATGCTGTCAATTTTCTATATTATCTCTAGTCTTTAGGTTGAAGGACACCATACTACATGATCAAATAATTTTTTTTATTCAGATGAAGAGTTACTAAAACATGCTACTAGCGTTATTATAGCACAAGCTATATAGTTCAGCAGACATCTTCATGAGAGTTTAGCCAGTGGAGGTCTGAATGAGAAAGCGTTAAAGCATTAGCTTTATTTATTTTATTTATCGCAGATGATATCGTCATCGCAACTTTCAACAGTGGTTTTGCATATCATATGTTTTCCTGATATTGTGCAGCTCTAGCAGGCAGGTGGTTGCAGGTGAGCTGAGTATGATGTGATTTGCCTACTTATGATTGGGTTACCCTTACTCTAATTGTAAATGTCTAAACTTAACCATCCATTGATTAATGAAGGCAAAGAAGGCACTCTCATCAGAGGGAGAGAAGGGCAGGTCATGCTGTCACAATCCTCCAGGGGGAAAAAAGTGATGCACATAAGAGAAGATAAAATGTGGTACACAGTGATGCCTGAAACGGCTCTGTACCAGTGTTGTTGGATTGTCTGCTTTGGTTATTGAGTGTTTGCATGAAGCTAGCAGAGAGGTGGAGTTTGTGTTCCTGCTTTTTTGTGCTCTGGTAAGATGGCACTGGGTTCCTGCTCAGTAGGCAAGGTTACTGTAAGTCTCAAGGGTACAAATAACTCCATTATCAATCAAATTAATCAACGGCATGGGTGTTTTAGATCTGATTGATTAGTTTAAATGATCTCTGCTTCAATCAACACTGCATTTTACTGCATTTAGAGGAGTTCAGCTTAATTTTTTAACAAACCTTTCTAACATAAGACTTGTGTAATCAAGTACTGCTTGTAAAATGGACAATAAGCATTAACACTTGTGTAGAGGTCAATTAAAAACTTAGCTGGGTAATTTGCAGTCGGTAAACCTGGTTAAATGAAATCTTTCACTTTATTTCACCAATCTGTCTCCATCACGACTGGGGAACAGACAGTGGAGTGTAATGCAATGATTTCAGTCTGCATCTGCTTTCTGCTTCTATTACTCTCCCTCATCTTCCCCTCCTGATCTCCTTCCTGTTTTAGACTTGCCTCGTAGAGTTTTATAGCTTCATCCTGTACCTCGCTCATCCTCTCAAGCTTCTGCACATTTATATCTCCCTTAACTTAATCTGCTCTGGTCCTCAGGGGGTATGCATATAAGCTCACATAGGCATAATTACCAATGAAAAACCACATGATTGATATTAAAAATTTGTTTTTAATTCACACATTCCTCCATATAAACCTGATGTTAACATTGAATTGATTCTGCCACATTTTCAAGTTTCACCAATAGGATGGCATTCATCCAAATGACAGAGTACACATCAACAAATAGAGAAGAAAATCAAATATATGAATATAAAGCCAAGATGGAGCTGCATGATAAGAATAAAGTGTAGGGAAAAAAATTACAAACTGTGGAGATAATTGCAAAACCTTATATTTTTTATGAAAAAAATCTACAAATAATTTATTTGCTAAACAAGCAACAAGTGGCAAATGAAGCATGAAGTGTGCAGTGTTAAACTGATGCTACATAGCAGCAGCATGTGTTAAGCTAGTCATATGCAGAACAATTTTAAGATTCACTATTGCAAATTTTGTGTTTTTTAAAGATTTGAAGCCTGAAATTTATGAAAGTCACTGAGAGACATGAACATGTTTTTACATTGATGATCCTTCCAACCTGATTGAATTTGAATATTTCTGCCAAAAAGAATGGGAAGAGCTTCCATATTTAGTTTTTATTTTTGACAAATAAACTAAATTTGATAAACATAGGAGATTAATAGATCTCCTTCTCCTCAGCCACCTCCTCCAGCTTTCTCTGGGTGACTCAGAGGCCTTCACAAGCCATTAGGAGTATATTCTCTCCAGTGGGTACTGGGATTATCCCGAGGCCTCATCCTGGTGCGACATATCCTTAATGGCTCCCTGGGGAGATGTCTGGGAAATATCCTAATCTGACCCACAAACAAACTGAGCCACCTTTCACCATGGAGAAGTAGTAACTACTCTGAACTGCTCCCTGATAATCAGTTTCCTTTGGGTCACACCCCACAGCTCATGGACTCAGGTGAGGGTTAAAATGCAGACTGATAAATGACAGCTTCAACTTTTGGCTCAGTTCAGTATTCGCATCACTGCAATCACTGCCCCAATCCACCTGTCAACCTCTTCTATCCACCCTATACAAGATCCTGTGATACTTTAGGTAGCAATTTTCTTCTAACCTGAAGTGGTCAATCTGTGCGTTTTCATCTGACAGCCATGGATTCAGACTTGTAGATCACATAAACTTCTATGCTCTTGTTGTTTGGCAATTTTTTCTATATGTTTTGTGACATCCTATAAGAAAACCTTGTGCAGTAAATGACATGGAATAGAGCTGATATGTAAATTCCTACTTTCAGTAAATTAATTTATTAATATGAGCCCTAAACTTGCTGATAACTGCAGCTGCTGGATTTCCAGCCTCCACTGAACATTAAAATATGAAGGAATAATATCTATTACACTGTCAGTATATGATTACACAATGTTCAAGTGCTAACAATTTATTTGCTATTGCAGCACAGGTGGTAGTAACCTGACATCCCCAGATGACTCAATCCAGTTCTGATGAAAAAGAATAATTTTAAAAGTACTCTGCAGGCATCAACAGCATATTTTCCTCCCCTCACCTCATTCGCCACCCACATGCTGGGGCTGCTAATTATAGCTGCTCCAGTCACACCTAACTAGCTGAATCAGTGTGAGCTGAGACAGAGAGTGAGCTATTTTATCAGACACTTTAATACAGGGATAGATGTGTACAAATGGTCTGTGTAGTCCAGAAAGCCGATAGTCTATTTGAAACAGTAAGTAATGACAAATTCATGTCCCACCTGTGCTGTATGTGTCAAGAGTACTGAAATAATTAAATTCAGAAACATTTATTGGCTTAAACAAATACAGTTAATAAACACTGTCTTTTATAATTGTGGTATGAGAATAAGTATGACATATATACTGTTTGCATGGGATGTTCGCAGTCCAGCGTGTGTGATTAGAGTCTAAAAGTATGTGGTTCATTGTCATGCCAGCTATCTGGGCTCTTTCTCTAACATTTGTGTGTGCTGTGACTTTGGGTGCTCTGAAATATATATAGATGTTTTACGTAAAAGTTTGTACAGAAATTATGTCATCAGTTGAACCTGTAAAGCATCAAAAACCATGTTCCTCTGAAAAGCTTGTAAAAAAAATAAGTTATAATGGCACAAACCTGCATGGTATAGTGCAGTAAAAATTTATCTAATGTAAACAGAATAAAAGATTCTATCATCTCTACGGATCTGAACTGAAGGGAAAGTTATGTGCCTCTTGCACTTGTAATCTGGGTGGAGGAGCAACATGCAGACTACCTCATTTAAAAAACAATAGGTAAATAAGGAGGTGATTAACTATGATCGAGGGAGGGGGGACTGCAGGAGAAACTGAAAATCCTGGTAATTCTAATGTTAAGAGACTGGAATTTGTCTTTGATCTCTACAAACTTAACACAAGAAGCTCGACAGAGGGAGATTTTACAAAAGCTTGTGACACAAGCAAAGGGAGTTAATTTCTTAACCAGAAGAGGCATCAAGTTGGTGGCTTACATTTTAGTAAGAACCTGGGCTTCAGACAGAGGTAAGGAGAATGCTGTCAGAAGACAGTTATAGTCTATGTCCACATGGCACCAAAGCCGGTTCAGGAATGAAAACGATGTGAAAATGGTGGTGAAAACTCGGAGAAAGGCTTCAACGTCCCCACGACACCCCTGTAGTACATACTACAGGCTGTGGGGGGTGCTAAAGAGTAACCTTCCAAAACTAGAGCAAAACAACACATGCGCAGATAAAGGCTCACTGCGTGTTGCAGGAAGTTCACATTGGAAGCAGAGAAGATTGCAACTCCTTACTGGCTGGCCTGCCTGCATGCTCAGTTAAACCTCTGCAGATGATCCAGAAAGCAGCAGCATGTCTGGTCTTCAACCAGCCCAAAAGAACCCATGTCACTCTGCTGCTAATTGCTCTTCACTGGCTTCCAGTTGCAGAACACATCAAATTCAAAGCTCTGCTTCTGGCTTACAAAACAATAACCCAAACGGCTCCTGTCTACTTCCACTCCTTAATCCAGAGCTACACTCCCTCTCCACAGTTACGCTCTGCCAGTGAAAAACGCCTAGTGCTCCCACCACAACGTGGCGCAAAATCAATAGCTAGACTCTTCTCCTCTGTTGTCCCCCGGTGGTGGAACGATCTACCAAACTCCGTCCGATCCGCAGAGTCCTTATCCACTTTTAAGAGCAAGCTAAAGACTCAGTTGTTTAAGGAGCATTTCCACACTTAGCATAACTCTTCTACTCAACAGAATGAGTTAGAAAGATTTGTCCAGCTCTTTGGCACAACCAAGTACTGAATAAGCTGCGTGCACTTATGCTCAAGATAACAAGATGATATTGTTTGATGAAATCGTGATGTTTGTATTTAAACAAAATTACTTACAAAAACTTTAAAAAAAAAAGATATATATATATATGCACTGCCTCTAGCACTACATGACAGCACCTGGTCCAACTGGACTCAAAGCAGTCTGACTTTCACTTAATAATGACGTCCCATCTTGTTTGAATTCATGCTTGTGTTCTTTTTCTCAAATGTAAGTCGCTTTGGATAAAAGCGTCTGCTAAATGACTATAGAATAGAATAGAAGAGAATAGAAGAGAAGATAGCTGAGGATTCACTGCAAGGCAAAAAAGAAACATTTCTATGGATTAATAAAGAAGTTGAACTTCTTCTTCAAAAAATGGTTGACTATAAAGCATAAAAAACCCGAGGAAGGGTGGATTGGGAATCGCCGCGTGTTCATCACATTGACGTCACATCCTTTAGTGGTGCGTCTTCGCTGTCCACACAGTACCGCAGACGGTAGAGGACTTAAACCTATCCACTCTGGTACCTGGCTTCAGACATGGTCGGTTTCATGGAGGCTAATCCATGGCTTCGTGGAGATGAAAGGGTGGTTTGCTGAAATACTTTTGCGGTTTTGGTGCAATCAGGTGTTATGGGGACGGCCCCATAGTTAATCTCACAAGGCAGCAAAAGATTCATCTCATTTGTCTGTTCAGTGCCCCCTAGTTTCCTTTGTCTTCATGTTTGTGGCCCTGTTGCTAACAGTGAAATATTTTTCAGAAAGGAACAAGGAGAGGGGATGCTTGCTGGAGTGTCAGTCATGGAAGTTGATTTTGCAACTACTACAACATCCGAACTGGCACTGATGCATGAATCCTTCTGAGTTAACTACACTGAAGTTAACATAAATATTTTCAAGCACATGTATGCTGCAACAGGTTTAATAGTTAAGTGATGCATTTTTGTCATGTTATAGCTAACCTCCAAGTGCTGTTACCACAACTCCTTTCTCCTCATTTCTCCTTCATACCCTCGTCTCATCTACTCACCTCTAGTGGGCGAAAGATGTAAGGAGAGGGGTTGGGAGAACAAATCAAATTATGTACAAATTGGGAAATGAGATAAGGAAAAGATTTGCTAGATTACAGTAAATAGAAGATCCCTCTTGCCAGGCTCCAAGATTTTAGTTTGTGGTCAAAACACACAAGTTTGGACCAGTCCTCATATACCAGCAGCTACAAGTAGCTCTTGCTCACAGACTTGCCCTGTTTGTAGGTTTGCTTGTTGATCTGATCAGTTAAAGTTGTTTGGGATTATGATTTGCACACAAATGGTGGTCAGGGCTTTCTTAGTTAATTTTCATTTTAGGCTTTTTTTTTCTTGTTTCACACTTGGTTGAGCTATCTAATTCTTTCACATGTTTTCTGTCAATCTTTATTTCTGCATAATATCACTCCTTGTTTTTCTGTTTCTTGCCAGTTCATTATTCACGCAGTTTCAGTGATTTGTAATATTTCTGCATTAAAGCTGTTTTTCTTTTTTTTTTCTTTTGTTGCTAATCTTCCCATGTCCTGCTTTTGTCTGCATACGGTCTAAACCTTATTACATTATTACCTTTAGTCCACCATCTCTCCTGGCAACCTCTCCTTGATAATAAGACATTCAGTCTTGTGAACAAAGCAGCTCAAATTGCAGTGATTGTACATATTGGTTGTTGGATGGGGAAACTGACCCAATATTAGCAGCTATGTGGTGATTGAATTAGCCTCAAATTCCCATATCTGTGAAGAGCCAGCATCATATGGCGTTGATGGTGGACAGAGAAGTGCATATTTATCTTCTTTACATCACATTATGGACTTTGTACGGTCTCTGTCTTATTAGTGGTACTGCTGCTTTGAGACCTGTAAGTAAGTTAGAGATGCTGTCACTTAGTGAGAACACATTTGGTTGAGCCTTCTGTCTCGGAGAAAACTGCTCATTCTGGCACCGTAAGTGCAAACAGGAATAATTTGACTCCTGTCTTGGGCTAGATTTCCCTGTACTGGCCACACTGCTGCAGAGTCCTGATAAAAATGTGGACTCTGACCTTCCAGGTCCTGTTTTACTGCTAGAATGTTGTTTTCTTTTGCACCATTCAGTTGAATAAGATAACATGAAAAAGTACTGGTGAGATTTTGAGCTAGAAGGGAAAAAACGTGATAGAAAGGGAGGACAATAGAAGGACGCACAGGAGGACGTCTGTCACTGTTGCCATTTGCTTGTCTCTTCTTTCTCTCTCATTTTACTTCCATTCAGACTTTGGATTCATGAAACGTTCATGACTAGTTTTCTGTCTCAGTCAACCCCCCCCCCCCCCAACACACACGCACACACGCTATATACTACACTTTTAGCCCGATCAATCCACTTAGAGACAGACTTTCAGAGGACGTAACGCAAGAGACGTTGAGGGAGAAGATGAAAGGGGAGGAGAGTTTGGAGAGTAAATGATTCAAAGGTGGGAGGGAAAATTATGGAAAGGAGAAAAAATATTACATAAGAACAAAGGATATTGAAAGAGGAGACTCTCAAAAAGCATAAAGCATATTAAATTAGTACCACTGACCATTTCCTGCCTTCATAAAATAACCAGTCCTATTTTTGGATCCAAAAGCCTACAGTCAAATGCTGTTCTTGGGGCATTTTGTTAAGTGATGAACGTATGGTGGAGAGAAGGTGCCCTTCACTCTGCTTTTCACTACTTGCCCTTAATGTACAGTTGTTAAAAAAAAAAAAAAAAAAAAAAAAAAGAGAGATGCTTTGTGTGGATGTGTGTGTGTGTGTGTTGCAGCCAGTCAATTATCATATTGTGGCTCCACAGTGCTGGACAGGGAGACAATGAGAGTGTACATGAGAGAGGAAGAGGAGTGAGTGATAAAGATGGAAGGGAAAGGGGCTTGTGTGATAGATTAATGGAGGGAGAGATGTGCTGACAGTACTGGCAGACTTAACTGAGGGGAGGGAAGGACACTGGTGTCATCCCATCCTTTTTTGTGTCATCTACTTTGTAGTTCTTTTTCTTTGACGCATTCAACAAAGTAGGAAGACAAACATTTTACCAACATTTTAAGTCTTCTTATACAAACACACACACACACACACACTGCTCACCAGCTTTTTTCATCTTTTGGCACAAGCTCACTGTCCCGTCCTCATTCACGCACACACAAATTGTATCAGTGCTGATATGCTGCTGATGTTGGAACACAGTCAGCTGGCTGGAGAACAGTCTAGAAGCTTAGTTCTCTTCTAAATTATTCACATTCTCTCCTCTGGCTGCATTACAATGCTGAGAACGTGCATGTTGGTGTGAGTGTGGATTGAGAGATGGTAAGAGAAAGAGAAGAGGGGCACATTAGACCAGCTATGTCCGTATTTCTGAAGCGTGTGTGTTTGTGTGTGTTTGTGTTTGAGTGCAATGTAATGTGATGTCTTCAGTGGAGGTGAGGCTGTGTGCACTTAGAGAGTGAGAGGATAAACAGCATGTGTCTAATATGCAGCAATTATCCTATGATGGGTAATGTGTTCCTTTTGGTCAAGCCTTCATTCTGCAGACTTGGTCAGAAATATGACACCATTTACCAAACAGGAAGGATATCAAAACTAAACCATGGGATCTGGAGGGAACATAAAATCAGTTTCTTTCATGAGGAAAGCCTGAAATCTTTTTCACCTGCCAGACATGATTAAATATTGACACTGCGAAGCGTCCTAGATTATTTATCATAGTCTTGACTGTCAACATGAGTAGAAAGAAATTTGTCGAATGTTTTGCCCTAAGCCACATAAAAAATACAGCAGGTCAAAGAACAGACTTGGGGCTAATGCCTACATCTCTTCTTTTGTCATATCTCTCAACAGCAAAGGCCAGTCCAGCAGTCTCTGGCCTCTTCCCTGTGCCGGGAGTCCCACTGGAAGTGCCTCCTCCTGACCCTCCTCATGTATGGCTGTTTTGCTACGCTGGCCTGGTGCGCGCTCTGTCGTGTGCCTGTTCTCGGCTCCTCCTCCATCCTTCTTGGTGATGACGACGAGGCCTACTACAATGACATCCTGCACTTGGAGAGTCCGTGCTCCAGCGGTTATGTCTACATCCCCCTGGCTTTCCTGGCAATGTTGTATGTGGTTTACCTGGTGGAATGTTGGCACTGCTTCTCCAAGACCGCCATGTTGGCTCATGCCGAATTCCAGGTATCTATAAAAGATGACAGAGAATCTAAACTCATTTATTATTGTCCCTGCAAAAGCTTTGAAACAGAATGGATAAATCAGTGTAATTACGGTGTTCAGGAGATATAAACACATTTTTACCTGTTTACACTCAAGCATGGGAAGATTATTAGCTTGCAGAGTCTGTTGGAAATGAGCTGAATTGAGGGCATCAGTCTACTTTTTTTTATCTACTCTGGCTTGCTCTAATATCAGGAGCATGTTGTATATTGACAATTTTTTATATCTTCTATCAAAAACAGATGTCTAGAGGAAATTTAAAAGAATCATTGCAATCAAGGAGCTTTGGCAGGGCCTGTTTTGCAACAGATTGCACAGACATCAGTTTTCTGTTCTGCAAACAATAGCAACCTTAATTGTTCCAGCTTGTACTGCCAGTGCATGAATTTTTCAAGCAGTAATCTCATTTTTATCTCATTAGTTGTGGGAAGTTTACTTACATATTTTAAAGGTGGCTTTAATTGATTTGATTCATCCTTCAAATTGTCATGCAGGAAGTGTACGAGCGTGTGCAAAGACTTCAGCAGGCCACTCCCTGTATTTGGTGGAAAGCCATCAGCTATCACTATGTGAGGAGGACCAGACAGGTGACAAGGTACCGCAATGGAGACGCATACACAACCACACAGGTGAGGTGACTTCCCCTGAAACACACATTTCCTTTTCTTTCTTCTTACTCAACATTTTCTTTCTGCACTTTTATTAGCTACACTGTTAAATTTTCAGTCCACAGAGAAAATGTGCAGTTAACCACTCAGGCGAACGTCAGTTATTTAAAAAAATTGCTAAATAAATAGAAATAGGTTTCAGAGTTATAAGAGAACGAGCAAATAAAATTGCTGAGACACTAAAGATGAATAACAGATCCCAGATCTCACAGGGAACTACTGAATGGGAAAAACAGAACAAAGTTTGTTTTAACTTGACCAAAATGCTTATATGTAGGATTACAAACACAAGTAAATATTTAAAATTTTATACACCGTACAGCTTTGGACTAAGTTATTAACCCAAACCTAAACGCTCATGCTGGGTGTGTTCTGCTGAGGATTAGGCCAAGATGCATCAGTGTAATTTTAGCACACCAGTGGGGGAGCAAGAGACTTAATTCATTCATCTCAGTTGCTTCGAGTTAAAGTTTGTAAAAACTGTGTTGTCACAGTTCCAGTGAACAGCCTCGTGTGAACATACAGTCCCATAAAAACTTTTATACAAGATTGTTAGCTTAGCTGTTCAGTCCACAAGTTGGTTGTAATCCATCCAACATTTGCAACGCTGCATTTCCTTCTTCTTATAAATAGTCTCCAGGCCTTCAGACAAGATTAGGCCTGAACAATGTGGGGGGGAAAAATTGGGATTTTTCTGACCAATTTATTGCAGTTTATTTAGCAATTTAATCTTTTATATTGTAGCTTCTGTTCAGTGTTAATGCAGAAATACATTTTCTATATGAGATGGAGGATCATCATGAGATGAAATCCAAATATGAACAGCTATAAATTCTGACACAAGGATGCAAAGTTGAGATATGAACAACTGCAAGATGCAACCTGTGACCAAAACACTTAAGCCTGAAGGTCACATTTCCTCTAGAACAGGTTTATACTTTGTCCTTTTAGGAAAAACTAAGCAGTCTGATGTTATTTATCTTACTTACACCACGCCACTGCATGATTTCTGTTCTGCACACAGAAGAGTTTTACCCTGATGTGCACACACACACACACGTGCATGCACATGCAGGTGCACACACTCCAACCAGCAGAGAACATATGTTGGAAAAATATTAGGTTTCAGCCACTTGAAAATCAGACAGAAATGCTGTTTTTTTTTTTTTTAACTCTCCGAGGGAGGCGAAGATGGAAACACTTGTTATGCCGAGACCTTCATGTATCACAGAGATGGAAGCAAAATCTACTGATATTGTAGTCATTCCTGAGCCATATCAGAGTTTAAAATTTAGTTTTTACCACCATCAACACATTATCTGAGAACTGAACTTTAATTACATTTAGAGCAACTCGGTAACACCGTCTTTATTCTCTTCATCAGGACATTTCACAAGTTGGACTGTTTTATGTCCTCAATGGTTTTTTTTGTCAAAGCATTTCAGTTATTTATAGAAAATTAATCCACGATGAGGTTTGAAAATGTGATCACATGATTAATTAAAACATGCAGCCTAGCTCGTCTTCGTCTCGTCTTATTAAGGTGTTGAACCCTCTCACTGGAAAAAGTTGGAAGAGGAGGAAGAGTAAGCCACACTTTCTCCACAGATTTGCGCAAACGCCCAATTAGTTTGTCCTCTCTGCCCTGCAGCTGCCTCCTCTCCCCCTTCCTTTCACCAGCTGTGAGAGAGTGGATAATAAAAAAGCAAGTATGTGGAATGAAATGCAACGCAAACCTGATGTAAACATATCTGAGGCTGAAATGGAGCAAAATCACGAACAATTTTGACATCCCGGCCAGGCGCATTTTTTAACTCTCAAATAGAGGAAATGTCCAGGTGAAAGGGGACCTTTGGTCAGCCTACTGTTGCATAAGAAAGAGAACAGGAAATATATCTGAGGCGAGTGGATTTGTTAAACTGTGGATGCTGCAAGTTTGAAACCCTGATCATCATCAACTGCAATTTCAATTTAAAAATGATTAATTGTTCAGTGTTTGTCTGATACAAAGCTAGCTGGGATGGATCAGCTCCTGTTTGCTTTTAATTAATAAAAGAACAAGCAAATTCCACAATTCTGTAAAATATAGTTTCCAAGGTTTTAACATGTTGTTGTCTAACATAATGGTTTCACTTAACTCTGGCTTTGCCTTACTCAGACTTTGAATCATTTTCTAAACTCTTGTAAGAGATATTTCTTTATTAACAGTGTTGAGTTGTGTGCAGCTATAAGCAGAAAAAATATTACTTAGTAACCATGCTTCTAATTTGTTTTTCCTCAACTCTCTCTTTCTCTTTGTTTATGTCCTCCTCAGGTTTACCATGAGCGTGTGAACACTCATGCATCAAGTTCAGAGTTTGACTATGCCCGCTATGGTGTCAAAGATGTGTCAAAAGAGCTGCTGGACCTGCAGTTGCATCCTGCTGTTCGCCTCCGCTTCACAAAGTGCTTCAGGTACATTAATCAGTTTCAAAGCAACTGACTTAAAATAAAGTTTGATTTTAGTGGTATCTTTTGTTGTTGTTGACATTGAAACAGACTCTCTCTTTTTTTTTTTGCATGCTTCAGCTTCTCCAGTGCACGTGCTGAAGCAGCCTACCTCACCCAGGTAAGCTGTAGCTGCAAGTTTATTTGCTTCTGTTCTTAGACTTATAAATCTGATACAATCCAGGTATTGTTTTAGAATTTTATTCTACAAATGTCCATAAGTCAATCCTGACAGTATGTTGTTTCTTTTTCTGGAACTGCAAGCGAGCACGTTTCTTCGGGGAGAACGAGGGGCTTGACGACTACATGGAAGCCAGAGAAGGAATGCACCTGAAGAATGTGGATTTCCGCGAGCATATCCTGGCGTTCCCAGATCCTGCTCACCAACCATGGTTTTCCAGGCACAGGGTGTTCTGGCTGGCTTCTGCTTTCCTCCTGTCATGGCCGCTGCGGGTAGTGTCAGAATATCGCACGGCGTATGTCCACTATCATGTGGAGAAGCTCTTTGGAGAGGATGAGGACTCTGGTGGAGGTGGAGGAATTGGTGGAGGAGGGCCAGGTGGAGGTGGAAGAGGCGATGGGGTTGAAGGAGGAACTGAGAATGGAATCCATCCAGGAGGAATTGGGATCGGAATTGGCCTAAATGGCACAAGCTACAGAGCTATCTCTCGTGTCAATACTGTAGACATGACTGAACTGGAGTGGCACATCCGCTGCAACCAACAAATGGTCCCCAGCTACTCTGAGGCTCTCCTCATGGACTTGGACACAAGTGGAGGAACAAATCCTACAGTCTCTACACCCATCTCTGGGCCTCCGGGCATCACCCCAACCACGGGGACAAATCCGCCTCCCCTGGCTCTGCCTGTGGTCTTCAACTCAGCTTATCTCCTCCAGAGTTGCCCCAGATGTCGGAGAACCACATCAAGCGCCAGTCTTCCCTCCAGGCTAAGGGCCCCGATGGGAACCACAGCCCTCCTGAATGCTACCGTGGCAGGGATTAGAGCAGCAGGACCAGGAGGCGGAGGGATGGGAGGAAGACTGGTGCTCAGTCGCAGTGGATTCTCTCTAGGGAGACTCGGAGGTGGGCGCCAGAACAGCCTGTTTCATTCAAGAAGCATGGGTGGAGGACTGGGAGGAAGTAGGGAAGATGGAGGAGGAAGTGGGGGTGGAGGAAGTAGTGGAGGTGGTGGTGGTGGCGGCAGCGGAGGTGGAGGAGGAGGAGGAACTGGAGGATTCCTGGGGTTAGGCTCAAGACAGAACAACGAAGAGACCAGAGGAGTTCTTGAGGGAGAAGGTGATGAGGATGAGGAAGAAGAGGAGGAGAGAAGGGAAGACAGGGGAAGAGAGAGGGATGAGGAAGCAGAGCAGGAAAGCAGAGGAGGAGAGGGGAGAGAGGCAGAAAGGGATCGACCTCCATCCTACCAGGACGCATTCTTCTTTCCAGTTCTTATCATACATGGAGAGGAGAGCTGCCATGCTGGTGATGACATGTGATGGAGAGAAAAATGACAACATGGCAACAATGGCAAGATAGTTTTGACTGGACCTGAATAGACATACCGAATACACAGTAAGAGCAAAGGGAAAGAGGTTAAAAAAAAAAAAAAAAGATCTGTGATTGCATTACCAAGGAAACATGAAGGAAGTTGCAACTAAAGTTCAAGTAAGTAAAAAGGAGAAAATGCTGCGAGAAGTGAGAATATACAGAGCAGGCTGGGATAACAGATGGAGGAGATTTAAACACATGTAGTGCGTTCTGTAAAATGTCAGTAAACCCACTCGTTCAGAGGGAGACTTGAGCTGATGGAGAGTGCTGTTGCAAGATAAGATGGAGTACGAAGAAAGTGAGCGAAGGCAAGAAAATCCTCGCAGCTGAAAGATTAACTGCACAGAGATGACGTTGACTGATCAGATAGAGTAAACTTAGGAAAATCTGTTTCCAGATATATCTATGCAGGAGTGGGAGGGGGTAACAAGTAAAAATAGTACCTTGGAGAGCAGTAGAGAGACACTGAGCCAGCTGAGTGGTATATGGTTTTTGTTTTTTTTTTTTTTTGTTTTTTCCCCAAATAGAAACAAATTTGATAAACTAAAAACCTAGAATTGGAAAGATGAAACTGTAGCCCAAATTAAAATGCAGAACAGAGAGAGACATGAAAGGAAAAAGAAAAAATAATTAACTACTGAATGTGATGTATTGAAGTTGGAGGACAAAAGCTTTTTAAAAAAAAAATTGAAAAGGACTAAATGACAAGGCAAATATGAAATTCAGCATCAGAAAAACAACACAGGAAAAAACCAGATGACTGAATATCCACTTTACAGATAATTCAGATACTTTAAAAACTGCTAAACAGAATCATCAAAAAGATTCAAAGAGGAGAAAAAGATGCAGGATTTATCACAAATATGTAATGCTCTAATCAGGAAAACAAGAAAATTTCCAAACAGGTCTACATGACATGTAAAATCCTGGCTTCAATCACGCCAACCACGCCAACGAAAGCTTAAAAACATTGATTTCCTCCTCATCTCGTCATGCTGCCTCACGCCCTCCTACACCATTAGCTTCCCCACCACTCTGTCCATTACCGTTATGAAGCTGATAGAAAAAAAAACTCCATCAAAAGTAGAGCAATTGCTTCCTCTACTGCTCAGCCCCTCATTTCTAGAGCCATCTTCTCCACTCCCTCCATTTCTCACAACTCCCACTCACTCCTCTCAGAAAACCACAAGTGGATAGATGTAATTCTGAAAAGCATATCTACAGTTTTTTTTCTTTAAACATGACCCGTAAAATGCAGTTTTTGTAATTAGTGACTGTTGAATTAACACAGTGAAGTAGGAGTTTTACAAAAATAGATCCAGTTTTTCACCATTTGCTTCCCTCCTCTGCTTCTCTCTTGTACTTTAAAGTGGTGGTTATGTGATATTCTTCTCTCTGGAGATGCTGGAATCGGATTTCATCTCAGCTCCCTTCACATATCACATCTCCTGTCGGCTTAGGTTCCTCCCCAAGGATCATATTTTATAAGTCAGATATTTCCAACTCATATGGAGTGTTTTTAATGACCTCTATATTTAGAAAAAAGCAGAATGAGATTCAAACAAATATAATATAAAAAATAATATCCACTAGTTCTGTCAGTGTAGTTCAGCTGATACGCTAAAGTTAAATTTCCTCCCAATGATAGACCTGTACAGTATGAAGAAAAAAGAAATAAACAGAAAATATTTCCCCGATATCACTATATTATATATCACAGTATGTGTTTAGGCATGAAAAATAACCACGGTGTCTAATTTATGTCCATAACGTTGGACTGCATGGGAAGCAACACTTGAGCTGTTGAGCTCAGCTGCCATTCTTGCAGTTAAAATAAGAAAAATTTGAAGAAATTTTAACCGCTTTATACATTCAATGTGGAGTGCACAAAGGCTGTAATTTATTTAAATAAAAAAAAAAAAAGCCCCAATTTTCAGCCCTGAAGCAGAATAGCTTTGGTAAAGTTGTGCTGAGCTTCTACCTCCTCCATCTGAAGAGTCACCTGCAAAAACAGAACAAAAAAGAAGAAACTGTGCTCTCTGAAATAGTACATCAATATAAAACGAGTTTGCTGGCATCGAAATGCATGAAAACAAGCTAGTAGTAGCGATGTAGAACTAATGGCTAACATTGCAACATGCAGTGCCAAATAGTCGTGATCTATACAGACTCAACACAAATATGTAGACAAGAATCTAGAAGGATGGACCCAGGAGAGGCAGCTGGCACAGACCGTACAAGCATCTGTGCTTTGTTTGTAAATACTTTACAAAGCACAGTAAACCTGCTGAAGTAGCACCTTAGAGTAGTTAGATGAGCAAGAGGTCCTTCAGAGATTATTCTGCCACTTTCTGATATCGCAGGGGTGTCCTTTCTGCTCTCTCTGCTTGCTTTTGATTATGGAAAGCACACTCGAAGAATGAAGTTAAAGAAAAATCTGGGGAACCTTTATGTTGACCACACACAGGTACCCAAATCTGGAGAATGCAACATCCAACCTGGATTCAGCAAAGATGGAGGGGAACTCAATGCAACTTTGTGGAAAAGAAATAAAAGTGGAGCATGATTGCTGACCTGGTTTGGTGTAGGGGACATTTACACGTGCACACACCATGACACACATTCATGCACTGAATCTGGTCCATGGATCTTCTGGAGCTTTTTTGGGGACATAACACTGAAGTGCGCACAAGGAAACTAAAGTAAGAAGTCATAAAAAGGAGATCTGATGAGGACAAGAAGTTGTGAGAACTGGACTGGGCAAGGCAGAACATGTGAGATTAAAAACGAATATTTTTTACATCATTTAATCATTACTTCAGTCTCTTGACTTGTGGATAAGACTGCCTCCATGAACAAAACGAAGCACTAAAAAGCACTAAACACATTTTTGTGTTCATTTGTTTGCTGATGTGTTCATTTAGCTACTTTCTTGTGTTTTTTATTTATTTATTTATTTTTAGTTCTGTTTAATGTGGCTTAAAAAGATCTGGTTGGTATGTATTTTTGCTCTTGACTTCAATTTTAAATCAGTAAATGTAAATTCACTCTGTAATCCCCAGTTTTTACATCATCTACATACTTGAGTAATTATTTCAGGTTTAAGTAAATTGCAAATGCCTTTGTAAGCTTCAGAAATTCATTGTGTCTTAGTTGTTTTCTCTTTTCTAATTATTTTTTTTGTAAAATATGTTCTTCAGGCTGTCCAGTGATCTTAGATTTCACTTTGAGTGTTTAGATCCAGATATACTTGTGAGTCCTGTTAATGTATTTATTTGTTGATTTATTTCTGTTAAGTGTAGAACACTTTCTAAGTGTTGTTAATGGATATTTATATGCAGTTTTATTATCTCAAGAGTGTGTCAAAGGTGTGTCAGCCGCTTCAGGTGTGCCAAGAGAATTCTGTGCCCATGATGTCTTACACGAACACAAACACAATCGTGTGCTTGCATGTTTAGTCACAGCAGTTAAGCAGCCATTATAACAGCTTATTTTAGAGTAGAGTCATATTAATTCCAGACCCATAATCATCCTGGACATGCAGTCTTAAACATGAACACACACATAAAGTGTGCTGGGTTGCCTTTGTATCCCACGTTGCCAACTTTTTTTGCTCAGGATTACAGTTAATGCTGCATTCCTGTGACACCACAAACCCTTTTTCATGCACACACACACACACAAATCCATTAACATGCCAAAGCAAAACAAAAAGAAAGTTAGAAAGAAATGCCTGCAGATGCACACTGATTACACAATGTGCAATAGAGCTATCTGTAACAAAAGGGTGGATTTACTCAAAATAATAGAAATTTATATAGATAAATAACATCATAACTATTACAGAACCATTGTCACCAACATGCACAGTTTTATTACTATACACTATGTATGTGGTGCAGTTTCAGTGTAAATCCATCCAGAATGTTTAAAGACACAATGTTATTGGTTGAACGTGACTAAGTGGGCTTTTGTCCACTAGATGGCAACAAAGCCTTAAATGTTTCTTCGTTTTGAGGGCACTCTGACTAGTGATCCAGACTGGTGCTGTTCTGTCCTGTGTGGGTTTAAACTCGAGCATGTCTAACCAGGTGATCACCACTGGTTTAAAAAGAAAAAACACTCAAGCTTTGACTTCATTGGCTGAAAAGAGGCCAGAAGTCAACACTTCACATTTCACCACACAGAACAAACCGCAGCATTGTGGAATTGTGCATTTATCTTCTCGGCCTTCACTGATCTTATTTTCCTTTAACTGTGACTGAATGTGTTGCGATATTGCCCATAACCCTGCTTCTGGCTGGACTTTCTTACATATGTTGCTAAGCAGCTTTCTGAACTTAATAACCACGAGCAATGGGAGCTTCAGTCACCAAGATGACGGCACTGCTAGATAAAGACTGAGCCTTCTTTTCTGCAGCGTAACTCAAAGTCAGGCTGTTTGCTCCACACGACAAATAAAACGAGAGGAAGGAAGTCAATCTGGGTTGTGATCTGTATTTTCCAGCAAAAGTAAAAGGAGTTTGTATGGGTATTATTCTGATCTTGTTCTCCACCTTAACAACATCATACTTGATTATATTATGGAATGCTCTTACAAATATGACCAGTGTATTGTCATTAATGTTACTGTTACCCTTGTGATGGAGTCAAGTGGTCATGCCAGATTTGTCCAGCACTGTAAAATACCATGTCTAGGATTGGTTTGACTCAAAGTCCCATGAATTCCAACTACAGTCGAAGCTTGTCTCTTATCATGCTACAAACCATCAGTGTGATCAGTTGACCACATTTCAACCCATTATTGGGTTGAAACTGGACAATCCAAAATTAAACAAAATTGCAGTTTCCATGGACAAATAGAGTAATTACCGGAGTTTTCTCTGGTTATTTCTTTGCATTTATAAATCTCCCTGTGAGCTAAAAGCATTAGCCAGTGTAATGGTTTTTCTTATTCCCTGACATTTGCTCACTGCTCTTTTAATAACAATAATACCAGATTCAGTTGTGAGAAATTGTAGCACTCTTGAGCCTTGTACCTGTGGTAATCTATATTTAGTATCAGTGGCCTTTGTTTTTGCACTGGAATAATGAGCTGCTGTGTGTTGATGCAACATGCCGCCGCGTTAAAACGGAGCGTGCTATAGCATTTAAAAACAAATAGATTCATTAGATAACTGGCATGCAGAACATTCAGTGTGAGGCAGGATCAGGGTGAGGCTATATTCAAGCTGAGATTAAAATGTCATGATTATGGTTAAAGATGCTGTAACGAATCAGGTTTATACCCAACCGTGTCATCTGATAGTTACATGAAACTTTGAGTCAACTTAATCAGAGGCTTCTCATTGCTGCAAAAACTCCAGCTCCTCCTATTCCAACTTAAAGATTCATTGTTTTATCACCTGCTAAGTATTTAATGCTGCTGGATTACTTGTGAACCGTCAAACAAATGAATTGTTCCCACAGTGTAGCTGTTTTGTACGGAGTTAAAACGATAATGTTGCACATAAAAAAGCATTATTGTCTTACACAGAGATGTGTGAAAAGAAGCCAAGAATGGGCTTTCTTGTTAGAGCACCAAAAATGTCTGCAGTATCTCAGCTAATGAATATGTAACTGATAAGGAGATTGTCAATATCACACCAGATTGTAGCTTTTGTCCCAGGCCTGTGCAGGAGAATGTAATTACATCCTTTGAGTGGATGGCGACAGTGAAGGTAATGGAGCTGGTGGTAATAACACTGTCAGCTGATGTGAGCCTGGCGATGATGATGATGATGACAATTATCATGGAAGATACAAATAAAGTCAGTCTGCTTGGTAAACCAGGGTTTGTCTTGAGATTTTTCTTGCTAATCTAAGTTGCTGATGGTAGATATTGTATTATATAGTCTATAAAGAAATGTATCATTTAACTCTTTGAGGAAGTATCTGAAGAATAAAAAAATACCTCTGATTTAAAATGAAATTGCCGATTATAAACTTTTAATGAACGTTTCAGAAAGCCCTATTCACAGTCCAATGAAGCACAATTCTATCTTTCTGTCCAGCTCTATATCTTCCTGACTACCAGTAGTTCAGATTTGTCCTCTGTGGAGGATATTTCTAAACCTGGATATCTCCATCCTCCTGCATGCTATTAAATTAACTCATTTTGCTCTTTAAAGAGGACATTCAGGGCTTTTGAATGGTACCACATTTTATGGGTGGGGCTTTGGAAACTTCCTGTTTCTCATGAAGGAAAATGGTACCACAAGCATGTTTTATGGAAAGAGAAAAAAGTACAGCATAATCTTTTTTCTTTTCTTTTTTGTGCAAATTTATTCCTAAAATGTTATTTTATATTTATTATGAATCTCTTAAGAACACATTAAACCATTTTCTAAATTAATCTTTTACAACAACATGTAAGAGTAAGAAATGTCCTCCGTAGTGGACATTTGTAGTTATTTCCTCCATTTTGCTCTGTATTTTTTCAATTAAGAAGAAAGATTCACTGTCAGAGGCAGAGAGAATCTTGCAACTGATTGTTGTTTGAAACTCAGATACTGAGTTGTCTGATGAGGAAGATCAGGATGTAGTGTTTGAGCCTGAAGCGGAGGCAGATGAGTATGAAATCCAGGCAGGACAAGCAGAACAGGCCACATCTACATCCAGCCACTGTGGCTCAAGACTACAATGTACATCTTGAGTTTGTATTTCTCAAGAAAATGCATAACTGGTTCCATTTAGTGGTCGCTGTCCAGTGCGCCAGCATGTGCCAGGCTAACTGTATCCGACTGGATTGAAGGCATTTGTTTGGTCTGGTTTTAGACTTTGTGGTCTACCAAGGCAAGACCACCTTCAGTGTCACAGAAGGACACGGAACTGGAGAACAAGCTGTCATTCATTTGACAGAGTCCATCCCCAGAGGAACTCATCTGTTCTTTGACAGGTGTGAACTGGAAAACCCTGATGGCAGAAAGGCTGACAGGGACTGGAACCCTCATGTAGAAGAGAAAGGGCATCGGAGATGGTGGTCAGACAAAGTCCTCCTGAACTTGATGTGTTAAACTGGTTGGACAACAAGCCAGTGGCCATGGCATCCGCTGCCTAGTTATGGCATTGAGCCTCAGGACACACGCAGAAGATGGTTTAATAAAGACAAAAGGTTTGTTCACATGTCAAGGCCTCTGCATCGATGAATAACATGTGGATGAAGGGATTCAACCATTGGATACAGGTGTTTTGAAGAAGGGATGCATCTAAAAGTTGCAGGATAGTAGATCTCAAAGACTGGACTTGAGTTCCCCTGTTCTACAGGATGGCCACTCGTGCTCGGACTAGGACGGTGCACACAGTTTTCCACTTTTTTGATCTGGCGATCACAAATTCATGGCTTCAGTACACATCTGACTGCCAGCTTTTGGGAAAAAAAACACTGAAGTTTCTTGAATTCATATTGCTCCTTGGTGAGCAGTTGATTACTCGAGCTCAAGCAGGAATCGCAAGGGACAGCGAAGATGACTACCCTCCTCCACATCAAAAGTGGAAACCTTAGCCAGATGCAGCTCTTAGACACTATGGGGCCATCCATCTCCCAGAGATGGTGGATGAAACTCATGCATCAAGCAGATCCAGTTGCAACAGCAAAACATATGATGTGCACTAAGTGCGAGGTATTCCTTCGCATTTCAAAGAAGGGGAATTGCTTTCTGGATTATCATACCCCATAAATACCCCATGCAGAACTTTGCAGTGTAGTGAACCAAATCAACTGAGTACTTCTGCAAGAAAAGCAACTTTTATATAGACTTAATTATTTGATCACATTTTAGAAAATAGCTTTACTTGAACTTAAAATTGTTTTGTATTAAATATATGTATAAAAAAACAAACCGTGCATAATTGCTAAATTAGGTTAAAATATAGGTTAAAATAGAGAGTTAAAACTATACTGAATGCAGAGCCATTTGGAAGCCATAGTCTCTTCTAAGAGACAAATCTTTAAAAAGAGCTGGAACTTCCACCACCAGTATGGTGGCTTTGAGTGCACCACTGGTCTTTTGGTTGTTTAGCTTTGCAGTGAGAAGTGATAAAAATTTTAAATTAAGTATAACATTATAATTGTCCTTCTTTAAAGTTATTCACTTGGCGATTTCATTCTCCTCTTTAAACCTTTAACGCTTAGATTATTACTCACAGACACACCAGCAGCCAGCAGCACAGGCGCAGAAAATGACATCTTGTTGCCAGGGGAAACAGACAAGTTCAAACAGCTCATAACTCCACAATTCATGCATTTGACATGCAGCCTAAAGTTCTTTACCAAACAAAAAGAACAGCAACAACAAAAAAAGGAGAAACAGCATAAAATGGTTAATAAATTAAGAGAGAGGAACATTTTTTTCTTGGTTATAGAAGCAGAAAGGGTGAAAACATGGACCCAAACTGGGAGCTGCTTTACTGGAAATAAGCTGGAAAACTAATGGCTCTTCCTTCTATTCTGATCATGGAAATTCTGGGAAACAAAAAAAAAAAGAGGTCAGTTACCTGAAATGTTTTCCTTACTTCTTCAAGTAAGTAAAATGTTAATATATTGTTAGCTTTAGTTGCGTTTTTAAAAATGTATTTGTTATGTCAGGGCCACAAAACCATCAAAAAAGGCCTAATTCAGTCAGTTTTTAGAACTAATGAGGAATTATGAGGCACTATAGTGATTTGTTCAACCTTTCTCAATTTATTAAGTTGATCAGCTGAAATTATTTTGCATGAATTATTTATTTGGGTTAAAATTATTCGTAAAGGTTATTAATACATGAAAGGTTGATGGAGACAGACTGTGACGGGTTGTTCATGTTTATGTGATGTTTATGCTGGATGGGATTTGTCTTGTGTGTTTCAGGAACACCCCATCGTGTTGAATTGATTTTGATGTTTGCTGTGTTGTCTAACTTCACAGTTCTGCTGTAGATCTGTTTATGTCTGGTGCTGTATGTCTGAGTCCTTCTTGTCATGCATTTTCATCTGATTTGTGCTCCATAGAGACAGACAACAAAGCACTTTTGACAAAAGTCTGTCAACTCAGTAATGTAGGAGTCAGGAAGTAGAACACTTTCACTAGATTCTGCACATCTCAAGGGACTGTCAACATGCTTTCCTCTTATTTTGATCAGGTTATTTCTCTAAATAAAGAGTGACTATTTGATATCATGTTTAGTAAGTTGGGAAATCAGATCACGGTGAAAACATCAAACATGAATAGCTTTAAACATAGTATCCTTTGTGACTTTACATGCATTGTTTTACTCACAGTGTGGGTAAAACATTAGAGTCCAGCAGGGTTGTTGCACTAACCCTGAGCATGATGCTTCAATCATCTGTAATCAGCCAGCACACCTGACCCTCATCCTGTAATCAGGCTTTGTGGTTTAGCTTCTCAATCACTCAGTGCCAGTTTGTTGTGTGAACAAGTGCAGGAATACTGTCCTCCCTGCCAGCCTGTTTAAATCTTCCACTTATAAAGTAAGCCAGTCTACCTCTAAAAATCTATTGAGTTTATTTAAATGGGACAATGTGCAATAATTAAGTTTACAATTTGAATTTAAAATGTAAATGTGCCAGAGATAGCACATAGGCTAATTTTCATCTAGTCCCTGTGGCAGGTCAACACAATAACATACAAAAGCCTACATACATTACAATAAAAAAAAATAAACCCAATGTGAAGCTGTGTAATTTTGGGACTTGTGTTTAGCAGTCTGTAAATGTTGAAATATAATATATACATATATATATATATATATATATATATATATATATATATATATATACATATATATATATATATATATATATATATATATATATATATTAACAGATTAAAAAACATTCTGCATTTATTGTAAATGATAAATTGACTTGTACTTATATAGCACTTTTCCAGTCAGCTTGACCACTGAAAGTGCTTATGATTTTTTTTTTTTTTTTTATAAATATAGCAGGTTTGTATGTAGATATTATGATTCATTCAAAAAAGATTATATTAATAGCAAAGTCTAACTATGTTTAACACAAACCATAATTTCCCTGATCTTCAGGTTTCACAAGGAGAAGCAGCTCATGGTGTCACAACCTATGCTCCATTTAATCTGTAATAGGTTAAATTCTTTTGTATGCTGGTGGTTTCAAGTGTAGAAATTATCTGCAAATTGACAATTTCTTTTGTATAAGTAAGAATCCTTCATCACTATTAAATGAACTTGGATCTAACCCAGTCCTGCAGTCATTTTCTAGCTCCAGTCTGATTTAATAGCAGTATCACAACAGCTACTGTAATATTAGATGCAGCTACTGTAGTATTATGTTGTGAAAAGTCTGGTGACTGGATCTGAGCATCACTGCAGTAGTCTCCATGCCTGGTTGTAACAGTGAACTGTCATCTAACGTGGCATCAACAAAAACAGCCTCCTGTGTTGCCACACCTTTTCTCAGAAACTGATGTGCAGACATGTGTTGGTGCTCCGTTCACCCCTCACAGCTGCTGGTGTTGACAGTCTTTCTGGTGCTTGATGTTGTTCTACAGATCTGCCTTTGTTGTTTGCTTGCTGAGCTCTTGACTGCTGCTGCAGCTGCCCCCCCACCCCTCTCCTTTTTTCTGGACTGGAAGAAACAGCAAGGGGGCAAGGCAGAAGAAAGCAATACACTGAGGTAAAGCCCCTTTTGAATGGAGCAGTGTCTAAAAATATGTTGCAGCAAAATGCACTGAAGATGCAAATACATTAAATCCTGACAGATACGAGGCTATTAAAAAAATGTGTTTTGAATATGAAATCAGTGTCTTAATAAAACAGGGGATGTTTACCTCTGTGTTACAAACACGTCGGTCAGAGCTTGGCTTTGTGACTGAACAGACAAGCTTAGAAAAGTGAAAATTTCTATAATATTTTTCTTGTTTAAAGGAATTTTAGCTGCAATCCTGTCAACACATGTCTATGGTTTTCATACCTCTTCACTGGCTTCCTGTTGCTTTTATGAATTATCTCTGAGATGGTATTGTTTGCTTTTAAAGTTTTAGCCTTCAACTGCAATTCCATTGTGCAGAGATTCATGATTCTTTTGATGTTATTATACACTGTAGGCATCTTTAAAGTATTCACAATCTTATATTGAGGAACATTTTTTGGAAGTTGTTACACATTTTTTTTAAGATGCAGTTTGTCACAGATTGATGAATCTCCGTTCATCTGGGAGCTCTGTCTCTCTGAAATGCTCCCGGTCATGTTACTGACCTGTTACCAATTAATCTAATTAGTTGTCAAAAACTGTTTTTAATTTGACCCCTGTTTCAACTATTATTAGTTTTTTTTTTTAGTTGTGAAATTAGATGAAATTAAAATGAACTAATATGGTATTTTCCATGAAATGAGAAAATATCTTAGTTTCAACATGTTGATTACATTTTATTGAAAGTGAAAATTGGGTTTATTTAATTTCACTTTTTACTCAGCGTCCCAACCTTTCATGAAATCAAGGTTGTAATTGGCTCCTTGTTAACATCTATATCTCTGCAAGAGCACTGTGGTTGACCATCCAGCTTTTCTTAGAAGGTATTAATTCAAACATCAAAGTGATTGAGGGTTTTAAAGTGGTTGTTCTAAAAGAATTTCACAGCTTGGCAATGAAGTATTGAAGTCTATGCTCAGATTGGAAATGAATCTTTAAAAATTCACCATTCTTCCTTTTCAGCTTGTTTATTTCTGTTTTACCCTGATAGGTTTTAATTTATTTGAGCCTTTTTTTGCTTGTTAAACACTTGGCATTTTTTTAAATCTTGCTTACATCAGTTTTTCTCGTTATTTATTTTCAGTTGACTTTCTTAGTTATAAAAATTTCTGAATGCAAATTCAAAACTATCGTATATTTAGACATATAGTGTAAAAGCCTCCTCATGGACAGTGTTCTCTCTCAAACTTATTTTTTCTCCCCGACGCCATTGGCTGTTCCCACATCTCAATATGTCATTTAATCCCATACATACTTGGCAAGTGAGCCTTAATAACCACATATTGATTACTAACAAACACAATTCATAAATGGTTTGTCCTTGAGTTATTTATTAGTGTCTTAATTTGTGGAAAGCAGTCAAATTAATTCAATGTATCTGAGCTTTTAATCCATAGGCCGACATGACATATATGTTACATACAGTTTCTGAGACATTTTGCTTCAATTTATGGTATAAACTTTGCTCAAAATCCTGTTGAACACAATCAGACACTTGTCTTCTGTCCCCTAATAGATATCCAGAAGCAGAAAACCACATTATATTTTTAAATATCACATGGTAATAAATGGTAGATCCCCCCCCCCCCAAAAAAAGGTATTTTTTTCTCTTACATTTTGTTAAAGGGCCAAATAAAGACCCCCATATAAAGACTTTTCTTACCACCATCGATCGGGCCTTAGAAGGTTAAACCACATCCCATTTTTTCCTCATTCTTTTCCTTAGAAATGTCCTTTCTGTC
Source organism: Melanotaenia boesemani (assembly GCF_017639745.1). Taxonomy (NCBI): domain Eukaryota; kingdom Metazoa; phylum Chordata; class Actinopteri; order Atheriniformes; family Melanotaeniidae; genus Melanotaenia; species Melanotaenia boesemani. The sequence goes on along the minus strand of NC_055686.1, from coordinate 16,607,706 downwards.
ATTCAGTTAACCTTCTCTGAAGCAGCACTGTGATCTACAAAAAATGTTTAAATATTAGAGAATTCAACATTTCTAAATCTGAATTATGAGACTCTAGTTTGTTGGAGGTTACTACTTGCTGGGTGAACTTTGCTTTACATTGAGGTTTTAACTAGCTCAGACCACCTGGTGGCATTGTGGCTCCACAGCATCAAGTTAAGCCCCTTTGAAATCAAATCCACTTAAAAGCAGGAAAACCATTGGAGCTCCACATCTCTGTTGTGCCTCTTGATTTCTCAGAAATACCCAAAAGACAAAGAGGATTAGCACACATTTGGAAAAGTTTTTCAGTGAGGCTCAGTAATAATTGGTAAAATTAAGCTCAGTTTCACATATGAATTGGATCCATAACGCAGCATGAAGTGGAGACAAAAATAAAATAAAAAAAAGTTTCTGTGTGTCACCTATTGGATCAACTGTGAATAATGTAATTTATAGAAATTGTCATTTGGATGTCTGAAATTTATAACGCAAAGCCTAAGAGCGTAAAAAGCTTTGTATGAAAATGGGAATTAATTGCCTTAAATCTGTCAGAGGGGAAAGTTAAGCAGACTATTTAGACTTTGGGGGGGTTCCAATCTGCAAAAGGGGCATCTGGGAAAAAAATAGTCTGACACCAGTGTGTCCAATGTTAACAATGATTTCCTTACACAATCAGTCCTGTGGAGCTCATATAGTTTCTCCTACTTCCAGAACATTTTTACATCTTGGACACAAAAAGCCTTAAAAATGGGGGTGCAGCGGAGAGGACAAAAGCAATCTGATGGAGCGTTGTTGCACTAGTGGTAGCAGCTGCAGCATGTTGTGGAGTCACTTGCTGAGTGAGGCTGAAGCCAGTGGAGCGAAGGATGAGGTGGAAGGAGTGAGGCTGTGAAAAAGTGAGAAATACATAACAAATCTGAAGTGACATAACTGGACATGCTCCAGCTTGCTCCAGAATAACACACTGATCTCTTCCTCCTTTTTTATCATGTCTGTCCATTGCTATATTTGCAAGTTAGCATTGTTCACAAACCAGAGAATCAACTTGCTTTGTTCCCTCCTGTCCTCCTTTAGCCCCACTTTTTACATCTTTCTTTTTTTCCATGTCACCTTACATGTCTGTAACAAAGGCATGTGTGTGTTTCATTACATTGTCAAGCTTGTTTGTGGCAGCATACCCTCTCCTTGTATTCCCAAATCTCTCCTCTTCCCCTCCTTCCTCCTGTTTCCATCCCTCCTGCAGACCTCTTCTCCCTTTCTAATAATAGACATAATGTGTTATGGTTATGTCTTGCTCGCAGCAGCTCTGTATTTGCCTCTACATTTCCTCCTCATTCGCCCCTTTTTTCACTCCTGTCAGTGATGCGCCATCTCTCTCGCCTCCTTTCCCATCTCACACTTCTTTCTCACTTTTTTTTTCTTCGCCTCTCTTTCCATATGCTCTTTGTCTTGCAGATGGCATTGTCTCACCTCCTGTCTTTCATATTCTTCCCATTTCTTCCTCCCCTTTCCTCCTGTTTCTGTATGCAGCTCAGACACTGTGTGAGCAAGTGATCTCCTCCTTCACCCCTCCCACTCTTCTTCTTGTTCACACACATACTTCTACTCTTCTTTTTGCTGGCTCTTTTAGCTGTGTGAGTATATGGTCCTAGGCTCAAAATCAAACCTCAACTCCTTTTTTCTGTCTCTAACACGCACACACATCTCTTATTTTGTGCAAGCTCTCTTTCCCCCTCCCCATTTTTTCTGCTCTTCTGCAGGAGTGTGTGCAATGCTCAGGCTGCCTTCCGAACCATTTTGAACTCTCATTCTTGTCGCGTCTCTTCCTGCCTCAAACTCTGCAAGCCTGTCTCATTATATTTCCATGTGCTCCATTTGTGTCCATGCATGCATTTATCTGCCCTTTATTTAAAAATGTTCTCATTTTTTTTGAAGTGCGTGCACTTTGCTAACTTTCCTGTTTCAAATCAGGTTAGCTTTACATTAGTGCAGCACTTTCAACAATACACATGAGGGCATGCACAAATGAAAGCAGAGGCATTCTCTTGTGATCCTCATTACTGCACCCAGGTAAAACTTGAAAGAGACTAGCAGACCCTGAAAAACAAGATGGGAGGGGGTGAAAGTCCTTCTCACACAATTAGAGGCATGCAGACAGACAGATGTGCTGTGACAATCACGACAAACTGCAACACCAAAACCAAGTGAGACAAAAAACTGAAGCTGCTTGCTGTGAAATAGTTTTGCATAGTCAAGATTTTAATTTTAGCCTGTTACACTGTGAGTTGCAGAGTCTGATGCTGCCAGACATCAGTGCATGGTAATAGGCTTATTTATATTAAACATTTTGAACGTGTACACTCTGAGTGGCCCTTTAAGGGTCACCACAACAAATCATCTACACCCCATCTCCACCTCCAAGCCATTGAACCATTTGACATTTTGATAGGTTTTAAGTTGATTTTGTTATATTTATGTTTATGCCCTTATCAGCTCAGTCGTCTACCTCAATCTCTGCATTGAAAGCAGGTTACCAATCTTAAAGTTCTCTGGTTGGCATATCAGTGACATTCCCTCTCTTGCCTGGTGTTTTGGAAAGAGCAGTCTGTGTACTCTGACCAAAGGGCACACATGAAAAGAAACTTTGATCCTTTTTAAAGGCATACAAAGCAGCAAATCCATCATGCTAATATTATACTAATCCCTATAGTTTCTACAGGTGTGTAGTTGGCAGTTTGTGAATACTAGAATTAGTTCAAGTGAAAAGCTACTTGTTTTAACGTAAATGTCCCAGACATATTGTTCTGTTGTGTGACTGACCCACAGTCAGAACTTCCACTATTATGCTGCATTTAAAGCAGATTTTGGCAGATTTTTTTTTACACTGTGGTGCCTCCCAAAGAAGGTTAATTTGGCATCTGTCTTACATCCTTTCTCTTTTCTGAGTTCTTGCCAGTGAGTAAAAATAAGTCCAATGTAGACTCTTATCTTATCTCTTGATCTGTCACTTTCTCTTTCTTTCACTTTCTTCCTCTAAGAATGTCGGCTTGGGGTTTTTTTCCCCTCTCTGAATCAACCATGGTGCGCATCCAAAACAGCCAGTGTGTTGACATGCAGTTGACAGCGTATGATGCGTTGCCATAAAACAAAAGTGTGGTTTCTCAGCCTCAGAATGCTGCAAGGCAGCAGCTCCAGGAATGTGCATAATGAATGTCAGTGTAGCCTCAAAATGAGTCAGAAGCATAGAGTTTAAAAGGTCAGAAAGTTGTGTAGTGTTGCTCTAAGGCATTGGGAAATGATGGGGAGAAAAAAGAAAATGTCATAAGATATTGGCTTTTCCATGTGAGCTTGTAAAACTTCTCCGAAATTCAGGTTGCAGTAAACACACAATTGATGAGAATACAAAAAATACATCATTTTAAGTTTCAGCATCCTCATGGGATATTTTATATCCTGCATTAAAAAGCAGTATAGAGAGGAGAAAAACGTTAGCTTGATTGGCTACATTTCCAAACTCTTTTTCAACATATTATAATTCACAAACTTCTCTGAAAATATGTCCTTTAAAATAATAACAGTATGCTGGTTCTGTTACATGGATAAAGAGTACAATTAGTCTTCTATCTTGCTGTTTTCCAGGCCTTGTAATTTACTTTCCACTTAATGCTTAAATCAGAGAGGATCATAGTCTGGTGGGTCAAGCTGCAGCACTCAAAATATCCCCTCCAAAATTAACAAATAAATTAATGGAAGTATCAATTTTTTTAAACCTCCAGCCACTGATTAAGTAATTATTGTGAGTTTTCTTAATGAATAAAGACCTAAATGAATGATTCTATGTAGTTTTTATAACAAGGTTTTTGCAGGAGATATTAGATGCTCCTACCAGATCCACCAGACTATCGTCCTAATTTACACACAGAAATTGGTAAAGAATTTATAACATTGTTTGCACAAAACATTGTGGAATCTGGAAAATAATCAGAGGAGCTTGTTTTCATTTAGAGGAGCCAAACCTCCTGTGGTGAGTTCTGTGACTTTGGGGTGAAAAGCTGTTCTGCTGTGTATGACTGTGTGTTTACTCCTTTATGCATAAATATGCTGAAATATGCAAACAAACATTTTATTTTTATTTTTTTAAACTTGTCCTGTCCAGCATCATAGCAAGCATAATTGTGGTCTGGGTGTATTGTGCTGAACAAATAGACTTTGCTAAGATTACCTATAAGACCTCTTAATAATTATTATTCTTTATTTTTTAAATTAGTATATTGCTAAATTTACATATTAATGTTGGACCTTACTGGGGGGTGGGAACAAAAGAAAAGAGAGAGTAAAAGGAAGAGAGAAAGAAGACAAGGATACAACAGATAGAAAGCAACAACCTCAGCTGTTCAGTCTAAACAGGAAAAAACCAGCTGCTACACCTGGAAGGAAACAGAAAACCACCTGCAACATCTTCAAGAAAAACAAAGTTGGCAATCATCAGGAGCACCTGTAAAAAGACAGACAAGCTGGGAAAACAAGTCACATCAACAAAACATGTTTCAGTGATTGTGAAAATGCAACTGGATCACTACAAAGATCAGAGGCAAACCAGGGGGCACACCAGGACACGGGAGACCAGCTGCAAATGTTACTGAACATATACGTTTTTAAGGGTATAATCACTGCATAGAGAGACTTCAAATGTATCGTCAAGTGGCTAAATTTAGAATAACTTGCTTGGTTGCTGTAATCAAATCAAATCAAACTTTTTTTATAAAGCACTTTTCATACAATGAAATGTAGCACAAAGTGCTTTACAGGTTTTAAAAGAGTTAAAAAGAATAGCCCACCAACCCCCTTCCCATCATGCTCCCTGCCCCCCATCTCCATCACCACATGTACAGTGTGTGCAGAATTATTAGGCAAATGAGTATTTTGATCACATCATCCTCTTTATGCATGTTGTTCTACTCTAACCGGTACAGGCTTGAAAGCCTACTACCAATTAAGCATATCAGGTGATGTGCATCTCTGTAATGAGAAGGGGTGTGGTCTAATGACATCAACACCCTATATCAGGTGTGCATAATTATTAGGCAACTTCCATTCCTTTGGCAAAATGGGTCAGAAGAGAGATTTGACGGACTCTGAAAAGTCAAAAATAGTGAGATGTCTTGCAGAGGGATGCAAGATGCAAGATGCAAGATTGACTCCCTGAATTTAGACGAGTTTTGTAACTGCACCGATCACATCCCATCAACCATTGCAGTTGTAGGAGCTGCTGCCAGAGGCGGGGGCCATAATATTGAAAAGATGCCTCCCCATGGGTACGTGTCCTGACTGACTTTAGGAAATATTAGAAGACCAGTGCCAGAGGATCTCAGGTTCCACGAGGGTTTGTAAGGTAAAAGCAGGTTTGGAAAGGTGAGAAGGCCCAAAACCATTGAGGCATTTATAAACTAGTAAAAGAACCTTAAAATCAATCCCGAAACACATGGGGAGCCAATGCAGTGACCTTAAAATGGATGTAATGTGTGCCCGCCTCCTGGTCTTTGTCAGGACACGTGCTGCTGAATTTTGTAGTAATTGCAGAGCCGAAATACTCTCTTTGGGAAGACCAGAAAGCAGGGCATTACAGTAGTCTATACTGTACCGTTACTTTAATGGCCTCCACCGTTCCCAGTTCTGAGTCCAACAGAGCGCCTTTAGGATGTGGCGGAACAGAAGATTCTCATCATGGATGTAAAGCTGATTAATCTGCAGCAACTGTGTGATGTTATCATGACAAAAAGAAGCAGAATCTCCGAGGAACACCTTGTTGAATCAGTATTATAAAACATTTAAGCAGTTCTGAAGGCAAAAGGGGGTCCAACACAGAACTAGCAAGGTGTATCTAAAAAAGTGGCTGGTGTGTATACGTACCACATCCTGATGTTTATGTCAAATAGCATTTTGTTTCTGTTGTCTTATTTGTATAAACTTAGCCAAACACATACACAGTTTATTGGTTTAAAGCACTTCAGTTATTGTACACAACTGTAGGTCTGCATCTTCTCTGCACGACTTCACCAACTAAGAGATGAACAACATCCCAGTTCTGTGTCTTAAGGATTCATTGCTTCACTGTTATTAAATAGTTTTTATCCTTAGTTTAGCCACAAATGCTCAAGACAATTTCTCATCCTTTTGCTGATTTGTTTCACATGATGAATTTGATATGAATGGAGATAAAGTGAAAAAATAATGAGCAGGAGTTGGCAGTTATCTGTTGGTGTTGGACCAATTACGAGGAATGATGGGCTCTATCAGCTGTTATTAGCTTTATTTGTGTAAACAGTATTCTGGCCAGTCCTTAGAAAAAACAAACTGCAGACGTGAAATGCCAAAGTTGACTTAAGGTCATTTTAAAAAGTTTCATTAATTCAACTTGACACATTCTGTGTCAAGTTGAATGTTTCTAATGATAATAAATTACAGTTGCTGGCACATTGTTATAACTGGAAAATGTGTTTTGGTTTTTTATTAGATCATTTTTGAGCATGTTGCTTTTGGCTATCAGATGGACAAGAAGCACAGACAGAGGTATGGACGCCCCCCAGTTGGGTCTCCAATAATGCTCCACTGGCCGTTTGGCCCATGTTCAATGTTTCCATGTTGGTGGGTTCACCTCTGTTACATCTGCTACAAGGGTAGGGCTGATCATCTAATTTTTGCTCCAAATCCTTTTTCATTGGGGTGTTTTAATGCAGACTCTACAGTATATACTGTAGAGTTGAATCATGTTTAAAGGGGGGGGGTGAAGAGTTCTCGATTAGTTAGAAATTCTGAACTTTTTCATTCAACTTGTAATTCCATCCTAGTTTGCTGTTTGAGCTGAAGCAGTGACCTCATTCTGGCAGTCAACTCGTGTGCACTGCTGCACACATCAATAATGTAATGTAACAACGTATATCTGCTGCACTGCATGGAGAAATAAGTTTAAGTCCTTCATGCTTTTTTCAGGTTTGGGACCTCTGTGCTTGCTGTTGTGCTGTTCAGTTAAAATTTATTCCAGTTTTCCAACACCTCCCTGTCATCTGTCTTGGATAGCTGCCCCCTGGGTCCTAAGTTAATAACCCTGAAGGTTATACTGTAGTTCTGGTGATTTGCTCAGTATCGGAAACTTTGGTTTTTCAGTACATGTCCAGATATGAGTGGATCAAAATATGTGATAACAATAAAAATACAAGAAATGTATCAGAATTGAAATTTTAAATGATTATCAAAATGTTTACTTCAGTTTTGTTTGTTGTGACTAATTTTCATTGGTAGCGTACGGAGTGTGGAAGCAGTATTTTAGTGGTGGGGTTGATTTATTGTTTGCTCTCTGTATGGGGTTTTGGGTTCAAACTAAATCAGCATGGTTTAAAGGGACATTTATTTTATATAGTATGAGTGGTCATTATTTTGCCTGCAGTAGACGTCTGCTCTGTTTGGAGGGAAAATGAAAATCGAGGGAGGAACTTTTGAAAAAGGAACTAAACTCAGTAGTGATTGGACTTCCAGCTCTTTTCAAAGATTCAGCTCTTCTGACTCGTCTCCTTCAGAAGAGCCGGTCCTTAAGCTCTCAAATACCTCTTCATTAGACGTTTCTGCAGGTTTGTTGTTGACCCTGGTTTGAGGGACATTTTCATTTTAGAAATTCTACAATCAGCGTTGGAGTCTTCAATATCATTTAAATGCAGCCCGATGCTGCTGCTTTTCCAGTTTTCAGATAAAATGCTAATAAAGTAAATAACTGACCAGTTGAAATAAATGACTTGGTGAAATGATTAGCATTTTTAGTTTTAGTTTTCTTTCTGATGGTAAAAATGTGCTCTCCCATGGCCCTGGTCTGTGTACTTTTTAGCTGTTAGCCTAGCATACATTACTGATGGCCCACTCTGACTGTAGTCTTTATACATTTTATGTCTAAATTTAGACAGCAAAATTAATTTGAGGCACCCTCGGGTCGCTTTTCCCCGAGCGTTGAATTATAGTATACTTGTATCATTGGCGGGAAGGATGGGGATTATTGCTGTTTCTGTTTGCATTAAACAGGATTTTATGATGTATGACTTGATGATGTATTAGCCCTAGATATCTACTTATTCTTGTTTGAGTGTGACACAAAAGCACATAAATAATCTAGCAAAGACATGCATTCTGCATGGGAATACTGGGGAACAGGTGAATAGAAGGATGGTTGGTGAGGTGATAGCTTTGAAAACGGTTTTGGGTTATTATCACTAGTACTTAATAAAGCTTGAACAAAATTATATTTGACACTATTATTGGCTGAAAAGATAGTCCTTTATGCACAGATTACCCCCTTTCCTTTATTTTACAGCTCATAACGTAGTTAAAGATGCTTTGGGTAATTTAGAATCGGTGTTTGTCTTTAATTAAAGGAGAGGAGCTTGGTCTTTGTTCTTTCAGCTCTGTGTGATCATGATGAATTTCAGATGGTGTGATTTGTCGCTGGAAAGTAAAACAATAGCAATCATTTTTAACAAGGAGATATCATTTAGCTGTAATGAACATTTATGACTGCGCAACAGTTAATTGAGCAAATAAATGTTGGTATTTAGACAACAATGAACTGTCGGAACAGTATTGACGCTGCTGCTGGAGGAGCCAATTTAGCAGATGGCTGAGACTGTATACAAAACTCGACATCCACGAGGAGGAGGCTTCTTCTAGCAAACAGTGCGGATGCCGGATTGACGGAGTCCTAATGAATTTTTAAAGAACTGTGATCAGTGACCGTTTGGCTTTGGTTCATGAGATTCATTGAACTAGAAGAGTGATAACAGAATCTAGATTTGAGATGAACTGGAAGTGAAAGAGTAGCAAAGAAACTTTTAAATGGAGGAATAAAAGCTGATGACTGAATTCCTGCTCAGAAAAACATCATTTATCTTTTGCACGTGGATATGTTTGTGTTTTAATCCTTTAAAAAAAACTTGCATCAACTATAAAAATCTTAGAAGGGTTGCATTAAATGGACATGCAGAAGTTGAATGTAGCAAAATAAAAATGATTTTTGGTTGTTTCATGTGTAAACTCAAATCAGTACCTTTCACTGTTTCTTAAGCCTGGTACACACATAACGACTTCTTTTAATCTTATGAGTTTATTTGGTCGAGACCGCACACGTGAAGATAAAAAAAAATCTATTTTGATTGTACTGTGTGTGGTGTGCTCCGAAAATGTAATCACAGATCAACACACACATAACGATGCTGTCCCACAACTCATCTACAATCTAGTCCTCCGAACAGGAAAAAAATCGAATGTAGAAGAAGAACCATAGCAACAACCGGCAAAAAACAGAGAAGAAGAAACAGCAACAACCGGCAAAAAACAGAGAAGAAGAAAAATAGTAACAATCGGCAAACACAACACACAGCATGGAAGAGGATATATAGGACGAGGGAATTATGGTGGTTAACAGACAAATACAGAAATGAAAAATATAACAGACTGAAAATAGTGTGAATGCGGACTTTATTTACTTCTTTGTTCCCCAGCCAGCTCGCTCTCTGATTGGCTACATTCCGTACCACGTCACCATCCACGCAGTCAGAATGCATGAGTCGTCGGCGTTCCTCAGAAATAGGTTCTGTAATATTAAACATGTTCAATATTCCCGATTGTCGGCTATGACACGTTTTGGAGCGGATTATCGGGACAAATCAGCTTGTAACACTTCCATTTGAGGTCGGAAAGAGGGAAAATTGGGACAAAAACAGCCCAAAAATCGTTGTGTGTACCAGGCTTTAGTAGTTGCTTTGCAAGCAAAGACTGGACTTTTAATGTTGAAAGACTGCTGAGTTTGATGTCTTATCTGTGTTGGTCTGGGTTTGGTATCTATCTTTCTTTTTGCATTTATTAATATTGGATTTTTTTCTGCTTTATTCTGTATGAATAACTTCTGCCCAACCATCCAAAGATATTATGCTGGAGAAACTCAGGCATGCTTGTCTCCTCCTTATGTTTTAAGCCATCCAGTATGAAGCTCAAAGTGGTTTTTATTCTAAAGAAATGTCTAAATGGAAATCAGACAGACTAAACCCTCTTCTGGTTTTCCATAATTTGCAGTGCTGTTAGACATTCAGTATATGTGGGTTTACTTTCTAACAGGAAACCAGGGTTGGAATTAATCAACACTGGTTTGATCAGTGTTTTGGACACTAATGAAGAGGGGCCTTTTTTAATTTGATTAATTTTCTCAGGGAGAGAGTTTACTTTGATATGTTCATTTTTCTTCCTTGCAAAGTCGAAATGATGCAAAGATAATGTCATGCTTTGGAGATTAACATCACACATAGACGTGGGATCAGAGAGGAGGATGGCTGAAATGGGCTCAGACCTTTTGTAGCTGCTGTGGAAAGTAAATGATGTGTTAATGGTGATTATGACAGAATATTTTTATGAACTGCATTCATGCCATTAACTCAAAAATCTTCACCCAGCTAACAGTTGAGCATGAAAGTACCATTTAGTTTAAGTATTATAAAGTCAATGAGCTTTTCTACCTTCATCAGCCCAGCAATTACTTAGTCATATTGAAGTATTTTGCAGCATAATGTGATTGATATATTGAAAATAAGAAGAAAACATTCTTAATAATAAGAAACAGACTTGCATGCAAAAGTGTTAGCAGTTGGGTGACTTTTTACCTGGCCTGAATGCAACACTCAAATAGCAATAAATGAGTCAGTGTGTGTGATCATGATCATTTTTTAAGGTTCCTCTTCCCCTTTTCTTTTATAATCTTCCAAGAATTTTATTTGCTTATGATGGATTATGTCTGTTTGTCTGCTTTGATTAATGCAACAGTTAAATCCTAATGAAGGTTAGATGACGAGCAACCACAAAATAACAAGATTAGTAGTTCATGTATAGAAATGTTTCTAAACACAAATATAACACACAAAGGAATAGCTTTTAAGAAGGTTGATTTTAATATGCTAAAATGTGGCATTAAACCCCACTGAGGCGATGGATCTGCTGAGAGGCTGAAAAACTAGCAGATGTTAAGAAAATAATGAAGTTTCCAGTTAAAGAACTAATTCTGAAGACATTTATTTAATGGCCAAGAAGACTGGTTTTATCAGTTCCTTCTTCTTTAAGGTTTAATTTCTGGATAGCAGCTACAACATCCTCTGAAAATACTTGTAAGTACCATAACCACAACAAGTTGTTTACTGGAAATACAATAAATACTGGTGCCTCAAATCTTTGACTCCATAGTGTGAAATGCAGAAAAGTAGATTTTCATGTGAAAATAGACTACGGTGAAATTCATAATTGTATAATATGAGTTGTGTCATTGCACATTCAGAAAAATTTTGAGTGTGTTTTTGCCATTTTAAGATTATCTTCGAAATCAGGAAATTTTTCAGAGCTGCACATTTTCATTTACTTTCATTCAGCCCAATGTGATGCATTTTGCTCAGTTTTCAGCCAGAGCTTCCAGCACCATCTTCAGTAAAATTCTGCTGTTTGACTCATAACTGGAACAAAGTGGACCGACTCCCACCCCCACTCCCACCCCGAGTGTAACCTAATTTATGTCAGTTCATATCAAGTACCCTAAGGAATCAATCAAGTCTTCAATTTGATTAAATCCCATCTTGAGTATGCATGATACAGTGGGTAACAGCAGAGAAGAAGAACTCGTATTTTAAGTATAGACCTACAGCAGTCAGACTCGAGGAGGGCGGCCATCTGTCTCGACGGTGGGGTGTGAGAGGACAAGACAAACATAAAACCGGCAGTTTGTCACAAAGGACGACCAGGATTTACTGATTAAAGTCTCTACATTAGCATTCATCTCCCTGCTATACTTGCCCATCAAGTCTCTCTAGCAACCTTTCTATGTTCTCTCAAAATATTTCTCTTTGGAAATAATTTGCCTGCATCTCACTATATCTTCACTGGACATGTTCTTTATTCTCATTCCCATTTTGCCTCTTGTCTGGATAATGTCTTATATATAAAAATAAATGTCATTGCATATTATAAAGTTTATCTTACTTTTGTTTTTCTTCTGGGCGCATATCCTTTGACCTCTATTTGTTTGTGAAGGAAGTAATAGAGTTAATAAAAGTGCTATAAACAGTTTTCTACAAGTGAATTTAAATATACTCGTGGATATAACCAGATGAGTGGAAAATCATTTGTTGGTTCTCAATCTATTTATTTAGTTTTCTAGCATATAGTCTGGCAGTCGCTTCAGTCCAGCAGCTTCGCCTGCTGAAATAATGGACTTGATTCAGGTAACTGACGGTAATCATCACTAACCAATTTTAAGTCAAATCCAGGGAGAGTTTTGATCTTCCCTAACCTCTGATGTTTTTGAAAAGTTTAGAGTCTCTGTAGAAGAAAATTAAAATCACTCTTTACCTTCTTGATCTTTGGCGGAAGAAAGAAAAAGTGGTACAAAAGCAGAGCCATAACCAAGCTGCTTGCTTCCTTGAAGTCCAGACTTTCTTTCATGATGTTATTTTTCAGGACTGATAAATAATTGTACACGTTCTCCTCCCTGTCTGCAACAAAACCCCAAAAAAACAAGATTTTTACGCTTGTTGAGATGTCCGTGTGAGGATTTTCTGCTAGACGAGAGTGAGGTGATGCAAGCAGTCAACACCTTGGGTTGAATACTTGAAACTGTAGTTTGACAGTCTTAGGGGCTTAATCAGAAAAATCAGAGCTTCATACCAAACCTGTCAACTTGAGAGGTGGAACTTGTCTAAACCCATGTGTGCTTTAGTTTTAATTGTAGTTCATCGTAGGTCTTGACTGCATTTTCTTCTGTTTCACACATGTATGCAGCTTAGAAATTTTTACATTGACTGTCATGTGAAAGATGCAGCTGAGGAGAAATGAGAGATGTATAACAGATCACATAACTGCTCCAGCTGCTGTGAATTTTTATTTTATTCTCATAGAAAACATACAAATGTTTTCAACTAAAGTGCAGCTTTTTGTTTTTCAGGACCTGTTGCTGCTTTTTGTTGCCTGGGCTTCTGAACAAATGTAGTGGTAGAGTGGGAGCAGCTGCAGGAAAGCCATAGAGAGGTGAGGCCAAGCTAATTCCTACATTTTGTTGTTGTAATTTAAAGTTGTAATCATGCTTGTAGGCCATTTTAATGCATGAAGGGTCCTTTTTCATGCAAATGAACTTTATCTTAATTTCACTGAACAGATTAGATTTGAGAAGTTTTCATCTCTGCTACAGAAGGGTGTTTATGTCTGGTAAAGGAGCATGATGTAATGTAGGAGAAGAGATTGTACCTTCTTAAACTGCTGAAAACGCACCTTGTACAAAGCTCTATTTTGATTTTTATTTTCCTTAGGACACCACCAGTCTTAAAGATGGTTGTGCTCTTTGTTTGGTAGCACCTGCATGAGCAGCAGGTTATCAGGAGTCTTGCAGGATAGAGAGACTGAAAATGAAAGGGAGAGCAGAGAGTAAAGCAAAGAGTAAAATATTTCACGAGGGTTTTTGGTTTTTAATCCTTAAACCACATCAAAAGTGTGAGCTCTAAAAACAAAACAAAAAGAATTGTGCAGAATCCTTGCGAGAGAAATCAAACTGACATGGCAAATCTGATGTCGCAAGTCACAAACTCCACACATATGAGTCCACATGTGAAAACACTCACTCTGGAAGACATTTTCCTAAATGTTTGTCAGTGCCCGTAAACGATGTTGAGTACGGATGAAGGACTTTGTCAACTTACCCATGTATGCATAGACTGAGCCTTTGCTTTTAGTTTATACTTCTTTTATACCCAACCCTGACACCCTTACCCTGTCAATTTAATTTGCAGCTTGTAGAATCTTCCAGAATGATGTTACCTGTATATTCTGCAAACTTTTACTTCCTACTTTGTGTTGCTGTTATCAAGTTACAGATTTCTTTTTCTAAATGAAATTAATTCGATCAGTGAAGTCACTAAAATTATTTTTCCACTATTCATGAGATGGGATTTTTATGAACACTTCTAACGTAATTGTTCCGTTATAGTTACTGGGTGTTTTGAGAATTAATATACAAAAAAAGTTTATAAAATATTTAGACAAATGCATATCAGTAAAGTCTCAGCTGTGTCTGTGTGCATACTTTCTCTAAATAGAGCCTTGCAGTATTTACATCATCAATAGTTTGTATTAATTACTGGTCATTATTCAGTATAAATGCAAATCAATGAGTCTCTAAATATAAAGCAGTTTATTTTTGTGGCATATATTGTTGGCATGTGCGTTTAACGTAGGTTACTCTGTAATCTTTTTTTTTTTTTTACATGCATTTTGTAAGCACAAATGAATGATGGTAATTAGCTAAATGAGCTGCATCTGGGTGGCAGTGAGAGAGATTTACAAAATTCCTCTCTAAAAGAGGAGGGGGAGTGAATCTGGGCAGAGAGGTGTGTAAGAAGCTGGCTTTCAGTGAAAACACTCAGGGGTGCAGGTGATGGCACATAAAACTGAAAGGAAGTTATAAAGAGACCTGTTTTATCAAGCAGGATATATACTGTACATGCACATACAATCATCCCTCCCATTTCCCCTGCTGCTCTTGTCCCATCTTGCCTCCCTTGTCTCTATAAATAACAGGTGAGGGAGGAAGGTGCGGCAGGCCCATTAAACCACAGGGAGTCACCCTGCCCCGGGTGCACAGAGATGCTCAAGCTACAGGCCTCAGCTGGTCAGCATAGCTGAACATATAACACATTTTAAGGACCTAGAGGGAAAGAACAACAAACCATAAAATTTAAATAATAAAGTGGGGAAAGCTTTGCTTCCTAAATTGAAGTCTAGAAGTCGGGATGTTGAAATGTGTTTGTTTTAGTGCTCGATGAAGTCTCCTGAGTCAAGACCTATCAGCAAAATTCAATCTGAATGTTGCAACATGGTGTAAAAGTAAATAAAAGGGAGGTCTCATGACCTCTGTTGCAGCAAGGATCACTTCAGTCAATTCAACAGATAAACAAATACTGTTTCTGGTTAACACACAAAATGTATTAACCCGATTGTCTCACTAAAGAAGGCTGTAAAGCAGATTATAGAGGAGGAATGGATAATAAGACTTAGAGGTTGTAGTTGATATTTAAGTTTGTTTTAAAAGAAAAACACCCACTCATTCTAATATTGTTTAATTCTAACTTTTCATCATGGACTGCCTAAATTGTAGAAATGTATAAAAAGTTAGTATGACGGCTTGTCAGGCAATACAGTCACGAGTATTTGTGTTTATTTAAGGATGATGGCTTGCATCCTGTGTTGTTAAATAAAGCAAAGTCCTGCAGTTTATCGCAAGTGTGGAGGGAAAGAAGGGTTTGCAAAATCATAGATAATGTTTGCCAAGACATTGTAGGACATGGGTTAATGATTCAATTAGCTCCACCTGTTCTCACTTTTGAGAATATGCAGCTCTCCCACGCACATGTGTGTGTGCATTTGTTTGTGTGTGCACTTGGCATCAATTTTTTGGTCTACTGTTAAATATAATAGAGCAACTCTAAGCTCCATTAGTTATCAAGATATTTAGAAAAGTTGAAAAACGTGATAAGACACATTTTCAGTTAGTGATGCAGTGATTAGCTTTGACTTTAGCATATCTGAAATTATTGAGTCAACTTGTGAAACAGAATTAAACATTTGGTTGGGTTTTCAGAATGCTGTTTGTAGGGCTGGGCAATATATCGAGATTCTCAAATATACTGAGATTTTATCAGACACAATATAGAAGGAGGGAATATTGTTTCTATCGAGATAGCTAGTTTTGAGTTGAAAGCATTTTTTCTTTTGCATTTTGCACAGCTGTATTTTTGTTATGGTCATTGCAAAGTATTTTTAATTTATTTTGTTTTAGGAGCATTTAATTTAATATAAAGGTACTTTAATTTCAGTCAGCTGTTTTAATGCACATGTGCTGCTGATCCTTGATAAAAGTATATTTAGCACTGAAGACTGTAAATTAGAATTGTCTTTTTGGTACTTGAGAATAAATGAATAAATAAATATATCGAGATATATATCGTGTATCGTGATTCAGGTAAAAAAAAATATCGAGATATAAGATTTAGTTCATATCGCCCAGCCCTTGCTGTTGGGTTTAATCACACTTTTCAAAAAGCTCTTGTAGGAAAAGTAAATGAAATGCAAATCAAATTGGCATAACTTCAAAAGAATTAAGTCATTCGGTGCTCGTTTTATTTTACTTGTGTGACGAACTGTGTATCCCAACACTTTACCTTCTGAGTTAAGTTATAATGCAAGGATTTTTTCAGGTGACTGCCAAAGTTTTGACTGTAAATTTGACTGCTAATTTATTAATCTATTGCTTTCACCTCTAAGCCAAGGTTGTTGATCAGTATATCCAGTTAATTAAATTTAATATTGCATGTTGCATTGGCTATAACAAGTGTGCAAAAGCACAAGGACACTCACCTATGAATGAGTCCACATCTAAGGATGTAAATACAACAGACCACTTTCATGAGTCAAGAGTAATTAGAGATAATGCTAAAGAGACTACAGCAATTAAAATGGTTTGTTTACTCAAACGAGTCAAGGCAGGTGCTCAAGATGTGCAAATGACTGCACCAGAAACTGTTGAAAGTCTCAAAGCAGACAATGGTTTCAAATCCTGGGCAAACCTTTACATTTCAGGACAGACCACACGAAGTCCCCCTTCTATCATCTGAGAAAGATGTCATATCCAAGATAGATTCCAAATATTCTATAGATAAGTTTTGTCTCTATGAAGGCAAAGACTTTACTGTGCCAGGGACTGGACTGAGCCTTTTTATTTAGTTTTCATAGATGACATACATTTGCTTTTTCATTATTTAAGTGAACTTGTATGTGAGATTGTATTCTTGAATACAAGGAAGCTAAATGGATAAATAAATCTAACTGTAATCTACATTTGGACCAGTTTGAAACACAACCTTATTCTCGAAAGCCAGTGTCTTTCATCATGACACAATAATCCAGCATCCATCTCTTCTCCGAGCTCTTTCCAGCAAGTAAAAACCATTTTGATGTTGACTTATTTTCTTTAACTCGCTTTCTCTGATAATTAAGGAAGCCGAGAGCTTTTCATTGTGATCTTGACGAGGACCGTTTTTTTGTGATAACGGGATAATTTATCTTGTTATATTGAGAAAGCTAAGTTTGTTTTCTCTAGAAAATGAGACGATTAAGGTGGGCTCACTGTGTTACACCGAATTTCATTGGTCAAAATATACCCCATGACAACTGGGGAGAGGCTCCAGTCGTGGTGTATATGTTCAATTCTGTGAATGATTGATTGGTAAGGACAATTCCAGCCTTTGTTAGACTTAATAGAAGTAAAATTGGATGTATTGATCAGTGATGGATGTTTCTCGATCTGGTGTCAACTTGCATCCAACTTGACTGTACTAAGGCATCCCAGTACAGAACAGCTTTGTACTGGGATGCTCCTTGGACCCACTAGTTGAGGTATTGGGAGATAAATGAATGGTTAAGCTCTCATCCATGTTGAAGGACAGTCCCCATTCCCACCGCCCCCACACTCCTCTCTAGCACTGACAGCCCTGCAAAGCTCCTCAGCTACGGACTGCTGCATCCAAAGTGTGAAGAAACTATTGCAGGTCTTTGATTCCTGCAACAGTTCTTGGAAACCAGCACTGCTTGCAGTAGTTTTTAAATAATAATTTCATATAAAATTCTTAATTTTTCTTAACAAGTAGGGTTTCTGGGGGGGAACCTGTGTTGAGTTTGCATGTTCTACCTATATATGCATGGGTTCTCTCATGGATTTCTCCCATAGTCCCAAGACATGCATGTTAGGTTGATTTAAATTTAAAAATGCCATGTGATGGTTCAGACTGCAACAAAAAGTTTTGAAGTGTGCTTTCTTAGCCCCTGGGATTGTACAAGGCAAAGATGGCTCCGGTAATGTGCATAATGAATGTCAATGTGCCATTAAAACAAATCAGAAGCAAAGAGCTTCAAGGTCAGAAACTTATAAAGTTCTGCTTTAAAGCTAATCTATCTTTTTTTACTATGCTCTAATAGTTGGACTATGTGTGGTACAAGTTGATAAGTCTCGTCTAGGTGACCTTAATGTGTGTCATGTGACCACCAGTGTAACAGTGCTTTCACAGGATGTGATGTGGTTTCAGGGGTTGTCTGGACTCTGGATCATTGTCTATAAAAATGCACTGACCTTACCAGAGGATTGGTCTTAATCTCTCTGTAGTTTTCTTCTGATTTCCAGCCAATAAGTCTTTTAGTTTATATTTTAACAGTTTTTTCTGCTGATATTTTGTCTTCAGGAAAGTTCTGTTTTGTTCCCTCAATAAACTTGATAGAAAAAGAGCATGCATTGACTTTTTTTCTAGCTACCATTTGCTGTGACAAAGGTCTGAGAAGAGAAATATAAACACTTTCACTCCTATTTTCTTACTACTTGAAGTAAATTACTTGCTGTGTCTTATCGGTGACGATCTAAGAGCTCTGAATCAGTGATCAAATAATGAATTCAGCAAAGTTTGAACTGACTCTTTTCACTGTTGATCCACCATGTCCATCTTTATGTTAAAGAGAGAAGAGATTTACAGTAGACCATGGACCAGCACAAGAAGTTTAATACCTGATTAACATGAGTATAGAAATGATCGGTGTGTGTGTGTGTGTGTGTGTGTGTGTGTGAGTGAGTGTATTTCTGAGGCAATTCATAGAGTAAGAGGAAATGTGTACCAGGCAACTGAGTAATATAATTTAAGATTGTGTTGCTTGTTTCATGTAATTAGAGTTGGTACAGCTGTCATATGTACATGGATACAAGCCCAGGCCTTGA
The DNA here is from genome assembly GCF_017639745.1 of Melanotaenia boesemani. Taxonomy (NCBI): domain Eukaryota; kingdom Metazoa; phylum Chordata; class Actinopteri; order Atheriniformes; family Melanotaeniidae; genus Melanotaenia; species Melanotaenia boesemani. The sequence goes on along the minus strand of NC_055686.1, from coordinate 16,588,811 downwards.
CATTAAGCTGTTTTACTTACGTAGCAGCACAAACATACTTTCACAAAATGTAAAACAAGAGCTAATTAAAAAATCCACAGGGATTGGAACGAACATATTTCACTGATGTACAAAACATATCTGCGACAATTCGTGCAAATCCAGAGTGAAATATAAACATTTCGAGTATTAAAAACCCTGATTCCAAAAAAGTTGGGATACTGTGTAAAATGTAAATAAAAACATAATATGATGATTTACAAATCTCATAACCCAAGATTTTATTTCCAAGAAAACATAAACGACATATATCAGATGCCGAAACTGCGATAGTTTTCCATGTCACGGAGAACTTATTTTTAATTTGATGGCAGCAGAACATCTCATGTTTACCATCGTTGTAACTGTTACCAGCTGTTTTTGATTTGTGCCACTTACTTTTCTAATCTTTTGTTGCCTCTGTTCCAACTTTTTTTGAGCCGTGTTGCTGCCATCATATTCAAAATGAGCTAATATCACACCAACCATTCATGCACCAACGTAAAAAAAAGAAGAAAACAAAAACAATCAGGGTTAAAAAAATTGCATCAATGCAGAACAAGAAAATGTACAAACATGAGATTTTCTTTCTCATGTTCACCAAAATTAAATGACACTTATCGTCTTCTAAAGTTGGTGGAACAACAACAATAAAACAAGATTATAAGTGGCATTTTTGCCTAGATTTATTTAAAACTGTTCTTCAACACACTGGTTCCCAACCTATTTTTACCCCCTTCATGCAAATTCTAAAAAGCCATGGACCCCCTGCCCCTCGACGTGCTGATGCCAAACTTGGTTTAATGCTTTTAAAGTGAGATTCTCACCATCAATAATGTATCCTTGTCCTTTGATAAAGCCAAAGTTAAATTATGTTAATTAAATTAACATAGAGCCTTTTTTTTTCTTAAAATAGGAACAATGTGTTGACATAAATCACAATGGCTCCTAATGTTCAAAGCCTCAGGGACCCACTGAGCTCTTGGGGGGGTCCTGGATCCCAGGTTGGGAACCACTGCTTTAACAAATTAATTCTAGTTTTGTCCATCCGCCCGTCCGTCCGTCCAACCGTCCGTCCATACATCCGTCTGTCCGTCCGTCCGTCCATCTTACCTCAGTAAAACAAAGACACTTGGATTATCTGCTTGTTAGGTAGGTTACTAAGTATTTATCATTTTAAGCTGAATTTATAAAAACACTTTCCCTTTAATGTTATCTAATGTGCTGCTATTTTTCTCTTCCATCTGTTTCCTTTTTGTTTTTTGGCTTTTTTTTCCTTTTATTTTGCTTTGCCAAGAACATGGTTGGAGAAACATTTTAAACTTGCATCCAGCCAGTTGCTTGTTATTTCATTGTGCTGTGTGTTTTGAGGTTGTAACTGGCACTTTGCAACAAAAACAGCCTCTGATTAGTTCACAAGCTGTGAGAACAGTCTGACAGACGGATCTAGCGAAAAGCATCATGGATGGCCAAAACAGTGACACATGCTGGTGAGGATGCGAGTTGAGTAACCTCTCTTTGTTAGACCAGCCACCGTAAACGTTTTCAGAATTGTTTGTGCACATTTCGAAGATTTATCTTGTGACATTGTTTATGTACTGAATTTCTAAATAGTTTTTTTCTTTTTTCTTTATCTGATCACATTGTCTGTGAAAGTAGATGCTCACATGGGAACTTTAGTTTTCAAGTTTTACCAATAAAAATTAAACAACTCTTATGCAAAAGAATATATTATACAAAAAAAAAAGCTATTGACACTATGGTGGTACATTACCACTTGGCAAAAGCAGTTTACTTATAGTCTCAAATACATTTTAACAGACAGGATTTTGTTTGTAGCAGGGAACCACATTTTTCTGCCACAGCAGGTAACTGAGACGAAGGTTTATTTGAGATTAACGAAACATTATTAGCTGCTTTCAGCATGTTAGTACCTGTTTGCAAATGTAGTTGAGCAGAAAAGTCAAGTGTTTGAGCAGACTCAAATAAGTGCTGCATATTCAGGCAGAGATGGGAGAATGCTTGTAATATTCATATTCTTGTCATATAAAATAAGCTGAAGTTGCAGAATTAAAGCAGTGGACAATGGACCTCAAGCGCCTCTGACAGAACCTATATCTTGGTGTCACGTCTCACAGAGGATCATGATTGAAAGTGCAACACATATCTGCTTCATCCAGCTGTCTCTCTTCTTTCTTTATGAACTTTGAGACTTGTTAAATGATGGATGTATCACAATGAATTTATGAGGCATATTTTCTTCTTATTGCTCCACATAAAAATGCTGTTTTACAAGACAGGATCACGAGTCAAATCTGAGGGTGTTAGTCAACAACAAATGTGGTTGTTTCAGCAAAACACATGTTTGAAGGATAAGCGAAGTCATTAATTGGGAAGCATAAACCAAAATATGTCTCTAATAGTGGAACGAGTAGAAAAATCAACTAACCCCTGCCTGGAGAGAAATCTAAAGAAACTATCCGTTTCAGCTGTTTTCTTGTGAGTGTTTACAGTGAAACAATCCCCACTCTGTAATGCAGACACATCTGAACCATGAAATGTGACCTTCTGCCTTTGACTGTAAGTGGACCAACAGCTCTATACAGCATCACATGGTTGAGCAGAGCCTCTCTAAATTGTTCCTCTCACTCTTAACTACATTTAAACCACTCAGCCTCAAGTTCATGTGAAAGTCATCTTTGCACTCCATCTCTTTACAAAGCCATAAATGTTGAATCAGGGAGCTTTTGGTGTCTCTCTCTTTATCGACCCGACTCAACCTCTCCTCTTGTTATTTTACCATCTACCAGAGTATAAATCTGTCTTTCCTGACACTTCTTATCATCTTACTCCCTTCATCTGTTTGTTGTTCCTGCATTCCTCTAACTTGATCCATCTGTCTGTCAAGGCGACACTTCCTCTACTATATCTATTATCTGAGTACTTCTCTCAAGGGGATGCAGACCCAGTCAAACTGATCACATCATCCCACCCATATCCCTTTGCAACACAAAAAAAAACTCTCTTCCTTCCTCATTGTATACCTCCTGCTGTAGAGACAGGATGATCCATCAGTTTCTGTCTCTCACCTGTAGTTACATACACGTAATTTGACATGTAGTATAAATATGTCCAATGCTTCAACCGTCCACTTGTCTCTTCACCCCCCTCAATCCCCCGTCTGCCTGAATCCAAACACATAATTCTTTGTGTTTTTCAAGACGGCACAATTATAGCTATGTTCCATCTCCGTCGTCGTGCCTGGCAACGCTCCACTGCTTCATTACCACGGCAACGGCAAACTGTCCCCTTTCATTACAGAGCTTATTAATGCCGAATGCACAGCTACACATACATCTAATATGGAAGGAAAAACATGTTATGTGTATGCATGCATCCACTTACACACACACACACACATCATTATAAATGAGGACAACACATCACTGGATGCTCACAGACAAGTGGAAACTCAGACAACAAAGTGATGCTTAGACTCAAGCATACTTGTATTAACTTGTGTAATTGCCTGGTCGTCCTCCTCCTCCAGTGTGTTGAAGGAACAACATACTGCAGGATTTGCACTGCTGGGCTCAATTTAACAGCATTAAGGACACTTAAGTTTAAGGCCAAAGCTAATGATACACAATTGTATGCTACGTCAAAAATGCTGCCCAACCACAGCTGAAGGAATCTCCACACACCAGAAAATCACACAAGGGTTTAGACATGATCTTTTGTTGTCTGCCTTCAGATAGTGACATCTGTGTCAAGACATAAAACTCAATTATTTGTCAATCAACTGAAGGATGTCACTTTAGTTTGCTGGTATTTTCTTTAGATTGCATGTTTGTAAATGATCCAACTGAGACAGTTTTGTTTTAAAAGAATAAACTTAAGTCACTAATAACCCATGCAAGAAACATCTTGAAGTGACAGACAAGCTTCTCTGTGGAGGTCAAACTCCTTCAGCATGTTCAATGATACTGCTTTTACACAACTCAGTCACTTTTTCTGTTTTATTTATTTTTTTGGCTTGGCTGAACAGAATGAGCCCTGCCAACAGAAAATGTCTGAAAACCATTGAGAAAGTGAGATTACAGGTGTCAAACTACCTCAGCTGGCTGACAACTGTAACAAGGAGGCTGTCGAGAGCTATGGCCACCTTAAATCACAGCTCTGCATCTCATTTAAGTTAGAGCGATTCCTTGAAGCTCAGACTGAAACAGAACCATGAGATAGACAATGGGAGGCTTCACTGAACGCTACTGAAAGCATGGAGTGAATGGAAATGCACTTTCATTCACTACACTATAAATACTGGGGTATTTAGTTAGCAGATCCCAGTCTGACTAAGCTGATTTGGAGCCATCTGTGAGTCAGTGTAGATCATCATATTTATTGACACAAAGCAGGATTTGCGAGATTTTGTGCTTGTCTCTGTGGAAGTGCAGAGAAGCAATGTGAGACTTTTTAAAGTCATTACCTTGAGATAACAAGGAATGTTTTGTTGTGACAACAGGGTACTCTAACAGGATATTTTAAAAATTTTCTTTCTGTGAACAGTGTGGCCTGAAGGGGAGCTACTGGCTAAGCTTAGTTGGTTTAACTCACCAGTGTCAGTGCATGAAAACAAGCATTTATTTAAACTCAGTGTAGCAAACACATGCATGTACGGACTTACTGTAAAAGACCCAAAGATCCGCCCCAAGTGTCATGACGCCAATAATGAACAGTGGAGTTGGATGCACATGCAGAAAACGCTCATTATCACCATAAAGACATATAGTGATGTTTGTAAGGATGGGCAGAGCGCTACTAGTAACAATAGTATTGATACTGGATCCAATATGATGGGATTGATACCTGTCAGTTTTCCTCCTGTACCTGAACCAAAAGTGGGCCTAGTGGAATCTTTTCTTGGAAAAAACATCAAAAACTGAGGAGTCAATTGTGATTAGTGCTTTTAATAAGTCAATAACTAAGGTGTGTTGCAGCAGGGGAACAGTTAAAATCTGCAGGACATCCAGCCTCGAGCACCATCCCTGCTACAGGCAGTCAATATTACTTTATGTAAATAAGTACTTAGATTAATTTCTTTTAAATCTTGAAATATATTTAGAAAACAAACAGAGCATTTATTTCTTATTCAGCCTTTTACTTCTGGATTTTCTTTTTTCGTAATTCAATGTTCACTTCAGTCACATGACCACTGTGCAGCAGCAGCAATAAAGTGTTTTGGGTAAGATAATTAACCCCACATTACCTCCCACTGGTGAGTGTATTTTCTGAATATATAGTATAGTATATTGGAAAGCAGTGGAAACCACAACAGAAAATAAATGTAAATGTGTTCCACGAATATAAGAAATGCAAATGGAGGAGCCTGTTTACTGCACTGCATCAGGTTATCCATAGGTTACATTTAATTTGACATTCATTTAATAAGCAATTCTATCAATACTGGGCAGATTTCTTGAAGTATTTATTGATGTATCCAGTGCTGACTGACATGGCATTCCATAATGAATATTAAAGTGCACCTCGGTATGCCTTTTACCAACAATATTCAGTGCAGAGGCTGTAACTAAAGACTTGGTTTAGATCTAAATTAGCCCTGTTTATAGGGTCAAAAGCTCAGCAGACAAAAATCTTTCCATTTTAACTTTGCAGTCTTTTTTATAAATTTTTAAAAAGTGAATGTGTATTTCTGAGCCAACAGCAGAGTTTCCAATCACCACGGAGAACTGCAGTTTGAAGACTTATTCATAGCTGTACTTAACATCTTTATTCTACAGTGCTGGTTTTTTAGCAGCTCTTAGTAGATTTTAACCTCTCTGTACTGCACAAATTACAACTGGAAATGCTGGAGAAATGATGAGGGTGAATTTTTGCAATGGACTCTAGGCACAGGAGAGAGAGCCATGTATTAGCATGATAAAACAATATATGCACATCTGAACATGTGGACAGGAAGCATTTATAAAAACAATTAAATGACTAAATGTCTTTGACGTACAGATTAAAGGAGAGAAAATCCAACAGAATATTTTATCCAGAAAATGATAAAAGAAAACTAGTTGGAAAAACAGCTTCAGTAAAAAAACATAATACAGCCATAGGAGATATGTTTCTGTACTGTTTATACATTTAATAGCACATTTTTGTGATACTTAAATGTGTGGCATTATTTCTTTCCCTCTTTGCTGCCGATCAGGTTTCATTATTTCGTTTTTGTACACATTTAGACCCATATTTTTTCACTAGCCCTTTTTGAATTGGTTGTCCATATCAGGAGAGAAAACTGTCCTGATTAACCAGCTGCTGTTCATCCTCTGTAATCCACACATGTAGAAGCAGCTCAGCCCTGCATGTGTATGCACAGATCAAGTCAGAATCATAGAATTAGCTGAATGAGGACAGCATCAATGGTTAGTGGCAAGTTCCAAGATACCAGCTTGCTGTGTGCAAGCACTCACCAAGGTAGGTCTTTTTAGTCTCCATTACAGCCACCCTTACTGTTCAGAGGCATAGCAGCAGCAGCAGATTCCCCCCAAATGCTGCACTTTTACTCATGACACAGTGCAAATGAGACTGCATCAGTATCTCCTTGAAAGCCATATATTAAATCTAAAGTTACCATTAAATTCTGCAAAAATAATTGGCATGTCATGACAAAAATGTCTCAACCAGTGACATGTAATTGTAGATCTAAATGGACTCATTGAACTGTTTTTCATCAACTGTTCGAGGTTGATTGATTTACATCATTGAGTTCTTGCAAACTTTTTAGTTTCAGTAATTTATGTTATATTTCCCTGCTAGAATTTCTCCTGCTGGGGAATAAAGTTCTCATCTTATTCAGACTGGAAAAGGTGTTGCGCAATACTTCTGCTTGCTGTACCTTCATCTCCTCTTTTTCTTCTAATAAGTGAATAAATTAATAACAGAAGAGTCAAAGTGCCTGGTTCTTTTCATCACGCAGAATCTAAGCATGCATTAATGTCTTGTTTAATGCATTGAACTCTTCAGAAAATCTGTCTGCTAGTAGAACAGATCATCACACACCAGCTCTTTAACAAGCCCTGATTCAAAGCAGCATGCGCTTTAAAGACTGTGACAAGAAGAAATAAATGTGTCTACCATGCCATCATTCACCCAATCCATAGTACAACCTCGAGCCAAAGCACGGCATTTGAGATTGTCAAGCATTTTCCATCCAGAAAAAAAAATTGTAATCGATGCCAACAGAAGCTGATAGAATCTGTCTAAAACAAATAAAACCACAGACTTTGTTATTGTTTCAGTTTTAACCTGTCATCCCAGTGGCCAGAGCTTCGTGCCTGCTTCCTTTTTCATGCAGATACATCTAACAGGGTTGTTCTTGAGCTCCAGCCTGGATTTCAGGGCAGGTTTAACTTGCACCCAGTGTATTCTCCTCCTCTTCACTGCAGCTGACAAGAGATTCATGTTATGTTTGTTGTCCAGCTGCGGGGTAATTCAACATCAATAGCACTTATCTGTGCTCCACTGATCTTCCCTGGCACAAGAAGCCAGAAGGATAACCCCTCTCATGTGACACTGCTGGCAGACAAATGGGGGCTAATCCAGAAAGCTGTTCTCCAAATGTGTGCATATGGACCCAAAATAAGAAGAAAATCTGAGTTCCTCTCTAAATGTTGTGAATAAAGAAAAAAATGTTTCCCATCACAATATGTTGCAAATTTGGATTAGTATTTAAATGTACAGTATTTTGTAAAAATTTAGAAAATTATTACACATTTGTTCATCATGTGAATTAATTTGGTCCAATTCATAAACCAATAAGAGAAGACAATCAGTCAACTCTTCATCATTTTGTTAGATTAGAGAAGCTCTCTGTTGCTGGCTTGAGGAGGATGATGATAATGATCATTTTAAAGCCAACAGGTGAAAGTAAATGAATGTGCTGCATATGAGGAGGGACTGATTTAATAGTCAGAAACTTCTATATATGCTGAGCCAGTTTCAGGGTTGACTTTGATTCTTCCACATCCACTTCATAAAGTAAATAGTGTTTTGTTTTGTTTTGGTTTTTTTCTTTCAATTGTCAACTTTACAAATTTTTTATGCTCAATAGATGATTTTTGCCCCTTTAGAAAGAGTTTGTTTTGTATAAAATGCCTTTTACAGATAGTTCTGGCAGGGCTAACATGACGTTACTATACACATGAACAGTCAGTTGTTTCTGCTTCTGGTGGCATGACCTGTGTCTGAATCTGTTACCATTTGGAAACAGCTCCTAAAGACTTTTTTCCCCATTTTTTTTTAATGTACTGCATAACAAAAATAGTGATTTCCTACACAGGCTTCACAGTGGTGGTGTTGCCTTATAGCAAGAAGGCTCCTGTTTCAAGCCTCAACTGGGGAGAAGGGTTCGAATTGGGCCTTTCTGTGTAGTATTTACATGTTCTCCTTGTGTATGTATGGTTCTCTCCGGGTGCTCTGGCTTCCTCCCACAGCCCAAAGACATGCATGTTAGGTTCGTCACTCTAAATTCTCCCTACGAGCGGGTGTGAGTCTGAGTGGTTGTTTTTCTTCCTGTCCTTGTGACCTGTCCCTAGTAGCTGCTGGGATTGGCACAGATGACACCACACAACCTGTAGTCAAATCTACAGTAATGTTAAAATAGCTCTGAATAGTAACGTTATTTTATTTCACTCTGGCAGTGAAGTTAGAGTAATTTTCTTTGAGTTTGTGACTCATTTTTGTCAGAAACTACATGATCAATTTTACCAGGGTAGAAAATTGAGTCTCAATGCTAAACACAGTATGATATTTAATTAATAAGTACAGGTTTTAATTTCTTATTAAATAAATTAATCTTTAATCCTTCTTCTAATAAATAAATCTACAAATTTCTGATGATTCTGATGTTGAATATCCTGAAGTAAACTGGTAGCACAGTACAAATATTTAATGTTCAATACAGATGTTTCTGTTGCCAGCGGCATTATTTTTTCACAGTGAGCATCTTTGCACTGAAGGCAGGCTGCAGGTTTGAGAGTTGGTTACTAGTACAGAGTTTTTTTTTGTTGTATTTGCACTCAAATTAAAATTCTCTGTAGAGAATTTGACATTTACAGCTGCTCAGTTTTATGCCTGCTTTTATTATGTGGCTGCTGTACCAGTTTAAATGGTGATAAAATGAAATTATAAAGAGTTATGTCTCCACACAGAAACATTAGCTTTATGGTATCCCTGCATGATACTGATATTTTTGCTCGTACAGAGGTATCTTTCCTTGTTTGAACTTGGCTGTTGTGTTATGACAGTGGCTACAGGAAGGTGTGTCAGGACAGTGGAATAATAGAGCTCATATGTGTGTGTCAGTAGCAGTAGCCTTGTTAGTCATCAGGGGACAGATGGCAATGGAAAAAACATTTTTGGAGGAATATCTGTGTGTGCCTTTGTGTCTGTGTGTCTCTATAAACAGTAAGACTGTGCATTAATAAGCAACAGCATGAGTGTTGCTGAATGAAAGGAAGACAGCTAAGACATGGTGACAGATTACAGCACAAGGAATCACAAGTGGACCAGCTTTCTGCTTCTCCTGCCTTTCTATACATACATAGACACAAGGTGGCCTCATCAGCTCACCTCCCCTTGCTGCTCATTAATTACAAACATCATCTTTTGCTGTTCACAGCGCTCGTTACAGCCCCCTTACTCATCTTCCTCCTCCTCATAATGCTTCCATCATCCAGCCTCTGCTCTCATCTTGCGTTCACAAAGCCTCTGACTACCTTCGTCCTCTGAGGACTGCTGTCTGCCAAAACAAGTGGATTATATGGAAAACAGTCAAGACCAAAGGGGAAAAAAATAAGACAGATTTCAGGAAAATATAATGATGAAAAGAAACTTGATTGTCCTGCCATCTTCAAATCTAGCAGTCTAATATTTGCAGCGACAGAAAGATGATAAACTTTACTGTTTATCCACTGATGATATTTATTTGCAGCAGTGATGAAAAAAAAAAGTCTTTATTAGAGACAAAGAAAAAATGCTGCTGCTTGTGAGATATTTCAATAATTGGTTAAACATAAGCGTGGTGTGTTTTGTTTTGGGTAACAATGTGGCTCCCAGAGGTTCACTTGCAATCAAATATGAATATGGCAACACTCACAACACTGCTCCAGTATTGATGCTGTTTACAACCCATCCTCCAGATTCAGTGCAGTCCTTTGAATGGATTCACCCCCAACTAGCTTTTGATGCATTCCTCTAAAATGTAAAAGGGTTTGCAGATTTTGAGAAAAGTCAAGATGGTGTGGCATTTGGGGTCCAGCCTTTTTGAAGCCGGCTTCTCTGTGAATTCCTGAGAAACCAGAACCCTGACAGCAATGACATCCTCGTCGTGTCAGGCCATGATACTGTTTCAGAGAAAACCTTCTGCTCAGTTCCCATTCAGCATAGTTATTTCCCCGAGGTATTGGACTGCAGAAGCTGGCTCGCGTGCCAAATAGTAAATGCTTTTGAGGCCAACTGTCACTTTTCTTGACATACAATATGAATTCAAAAGTAAGATTTTAATAATTCTGCTTGGTGCTTCGAGGTTTGCATTGCATTAGGTTTGACTCGATTGTTTTGTTTGTGAATGTGACATGTTGCGTTAATGGTTTGATTGGCCTATCATTTCTAATAAACAACACCTATCATGCTTCTCTGGATTAGAGTTTGTGTTCCTCTTATACATTATGCATGTGTATAGAATTGCATGGCTTTACAAGCCTTGTATAAAATATGAAGGTTGTGCACAAGCAATTTCCACATTTTGTGGTAGCGCTCTGTTTCTGGAGTTGAGATAGTGATTTTATTCTAAAGACACACTGAGCTGCAAACCTGTCACTCTGTGCACATAAATATGTTGTCTGCAAACATCTGTGATGTAACTGAATGAAACATCTCAGTATATTTACACAGAAACCTGTTGCAGTGTTCTCTGCATTTCAGATTAAATGTGCATACGTGACAGCAGAAGGCTGGTGACATTAACCACAGTGTGGCTGGGCTTTTTCAGTCAGTCACAGCAGCATCTAGTAATTCATCTGGTCTTGTGAAAGAGGTCTGTATCTGTTTTAGTCATCAGATCAATTGGTTGTTTCAGCAGGGGTCCAAAAAAATGTCATCTTATTCAGGTGGCAAAGTACTCTAGGGGATGTTGAAGATTGATTCTTTTCAGCCTGGATAATGTGATATCATGGCATTGCATGTAAAAAGCAAACCACTGCAGTCAGGTTTTGCATGCCATTTCTGTTTTCATAACTGTTTTTTTATGGTATGAAATGGTTGAGGGAGAATTTTTTTCCCCCTTCTGAAGCAAACTAAGTAAAATTATTCATTGATATCTTAAGTTATGACTTTCCATGTTTATTCTCAGAGCGTTTCATGAGACCAAGCAAGTTTGTAATAACTGCTTTAGACATCCAAACAAGAAAAACTGCTTAGAATCATCACATTTGGTCTATTATTTTAGAGGACGTTTTGGCAGAAAGTGCTTAATAATTTACTAAAGGTTGTCTTGGGAAACTTCTCAGTACTTGCAGACCAAAAAGACTAAATAAATAAACCAATAAGAATTTTTTTTAAATCCTGCATGAAATCTGCAACGTACCTTTTAACTGATCTAGATTTCTGTTTGCTTATAATCGTATAAAGTAGGTGTTTTATGATTTTTTATATAGAAGTATTTAATGTGTTATAATTGTAAGTTTCTGCACCATTTGTATTTGTTTTATTTATTATGTAAAGCACATTTTATTGCTTTTATGTATGAAATGTATTAAAAATGCCTTGCCATTCCAGAAATAATCCACTACAAGCCAATTCATTATAAACCAATTTAAACAAATCCACATTTATTCTAAATAACTGCTCATACAACTCAATTTATAAAAAAAATAATTTCCTAGCTAAGTAAACTTGCCCGATTACTCTTGTTCAGCCACAAGGGAACTGCATGTCATTGCTGTTTTAAAATAGATATCTTTCGACATTTTGTGCTGGTAAGAAAGTGAGTGTGGATGTTTCTGACAGAAATATAAAAGAGAAACTATCTTAATGTCCTTGTTTAGTTTTTGACTTTCGGGATGGAAAGCAAACTTGACCCAGATGATCTTAGAAGTCTCGGTGGCTCGTGTGGCATTGGCAGATCAGATATATATTTTGGTTTGGACCAGAACCATTCAGTGCCTTTGTACACCCATAGAAAAATGATAAAATGAATTATTTGGTGCACAGGAAGCAAGTGTGATCAGTTCCCTTCCTTTGGTCTTGGTCAGAGTTGAGTGTTATAGCATAATTATAGTAAGATATTTTGTTTATTTCTATAATCTGAGTATATAGAGGCTGAATGGAGCCTAAAATGGAGCCTTGGGGAATTCCGCATGTCATCTTTATTTGAATAGATCTATAGTTATCAATTGATGTTTGTCTTTCAAGTAAGATTCAAACCAATTCAGAACTGGAACTGAGATTCCCACCCAATCTTCCAGTCTGTCTTATAGGATTTTATGTGTCAAAAGCAACACCGTGATCTTGCAGAATGAGTGAATTAAAATTTGTTAACATTACCTGAAAGGGAAGATTATGAAAACCCACATCTTCCTTGACTGAGTCATTTTAGTCGTTATCAGTGTGAAATGTTGCATAATGAAGTTTTGCTGTCTTTAGCTTCTCACTCGGCTCTTTGTCAGAATAAATCTTTTATCTCAGATTGAGATTAAAATGTAGAAGTTAGACATGCTTTAGTCATCTTCCCTGTGGGTATTTTCTTTAGTCATGCTGTGCACTGCCTTGCACATGTGCATGCACACTAACTAATCAGCACTGTACAGCTTTTGTTTACTAGGTCATGAGGTTAACCTAACAAAGCTGTTTGATCTGCCACAGTCAATACTACAATAACTGATGATGTGTGTGTGTATGTGTGCTGCCTGTAAATACACATTAAATTAGCAACATGTGTGTTTCTGCACAATAACAAGATACATAATAGCTAACATTTTATATATTCATGAGGCGCCAGTGTGGATAAGATTCCTTGATTATCATTATTGGAGAAACAAGTGTCTCTATTGTACAATAGGTACATTTGTCCTTGTGTCCAAAACAATGTAATATTCTAATCTGTAGCTGTAAATTATGAGCTGGTAACATGCTCAAATAAGTGTTAGCAGTCACAAAGAAGTACATTTGTAATATAGTCATCTTGATTTTATAGATTTTTCATCAATAATTGCTCTGCATCAAGTCTGCAGCACAACTTCACGCTAATTTGCATTTCAGTGAATCAAATCAAACTAAAATAAATTGCTATTACAAGCAAAGAGTGAGTTTACTCTGCAGTAAATCACAGCTACACTGAAGTTTTCTCACAGCAGGTGGTGCCTAACAATCTAAAGTCTCTTTAAAAAGGGTCAGTTTTCTTTGGATCATTCAGACCAAAAGAGAGCACACCATCAAAAAATCAATACATCCCTTTTTGTTCCCTGAGAGAGAGAAGAAAAACTTCATCACAGATGCAATTAAAATGAAGACTATAATTAGCAAGTGTCCCTTTGAACTGCAGCTGTCTTGTAGTTGTTTCAGAGGCTGAGTGACATCTCAAACCCCTTTTTGGAGGAAGTGAGTAACAGGTTGAGCTAAGACCTGCAGATGTCACAATGATGTCCAGAAAAAGTCATATTTATCTGTTTAGAGAGTTGTGGCACTGACAGACACCAAGAGGAGAGAGAATACAACTGTATCAACTCATGCTTACTCTGAAATTGGAGGTTTTCAAGGATCCATTTTCACAGTCAAAACCAAAGCTGATCCATTGTTTCTCTATTTCAAAATACTGTAATAAATAAGAAACTAATGTAGAAGAGGAATTTGCATTGGTGGTTTCAAACTATTGGACTTCACTGCATGTAGGCTGTTTGTAAAAGCATAGAAAAGCGGAGGTGCTAAAGCAGGGGTGTCAAAAGTAAGGTGCGGGGGCCAAAACTGTCCCACCAGAGTCTTCAGTCTGGTCCATGGAATGAATCTAGCTAGTATGAAATTTAGAAAGAAAACATTAACTGGATTTTATTTATTTATTCATTTATTTATTTAAAGTTACTGTAATTCTTAATTTGTCCACTGGAAGTTGAGAGAGGATTAATTAACAATCGGTGCTGAAGAAACGACAGTCTGTCTTTACCCAGCCAAGAGGTCGGTGATGCAGCAGTGAAAGCTAGCTATCTCATTGTTGGCAAAATAGCACTAACATTCAAGCCATAATGTGAAGGCCAGTTTGTAACAACATGCAAGCTGAAAGCTGCTGACATCATGAAAAAGATGAGGAATGTTCTGGCAGACAGGATGTCAGATCTTTTGGCAGATTTAGGCTAAATGAAGCACAAAGTCAAGGCATTTGTCATATTTTTGGTTGTAATCAATGAGAGAAGTGATATTACAAATGTTACCCAAGTCAGTTAAGGTGTTGATGAGATTTACGATCATCACAAAGGAGTTCCTTGAGCTGGTGCCTATGACAGACATCCCAACTGAGGACGACATTTTCAGAGCTCTCATTGCAGCCCTGGACAGGGTTGAAGTGGATTGGCCCTGTCAGCCTGGCTGTTAATGGGGTACCATCCGTGACCAGGGGAAAAAGAAAAAAATGTGACAAATTTTAGAGAGAAAGTTAATCTCTAACCTGCTTTAATTATAAAAAGGGTTGAATTCCAGTTTAGAAAAATGGTGTAAATTAAACATGAAGCATCTTGTTGGATTACAAGGATAAACTTAACTGTGTCTCTGAGTCTCAAAAGAATAAATGGTGCTTCCTTTTGCCTTAGTCACTGTTTTGGCTTCACATTAATTTAGCAGGTAATTAAATGAGAACCATCACATTATTAAGAGTCAAAATATCACGAACCTGTGAAAGGTTGGGTTGTAAACACAATTAGTCAAATGACAGATTACTGACTTATTTTCTGTGATCATAGTTTAATTTTAAAAGCAACTAAAGAGTGATGATGAGAAGAAAAAAAAATCCATCATGGCAGGAATTTATAGTCATATTTTTTTTCTTGGCCCAGGTGCAGCATGGCGCTCTATTTTTTTTTTATACTACTCTGTTGCTCTGATCCCAACTAAATGTGACCCCAATTAAAATACCCTGTTCCTCCAAAGACATAATGCAGTCTTACTTAAAGGTGTCAAGAAAACATTTTACAGCTAAAAGAAGGTTGGCGCTTTCATCTCCAACCCTTTTTGATGGGGAGCAGCAATAGTAATCAAACATTATAGACTAAAATCACTTCTCTGAAAACATAAGTGACTTTTTTGTCTATATTCTTTTGAAAGTTCTTTCACTGAAGAGATGTACATCATCTGTCTGTGATGACGCTTTCTGAGAGTTTCTTTGTGATGAAGTGCTGTAATTTAGTGTTTCTTTTTTTCTGTATCCACTTCAGCCTCACCTGCTTCTCCTTAACTTGCTGATTTCTTAGGACGATTCCCGACAGCGCTCAGGGAGGGAGCAGCTTTGTTTAACTTGTACATCCACAGCTGGATAGAATAGCACAGTGATGACTTAGGAGTTGCTCAAGCCTTTGAAAAAAGTTGCAAAAAAAAAAAAAAAAAGAAAACAACTTGCACAGCCTGTCTTGTGGCTGCTTTACATGGTGTGTCGGAGCTCTTGACTGTTGAATGCAAGTATATTTATAGGGATGTAGAAGAGAAATCCCTGTGCTGTGCCTGTAAGGGGCTATGAGGAAGAGTTTCAGCTGAAAACATGTCATGAATTCTATGAGAAGACAGATAGGCAGAGGGATAAGTCATTTATGAACTGGAAGCAGTAATGCCATATGAGGTTTGATGCTCTGAAGTAGTGTACTTGAGATTTTCTGTGAGGAGTTCGAGCTCTTTTTGCCACCCATTTCTAACCAAGCCCCCCAATTATTGAAGGATCAAGTTTAGACCAGCTGCCCTTTTCTTTATACATAACACAAGTGTATTTATTTGAGGCATCATAGTGGAACAGACTGTTCTGGCTCCTCTATTCACTCCCATCAGATCAAACCTGCTGCCACCACCTGCTTTCTCTTTTATTTCTGCGTAGGCAAACTCACGATCTGGACTTTTAGCACGTGTTGCGTCTGAAATAAGTCCTTTCCTTTCTAGTGCACAATTAATGCAAAAAGGAAGGTGGCAAAGGACCCAATGTTCACTCCATCATAGTTTCAAAAGTCCTCCGCAGAGATGGGAGAACCTCCCCAGAGAACTCTATCAATCAAGCTTCTACGTTGGAGCAGCTAGACAGAAGCTGCTCTGAGTAATGGGCGCATGACAGCCTGCTGTTTGCTAAACAGCATTAAAAGGAGTCTGTGTGGGTTAGAAAAGCCTTTCTCTAAACTGATGAGTGAAAAGCTGAACTATTTAGAACAAAGTCGAGCACAATTTCTGGCAGAAACACTGGGTTAATACTGTTTCTGTAGTAAAGCGTGATGCAGAGATGCAGGCAACCCCCCCCCCCCTAATAAACAGTTTTAACAAAAAAAAATGCTATAAATATTTAATGAGTTTTTCTTTGTATGGTTGAATAATGCATTATTTGGATTAATTTCCTAGAGATGTTTTTGGTTGTTTTCTTATTCTGTATTGGCTTTTTCTCTGCGGTCAGCACTGTCATTGAGGTTCTAGCTGTGAAAGTGTTGCTGATAAAGGCCTTGCGTGCTCATTCAGTCTGGCTGCATCAAGAAAGGGAGACAGTAGGATTATGTTTGCTTTATTTTTATTGTCTTAAGCTTGATTAAAGGCTTAACATAATGGTTTAATTACAACCATGTGGACATACATTTTTTTTCCTCCCATTGATGCAGGCAGAGGAACCCTGATGATGTAAGTATAATGTGACAAAAGTTCAACACTTGGGATTATGTGCTTTTTCCTTTGGTTGTATATCTCTGCACCAGCTGCTGTCTTCAATTATGTAATGACTCCTGCACCATTTAAACCATACATTAGCACAGCATCATCATGCATTATGAGGGCTTCCCAGCAGCACAATGCTACATTCATCATTGTCTCAATTCTGAAAACACAAGGTTCACCTTTTGCCACAAGTGTGTGTGTGTGTGTGTGTGTCTGTCAGTGACGTGCGGTGAAGTTTATGGTTGGTGAGGCAGTGATTTACAATTGTAAGAACTGAAAAGAGCATCTTATTTCAATATTCATTCAACAGCATGCAACTACTGGTAATGATTCATATCCTGTCAGCATTCCTCTTTCAAATACACTCACACACCTACTGTCACTAACTCTTCAGTGAGAAAAGTAGCTACTTGCTGTCCTAAAAGTCGCTAGAAAGCGCTAAATGACATCATCTAATGTGCATAATAGCCTGGTACATAGTAATGGAGGCTGCTGTAGAGAGGAATATCATGGGAAAGGCAAAAATGGACGAAAAGACAAGCTAAAAATATTTAAAAAGGCAAAACTAATAAAAAAAAAATTATTTGGTTGATATTTTCTTTTATTCTAGTTTAATTTTATTAAGTGTAGGTTGTTTTCTAATTAGGAGGCTGCAACATTTCACAACATTTGTTTTCCTCCACACTCTTCATTAATAGACATTAATATCTGACTGTAAGCCAGCACGAGATCATCTAGCAGCAGCTTTGAACGTTTCATCTTCAGCCTGGTCATGAAACAGGTGATCATCTCCTGCTCTGAATGCAGCTACTGCTGCTGCCAGAAGCCTCTTCTGATTGCTTTTGGACAGGGGGGGCCTGTGCAGCAGCACCCACTCCTCATTGAGAAGAATATCGCTAAGTTGGCAACACTCACACACCGCGTTGGTGTGTGAGTGCGCCCCCTTGAGGTGAGGCAGAGTACTGTTAAACGGGAATAGTTCTCTCACAAATACATTAAATACATTACACAGACCATCGAGAGTCATGGTGTATAACAAATATTTCTGTAAAGTTCATATTGGAAATATGCTGAGGAACAGAAAACGGCGGGTGTCATGCAACCCAGTTTGTATTGGATGGTACAGTCAGAGCTGAGGCACAGCTCGCCCGTGCCTCCACCAGGGTTTCTGCACTGGATTTGATCGGGAAATACTCAAATTTGGCAATTTTTACTTAATAAACTGTCAAAAAAGTGTTAGTCATACTAAAAAATGGCATTTTTAACACAGATCAGTGAAAAATATTAATATTTATTGTATATAAATGCCTCACCTGCCTCCCCTGACCGCACGTCACTGGTGTGTGTGTGTGTGTGTGTGTATACATACACACACACTTACATATATAGATATGTATATATACACACACGTGTATGTATATATATACATATGTGTATATATATATATATATATATATGTGTGTGTGTGTGTGTGTGTGTATATATACACACACACACACACACATAGTGTGAGGCAGTAAAAACTTATTTCCTCACCCTTACATTAATAACGAAAAATAAATCAGTAAATAAAAAATAAACAGTGAACACCCAGTGATAATCAAACACCCTCTTCATTTTCTGTTCCTTGTAAAAATAATTTCTTCTCAAGCCTCAATGTTCCTACAGTCCTGTTCTATGCCCCTGTTCTGCCACCTGCTGCTCCATTGAGCTGACATCCAGGTCCCTGGGATCTTCCTGGTTTTTGGCGGCCACCATCCGAGTGACCGGGGTTAGCAGATAAACCCATGGGAAAACCTTCAGGTGTGCAGGTGGAGACAGCTAAATTGTTGCTGGGATTTTTTTAACTATATCTAAGAAGAGAACTGGTGGAATATTTTAGTACGAAGCACTCTGTGTGCCTACTTGAGCTACAACTGTTCACTAAAAAGCTGTTTTCCAGTGGAGCTTCCCAGCTTCAAGTCTGTTTTGTACAAACTGAAATTTTCCACAGGTGAAGCTCCCAGGTGTGACTTCTTCTCACATGCTGAGTCCTGATCGCCAGCTGTGACTCAAAGCTCCTGAACATTAATTGTTAAATGTATAGACCAGCATCCGAGACCCAATTAGGATTACTTTAAAAATCACATACGCAAGAGACCTTCAGCTGTGAACTTGGTCTTATTTTCAGAAGGCACAGTGTGCAAAGAGAGGATGAGAATGATAAAGAGCCCACTTGGACTGTTTGTTCTTTTTGGAGCTGCAAACTGTTATGCCCTGAACACGCCTGTCACCATAGTAACAGTGTAATTTTCTGACACCAAGATAGAGGATGATGTTGCTACACAAATAGACATCTAATGACTGATGCAGCGTGTTTGATGCATGTGAAATAAAAACTGAGTGATTTGGTTCTCCTCCTTTGATCTGCTCGCGCTCTCTGCTTTTCATTCCTTAATGCCCGTCTCGGCTCCTTGTCGCAGTCTGAGCTTGAGCCGCTTTCCTGCCTTCTCTGCTTGCTCTTCTCTTGCAATGAATCCTCCCCGTCTGACTTTCTGCATCTCTGTTTCGGCTCTTCAGCTTCCCTCTCATTTCTACTGCAGTGCTTTGATTCAAGCTGAAACAGTTTTAAACCCACAATGGCATAGACGGGCCTCACTTTGAGTCATGCACACAGTCAGGAACACACACGAAAGCTTTAACGTGTTACAGAACAAAAGGCATCAGCAGCATGTGTGTGTTGACGTGTGGCCTCTGAGACACCTGAGTTTAAACTTGTTCTGCAGAACAGTTTTAGCCCTTAATGAGATGTCTCCTCACGCACACAAACACAGTATAAACACTCTTTCTATCCCTCTCCATGAGTCTTTCTTACGCACTGACACCCATAATCATTTGCTTCAGCAAAGGGTGTCACTAGCTGTTGACTGAAACCCATTCTGGGGGAGCAAGAGGAAATGCTTCATCCTGCTGGCCTTCTTTTGATGCATTCATTAGAAATTGGATTTGTCAGTGTGGTCAGCAGGCAGCATTGATTTCTCTGGTTAATTGATGTGTGCATTGTTAATCCATCGGCCGTGGTTGCCCATGGCTTAGTCATGCACCACTGTGCTGCTAATGTTTAATGATGCATTTAAATCTGGAGGCAGAAAGTACAGGCAGATAGTTTCTTTTTTCCAGCTTCTTGTCATCTAACCGTGTTCATCACTGGAACACAATCTGCACACCAAATGTGTGGTGGCTTGCACCCCAGAGGTTTTATACCATCATCACATCAAGAAACTGAGTAGATCTGAATGGGGGCATTATATAATATGTGTCATCAACAGTTCTGTTGAAACTATAGGCTGGGATGTTTTACTGCTCTGCCTTTGGGTGCTAGTTCTCAGACAGCTTGAAAATTGTCCCTGAAAGCAATCTTTGGAAAGTGAGGGATGGAAAAGGAATGGATGTGGCAGTGAACCACACCTGCCAGGCAAGTGATGGGAGATCCTTCATAGGATGCCTGTTAATGTGGTGAAACGGTTGTTAGTGGACAAGATTTTGTTCTGGGAAGTTCAGAAGAAAGGACTTCCCACTAATGATCCCACTTATAGTCTGAGTAGTATTTAATAATAAACAATAAATAAATAAATAATAAACAATGAAAATGAAGAAATAATCAAAGGGAAATAAACATTCCTGTGGAAAAAATGCTGAAACATAAATAAAATGGTGTAAAAATAACTATTAGGATGTATATTTTATATAGTACAGTAAATAAATTTAATTAGAAAATGGACTGAGTTAAACAGTTAATTCTTCTATTTATCTCATGAGAATTGAATTTTTCTAATCTATAATTTATTCTGCTGCTCTTTTTATATCCAGTTTTTATATTTAAATGAATGTTTAGAGAAGGACGAGCACACAGCCATCAACACTATCAATGAACAAGATAATTAATCACCTAGTTTATCCACAACATTGACTATGGGTGGATTAAATCAGTGTAGTCGGATGGAGTATGTCTCAGAGCCACAGGGTGAGCATGTCTTCTGTCAGCAATATACACACATTCACCTATTTATAAAGATTAGTTTATTCTTCACATCAAAGACATTTTGCTGTCATACATGCTTTCTCATGTCAGTCAACATGTTTACACGATAATAGATAAGAGACTCAATTACTGTACTGGAATCAAGACTTTTAAAATGTACTTAAACATGTTGGTTCAAGTTAAATCTAAATCACTCAAATTATATGGCTGGGGTTGAAATATTTGTGTATATAAAGTATATAGTCAAATAGGCTAATTTCAGTCTAAATGCTCTAAAAGCCCTGCAGTTCCTGGAGAGAACACAGTCGAGGAAGCAGTATTAACTTAATCACATTAATTTTCATTTATTAATTTTGTATGAATAATGGCCCTCCTTTGCTTCTAGTTTCACTAATGTAAAACAGAAACAAACTGGACTCAAAACAGAATCTGGAAACCATCTGGGATTTAATAACAATTTTATTCATTAGCTTTTTGTAAATCCTTCTGTATTGAAACAAATTACCAAAAGAAACCCAGAAATATTAGCAAGAGGGTACTCATTAAACTACAGCCACCATGTTCTTGGATGAAATGGTGAGCTGCTGCTGTTATTTCAGTTTTCCTTCATTTACATGATTAATCTTTTCCTTTACTCTAATTATGCTTTAACCATCTTTTAGCATCTGTGTCATATTGTTGGAATACTTTGAACAGCATGTGTACAGTTAGATGTAGGGTAGTCCTTCTTGGGAAAAGCAGCATAGAAGTGGGCAGTATTAGTGGGTGGATGGATCAGATTGGGGTTGTACTGATTGACAGGAGGCTTACTGACTGACAGAGCAATCCATTCTTTCTGTCTGAGACTCTATGCACCCCATCCTCCTTGTCTATTCTCTCTTTATTTAAGCAGAGGGATTACAGCAAAGCAAGCAGCTAAGGGATTATTGAACAGCAGTAAAGGGATTAGAGGGGAAAGTTGCACCTCAAACACAGCAGCAGACCCCTGTGGCCCATGTAAGAAACTCATGTATGGGTTAGGAAGTTGGCTCCCTGGCTAGCTGCTGTTAACAGGGCTCTGTCGAGGATTCTAACATTTGAAGGTGCTTGACTTGCTCAGTTGACAAGATTTTACAGCCCTACTCCCGTAGCAGAGCGGACAAAGGGATCAACAAAATAAAAGCCCCAAAACAGGACTAAACTCTCTGCACTCATTTATCCACTGAAGCTAGTTTAAGTCTGGGATCCAAATAAGGAAGTATTAAGAATCCAGAAACACAAAACATTTGCTTCCCTCATGATGTTAAGACGTCATCTAAGGAGGTATTTACCCTATTTTGAGGCACTCAGTAATGTCATAATTTTATCTAAATTTGGCACAAAAAGAAATGAAAATTTCTTTTCATTTCAAACAACACAGCAAACACAAATTATTTGACTTTATTTGCTAAGTTTATTAACACAAAACTATGCAGCTTTGCTGTAAATTACAAACTGGACTCATTTTAGTGCAGTAACCTGAACATCTTGTGGTGGATTAAGCTGATGTTTGGTAGGAGTTACTATTGTTATTGAAGTATTTAACCACTAGTGGTGATTAAGAAAAGCTCTTGAGTAATTCTTAATTTTGTATTGCTGAAGGTAAAGATTAAACAATGCGGCTACCTACGCTGAAAAATGAGAAGTACGCATTCATGAATTGTGTGTATTAAACTGCACCCTGTGGAGATGAGAGCTCTCAGAATTAGGCTGACATTGCATTTCATTAATGTGTGTATACTTAATTCCCCCCAATCAGGCTTTCATCAGTGAATGCTTATGTTAGTGCATCCTCCAGGTCTCCTGAGCTTTCTTTGCAGAAGTTGGTTTCATCTACCTACATCCATCCAGCTCTTAAAAATTTCCATTTCAGTGCTTTCATTGTTAAAAAAAAAAAAAAGAAGCTATTTTTAGCACCTATGTTAAGCAAGAGCAGTTTGAGGAATTAATCTTGGATTATTGGAGATGTTTATCATTCATAATCATATGCATTGTTACAAACTAAAATCCTTTAATCAAAATCCCACCAATAACAGTGTTAATTGCCTTAAAAGTTGGAAACTGTATTTAACTTGTTTGGGAGGCCTGAGGAGATGGTGGATTTCAGAATTTGATCAAACACAATTTAAAGGCCAGTCAGTCCTCAATAAACATTAGTAAAAACCTAAAGTTGAAGCTTTTTGGAGTGCCTCACTTTCTCCTTTTTAAACCTGAAGCTGAATTCACTAAATATATACGTGTTGTCCACCCGACCCTTTCTTCAGTTTATGTGAACTCTTGAATTTTGTCTGTGTTGACCATTATAACGTTAGCAATGCATTGATTTCATTGTTAGATTCCAAGCAGCTTTTCTCAAAGAATAAATGAACCAGCTCAGTCTTTTTCTGACATACTGCAAAGACATTGAGACAAAATTTTACAGCCTTTAAATGGTAAATGGACTTTACATTTCACATTCACCCATTCACTCACACACACACACACCCCCGAATAGGCACATCAGGAGGCAACGTGGGGTTAAATGTCTTGCTCAAGGACACTTCGACATGTCAGTGGAAGCCTGGAATCGCTCCACCGGTTGGAAGATGACTGCTCTTCCTCCTGAGCTACAGCCGCTCCATTAAAGTAGACATCTGATAATAAGTAACCAAATTTAAAGCTATGCGGGGGGCTTTTACTTGACATTTCCTTGTTAATACCATCTTTCCAGCTCAAATAAAATAATTTCTCCCTCAGCTTTGTAGAAATGGCCAAACTAATGAGTAAAGGGAGATTTTTCATTTCCACTCTCACCCACCACCGGGTGAATGCTCAGGATGGGGGATTGAATCAAACTGAAGATGTAATCAGGTGGCTTCCTTACTTAGGCAACTTTTATGACTTTTGCATTATATCAATACAATCATATTGAATTAGACTGAAACAAATTGGATTTGCATTGAGCTTTTTTTTACTTTCTCTTGCCCTGAGATGACTTTTGTTTTGAGCTGAAGGCAGTAAGCTGCACTGGATATGAGCTGGTTATTTCACAGTTCTAGTCTTTATTACTTCAAAGAATAAAAACTTCAATCAGGAAAAAGCTGAGATTCATTTATGGAAAGAATCTTCCTTTCATTAGTTGCAGATCAGTAACCTCTGGCTGTGCTGGAAAGAAAAATTAAAAAAGGTATGTTAGGTGACTTACCACTCTGTTAAAGTCTCAATAGCTTCAATCATTGCTTCTGGCAAAGATGGCATTTAAAAAAAAAGACATTTTTAATTCAGAAGGGAGTCATGAATAATGCTGGTTTTATTAAACAGTTGCAGCAGAGAGAGGAATTAGGGATATAAGTAAACATTTAGACAAGTAAACAACCTTTGGTGAATAAAATGCAACCTTTTCTTTTAAAAAAAAACTTAGGGAAAGGCGCGGATGTGATTGGGAGGGGGCGAGGCTGTCAATCTTTGAGGATGTCTCGAAGGAGTTAGCGGAAAAAAGAAAAGCGTTCGGCCCGGCGAAGAAACGTCTCCGAGAGCTTCAGGTGAAGCACAGGATGGTCTACCCGGCAGCGCTCGTGTTTATATGGAACGGCCAGAAGAAAACCTTCACTGACGGGGAGGAGGCGCGAAGGTTTCTGCTACAGGCGTCGTAAGGACTGCAGGAAAAAAAAAAGAAGTGTGTGTTTCTGTAAACGTTGTAAGGTCAGTAAGGGTGGGTTGGGAGGGGCTTTTACAAGGAGCAGGCCCCGAGAGTTAGTCTCACGGACCAGGTAAACTAGGGACACTCGAGCTACAGTTGGGGATGGCTCGGGCGGGGAAGGGCAAGGGGGGGTTTGTTCAGCGATGTTACGCTGCGTTTTGTTCTTTGTTCTTTGTTCAGACAGCTTTTTTTATGGGCCAAGGTATTGTAATACAGTTCATTCTTATAAATGCCTATACATTTCAAGTTTCAGGTCACAGCTTTAACTTAGTTTTAAGGAGACGTCTAGGCGTATCAAAATAATATCATGGAATATTAAGGGATGCGGAGACCCAATTAAAAGGAGGAAGGTTCTTTCATATTTAAAAGCAAAAAACACAGATATAGCACTAATTCAGGAATCTCACATAGCAGGGGAAGAAGATGCACAGAAATTTAAGAGAGATTGGGTGGGGACAGTGTTGCACAGCTCATATTCCAGTAAACGAAATGGGGTCATGATTCTGATAAATAGGAAATTGAGCTTTGTGCTCTTAAAGAAATATAATGATAAGGAGGGTCGTATGGTTTGTGTAGAGGCGCTTATCAATGGGGTCAGAATTGTTTTATGTAATATTTATGCTCCCAATATAATAGATCCAACATTTTTTCACTCGGTTAATAGTATGATGGGTAACAGAGAGGGTCAAATTATCTTGGCCGGAGATTTCAACCAGGTGATTGATGGATTAATTGATAAAAGTCAAATGAGTGGACGGTCTTCGCCTGGAGACAGAGAAGCGATACATATGCTGGCAGAAGACATAGGTTTAGTAGATATATGGAGGCTAGTACACCCATGTGAGAGAGAATACACATTTTACTCACACTGTCATAAAACATACTCAAGAATAGACTTCTTCCTGATATCCAGAACCCTGGTTGACTCTGTAATTGGTTGTGATATTGGGACAATATTTATAAGTGACCATGCTGCAGTTGAACTACATATTAATATAAATGTTGATAGGTCAAGAAAGGGGCGTTGGAGGCTCAATACTACGCTTCTACAAGATAAATCATTCAGTGAGGAGATTTCAGAAGATCTTAAAATGTTTTTTGAAATTAATCTGGGCTCCACAGATAAGGTTGCCTTAGTATGGGATGCATCTAAAGCGTATATGAGGGGCAAGATAATAGCACATGCCGCAAAGAAAAAAACGGAATATCGGGAAAAAGAAAACAGGATGGAGAAAGAAATAAAACTGTTGGAAAAAAACCTGGCAAAGCACTATTCAGAGGACAAATATAAAGAACTTTGTAAAAAGAAATTTGAACTACATGATATTCATAACAAGAGAGCAGAATATGCATTGTTTCGACTAAGATCAACATTCTATGAGGGAGGGGAAAAAAATGGAAAAATATTGGCCAGACAATTAAAACAACTGGATAACCGCACCAATATACCAATGATTAAAAAGAAGGAACAAGTAATAACTTCCTCAAAAGAAATAAATGACATTTTTAAATCATATTATCAAAGTTTGTATACATCCTCAGGTATGCTTAATGAGACAAATGTCGATTTATTTTTCTCAGATCTAGAATTGCCGAAATTGACTGTTGACCAAATGGAAAAACTGGATACGCCGATAACCGAAGGAGAGATTAGAGCAGCTATCTTGACTATGAAGAATGGGAAATCACCAGGTGTAGATGGCTATCCAATTGAGTATTATAAAAAATATATTGACATTTTGAGTCCAGTCTTGCATAAAGTTTATTTAGAAGCACTTGATTCAAAATCCCTCCCAGATTCATTCAACGAAGCCCTGATCTTTTTGATTCCTAAAAAAGATCGAGACCCCTCTGATCCAGCAAATTATCGCCCCGTCAGTCTTTTGGGGGTTGATTGCAAAATTCTAACAAAGATTTTGGCTTCCCGGTTAGAGAAAATTCTACCTTCAATCATAGACTGTGATCAGGTTGGTTTTATCAAGAACAGATGTTCTGGAGACAATATGAGGAGACTTGTGCATATAATCCATAGCAGCAGGGATTGCTTGGACCCAGTGGCAGCTTTTTCATTGGACGCGGAGAAGGCCTTTGATCGGGTAGAGTGGGGATTTCTTATGACAGTCTTGTCTAGATTTGGTTTTGGACCAGTTTTTTGTTCCTGGGTGAAGACCGTATATTCAGATCCAAAGGCCGCAGTTCTGACAAACGGGCTTGTATCAAAATTCTTTTCAATCTCCAGGGGAATGAGGCAGGGATGCAGCCTCTCCCCGTTGCTTTTCACAATATTTCTAGAACCATTAGCTTTAAAAATTCGAGCTGACTCAGGAATTAAAGGCGTGACAGCAGGGGGCCGAGAACACAAGTTGTTCCTTTACGCAGATGACATCTTAGCAGTGTTAACGGACCCGGTGCAGTCCCTGCCAGCTTTACTGAAGTGTGTTGATTTCTATTCAAATATATCTGGATATAAAATAAACTGGAATAAATCTGAAGGCATGCCTCTCTCTTCTACATGCCTGTCTAGATATGTTACAGCCTTTAACTTTAAATGGTTTCCATCAGGCATGAAATATTTAGGTATTCTGCTAAGTCCTAATTTAGAAGAAATAATGCGATTGAATATGGAACCTCTCCTCCTTAAAACAAGAACAAATTTAGATAAATGGGGGAAATTACAACTTACATTATGGGGGAAAATTAATGTGATTAAAATGATAGTGGCTCCGCAGTTCAACTATATTTCCATGATGTTACCTGTGAAAATACCGCCGGACATATTTGCTCAATTTGAGAAGATGGTAAAAGAATTTTTATGGGATAATAAAAAACCAAGAATCAATGCCAAGAAGATGTGGGCTCCAAGAGAAATTGGAGGACTTGCACTTCCGAATGTAAGACTTTATAATCTGGCATTTGAAATGTCAAGGTTGGCAAAACACTGGTCAACAGACACGGCAACGAGATGGATCGGGATTGAGCAGGAGCTGGTGAATCCTTATACGCTGATGGACATTCTATCTCAGGAGTCAAGTGCTTTTGGTTTAG
The DNA here is from genome assembly GCF_017639745.1 of Melanotaenia boesemani. Lineage (NCBI taxonomy): Eukaryota > Metazoa > Chordata > Actinopteri > Atheriniformes > Melanotaeniidae > Melanotaenia > Melanotaenia boesemani. The sequence continues at coordinate 16,561,086 of NC_055686.1, read as the reverse complement.
ATGTGCTTAGTAATCCAGTCATCATGTACTCTAAACATGTTTGGAATGAGGTACATAAGCTGTGTGAGGTATCGCATTTAAAACAACCATATGCCTCCTTGTGGAATAACTCTGCTGTACGAATTGGTCAAAAAACTGTTAATTGGAAAGAGTGGAGGGAAAAAGGAATTAACAGAATTGGTCAGTTCTGTAAAGATGGCGTGATTATCTCTTTTGAAGAACTAATCCAAAAATATGGTTTAGAAAGGAAGGAAAACTTTTGGAAGTATTTGCAATTAAGAAACTGCATTAACAAGGGTAAATTTGTCAACAAATCTAATCCGGTGGTGGATTATTGTAATGTAACAGAGGGAATGCGTAAGGCAGCTTTATTTTATAAAATCTTTAATAATTTACAAAAAGACATTTGTGACAACCTAAGGGTTGTGTGGCAAAAAGACCTGGGTTGTAATATAAATAAAGAACAATGGCGAACAATACTTTCACATTCTAGTAAATACATAAAGGAGGCTAGAGGACAGTTTACTCAGTATAAAATTATACATAGATGGTATTATACACCATCTAAACTTAAAAGAATGGGGATCATGCTTAATGATAAATGTTGGAAGTGTCATTTGGCTCCTGGAACACTTTTACATGCCATTTGGGAATGTGGAGAGGTATATCCGTTTTGGGAAAGGGTGGTCAAATGTATGGAAGAGTGGATTGGCAGAAAAATTCCCTTATCACCAAGATTATGTTTATTGGGGGATCAATCAGTATTGCCAGGGATAACAAAAGGTCACTATGTGGTCATAAAGACGGGGGTGATAACGGCAGCACGGGTAATTCTTACTGTATGGAAGGATCCCTCCCCCCCAAGTTTTGATAGATGGATGGACAATATTACAAAGATAGTTTCATATGAGAAATTACTGGCGAGACTGAAAGATAATCTAGATATATTCTCCGGATCTTGGGGTTCTATCTTTAATTAATGAATCAAAGGCAAGGATGTTTGTAAATCTACTTTTCTATTTTTTTTTTTTTTTTTTTTTTTTTTTCTCTCTGTTTATAGGCAATTTTTTGGTACTTTTACTTTGAAATGTTTGTGTACCATATTTGCTTATATGGGTATGTATGTGTATATATATATATATTTTTTTTTTTTTTTTTGTTTCCTTCTACAAAGTTTGACCTTGGGCCCAAATAAGAAAATGTGAAATATTTTGGCTGTCTGTATGTTCAAAGTTGTTTAAAATTGTAAAAGTTAAAAGAAAATAAAAACTTGAATTATAAAAAAAACTTAGAGCCACTCAGTCAATATTACTGAGATCAGCAGAAACAACTTAGCAGTGCAAACTGTTTTCGATCAATCCAGCAGTAGCAATAAAACATGACTTTATAAGGAGTTGCAGCTCTGGAAATTTTCATCCATTAATAAATTATTAATATAGCCTCCTCAGACACACTATATTGCCAAAGGCATTGACTCACCTGCCTTGACTCTTGTATGAACTTAAGACACATCCCATTCTTAGTCAAATGAGTAAAATATGACGCAGGCCCAACCTTTGCAGCTATAACAGCTTCAACTCTTCTGGGAAGGCTTTCCACAAGGTTTAGGCGTGTTTATAGGAATTTTTGACCATTTCTCCAGAAGTGCATTTGAGAGGTCATACACTGATGTTGGAGGAGAAGGCCTGGCTCTCAGCCTCCGCTCTTATTCATCCCAAAGGTGTTCCATCGGGTTGAGGTCAGGACTCTGTGCAGGCCATTTAAGTTCATCCACACTAAACTCGTTCATCAATGTCTTTATGGACCTTGCTTTGTGCACTGGTCATTTTGGAACAGGAAAGGGCCATTTCCAAACTTTTCCCATAAAAGTCAGGGGCATGGAATTTTCTAAAATTCCTAGGTATGCTGAAGCATTCAGAGCTTCTTTTACTGGAACTTAAGGGCAAAGGCAGCTCCTGAAAAACAACCCCAAACCATAATCCCCCCTCCACCAAACTCTCCTGGCAACCTTTCCATTGCTTTTGGTGGTGTATGGCTTGGATGCAGCTGCACAGCTGTGGATGAAGTTTTCTTTGCACTGTTGAGGTGCAAATTTTGAAGTTTGGAGGTCTGTAGCAACTGACTCTGCAGACAGGTGCCGACTTTTGTACACTATGCCCCTCCGCATCCGCCGGCCCTGCTCAGTCATTTTATGGGGCCTACCACTTTGTGGCTGAGTTGCTGTCGTTCCCAATCACTTCCACTTAGTTATACTACTGACAGCTGACAGTGGAATATTTAGTGAGGAAATTTCACAACTGGACTTGTTACACAGGGGGTATCCTTTCACAGTACCACGCTGGAATTCACTGACCCATTCCTTCACAAATGTTTGTAGAAACAGTCTGCATGTCATTGTTATACACTTGTGGCCATGGAAGTGACTGGAACACCTGATTTCAATTATTTGGATGGGCGAGTGAATACTTTTGGCAATATAGTGTAAATAGCAGGAGGTAAGAGTTTTGGTACTGTTAGTGTAAGGTGGGATTTAAGAGTCTGGTAAGCCGAACCTTGATTAAAAGCTCTGTGTTGGTCATTAACTGTCATGAGCAACAACATGTAATCATTAATGTTTGTGGAGTGGATTTAACAGGAAATGTAATTATTGTAGTTTTATCCCACGTAACGGTGAGAAATGTTTACAACTCTACAGTTCCACTGAGAACAGATTAATCTGTTATTATAGATTAGTAGGCATGAATTTTCAGCTGGAACAAATTATTTCTTGGACTACATGGAAGCCAATGGAGACCTCATTAAGAAGAAATTTAGGACTTTGTTGTAAATGTCTCAATATTTAATGCGTGCCAATCATGAGAGGTCTATCTCTTACTCTTTGTCTGAAAGCTGCAGGCAGCCACTCTGATGTGTTGGAAGGTCACTTGTTTTGAATAAAAACCAACGTTTGATTAAAAATGGAAAACGAAATCACCACAAGGACAGCACTGTACAGAAAGGCTACATTTCATTTAGTCATAGACTTACGGTTTATTGGATTTTATTCATGTGTGGACAGGGTACTCCTGCTGCCTCTTAATACTTGTCTATAATTGGTGTAATATGGTCAGTGCTTGAGTAAATTTTGAAATGAAAGAACTGATGCCACCATATTCATCTTCAGATACAGACTGAATTCTAATAAGGGGCCCACTTTCTGTATGTCCAATCTCCTCAGCTCCTAGCGGTGAACATCTGGAGGCACATTGTGGAAAGTCTTCTATTTTCACATGCTACACCAAGAAGTCCCAGAGGGCTCTGCAAATGCTCATCAAGACAGCACAGTGCATCAGTGGTACCCCGCTTCTTGCAATGTGGAACATTTATCAGGTGTGTTGTTGGTGCAGGGCTGTAAGCATCACCCGGGACCCAACTCATCCTGGCTACCACTACTTCCAATTACCGCTTTCTGGCAGGAGAAACGGGACAATTCAGTAGCACACAACAATACTGAAAACAGTTTTTTCCCCCCAAGCTGTTAAAATAATGAACATTGCCTGAACTCTGCACCCCTTCTCTCTACCATCAACTCTTATGGAAGGATTACTAATCAAAACCCAAATGACGGTATAGCTGCTCTATGCTGTGTGTGTGCTTGCTATGGTCCTACGTTTCCCTTGTTATATTCTGTATGCCTTACAGGTGCCATCCAAATTCCATATTTGACCCTCAATGTTGTGGTGGCAATGCTACAACCCTTCCACATTAGAAAATTTGATATTATTAATTGCATCAACTACAAAAGCTTGTGAGGCTCATCTGCATTTGAACCACAAATATGTACATATGCTTCTGAAAGAGCAGCAATTTGACAGCTTTGAGGTCAGTTCCTGACATTTGAATCTGACCACATTTATTCAAAGCTGGAAAAATCAGCCACAATATTAAAATCACTGATCATCTCTGTGTGAGGGTGATGCTCTGAGGAGGTAACCTAACATTTATCTTCATACAGCAGGTACAGATGAAGGTCCAGTCTCCAAACTTCTCAGATCCCACTGCATCTAGAAACCACAGGACACAGCTGAAGATCCTGGATCAGAGCTGTGTGGGGGCATGAGGAGTCCTACATGACATCAGGTAGGTGCTTTATATGCAGCCGGTGAATCTGTGTGCAAAACAAGTCATATACACCCACACAACACAGGTTTGTTCACTTTATTTTATGTGTAGCTTTTATTAGAGCCAACCTCTCATGTAGCTTTCAAGTTCATTGTCCCTTTTAAGTAAAATTAAATACTTCAGCAAGACTGAAGAGTCCTGACAGAAGTTTAATTGAGATATCTTGAATTAGCAGGTGGTTATTCATATAAAACAAAAAAGCGGGAAACTTAAATTTTTGCACACATCCTGTTATTTTATATGACAATTTCTGATAGCATGAGTTCTAGGGAAAGAAAAACATAATACTATTTTCCACTTGTATTTTTCTCCAGTTTATTTCAGTTTTTTTCCACAGAAGAGTACATCATAAACATGGCTGTTAGTCACTGCTGGCTAAGACACAAACACTGAGAATTGTTTACATTATTGCATGAATTGATGCCACTATTTTGCATGTGCAAATATATAGTAAAGGAGGGGGAGGATGAGACATTATGAAAAGGTGTTTGGATAGATGAGGAAGAGAAAAACAACAGGGAGAGGAGGAGGGACTCTGCATTAGTGTTCATCAAAAACATTCATACAAGCCCATCACGTCATCTCTTCCCACAAAAAAAATACTCAGATACAGCCCGATCATCACATCTGAGTTTAAACTACAACATCTGGGTGATAGACCAGTTTCCTTAACTCTGTAAACTGCTTTGGATGGTGTTACTATGGAGACAAAGCTGAAACACTCAAGGGCCAGCATGAATATTTTGCACCAGTACATATATGAATATTAATATCTATTAGTGTCTGAATATGTTCTGGAAGATGCACCAAGGATTGGCTGAGTTTGTCGTATTTCCTTACACGCACGCATTTTCCACTCATTTATGCAAACATTACAAATATAACGGAGTCTCCAGAGTCTCTTATTAGAGGAGCTAATGTCACATAATTTGACATAAAATGAGTTAATAAATGAAGTGGTCGATCCTCGGAAAATAACATCACGTAAACACATTAAAGCAAAGTCCCATAATCCCATTTACACCTAGCATTAAAAATCCCCATAGACATTAATCATAATCTCTGCTTGGGTTTCAGGGGAAAAAAAAGTGGACCAACTGTTTCAGAGACTGCCTGCTCATCTTTAAAATGACATACAGCTGATCTGGCTTTACTACCAAAGAAATTGGCTCCACTTGGGGATTCAAAAACCAAACGTGCATTTTACTGATACAGTAATGGAACTTAGTGTAACTTCAGATGTTTCAGGCATGTCTGGCTCTGTCCTTGACATTTGTGCTTTGCTGGTTATCTACAAAACGTTGGGCTACATGTTATTTTCCCTCACTCCCATCTGTACTCAGTTTTCACCTTGAAAAAAGCAAGTCTAAATGCGAGCAGCAATTACACATTCCCAGAATGCACAGCGACCACAAAGATTGACCAAGTCTTGCAAAGGTGAGCATATTAAAAAGAAAATGTATGCTTTTTATCTGAACCCTGCAAACTATAAAGTTAACATTTAGTAGTCAAAGTTTAATCTACTCACTTTATATGAATACAGTGTATGAGGCAACAGCACTGGCAGGGAAATTGTGGCTTTTAATTCCAAGTAGATGTTAAAACCTTGTTAACGTCATACATGGTTAGCTCACTGTAGTGCAACATTTTTAAGACTATCATCACTGCAGTGGAATGTATCACCATTTAAACATATAAAGCCTCTAAAATATTGAATATGTTTCATAATTTGACAGAAGATTAGTAAGGGTACCATTGTTGAGCTAATCACTACAACTAGGAATTAAGCAGCTACTAGAAATTTCCACTAAACTAATTCAGACAGTCATACCTCATCTGATCTTTACATCCATCAGGTGTCAGGATATGCATAGCACTTTCATTATGTGTATGTGGTCTAACTATGCCCAAACTGGGGGTTCACAGAAAAAAGATGTGCTTTTCCTCCTCCTCAGTACAATCCCCCTATTACTCCTCCATCTCTCTTCATTTCCAGGGCCAGATTGTCAGATAGTACTTGCTGCTGCCCCCTCCCTCTACCTCTACCCTCTCGCTCTACTCCTCAATTTCCAGTATCAGGTCGTCTCCCTCCAGAGAGGCGTCAGGCGACACATGGATAGCCTTAACGGTGCCGGACATGGGGGAGTTGACCACGGTCTCCATCTTCATGGCAGACAGGACACACAGCGGTTGACCCTTCTCCACCTGTCAATGTAAGGATGGTTCAGAGCGTTATAAAAACTATTGTTAGCAAGGAGTTTATATTAAAGTGCTAAAGCCAGCAACCAATTCTAAGAGGTAAAGATTTTATTTTATGTTGCAGGTTTTATGATTTTGCATCTAATCAAATGCAGTGAAGACGACTGAAATTTAATTTGGGTTTGTAAACAGTTTTTCTGATGAAAACGGCTAAAATACACTTGTAACAGCCCTGGAAGTTGGTAATGGCTTTAAGTTGGATTCATTTGGTTTGATTAGACCAGCGGTGTCAAACTTGTTTTAGTTCTGGGACCACATACAGCACAATTTTGAACTCAAGTGGGCCAGACCAGCAAAATAATATAACCTAGAAATAATGAACACTTCTGTTTCCCTTTGTTTACATGCAAAAAGTCTTATCAAGTTGTTCACGTTTAATGAACTATCCTTTTAGAACACATTACGAACCTGAAATTTCTGGAGGAAAATGCCCCAATTCATCATCTAAGATGCATTACAACTTAATTCACAATAGATCTACAATATGATTAAGACATTGAATCACAAGTACTGAAAAATACAGTATTTTACATTATAATTAAATTAACTTTTCAAGAGCTCAACATTATTTAGAATGTTTATTTCTTCCTGTGTGTAGTACTCCTGACCACATGAACTGGGTCAAGTGAGATCTATTAATATATAACAGGTTATCCCCCTACCTTGTAAATGTTTTGTATTTAAACGCAACCTCACATGGATAAATTAGCAATTGCAGTTACTTTCATAAAAACAGCCTTAAAAAAAAGCAGTTACTGTCCTATGTCATTGTTACATTGACCAAAGTGGAGCCTCTGGAGGGCCGGTTTTGGCCCCCAGGCTGTATGTTTGACACCCCAGATTAGACAGTCATTTGGAAAAAGTAAGACTTCATGAAAACTGCAGACCAACTTGGATATAATCCTTTTTTGAAATTTCTCTACAGATGAAGCTGATGCACTCAAGCAAATAATGTGCATAAAGTAGCTCAGCGGCATGTTACACCTTCAAGATTAAGTGCAATAATTAGGACCTCTATAGGGTTTCTCAGAAAAGTGAATAAAAACATCACCTAAATGAACAATTATTTGCCTAATGTCTTTTTAGGAAACATTCAGTGGTATTAGTTCATTGTCGAAGTTGTCAATTTAAAGAAAAAGCCAGAAAAATAGAATCCTCATTAACATAAATCCCACTAGGTGTTGCTCTGAAAGTTGCAGCTGAATGAAATTATGGAACAAGATCACTTGGCTGCCAATTAGACACTTCTGGGTCATTTCAATCACAAAGGAAACTCCTGCAGCCATAAAGATTATTTAACTTGACTTCAAGTGTCTATTGCTCCTTATGCTATCATGAGATTTTAAGTAAACAAGTCTCTATGGCCTCTCTATGGCGAGTTATGCAAGCCCCTCACTGTCCACTCAGAGCAAAGGCCAGGTTCCATTATATAAAGGCGAGGGAAAAAGAGAACCTAGAGCTGTATTACGAGCAGAAATCTTTATGATAAACCAGAGGCATCACTTACAGTGAAAAATGTAATTCTAGCTGTGGACATGATGGTGGAAATGTCACGGCTTAGATTACCTCACTGCCTCAGGCACTTGTGAAGTATGAATTCTGCATCGTATCAAGGAGTGCTTAAAGATAAATTAATAATAGAAGACAAGGTCAAATAAAAGAAATTAAGAGTTTGAAAGCAGCCGCAGGACAATCTTCAAACACCTGATAACTGAGAGACGTCAGCCAGCAGATTTCAGAGATGGTGGACAACAATAAAAACTCTACAAGTTAATTCTGCTAAAGGAGGCAGAGTTTGCTTCTGAGGCCTTGGATGTAACGACCTTTTCTAAAGAAGAACGCTAAATTCACTAATGTTCGTACTTGAATTAAAAAGAAGCTAAAAAAGTATTTGTATGAGGAGCACAATGGAGAATGAAATAAAGCTTAAAGATGCAATGAAAAAGCACAAGTTGCCAATAAACTGACCTTGGATCCAACTTTCACTTTGACCTCTAAGACTTTTCCAGGCATGGGTGCTCCCACCTGACCCTTGATAGACTTCTGAGCCTTAGGATGGAACTTCATTTCCTGGATAAAAGGACAAAATAACAAATCATCTCTAGTCAGTCAATCTGGTGACCGTAGCAAAATCCTCGCAGCTCCATAAACCCCATCAACTATCCCCACCGTGCCTCTTTTTTCCCTTCCCTCCATACTTTCTGTGTACCTTCATGGCGACTGTGTCTTTCACCAGCACAGATCTCAGCTGGCCATTTAGCTCAAAAAAGACTTCTCTCTGGCCGGCCTTGTTCAGGTCACCCAGTGCCAGGGCCTTGATGTGGAGGATCTTCCCTCTCTCCAGCTCCACCTGAGGGGAGAGTATGTGGAGGAGGATCAGAACAAGCAGGATGAAAGAAAAATGAGAAGAGGTAGAGTGTGAAGAAGGAAGGGAGAGAAATTAGTTTATGTGAAAGAAGTGGAATTAATACCAAAGTGTTCAGTTTACAAGTTCAACTGAGGCAATAAAAACAGACTGCGGAGCCTTCTGAAATGGGAAAAAGTGAAGTTAGTGAAGTGAAATGTACGTTTCCTCCTCCAGTTATTTTCACCTGCAGTGAGCACTTTTCCAAGCATTAACTTGTAATAATGAGGTAGGAACAGCTCTCTAGAGGTACTTTGCCAACTTTAATTTAATATCACATTATCAAAACCAATATTTATCATCATAAAACATTGCACCTCAACACAGCCCAGTTTTCAGGAAGCTGAGTGAATATTTCAGACCAACCAAAGCAGCTTCAGCCAGAGACATTTTAACGGATGTCAATGTTTACAAAATTCATCTGCATGGTCATTTCTAATTTTAAACAATTATTGATGAAGGAATTCATTTTTAAAATATATTAGCTGTAAATCTATTTTCTGTTCAACAATGGAAACAAATTCAATGAAAGCATGAGGACCGGTGCACTGTTTGTATGGGTACCTCAGAGCTTCCCTTAGCAATCAGGAGACGTCAAATAAAACAGGCACTGCGCTGAATTATATTACAGCTCCTGCTCTAGTTCTGTGCACTACTGTGTGGTTTTTGCTCACTAAGTTACAAATCTTTGTTAACAGGTTCCGTGCATCACTACAGCAAAAAACATAAGTTATGGGAAAGTTTATAAAAAAAAAACTCTAGTTAACTGCATTAACTAGGAGAAATATCTGTCTATCTTCTAGCTGACAAACATTTGTGAGAGGTTTTAGTGGAAACAACCATGTCTGGAGCAGTTGTTTGTTGCAGAGCTGCATCAGCACGACAATAACCCATCATCCAAAAAGCACGTAATTGTTCAGATATAAAACATAAACCCGCATGTAAGACTCAGTGCTCAAGGTTCCCACACTTTAAGAGACTGAGTTACAAGTACTAAATGTGACCTTGTCTTTGTACCAGCAAGAATGATTGGTAATATCCAAATAAAAACTAATTCAACTGTGGTTTCACTGACTTCAACTTTGATAGTAAAAGACAAAAAAAATAGATTCTTTAGTCATTTGAAAAGAAATAAATAAAAGTATCTACGTAATGTGCTCAGACTTCAGTTACAACAGACTCATTGAACTACTGTGCCTCTGTCAGAGCCTTCGATGTCACACCTGGTCTAATTCCATCTGTCACCTTTTGCACTCTGAATCCCATCACATTGCAGTTATGTATCTTTGCAAACGTTGCACATGCTAAACATATGTGTATATATAGGCATAAACGTATATATAGAAAACATGTATGTGTACATATAGTATTATCATTACTATTGTTACTATTAGCATATAGCGTTGCTGCTACCATTATATACTGTTATTATTACACTGTTGCTTTTACTATTATTATTATCATCTCACAAGTGCCCTTAAAGTGTATTTATTCTATTTTTCTGCTTTCAATATTTCATCTTATTGTGTTTTGGTGTATTTTTGGGTATTTTGTGTACTATACCGGACTGCTACGACAACTTGATTTCCCCTTGGGGATAAATAAAGGCCTGCCTGCCTGCCTGCCTTCTTTCTTTCTCTTTATTTTAAAGTTGTCTATTTTCTCTTTTTGTTATTATACATCCATTGTTTCGGCTGACAGGCTTCAGGACAATCAGCTGATCACAACTGGAGCAGCATGGAGTAACACTGCAGTCCTGCAACTTAATTAGTGCAACAGTCACACAGCTCAACAAAAAGCTAAAAGTCTCATTTAACATGTTTAAGTAGGCACAGCTTCTAAAATAGAGAAAGCAACAATTAAGTGAGAAAAAAAGTTTAAAAAAAACAATTGAGTGGAAAAGGCTGCACATAGGTTGGTACATGCACATTATCACAAACATGACTGGTGACATTAAACATTAAACAGAGGAAAATGAGGACATTGAGTTTCACGTTCATCTGTTGGTTGCTTTAGCTCAGCAATTATGTTTTATGACTAAATATAAACCGTTATTATAAATTGGACTATTGGGGATCATATAATGGATTTGTATTAATTAAGTTATAAGTGGACTTTAATGACTTGCTTTCCACTGCTGCTTCTACTTCACATCTTTAAATGTCTCTTTTTATTCTCCTTTGAATTAAGCAGAGTAGATGCTCCACTGACTGAACTGTAAACATGGTGGTCACAACATACAAGTTGATCTGGTTGGTTTCCATAACCCTGATGTAAGCAGTACTTTGCTCTGGCACAGCAGAAAGAACTAGTTCTTCCTTAGGTACTTGTTCAAAACCAACACTAGAACCATTTTGCTGAGGAAACCCCACACGTTTGGTTTCTCATGTGCCAAAGCTTGATTTCCCTGGAATCATTTATGAACATTAATTTACAAGCTTAAAATCATAAAAAGACCCAAATTTAACCCATAACTTGGTCTTATTGTGTGTTCCACCAGCATCTTATTATTAACATTTTTACAACAAACAATTTCTGGCAATCACAGGTTCAGACTTCAGTTCCTGATTACAGAAGAAAGAAGAATCATTCTCATCTGGACAGAGTTCCTCCAACACATGACTGGGTTTAGACAGTCTTTCACCAGACACTGACATTCACTATAAGTGGTATAAACATACCAACAACCAGATATAACGAGACATGCTGGAAGAAAGAAGAAGTAACAGATATAAAGTCACACTGGAGGATACAGAAGCACCTCCACCCCACCCCATCTTTAGCACAACAACAAACTGTTACTTGCCACATGTAGTCTTTCCAGATAAGGACATTACTCCATCACCCTGCACCAACAACAAAGACCTTTTTCCTTTTTATATCAATCCTAGTCACATTCAGTATTGCAGGTCTTTCTCTCGACATTGGCCATTGGACTTCGTTTATTTCTTGTCTCTTCTCACCTATCAAACCCTTTTTTCCCCCCTCTCAGTCGTTCCATTTATCCAACTTTTTCTCTCTGGCTTTCAAGCTCTGACAGTTCTCCAGTGTGTTGCCATTTTTTAAATTTCTGTTTTGTTATTTTAATTTCTCTTTTTGGACCCACTGACTCTTGCCATTATCAATTTCCTTCATCTTCCCATTTCAGCTTTTCTTTTAATTGCCATCCAGCTCTCTTTGCTGTGTTATTCCACCTATATTCCATGAGCCTTCCGCTCTCAGCCTCCTTGTTTGCTGCACTGCTATCTCAAGCTGCTGGGTCTCCATTGATATTCTAAACTAAGTCTCAGTGCAGAGACGAAAATACACCCTGCTGCAGATACACATTGATCTCCATTTTATTCTGTCTCTCTTTCTCTTGGTGATCTTGTCCTTCATCTATTTCCTGCACTCCTCATCTGGTAACAAACACTTTCTTTGCATATTTCTGCTTTCTCTCTGGCAGTTAATCTTCATCCCTACCAGTTTCTCTCTGCAGCTTCTTTTAAACTGAACTTATCTCTAGTTTGGGCTGTTTTGTCAGCCACCCAAAAACAAAAGGCAAATTTCCTTTTGCTTTTTCTGTGTGGCTTCTGCACAATGCCTTCTCATAGCTGCTCCTATTATACGTACAGTATCTTCTTCCATTTTGCAGAGCTACACAAGATTTATGAGTCCTCAGAGGATGATTTTATCTGAGATGTGTGTCTAATCAGACTAACACAAAGCTCTAATTGTATAAATTAAAGGCAATTTCACTTCCAGTTCTTCCTCTTTACAGCCACACTGGTGTTACTGGTTACTTCTACCCATTATGTGGTTGGTTCATTTTGTTTGACAGGGTTAATCAAGACTTCATGGGCAGATTTGCATGAACATATTATTAATGATGGATCATCATCATCAACAGAGAAGAAATATACTTTTAATGTTTATCTGCATCTGAGATCTTATTGATCTAAGTCTTCCTTATGGTTACTTCTAATCTATTGTTTCTATGTTATAACCAGGGCTGTAAGTGTAAAGCTTTGTGTCCACTAGAAACCCTTCATTGTTAAGCAATATATATTATTCCCCAAAGCTCAAAATGAAAAAATTGTTTAAAAAAAAAAGAAATCTGAGTCATTATTCTTAAATAGGTAATGCATATGTGTTGTGTATATTTCAGAGTGCTAAAGATTCTGCTGTTTTTGATTCCTTCTTGATGCCTCCAAACCTTTCAGATCTCTTCCATATTTTCCCTTTAACTTGGATATTATTTCATTTGCTGCCAGTTAAATTATTCAACCCCCATTACAAGGCGAATATAATAGGGATTACATAATTTGACTACAACTGTGCTTAATCTTATAGTATGTTATTAAAGTTAGTCTTTAAAAGTCTTTTGTAAAAGAAAACAAAAAAACACCACACTCGCTCCAGCTGTTGTCTCCCACTGTGTTATGAACCATAGCGTTTCCTGCCTCTCATGGCTGATTAAAGTCTTTTCATTCCGTAAAATTATATATGCAGACCCTCATTTACGATTGGAGGCTTTCACGCTCCCTCCTAATCCCAGGTTTGCTGCTCCTCTGTCCCACCTACCAGCGAGCCTAAGTAGTGTTTGCTAATCAAGACGAGACGATTACCTGCACCAGGCTGCATCACAGTTCAGTCATCCTATCATTCAGGGCATATTTAACGTGAGCACCTTGGCACCATTTCTTTCATGTATGCTGTTAGTTTACTTTGGTTTAGAGAGACTGCAGGCCATGTAGATCTATATTTGACTTTAGTAAAGTCACAGTGTTTGTATTTATTTGCTTGTAGCCATACTGTAGTACTAGTTTTTGGTACTACTTTAGTTTGTATTTTGTGTTAAGGTATTCATTTACACTACCTGGACCAAGGTCTGGTTTATGTTCATGTAAGTACATTCACATTTAGTCTGTACTTATGTTGCGTTAAAATAAACTGCACAGTCTTTAATTTACTGAAGTTGTAATTTTGGAATCAGGAATAGAATCTGGATTTGTGGGAAAACTTTATATAATCACCAGCTGACACAAAATCTGTGATGACATCCATCTGACAAAAGAAACAGAGCAACTTTCTGAGCGTTCACTCCCACAAGCAGACGTCAGTTACAAGGCCAATTCCTACCCGGTGCGTGTGCCCCGCAGCCTGTGTACGTATTTGCGGCCATTTTAGTTAATGGTTTGGCTTACACTGGGCGCACCGTGGTGCATGTCACAAGCATCCCAGAAGCACCTTGATGCAACTCTCCGCTAAATATACGCACAAGTCTATTTTTGGTGGAACATACACCCAGAACGCGTCAAGCTCAGCCGTTCAGAAAAGGCCAGACAGGTTGGAGGTGGAGGTGTTTTGGGAATAACCTTAACCAACTAACATGTTGCTGGTAATTCATACACATGAAGGCTGCAGGCAGTGTGATCTCAGTCATTCAGACACGTCATGGAATGAAGAAGCGTCAGCGGGTTATGATCTGTGTACACCACCACAGAAAAAAACGCCAGAATACATGTAAACATCAAAATGTTTCAAGGACCAAACCAAAGCCAGAGTCTCCTTTTCAATGGTGTTGTAGTTTAACTGGTAGGAATTAAACTTCTTAGGAAAGAAGCTTACTGGTTTATTGAAACCTAGATCATCAGGAGGAGGAAAGACCTCGCCCCCACGTGGCTGGCATTCACTTGAAGAGAGAACAGATGATCAAACTGAGGTGCCCCCAAAACAGCAGCAACACACAGCAGCGATTTGACACTCTCAAATGAGAAGTAGAAGACCAAACAATGTTTTATCCTCCAGCAAATTAATGTGGGTGTGGGGTAAAGCTGGATTTATACTCGCGGGGTGTCTGCGTGTGGTCCGTTACAACGTAGCTGATGCCGGTGACTTTGCTCTCGCACTCAAGCAGTGGGGGTGCGCGTCGTTTTGGCGTCGTGCTGCAGCCACCTTCAGATTGACCAATCATAAGGGAGTACTTCCGCGTGACCGTCTACATAGCAGGGGTGCATGTCAGGTCTGGAATAGGTGCGCATGACGGCAGTGACAAAGACGGCACACGAGTATAAATCCAGCTTAATCCGGAAGCCTGGATTTTAGTCTGCACTGGCTGAACAACACCCTGTCCAACCACACGGGCACATGACCAGATATGTCATCGCTGCTCGTGCAAACTCGCACTTGTCAAGATTAATGGTGAGATGTGCTTCAGCCAACCGGTGTAAAAGACCATGAATACGTTCAAAGTGAGTGGACAAGGGGTCAGAATAAACTACTTCATCCAGGTAAACCTCACACCTGCTCTGCTCATCACCCTCTGAAAGAAGGTTGCATTATGCAAAAGGCATCTACTTGCAGTTATAAACGCAGAAATTTCATGTGCCCGCTTGCACATAACAGACAGGGCAAGGCACGCTTTGAAGAGATTAACTTAGATGCAGCATTCTACGACTGTAATAAGGCTTTAACGGATTGATATGGCATGACTGGGTTGTAATCCCATGGTTAACAGTGGTGATTATGTAATTGTGGTCAGATACCTTTTTCCAAATTTTTGGCAGACCAGCAAACAGCCTTGAAAGGTGAACCAACAACAGGTAACTATGCTAACACCTGATCTCCAACAGTGAACTCCCTTTGCTCAGTCTGCCGGTCATACAATGTCTTCATCTGGTTTAAACTTGTTTTGTTGGGCATTTCTTAATAAATTCTGATATATTTGGGTCCATCTTTATCATGGCTTCCGAGACGGGCTTAAACATTTATCTGTAAACATGATAAAGGTCAGCACAATCAGTTTATCGTTCAATTTTTTAACACTGTCAGATAAACTCCTTAAATGGATTTTTAAATCAATAGGATTCTCCTTTAATTCATCCTAACCCAACTAACCACCCGGCTGCCTCCTTTTGTACCATCTGGTACCACACATCTGATAGTATACCTGGATTATGCATGTTCCATATCTCAGCAATACATCTATGGTGCTCTCATCTTACTAGCCCTCACATACTGCATGAATTTATCGAGGGAGCACCCTCGAGCACTAAGCACCAATCTTTTCCAATCATCTGCTTATCCATTCATAATATTACCGACTGAGACACTTTTCACATTATGCTTAGCATCCAATCTTTGATAAGACTTTATAAATGACTTGTCACCTGTGACAACCACAATGAGGTTGGTTTCTGCCTACATTAGCAGTGACACAATTGTGCATCAATTTGTCCATGTTTTTGAAAATCTGTGTGTATATTTCTGTCAAACACAATAAATACCAAAACTGAGTCATACACCAGATATACACAGGTCAATGTTTTTCCTTCTCCTGTTTGTGCCTTATGCATGTGTGGGTGAATGACAGCAATAGACAGAACTGTCGCCTGAATGTAGGAGGATATTTGTGCATGTGTGCACTACTTAGCATTTCACTGTTGTCATTGGCTCATGTGCTTAAATGGGATCCAAGTTTGTCAGAATTAGCAGAGAAACAACAGTGACACATTAATCTGCAGAACATTTCTGACATGACACTTAAAAAAAAATAAAAATGGAAGTGCCTGTGCTTCCCCCACCTAATACATGCATACAGGAGCAGTCTGTCAGGCTAACTTGTTAATTCTTGCTGATAAGGCTCTTGCATCGAATTTGCAACTGGGTTGAAATGAACTGCTAAACAATGCTAAGTGATTACGGTGAGAGCCTTTATATCCAATTCCCACAACATCAGCAACTCCAGGATTTAAGTGTTGTGCAGTACTCAAAGATTTGGTGCTTAAATCTGCAGTGAAATCACTTAAGCTGCCTTGGTAGCAAAGTGGACTATCTGCCTTTGTCTGGGCTCTTCTGTGCTTTGACATGGCCTCCTGTAGCTCCACAATTCAGCCAGCACTGCAAAAGCTGCCATGTTCAAACACCAGAATAATGTGCCTAATAGGAACACCTAATAATTACTGAGACAACCTGACACACGTCACCACCTACACCGTGTCTTTACGTTTCAACTGCATGAAACGGTCTCATGTGAGCACCTCAATTTCCTCTCCTTCAAGGATGGATATTTATTTTTTTTGTGCTTCTTTGATTCCCAGATCATCAATATTTATTAAGTTAGAGACCTCAGTTATCAAATATATAGGAAAAGTGGGACCAGAGGACACTGATGCATTATGTATCAAATATCCTTCATGCAGTCTGTAAGTGCAGTTTAATAAATTATTTCAAGACTTTCCTGGAAAACTAAGTGAAAACAATTCTGTGATGCTTTAAGAGTAAATATAACTTTAAAAAATGTAATATTCTTCAATTATAAAATCTGCACTAAAAATGTGTCACATAATTAAATTATATGGAGTTAAAGGGAGCCTCCTTTTAACATAAACAGCAACAATACTATGGATAAAAAAAGGAAAAATAGTAAGATCAGTCATTTCTACTTTTTCAGCCCGAGAGCCATTCCCATGCTGCCTTTAACAAGCCACTTTTTCGTACATGTTTTCATCCTGTGTCTCCACTAGCACTGCTAATCAGAGCTGATCTGGTGGAAGTGCCCATCATCATGACAAAAGATGGGTTTTGACTGTTCTTAAAACAACATCAGCTCTGATGGGGCGCTGATTAGATGGTCAGAGGGTCAAAAGCTTTGAATGAAATTTTTGGACAGAAAAAATAGAAAAACAGGACAAAACTAACTAAAACTAAGATGAGTTATATATAGTATGAAATGTCTCTCCTAGCCTCACAGAAAAACATGACGTGGTGACAAATCTGAAACCTTTTTGTTAATGAAATCAGTATTTTCAATCTGGCCACTTAGTAGGATTTAATGCATTTTTCTAAGACATCTGGTTCCTGGGCCAACATTTTATGTGATTGTTTAAGGAGGCACAGCTGGTCAGCAAGTGAAACTGCTTTTACACAGGATGCAGTAGGTGCGGCAACTGCTGGGGAGACAGGGTGTGAGGTGCCCAATTATAGTACCAGTTACAAGATGACTGAACAGGAAGTGGCTAGTTTTTCTAGATATAATGCAGGCATTACTGTTACTGACAGGAGGAGACAAGCAGAAACTAAAGGCCCATTTATGCTCCCTGTACATGCATAAATAAGTCAATCTGTTTCAAAAGTCACTGCTCTCATACTTCCATGTGTCCTTTACTTTGGCGTGGCTGTTAGTAAATAAATCTACTAGAGGAGAGTGCAGAGTTTTGAGTTAACCTTTCAGGTTCAAGTCAGTTTTAGACATAGGCAAACGTGTTGACAGTGGATGAGAAAACGAAAATGAACATTATCAGAAAGAGGTCAAAAGGCAGCGCAGTGATGATCTATGCAGCCATTAAGTAGGTTGCATCCTTTTTTTTTTCTTCTTTGTTCTTTTGGTTGACTGGTTGCCCGTCAGCTACACTGCTCAACACTGCCCCCACAGTCTCCGGTGGTACTCAGCTTGCTGCACCGCAGTACGCTTCTACAAACCCTCTGAAAACTCTGGCCAAATTAGAGTAAGTAACAGAATGCAGCTTCTTGTGGAAACTGTATTAGGTTTAAATAAAGTATAACAAAAACCTCAAGACTGCAGGAGTAGGAGTTGCTCCATTGTTTACTTCTGGTGCATGAGCCAGATAATAGGGGAGCGATTTCTGTTTTCTTTCCCAGGCACAGATAATTTTTGTCTTCTTGGCCAGTGGTCATTTCAGACATCACCACCTGAAACTAGGAACTACATGAAGATGTCCAGGCACTTTGGTCCACTTGAGTAAAGTGCAGTGTGAAAGCAAACCAAATCAAATGAAGGTGTGACATTTCTCGGCATTCCCTGCCCAATCAAAGAGTCTGCAAGCTATCCTGGTCTGAATGTGCTCTAAGGCATCTACGTTCACACTGCAGGTCTTCTGATCTGATTTTTTTTTTTTTTTGCGTGGTCGTTCACATTATCATTTCACTGCAACCTTCATCCCACTGAAGTGTGAATGGTATGTGGTTCTGAAGTGACACGTCATGTAGTATTTATGGATTTAATGGAAGTACCTGCCCAGTCTGAACCGATAAAATTATGCCCACTTGATGAATGAAAAAAGGAGACAAATGTTAACAATGGCCTTTTGCGGAGCAGTGGCCCCTACTTCTGTGCCGAGGCATGTACAGACAACGCAGCCAAGTTCGTCTGTTCAGCCGAGTCCTGCACAGGTCCAATTTTACCAACCTGCACCCGCCCGAACCCATTAGGATAATTACCAAATCTGACCTGTGAATATCTTCCAGGGAAATCTGGACCCGACCAGACGATGTAGGATATGAAACACGAACGACCCGCACGTTAACAATTTGTAATTGTAAATATACCCCATCCCTCTCCTTATTGCATTACTGTGCTTAATTCGTGCCTGGGTTGGATTTAAAAGAAAGAAAAAGAATGGATCAGCACTATTCAGACGGTCATTAAAAAATCCGAAATGAGTCACATAAAGGCCAAAAAAAAAAAAAAAAAGGAAACAAACGAAAAAAAAAACATATTGAGCTGCAGTGTGAGCCTAAGAGGTTACTTGTTCATATCTCCTCATGGTGAGACAAGAGTTGCTGCTCATACAGCTGCTCCTGCTGCACAGTGACTGCTTCCAGGTCAACTTCAGGCTGAAAAAGGAAATATTTAACAGCCTGTTAAGGGGAGTTGCACTGAAACATGCTAAAATGAAAACTGGCTTAAGGCAGCTTCTGATCCATGTTAACCTTGATAGAAAACAGTTGTTTTGAGACCATTTCATGAAATTCAGAAAAACTAGTTATGCTAATATCAAGTTGTACAGAATAAAAATGAATACAAGTAAATATAGTGTCTAAACTACAAAAAATAGATCTACATTTCATGACTGGGTTTTACAGTTTACAAACTGAATATTGCCAAAGGCAATGCTAGGAAATCTGTATTTTTTCTTCTTGAACTGAAGCTTTTGTGGATGGTGAGCCATTTTTGTTGAATATTTTATCTGTTGCAGGTTTTGAAAAGAGATGCACAGCTTGGACAGGACCACTGCTTCAAACCTAATAACCTCAAACTAATTGGAGAAGTGATGGTGGGGGGTCTGTCCCTTCACTGATTCAGTCCAAAATTAAAGCAGATTTTTTTTTAATAATAATATATTACCAAAGTAGTAGTATAACTGTGCACCTGATGCCCCTCATAAAACAAGAATCAGTTAAGGTCTGTCTGAAACTGGTTTGCAGCATCGATATGAAGCACTAATTAAACACGGCTGCTTTGAATCAATATCGGTAAAATATGAATTCTTCATAATGACGGGAATCAAAGACTGTTAATTAAAAAAAAAAAAAGTGTAGGAGGAACAGAGTTATGATAAAGTGTGTGTACAGGTTACACAAATATTTTCCCTCATACTGGTAAAAATGCAGAGTGCAGATAAGAAGCTTCATAAATCTACTTCTACATGCAAATTTGATTCAGTGCACAAAAGAGCTTCTTACAAATTTTATGTAAGGAGTGAAAACAAAAACACTGCTGGCATAAAAGCTGAGGACAAAAGGAGTGTGATGACTCAACTGACCCTGCAGCCGCCTAACACATTCATGCAATGTTTACAGAAATTCTCTTAAAAAGTGCATTTTCAAATGTCTTTAGAAATAAAGTTCTTGTATTAACATAAAGTTCAATTTTGTATTTGAAAGCTCTCTGCATTTAAGAGAAAAGAACTGAAACTCACCTACATGCAACAAAAGTCTGTTTCAAAGACTTTTTCATATACATCTTTAATCAGTAAAATGTGATAAAATGGGGGAGTCGGTGTTGATAATGAGGCTACAGAAATATTACTTTGTTCAATTTCCTGCTCCCTTTAAGATTAACATGCTAAGCTTGTTTATTATTTTAGATTTTCTTTCAATTCATTATTTTTATTTAAATTTTAATTAATTTAATCTCTCAAAATGTAATTTATCTTCTGCTTAGACATGTCTCTTTTCTCTTTTTCAGTTTGCAGCACTAGAGTGCCTCTTCCCCTCAGAACTAAGGCCGATTATACTTTTCCCAACATTTTCCATCTTTGAATTACCAAATGTTCTGCATTTTCCTTTTTTACTGTCTCTGCTGCTCCTTAAACATACCAAGCAGGGATTTTTGTTTACCGTTACACCCCAGAATGCACACACCTATCAACTGCAAAGCTAAATTTTGTTTTGATCTGTCAAAAAGGTGTCTGTCAGTTGTCTCAACAGCTTCTTTTGAATTCAATCTTCAGTCTAGGTTTGAACTCTTTAGTCTAAGTTTTACTCGTCAGACTTCCTTCTGAAATGCCCCCTGTTGTGCTGCACTAGCTGGATACGAACTGTGTCTCCTGTTCTGAATAAAATTTTCAGTCAGCACACCAGAACATGCCAAAATATTTCTAATGACTGCACTGATGTCAAAACTTGTTTCTGGCCTGCTGATTCAGTTCATGTCAAGTTTTACAAAACCACTTTATAACAGATGTATACTTCACACATAATCTAGTTTTGGATTCAGTTGCTGTACAGCTGTGCCATACACTTATAAATTTCTCTCATTCAGAATCCAACTAATTTATCTGCATGTCAAAGAATTCACTTTTTTTTGTTCCTTCACTGGACTCCACATTTGCTGGCTTCCTGTTGAAGAACAGACTTTATTATCTTTAGAAGTCAGTGACGGATAGTTTGGTCTAAGACACTGGCCCTCTGTGTCTTTCTCTTACTTGCTCTCAAACATCAACACAATGTGTTGTTTCTGTCCAGGCTGATGACCGGAGGGATCGGACATCCTGTTCTGTTGTTCCTTTGATAAAGTGTTTGTATTCATCTGCCTCTTGGTGTTGTCAGCACTTTACTTCTGCTCCACAAACTGAATCAAACCGTAACCGCCTGATGTGATGGAAAGAACATTTCTTGTAAATAACACTTATGTAGTATTACAGTAGTGTTACAGAAATGTTGATAATTGGGTAAATTATTAAAATTAAATATACAAAAGACATAATCTTATAGAAAACAGCAGGGACTTTGATATGAAATATAATTGGCAGTGAATGCTACAGACCCATTTACCTGTTAGTCAGAACTCCCCTCTCTCCCCTACTCCTGATTTAGTCCTCTACATAACATAAATAGTTTACTATACCTATATTTGGTATTTTGTCTTTTTATTAACACATCTTCACCTATGTGATGTGCTAATTATTACCATCATTAGCATACGAGACCCAAACCCCCCCCACACCCAAAAAAAATCAGTAAAACCAATTTGGCATCAGCTGATTTACCCACTTTTCCATGATAAAAATGACCATAAAATCAGCTTTACTGAATCAACAACAACTCTGTAGTTTAAACACGTATCCTGCCCATTACATCACATCAGCATGAATATAACACGTGTGATAATGGCAAAGTTATGTAGCATCAAGTCTTGTCACATTTTCAAACCTCATCATTGACTAATTTTCCAGAAATTACTGAATTGCTGCGAAAAAAAAAATAAAGGACAAAAAAAGTTCAACTTCTGAAATATCCTGATGAAGAGAATAAAAACTATTTTACTCAGTGAAATCCCTCTAGATATTCTTAAAGTTCACATCACAGATAACATGCTGATATTAACGAAACCCACAAAAAATTTTGGATTGATTTTAAGCTGTGATATGACTCAGAAATTACTACAATGATCTGATTGGTTAGCTGTGTGCACTCCCACCATAAACAAACTTCTTGGCATCAAACAAGTGTTTGTTTTCATTATCCTGGGAGCATTTATCTTTTTCTCTGATTTTCAGGTGGTTGAGGCCACATATTTTCCAATATATGAGATTTACGGAGGAATCCCACCTAACACGGGGAAGAAAGCAGCTATGACATGCTGTCGGAAAAATCAGATAAACATCAGATTGTTTACTTTTCAATAAAACGACAAAGTATGAACCTCTTCCAGATCGAAGAGCACCTGAATGACTTCTGTTGTCATTTGGCATTGTAAAGAAAATGAGATCAAATAAAATGAGCATGACCTTCTATAATAATGGTCGAGGAAACATTGGATCTGTCGTATTTCAGACTTTTCTTCCTGCTTCTCTTTCTTAGAAATAGCTTCTTGACCGCCACCCTTGCACTGAGACCATTTCTGAGGTTTTAGTGAACAGTAGATGGATCAATTGAAGATCCTATTTCAGGTCTTGACTTAATTTATAAAAAAAAATCTTAAAATCATCCCTTTAATATACCGCTGTATACATTTAGTAAGCCTGCTACTACAACCCTTTTTTCCCTCAACGTATCCAGTATTATTTGTTTTTAAATAATACACCACGGTGAGATATGACAAGTTTTCAGCTGATATGTTCCTGGGAATTGTTGGTGTAAACAAAAACTTTATGTCTGTCCAACTGTGTTATGTTTAGATGCAACTAAAAGAACAAAGTATGCATCTTTGCGCCAAGTGCTGGTAACAGAGTGCCTTTAGATACACTGCAAAATAGGTTCATGCCAAGTTGTCTGTTATGTGTAGCCACAACATTGGTTCATTTTATGAGTTAAAAGCTTCTTTTTTTTTTTATGAACACAAATGATTCATGAATTATGATTAAGTCGAATGAATTAAACACAAACAACAAAAAGTCAGTACATTTTGCACAGTGCTGTGGATTTAGCTATCTTTGATAACACTTGTTGAGTTTTAAATGTGACTGTTTTAGATGAAAAATGTTTCAAGTGGTGTACCTCAAACTCCTCGGCAATCTTGGGTCCATCCAAAAACAGTCTGGTGCTGAGACAATCCACTGGGCCAAAGTTAGCTGGGGAAAGAGAAATGAACAGAAGATAGTGTGTTTATGAAGCACTGTTCTCAAATTACATTAACTTTTGCAGTCAAATATGTGGAAGTCCTCACAGGCACACACGAAATCTGCAGACGGTTAAGATCATCCAGTCTAAAAGAGTCAATTATTCAAATCAGGAAAGTAATTAGAAAAAACTGTTGACTTTAAGGTCATGGCTGTGTCCAATCTTTAGTGAGGAAACAACTGCAGGATAATTAAACATCCTTAAAGAGAGTTTCCACCAGCATACAGCTATTTGGTTAACCCAGGCAGCTGAATGTTACTGCTGATGCTTCAAAACAACTTCCAGTTGAATTTCTCTGACACTTCCTGCATCAAACACCCAAAATCAGACCTTTATTACTGCAAACTCCCACTAAAGTATACAAGGAAGTTACACTAAATTCTTTTCATGCTCATGAACTGCAAAATGCAATAATTAACCTTCCTACTGAGTGGCTTTTACAAATGGTTGCAGATTTCAGAGTCCACAGACAACAGAAACTCTATATACACTCTGTGTGTGTGTGCAAATATAAGCACACACATATTTCAGTCATGTATTTTCTGATCTAGAGGCATACATCAGTATTAACATATGGACTAGTATCTAGGCTAAAAAAAAATAAATCTTAGAGATATTTTTCTGAGTATTGTCAATAAACACAGAACCAGAAGCTGCCTCTAATGCAATTTGACCAAAAAGACTTAAAAGAACTAAATATAAGATCTACTGTTTAACCAGTGAACATAACCAGTTAATATAACCAGTTAACCAGCGGTTCTCTGGACACAGACACTAAACGTTTAATATGTCTTTACTTAGAACAGAACTTCAGCGATCTTAAAGCAGCGCAGTTTACCAAAGCTTCATCATCATCTATGGCAACTGGTGAAAGTCCTGTTGTGGTCAAACTGTCGATCATTTTTGAAAATTTGGCAACTTTTTTTTTTTCTTTTATTTCACTGTTTTTCTGGGCCATTTTCCTCCCCAGTTCTGACGGGTAGCTGCACGTCTGGCACACAGCTAAACAGAGTTTAAAGTATCTGGTTGGTTCAGACTGGTGTCAGTTAAAAACAGAGCCACCGGGGTGCAGATCAGCATGCTGTTCCCCCACCAGAAAAATATATTATGCCAGATGGCCAGTCCATCCTTGTCTATACACCAATAATGCATGTTGATTTTTGCACTTCAATGCTTAGAAAAGCTTGAACATAAGTTATCAAGTCTGTCAGCTTACATGTAAACTCCTTAAATTCCTGGAACACTTTGGGGTACATAGCTGCTGACATCACGTCCTCAGGGGTGATATCGTCACTGTGAGAGGTTCGGAGACCCTCCTCCAGGGTCTTGAAGTCCATTGGTGGCAGAGTGGCACCGGGACGGCCATCAATACGAGGAAGAGACTTCAGCACCTGGTTGGGTTGAAACAGAAAAGTTGTTAAGTTGTGTATTTAAAAATTGTGAGGATAAAATAAAGAAAGATAGAAGGAAAAATTATGCCTGGTATTAGAGGAAGGGAAGTCATTTACAATTCTCTTGCCATTTGTAAGATCTCTATAGGAAGAATGAAGCAGCCCGTCCCAGAATAGCCGGGCCACCCGGCCCAGGGCCAATGCCCACAAACAGGGTAAATACTAAAACTAACCTTTTTAATCACAATTCAATTCTCAAGGCGTTGGTTATCAGTATTAAATACTCACATTTTGTGCTTGCATAGTATATCAGGAGAATAATCCAGAGTTGCTCTTAAAAGAAAATAACTCGTTATTTTTAATTCTGAACTAAATATTATTATATAAGTTCTTTTAAATGTGAACATATCTGAAAGTGGTTGTATGTAAACCAAAAGCTTAGAAAATAAAAAACAATCCAGAAAACAAAAAGGACTCAGAGGCTGCTGCAGAACGATCAATATGACATTTTAATGGTCATAACATTTGTTTGCACCCTAAAATATAAAGTCACTAAAATGCTAACAATGTTTCCTAGTTGGTGTTATTATTGTCAAGATACAGCAGTCTACCTACAGGCTATTAAAATAAAGAGCTATCCCTCTAGTTTATTCCTCAACAAAGAATGTGCAGAATCAGAAAAGGGGAGAAGGAATCTCCATACAATTAACCTATTTATTCAGTACTTCTTGAAATGTCTGGAAATATGCAAACACAATAAGCTTCTAACAAACCTACAGATTTTATGTGTGTCAGACTTTGTTTAAAAGAATCATTGCTACTCATCGCCTTAAGCTCACATATATTTGTTAATTGTGTGTAAGCTGTGCTGTGTTCATCAAGTTAAAGACATACAATGCAAAATGCCTCCTGAGTGGGTACACACTGTGTATGTATGTGTGTTAAATTTGTTGTGTTTGAATACCATTTGACATCCAGTGTGTACTGCATCATATCTTTTAGTGCATGTGAGTCTTGTAGAAATATGCAGACAAAGGACTCTGTGCAATGCTATTAGTCACAGAGCTAACAGTTCAAAGATAGCTGACTAATTTGTGTGTGTGAGAGACACTTCAAAGATGGCAGGCTCACTGGAGTCCCTGCTCATTAACAGTCTCCTCTGAGGATGTCTTACACAAACTGCTTGATTGTTGAAATGGGAAACACAGACAGATAGTTACGGTGTATCTGCATTAACAGATGAAACTCTTCCCTCAAAGGTTTGTTGATCTTCCTGATTTTTCTTGAAAACCCTGAACACCCCCTCCCCCCCCTTTTTTATTTAAACAATGGTTTTTCTTTTTGTGTTTCAAGTGTGCTGATCTGAGGGATATATTACATTTATAGTATTTATAAAAATGATCTAGTCTTAATTTTCACCCTCTTTCTGTTGGCCTTCTTCCCACTGCATCAGTGACATGTGGTCAGGAGAGGCAGGTGAAGCAGTGCCTCGCCTGCCATGACAAAAAAGAAAAAAGTCAATAAAAAATTAAATATTTCCATTGATGTGTTAAAATGCATTTTCATTATGACTAGACGTATTTGACATAGCTGAATTTGAGTATTTCCTGATGAAATCCAGGGCAGAAACCCCGGTGGAGGCAGTGGCGAGCTGTGCCTCAACTCTGACTGCGTGATCCAATACAAACTGGGTTGCATGACACGTGCCTGTTTCTGTTCCTCAGCATGTTGGCAATATTAACTTCACAGAAATATTTGTTACACATCATGACTCTCTACAGTCTGTGTAATGTCTTTAATGTATTTGTGAGAGAAGAATTCCTGTTTATCGTACAATAAAGTGCAGAGAAAAGTCAGCAGGTGAAGCAAACAGTACTCTGCCTCACCTCAACAGGGCACACTCACACCAACAAGGTGTGTGCAGCGTTGCCAACTTAGCGACTTTGTCGCTGTAATTAGCGAGTTTTCAGACCCCTCTAGTGACTTTTTTCTCAAAAAGCGACTAGTGAAAAATCCAGCAACTTTTTCTGGCAGTATTGGAGATTTTTGGAAAAATGAAACGTAGTTTATTTTTCTCAATGAGGAATGGGTGCTGTGCAGGCCCCTCCCCTGTCCAAAAGCACTCAGATAGGGGCTTGGTCCTCTCACAGCGGCAGCTCCCAGATGTATTGAGAGCAAGAGATGAACACCTCTGTTTTACGACCAGGCTGGAAATGAAATGTACAAAGCTGCTGCTGGCTGATCCCATGCTGGCTTACTGTCAGATATTAATGTCTATTAATGAAGCGTGTGGAGGAAAACATTTAGAAAGTTAAAAGTGTTGCGAAATGTTACAGACTCCTAATTAGAAAACAACCTACACTTAATACAATTAAACTACAAAAAAGAAAATATTAAGCAAAAAATCATGAATATATATATATACATATAATCTGTCCATTCTTAATCACTGATAAAACTCCTGTTCCACATTCTTTGATAAATGTGACAGACCAAATAACAGTAATTGGTAGCTGAAGGCTGGAGTTTCCATACCAAAACTGGGAAAAAACATACAAATAATACCAAGGATGGAACTGCTTGAGAAGCTAAATGACTAAGATTTGATCATGTTTTCTCCAGGAATACAGAATCAAAGACAGAAATGAGAAGGTTGGCAGGATGACAGAAGTTTGTTTCACAGAGGCAAACAAAGAATGAAGATGATTGCAGGTTGAAAGCGAGCAGATGACTACACGTACAAGTGGATGGACAGCTATAATGATGCAACTTAGGAAATAAACCAAGAGAAAAACTGAATCTAAAAATGAATTTGACACGGTAGGGGGGAAAAAAAAGGAAAGAACAGATAAAATATTTCAGTTTCTGTAGAAAAATGTGCTGTAACTGTGCATATGAAACCTGTTGGCAGCCACCGGGGATGACAAAATATCTGACCTTTAGAAAGAGCATGTAATATTGCAGACCAGATATTTCAGTGTATACCAGTGTGTCTGCAAGTGTGGGGAGGACTATCTCATTACTCCTCATGAAAAATAAAACAGTCAACTTTCTTTTTTGTAAATGTCAAATACACCAAACCTGTCAGCCAGATTTTAGAACAAGAAGGCTTCAAGCTCCTCAGTCTATATACTGATGTCTGGAGTTGTGAGGAAGGTAGATGAGAGAAGTTGATAGATGTAAAGAAAAATAAGATGAGGAGCAATAACAGCTGTCTTTGAAGCAGCTTCTCGTCTGTCAGACGAAACCAAGCATGTATGGGTTTTCATATGCTGGTTTGTGTAAGCAATCTGAACATGGAGATGTGTTTTTGCATGGACTACTTAGCATGTGTTTATTTTTATATCTTTGTTACATATTAGGGTACGAGACTGCAAATTATTTTTAAATCTAAACTACCATTACAGTTGTATGTATAAATACAGAGTGAACCACAGTACCTTAGATCGGAACGGCTCAGGAAAGCCTCCATGGGGGATCCCTACGTATCCCTGCAGGAACTCGACCACAGACAGCGGGAAGGACAGCTCGTCCGCCCTCTCCTCAACCTCTGCCCTGGTCAGGTTGTTTTGCACCATGAACTGAGCCAGATCACCCACAATCTTTGAAGATGGAGTCACCTAAGAAAGAAAGTACAGTTAGAACTATCATTTGTTATTGGGAGTATTAAATCCCCTCTTGGCTGAACAGAAGAACAGATCCTAGCCTGCTTTAGCAATCAGTTAGGTTTCTCTTTCATCACTGACTCAGAATAAGGTGAGCCAGATCCTCAGGACGCAGGCAATAACTCAATTTGCTCAGGCCAAGAAGAAGATATCATATTTCTTTCCCCTGGCCTTTAAATATCAGCATCAGCATTTCACAAAAAGACCATATTCAACGTAAGTGAGGAATTTTTCTACGGGTTTCATCTTCTTTTCTACTAAAACTAGAAGCTGCTGGTTTTGTCTCTAAGGCAACAATGAGTCTCTGTACGGTACTGCAGGGTGGTTTCACAGGCAGGACTGTGCATTACAAGTGGTGACAGATTCTTTGTTTAAATAAAGATTTAGCACTGAGTAACCCAGAGAAAAGAATGAAAGAAGGTTACACCAGTGATCATTTGGATTGATTGCCATGAACTAAACTAGACATGGCTGATCTGTGAAAACAGAGTAAACCACAAAACAAAGAGGGAACAAGAAAGAGTGCAGGAAACATTCATTAAAAATCACACGTATTCTTTTTTTCATTATTTATAATGGCATATCATTATGGTAATAGCACTCCCTATTACCATAATGGTGATAAGTGGAGTCTTTTGACTGGAACAGGACACTGATGCGAATATCAATTGGAAGCATTACTCGTCCATTGTCACGAATGCAAACGCAGATTTAAGGCTTTCTGTTGACTTCCATCAGGTAATTTACCAATTTGAAGGAGGAAGAGGTAATTTAATGTCTCAGAAACTTTGTTACACACTCAGATAACCCAGTTTTGTGCTCAGTCCTGCAGGTTTTATTAAACACGAGTAGCTGATAAAATATAATGGCTCCAACATTTGAACTCTAGCCAGCAGAGGGCCAGGGTCGCGTTCAAAACACAACCCACAGCTGATGAGCTGTACACTGAAGCGCTGACAGCTGGGGAATGAAGGAGAACAAAATGCAGGCCTACACTCTACAAGATGCCTATTTTCCTGGCAATTAGTGCACTCTGAAGGAGGAAGAAGAAAGAGAATGGATGAACAAATATGGATAAAGTTGACATTCCTCAAAGAATTCCCTAACAAAACATTTGACACCTCTTTGAGACATACAAATTATCCCAAGTGAGTCATAAAGCACACACTTCCCTCAGGGATTACTACAATCCTTTGGGGTTTGGGCGCTTGTTAGATTGATACAAGAAAGAAATGCCTCCTGCTGATTGAGACAAGCGTGCACTTTTCTTCTACATCTCCCTGCTACAACACCTAATGCTCACTTTGACTGAGGTTTGAATAGAGGAGATAATGATTGATTTCTCTTACAAAGTAACTGTTTACAGAAAAGCTTAAGGGATTTGGATGGGCTGTTGAAATCCCTTGAGAGGCCATTAAGTTGGTATAGCTGCCAAACAAAACCTCACAACTGATTCACTTAAAATCTATATAAAACATGAGCATCAGCACCCAGCATTCCTTCTCAGCCTCCTTCCTCTCACTTTTTCCCAGAGTTAAAATTAGTTTCTCATTAGTTATTATTCAGCTCTATAAATCGCATCTGTCTTTGTTCCTTCTTTGCACTTAAAATCAAGATGTTGACCTTTTACGCTTCCCTCAATGATCCACTTAGTCCTGTTCTCATCCCTCTTTCCTCCATCCCATCTGGCAAATAATTATTTTCTTTTATCCATAGTGACATCAAGAGTGTTAATATTTGATGAGTCATCTGCCCCCAGCTCTCTCTGGGTGAATCACTCACAGGAAAATAAATGATCTGCCGTGTTTGGGCTATATGTGATGTATGAGTTTTTCTATATTTTTAAAATGAGTGAGTGAGTAAAGTCACATCCTTGTCTGATCAGAAAATACTGTTTCTGTGTGAATTAGAGAGGCTGGTTTCATAATTTGTTTATTCTTTAAATGTACCATAAGCCTGGTGTGGTGACTAAATATCTGCAATAGGCAAATTATTTTGTAGGCGTTTCTCTTGAATGTGTAATTTATGATGGTGCAAACAGATGCGCCCAAATAAGCCCTGTGAGATTTCATGTTATGTAAATTTTTAGTATAGAGAGAGTAAAAATGGGAAAATGCTGTTCCTTAAGATCTTATTGATGTTTGCTGCAATGTGAACTAACACAATTCACAGAGGAGAAGAATCTCAGTAGTGTGGCAGATAACGGGCCATCAATCAAAGTTATTGGACATACTGTATAATTATGATCCGATGATGCCGCTAGATGAAAAATGGAGTGATCTCAAAAGGGAAGTTATCACTATTTACTGGTATCTAAACCTAAATAAAAGGCTTCACCTATAGACACACTCAGGGATGTCACTCAAAACCACAATTTTCCCCTTCCAGGTGGTGGTAGGGAATTCTTTTTCATAGAAATGCAGATGTTTATATTCAATTTGTTGCTATATAGATATGTAAATGTGACACTTGAGCTGCTGTATGACATGCCACAGAGTCACTGAAGTCTTCATAAACTTAACTCAGTTTATAGGGATCAGCTGAGTAGTTGTAGGGGTCAGATTTATTTGTGTTGTGTTAAAAGATCTGTGGATATTTTCCATTTAAGATTATCTGAAGCCACTTAAATGAAAGAAATGAACTTCTCAGATGTAATGCATTTTAGCTGAATTTAGAACATATTAAAGCTAGGACTCATTGCTCTCAGAAACCCTTTTCCACCCTCAGTCACTTCTTTCTGCTCTCTTCAACACCTCTTCTACTGTCTGTACGTCTCTCTCACTTCCACTAATGTACAGCACCCATTAAGTGGAAATGCATGAGTCCACATTCCTGGCAGTAGAAGCACGATACAGTAGAAAATGTGAGAAAATGAGTCTGTGTCAAGGTTTGGAGGTGACATTTGTGTGTGTATGCCGTCGTGGCTTGTGTCTGTGTACTTTGCTCAAATTTGCTTTGAAATGCAACTCTATCCAAACCTGGACTTCCCTAATGGGCAAAGGATTATATCATCCAGAACAGCCAGTGTGCATCTGTGAGAGTGTGTGTGAGAAGGAAGACAAATACAACACACACACACACAATAATACAAGCCAGCCAAGCCAGGAGCAGTGAAGAATGGTACCTGTCAGAAGAGGAGGAGACAGGAGAGAGGACTGATAACAAGAGGCTCAGAAAAGGAGAGGCGGAGGGGAGAGATGATAGAAAGATCAGAGATATATGAAGGAAGTCTAATCGAAATGAAAGAAGGTGGGAGGGAGTAATGAAGGAGTAGATGAGACAAAATGAGACTGGAGATGGAAAGATAGCAGACAGGGTGACGAAGAGAGTGACAGGGCTAGTAAGAGGGAGAAATAAAGGCATGGGCAGATTAAGCAATAGAAGGAGAGGAAGAGGCAAACAGACAAGAGCCGTCGACATCTGCAGCCCCACAGGCAATACAAGGCGTGCTCCACCTCCAAGCATCAGAGACTGTGTGCGTTTGAGAGAGTGGAGGCAAGTGAATACGTGCCTGTAATTGCAAAAGGAGAGCGACAGAGAAAGTGAGGAAGACAGAACAAACACAAATGTACCGTTTACATTGACAAGCTCCTGTTGCGACAGATTAAGCTGAGTGACGAGGAGGAAAAGTTGAGGAAAACAACAAAACAAGCACAAAATGCAAGCCACAAAATACAGGAAGAGGCTTTAGAAACTTGGTAAATTTTATCTCCTGTGACACCTAAGTTAATGCCAATTAAGCAGACACACTTTCCTGTAATGTACAAGGTGTTGCAGCATTCCTAGCTCTGTTGGGGAATACATTGTTAAAACAGCACCTTTGGGCATCTGCTCATGTGGGTTTTACTTGATTTTTCTGTTGCTTTAACAAATGTGCCTTCAAGCAACAGTGATACAGACTAGTTTTAGAACTAAAAGAGACGAATTTTTACAACTATCCTGTGGCAAAGATGGTTTTCGGCTTTTGCATCATACTATTCAGATATTTACAACACTGTGGTCTTTACAGGGCGGTACTACATGGTACAGGATAACAAAAGGAAAAGGCTGGCATCTAATGGAAGATGAAATATACATGACATATTTCAGTGTAGAAATTGGGTCCTTGTCTATTGACCAGCTCCTCTCCATTTTCAAGGTTCCCTGAAGCAAGTTGAGAGTTTAGCACTGCCTTTGTTTGCCGTACGCTACTAGTGTTCACATGTATACATACACTATAAGAAAAATATTACAGTATAAAAATGAGTTATACATTATTTACATTCAAAATACAGAAGTCATGTATTTGAAGCTGGCTAAAAAAAAGCACCAAATACCAGAAACTCTTGTCTGGGGATTGAGTATTGACTACATTGCAGGTGCAAAACAGTACAAGACATCATGATATGACCTATCAGTTCTGTGGCTGCTGATATGAATCAATATAATTTCACACATTAAACAGCCTTAACCAATGTTTAAATTCATGCCCAAACTTCTCACTCTTAGATAAAATGCACTCAGGGGTAAAAACGGATCTTCTTTCACATTTTCAGCTCTCATATCCATCATCTACTCACTGCCCTGTCTTTCAGAGCTCCTTCTCCCTTAGAGCAAGCACGTAGTGTGTGAAACATCCACTGTCACCAACAATGTTCTTCAACTACTGTACATGCAAACTTTATGACTGCCGGGTGATGGTGAAGACAGATTTGATCTGACCTAAAAGTTTTTCAACAAAATGATTAAAGCAGCATTAGTGCTGTGAACATGGGGAGGCTACCATATTTTCATTCCCTTTTAAATTTAGATTACATCAATGGATTTGTGCAGATTTTATAAATTTGCTGTGGGTGCTCTGCGAGCAGTGTAATGGTTATACTCAGCTGCACACATCTGAAATTAAAAATTATGTTAAAATCAGACTTATGACCATTTTATTCTGATTTTTCCAGTCCTGCCGAATTTTAATGCCTCTAATGTGAGCCTTTTCTTGGAAAACCTAAAACTGTTAGTAAAATATTTTGTGTCAGCTAGGGCTGGGTAAAAAATAAATCAATTTTAATCGATTCAAATGAAATAAATCAAATATTGATTCATAAAACAACACATTTGTTCTGTCCTGTGTTTTTTTTCTGACTCTAAATCTGGGGAAACACTGTATTGTTATGGTACTTCAGAAATAAATGTAGATATATCAGATTATTACAGTAATCTGATTACTGCCAGATAACTGATTTTGATTGTCAAGTAAATGCACTCAGTGTTTTATAAAATTTAAAAAAAAAAAGTTACCTGAGAATGTTTTTAATATTCAAGGAAAATAGGTGGTGTTACATAGTTAACTGTAAATGAATCAAAATCGAATCGGATTTAATCGAAATTGAATGGAAATAGGTCGTTGTGAATCGATTCAGGAAATTAGTAATGATTCCCAGCCCTACTGTCAGCTTGTGAATTATCTAAAAAACATTAAATGAAACCCATTCATTGTAAATTATTGATTTGGCTTTAATGTTTATCAATATTTTAAAAAAGAAGCAGCAAACATGTTGCATTAGTTTCATATGGGTTAAGAAGCAGTTCTGTCAGCTTGGATGGAGGAGACGACACTAAAACATGAATTAATTAACTTACCAAAGCAAACAGCCTCTTTAATGTAAATGTTCATATTTAATGTTAAAATTACTTTTGGGAATAGATCTTTTTTTTTCTTAAGTTGTGTGGAAATTAAGGGACATCATGAAAAAATGTCAAATATGTAGGGCCAAACCATGTACAGATCTAAAAACTAATAATAAAATCTTAAAATCAATCCTCAGCCTGACAGGGAGCCAGTCCGGGGAGGTGAGGGTTGAAGCAATGTGATCAAGTGTGTCTGAATTTTGCCAGCTTTGTGTTTTAATACCTCGGGCTGGTTTTATACACAACTCCTGAAGAGATGTACCTAAAAGAAGGATAAGATACTACCTATCCATAGTCCAGCTACAGATGAAGGAAATGCAATTATCTGAAAATAAAATTGCCATTTTATTTCTTTAACATGCTGAGTTTAAGTTTGAGCTAGCATTAGCTCTCAGACAAGGTACCGTGTGCAATCTTAAATGCTCCAAACATGCTTTAAGAGTTTTGGAGTGCAATTTGTATGCAGTATATATTTGCAGTGTAGCCTGATGCTGTAGGAAAGATCTTGATTTAGACACATCCAGCAGAAAAGAGGGATGCAGTGGAATCTAGATGCTCACTTGACAGCCTAAAACCAGTTGCAAGGAGAAAGGCTGGGAAATCATAGTTTTAAAAGGAAGAGTGGCAAGTCTCTGCCATATTCTGGCCAAAACATGTCAGACATTTCATTAAGATCCCATGAGAAGGTGTCAACTTGCAAAAAAAAAAGATGCCAGCTCATTATATGGTGCATCCCCTTTATGTCTGTATCTGACGAGCAGTTTCCCTCCCCATTATCGACAAGCTGACAGTGTGAAAGACATAGCCACAGCCAAGCTAACAGGACACAACAGAGCACACAGTAGAACCCATAGGCACGTTGAGACAACATTGGCTTGTGCAGTGAGGCCTGCAGAGTCTTAATTGAATTGATAGAGAACATGGGGAGAGGGTAGGAGAGGTTGGGGGGGAGAATTGATTAGAAAAAGAGAGATAGGGAAAGAAAATTAGGAAGAGGGGACAAGAGACTGAAAATTGAGAGAAAGACACAAAAATAAAACAACAACAAAGAAGAAGAGACAAGGACGTGGTTGAGTAATAGAAAGTCTATAAGGCCGTGTCTATGACGAGACACGACCAAATAAGAAAGAAGGCAGGGGAATGTAATTGTGTAAAGCAGCAACAGAATGGGGAGCAGAAAGGTGAGGAAGAAAAATAAGAGTGTAGCTTGATAAAAAGAAGGAGAAAGCCACAACAGAGCAAAATAATTAAAATGTGAGTGCAGGAGAAGAGGGATGAATCTATTACCAAGCTGCGATAGTAAATAATGAAGGAAGAATAACAAAGTAACTAATAAAAGATAATGAAAAACCAAAAAGCAGGCAGGAGGTAAGCTCTGTGAATAAAACTGTTAACTGCAGCATTTGTAATTGAGCTCCTCTCCATGACTACGATCAATGTGTGGTTGGGGGATGGGTCAACCCAAAAATTATTGATTGAAGTTAGACTAATTAAAAAGTAGGTTATACAGAGAGAGAAACTGAGTATCACTACATGAGCCTGCTTCAGCTGAACTTGTTGGAAAGTGACAAGAAAAATGAGCCCAGTGTTAAGACAGGAAAAAATGAGCCATTTTGGAGGTAAAATCCTGCGAAGTAAAAAGAAAAATTATTGAAAGGATGGTGCAACAAGATAACTACCCATAGGAAAGTAAGAAAGGTCAAACAAAGAGCACAGCTTAAAGTGAATTTCAACAGGAGAGAGCAGTGGGTGCACCTGATTTAATCTGGGATTATTTGACTCAGCCAAGCTAAGACAGAGCAGCAGCTTAACAGATGCAGTCCAAGTCCGCTCTGCCAGAGGAGGAATATCAAATAAATACTTGGTCCTGATGGAGCCAGTGCCCAAACTTCACAAACCAAATGGAAAATGATTATTTATCCCCCTTAATAATGCCAGGCAGTGTTGTATTATTGTGTATTATTAGTCACCTTTACAACAAGGTAGACACATTGAGACAACATTGGCTTGTGCAGTGAGGCCTGCAGAGTCTTAATTGAATTGATGGAGAACATGGGGAGAGGGGACTTATGAGGAAAAGGTGTTTGCCAAACTAAAATTTGAGTTTTCAGCAGACAATGTCTTAATTTTTAAGGAACTGAAGGCTGTAAAGAAGCATCACTGTGTGGTTTACTGTGTGCATGCAAACAGGAAAAAAGCAGACCAATCATTTCCTCATTGTTATTTTAATAGGTTCCGACTTCCTTTAATGTAAAACCTTAAATTGGGGGTATTACTTTGAAAATAAATGAATTTATAAAGTATCTTGATCTGAAAACTATAATCAGGATTTTCTGGCATTAGTGACGGTAGAAATTGTGATGAAGTCTCATCTGTCTACTTGCAGATTTTTACACCTACATTGCTCTGCGGCTAAAAGTAAACCAATGCTGAAACTGGAAAAGAAAAAGGACAAAAGAAAAAAGACATTTGTTTTATCTTCTTGTCTCACCTTAATAAGGTCTCCCAGCAATTTGTTGGCTTCAGTGTAAGCTTTCTTCACCTCCTTGAACTTATTTCCCAGTCCCATACTGTGAGCCTGCAATGAGCCAGAATGAAACAAAAGACAGCAGGAGTGAGCAGTAAACAGAATCCTTTTATTAGCTAATATTGAAAGAATAAGGCAAAGAATGTTGGCCAAGCATGTAGTATATAATGCATTAAGTGTCATCCAAAGTTATACTGGTCACTGTTGGATCCTACTGTAAACTACAATTCTCATTTTAGTTTAACCACCTCATTCCCATGTCATATTTGAAACTCTGCCATACTGAAATACTTTTTTCCAAGCTTTAAGCTTTGATAAATGTACCATTTACAAGCTAATCTTGCCAGATAAACAGATTATCCTATTCTCCACCCAGTTACTAACAAAAAAAACGTGAATTATGTCAGTCCCTGTTAAATTTACAAGTCATATACAAACAACCGCAGCTCAATGTACCTGGAAGTGAAGGTTGGTGTATTGTCCTCCAGGTATCTCGTTCTCGTAGACGTCAGCGTTGCCTGACTTCATGGTGGCAGTGCAGTCAAACGGAGCGTACAAGCCTCTGGTTACTTCCCAATATTCACTGTAGTCAAACACCTTTTCTAGAGCAATGCCTGCAACGCAAGATGGTAAACTGTCATCAAATCAGTGGTTTCCACAAGCATATGTTTAAGTCGGTGTACTTTACCAGGGCCTCAATCCTGCAACCAAATGGTAGAAGAAGCCAAAACGGCACATTTTAAAAATAAATATTACAGGGAGGTACATGTAAGGTAAGCTTACACTTCTTTTTGCATTTTTATGTTGATTGTCCATGTAAGTTCCTGAATATTTTGTAATACTTATAAAAAGATCTTGTGTTTATATTTATGACCCTCTGCCCCAGTTAAGGTTTTACCTTAAAAATAAAGAAGATGCTATATCACAAATATAAACAACAAACTGACAAAACCTACATTTTATAACTATAGAAGAACCTCTGTGTTTCTGTGGCTCAACTGTGATCTTGGTAAAAAAAAAAAAAAAAAAAAGAAATGAGCTAATGTGAAATTAATGGGCATGTAGCTGCTCCTCAAATTCAGCTGTCTGCCAAGCTAGCCAGTAATTGTGCCCATTTTCATTTAGGCTTTCATTGTGAAATTATAGCTTCATGTTACAAGAAGAAGGGATGAAGAAAAGATGATCAAGGTGTCAGAAAGAAACCTTTGCTGAATGAAACTCATTTCACTTTACCTACCAATTAAGCTGGTGGGCAGAATGCACATTTGTTAGTTTTGATTAGCAACTACTCAAATTTTATATGCTAAAATATTTTCAACATCTTGTATGGAGATTCTCTGGCAAATCTACAGATATTGTATAACAAACTTTGCACAAAAAGTAAGGAAATTTGTGTTTTGTTGACTATTTTACTCTTTTAAGAATACTGACTGGTGTTGTATTATACATCATAAGAAAGCCTGATTAATCACCTTTACGCCAAGGTATGGGATGTAAGGATCATACTTTTGTGAAATGAGCAACACAGCTAAATGTGTGGGTTGAGTACGCAGACAAATGTTCACAGGTCAAATGCAAACTTCCAATCCACCAAGAAACTCAAAACAAGAGTGAATACTAACTGGAGAATTTTGCAGGAGATTTGGCACATTTCTTGAAGCACATGTTTAGCTGTGATGCTCATTTCACAGAAGCATGATCGTTATACCTTGTAAGGGTGACTGGGCTTTCCACTCATGTCTAATACAACAGCAACTGATATTATTAAAACTTATAACGCCCCAAGGGTCTTAATGGGGGTATATTTATTATTTCTCTGGATTTACAAAGTCTGTGTAAACCAATCCTGGTGTCAAAGTAAAGCCAACACTGATGAGATTCGAAGGTGGAAGCACCACTGTAGATGCCACTGCGTTAAAAGTAAATGATGATGGAACATAGGGGGAAAAAATATCTATTTTCTTGTCACCTAATTTTTCTTTTTTTTTTTTGTATTTTTTAGTACATGACCCCTTTGAAAATTTGCTGCAGTAGACAAGAAACTCAAAAAAACAATGAATCAACATGTTGATCTTATCTCTGCAAAGATTCATGGTGCTGAAGTGAAACAGAACAAAGTTACAGAGGTTTTAGTAAAGGGATAGCTAGGCATTTTTTTCAATTTGGCACACTGAGTGAGGTCCTCGTCATCCAAACCATCCAAACATCCAGCACTACTTCTGCATTGTAGCGTTTCTTTGGGAAGCAATTTTGTCCAAACGTAGCCAAAAAGTTAATGAAAACATTGCAAACAACGGTAGATCTGTGGATAATGCATACATAGACATGGTAATACAGTAAATACTTTCTGTAAGTCTAGTAACCCTCCTAACTCCAGCCTCAATTGCCAATTTGTGTAACTGACTGCTCATTTTAATATTGAGATCCATTACAATCACGCTGATGTCACCATGTTTATGTCAGTCTCAGCAATCAATAAAGGGGGAAAGATCTGTGACAAAGAACAAATGACACCTGTCTTTGTCCAATCAAATTCATGTAACTGGGCAGAAAATTGTGATTTTGGACAAGAAACTGCTCCCAAAAGATACCAGATATTGAGTTTTACAGTAAACGTGTACTCCAGTGGATACTAATTTTGGAGGCAGGATGGTAAAGGTAAGATTGAATTCATCACATAAACATGTGGATCCATAATGTATGTTTACATCTTGTTGTGGACTTTGTTTATCTGCTTTTATATGTTTGTTGTCTTAACTGTGTTTGGTGGCCATAGAAATGGTTTAAAGAGTATTTAGCTGAGGTTCTGTACTTTCACATGTCAATTTACATACCAGACCGGATGTACTGGTAACCAGGAGCATTCTAACTTAAAAAGTTAAAGGGCAGAAATAATTAGCCATACATACCACGTTTATATTGACACAAAGAACTGTAAAAATGCAGTATTTGGACATTTTGGCAGAGCCTTGTGAAAAATTAAAAGTACCTTAATTGCTTACAATACACCACTGAAGCTGAAAAGACTTGGATGAATATACTTGGCTGCAGATGTGGGGAATTAAAATATTCCCTACTTTCTTTGTAATTAGAGGACTGCAGCAGTGAAACCAGCAGAGAAATCAGATACATAGCTGAAAAGGAAACATTACCTTTTTTTTTTTTAGGAAATAAAACGTTGGAATTAAATGTTGGAGTATTGGGTCAGCTAGTGGACCTCATGATACTCTGGTTGCATTTATTTGTGTTGGTCTTCGTCTCTCAATGGAGATAAAAAAGTAAAATGTTTGTAGAAGTAAAAATCATATTAAGGTATATCATTTTTTTTTAATTCCATTGTAAAAAAGCAGCCACACACATCAAGCTTGATAAGAGTTACAAAGGGTGAAAAAATGGACAGAGATTAGACAGATAAGGATAGAGTAGAAAACAAACCAAAACTTTAACAAGAAAAAAAGGAACAGGGTCAAGAGGTGATGGGGAGATTTACAAGAAGCTTAGTGGGTCTCTTCATCTGCCTCTTTTAGAGTTCACTGTGTGTAGTTTAACTGCCTTGCTCGTATGTTGCTTGTATTCCCAGGCACTTGTGTATTTTGTGCATTTGACTGTCACTACTTGGTTAACTGCAATGTTGCGTCATCTATTAAACACATGCATGATGCAAGAAGTAAGGCAGTAAACGTGGTCAAACACATGCAAGGACCACTATAATATGCATCATCATTCAAATGCAATAGTGTGTGTGAATACATATGACATTTAAAATGCTCAGGAGTGTTTGCACATTGTGGCAGGCTTACTGAATAAATAAACTAGCATCTTAAAGATGGATGAATTAGTAGTGGAAGTGCTTCTTTGGGCATTTTCTTCCGAACAAAGATTGTGATAGGGTAGATGATAAACAGCAGAGAGAAGGGGAGTCTGAAGGAGTGAACTAAGCATGGAAAGTGTTGTTAATTGCGTTGTCACTGCCTAAGAAGGAAGGCAAAGGAGGACGGTGCAGACACAATGTGAAAGAAGCAAGAGTGATGGGAAAAGCGAGGGAGGGAGAAACACTGCACAGGGCTGATTACTGGTTTGAAGCAGAGATGGGAGAGTGAGGGAGTGTTGGAGTGGAGGAAAGCAATAAACAGACTAAGGTCAGGGAGGTATGGAAGTATCCAAGGGATAATGCCTGATTACAAAAGTGGTGAAACAGTCAAACAGAGGAAGAGACGAGCACAAGGTGAATGGTAGAGCGTTAGGATGCGGGGAGCTGCTTGTACATGCATTATGTATATACAAGCAGGGTGGTCCATACCAGGATGCAGGATAAGCAAGCACACATGTGCTGCATCCCAATATCAGCCCCAAGTGAGGCAAATTCAAATTCCATGAATAAAGTGGCTGACAGAAAAACCTCTCACAGCTGAGTAATGACTTAGTCTTTCTGAGAACTGGATGCTCACAAATTGATATTCTGTCACTGAACTGGACTATGTCTAAATTGTCCTTTTATGCTGCTATATATATCAGGCTTTTTACATTTCTCTGAATAATATTTGTTAGCTCC
Organism: Melanotaenia boesemani; assembly: GCF_017639745.1. Lineage (NCBI taxonomy): Eukaryota > Metazoa > Chordata > Actinopteri > Atheriniformes > Melanotaeniidae > Melanotaenia > Melanotaenia boesemani. The sequence continues at coordinate 16,519,616 of NC_055686.1, read as the reverse complement.
TGCACATGAACCTGCTGCCTTCAGCTGTGGGTTAAATGTGTCGAACAACAATGAAGCAAGAGGTTTCCCTCTCAGAGCACATGTCACACATCAAAGTCAGAGCATGGCATGATTTAATGACTCTGTTGCTGAGCAGCTTTATGCTAGGAAAATGTCTTCCTCTTCATGACAGATTTTTCAGCAAGCGATTAAATATTCTTGCACTGACAATGAGCCTAGCAAAAAAGCCATTCTGTTTCAAGGACACCCACATGGACTAACAGCACCAGGAGCTGATGTTTACTCCTATCTTGTGCCACATAAAAAAAAACACACACTGGAGATATTGATAGAGCATCATGCTGTCTGTTTGGACTTCATCCATGGATATTAGTTATGGCAAAGCAAGCAAGCAGGCCATGAAATTTAAGGACTGTTGTCTTTTTTTCCCCCTGAAAAATCTGGCTTCAGGTTCTCAGCATGCAGTACCCTATATCTCTACTGAATAGTATCAGACAGCTTAGCCAAAATTTCCAAAGTTGCATGAGTGCAGCTTGGAAAGATGTCCTGTTTTGTATTATTGTCTTGGTTCTCATGAGTGATAGAGAATGCAAGGATAATACTCATCACCACAACACAAGGTGGAGACAACTCAGCACAGAGCTCTTCCCCGTTTCTCATGATAGATGAAGCTGTTGCTTAATTTTTCTAAACAAAAAAATCATTAAGAACCTCTTGTTACACTGCAGTTCAAAATCTGATGAGAACAGGAAGACAAATGCTTTGTTTTGAAAAGGGAAAGACCTTCATCTGGCATGTAGCTGACAGTTTATGAAGTAAAGATTTTGCTAGGGAAGTAATTGCATGTGTCATGCAGCGTTCTGTCTAGCCTAGTCTTGGTGGGTGAAACGACTTTGTTGAGTCAACTACAAAGTTTAAAATGAGACTCTACAAGCAAAGAAACAGCATGACACAAACTGTCCAAGGACAGATGCACTGATGAGACGGCAGTGCATCAGAGTGCAGTGATGACAGTAAATGAAAGTACTAATCATCTTCAGAAAGCATTGAGAAAAATCACATCCTACTGCAACATGAAAGAAGATTAGCCATTCATCAGCTTTAGGGTTCACATTTAGGACAGGCTATTCAAAGTATGAAGTAATCGGCGATACAGAGAGGTCACCTGGGCTATTTTGCTGTCAGTGGCATTGATGTGATAAATACTAAAATGTAAAGGTTCAGTGAGTAAGAATTACTGATGTCCAGTGGTAAAGATGTTAGTGATTAAATTAAAATGCCAAGCACTGTTGTGACTGGACAGTGGCCATCAGTGGCCAAAATTCTTTCCTCTGAGTGGAGGAAAGTAGCCTCAGGTGCAGTGGCTACAGGTAACTACAAAATTGTGTAAATTTTTTACTGTCTTTGTGCCTTTTAAGGCATTAGTTAACCTAAACAATGCTTTAGCACCTATCAAAAGCTCAGAGGGTTCTCACCTCATATACATGGCTGTTTGTCTATTCAGAGGCACTGTGGTAAAAAATGGTGGCACAAATATGGCAGCTGTCATGTATGTGGACCTACAGCAAGTAGACATAAATGGCTCAATAGAAACTCAGTTTTTAATTACATTAAATTTTTACATCACACACCTTTGATTTTGTTACACACTGCACTTTTATTCCCCTGGGGTCAACGGATGTAACGGTGCATCCAGATTGCATATCTGATTTAAAGAGGTAGTGCACCCTGAAATGTAGTACCTAATTGTGATGAAAACCAGCTATGCTGTTGATAAAGAGTCATTTTTTCATTTCTTTAAAAAAAACAGGATTTTGTGGGTCAAAATGACTCAAAACGCCCCCTACAGGGTAAAAGCAGGTTTTGTTTTTCATGAGCTGTACTTGAGCCATATTGGTGCTTTTCTACGTCACGAGAAAATTTAAAAAAAACCTATTGAAGCACTGCCTTCTAGTGGACAGGAGGACTAACAGCCTGAAAATGTCTTTTACTGGGCAGAAACTGTTTGCTGGAGTGGAACTAATGATTTTTGTGGCATCATACAGTGATAACTGATTGATACAAAAACCACCTGAGACAATAAAATATTTTGATGTCAACAGTTTATGACTTTGTTTACAAAATTTGTACACAAGTTTTCAAAAATCAACTATATTTGCATTGTTAAATATAAAAAAAGGATTTTTATACATTTGTGGTTTTCAAACAAAAAAGACTAACTTCTTATGACTGAAATTTGATGTTTTTTTTGTGTGATTTAAGGCCCAGTGTGTTAATACAGTTTGTTAAAATGAAAAATAAGTGAGGTTGCCCTGAAAAGAACCAAACAAGGCAGATAAACAGTTTTAAAGCTGAAATATATAAAATCAACAGAAGTCAACAACAACCAATTATACCTTAGACCACAGAGGGCTAAAGCAATTTACAGAAATATCAAAGCACCATTTTATTTTAACGGTAAGGATTAAATTTAGAGATTTATGAATTTGACCTTTTTTTTCCAATCCAAGTGCTGTTTAACAGAAACTTTTCTCTCTACTTCACTGTGCAAGGTTTTTCATTTAAAGTAAAACTTTCAGCTAGAAACAGAAGCACTTGCCCTGGAAATGTTTGTCTAGAGCTCTGAAGTCTATAGAAAACACATCTGACCACAAACAGCAGAACTGCAACAAACCTTCCTCAAAAAGGACAATTAACAACAGCTTTTCAGTCCAGTATTATTTATTAAAATCCATTATGTAGTAGGGGTTTGTCCTTAATTATACCACTGTTGTTAAAGGTTAAGTATGCGATGTAACATCAAAGTAAAGCAGTGAAATACTGCCTATTTTCCAAACAGCCCTGCTTATACAGCTGCAGACACGGTGCAACAAAAGAATCTATGACAATGAATCAATAAACATACTGAGCACTCTGTTAGGTAAGCATGTGTGACTCCAGAGAGACTGGTCTTTGTTTAACATTAGCATCAGAGTGACTTGTTTTATTATGCAACAGAAGACTGAGTCTACCAGTGTTGTGAATGGCATGATGGAGAGCTTACTGTGAAGAACAAACAACCATCAAATACTGCCATGATGGGTAATAAGTAAACTCCAGCATTGAAACTCACACATTATCAGAGCTTGCAGGAAATATTTAAACTAAACTATGTTGTCCATTTAAAAAGATTATCAACATGTAGCCACCAGAGTACCAAACTGCACATAATGGTACTAATATCCTGCAATACAGCAGCAAACAGCACATTAGCTGTGCAGTGTGAATATAAACAAAATTAGCAAGCTTTTCGTGGCTCTGAGTAATGGAAATGAGCTATCAGATCTAGTTAGCAGAGCAGAGTCAGTTTTCCCAGTAGCATTACTCCACATAAGCAAGCAGCAAACTTCACATCAGATCTAATTCTTTTAGCCCGTTTAATGTCCCTTCAATTTTTAAACAGAAGTTTTACAACTGTCTGCTTTAATACGTTTTCCACTCCAGGCCCCTCGCTGTGGGAGGTGGAGGTCATTGAGCCTGGTCAGTTCTCAGTGGTAGTGGAAGGGGGGAGCGTTTTCACAGCCAATGAAAATTATATTGTGCAGAACCCATTGGCCAATAACAAACCCACAGGGAAATGAACACACAAATCCATCCATCAAATTATCTCATGACCTCCAAGAGGGGTCCAGGAGGCCCAAAAGATTTGATAGAAACAGAGAAAGCACATGAGTAATAATCATTCTAAAGTTACCCTGGAGAACCTAAAAACCTTAAATACTCCTGGAAAAATGGCTCTCTGCTGGGAAGCAGGATTTAAAACTCAAACTGCCCGTGATAAAAATTAGGACTTCACAGAAACAAGTGTAAGACCACTGTTTTGGTTATCAATGCAACAGTTTTATTTAGCACAGATTTCCTCTTCTGGTCTACCTCCCAGTCTTCATCTTACACTCATAACTGGCTGTGTGGATTATTACTCAGCAGAATGAGTAGCTCTTTCTGACTTAGGTCCATAATTACAAATGCACTATTGATTTGTTGATTGATTTTCTACTCTCAGTTTAAGTGGCAGACACTGAGAAAGACTCAAAAATCATTTGTGTGCAAGACTGATGAGCTGGAATAAAACTGAACTTGTGCAAGTGCTCTGTTAGTGGAGATCATCTAAAGAGGTGTGAATGCTGTCATGCAAACCCTGGTGTGTAAAACATAAATGGGCTGATACTGCTTGAAAAATTAAGTCTTGGTCTGGTATTAACTAAAAAATGAAAACAGACCGGAAAAGATATAACCAGCATACCACCCTTGATTCAGATTCATGGAAGCTTTGCTGCTGTTACACTTCTATATTAGTCTAAGATCGACTCTTTGCTTGTAGAGCATCACCTTCGAATGCAACACAGGATCTCATCATGCTATTTTAAACGTGAATGTTTCAGGTTTTTCGTGAACTCTCAGCAAGTAAAAGAAATATCACCACATGGACCCAACTTATATCCAAGGAGACCATTTCTCCTGAATTACAGCATTTTCTAGGAAGACAAAGTTCTGTCAACAAAATACATCAGATAAGCTGTCCAATCATGGTTTGATCGAATCCATAGGTCTTTTATCAGGGATTTGTTGGTTTGTTGAAAAAAAAAAAATTGCAGTGTGAAAAGCAAAATGGATCAGAATTAATCTTTGCTTTGGTTGAGAAAAGGGTCCCACATGATATAAGAAACTTTATCTCTAAAACTAGATGCAGAGGTTGTGTGTTGTTTCTTTAAACATATCTTTTTAAATAATCTTACATAATAAAGACTAATTAAAATGATTAAATATAATTTTCTTATATGACATCCACCATCTACCAAAAACTATGCTTTAAAAAGAATTTCTTTTTAAGATCATGTGATAAGGAAATCATTGTCTTGAGGTCCCAATGTGTCTGCACCCACTATGTTTTTGCTATGCATAGTTTTGCAAACATACCCAACTGTCACAGTTGTCTGTTGTGTCTTTATGCTGCCAAAATTTGTAGGGCAGCATTAAATGTGAAGAAGACAGGAATCAGAGTAGACAAAGAGCTACTCTGTGGTAAAACTAAGAGTTGTAAATAATTAAGAGTTTCCAGTCTGTGCCCTCATCTGTGCGTCTTCAGTCTTTAAACTTTTTTCCACTGTCTCAAACCCCCCAACCCACCCACTTAAAGATCTCAACCAATTAGCAGTCAGTCTATATTGTAACTGAAGCTGGCCAACAACTTGCTGACTCCATACAAGCCTGCTCCCATAGCTTCAGAGCTGTTTTAATTCCATCAATCCCTCACTGTGCACAGGATGACAACTATTTACAATGAAACCAACAGACTACCATAACTATCTATGTCACTCACCAGTATCATGCTTGGTCCCCTTCGTGCAAGCAACGATAGCCCCCATGCTGGGCTGAGATGTCATCCCAGCCATGGAGTCAACCTGTGGAGAAACAGGTGCAAATATTGTCTGAAAACATTAAATTATTGGCAACGAATTTTAGTGAATTCATAGTACTGTAAATACAGAGAGAGGGTGAACTATTGCATAAATCTCTGTGCACGGATAAGCACATTTGTCCTAAATGGGCTCAAGCAGGTATGATGTAATGATTACTGAAGCAGAAAACATCTCTTTGTAAGAAACTGTTTGTACTTTCAAGAGCCTTTGTCTTCTCTACGATAAGTGTACATCATAATGCTTCATTTATTCCTACGCATGACTGTCAGTCTTCATTATGCAATGATGTATAAAAAGATTCACCCACTATAACTGTTACAGTGCATGAGACCAATCCACGATGGAAGCAAATGATCAGATCCTTGTCCGATACAATTGTACCAGGAGCTGAACAACACATCACAAAACTGCAGCCAATTGCTTGAATGAAACTGTCCATACTGGCAGCATGCATCAATAAACACAGTGAGGAAAATGTTCCCAGTTCCAGCCATCTTAGTTTGAGTGACGTTTCACAAATACAAACTGAACCAAATGGTAGAAACGCATTGTTCATCTTCTGTTTACTAGCACATGGACTCCAGACTTTTCCTTCTAAGAAAAAGTGTCTGGTACTGTTCACATCATAAATACTCACTGCCACATCTACAACATCAGCTCCAGCTTCAGCACAGGCCAACATGGCTGCCACACCAGCTCCAGCTGTGTCGTGTGTGTGCACATGGATGGGCACGTCTGGGAAACGGTCCCTCAAAGCCCCAACCAGAAGCTTGCTAGCCTCTGGCTTCAACAGGCCGGCCATATCCTGGTGAAAAGGACAAAGATTGATGTAGGCACTATTTTGACATACACTACCTGCCTTAAACACACCCAAGCAGATTTCTTTAGGTTTGTTTTTCCCCTCATTTCATTTAATGTAGATTCTATATGACTACATACACAAATCAGGGATATCACATGGGGCATATTTAATCAGCAGACAATGATCTATAAATAAATATAACTAAATTTAAAAAAACACCCAAAATGCTTAAAATATAGACCAGCTAACATGTTTTATACATCCTGCTGGAAATGGTGATTGTGTCTCTATGCAGCGGACTGTGCAGCAGTCACTAACATAACTAATAACACTTGTAAACATGGAACATTTTAGATAATCTTTGATGTTCTTTGCTTTGGCCCAACAAAAAACTGTAGCACCAGTTTTACCAGGTAAAAGAACTGGTTCCATTTAAGGTGACAGCTAGTTTTAAAACATCACTCTCCAAACCATTTTTAATGTAAGCACCCTGAACAGAAAATAAATCTTAATTGATCAACACAAACTGCTTAGATCTTTAGTTGCACTCCCAGATGTTTCATTACTCTTTACAGTTATACTTGCCCATTTCCTCTTATACCAGTACCTCATTAGTTATGCCAGCCTTTTATGTGACTGCCACTGCTGAGTGTGATGATTCACACTGCAGTAGAGTGGGAGTTTATCATTTTCTCATCTGAAATATTCTGTCATGCCTGAATGAAGAAATCATTTCTTTGTGAGCAATATATGTCAGTTCATTTAGATAAGAGGCTCAAATATATAAGTTATTACTCAGAACAAGCTGTGATTAGAACCTTCAAGAGTTTATTACTCTAAATACACACTGATATACATACATTTAGAGTGTATAAAAGGGTTTAATTCATTTTATATTGATGACTATAAGTATTGCTTTCTTGATCTATTTTGTTAGATAGTTACATTAAAAATCAATCCAAAAGAATTCAATAGAAAAATAAATTCAGTTGCAAATTTGTTTACAAAACCACATTCAGGCACCTCGACAAAGTTTAGCCAGTAGTTTGGACTCCACACACTGTCCGACACACATTACATCATAATGTTTCTGCTTGTTACTCTGGGTAGAAATGGACCTCTGGAATAAATCAGGCTTCTGCAGGCCGACCAAATTCTTGGAAATCTAAGTGGAAGTGAAAAGCTTTTAGAGCGATACCTGGATCCCAGGGGATATTTTTTATTTTCTCACCTTGATGCAGAGAATGTGGGTTCCAGCTTTGACAAGCTCATCTGCGAGTTTCACATAATAGTCCAGAGAATATTTCTGCCTCATTGGGTCAGAGACGTCGCCTGTGTATGAGATGGCAGCCTCAACTACGCCACCCGCTGATCCGGCAGCCTCCATACCCAGCAGCATGTTGGGAACGTAGTTCAGAGAATCAAACACACGGAAGATGTCCATGCCGTTCTCTTTGGCCACCTCGCAGAACCTGGAGGGAAGGACATTATATTAGTCAATCACCACCTACAGCTTTGCTTTTAAATCTGCAGTCAAATCAGGTAAGTGAGGCTGTCAAGAGCTACTGCAGCCTGGGAGATTATAACACGGTCTCTCTCTATGTCACAAGTACATAACGAGTAGTTGTCATGCACAGTGAGCTCCAGATAATAGCACACATGTGGGGTGGGATAAGCTGTTTATATCAATTTCCATATCACTGCTCATAAATATTGCTTTACCTGCCTAAATAGTGTTCCCACAATTTTCATGAAAAGAAAGCTTACGCAGCCTGCAGGAGCCCACAATCACTGGAGAGAAATGTGTACTCCACTCATTACTGAAGCTGCTCGAGGTACTGTAAATCCCAGTATCTTAATCAGGTTTTCACAACTGGGATGAGTGCTTACTGTAGTTGTGTTAATGTGAATACAATGTTTACAAATGCAGAGGTTTTGTTTTGGCAAATAAACAGACACATTGTGTGTCAGTCTGTTTATTTACGCCGCAAAAGGATTACCAGTCCTGCGTGTGTGTGTGTCCAGCATGTAATAATAGAGTACAATGCATGCATGTGCTGTCAAGTGAAAACTACTTGGCATCAAATCAAACACACAACACCATCTTGCATATCTTATTTAGAGCAGAAGAAATATTTATTCATCCGATTCAGGGAGTTTTTCTGTCAAAAGTTCATAACACAACTGAAAATTCTTGCAAGCCCAGATGAAGCCCTCAACCCTCTAGGCTGCTTGGATGTAAAATCTTAAAAATGTCCCATTTCTCACTGCAAAGAATGCTGTGCTGTGACCCTGTAAAATGCACTTTAAATCAATTAAATGAAATGGAATTACACTTTGATTTGATTTCGTTAATGAAGATGCAAAGGTTGCTCGGCTGCGAGCTGTCACACAGAAAACGTTGTGGGCGAAGGACTGACAGAGTGCAGGGAGGATGGAAAGGGAGCCAGGCAAACAGATCAAAGCCATTAATCACAATGATGTGCAAATTTTCAATGGAACTCCCCCTATGGGACGTAGGGTGAAGAGGGAGATGAAGAGCAGTGGGGGGTGGATTAAGGAAAGAGGTGTGTAATGTGGGGAGAGCAAAGGAAACACAAAAAAGGGGGTTATCGGTGCGGGCTAATTAATGACTTCGTGATAAGAGGGGTGGGGAGGGAAGAAAATGGAGGATAGGGAAGGTCTGTGTGTGTGATTCAGTGTGAAAGATGGAGGAGGGGACAGTTGCATTAATCACAAACTAGCCACTGCTAATTTATTTAAAGTTTGGGGAAATCACGGTATGAGTCTATGTGATGTCCTTATTCATGTATGTGTGTGTAACTAACTGCAGGTGTGTATGCTTGTGTGTATTAGTTATCCACATCACCAAGGTAGCTTGTGAATCCATTTGGAAAAAGAGCTGGAGGTGTGTGTTTGCATGTGTGTCAGCACTGGAGTATTTATGGCCCAAAGTGCATTACCAGCATACAGCTGCATGAGTGATGGGAACGTCAATGAGCATAATAAGTGGCAACAGGAACACACCAGACAAACTGACCTGATTAAATGTGTGAGAGTTGCGTGGTCTGCAGGTAGCCACGCTACGGCCTAACCATTTAGATACGTTTAGAAAGAAACAGCTGTATTGGAAAGCATCATGCAACATGTCAAACTTCTACTCCTCAGGTGGTGCAGCACTTGTAGAAATCTTTGACAAATAATTAGATAAGCCATTATCAATAAGCTGAGCTCCAAGCAGCTCTTACTGGTGACAAGATGTGATTTAGCATTGCAGACTAGCAAGAATTAGATCATGCTTCATAAAAACCACCAAAACACATCTCCCAAACCTCAAATAAAGTTATGCTAAAAGCATAATTCAATTCCACTTTATTTGTATTGTATAACATCATTTCAGGACACTTTAAATACTTCAATTTGAACTAATTCAGTGTCATCCAATCTGTATTGATCCAAGCCCATTTATAATAAATAATAACCCAGTTAAGGAAAACCAACAGATGTCACTGAATCTTGAATGAATCTTGAATCATTGAATGAGGAACAAATGAGGAATGAGGAATAAAAAAGGGTAACAATACAATGTGGGATGAATGGATTAGAGTGGAGGGTGGATGATAACCATCTCAGATATTCACATTTCTTAAAATTGATCTAAGCTTCATTTAACCAGGAAATAAAAACTTTTGGGCTTTAAACTCTCGTTTCAAAGAACTTTATGGACAAGACAGGCCGAAAAAACAAAAACAACAATAATTTAATTTTAATTTTGTTTCTTGAAGTAAGTTTTGCTTTCATCCAGATGAGCTTCTTCAGTACTGATGGAGCTGGTGTGTTTTTCAATTTTCCACACAAAATGCAAATATTTTTCCTTTGTGTTTTTTGAGAAAAAAAACAACAACACGCATTTACACAATAGCGGAATGAAAACTATGTCCGTGCAGGAGAAAACGCAAAAAGGACAGAAACTATGTAGTGCGCATGCCAGGCCTCCAGTGGGGAGTGAAATTTTGCAACGCCACACCCAGCTGTGCGCTGCATCCTCATAAGACCGCAAAACACATCAAGACACGTTACATGTCAACTGCTAGTGGGGCTTATAACCTCTACATCTTCCCAGACAGCATAAACACGATTACAGAAACAGGTTTTGCTTCTTAGACCAAATAAATTTAAAATATGTAGTGGCCTTAATAACATGACATGGAGGTCCGCCGTTGTTGTTGTGTTGCTTTTTGTGGGTTAAGCAGGGTTTGAGTGCAGAAGTGCAAGATGACGTTATAGATGTCATTGTTGCCAAAAGATTCCACTTCCAGTTTACACTGATGTGATTCGCCTTGAGAGAAAATTGCTAAACCTTAACAATTTTATCCGCCCAAAACTCTCTTACCGTGTAAACAAGAGGCCAAAACAAAACTGATATAATTAAGCTTTTGGGTTTTATTGTCTCAGCGTTGTGGTGTAAACAAGGCCTTAAGGACCTGACTCCACACGCTTGTGGATGCAGTTCAGAGCAGTGAGGACTGCAATAAGCTAAACACTGGGGGAAAAAGCAGCTACTCAACAGACTGACAGCTCAAATACAGGACAGTCAGCTGTGTTTCGCTTTACACACTGCGTTACATACTAGCCCGCGGATACAAACATGGCCGCTTTGAACGCGCAATATGGCTGATTCAGCAAAGAAAGGCAAGAAAACATTACTGGAGGACGAGCAGAAAAGACAGAAAAGGACAGAACAAGAGAAAAGACGAGATAAGACCGTCTTTTACTGGCTGGAGAGAGCTCATAGTACAGGTAGCATTAAAGAGGAATGCCGACTAAATCTGCCAAAATTCTGTAGTGCCTCTTTAATGATGAAAGACACACTTTTTAAAACAAGTGGTTTAAGCAAGGAGTGAAAGAGGCCATCTGTGTGAAAGTAGAGAAACTTTAACTTAACAGAGTAGGTGAGCTAAGACATCACCTTTTCCTCACCTACAAAAGCATCGTTTCAGCCATCTTAAGAGGACTGACAACACCTGTTCACACTTAGCCTGAAGTGCAACTATGAACGAAGATCACTAACAAAATTTCAGGTGGTGGTTTCACAGGCTACTTAGGTGAAATCTCCCATCATCTCCATCAGAACTGAAAAGTTATTCTGGATGCTGTGTTTAGGAGGTCTAAATAACAGTATTCTAACCAGCATTGGCACTGTGGTTACTATTAATAAAAGGTAACTCCAGTGGACTCTTAATACACAAAACAATATTTACATACACATTTTTTAAACATCAAATGTTTTACATTTACAATTTGCTATTACCACATCAATTTTAAGCCACACAAGGACAGAATGGTCAATCCTAACAATTACACATCTGATACCTACGACAGGTTCAGAGTTTGCTTCAATTTGTTTCATAAACAACTTTAGATTCAGGTAATTTACAGCTGACTTCAAACAGATAAGCTGACCTTGTTTCCCTGCTCCAGTACAGGTTTTAGGGATGTTTTAAAATACAGGCCCACTGATTTAAAATCAAAATGAATAAATCTTCACTGTAATAACGACTCAAATCATGAAAAGTAACTCCAAGTTTAGTTTTCTCTATTCAAAACGACACAACAACAAAAAAATACAAGGTTTCATTTGTTAGTAATATGTAACTGTAATACTAGTAATTCTGTCATTTTTGACACAGGATTGAAGAGACAGGTTACAAAATTTAAAGTTTCAATATACCAGTCTTGTGTGTGTAAAAAATGATAGGCTTCATTAGATTTTGCTGTACTGTTTTGTTGGGAGTAATTGTTTTATATTTATCTGTGTAATTATTCCTAGATGATAATTTCAATCAAGTCAAAAAAGGCCCAACTATATTCCACACACAATAAAAACCAAGAACCACCAATGTTGTTACCATGGAAACAACCCAGACAGAGGACATTTTCAGAATAACATGACAATAAGACATTTAAACAGATGGAGCAGCAGCTGGCTTTCAGAAAGTCTTCTTCAAACATACATTTTAAAAATAAATCAATTACAACCATTTAACACACTTAAGGAGAAAAGGGAAAATGATGGAGCTGCTAGTGTTGTGACTGGGTTTACTTAAATGACCAATTCTGTTGATGTGGAAGAAATAGAGACTATTCCACATACTCAAGGCTATGTGAATAATGTGTAATTTTCAATACAAAAACAGTGAAGCTACTGTGTACTATCTGACCTAAATTTACAGCTCGACTGTGTATTTGGGTATTTGTTATTAAATGAATGAAGATGGTGTGGATTTAGTGAGGAAAAAAAAAAGAAAAATGGCATTCATGTAAATCTCAATGATCTAGATATTTAAGTACCAAGTTAAGATGAAAAAAAAAGTTGGTTAAAATGCAACCATACTCACTTAAAGACGGCGTTATCAGGGTAGTTGGTGTAGCCCACAGCGTTAGCCCCTCTCAGGAGCATCTGGAAGGGGACATTTGGGATCAAAGCTCTCAGCTCTTGGAGCCTCTTCCACGGACATTCTGACAAGAATCGCATGGCCACGTCAAAGGTAGCACCTACGCAGACACACGAACAGAAACGGGGCTTTAGCTTTCATCTCCAGTGTCATCTGCCATCTCAATTTTGCGAATCAAAATATGACATTTCAAACTCTGGCTATCAGCAACACAGACGAACAGAAACACACCAGCTTCAACTTTCTCAGTTTATCTTAAAACTTTAATCATTTATTTTTGAAGGAACTTTTAAAATGCTTCAGCAGAAGTAGGGAAAAATCAAAACTAAAGGGGAAAAAAAAGATAGCGATCTCTCATTTCCCTTTGTGGGGGAGTAGATTAGCGATTCTCATACCCGTTTATCATATCAGCCAGAAATAGTGAAGCCTCCAGGGGTATTCTGCTGATCCAACACTATCATTAAATTTCATTTTCTGAGCACTCATGCATTTGGACACGGAAAAAACCAAGCATAACTGCTTTGTTCCCTACTTTTATGAGCAAGAGGGATGTCCTGGAAAAATCCCCTTCATAGGTCCCCCCCCCCCTTTCGTGATTTGGATTTTGGCCTACGTCAGTATCCCTTAAACCACTGGTTTTGAGCGGAAATGACTCCAAACAATCCTATCTGATGTTAAACATATTAGTATTGACGTTTCACTGCACGTGAGAGATCAAAACATAAAGCTGGGTGAGGAATTCATCTGGGGATGCAAATTCTATTCTAATAATTTGATAACGTGAATGAAGACTGACAGCTGGTCCCACAAGCTGGACATCAGGCACAGGTACTGCTTCCTTTTGGAAACATATTAAGCATTCAACCTGCTGTGAATAAGAGCTAAAATAAATTAGTGTTGTACTCATGATGGCCAGCATCAACAAGAAAAGGTTCTCATTTTGGGATTCATCGTTTCCTGGAGTAGGTGTAGCAAAAATACATGCGCACAGTTAAAGGTTATTTTGGAGACAAAAAAATGTTCTGTCATAATTTGCTCCACAGTTCTTTGTTTCCTCAAGATGTTGTAATAAAAATATTAAACATTTCTCACTATAGAGAGGGTTTGTGTAAAGTTATGTCCCAAACGCAAGTGACTTCACCACGAACTCAGTTTTTTTAATTATTTTCTCCATCATTAATATTCTTCTTTGTTCTTCTTTATTGGTAGAGCCCACCTCCATCTCTGTTGAGTCCGGACTCACATTTTTGTCTTTATTGCCTGAAATAAACAGCTCACAATCCTTCAAAACAAGTCAAATCACTCCAAGACACTCTTTGATGTCACAAGTGCTCGGGTAAACAAAACGCAGATGCAAAGACATTCACTTCCAATAACTGAGAATCAGAAAGTTTATCAGTTGATGAAACTGTGTCAATAAGACATGAGGAAGCATATAGCTCTATAATGTGACCCAGTTCATTTTACTGTATCTTCCATGGTGCAGAGAGGAACGCTATATCGGGAAGGGACTTAATCCTCAAAGGGCTTTCACAGGCTTAATCTCTTCAATGATTCATTCTGCCTCTAAGCAGCTGAAACATGTGAAAGCAATATTTCCTATCTAAGGCGAGTCAAGTGTTAAAGGGGGGGAAAAAAAGAAGCAAAGAAAATATATTTCTTGCACAGGGACAATGTGTCAGCGTGACAGCATTCAATATTCACATTCAAAATTCAGTCATCTCATTTTGGGTGATTTATTTGGGCTTCAAGTGATTCAAACATAGACCTGAAGAAAAAAGAAAAAAAAAAAATCTGATCACATTGTGATGAATGTGTATTATTTAAAGCCATCTTATCAGGATGGGAACAGTAGTTATTTCTCTTGTGGTAATTAAGTGATTCATGAGGGCCTGTTTAAATGTACTGATACGAGCTGTCACTGTGGGACAATGCGTGCGAGAGATGAACTTTTCACAACATGGTGCTCTAATTTGTGTTTAACAAACTAAATCAATACGAGGCGAGTGTTTTGCTGCCAAGTGGTGAATCTGAGAACATTGTGCTTTAAAAACAGGGTGAATTAACAGGTTTAACAGAAGATATATATATTCTTAAATTACAACTTTTTTTTTAAAAAAGATCAATTAGTTTTTAGTCTTGTGCACTGCAGTCTAAGACATAAAAACTGCCGAAAACTTTAACCCCTTATGCCAATGAAGCCATCTTCGCATGGTCATTAATCAAGTAAAAGATTTTAAATGATAATTGACCAAACTTAGTTTTACAGCTTTTTCATGGCCTGCTCCTAATAGTTGCTGAAAATGCGTTCAACAGACGGTAAGTGTGTTGTTTAGTTGTTAGACTATTAAAGGTTTTTCTTAAAGTCTTGCTCATGATTTTTAAGGCAGGTCTATTTAAACTGTACAGGAATGATAAAAGAAAAAAAAATTAATTATAGATTCATCTTGTAAAGAACGAAGCTGAAATGAAGTAAGACTGCAGACCTGGCAACACATCAACTCCAAGGGCAGCATAACAGAGCCAGCAGACAGTGTGTGGATTCATTTTAGGCAGAGTGACAAGGAACCACAAATATCTGCCTCATTATTATTTACCTGCTACTCTTACAGTCTTTTCCTGTAGATAGTTAGGTTAAATATGGTGTGCTGCGCTGATGCCTGTCTGCAGAACATACCTGGCATGAGAATGTAATTTTCACCTTTTAACCATTTAAATCCGATCAAGTAGTGCTGCTTTACTGCTCTGCTCATGCAATCCCGAGATATCCTGCATATCTCATGTTTCAAGGGAAAGCTCTGCTTCTCACCAGCTGGAAGTACATCGGTGGCGTGCATGGTTGAGAAATGACAGTAATTTGAATTATGCATGTTACTGTGTCGCCGACAACATGGTTGGATTTAAAGGGTTAATTATGGTAAAAAAAAACTTCAAAGTAACTAAAATATCTAATATGTGCATTTGGGATTTCACATCTAAGCAGTTTGCTCTGTTTTATTTGATCTGCTCTAAGATTGTACAGACAGACTCTTGGAACAAAACCGAATTTAATTCACTTGATTTATTTTAAACATTTATATTTGGCCCAGTGGTTACGGACACATTTTCTGTGATCTAACTAACTCAGACTGTAGATTTATTTCTGTTTCGCTCTGATTAAACTTGCTTTAGGAAGGAAGGTTTCACAGGTTCTGTATACAATCCATTGTAGCTTTAAGAGTTTAACTATGAGGTGGTGCTTTGTGTTTTGAATCAGTGGTATACAGGAATCACTGATGCCTCAAGAGGATCTACTAGCATATTACATTCCTCTTCTATATTTTACACAATCACATTAACTTTTAACTGAGAAAGACAAATGAACCTGATGCCCCTCAGCCCATAATATCAACCCTTTGCAGAATCATTATGTCGGGAGTTATTTACATTCCCTCAGCTTGGGTCTTACATCTGAATCAACTGATACACACTAGCTGCCGTATACACAGGAGAAGCACACATTCACTTTCCCCAACTTCTATATGAAGACAAAAGACTTTTTAAACGTCAAGAGCTTTCACTCACAAAATATTTCAAACCCCAACACCCACTGCAGGTCAAACATTGGCACTTTATAAAAGAGCTTTTAAAAGGAGACAAAGTAAAATGTATTCACTGTTCTCTTTGCGCTTTATCATAACTGGAGTCAGTAAGACAACAGATTATTGTGCAGTGTTTACTCAGAGCTTTAACTGCAGCAAATGTCTGCATAAAGAGTGTTGACC
Source organism: Melanotaenia boesemani (assembly GCF_017639745.1). Classification (NCBI taxonomy): domain Eukaryota; kingdom Metazoa; phylum Chordata; class Actinopteri; order Atheriniformes; family Melanotaeniidae; genus Melanotaenia; species Melanotaenia boesemani. The sequence continues at coordinate 16,503,136 of NC_055686.1, read as the reverse complement.
ACATTGTCAGTCAGCCCCTTGAATGATGTCATTTTCCTTAAATTCCCTGAGCCATTGCTGCAGTGATGCAGGATGCATTATCCTGCTAAAAGATACCACTGATATCTTGGTATTCTGTTGCCATAGAATACATGCTCTGTATTACAGTTCTAGTAGGTGAAATGAGCCAAAATAAGAGTAAAATTAGTGCAAGTCAGAACATAATTCAGGAAGTGTTTTTCCGCTTTCCAATGTGCATCTACTGCCATCTTTTCCCCAAAGAAACAAAACAAATGTGCAGTAATGCTGGTGCTTCATCAGATAAGGCCACCTTCTTCTTTTCTTCCATAGTTAAAAGTCCAGACACTCTCATGTTAATTGAGGGACTCAGGCTGAACATAAGCGAGCATTGGCACACTGCCCAGTCTGTGTCTTCATGACTATAGATACTTGATAACAGCTCGGACACGGGACACTGGTGACAACAGCACTGACAATGTTGTAATCAACACCTTATTTAAAATCTATATTTTTAAGATGCTGTGTAAAAGGTAAATTATGTGCAATGATTTGTAAATTTCATAACTCAATATTTTATTGACAACAAAATCTAGAAAACATATCCAATGTTGAAAGTTATCAATATGATGGCAGCAACAGATTTCTGAAGTTGAGACAGGGGCAACAAAAGGCTAGAAAAGTAAAGTACGTGGTTCTAAGTAGAAACAGCTGGAGCACTGTGTTGCAACTACTTATGTAAAGTGGCATCAGGTCAGCAACATGGCTGGCTATAAAAGTAAAAGAGTATTCAGCAAGACACTGCTTCTGCAAATTCCAGAACAATTTTAGAATAATGTGCCTCAAAGCAAAGTTGAGACTTTAAATTTTAAATTATTTACAGTGCTCAAGACTTAGAGAATCTGGAGATGTTACTGCTGTCAAATTCAAGATATTTTCCATAAAAACATAAAATGTCTCATTAAGTACTTGATTTTTTCTATCTTGTAATGTAAATAAAATAAGATTGCACATCATTGAATTCTGTTTTTATTTACATTTTTATCATAACGGCAGGATCGTCATAAATAAATCAGGTTGTATAGGATGTTAGAGCTGGATTTAAAAAAAATCTGATATCAGTGTTTTATAAATATAGTTATGAGAATGTCTTAAATATTTAAAAAAAAAATTTGTCACATAAATATCTGTCACTATATTAATATCGAATCAGATATAATCGAAATTTTTTTTAATTTCACTGTTGAACCAATTCAGGAAATTATTGGTGACATCCATCTGCATCGCATGTTACTGTAAAACAGCCGTGAACATTTTACAACAATCATATCTGGAAATATAGAATGACTTTCCACAAAATCAAATATTCAAAGCACTTCTCCCTTTCAGAACTAATTTATAAAGTATAATGAGACAAGCACAGCCATGGGGCTTCCCTGGCACCTATTCAACCATTTCCTCCCTGTGGACGTTTCCACAAGTTGTCACGGACTCTCTTCAAAGATATACTTTAATGCAACTGCTTCTACATGGCTTATATTAAGTCAGATCACCCATTTTTGGGTCAGTCTTATTGTAAAACACAATATTTATAGAGAAGAAAGCCAGAAAACATTTAAACCCTTTTATTAAAATAAAATATTAAAATATCAACTAAATTTCTGTTACTCTTTATCTATTAAAATAAAGAGTAGACCATTTTTTTCCTGAGATCTGCTAAACATGCTTACCCATATATACATATATATATATATATATATATATATATATATACACTACCGTTCAAAAGTTTCGGGTCACTTTGCCATGGGATTCAATAGGGATGTGACCCCAAACTTTTGAACGGTAGAAGTGTTTTGAGCACTTTTCTGGAGAGACCTTCTTCTGTGTTTTTATTATTTTTTTTTTTTACTTTGTTCTTTTGGTATCTAACTATGAGACAAGTATTGAAATAAAAGCTGAAACAAGGCATGTGTTGATTAGTTCTTATGTTTGTTCTTGTGATCCTCACCAGGGGCTTTCACACAGACATAGTTCTGGCACCGGCACTGAACCTCAGTGCTGTCTGGTGGACGCATGTTGCCAGACAACTTAATGCAGCGACATTCAGGATTTATTCTAACGCAGGGGTGTCAAACTCAAATACACAGTGGGTCAAAATGAAAAAATTTAAACAAGATGAGGGCCGGCCTGGTTCATTGTTTATCAAAAACTGTTTTAAAGTGACCTTACTGCACACACTGAACCTGGAACTAACAGAGCCTGTTAGATATTGCCTATAAAACAACATTAATCATTAAATAAATGACCAAAAAAAGTGTGTTCAAGTCTGTTGCATTTATGTCTTATGGCTCTATATGCATTTTTCCTTTTCAGAGTAATTTCCAGTGAAAACATTTTCTACAGGCAAACAGCCAAAAATAATTTCCTCATTTGGATCAAATCAAATTCCCTGTAATAGCAAGAAACAAAATGCAAAAAATGAAACTTCATTGAAGGTCAATTTTCTACAAGTAATTATATATGTATGTATGTTATAGTCATAGTGGAAGATATGGACGCTAAAACGGCTGCCAACCTGTGAAGCCACAATATGAATTTAGATTAGTAATTTTACCTCCACCATAAAATTGGGTTCATTTTTAACATTTTTTTTCTGACAGTTTCCCTTAAACACTTTAAAACTCTGGGGCCTGAAGGGTTAATAGCTCTTCTACTTTTGGAGACTTTGTTTCCTGTCCAGATGCACGTATCTGTAGTGTTGCTTCATTTCAAAGTGTCTTCTCACGTTCTATTCCTTTTTTACAGCCTCACTGTCTCCACACAGAAGACACACAGCTTTGTCCTTTACATCCACAAACATAACCTCTGTTGTTAACAGAGGGGTTGTTAACAAAGATGAGCAGCTCCGTCAGGCTGCTAGAGAATGAGCGAGGTATGTGCTTGCAGGTCGTGATTAACGCACCGATGTACTGACAGTGTATTGTGGGATATGTAGTATTATAGTGTGCATGCACTCAACAGGCCAGCTGTAATAGTGAGTAGATATGATCATGCAGGCCAAAAAATATTTCATTCACTAGCCGGATGTGACCCGTGGGCCTTCAGTTTGACAAGCGTTCTAAAGGAATTATTTCAGTGTTTGATGAACCTAAATTAGCTGATGAACTATGTCTTCATCTGAGGAAGACCAGGCAGGGAAAATGGTACTTTGTTGGACTGATTATTCAGTGTGGCTTTCTTCTTTTTTTTTTTATTTTATTTTACTGAAACAGCATGCATTACAGCACTTGTGTACACTGACAATATTGTTCTGGTTTCAGCTTTTTTGTTTTTCTTTTGTCTTTTTAACTGTATTGAAACATAACAGTGGTGTGGCGTTCAGGTGCATCCATCCATTTCCTGCTCATGACATAACAGCTCGTTATGGAAAACCACTATTTTTGGTGACCTTTTGACAAAGAGTTTTGAAGTTTCGAACCAACTTTATTTCAGTGTAAATGTGCCGGGCAGATGTTTGTTCTTCTTTATTGGTAGATTCAACCTCCATCTCTGTTGAGTCCGGACTCACATTCTTGTCTTTATTGCCTGAAATAAACAGCTCACAATCCTTCAAAACAAGTCACATCACTCCAAGACACTCTTTGATGTCACAAGTGCTCGGGTAAACAAAATGCAGATGCCAAGACATTCACTCACAAAGCTCCAGCAAAGAACTCAGATGAGAAACTTACTAACGAAAGTGCAGTCTGAGTCACAACTATTGCACTCTGCATTAGAGAGAAGTGTTCATAACTGGGCAGCACAAAAATAAACGTGTTTTCCATTCTGCACAAATTCTGAGTAACTGCATCTTCTACATGGACATCACTGGATTTCTCACATCCAAAAAAGTTTTAGTGATATATGGTTCTCTCTTATACACTAAAAGCAGGCCTCATTGCCTTAAGCTAGGAACGAACTCCATTAAACAAGGAAACTCACCTCCCCAGTTCTCCAGGCTGAAAAGGTTGCTGAAGTTGTGGCTGACGAATGGAGAGATCTTTTTCAGATCATGGGTTCGAACTCTGGTAGCCAGTAGTGACTGATGAGCATCCCTGAAAGTCGTATCCATTAGCAACAGACCTTGGTGGGCACGGATAGCCTTGGCAAATCCTTCAGGACCATCACGAAGTAACACGTCACGGAAACCTATGGGTGGGTCACCTAAAAGTGGCAGAGGAAGAAAGAAAACAAAGAAAAATTAATGCAAAAAAAAAAAAAAAATAACAAAAAAAAAAGGGTAAAAGGAAATGTGCTGTGGTTATAAACCATCTGAAACAACGTAGTTTGTAAGGAGTCAGAATAAGATACTGGAAAAAACCTGCAATCATGCATATGCATAAGAGCGTTCAAGTATGTTTTTCAAAAGATAGAAAGTCCGCTAATACTCCTTTATTTAATCAGTTTTAAACAGTATACTAACCTTGAGTGTTTGGCAAGATATATGCCAAACTAGTACAAGATAAACTGATGGCATTTACGATGCTAATTCAGACATCGCATTGGCAGAATTAGTATTCACTATACCATGTCCTTGTCATGTTCTCCTCGTCCTTCTAAGTTAAGAAGATCAGCTATAAAAGAATACAGACATATAAGCTCAGCAGCCAGCTATTAGACACACCACCCACTGACTTGTGAAAATAGGTTGCTCCTGCAAACAGTGACTCATATAGCCATGGTTTTCTAAATAAAGTAGGCAGCTACCATTTAGTGAACAGAGTGATCCAAGTTACTGAACTTGGTATGGTAAGACTGCCAGCTGAAGAGAAACCAGCTCCAGTATACTCCACACATCTACAATTATTTAGTCTGTGACTGTGTTTAATGTCCTAAAACTTCCAGCAATTAAAGGTGTGATTCCTTAGCAAACTTCAGTATGGTATATTCGGTCTTCATTACTGGAGGAGACAACGCAGGTAGACTACAGTAAAAGTAAAAGAGTACAGTAAAATAACCTGCCTTTTTAATTTGGTTAACATGTTACATTTCTGAAAAAAAATATTGGTCTTATAACTCCAAGGTTGTTGTACATGCTAACATATATCTTAGTTCAGTGTCTAGATATAACTAAAATCCAATTGGGTATATTATTGGGTATTTTAGGGCACAATAAAACCCACTTTAATTTCTCCAGATTCAGTGTGTTTTTTTTTTTTTTTTTTTTTTTTTTTTTTACCAAATTCTGTTTTATAGATTTTCCCCTGAATTTAGCTTCTTTTTTTTCAAGTGTGACCAACTTTTTTCCCAGAACAGTGTGTCTAATTATGTAATGGGTGTTAAAAAAAAAAAAAAAAAAAAAAAAAAAAAAAAAAAAAAAAAAAGTTGCTTGACAGGAAAGAAGGCATTTAACCCCCATCTAGCTTTTCTTGTTGATTTGGCTCAGGCAGTGTGGAAAACTCAGCCTGGTGGGGATACCAGATTACATCCACATATGAGCAAATTCCACAATATTCCACATTTTATTATTGATTCAATTTTTACTGTCAAATTCCACAATTCCATCCATGTTTATCACATTGTTCTAGTATTTGTATTGTCTCTGCATTCAAAATCCTCCGGGTATTTCCTTTGGTTCAACCTGCCTCTGTTTAATCAGTGCCCAAAATAGGGCTGGGCGATATGACCCAAATCTTATATCTCGATATTTTTTACCTGAATCACAATATACGATATATATCTCGATATATTCTTTTTTGTCAAGTAACCAAAGAGACAGTTCTAATTTACAGCCTTCAGTGCTAAAAACACTTTTATTAAGGATCAGCAGCACGTGTGCATTAAAACAGCTGACTGAAATTAAAGTAGTTTTATATCAAATTAAATGCTCCTAAAACAAACTAAATGAAAAATAGTTTTCAATGACCATAACAAAAATACAGCAGTGCAAAATGCAAAAGAAAAGATGCTTTTAACTCAAAACAAGCTATCTCGATATAAACGATATTCCCTCCTTTTATATTGCGCCTGATTAAGTCTCAATATATTTGAAAATCTCGATATATTGCCCAGCCCTAGCCTAAAAACAAACTTTAAAGCTCCAACATGTGACCTTAGGAAACCACCGACTGAACTTGAGCAACAGAATTTAATACCTAACAAACTGAGTGAAAACTAAATGTTAAACCCAACTTAGAGCTTCTCAAAAACCATGATTTTAATACCAACATTACATTACTCTATACTCACACAGTAAATGTTTCTGCTGTATTAAGATTTAAGATATCAAAGTACATTGAACCTCTAAACTTTAAAAAGACTTTTCCCTCCAAAAAGCACCATGATCCCCCTTCATCTTTCTCTCTTCTGCCATGCAAATACACAAAAGCATAACCTGAGGCGTTAACATATTGGAATCTGAATTTGGATCTATTTTTGCTGTGTTGTGTACAGTCATCAATCAATTAGACTAGTTAATGAGGTACTATCCGCCTGTTTAGATGTCCTCCAACTCTTCGTCCCCCATATCTGTGTAGCTGAATATTTGCTCAACCTCTTCTGAAAACAAATGATCTTTGCTTTGCAATTGTTTCTAAGGCTAATATGTATAAAAAGAATGATTCAAACAGATGCAGATATTTATTCACCAACATGCTCACAAAGACATGATCAGCTCACTGAAACATTAACTCCATGAACTCTGAAGTCCTGCTGGTGAAGCAAAAAGACATCCGAACGCATCAATAAATGTGTAAGACATGCAACAGAAAAACACACAAAAAATGATTAATTATCAAAGTCCTATTAGTCACATTCATGCAGTCTTAAACTTGCTACCAGACCACGTCCTGTCAAACTGTCTTCGCTGCTTCTGTGGTCAGAATGATATTCTAAGGGCAGTCTGAAAGAAATGAGAGGCGGTGTACTGGGACCCCAGTGCGTTTGAAAACAATGGCCTTTACATGTGACACTTTCCTGGAAATGGTGAGTGTTTGAATGGATTTGTGTGTATGGTCTATTGCGCCGAGGAGAAATAAAGTGGTAAAAAGACACAAGTCCCACATGGTTGCTGCGCTTGACAAGTGACCCACTTAGACATAAACATACCCTCTCATTTCCATCAAAAACCTTCCCAACTCCCACTACCCGGCTTTTCTGCACGCACTTCACTCTGTCTCTCAGACTCAGGTCACTTCATACCTCTTCCCTTTATAGTTTTTACTTATCTTTCACTCTCTCTACTCTGGAGCTCCACAATGCCACATCAGATGACCCGACAGAGGTAGCCACTGCTCATAGGTACCTGTTTAGCAGTTCTGCATAGAAAATCTTCGCCAGGCCTTTGCTCTGAGTTGCCACCCATTAAAATCCTTTTAAATCCGTTTTATCTTTGTGTTTTAGAACATTTCAACTGCACAATCCCAAGGGAACTGCAAACTGGGGCTTTATTAAGTCAGGTGCGCTAATTACAGCCTGTACATCTAAAAAGCACCCAGTTAGTGTATGTATCGCTAATTTTTTTAAAAAGATTTGAAGAGGAATCTCCGCAATCAGCCCAATGCTGTATGACAGACATGAAATCATGATTAAAACTAGCAGCACTCAAAGAGCACAGACCTGGATCCTGAAACGTTACTTATTCCATTTCGGAGATTTCTTCAAAGTTGAATGAAAATCCATCCATTACTTGTTTCTACTTGTTTATTTTTCTTAGAGTGATCACTGAATATAAGCAACATAAAATGGTAATCTAGTAGAGAATATTTAGTTGAAAAATATACAACACACTAAATATCATGAATGAGGAGTAAAGCTCCCAGGTTGTAAAAAGGATTTAATTCAGATTAGGTGGGAGGTTCAGGTAATTTGTTTTTAATCAAGACTTTGGCTGACTTGAAATAATTTCACTCAAAACAACAGAGTTTTTACAGGCATAAAGTCCACAGCTCTCATGAAAGGTGTGGACTTCTGTCTGTATCACTGCCTGGTGAGAATTTCACTAACAGGAAATTGGTTTGTGAATCAGTTTTCAAACCATACCCAAACGTGTGTATGTACTTTATCATTTGTCTTCGGGGAGGGATGGACGCCGTCTTTACTTTTCATTGATGCACATGAAAGCTGCATTAACTAAATCTCATAACTGCTGCTTCCTCACAAGCAAAGAAATAAGAGTGTTTGTGGAGAGTTACGTTTTTAAGAAAACCTTCAGGTTTTAGGAGGCTTATAAACGAAGTTTAAAAGTTCTATTAAAAGTGCAGCTTTTGGTCTGAATGGGTTAACGGTGGCAATCCACACCAGCACCTCTCCTCCACACCGCTGTGATTCAGCCTTCTTTAATTTATTTCTCAGCAGCTGACACCTTGCACTTCTAGACACTCCAAGTAGGTTACAGCTCTGGGATACGGTGGAACGGGAGGATAATGGGCTCTTGGTAGCATTATGTTTAATTTTTCTAAAGTCTTTTGAGTTACTTACAGCTTCTTCATGATAAACATATTATATTCATTCATTTATCTATAGTGCTTAGTCCAATTAAGGGTTGTGGGGAAGCTGGAACCAAACCCAGCATTTAACAGGCGAGAGGCAGGGTACACAGTGGACAGGTCAGCAGTCCATCACAGGGCCAACAAAGAGAGAAAAACAACCATTCACACTCACACTCACTCCTGGGGAGAATTTAGAGTGACCAATTAACCCAACATACATCCAAACACACATACACATGCACTCACACACACCTTTTGGCCAATTCAACCCAAGTAATGATACTGCATCACAATTATGGCAAATTTTTTAATTGCTTAAACACAAATCATCTGAAAAGAATTCAGAGTTTAATATGTATTCAAATTATGTAGCCATTGTAATTTAATAATATATTTATATGAAAAGTCAAGTGACTCAAAACATGATTTCTTTGTTTGGGAGAAATCTCAGCCTTGTGTTGGCACAATAAGTAGACTATTTTTTGAGTATCACCAACAAATGCTCAATATTTCTTGACCAATCAGTCCTTTAATTGTAAAGAAAGTCTTTCAGCTTGAATAAAAGTGCTGGAACAACACTGACCTTAGAGCAAGACAGTACACGTTTTTATTAAGGCTGTCAAAAATAAATTAGTTACCACCGTTAACACGTTATGTAAAATAATTTGCGTTAAAATTTGTAACGCATTTGCAGCATCGACCATTTATGACGGCCAGACATGGAGACATCCTATTAATTAACATCCTACATATTAATGAGGTTTGCTAGTAAAACGGTTGTAAAGTCTACTAGTCATCAGGCAGCCACACACACATCTAGGAAGACAGATCAGGTTCTGATATCTTTTGAAGAGTGAAACTGCAAAACGAGATATATTTTTGAACGTCTTTCTTTTATGTAATATTGAACTGATTATTACAACTAAATTGATCATCTAATGTAAAAAAGCAAAGAGAAACCTGAGTGAGCATTGGCTTGCTCTTTCTGTAGATACAACGGTGGTCACAAATGATGATTAATTTGTAAGCTGTGATTAATCTGATTAAAAATTTTAATCATCCCTACTTTTTATTATTAAAACACACACACACACAAAAAACAAAATAAAAAACAAGTGATGTAAATCTAAGAGTTGAATTGGAAACAGGTAAACTATCACATCCATCAAGAGTGTTGCCGAAAACTGGCATGCCTCACTCCCTGAGGAACTAAGGTAAAGACTGCCAGACATGAGGGCACTAGATGAAGGTTTCTACTGAGGTTACAGGAATGAGTGATATACCGTACTAAAGCATAAAGTAACTGCTAAAAGCATCTACAGAGAGCAATAAAAATGGCTGTAGAGTTCCCAGGACAAATACTGGCATTTATGTTTTATTACAGCTGAGTGATCCTAAAACCAAACAAGCCAAACACTGACCTTACTCTGTATTTGCAACTATGGCCAACTTTCTTTCCTCTCAGATGTGCATTTAAACAACCATAACCTGAGGCATAAACAACTGGCATTCTGAGTTTGGATCCATTTTTGCTTCGTTGTGTATAATCATCAATCAATTAGACTCGATAATGAGGTGCTATTTGCCTGTTTAGATGTCCTCCAGCCTTTCGTCTCTTTCTGTGAAATTGAATTTTTGCCCTTGACCTTTCTTGTTGTACCTAACCCCTGCAAACAAATTATATCTTCTGTAATGGTTTATGAGCCCAGTACAAGCTAAACAAATGACACACACACAATTGTAGCATCTGTGGTAGATTCCTGGTAGGATTAGGTTTATTTTTTCTCAAGTCTTCTGAGATACTTATAGACTCTTGTAGACTTTTTTCCCTGAAGAATCAGACAGTGATTTATTCTCCAAGTCCCTTCATTTCTTACTCAAATGCAGTCTCTTTATACTGCGTTTCTTGTTAACCACTTCTGCATTCCTTGACACATTTGTTTCAGCACAACAGAGAAGGTGGTGTGTTGCGGGACCACAGTGCCTAACCATACAATGGTTTCTGCATGTGACAGTTTCCAAGAAACAAGTGTTTGAAAGCATTTTTGTGCATCTTGCATGGTACCAAGAAAAAAAAAAGTAGTTTAAAGATACCAGTCCCATGTGGTTGCTGTGCTCAACAACTGACCCACTTACACAAACATATGCTCATTTACATTGAAAACCTCCCCAACTCCCCCATCCAGCTTCTCTGCATGCTTCTCTCTTCTAGTTCTCAGGCTGATGACATTTCATACTAGGGAAGAGCATTTTAGGCAGTTTTTTTAGTCGACTAGTCAGTCCTTTCAAAAACAATTACACGCTTAGCCGTGACGTCATCAATAATGAAATAAAAAACACTATCTCCAAAAGAATATTGTTAAATGTGTAAAATGTTATTTGTATAATGTGTGTGTACACCATACATTAGTGTTTATCTTATATTTTTATTATTCTCCAAAATGGATGTTGGTATTGAAGGGAGACGCTGGTATTGAACATGGGCTGGCTGCATTGCCAGGTGCCCACAGGACCGTTCAGCATAACCAGTTATTTTCCTCATATTTCCGTCTGGTCTTTTTGCTCCTGAATGGCAACATTTCTTTGAGGGTTTAGTAACTGCGCTGCTCTAGTCTGTTGCCTCCACTATCGGTGAAAAGAGCTGTTAAAACTTTGCTGCTTCTCCTCCAAACCGAGGTCGAGAGGTGAAGTGATTACTCCTGGGTGAAGCTGCAGCTACCCTTCAGGGTTAGCTCACTTCACTTTACCAAGCAGTGGTGAAGCAGACACAGGACACCACTGGAACTAGAACAGCTGTGTGGTATTTACTGATACATATTCACCACTAAATGGACAGTTTATCACAGGTAACTTTCTCTGCTCCTACTGCCCCACACTTTAACTCAGACCTGCTTGTGCATCAGAACAGCTGATATGATGTAAGTCTCTCCCTTCCCACCTCCCCCCATCAAGCTCAACCTTAAAAGGGAGCGGGCTGTTTTTTTTTTTTTTTAAAACAGCACCATAAACAGCTTCCACTCTCATGCACATTGACGCATAACACTAATCCAAACATTAAACAGTAGGCTTTTAAAAGAAGCCGTCAACTTAGTGCGCCACTACAATTAATCGCTTAGACAGTTAGTCATGCACATCCCTATTTCATACCTCTTTCCTTGACATTTTCCACCCATTTGACTGATGAACTGCACACCTTGCAGCTCCTCTCCTCCAAATGATCAGACAAGACTGAACTACAGCACTCAAAGCACATTAATTAGTTTCTTCGATGCATTGTGATGAAGAAAGATTTTATGTTGATTTAGACTCTACTGATGTTAAGAAGGAAATTGTATAAGTGAAGTGTCCTAACAGTCTTAGGGATGTCAATAACTTTAAATAAAAAAAAAAAAAATCCAATAGTTCATGCAGCTATCATTTCAGTATGTCCGTCTTGTAACAAACAAGGTTTGGGTCTGGCAGTGTGAGATTTTATGCTAATGGACAGCAAACATAAAAAAAGCAAAACCAAAGACACCACTATCAAAAGTTCTTTATGGAGCACATTCAGTAAACGTAAATGAGGGCCAATGCAACATCTGCCAGGTTATGCTAGCACACCACGAGTCTGCCATGGTGATACACAGTCGTTTGAAAGCGAAGCATCCAAGAGAAGGTCCATCAATGCTTACTAAAAATGGATGATGAAAGTTCTTGTCTGGTGATCTGGTGACATCTTTTTGGTTATTGGGAGAATAGTTTAACTATTTTTAGCAATTTGAACAGCATTTTTGTCATCCCTAAACAGCATGAACAAGATGGCCTAGCAACACAACCAACTGGTGGCACTAAAATATTTAGTAAATAACAGACACAATAAACTACATTATAGGCTTCCACCAAGGGGAGGATGTTAAAACACTGTTGTAGCTGTTGCTAACCTGAGGACCACCAGGCTGGGGTGCAACAGTACATCAATAAATCAACTAAATGATCAATCTGAAAGCCTTGATCCAGATTGAAAATATTGATCAAACATTGATGCAGTAATCATTTTAGGATGTGCCTAAGAGAACACATGTGGAGCTGTTTAACAACAGAAATGTCTTCTCGTATTTGATGTGGTAAATTTTAGTAAGAATGAAGTGATTTTGTTAAACCAGCATTTGATGTTGTCTCATTACAATCCTTGGCAAATCATAAGGTGGCTGAATTCGTGATAGACACACACTGAATCGTTAGCCATAGAATCAATATTGTATGGTGATCAAACTTGGGATTTACACCCCTGTCGTCAAGCAAGCTATCTTACAGCTTCCACTAAAAATGGAAAAGGTGAAGTAAATTACAAACCACTTTAAATTCTATTACCAAGGATTTGTATCCATCTGTTATCCGAGAACCAGGACGCCTTATCTTTCTTTAATTTTACCGACACACTGCTCCCCACACTCAATAACAAAGACTGAACTGAAGTCACGGAAACATTTAAGATAGCTGGTTGCATGACTAACATGGGATGCTACTACAATGCCACAGAATCTTATCACAGTGTAAAGGAACACTTTACCAAACATGACTGGCAGGTAAGGTCATGTGTTCCAGACTAAAGCAACAAATACATGTTTCTATTGCTCGTAGCAGATTAGAGGGAGATGTTATTAGAAATCTGTTTTTTGTTTAGTCATTATGGATCACTACAAACATTATGCTTTGGAGATACCCAGTATTCACATGGAGAGGAAAAAAAAATCATAAAAAAAAGATGCATCAGTCATTTTGTCATCACATTGCAGCCCTTGTAATTGAATCACAGCTCAAGTTTCCCATTTCAGAGTGAAAACTACTTTGTTCTGAGCCTACATCTGCCACCTAAAAACCCTAAAAAATGTGCTGTATCTCTGCATTTAGGAACATTCTGATTGCTTAAACTCAGCACTGTGACTGCCAATTAGTGTTTTATTAAAGTCAGGTGTGCCAGAACAGCCTCTGCTAAGCCTCTACGTGTTAACAGCAAGTAAACATCAGATGGAATATGAGAGCACCATTTATTGTATGCCTTCTCCATCCCCCCCAGGACAAAAAACCTTAAATAATTCACCGTAACTGCTCAAATACCACCTGGTCAAAAACTTTTGACTGGCAGCACTACTCAAAAACAGCTTTCATTTTCTTCCACATATGGAAGGTTTGAGAGCACAGTCTATAAAGAAAGTCTCTTTGGAATTTCTTCAGGTGTGTGTACAGCAGAGTATCTTCAGGTTTCAGAAAGCAGCATTTAAGACTTTTTATGAGCCCTTTTAAAGAAACCCAGCTGTGATGTTTGTACCTAAAAAACAATAAAACTGATAAAGCCACCAAAACCACAAACAAGCAGGGGGAAACAAAAGAGCATATTAAGGCATTAATTCGATCTGTATTGCCACATTGTCTTTTACTTTTTTTTACTTACCCCTCTCTGCTCATCCAATAAATGGAAATAGTGTATAATTGGGAGGAGGGGAATAATCTGTCATTTTTATTAGTCATTTTTCCTGGAGCTGGCTCAGAGGCATCTGGTGATTAACCTCTAGATGTCCTCCATTAAATAAATCCAGACAATAATTGGAACAAGGTGTACTTCTACACCATCGATGAACCACCAGCAATCAGCCTTCGGAGGGAACGTTTCAGACTACAAATCCTAATTAGAAAATAATGGCCTTCAAGTACAAAAAAAAGGTTCTGTCAGGACACCCTCGCCTTTTCTTTCAGGAATAGTTTCTATTCTTTTCTCTTCAGTGCAGTGACAATGCCTCAAAAGTGCTATTCTTATCATTTATCCTTCTTGCTCTTAATCTTTAGATGAGATATTTGGACATATGGCAATGTCATATTTGTTTTCCCTCTTCCTTTTATACCCACCTTCATCAATTCATCCATCATGTCTCCATGGCTGCCACTATGCGCACCTGACCTTTTTCTATATAGGGATAATACTCTGGCCAAGTCCGTTGTCATAACCCCCTCTTCTGTCCATGGCCCTGTCCCTCCCTCAACGCCTCTCTACACCGAGTGTGATAATACAGACCTAATCCTTCTCTTCTCTCAATCCCTCTGTGGAATGAAAGAAAGGATATAAGCACATTACAAATCTCATTACTAGGCTTTAGGTATGCCTCTGTGGGTGAATGTGCGGCATACAACTGCCTCATCAGCTGCATACAGTAGAAAAGTGGGGGTGTATATACAAAGGCCATCTACAAAGTGCCTGTTTAGTATGTTACACATCCATGCCAGTTTGTGTGTTTACTTTATTCCTGTTTGCTTTCCTGCAAGAACCTAGATGGGCAACAACAGCTTTCAACAAAATATTTGCATAAGCAACACAAGTGGTGTGTAAGGACAGAGAAACACACACTCATATGCAGACACAACAACGCTGCAGATTATTCTGTCTTATTCTACTCCACTGTGTTCCACTGAGCACGATTTTTAGATGTCAGATCTCATTAGTTATGCCTGATTATAATTCATATTATTCACATCATTTTGTTGCAAATTCATGTTTACAGGGCATGCAGGGGTGCTTGGTGAGGGAGAGCAGGGTGCTGATGAACATGTCAGATTGATACAGCTGACTATTTGTTGCTGTCAAAAGGGGCAGATGCTTGAATTCATGGCAGGTTGCACCACTAATAAAAAAACACAAGACAGCAGCAGGAAAGGAAAACTAACCTAAATAACCCTGTTGTTGCAGCATTATATTAGGGGGAGCCCCCCCGCCCAGTGGCAACCCCCACCCTCACAAGAAGGTCAAGATGATTTTATCCTCTCCTCTCTATATCACACACAGTGATACACCTCAGTGCCAAAAACCTAGGGGAAACGCTGAGCTGGTAAGAGGGAAAAGAAAACTTTACAGACTAAGTAGCTCATCAAAGAGCACAGCGTGGTCATTGGCCTTTCCTGCAAGACTACAGAGCTGTTGGTGCAGAGCAGGGCAGGAGGGGGAGAACTTTTGCCTCCACAAACAATGAGCTGTGCTCACAGCTCAGCAGAGCACTCTGGACTAAAACCCTTTTCCTCCCAGAGTGCCAAACTGAGTCATTCAGGAAGGCCTTTCTGCCTACAGCTATCAGACTGCTCGACAGCCCATTTGTCATTTGGTGAGCGCTTTTTATCCAAAGTGCCCTGTGGATCCACAAGTGTTTACATTTTTAGCTTTGGTGCCCATTGGAAAGTGAAGCCCCTTGCTATTGTAGAGCTTGGCTATATTAGTCCAAATATAGGAAATTCAATTGAGATGATACACTGTGCCACTATTAGTGCAACAGTCTAATGACAATGTCTTTTAACCCAACACTCTTCCTCCTTCTCACAGTTTTAATGAGGGCTGCACAACATGAGGAAACATATGACTTGCAGATACATAAACAAATATTTCAATATTCGGTGCTGATCTCAGGTGTATGATGAGGGCTGGATTCAACTTGTACACCTGTGTATGCTAATTAGCGGCAAAACATGCACAAAAGCTGAACTTCTTATTGGAGCACAACCCTCAGTAATGCATCTGTGCTTGTATTATTTCAAATCAAAGTGTTTTTGTTATATAGACATGACAATAATGATGCATTTTCAAATATATGATCGTAGATCTACTTTAATTATTGAAAGATTAAAAGGAGGACTTGTTAACAAATGGGCCTAAACTAAAACTACAGAGACATATAATTATTTCATTACTTAGGTTTCTAGACCGATTATTTAATAGATAATGTTGTGGTAAAAAAAAAAAAAGTATCCTGAGGAGTAAATGTATGGCAGAGGATGAACTACACATTGTGACCAGAAAGCATATCATCACATACCCATGGTGACAGGAGGGACCACAGGATCCGTGGAGGAGGGTTTTGCCTTGACTGGGATGGGTGTGGTCGGTCCATTCACCATTACATGACCTGAATACCAGAGCAATGACAGAGAACACAGGTTACGCCAACATACTTTAAAAGAAAAAGTTAACTGTTATAAAATGCAGAATCTGGGCCATTTTAAATTATGATTCCTCTTTGCATACTAATCCATGTCCAAGTCAAAGATATTTCATACATTAAATGTTGAAGATTCTTTTTTTAGCACCCAAGGCTTGCTGGAAGACATTTTATTTGTAAGATTTATCTAAGATTTCGTCCTCCCCTCTTGCATAAACTAATCCCTCATCCCAAAGTATCAACAACTCTTCAAAGCTAAGTTATTACATCTTCCATCTCTGAAGCCACAAAAGCAATCATGAAGTGACGGCTCTGTTTCAGATGTTATTGACCTTAAACTTCTGCTTACACCTGGTTTTATGCTGCAATATAACATTTTAAACTGATAACAGTGAATTTACAATCAAATATGAAAGTGTAAGAAAACATATGACGTTATTGTTTGATCCTTTAGTTTACAAACTGACCGAGGTAGTGCAGGAGTTTCTGGGCTCGGTTCTGAGTGGGTTTGAGGTTGAACAGTTCCGGGTTTTCATCAATGAACTGGGTGTCCACGGTGGAGTGCAGGAACTGATTGTTGGAAAAAACATTCTGGAGGAACGGGATGTTTGTCTACAGAGAGAAGAGCAAACAAGAACAAGAGACTTCATTTAGTTTTCTTTACAAGCCCTTTGTAAGAGATGTTTATTTAAAAAAATTCTTAAACTGTTAAATCTAAACACACCAAGCAAATCATTTAGATCAGAGTCATATTCTGCACTTCTACCAGATGAAAGAAACTGGATTTATTTGACAAAACGTCTTTACTGAGACTGACATTAAAGCATACAAAGCGCTTTGAACCTACACAATGAAAATAACCTCTCAAACAACGAACTTACATGCAAACCGTCTCAGTCTCAACAAATATTGTGCACAACAGAGAACACAGAGCAAATCAGCTGCTGAAAGTAATTATATTTCATTTCTAGTTAGTAGTTCGCTCTCCGAGAAGGAGTTATACCAATTAAAGAGAGGGAGAATGAATAAATGGGTGAAGCAGAATAGAGAGAGAGTAAAGATTTGTAATAGTTAATTTCATTACTTGCTTTGTTGCCGATACACCTCCCCTCCCTCCCACTGTTATAAGTTGTCTCAACAATGTGTTACGAATGCAATTAATTACTGTTAGTGGTGACAAGTGGGAAGCAAAGTGACAGAAAATAGCAGGTGAGAGATTAGAAAGAAAAAAAAAAAAAAACACAGAATCTGCTCTTATGTTTTTGAGTAGCTTTAAACCTGTTTATTACAGCAAAATGTCACCATGGAAGGGGTCAGGGTAGAAAAAGTGTCTGTATACATGACTTGATGTTGGAGTCTTAAGCAACGTTTGAAAAGAAAGAAAACCCTTTCACTCACACACCAAGAGAGAAACTACATCCCAGAGGACTAGCTGGATGGTGGATAAAAACCAGCAACTAATTTCAGAAAGTTTCTCTACTGCTACAGAGTTAATGGATGGTTTTCTCTGTCACAAACACACAGATACACCTTGGTGGACAAAAAATAAATAAATAAATACTGGACAGTTTTTACAATTATAATTTAGGTGTTTAGCTGGCAGTCAAACCCAAGCTGACCTGAAATTACTGCACCAGTCATTCAGGAATCCCATAAATGGTAGAAGTAGGCTGGGAAATACACAAGCCACACAGACCTCATTACACTACCAATACTGAGAGAGGGGGGTGTGGAGATATGTGTGGGAAAAATAAGCATATGCCACTCATGTCAATAAATTGTACATTTGCAATTAAAGGCAAGTTAATAAAATCAGTAAGTCATTACACTGCATTTCTTCATATATTAACCATGCTTTAATTAGACATGGTAACAGGATTTACGTGATGCAGATTTGTATCAGGAACATGCCTTCCCTCTGAAGTCCATCTCCATCAGCATAAATCTAGATAAACACTGGTTTCCCTTGTTAAAGCTTGTACATTACACTTAGGTGAGAATGATTCACTGACTTGGACTGTCAACAGAAACAGTTTGAAATAAAAAGCTTTGACAAGAACTCAAAGTTACACAGAGCATCACCCTGCACACCTTTCATCAACCCAACAGTCCACACATCCAAAAATGTTGACGCTGCAAATCTATCACATTTGATTCGCTGATCATGGGCACCACAACACAGCCTTAACACTACATGGATCTGCTTCAAACTGACTATGTGCTATTGTTGCACATACAAAGGGACAGTATGTGCAAGAATAGCCAGATACAGGAGGATTTTCTTTTCCAGTCTGTATTTGGGGCATTTATTTGATCACCTACAAGAGAAGTCTAACAGAGCCCCAGAGTTCTTACATAAATTTTGTTAATATCTAAATGGTTAATTGGACACTCTAAATTCTCCGTAGGAGTGAGTGTGTGTGTGAATGGTTGTTTGTCTCTATCTGTGTTGGCCCTGCGACAGACTGGTGACCTGTCCAGGGTGTACCCTGCCTCTCACCTGTTAAAATGCTGGGATAGGCTCCAGCTCACCCGCGACCCGAAATGGAATAAGCGGTCAAGATAATGGATGGAATATCTAAATGAAATGGAGGGAAAACCCTAAATGTCTTGCTAGATAATCATATTCCCAGCAAGGGATGAGAAGTTTTCATTTCTGGGATACTGTATATGGGCATAAACACAAAATGAGACTATATTCTCAGCCAGTTGCCACAGAGCAGGAGGGGGAAAAAGGAGAAAAAGAAAGCTGTGTATGTGTGTGTGTATATATATATATATATATATATATATATATATATATACACACGTATATATAAAAGCCCACTGCTGCATCTGAACTGACTTCAAAAACCCATGGCCATTTTCTTTTGCATTTATAGTATATGTCTGCAATAACTTAATATGATACACTGCTGCCTCACATACATGTCTCCAAGCAGCTGTGTGAAATAGTTTGCAGTGCATTTCCACTGGAACAAAATATAAGGTTTTACTTCAGGACAAAAGAAAAGAAGCCATAGCGGAGCAGCACTTATATTAGACAGAAATTGAAGAAATTAGGGAATATGAAATCAGTTTTTTTTTCTCTCAATACCGGAGATTCTTCTTCCAATTTCAGCAGGCTAAAAGAAATCTTTCCTCTAATGATCCTTTTAGTCATTAACTTCTGTCATTTGGTAACTTGTGTTTTTGATCTGCTATTTGAAAAGTGGCAGATCCCTTTGCGAGTGCTTTTCATTTAACAGGGATGAAGTGCTCATTTTCTTTTAGGGATCAGTGGGTGGTGGTCTTCTAGTCCTTCAAACAGGCTAATTTGAATTTAGATGGCCCTTACTCTCCTAAAGAAAAGGGACATCTTTTCCCTCCAAAACAGAAGTGATTTGTGGTGAGATGACATGTTTGCACTGAAACCTAATAACTAGTGTTTGACTGTAAACATTTTGAACTACACCAGAAAAACAATACTGTCAAATATTAACAACAACAACAAAAAAAAAGTATTTGCTGCTTTGTAGGAGTACCTGAGGGCATGTTTATGTTTCACCTGTGTAAGTTTGAAATTTCAGAAATTTCTCTTTGATGTCCTTTTCATCTATAATTTATATCTGTAAACAAACTTAATGAGCATGGGGGGGGGGGGGGCAATCAAAAGATATAAATAAAATAGGACTGTGGTAAGGCAGAGACATTGGATGAGAGACAAAACAGTCGTTCTTCATTAAAGACTTAGAAATAATGGAAAAGGAGAATTGAGACACTATTAATACATGGAGGTTTGTGCTTTTCCCCTGCTGTATCAGATCAATGTGTTCATTAGCAGGCTGCTCTGTCTGCCTTTGGCGATCACACAAACTAACACACACACAACACCATCCCTTCACCGTTTTGCGTTTCCCTTAATGATCTGCAAAACACACATTTTGATTCTCCTTTCCTGTCACTCAGTATCTCTTGTTATTTTTCCATCAGTCTTTATGCTGCTCTCAGTCATGTCACACAAACACTCCAAGGGCCTTCTCTGATTTGGATGCCATGACACAAGCACTTGGCTACAGCTCTAAGAGCTTCGCTCGCAGCATGCAAAACACATAGGCACACTTTTTTTTTTCATATTATGAACTGAAGCACAGACACACATGCATTCAATAGGTCTTACATAGTTTTTCATGAGGAGCTGAAAACATCCAGATGTTTGTTAATGCTTGCACAGGCCCTCGCTGTCAAACACTTGCAGACAATACCCAAAAAGGAACAATTTTTACATAGCCTCAGAAATCACTGCCTCATGGTGGCGCAAGCTCGTAAACTTTAGGTAACTTTCTTTTTCTTTTACAAAGCCGCCCAAAAAATAAAACATAAACAAATAACGCCACCTGGTAGTTTCCTTCCACACTTTTGTCCTCACAGGACTGTTCATCACCAAGGTCTGCTTTATTGCCACTTTGCTTACAGCTGGTCGTTATCACTCTTGTTGCAATCAGCTTTACTGGTGACTGCTAATGCAACGCTGTGAGCGAAATACTGATATCCTGGTGTGTTGACTCAACTGCAAATATCAACAATTATTCCACCATAGTGGATGCTAGTTTCAGTATTCTACATATAATTTACTGAAAATAGTCTTACAAAAAATATTCAAGCAGACAGCAGCACTTCTTTGGAATAATTTGTTTCCAAAGGTTATCCAAAAGTCCAAAATGTGAATATAAACAGAATTTACATCTGATACTAAAATGCAGTCTGGATATCTCGAAGATGAAAAAACACATTGCTTGGTATTTTATGTCTGCTTGTCTTGTCAGTCTGTCTGCACTGGAAGTGGATGTCATCTTTCATAGCAGCTGCAAAGATAGCATGATGAGAGAGGGGAAAAGGCAGGTGTTACCATGCTGCTGTCCAGACAGCTGCTTATTTATGTAACATTAATATATAAAAGGTCAGAAATAGAACAGGATAAAAGAGACAAAGGATCTTGTTTATAACTTCTATATATAAAATAGGGTTCTTATATTTAAAATAGGGTAAAGGTAGCTTTGCAGATTGAATGAACTTCACATCTATGTTTCTCCTAATCAAGATATAAAATAATGTTTTCCAAAGCTGCACACATCCTACAGGTTTACCCTTGCTATGACCGAATCAATATGAACATGTTAAACGTTTCACATTCAGGCTTGAAGCCCACTAACGCATTTTTCATCTGAAAATAATCTGGCAAAACAACATGTTCTGTGGTGCAATTCAAGGTCAAGGCCTCAGTCAAATTATGTCAATGTACAGCTGGGCCACAGCTTTCTGTAAAAGCAAAAGGTGGAGTGGGAGTAAACAGTAGAAGGAATGCTCGAGATCCAACACAGCAGCCAATAAACTTTCAACAGGAATATCGGCTGCCTCTGGCTTTCCAGTCCACCATGCTGAGTAAAGATATTGCTTCTTTTGTAAAGGTACCAAAAGATAGATTACAACAATCATTTATGTCCATTACATATGGTTAGAAACGGATCTGATAAACTTGACATGTTTTATACATGTAGCCAGTATGACTATAAATTCCAGGCTGTGATGTGCTGCTTTTTCTGTGCTACATCCCCTTTGGTACTGTCATGATAACAGCTGGATGACGGATCATACAAACAATGCCCCTGCTGAACAAATCAATTAGATTTTCATTAGTGTTGGAATCCAGAGCTGGCCCTTGGCAGAGGCCACATAGGCGGCTGCCTAGGGCACTACACGCTGGAGGGGGGATGCTGCTTAGAGACGTAAAGAAGGAGAAAAAAGAAAAAAACAGCCGACTGGCAAGCTTCCTTTGTGCTCTCTCTTGGAAATAAAGAAGAAAATATTAGCAATACCCACCACCCTTCGTTGTCTCATTGTTTGATTGACCTGGCTCCATGTGCTACAAGAGAGGCGGGGGGACTAGTTATAGTAGGGCTCATCCTAGATGGAGGTTAATATTGACAGACAACAACTCATCCAAGCGCTCAGGAATTGCTTTCAGAAAGTTTAGAAAAGAAAACTGGAAGAAAAGACGTTCTAGTATTGAGGTATGTGGTTTTATCCAACATTAAAAATGACGTTTAATTTTTAATCTGTACCAGCTAGAGGCTACATAAGCTGAAATAAAGCAGAGGTTCCACATAATGATGCTGTAGATCATTGATCTCAAATACCTGGGCCAATTGAGGCCTGCATTTAATTTGGCACATTTTACTTCTGTATTCCTGTTAGACCCATTAAAACATTTTGGTGCCATTCTGTTTTTTTAAACAGTTGCAACAAAAAGTTGTAATGTTATTTAGCTATTGGTGGCTATTGGTTATTTTAACAAAAATAGACCATAAAGTGCCACATTCTCTATACTGAGCTGTTCACATTATATAAAGAATGACTTAAAAAGTATTACTAATTCAGTGTATTAATATAGCTAAATGTATTATCAAACCACTACAAATTAGCATGTTAACAGACTATGGAAAGGTTTGTCACACAGGTTTGCTGGGAAGAGAAAGCCATCTTGTAAGGAATTTTCTCCCAATACATTTGTTTAGATCATTGTTAAGTGGTTAGATTTGTTTAGTTATAAAAGTGTCAAATCCTGTCTTGTTTGGAAAAATGTAAAAAGTTCAATTGTCTAAACATTTCAATTTATATGAATTTTTACATGGTTGTTTATGTTTAAAAATGATTAATTTAAATGTATTTAGGGTGTGTTACCTATAACTGTGTTTGTGTAGGAAAATTTTATAAGACTGAGACTTTGTACTGGCCAATATTCAATCATGAATTACTCTGATTGCTATTTGCACAGAAATATCTTGTTAGGAAACTCTATAATGAAGGTGTAAAGTATCAGTCATTTTCAACTCAAAAATCAAAATGGCAGTGCTTCCACTTGCATCCTGACTTTGTGCTTGTTTTCAGATCCAAATGCTCAGCAGCAGAGCCAGAAATGCACACTAGAGCTCACCTGAATCCACCTCAAATATTTCTTAAAACTAAAACTTGTGTTTCCATCCCTGGCATCGTCTATAATCTTCAATTACAATACTGAACAAGACTAAGGACTGACATAGCAGATAAATTATCATGTGAACTAGACTTTTCCAGTGAGCAACACTTTATAAAGGCATTATTTTTCCATTTATAGTCCACAAAGCGTACTATAATACCTACAGAAAAAGAATGATTGTGTTCAGTTTTAGTAGTTGAACAGAGTTGTTTTAAGATAAAAACCGTGAACCTTCAGATTTTCAGATTTCTTTAAGAGACATGCTCAGTATTACAAATACACAACACAGATCTCTGTCCTCACCCCACAAATACACTGCCTCCATGCTCTCTCAGTGATTAGGAATTGAATAGGGGAGCTGTCAGGTCATCCTTCTTTTCTCTACTCTGCCTCCCTATCCCCATCCGTCATACCTTAACCACTGGCCAGGACACAAACAAGCTCAACACACGCGCTGCACGAGAAGTGAATGTGCGCACAAACATGTAGGAAAGCTCTCTCACAAACACAGATCAGATACAAGTATATTCAGGCAAAGAAGACATATACAAACTAAATGTGTACATATACTATCAGACTGGCTTCTAAAGACATATTTACACTCATTCTTGTAACCTGAGCCTGGCCACAAATAGTCTCAGTCTTATGTTTTCTTGGCCCACCTTTACGTTTGATTCTTGCATGCATTGGAAGTGTCATTGCTTCAATAAGCTTATGCAATGTCGTCCCATTTTCTATCCATAGCTGTATTGATTTTTTGCCAGGGGACCTGCTATCGATTGATAGGAGAGTTGAATGACACTGTAAAGTCTTCTCCAGCACGTCCCAAAAAAACGCTCAGTGGGGTTAAGGTAGAAAATCCATGTGTGACAATGATGTCTTGTACTCCCTGCAGCACATCAACAATACCAGTAGATTATTTTTTACCCCTCTTGAAAAATGTTAACCCATCAGAAGAAAAAGAAGTTATAAATATGTAAAATAATGGCCATTCAGGTTCTCAGCTTAGTTTTTGGGGGAAACATAATGTTGCTAAGTCTAGACATGATCAACTGAAGCAAACACTGACTCCACTGGCTTTCACAGTAGGCACAATGGGTGCAGCCCTTTATCCACCACTCTTCTTACATGATGCTCCATCACTCTGGGGACAGGGTAAATCTGGACTCAGCCCACATTCCCCTTTTTCACTGCTCCAGAGTCAGATTTTTATGCTTAAAGATTTCTCTTTTTCCCCCCCTCCAATTAGCCTCACTGATAAATGGGTTTCTGGAGGCTGCTCATCTGTTTAGTCCCCAAACCTTGAGTTCTAATATTTTAAGTGTGGAAGTGCTCTTACTTTCAACATTAACACTATTAAACATTTTCACTGCTCGATTGTTGATTTTATATTTGATGCCTTATTTATTATATTTTTTTAATGGTTATGGGATGTTTGATGAAGATGAGGTTCATAAATATCCTTCCATGTTTTAAAAATGAGTCAAGCAGCTCTTAACCCAGTTTTGGTAGTTTTAGAAATGCCAACTAATTTTGTGTTCCTGAAACAGCAAAACATTTTCACAACCACAGGATTTATCTTCTAACATTATTGTTAAGGGAATAAGAGCCTCTCACTGCAACATTTCGCATTAAATCAACTGTTTGTGCCTGAAATGTATTAATTACTTCAGCACTTTTCCAGTGGGAGGTTCTTACTGCTTAATCAGGTAAATTAGACTTATGTTTGGTCAGGCAGTGTACAGGCAACTGTTTATGCTGGTTGTGCTCAGGAAGAACTGAGCGAGTTAGCACAGATCAGTCTGTGCTGATCAAATAACTATGATCGCGTTTCCTCTTTAGCTAAAAGGTCACACCTTAACTCTTTATCTCATATTTTACTTACCTTCTTGCTAGAAGTAAAAGATGAGGGTGTGACCCACAAACCAACCTCATCCAATTCCACTGGTCTTTGCAACCCTATATTTCCGCTTTTAAACAGTTTCTAACGGTAAACAACAACTACAACAAAAAAAAAATCCCCATAGAGGCCCTAGGATATGTGATCTCTCATGGTACAGACTCCGTACACATCTCCTATGACTGGGCCACATTACTTAGATAACACATGATGTGACTACTTCATGGCTGCATCTATAAATTAAATCTGGAACCTGTGTTTGACATTTGCCATGAAGCCCCTCAGTTAAACATCTGGTTGGAGATCTTTCCAAAAATAACTAATTACATCTCCATGACAAAGCAATTTTAAGCTGGGGGAAGATATATGTTCATTGTAAATAAGGTCATACTTATAGGGTAGCAAACACAATAAAGGTAAACATGAAATAACAGAAACCCATTCCAGGAAAATCTGTCCTGCATGTCTTTACTCATTTAGCTGAGGTTGTCTGAGACCCACCCTGTGTGAATGCAGCTATAACAGCCTACTGACTTTAAAAACTCATCTTAACTGAATTATGTTAACAAAGAGGTTAGAAAGTATACTACTACTACTGCTAGTAGTAATAATAATAATAATAATAATGCGAACAAATAATCATTAGCAAGTCAACCACAATCAATCTGTCCGGTTAGGAAGTTACAGTGATTCTGAATCGCTTTCACCTGCTGCTGTAAAAATGGAAGAGACAATAGGTGGAAATGAGAGGTAATGGAATAGGTCTACAGGTGGTGGTCTACATCCTTTCTGGCTAATTTTTGGTCATGTTTGCATTTTGCCAGTTTCCTCACCACTAGAGGTAACAGGAGGCGTGTCTGCAACCCACAGAAGTTGCTCAGGTAGAGCAGCTAATCCAGGATGGAACATCAATGTACGCAAGAAGGTTTGCTGTGTCTCCGAGCACGGTGTGGAGAGTATGGAGGAGATACCAGGAGACAAGTCAGTTTACTAGGAGACATGGAGGGGGCTGTAGGAGGACATCAACCGAACAGTGGGACCGATATCTGCTACTTTGTGCAAAGAGGAACAGGAGGAGCACTGCCAGAGCCCTACAAAGTGACCTCCAGAAGGCCACTAATGTGCATGTTTCTGCTCAAACAGTCAGAAACAGACCTCATGAGGATGATATGAGGGCCAGACGTCCACAAGTGGGGCCTGTGCTCACAGCCCAGTATTTTCCAGAGAACACCATGATTGGTGCCAATTCACCATTGGTGCCTCATGATCTTCACGGCAGGTTCACATTGAGCAGATGTGACGGATGTGAGAGTGTTTGAAGACACCATGAAAAATGTTATGCAACATCCCTTTGCATGACTGGTTTGACAGTGGGTCAGTGACGGTCTGGGAAGGCATACCCTTGGAGGGATGCACAGGCCAAGTGCCAGCCAGAGGTACTCTGACTGCCATTTGGTACTAGGATGAGACCCAGTGTCAGACCATATGCTGCTGCAGTGGGACCTGGGTTCCATCTGATGCATGACAATGCTCAGCCTCATGTGGCTGGAGTGTGGTAGCAGTTTCTACATGACAAAGTCATTCATGCTATAAACTTGCCTGCCTGTTCACAGACCTGAATCCATCCAGCACCCATGGGACATCATGTGTCATTCCATCCACCACAGCCACAGACTGCTCAGGGGTTGACTGATGCCCTGATGCAGGTCTGGGAGGAGATTATCCATTGTCTCATCAGGAACCCAGACATTGTAGGGAGTGCAAACAGGCTTGTAAAGGCCACACACACTACTAAACCTAATTTTGATTTGTCTTGAATTTCCACAGACGTTGGATCAGTTGTGATCTGATCTTTCTACTTTTATTTTCAGTATGATTCTAAATCCAGACATCCTTGGGTTAACGATTTTGATTTCCACTAATCATTCTCAACACATTCCACTTTATAATTAAAGTTTTACAACTGGAATATTTCACTCATCAAGAACCAAGATGTTTTGTTTTAGCCTTCTCTTTATTGTTTTGGGAAGTGTATATTTAAGCTGGTCTCCGCTCAGTCTTAGCTGGTGTGTCTTAGCTCCTCTCTTTGAGCTGTCCATGGTGCTGAAACTGCTGCTGACCACAGTGCTGAATTTGCCAGACATCGACCACAAAAGATGTGAAAGGAACAAATATGCTGCACATTTTTCTGGATATCTGTCAAAACTGCTGGGTTAAGCAAGACACCATGTTTTATACATTGTAAGCATTAGCAAAACATACATTTTCGATTCAGCTGGCTCAATAGATAAGTGGATCCTTGCCCAATAATGATGCTCAGCATGTAAAGAATTCATTCACAGTGAAGGCATGAGGTGATTTACACATCTTCTGAATTTAAACAAGCAAGGGCTTTGCAGATGAAGCATAGAATAATTTTGGGAAAACAGGTTATTAAATGTGTACAAAGAAAAGTGAACAGAAAAAATCATATCATTACATTTCATATCACTAAAATGACTACCTTTCTTTTAGGTATTTGCCTGCAAAAGGACAATTTTAAGACCACCAAGGAAGCTACATTCACAAGGAATCATAATATTGGGTGATTTCCTTCTGCAGTGCAACACATCTGGTATCCAACAGTCCCAAACTGGCTTAAAGAATGCCTTCTATGACATTTTCATAGACCCTGAAATAGAAAGCTTATTTAAATAGATAGCTACTTAGTGGTATTTTTGGGAGTTCTTAAGCAGATTGCATGTGACACATTAAACGATTCAGGATGTAGTCCAATCCCACAGTGTTCTCTCAGCCTCTGTTAGCAGGCGTTTGATCCTGTGAGTTAATTATACTTGAAGTTGTGAACGATAATCTTATTTAAAAAATTAAAATGAGAATAAAATTCAATTGGGCTTAATGGTTTTGTCATATAATGAAAACTAAGATAATTAATCTTCTTGTAATGCTTTAGGGCAAAATTTTGGGATCTTGTTTACTAATTTGACTACAGACACAGTATAAAGTGGTACTATGAGAGAGCGTAACAACTCACCCTGAAATACAAACTGCTGAGTCAGCTGGAGGAACCTTCAGAGTTCTAATGAAGCAGCAAGGTATCCAAAACCATTTAGGGATGTAGAAAAACATTAGGAATCTGTAGTTTCTCTTCAACCTTTGCTCGTTTATTCTCATTACTATCCTTTAACAAAAGGCATTCAACAGCAGTGGAACTAGAGCACGTTAAGTCCAAAAATACTGATATTCTATTGTACATTTAAAAACACACAAAGCTACTTTTGTATTATATGTACTTGTACAACCTAAAAAGATCAGGAACATGATTCAGATGCAAGCAGCATTTCAAAAAACATCAAGAGGCTTAATTTCAATGGACAGTTGTGGTTAAAATGAAGGTTGGTGAATTTGCAGAACATACATCAAGTAGTTTAAATACATTCACATAAATTTAAGGGTTAGAGATAAAATTTTTTGCTTTAATCTTTTTTTTATCCAACTGCTCATCCACCAGCTGTGTTAAACTTCAAACCCGGAGCTCTTGGACCTTGCAGGTATGAAAGCTAGCGAGGGAAACTAAAAACAGAAGGAACATTTTCAGTTTCCAAACTACTGACACTGATGAATTTGATGTGAACATAGATGTTGAATCATTTCTGTCTGCTATTCCAGATTACAATCAGAAGATAAGCTTCAGGCAGTGGGGTTTTGATGAAAGCGTTTTCTGCTGGTCGACTTTTACTCATGTCAATGAGCCTTGTTGATCTGTTCGGTTTAAATTCTTTTCAAGGGATGACTGATTAAAATGATCACTTCTGCCAGCTCAGAAGTGGGTTTCAGTGATATGCTATAGATACTAACTTATGATGAGGAATCATTGGTTTATTTATGATGAAGATAACAGCATGCTGGGACAGATTGAAGTTCAGTTTCCTTTTTTTTTTCTTTTAAGAGCAAGATTAAAAATGAAATTTGAAATTCATAGCCATGTTGTGAGACCAGTGTGTGTGGAGCCCTGCATACAATATTACTGATTAAGGGCGACAGAGTGCTGTAACCTTTTAACACTCAAAATTGTAAAATTAAAATATTTAAATGTTTGGTTTGATTTAAAAAAAATATATATATATTATTTTTTTTTTTTAAAGTTATGCTTACTACTATTTAAACTGCTGTTATATGATAAAAACTATGCAGAGATTATGGTAAACAAATTTATAATATGTTCCCACTTATCAGGCTGCTTATACTTATAGCTTATAGCAGAATAAGACACTGTTTTTATGTACATGAGATCAGAATAAACAAAAAGGAAAGCAAGGAGTAGATGTAAAATACCCTGATGGTACATTCCACTAAAATTGAGTTAAAACACAAAGAGAAATGATTTTATAATACCAGATAAGATATGACCTTCATTTTCATAGTGGAACCTGTTCAATTATTGGCATTTCAAAAATGATAAACTATCACAACAAACAGTTTTATGACCACCAAATACCTATCAAGTATCTGTACTCTTGCAGCTCCTATTATACAGCCAAGTGCAGTATCCGTGTGCCAATGTATAAATATCTATTATATTTAATATGGGTCTAATATTATGCTGGAAAACAGCTATAAAGCTCATTGATACAATCAAAACTACATATATTACTAATATCTTCATATTCTCCCAATAAACACTTAATTCTGTTCTACACTAAGTACTATAAAGCATGTTTTATTGAGACTATATAGCTCATATCTTCTCTGTGGACAAACATAATTACCTTACAGTGACTTAAGATGAAGGAGAAGTGGGCAAACCAGGACTCAGTGAGGCCACTTTTGCTTTCCACCAATAAAGCAGTGTGAGTTGTCCTTATCGCATTCTGTATAAAGCTGGTAGAAAATTCAATTCAGCCAGTTTCGTTTTACCACCATAATGGCTTAAGTCTCAATACTTTGCTGTCAAAGTAATGCATCTCATCTAATGGCCTCCCTGTATTGATGACTACCCTGTGTAGCGAGAAGGTGATTCATCCATGTTTCTGTACTAATAAATATTGAGCAAAGATAGCTGGAATCCTATTTAAAAAGCCAACCAAAATGGAAATGTTGACTCAACTAGCAAGACCATATTTAATCCTTCTTTCCCATCTACGGCTCAGCAGGCTGACTTTAATGCTAAAACATCCATAGTTTATTTTTAGAGACAACAGAGCCCAGAAACCAAATGACTAAGAGCTGCCTCCTCTTCACAGTGTACTGAAACTGTCTAGTTTTTCTCACAGAATAGCATGCATTATTTATGTGCATATTTTTGTAGTCTTATGATTTATTGTGATTACCTAGTAATTACTTTCACATGAGTATTTAACAATCTTCCATTCTGCTTCTCTCGAAACTGTGAATAGTAGCAATAGCTTGCAAAGTTAACCTCATCAGCAGGGGAAGCACTGAGTATCCATGGCCCTTTCCATTTACATATGCCAGGAAGCCTCGCCAGTGGATATGCATGAGCAACACCAGGACGCTGGCACAGACAGACCTGGACTAAGTGCAGCCATTTATTAATGCTACAAGTTGCAATGAACATGTTGTAATGTCCTACAGTGAATAATGTCTCTTAGCTGTGTTTACTGGCACAGTCAACAACCCAGTAATAATAAGATTAACACATGTGACTGAGGTGGAGCTCATGTAAACAACATGGTTGGATTTCACTAATGCATTTCTCATAGTTGGAGCTTACATCAATGACGCTTATCCTATGTAATTTCTGTTATATTTAAAGTCTTTCAGGCCTGTAAACACCTTAATTCTGACTTTGGAAATAGAAACATTTAGTAATTCATGACGCATATCTAAATATGTTACCTGGTGAGACTTCAGTCTGTTCTCGGTGCGTTGTCTTGATTGGGTATTCAATAGAGTACAAACTTTCTAGGCTAAAGTAAAAGAACTCTTTACAGAGTGGTCAATCTTTCTTTAAAAAAATCTTTTTCTACATGATCTTAGATGTTTAAAGAGCAACTCAGAGGATTTTACTGCAATGATTACACAAGAATATCCACAATACAAGGTCATTAAAGACAAAAGGAAATTTGGCATTGTTCAGTAAAGGAAAAAAAAAAACTAATCTTATTGAGACACACAGAAGCAAATTATCTGAATATCATGTGCATGCAAATTTGTGATTGTTCTATCAGAATACCCAGACACACATCCCAACGAACACTTAAATGTTGCCAAAAGAACTTCAGCTTATTCCAGGAAAGCAAACAATCCAAATTGCAATCTTTTCCTCGTGTACCTCCCAGTTTTGTAATTTCATTTAAGGCTTTGACTTGCAGCCTATTGCATTTCTGTACAGACTAATTTGTGTAATCCCTCCAACAGAGTTAATACTTTCTTCATAGTGTTATTTTGATTGTAAATCTTAGCACACTATGCATTAAAGCAAACCTACTTATGGAAACGTTTGGCTTGCTTGTTTGACTCATTCACAAAGCAACTTGTCCCTGAAGTCAATGCAGCCTGTTTCTGTATGTCTGAGTGTGTTTGCCAAGGTTTAAACGTAAAGCAATACAGACAAATGAGGCCGAGCATGTTTTGTTAGTACTCCATTTACTGCAGCTCATGGCTGGTAAAACGATCTGCCAGCAGTAACTGGGAAATCATTTGGAGACAGCGTTACTAATGCAGGGGGGAAATAAATAAAAGCACAATGACATTCAAACGGTTACAAGAGAAAAATTAAAAGACCGTGCTGTGATGCTGCAGCACACGTGTGCGACTCTGTTTGTGTGTGTCCGTCCTTGTCTCTTATTATCCTTAGATTGAGACAAATAGAGGAGGGATCTGCCCTTCGATCCAAACCTCCACACCACTTACCTCTCACACCACAGCTGAGCACAGGTGTGTGTTTGCGATTTGTTCAGTCTTGTTAGAGGTGTGTGTCTAACAGCAGGGTGTACTAGCCACGTCCTCATTTGAGAGCTACCACAGTGAGTGCGTGTGCATGTGTGTGCATGTACAATGAGGAAATCGTCCCAGTCTGAGTGTGTGTTTAATCATGCTCTGTTTACATGTGTTATAGGGTTGCTACAAACAGACTGAGTCAAACGTTTGATCCATCTTTATGTCAGTGGGTAAAATGTGTGTGTTTGAGGGTGTATGTGTTAAGGCATTATACACTGATGATTACATGTGATGTTTGTGTGCATCAGTGTGACTCATTTAGGCACATGCACTTACATATAAGTCATCTTCACAAATTGTTGTTGGACTCATCGAAATGGTTGAACCTCACTTAGCATAAAGACAACCACCATTTTGAGGTAGACCGAGTTGGTTTTATGGTTTTTGTGAGGACTCTGCTGGGGCCATATGTTGTAAGACTCCTCCCTCTTTTTGTTTAACATGTGCAGAAAACTAAATGTATGTTTGGGGCTCTTCATAGAACAGTTAATCTAGGACTGATCAGAGACCTCTCTGATGTTGCAAACAGCTAAAAGGCTCAAAACTGTTGCATTAACTGTAAAAATTTTACAAAATCTCACTCATGCTGTTACAAAGGTCTCTCCATTGACTTAGTCTCTTACAACATAAAATACATGTCTTTGTTCCTGAAGAAGATGAGGACAAAATCCACACCTGCTGTCACGTTTCTACATTTAAACTTCAAGAAACTGTTTTGCTTAATTTTTAAGTGGGTTTGTGTCACTTACTTATGAATAGTATCTTACCTGCAGTCAGAGTGCTCTTAAAACAGGAAGAAATTGTAATAGGGAGCAGACAGAGCTCCTCTCAAGAGGGTCATATAAGGTCTTTGTAACTACATGGCATTGTGTGGGTGTGGTGGCTTGTTAAATGATGTGATAATCTCAAAATACAGACTTTGACAGTAAAACTGAGGATCCTGTGTTATGACCCAGGGTCACATTGGGAGGAATGTGGTGTTTCCATTACTGTTAAATGTTGATATTGTTATGCTGTGATTTGTGTGAGCTTCTCTGAGTGTTTCCAGGTGTCTTGAGATGTGATTGGGTCCTGAAGATGCTGTAACCTTTAAATTGGCTTCTATTTGAGGGCTCCACTTTCTTCCACACTTCCAAACAGACCAGGCCAAACTTACCTGGGTGATGATCCTGATGACTGAGTGTGATGTAACAGCAATGCATTTACAAATATGTAGCTGTGAGGGATAGAAGCTCTTTCTTTTCAAAAGCTGCTTTCTCCCATTTACGTTCAGACAGTCGGGTAAGATTTTAGAATTTTCTTTTAATTTTGTTTTGTTATAGAAAGGGAACTTTCTAAAACAAAGGTGTTTTGTTTGTTAATTTGGTCATGCTGACATATTAAAAGCCCTGGTACGGGACTGCACAAACTGATGTGTTCTTCCTTGGGGGCGGGCAAAAGGGGGGAAATCTTTGTATTTGATGCTCTGGCCAATAGTTAAGCAGGGAGTAACATCTGGAAAAGCACAAACACGTATTTCATAAATCTTTGCATAAGTAATATGCAGCAGTTTTACAACTTGAAATTCATCAGCTACTTTGCATAAAATGACGCAGAGCAGCACTTGTGTTCTGCATTCATGTCATTTTCTCAAAGTGACTTATGTAAAATTCATTATATTCCATGTTTGCTCATAGCAAAATTTCATTTTTTAAGGCACGAGTTGATTTAGATGGACAAAATTTACTTTCCTGTGGCCCCCTTCTGAGCAACTGTTAGCTTATCTCCTCCGTCAGAAACCCATTTTCCCAAACAGAGCACTCACTGTTGTCCACTGCAGACAAGTCGCCGACCACTCATGAGTGCTAAATACAAACACACCTTAAAAAAGCTAAAATAACCCTTTAAGCTGCACTTTTTTCTGCCATGCTTGTGGTTTTATGCAAGAACAACTATAAATGAGAGGGGGTAGGGTGTTCAGATCTTTAATACATCTTTCCCTATCTTTTTTAAAAGACAGCACTCTGTTTGGTACCATTAAAGGCCACAAACTGAAGCCAGACCATGGTAACTAAAACTTTGAAATAAAATTTTCGGTGTGAACTCATTCAGTATTCTCTTTGCAGAAACAAATACCCTCTGCTTAAATCTTAGAATACATCCAACTGAGCTACATAAATACTCATCACTGATATGTTTCCAGCTTGTTGACACCACCAGTGAGCTGACCATAAAACCAATGGAAATTTTTTGTGTTGGAAAAAGTAGATTGATTCGTTCAGCTGTGGGTCAGTAGGCCGACTCCCCTGCAACTGTTTTACTTTGAGGGCTAATTTGGCCTGACCGAACCAGAACAGGTCTGCCCTCTTTCTGATTAAGTGCAGCATTACTCAGAGTGACCTAAAGATTCTGCCAATCTCTGCTTAGTTCTCAGTACTGAGGAGAACAAGAAAGACTTTCCCCTGTGTGCTTTACTTTAACTAGATTAATCTGTGGTCAAAGAAAAACCCCGCAAGGAAAGAGTCTTTGGCCTCTCCCAGAGAGACCAGGTTCTTACACTTTCCATGGAAAGTTTATTCATAAGTGAGTTGCACTGAATTAAAGTGCTAGATATCCAGCAGTAATGTGGTTCTCTCTATACTGGTACGCCACCCAGTAAGAGGTTACTTGGATTTATTTAATTCAACAATAGCTTCGTTTCCTGACAAGTAAACGGGGTGCTACACCTGTAGCTTTCAGTAACTGTGAATCAATGAGCCATCAAACCAAGCACTGAAAATGGGATACAGTAGGTTATCAAACTTCTTCTTGGCCCTTGATTTAAGGGAGGTCTGTTTGCCTTAACAAGTCAAAAATAGATCAGTAAATAGACAGTAAAGATGGAGAAAGTGGAGATAATAAAATATGCGCAGAGTCAGAGAAGTGAAAGCCTGAAATCAAGAGACATAAAAAGGGAGTAGTGATGGAGAAAAGTTGACTCTTGGGTGGAAACTGATACATAAAGAAAAGCAATTCATCCATGGTGCAACCGAATCTCCACCACTGACCTTTTTTTTCTACCATCTTTCATTCCTACATCTGATGTTTCATTTCCAGTGTGTGATGTTGACAAACCCAAAAATGCATGTGCAAATGCTGGAAACGACATAATTCCAACATCTGACAGCTCTGACGTTCAAGGTTCTGCCTTATTAATGCGACTCAGTGACGCACACACACTCAACCAAAGATGGTTTCCACTAAATGACCATGTCTAGCAGCTACTGGCACAGTGGAGAAATCAACCACCGTTTGATGTGGTTTCGTCTATGCTTGTTCCCATCGCCTTCCTATCACTCTATCCTCTCTTTTTCCCCCCTTTGCTAACCCCTCTCTTCCTGACTTATCTAATGCCCTCAGGGATCTTTGGCCTCTCCACCTCTGTCCACATCAGTCGGCACTCATGCTCGCTCTCTTAATCCTCCTCTGCTCCCCCTCTCATCTGGTCTGAGCTACACTTCCTTGAGGCCCTTCACTTCCTGTTGTCACATCAGTTATTTTCCTCTTCCCAACCATCCATCAGTGGTTGAAGAAAGCGTACAATTCTGTATAGTTTATTAATCCCCTAACAAGCAAAAATCCTTTGAGAAATTTTTCATTTTTTAAATAAAATGTACTTTATCAGTACCAGCATGTTATGCTGAAAGCTCTCTTCACAGTGGCTAGCCAGAGTGTGCAGGTGAGGATGCAGTTTCAATTTCTCTCCACACGTCTGTATTAATCATTCCAACAACGGTTTCTTGTTATTGTGCACTCAATTAAAGGCTAACGAAGCTTTCAACTTCAGAATGACCTCCCAAAAGTTTGGATTCTTTCCTGCTTTTGTGTAATTAATTGCTTACACTGCGTACCACCTAAGGTCAGGGTGAGATCATTTTGGTAAACATGA
Organism: Melanotaenia boesemani; assembly: GCF_017639745.1. Classification (NCBI taxonomy): domain Eukaryota; kingdom Metazoa; phylum Chordata; class Actinopteri; order Atheriniformes; family Melanotaeniidae; genus Melanotaenia; species Melanotaenia boesemani. The sequence goes on along the minus strand of NC_055686.1, from coordinate 16,466,928 downwards.
ATTGTAAAGAAAGAATCCAAAAGATTTTTGGAGATTAATGAGAATTTTTGTTTTTTCTTTTTATACAAATACTTTTAGAATATGTCTGAACTTACTAAACAACGCTGGCTTTTATATATTAAACTGACAAACTACTACTTAACTAACCAAATGTCAGAGAAACCCATCACCTTCTTGTTTTATTAGAAAGGAAAAGAAAGACTGGACCAGTGTTTACAAAAACCTTACAGAGATGAGTTGGGAGGATGTTCCGCAGACAGTTTGGTTATAAATGACAAAAAAGTCCAAAAGGAAAATAGCCATCTGCATCAAAGCATGGTGAAGGTTTTCTCATGCTGTCTGACAGCTTTTCTACCTCTGTAAATGTTATTTTATGTATAAAAAAAGATAAAATAAAAAATAAGGCAAAAAAACTATTTACTCAAACAAATAACCTGTTGTTTCTGAGGCAACAACCACCCAAGTCTCATTCAAAGCCAGCGACGTTGGCAGCAGGTTGTCTTAGATAATGTAGTACATTCTGATACTTCTTTTTTCCAGTATGGTCACAGTAACTATACATGTATATGCAGACATGTTAAAAGTTTTTTTTTTGTTTCACAACATTTGCATCTCCAGTTGCCATGCCAACAAAGAGAGAGATATCAAACAAATGGGGGAAGTGCTGCATAAATCAATGTGGCAAACCCAAGTCCCAAACACCCCAACGCCATTATAATTATCTGTAAATACATGAATCCTAGCTGGTATTGAATATTTTAGGGTGCCAAGCACTGTATTTACATGTGGAGAATAAGCAAAAGAATTGCAGAAAAGTCTGCTTTTGGCAAAAAAAAAAACCCTGCTCATGTGTACATGGACTTAAACTGGACATCGGTGGGTTCGGATCTAAATCCTACTGAGAGCCTTTGGAAAGCACAGAAATCTGCCACAGCAATGACAAGGCCTGTACAAAAAGCAATGGAAGAAATCCAGAGCCTACCAGCAGAGATGAACACAAAGCTTGCACATAAAGACTGGAAGTAACTGGTTCCAAGGTTTTCTTTGTTTATTTTTTCAAACAAATTTAATGAATCTTTACATTTGCATTAAAAACTAATTATACAGAAATGAAATAATTTTCATCTACTTTAATGGACATTTCAAATCATGTCCTTCATAGATAATAACTGACAAGGACTGCAGGAATACCAGTTGGAAAATCATTTAATGAATGTTGAACCGTGTGTCTCAAATATCAATAAACTTAAACCAACAACGTACCCGTCTACACACTTCTTTAATATATCTGTGGCATTTAGTCCAGTGTTCTTTGACTTTCATTGACGATTTCAAGCTTTAAAAGAAAAAGTCAGAATGTTTTGCTCATAGATGAAAAGTTTATTAATTCCAGACAACTGGGCACTGCCAGTAAAAGACAAATGATTAGTGCATTTATAGAGTATCTATATAAACACTTAAAACATTTATTTACTTCCAATTCTTCATCTCAACTAATGGTTCCTCACCCTCTTCCCTATAGTCCATTATTCCCTCCTCTCTTTTACACTCCTCACCCCTCGTCACCTCTTCCCTGCACTCCTCCTGCTCTTCATTTTCATGCCTCTCCCTCTTGTGTACTCTTTTAGCTTGATGCCGACAGATCACACCGCTCCCTTTCTGCTCTTAGCAGGGAATCATGCTTTTCTTTTACCGGAGAAGGACAAAGGCTGTCTACAATATCAGGGGAAAAAGGAAGAGGATAAAGATGTGCATACATGAATAAACGAAGAGAAAAGTGACTCAGAGGCGGGACAAATTTAAAAAAAAAAAAACCTTAAAGGAGAGAGGAGGTTTCTGAAAACAAGGCAGTTTTTTTCCCCTGCATTCTGTCTGTGTCTCTCGTTCTCTCCGTTCTTTGTCCCCTCCTTCATTCAGTACCTGTTCTGTGGGATTAACATGACTTAAAATTCAATCAGCCTGCAGCCTGACAGAAAGGCGACAGTTGAGGCAGACAGAGCGCTGCAGCTGTCGAGACCCAGCAAGGGGACGACCGACGGGAGGGGAGGGAGAGGGGGATAGACAGAGAGAGATAGAGAGGAAGGAGAGGGAGAGTGGGGGGGGGGGGGGGAGATGGGTGTTTTTCCGCGGAGCTAAGACAGAGCGAACGCTGCGGAGACAGAGAGATGTGACTGCTCCAGGAGTCGCAGTGGAATGATCCGGAAAACAAGGTTAGTAATTTCATCTATTCATCTAGCATGGGTCCCGATACAAAAAGAATGACAAGCAGACTTAGAAAATAGTTAAATGGCTCTATTGTGATTGTGAAGTAGAAAAGTGGACAGGGGAAGAGGAGAGGCAGATAAAAACGCAGGAAGAAGACGTGTGTCAATGATTTTTCAGTTTGAGCAGAGAAGCAAGACATGAAGCTGCTGCAGGGATGCATATGCACACTCCTAAAGAGGCACACACACACACACACACAGATCGAGTCCTCTGCCTAGAACAAGATAATGAGATTTTTTTTTCTTAACAGTGTCAGTCTCTGGAGTTTGACTGACAGGCCACAGAGTGGGACTTCTGAACTGTCTGACATTCATGGTGCTGATCAATAGCCCAGTTGTTTCATCACGCTCTCTGTGTGTGTGTGTGTGTGTCAGAAAGAGACGCAGAGGCTGTGTGTGCTTGCAGCAGAGTATCATTGCATGACTTCTTATTGGACGTGTATGTGGTGGCAACTGTGGAGGTGTGTGCATGTGCGAAGGTGTAGCACGACCGGACCGTGTGTGCACATGCATTTACTCATGTGCTCTTGTGTGTTTGAGCAACAATAAGCTGATGCAGCCTGCTGAGACGTTAAAAAGGTCTCACAGCTATTGATTGTCTTTGACAGGCAGGTGAGAGTGAAGAAGGGGAGAAAAAATAAAAAAAATAAGGGTGGTTAGGTGGGGTGAGCCATGAGACAGGGGGTGAGCGACAGACAAGGGAAGTTGTGGAGAGAGAGATGGGCTCAGACATCAGAAGTGGAAGAGGAGTTGAGGTGGGTGAAGTACTGTGATTTATGAGTGCACACATTTCAGCATTTTCACACCCTGCATTTTCTGTGTTTTAGGCTTCGAGGTATCCCTATGTCCCTCAAGCTCCCTGCCAAACCTGCTTCTCTGCAATTCACTCCAAGGTCATGAAAAAGGAATTAATTCAGTGTGGGAGAACAAACATGGATCACACCGAGCAGACCGGAAATCACTTCTGGAGGTAGAGGAATAAAAGACAATGAACAAAGACACTGAATACACGAAAGAATGAAGAGATAAGTGGCATAGTAAGCCAGATGAATAAATGAACAGAGTTAAAGAGGTGAGGGGCAAAAGAAAAGAGAAAAAAAAACACTAAACAAAGGAGTGGTGCTGGAGGAGGAAAAGGCAGGAGACAAGTGCCTCAAATGAACTGCCTGAGAGACAGAAAAGTTGTATGCAGCCATGAGGGAAATCACATCAAGACGCCATAAAGCGGATTTTAAGCAAAGTGGATTCTTGGATCTTTTTTTTTTTTCTTCAAATTTTGGAATATAGCACTGGGATTGTGCAAGTAATTCTGGATTTTCCAGGTTTTCTTCATCTATAAAAGCCTAAGAGGATATTGTGGGATTGGAATTTCTTCAACTCTCTGGTTGTCTGACACTGACCTACATCCACCTCCTTTTGATGTGTGTAGGAGTGTGGAGCGGAGTAGGACAGGTTTCAGCACCGACACACAATTCATCCACCCCTGTGCTGGCCTGACATAAGCAGAAACACCTGGGGCAAGATCTGTGCTAAACACCAACACACACACCTGCGCACACACACACACTTAAACCTGGATAACATGTGGAGCTGATTCGGATTATAGAGCCGCACAGACGGAAAAGGTAAAGTCAACACAGTTTCAAACACACACATACACACAACGCTAGCCTATATTGGCCCGGCAGAGGCAAATCCATATCTGCATGGTTAGCTCTCCTGTGCTGAATCATTGAGTACATCACTGCAGTGAGCACAAGCACTCACTGGACTGGGAACTCAGTGCTTCGTCTCTCACACGAACACACACTCAGGGTATGAATAATGAACAGATGTGCGTTCATAGCAAAAAGCATCAGGGTACACAAAGATGAACACACATAGGTTCAATTGCCCCATATGGCACAGATGACAGTGAGCTTTTCTTATTGTTCTTTTTAAATCTTTGCACAACTCCAAATATATTTAAGTCTACATGGTCCCATTATATTGAAACACCCATCCTTTCTCTTTCCGTGTGCGTTTTTCAATGTTTTAGCCAGCTGTTCTGTATCAGATTACTGACTAGTTGTGTCTCAGCTTGGCTTTCATCACCTAGTCTTAATGTAATCTCACCTGGCACGTCGTGTGTGCACCGAGGTAAGAGTGTGGATGCAGGCCAGAGAGCGTTTGCACAGTGGCAGCAGCCACAGAGAACGATCCTAACCTCCCCTCATTTGAGGCTCTTTACGTAAGCTCTGTCTGAGTACACACACAAATACAAACAGATTTGGCACACTGACACATGAGATCAGGCTGACTGGATAGAGGATAAGAGGGCGATGAGAAAGAAATAGAGATGGCAGGCCAGGGAGAAAAAGAAGGGGAAGGGAGGGGCAACAAGAGACAATGATGAGGACTGAGGGCTAAGACAGGGCAGATGAAAGGATTGCAAAGGAGTGGGAACGAGTGAATAAAGCTTCATCGTGGATAAGGAGGAAGATAAATGGGAGAAACGGGCAAAAAAGATGACTAGAACAGGTGTGAAATGATAAAGGGCTAATGTTAAGAGAGGGACAATAAAAGAGAAATGGACTGATGAAGATGAGCTCAGGGTGACTTCATAAAAAAGACGGGTCTGAGAAGAAAGACACGGATGGATTGATGATGAAATGATATGACTGATGAACAACAAGACTTTCCATGAATGACAAGATATTAAAACGGTTGGGAAAAGGCCCATTCAGGCCTAGGTGGAGAAAGAAAAAAAAAACAGATTTAATGTGTGGAATTAAAAATAGAAAGATGTATGATGAAGAAGAAATTATTAAAAATGACAGATGGCCATCAGTATGTTGCTTTCTACTGTCGTACCACTGGCTACAATTAGTCTTACATGACCCCAAAACGTCTGTTTAAGATCACCAACAACAGTAATGAGCGTTTTAGAGATTTTGCTACAAGGGAAATTAGGTGTACCATGAAGCTTCTCCGTGTATTAGATGTGCCAATTAGGAAGCACAACTAAGAGGAAAAGTAGAATTTTATGTAAAAAGAAACTATAATTACCCTGGAAACAAAACAAAGAAGTTTTGCTTACAAACAATACACCACAAGTCAAACTATTTTTTCGAACAAGGTTATTCAAAAACTGAGGGAAGGCTAAGTGCTCAGTTGATCGTTAACAGCAGTTTTGACTCTCTGCTTTGAACTGGACCAGCGCTAACTCTAAAGAGGTGATAACTGAACCTTTTGAAGTGCAACAAAGAGGCCTTTTGATTTCTATTAGCCAAATCATACAGTAATTCTGTAATCGGCTTTGGTTTCCTGCTAGTGAGTGCACCCAGAATACAGAGCAGGTAAGAGTCATCTGGTTCAAAAAGTGAAATTAAAAGCACAATGAAAGAACCTTTTCTCAGTTATCTTGTTAGTGCACTGTGTGGCTCATTGTTACCAAAGATGTCCGTCATTCTCAGGCTACAGTAAAGGGAGATGAACAGATGGAATGCCCCCTTGTTGTAAGTAGGGCCTTGGCAAACTGAACAGGCCGGCAAGTGAATGCAGGATAAAGGAAAAAACATGAACAATAAGTAAAGAGATCGCTTATCGAAGGAGTTAAAAACCTATAAATCAGTTGGCTGATAGTTTGTCAATTATGATGAAAAAGCTGATCAATCATGCAGGGAAAAAACAGCTCTGTGCATTGCAAGGTAGAGCTGTTCGATCAGCTCTTACATACTGTAGAATAGAAGTACGGCAGTTTCTAAGCCATGAATAAGTATAAAACGTTTTGAGATGCACAAAATAATGGATGCAATGCAGCTGGACTGTGAAGCTTGCATTTGGTCTATTTCAATAAGTTAGCCTGATAAGCAGATTTAAAACCAAAAGGCCATCGCCTACGTGCACCCTTCTCTTACCCCAAAAGTTTAAGTAAGTTTAAGCCTAATTACAGTAGTTAAATTTGTAAAGAACTGAGCTAAAAACACAGATGAATGGCCAACAAGTCTAAACAAAAGAGACTAAATGATTAAAAAAAGAAAAGTGACCAAATGTTAATACCTGTGGGCATCAGGAATGATTACATGAAACCGGTGAAGACAGATGTATTATAAAACATCAAGGATGATTGATGATGGGTACAGAATGTGACCCACCTTTCTGATTTAGCCAGTTTCCAGTCACTGAAGAAAAAGAAATATTTGGAATCATAAAATCATGAAACAGGGTCTCTGTCAGGCAAATGTAATTTGATAGATGAATGGATGGATGAATGAAAACATGGAAAAATGGTGAATAAGGGGATATGAAAAGCTAGGGGGTGAAGAATAACAGGTGGTTCAAGCGTAGGGCCACTTCCCAACTAAGATACAGAGTGATAGATGATGTAGAGAGAGGTATGGAAAGATAGCATGATGAAGAGGAGCAATTATAAGGCTGTTTAAGATACAGAGGGACACTAAGGATGTAGGGAGACTGAGTAATGACAAATGAAAAGGCAAGAGATGACACTTGAGGTAGAAAAGACAGCAAGGATAAAGTAATAGAGGAACAATGATGTCTGAAAAGAAAAAGCACACCAATGAAGCACCAGCACAGAGAGGGAAGGGATGGTGGAAAAAGGAAAAGATGAATAAGTGGAATAAAGATGAAGTAAATGGTTGTTAAAAGGATGAGTAATTTGACTGCTAGTCAATCGTACGGTATTAGAAAGTAAAGGCAGACATGATAAAGTTGGAAGGAAGTGGAAAAATAAAACTGGGAAATGATGAAAGGAGCAAACTCTTTCAATCTGATGCTAAGAGGTTCACCAGTAAGAAGTAGAAGCAACAAGCAGGTGTGGTACAGAAGTAAGGAAAGACAGGGATGAGAGGATGAGTAATTAAACTGTTGACAGACTGTTTAGGCACAGCAGGTGCCTGATGAGCAGTGCAAACTGTAACCACGGCAACCACTGGAGACAGACGGAGGGCTGGTTTTGTGGATGGAGATGTATGGAAGTGAGGGGAAATGGGGGAGAGCCAAGTGTGTAAGTGAGAGCGACAAGGGGCATCTCGGAGGGAGAGCGAGTGACTCAAGAGGAAAGCAGGGGATAAAAGACAGGACACGGGTGCAGGTAACGTCCAGTCATGCCAAACTTAAAATTTAAAGATTAAAAAGTTGCCTACTTTCCAGTCAGAGTTTGTGTTTTTGAAATCTTGATCACAACCAAGACAACTAGATTTTAAAAGTTAAGTAGAAAAATGAATAAAATAAACTTTTTTGGCTACCTTTCTAAATCTGCTTTGTAAAACTTCTGATGTGTTTGGTCCCACCAGAAGTTTCCTCCAACAAGCATAAAATGTAAGATGTAATAACTCTATTTAAAGTGCCTTTATTGATTGATCAGTCTGTAAAAAGTGGCAAAAAGGTAAAATATGCCTCAATAAATTCCCAGAGCCCAAACCGCATGGCATTCGGGCTTGATAAATGTGTGTTGATCGTTCCAGCACTGTACCACACCAAGACAAATCAAATGTACCCTTAAATCTGCCAGGTCAACTAACACATTTTGTTGCCAATATTCCTCCATTATTTATTGATTTTACGGGGACAAAAGGGGTAAAATTGAAAGTGTTGAGAATATAAATCCAAGACTGTCTACAAACATCTGTTTTTGTGCATACTGCTAACAGATGTAGTGAGTTGAAGATGCTGAAGTGAATTATGGTGCAGAACACAGTGTGGGGGATGATTGTCAGAAGAAACAAGCTTGTACTTAGTCTGCAACACTTAAAGTCTGAGTCTCAGTGTTTCTGCCTGTATCAGCACTGCTATGCATGTAAACACAAAAAGCAGAAATCAACAAACTCAAGGGAAAGCAGTTACCCCTGCAGGCTCATTGCAGTGCCGCTTTGTTTTCCTTCTATTAATGTCACACATCAAAGGACAACAGAGCTTTGTGTTGAGCTGAACTCGAAGTTTTAGCCTCTAAACACACGATACTAACAGGCATCAAACAAATCAGAAAATCGATTGAAATAAGAAACAAGAAGACTGAAAATGAACATTAATGAAGATATGACTGCATGCAAGCATGTCTGCAGCCTGACTCAATATATCCATTGCTGTGATTCAGAGGCCTGGTTGGTATGTCATTGACCTACCGTGATGGATGCAGAGTGCTGATTGGGTAATTGTTCTCTTACTCTGGACTTCCCTTTTAGAAAGCTAGGAATCCTGCTGAATCATCAAACTGTCACTTGCCTATATGCACACATACACAATCAAGCTGTGCCCTGTTGTGTCAGCCAATCAAGCTCCACATAATTGGAGCCACAGGGTTTCTGATTGGGCGGACAGCTCAGAGGTAGTGTGTTTTCTCTAGACCCAAGTCTGGATTTGCTTTTATAATTTTGCTTTTAGTTGCCTCAGCTATGTCAACATTTCCAGGTACACGGGAGGGCACAAACAAACAATCACCCTCTGAAAATATAATGAACTTGCAGCAAAAGCTGTTATGAAAGAATAAGGAGTGATAAAATGGAATTGAATATTTCTGTATAAGCAGATGTGCAAAAAGATAAGAAATGGGCTTGCTCCATTTCAGATAAAAGGGTCGATTTGGAGAAGAGAGAACAAAAAAGAAAAACAGGAGGAATGAAAGAAGGAAGACGACGGGGACAGAAAAACTTACCTTTAGGCTGAGTGGCAGGTCAGCAAATTCACAGTACTTAGCACAGCTTGCATCATGCACAGACATTTGTGGGTACAAGCACAAGTACATGAAAGTGTTGCGTATGAAAGTCTAAGTCTAATCATCCAGCTGCAGAACTTTCTCTAGTGATTGCCAGATGTTTACAAATCCAAATGCATACAATGTCCACCTCACAGAAATTCTTACAGATAGAGTGTCAGACTACAAAGTGTAATGCTACTGAATGCAGATATCAGCTTCACACTCCAGGTATTTAGGATATTGGGTTAGTGTATATTAGTGCCATAGTCACAGGAGCAGCAACAAATTCATCAAATTTAATGAGCATTCATTTCCTGTGACACAATTTGAAACAAGCTGATGCAGAAAAGAGAATAGACCCCAAATGTCCTAAACAAATCCAAGTCTAGTGATGGTGCTGGACAATAGTATAGCTGCATTGAGCCATTATGCAGAGGGGAAAATGCACTCTGTCTTGTTTGAGGCTCTCTAAACCTATTTATAGTCTTAGCAGGCAATAAACCCAGGGTGCAGTGACTGCATGCCTGCAACCTGGAGCTGAAGGGTGAGCTTGCTTTGATGGATCATTTTTGTCTGGATCCAATCAACAACTAAATCAATCAAACTTTATTTGTATAGCGCTTTACAACAGCAACAGCTAAACCAAAGTGCTATTCAACATGCAAATAATTAAAAATAATAAAAATTAATAAAATAAAAATTAAAAATTAATAAAAAATAAATAATTAAAAATATTTTAAAAAGCAAGCTTAACTTATTGCACAATGCAAATCTTCGTAAGAACTTCCCATTTTCAGCATTAGGGGCTGGGGCCTCAGAGGGTTAAGTTTTCTGTAGTGAAGTGGATTTTAAAAATGACAACTTGGGAGTTCATCTGAAACAACCTACAGACATCAAAGTAATGTATGATTCATGTTCACTGAAAGCACTAGAAAATGGCATGAGGGTGTATTGACAGCAATTTTTATACAGCCTTCCACCAACTTGTTATATGTACTTTCATTTACTTGACAGATTAATAAAAGCTGTACTCTGGAGAGACCTTTCCAGGCTTTTAGAAAGATTGAGTGGTAATAATGGAACTTAAAAGTCAAGCTATATCCAGCTCGACAGCTTCAGTTTTGATTCTTCTAATTCAGGTTCTCATGTAGGCCATCATGTAGATGTAATGAAAAAAAACTGACTGCCCCTTTAATCCATCTTTTCCCTTATCGACCCAATGCCTTTATCATGTCATGCCTGGTGTAATTTGATAAAGGAGAAATCTTTAAGATACAAGATGAAAATACAAGCAAATACCAAGATTAATTCTCCCATCACATTCCACTTAATGTGGCATCCTCATTAAAAGATGAACATGTGGTAATAAAAAAGTTATTAATTACTGGCTTTAATTGGCTGTCATTTAAACCGCTGTGTAATTTACTCAGTGCTTGTGACTTCAGCAGCATCCATCTAATAGACTGCTGATGGACAGAAGAAACTACTTCTACTGTTTACAGGAAGATATTCAAAGCCATAATGTCTGCTAGTTATAGTGACACAGGAACTTAAGAGGAAGCAGCATGCAACACAAACCTGCTGGCACACTTCAAACACATTCAGTGCAGGTTATGGAAACACTTGAATATTCAAAAGCATTTCATAACAGATCATGACTAGACCCCTCCCTGTCCCTCTGTGCCACTGAAAGCGCCAAAGAAAATCACTGTCAGTGCAGCTGCCAATTCAATTTACCTCCCAGAAAATGGAATTCCCAAGCTGTTCAGATGTGCAGGCTTTCCAATGGGAGGAAACTAAATTAAAACACGTCTGCAAAGTGTAGGGTATTGGATGCCACCCTTATGAATGTGTTAATAATGTTATTAACACTGTTAGAAAAAAAGAAAAAAGAAAAATCCAGAGCTACAGTATCTTTTATTTGATTGGTGGAAAGTGTTCCTATGATATAAAAGCCTTAGTTATTTAGGGGAGGTTAAGCTGCTAAACACAAATGTGAAGCAACAAGTGAAATCCATTAAAGCTTTTACTTAGCTTCTGTTAATATGTTTGCTGTAATTGCACTTCATCTTACAGGAAAAGTGCTGATTTAAGGTGAAGGAGTGTGGCATCAGCGTTTGCTAATGTGAGATTTTGATGTACAAAATACTGCTCAACCCAGAAGCAGGAAGAGAGCAAGGTCTTATTAGGGTTTGCTACTTGCGGATATCTTGTGCAAAGTCTCCATGGTTAACCAAATGACTTCCTGGAGTAAATCCGAGCAGCGGGTTAACACTATCTCCTGGTTTTACAGTGTCATACAAACAAAGTTCAGTTCACAACATGGCCCTCTGGGTTCATTAGCAACTGGGCTGTTTATGCAAAAGTCTTAAAGAAGCCAGACTTCAAAGCCTTCCCCAATATGTTGTTTTTTTAGGCCAAACAGAGTGCAAACAGAGAACAAGCTTTCTCTTATGTGTTGCCATGTTTAAGGATTATAGGCACATTTAAGAACTTCACTTCTGATAAGGTGCTGCAGCCAAAAGCTCTCTGCTGTGCTACAATCCGGCTGATCAAACGCTCGTGTCTTCAAATTTTCTACACATAAGCAGCAAACTACGCTTCCAGACAGCTGAATACAATCAGCAACAACAAAGTTTTCATGGTACTCTTGCAGGCACTTTAAAATATGCACCAGAGAAAATTGAGCGTTTTAATTCCTTAAATGATTCAGAATAGGACGAGGTAGAAAAAAAAAAATAAATAAAAAAAAACATTCTTCAAAATTTGACTGTGCAATGATCCAAGAACAGAAACAATTATGAAAATCTTTCAAATAGGATGGATTCCAACAGGATTTAGTGAGAGACTTTCTGGCATATGAATGTACTTCCTCACCGCACACAAACACGAACCATTTTCATTTTTTGCTTCTCTGAGGGCAAGAGTATTGGGAAGAGATAGTTTATTACTAAAGATTATTTTACAGTGGACACCTGCTGTGAGGAAACTGCAGTCTTTATTTTCACAGAAAACTCAGATTTCTCATTTCACTTTTTACACCTTTTCTTACCATCACCTGTGGCATTCTGCAAACTTTTTCTATTAATGCCCCAAATCTGTATTGTTGAAGAAAAGGGATATCTGCAGAATGAAAAAGCCACTCGGTGATTGACTTCTGGTGTTTTTCTTTTTCTTTTTTGTTGGTTTTCAAGAAGCTAAAAGACTACATAGTCGTTATAAGTTAGTGATCTTTATACTTTGGCTAACCATAAGGTTTCCTAAAAGACTAAACAACAGAGTAAACGTCTTAATGTAATGCCATCTGAAGTTGACACAAGTCCTTAGTGCCATTCCGACATTCCGGTTTTACTGGAGTTTTAGAAAATAAGCACAGCAAGATGAAAACAGTTTGCCATGCTCCTTCATATTTTAATAAGTGGCTATGCCTCAGGAAGGATGAAAAACACTAAAAAGCGAGCAGTGCCCATAAAATAACCTGGTAATAGGCTACAGCTTGACTATGATGTTAGTGTTGCCCATGAGGCTGAACGGCTGCAGCAAGGCTCATTGAACTTTTTTTCATTTTTTTTTCATTTAAATGTATTCCACAGCCTCATGTCACATGAATCACTCAACTCAATTTATTAAATTTAAGGTCTGGACCCACACTGCTGCTGCACTAAAATTCCTTTTCACTACTTCTTTTTTAACATTGGCTATCTAACAAACTGATAAATTACCCAGACTTCCAATTTCCTTTTTGTAGTTATACCCATATTGGTGTATTCTTTAGGTCAGTGAAGAATTAACTTCAAATTCCAACAAGGAAAAATACAAAATGACTACTAGCATGGTGTGCACAGTACCGTCTTGATGATTGTCAGCCCACTGGGACACAGACTGGAACAGAAGCCATGTTAAAACTCCCAAATCAAACTAATTGTGAAAAAGGTCTATTCTTTTTTGGGCTTTAGCATCACTAGACAATTCTTTACAGTATTGTTAATGCCTTTAGGCATAATTTCCCAAATAAACTCGAAGCATATCGTAATTAGGATGGTTTGTTTTCATGTTTTCAGTCAAACAGGAGAGTTTGGCCAACAAGATTTATGCAAAGCTGTTTCGTTGAGTTAGCACCAGAACAAGCGTCCCAGCACATAAAACAGTGGGGTAGACGAACGAGTTAACAGAGGACTATCACCCAGGGGAGTGAGCTTCTACTTCTGTCAACGGTGACCTATTTTTAGTGTGTTTGAAGCACATACATTTGGGCCTTTCTTGTCCAGTGGGAGGAGCTTGGTATAGAGAGTGAGGATGGGAGAACAGAAGGTGATTATATTTTCTACATCTGCCTTTTCTAGATTTCTGCCTGCCTCTGTCATTATTTGTTGTTAATAACCTCTCTCATCCTCCTACTCTTTAACTTACTTCCTTATCTTCTTCTGCCATCATGTTGGTGATGTCTTTGCAGAGTCATTTTTAACACAGCTCTCCCTTTCCCAAATCAAATCCAGACTTCCCTCCCCCATCCCTCTCTCCGACAGTGATGGATGGCGGCCTTCACCCGTTTATCGCCTTTACATATTTCTCTGCCCATCCGCTTAACGACACACATTCATACACATTGACTCTTCATCCCTCTTTTCTTCCACCTTCCTCAGACCTCCACTCCTTCATCCTTCTGTTTCACTCTTCAACTGTTTACACTAATGGTTTCATCTTATTTCCTCCATTTTTTGCATCATCTTCTTTGCCCCCCCCCCAACTCTTCTAAGCATTTCATGCCGTTGGGCTCTCTTGCATTTGTCGTATGTTTCCATATCCAATTTTTACCCCTCTTCCTGAGCTCTCTATTCTGTGGCTGACTATAAAGGACAATACGACAGAGAAGCCAAAGTATCAAAAGGATGAGTGGGCTTACAGTACACACGACAGCTGCAGGAAGAGGCTATGTGGGCGTTCTTTTGTTTCTTGCCTAGAGAAAGAGAGAGAGTGTGTGTGTCTATGTGTCGGCCTCCCTATAATTATGACTGTGTGGGAAGACTGTTTTGGTATGCTTGTGGTTGTTTCAGTATGCGAGTGCTCACAGAATATTGAGGGTCTGGATTATTAGTGAGAGTGCATTCTAGATAGACTTGGTGCGATTGACAAAAACTGAGTGTGTGTGAAAGGCTGTTGCAGTTTTTGATCTGCACATTTGCACTGGTAGACTTGAAGCAGTACAGCATGGCTCATGTTAACCTCAGATAAAGGTGATAATCACCGAACGTTGTCATTTCTACCACAATTTTTCTGTAGTAAAACATTAACCTCCTCTGGATATTGTAATGTTTGGCTCCAAGCAATTTGTTTTCGCTTGTTGTGAGTGAAGTCTTGTGATGCACCAATTCACAGCCCAATCAGATCTGTGGATTACTGTGCCTGTGATAAGTGGCTTTTGAGAGCTAATACAAAACCCCTTGTTTATAAACACTACAACATTCCCTAAGTCGATTTAAGTCGATTATGAGCTAATGGCATTTGTGGATGCTGGAGTGGGTGGAAAAACACACAAGCCAACATGCAGATCTGTAAATACACATGCAAGAATACACTCAGAGTTTATTAACATTAATTATGCCTGGCATTTTTGAGGGTCTGTCATTTGTAATAGTCCACAGAGAATTAAAAACTGAGATAAACAAGGAAATTAAACCTTCAAGTGCAAAAGGTCGTCCAATGTGAAATAAAGCAAAACCACCAGAAACATTTTGAGATTTCAGGTAATGCCTGAAGCTTCTCTTAATTGCATGAGTTTGAAATGGATTTAAAAGTCTCCTAAACAAAGTGCTTAATGAAAATGACTTCTAAAGCTATTAGCAGCTACATATTTAGCTGAGTTTGGCCTCACAAAAAAAACAAAAAAAAACTGCACCCTCCTAGGGCTGCCTTGAGTATTAACAGAAATTTTGGGGGATGGAGTAACAGCTGCAGCTTCACAACACCAAGTTGCTCCAACACTGGTGGTGGGGGGACCTGAGCAGTTGTTTTTTTTTGTTTTTGTTTTTTTCCTTTTCTACCAACACTTTTAACTCATGTTTTCACGCTCACTTCATGCAGCCTTTCTGCTCACTCTATCCGTCTGTTTCTTGCTCTCTAGAGGGTTGAAGGTTCAGCAGGTTAGAGTAGAGAGAGATTTCCCAAAATAGAAGAGGTAAAACCACGGGGGGTGTGGCTGCAGAGACAGAACACATGTCTAAGAGCTCACAGTGCACAGATCTAGCAAAATACTCAAATACTTTTATGTAAAATGCTGATCTTTAACTTTCAGTTTTGATTACTCGTGCCTTTATCATTGATCTTTAGTGCACTGCATCTTTCTGTTTTTGTAAAACACGCTTGATACTAAATGTCTATTTTAATGTTTGAAGCCTTGTGAGAACAGGACAGGGAGATGTTTTTTGTGTGTCTTTGGTCTGACATTTTGTGTTCCAGCCTTACTGTCCATTCAGAAGCAAATTCTGCAAGGTGCATTCCTAAGTGCAAACAAAAGTCACATTAATCCATATATGGGAAGAGAAATGCAGAATATGTAGTCAATGCCTACTGTACAAGTTAAAAACAAACTGTACTGGCTAACTGTCGCTATGATGCACACAGGGGCTTGGCATCTTTATGCTGCCTCAGTAGAGTGTGTAAAATGAGAATTTATTGATCTCAAGAAATTCTGGTGTTGCAGCATCACGATGAACAGGGCAAAGAGGCAAGGAAAGATTAGATAAAGGAAGATAAAATCAGAATTAAAAAGTTTTATATAAGTGCAGATAAAAACAACAGAAGGCAGAAGTGTCCTCAACTGGGGCTGCTGTTTTATATTTGCCTGAAAACTGAAAAGGTAATGTAAGATTTGCAGTAGCACTGAAGAAGCAATACTTTGAATTTACATGCAACCTGATAACTGCGTTTGGGAACTGATGTGTATTGAGACGAAGGAAGTCGTGCTAAAACTGTTATCCCATTAATGGATTTGTTTATTATCAGTACAAATCACCTGGTTGAAGTTTGGGACAGACATGTTTTGAACTAGTATTTTAGAAATTAATACATTCATGGAAACAGAAAATTCGTTTTTGCAGATCTCATAAAAACTGCAATTCAGCAATTTAGGAGTTGAAGCTTAATGTATTACATTAGAATTTAAATTCTACTATATTATAATGTAATAATACAATGCATTATAATAAACATAATTATGTTAATCCACTAAATACCTTTTACCCATTACGATCGGGTGATAAATCTACACAAGACAAACTGAATAGAGGAGCTGAAATTAAAGATAAAACATCTTAGGACCAGTACATTCCATACAGACTTTGCAAGTCCAGCTTGAAATTGGACTTGGTTTTGCTGCTGCTTTACAGTCCTGCTCCCAGTAGTACGTGCCCCCACTCCCCCACACATAAATCAAGAGAAACAGTAACAATAAAAGAAGAAAAAAGATTCAGTCTTGCATCTGGAGGCAGTAAAGACATGCCAAATTACTGCGCATATCGACTTGCAATTTGTTTTCTGCAAAACTGCCAAAAAAGCCTTGCTACACACACTGACCCTGCCAACAAATACTCTATACCTGCAAAAATCTATTACTTTTATGATTAACACTATTAAAAGAAACGACAAGACATAATGCAGAAAAGAGAGCATGGAGGAAGAGACTGAAAGAGAAAGAAAGAGTAAAAGGGTGAGTTAGAATGAATTGGACAGGGTGCTATCCATCTCTCTAGGTCAGATCGATCAGCAAGTGAGGAGATCGGTTACATCCAGCTTTATGTGTGAGCACATCAGAAAGCTTCAGGACTGCACTGCTCCAGCTGCAAATAAGATCTCCCCCTAATAGAGGAAAGGATGAGATGAAAAGGGGATAGGGATGCAGGAGTGCAAGATGAAGGGAAAAAAATCTGCAACAGTGAGGAAGGGTAAGAGAGAAAAATGACGTTATTTGAAAACCAAGAGATAAAGCAGATGGGGTGGAGAGACGAGTGAGGAAGTTGAAAAAAAATGAACGTAAGGGAGGGAGGGAAAAAGAGGAAGGTGCATGTTTCTGAGAGACCAGGCACAGGAGGGAGTACAGCAAAAATCATGTGTGCTGCACAGGATCTGAGGGGGTGTGTGTGCATGTCAGTGCATAATGTGTGACTGAAAGTAGGAGCAGGAGAGGCAAGGAGACATGGAGGTCAGCAGCAGAGTCAGCAAGCGACAGAGAGACAAGACAAAAAGACCAAGGGGGCTGAGGAGGAAAAAGATGGTGAGGAAGCCTGTGACTGATAACATTGTCGTACTCAGGTTGCCTCAAGGGCAGACAAAACTGGAGAAAAAAGAAAGGGGGAAGGAGGCATAAGGAAAGGAAACGTGTAAATTTGCAGGGCAGTCAGAGGCACAAAGGGTTATCAGATGGAAGGTGGGCAAGGATGGAGAGACTAGAAAAAAGAAAAGCTGCAGGTAGATGGATGGAGGGCAGAAGGTAAAGAAATGTGTGGAGGAAAAAGTGGGAGTGCTTTTATATTATGCTGAATAGATGAAGAGGTAAGATTGGAGGGAAAAATTGCAAACAAAAAAGTGGACAGACCAAGAAACAGGAGTGAGTGTAAAGCCAGAGGAAAGCTGTGGAGAACATCAGTGAAGTATGGCATACGCTGGAGTGAAGCCTCCGGTTCTTTGAACTTTTTAGGGACTGTTGCCATACAGATAAATTTCTTTAACTGCATTTTACTTTACCAGTGTGTATATTGTTTTAACATTATAGTGTGCATGCCTCCTGAGGAGCGCAGGAGGGCTTTGACTTTCAATACTGTGACTGCCCTTAGGACTGACTGTCACTGCAGGCATTCATGACTTCCCTGCACACCCCCGTGCTTCTCCTGCTCCAGGCATTTCTTTTCACCCTCTTATAGTCTGAAACTGATGGTACCAGGCATAAGGAAATAACTATCTGAAGTGCAGTTGCAAAGATGTAGTGCTTGGTTTTCTTTAAAAGGCACAATGCTCTCATTCCTCATTAGCTTCCAATAATAGCAAGAGAGAGTCTGTATTAAGAGCCAATTCAGTTTACAAGTAATGGGTAATCCTATTTGCTCTACCAAATGGGAATAAACAAGAACTTTTATCCAATCCTATCAAACCAAGCAACATTTTTTTTCTCAATAACCACTGTCGTTTTGGTTTCAAGTTCAGCCCAAATATGCGTGTCAGAGAAATGCATCACATCAAGGCAGAGACCATTTATTGAAGCTTCAAGCAGTAATCTTTTCCATCGTCTAACTGCAGTACTGCTTATTTCATTCCCTCGCTCCGTTTTAAGTGAAAAAATTTAGGAGTCTGAGATAAAAATGTATAATCATTTCAGGCACTGGGTTTCTTATCTTTATTTTTTACATTTTAATCTCTTCAAGTGTAGGGTTAAAAAAAATGGGACATTTCAGCCTTTTCTAATACAGACCTTGCACTAGACATAAGCATTTAGAGAAAGGAGGAAAGTGCACAACGCCGCTCTCTAGATCAAAACTGCTTCAGACATAGATTAAAACCTTCTACTCTCACTCAGAAAGAGCAACACTAGATCATGATGGAAACCATTAAATATCCATTTGTGTCAAACTGTAAAGTCAGCATGATAAATGCCCAAAGTATTCGGTTGCAGGTATTATGCAACACATTGATATAGAACCACCAATCTCCAAGTTTCAGATAGATCCACCAAGTAATATCCCAGAGATGTTTGTTTGTCTCTGGCTCACCATCTCGTCTTTTCTTTCACCACAAATTTGACTATTACCAACGTTCTGTCACTTTTCCTGTATTTAGGTAACAGTTACTATAACAACCATTATGCATGCCAATTGGTTGCAACAACTCATTTCTGTATCTTATTGCATACCCACAAATTGTGATTAATGACAGATTTGAGCCTGCTGGGACCTATATTGTGTAGAGTCTTGCTGTGGAATCAAGGATGATAGGCTCGTGACCCAATTCGCTTTTCTGCCCCAAAGTCTTAAGAAAGGGTCCTGTGATATAACACTCATCTAATCCCCTGTTACAGGTTTCTAGGTAACTGTTACTATGGGGACTGGCTATAAGTCTTCTGGGATGTTGTTGCTAGGAAGTGAGTGAGGGTTTAAGAGGTGTGCGCTTCCAAGTGTACAGCATATGTAAGAGTTGCAACCACAACAGTATGTCTAAATATGGATTTCTTATGCTACTGGATAATGAACCAAGTGAGCATTACAGCAGAGTAGCACTGTCAAGCATGCATGTGAGCAATGAAAGCCAACTCTGTCTAGTAAGAGTTGGTGAAGCACAGGAAACCAGACACAAATAGACACTTCAGACATCTCTTAACAGCATCAGCCTAAAAACCTTTCTGCTCTGTTTTCCCCCTCTTCTTTCTTTAGGTCTGTGGATAGCCAGGCCTTCTACCATGCCTGTCCCCCCACCCCTCAATCCCCGCAGACAAACACACCTGCCCCACACAAACCTCCACCCTGAACAGAGAACAGAGCGCTCCAGCTTCACGTCTCCCATCCCTCCATCCATCGTCTCTATCTCACTACTCCCCCCTCCTCTCATCTCATCTTTTCCCTCCTCATCACATCTCATCCACTGGGCCTGCCCCAGGGCAACAAAGAGAACAATTCCAGACTCTGTCACCTTCCCTGTGTTTCACTGGCTGACTCTGGTCACATGCTGCCTGCTGCCTTCTCTGATCGGAGCTGGGGAAACGTGGGGTGTGGTCTCGGCCTGTCCTTTCCACTGTGTGTGCCGAAACCTTTCCGAATCCCTCAGCACACTCTGTGCCGACAAAGGCCTCCTGTTCGTCCCTCCGCATGTTGACCGTCGAACGGTGGAACTACGACTGGCTGACAACTTCATCACCGAAGTGGGTGGGAATGACTTTGTCAACATGACTGGATTGGTTGATTTGACTCTGTCCAGGAACACAATCCACCTAATTCGACCAATGACCTTTGCTGACCTGGAAAGTTTGCGCTCGCTGCATCTGGATGGTGAGCAATAAAACTGACATTTCTTGAAATAACTACTGATTTAAATTGCTTAGATTTCATTTTAATTGTAAAAAGGTGAAGTGAATCAAAAGTAGTGGTATCATTCTCCTCTCTAGGTAACCGCTTAACAATAATCGGACCCAGGGATCTAGCAGGTTTGGTCAACCTCCAACACCTCATTATCAACAACAACCAGCTAGTTAAAGTCTCCGTCCAGGCTTTTGATGACTTCTTGCTTACCTTGGAGGACCTTGACCTGTCTTACAACAACCTCAGAAGGTAAAGAGATTCCTGTATTATGATCTCCCACACACACTGGCCTTCTGTGTTCTGCTTTAATTAAAAAGACCAATACTTAAAGCATTGCTGTGCTCAGATCTCAGGCTCAGGTGTGTTGCTGCAGACACGGCTCATCTCCCAAAATCTCAAAGCACAATTGCAACAGCTTGGATGATCTTGCATGAGTCAGCAAAGTCATGAAGTTACTCTGGCTCAAAGTGCTGAGATGGGACTAAGAGGACTGAAAGAGTAGGAAATTCAGTCAATATTGACAAGGTTCTAATTTTCTGCAGTTTAAATTGGATCAAGATTTTATGAGTGCATAAGATCACTATAAAATAGGTTATAGCTCTAAAATAACTATGTATGGTATATAGTTCAGTGCATTGTGTCATATTTCCAGGGTAGGGCAAAAAGAGATTATTACAGTATAACTATACGTCTGTTCAACAAAATCAGACTGAATTAGTTTCCATCCCCTTTTCCCCTTTCAGTACTGTGTACCACTGCATGCTGATGAATTCAGCATCATTTGGCTGTCAGTTCTGATTAAGATCTTTCAATTGTTTCCTCAACAGGAGTCCTTTGGCCTCCTCAGCTCCCACCAAACCTTAAGAAAAGAGCTGAGTTTCAGTGATACAGATTAGAAACCATCTGGCATTTTTTCAAGTTACGGAGGAGTCTGTTCTGAGTTTTTGAGTCTGCCCACAGATTCTGACTGTGGTTAAAAATGCTCATGCCTGGAAACAGGTCATATCATGCAGTAACTGTAGGCAGACTTCATCCAGGTGGGAGTCTCTCTTCTGAAACATTACATGCTGTTCAGTGCTAGATTTCTTCATTAGTTCTTCAAAGCTTCACTTAAAGGTAAATAGGCACTAAAAAAAGACTGGTAACTGACAAATGTATTTTTACTTAGCCCATTAAAACATTGGTAGAGTATGCCCTTTTGGAAAGCAGCCTAATAAAATGTACCGTGTGAGTAATAATTCAGACAGCATCAAAGAAGCATCTGTGTGCTAGAAAATCTTGCTCAACTCGTCACTCTACAGGCTATTACCCAAAAGATTATTGTTGCTAATTATGCCCATGTTTGAAGACATTTTACTTTATAGAAATACAGCAACCATCATATGTCTGTTTTCACAAACTTAAAGTGTATAAACTAAACTGACTCACTTCAAATGAGCTTTGAAATTTATTTACTTCTAATATCAAATGATTCCAAGTTCCCTTTTTTCACTTTTTTGGCAATGCAAAGTCAATTTAAACTGTCAAACACACACCCTTAGAGAAAAAGGTACAAAAATGCAGTGAACTCAAAACTCAAACACAGAAAAATAAAAGCCAAAACAATAATGACTGCACCAAAAGTCATAGATGTCACTGAGTCATAGATGGGAGTCATGAAGCCAGGAAAAGAGGAGGCGTGACAGGCAAACTGAACATCTGTTGTCAAAAATGAGTTATTGCTTATTCCTGCTTCTTGTGAATTAGCAGATTAAAGTACTTGCAAAGTATGAACTCTGACAGGTTAGATAGTGGTACAGCACTCTGATCTTTTAATCGGGTGAACATTGTGTGCTGTATCAATGTACACACATGGGATTCCAGCCATCTGAGGGGTTATAATTTATCTTTACAGCTGCCCTAAAGATATCCCCTAATCTCTCCTCTCTCCAGCGATCACATGGCCCACCACGGCAGAGTTTACCAATTAAAATAATTGGTCATAATTAATTTTCACTGGTTTTCCATTTTATTCCTACAGGGTACCCTGGGAGTCCATTCAGAACATGGCCAGCTTGCACACTCTGAACCTGGACCACAACTTAATAGACCACATAGCAGAAGGAGTCTTTGGAGAGCTTTATAAGCTTGCACGGCTGGATATGACCTCCAACAGGCTGCGAACCCTGCCTCCTGACTCACTCTTTGCAAGGTAGTTCTTGAGATCTTTCTTTAAAGGTTTCCTTAAGAAGTGGCTCAGTAGAAATATTCAATGGCTGACAAAAACTAGCCCCTACAGTGGTTTTATATCAGTGGTGCTCTGACACAAACAGTGGGAGACCATGTCTGTGTGCCAGCACTCTAAGAACTTGTCTCTCAATTGACCATTAAGTTAAAGAGTAGCTTAACTGCTCTTTAACTTTGTTAGAGGAATGTATGTACCACCGCAAAAATGTTAGAACCTACTCATATGTTCTGCTTTTTTTTATGTAACATAGAAATGAGGCAGAAACTAGTTCCACATCAAGTTAAAAAAACAAAAAAAACTGGAAAACATAACCCTTACTGTCCATGGAGCCTGTATTAGCTGGTGCGTACAATTTTACACATTTAGCTTTAATACTTGTGCAAGTCATACCTGTAGTAAAATAGCCCAAAATAAATATCTTACTGCAGAGGTGGCATCTAATATGAGGTGACCTCCAGACTTGAGGTAGTGACTTGGCATTCGTAAGCTTTTGTGCAATGCTACAGAAGGACAATACACAACCGTTCCACTTTAGGCTTTATTTATACTTTCTGCTCTACTTTTCATCTTGCTTTTGCATATAATTCTGCACAGCCCACACTGCTTCCACAACCACTCTTTAGTTGGCTATACTCCAGATTACATTTTCATTCAATATGGTTTTACTTTTTCTCCGTTGCAATGGGTGCTGCATGTACCATAGATCCCTCCACAAAATATTATTCTAATTTACCTCCTTGTATTGCATCTCTATTTCCATGCTAAATAAAAGCTTTTCTTATCTATAGTTCCATTTTATCTCCATGTTTCTTCTGCACCATTTTTCTGAGCCAACAGCTCCCAAATGCTGTAATTTTAATTCAGGGACACTTTTTCTTTCTATCAGTACTGCATATTTTTCAGATATTCAAGAAGAAATTAAAGTTCAGCAACAATCACAAAAACATCTAAAGCCTCAGAGGACATCTTAAATACTTTGCTTTGCACAAATGGACAAAAACAAATTAAGACATTTACATTTAAATGACTTCATTCTCTTGAGATATGAAATCTGAATTTTGATAAACATCCCTTTTTGATATATTGCCAGGTCTCAAACAGGTGCAGTAAGTCCCACACCCTACAACGCTGTCATAAGCCTGAACTTTGGTGGGAACCCACTCCACTGTAATTGTGAGCTTTTATGGTTAAGGCGGCTTATCCGTGGAGATGACATGGAGACATGTGCCACCCCTGCTCACCTGGCTGGAAGGTAAGAATAGTTTTTGCTTTGTTTTTTTTTTACCTTAGTTTAATCAGTGAAATCTTTGTGTCAGAAGAAGTGACTCTCGAACACAGTTTCAACGCTAGTCTTTCCTAAAGGCTCTTACTCCAGGTTTTAACACTGAAATGGGATTGTGGACAAGAAGGGAAATTTTTCTGGTCATTTGAACACTGAATACTGAAAAGTTGCCATCAAACTACGAAGTGAAAAGAAAGATTGTTTCTGTTATCTGTCATCAATCACCCTCTCTCAACCCAGGTTTTAAGGATGTAGAATTGTAAATTGTTCATATTATTAGGCATTACTGGTTTTACTATTAATCTGACTTAAAATGAATTCCATCCATAGGTTATTACATGATATTAATCTGTTAACCAACCTTTAAGACAAAGAGCATTTGCTTTCACCCTCTCACTGGCCTCCTCACTTCTTCCCTCCATTTCTCAGGTATTTCTGGTCCATTCCTGAGGAGGAGTTTACTTGTGAACCACCTCTCATCACTCGACACACCCACAAGCTGTGGGTGCTGGAGGGCCAACGGGCCACTCTAAAATGCCGTGCAATTGGAGATCCTGAGCCGATAGTCCACTGGGTTTCACCAGATGATCGTATTGTTGCCAACTCATCCAGGACCAGTTCTTTCAGCAATGGGACCTTGGATATTTTGGTAACGGTCGCCCGGGATGACGGGGCGTACACGTGTATTGCAATAAATGCAGCAGGTGAAGCAACTGCCATTGTGGACCTGAAAATAATCCCACTTCCACACCGGGGTGGGGTCAATGGGAACACTGGAAGCAGCAGTGTAAACACAAAGAACAATAGGAATGTGACCAACGGGATTTTAAGGACTGATCCAGGCTCATCGGATATCAGCACTGGGAAAAATGGGATTAACAACAGTGCAGGACGTGGGGGAGAAACCGAGGATGGGAGGAGAGATGGAGAAGTCACCGACGGTGACAGTGGAAGGGCCTCAGAAGGGGAGGGGCCAGATGGAGCAAGCATGGAGGAGGATGATGGGGATGAGGAGGAAGGCAGGATGGTTGGAGTGCAGGGCGTGACATCCACTTCGGCTCAGGTCCGATGGGATTTAGGGCGTTTATCTGAAGCTTACGTTGTCTGGATGTATCAGATACAATACAACTGCACCGCAGATGAGACCCTCATCTACAGGTCAGTCAAACTTTATTATATCCTTAAAACATGACAAACAATGGGAGCTTTACAATTTCAATGGTTAATTTTGAGGTAGCTCAGATACTTGACAAAAGGTCATTCGTCATCTCAAGACAGTCATCCAAATGAGCAAAGGTCATTTCTCAGTGACAA
Source organism: Melanotaenia boesemani (assembly GCF_017639745.1). Lineage (NCBI taxonomy): Eukaryota > Metazoa > Chordata > Actinopteri > Atheriniformes > Melanotaeniidae > Melanotaenia > Melanotaenia boesemani. The sequence goes on along the minus strand of NC_055686.1, from coordinate 16,442,087 downwards.
CCTGCTCAAAAGATGAACCCTGTTCTCATGTAAAGCCCCCTAAAATAATTATCCATTACAACATGACACTTCTGCAGTTAAATTGTTGATCTTGAGCATGGGCATGCAGATAGCTCAAGGGTGAATGGAAACACAGATGAAAAAAAAGAAAGACAAAGGTAGTTAATAATTTATCTCCATCGCTGTGTGACACTAAAACCCTACAGGTGAAGAGTCAGTGTCTGAATGAGTGCAAAATGAGAATACAAGTGGATGAATATTTTTATTTATTTATTTTATTTTAAAGGTAGGGAGGACGACTGCTTTCTAAAATTGAACAGTGTGCCATGCAACATGAAAGCTTCTACTGCAAGCAAATAAGATTGTATTCTGTGTTTGATTATGATAATCAAGCAGGGAAAATCAGATATTACGACACCACTAATTCATTCATGATAATGATAGAAATATATATGCATATGTAAACCAATTTGTGTGAGGCAGCTGTGGGTTGATTACCGCAGGAACTGGCAGCAAACAAGACAAAAAAAAAAAAAAAAATCAAAGCTGAGTTTCTGTACCACATATCTTTTTTTTCCCCTCCCTGGAGTTTTACACTCTGCTTACACCATGAAGTTATGGTAGCCATACAAACCCTTACAAACCAACAACCCAAACCTCAAGACAACAATGGTTAGATAAAGCTTTACAAGAGATAAGTTTGACAGCATCGAAAGCTTGAATCTTGCCTGAAAACCTATTACAGTGGCGCTTCCGGCTATGTGGTGTACTTACATGTACAATACTACTGCCCTATTCATAAAATATGTCCAGACACACGGAGGGTTTCCTGTCTGAATTTACAAGCATAGCTAATGAAACATTTATAAGTGGGGTCATTGCTACAGCAAAACAGTGGCTGAAACAGTGAGAGGGAGATGGAATAAGCAGATGAGGATGGACGGAGCAGGTCCAAGATCCAGGATTTCACTGTTTATTTTAGCTGCCACTAATTTGGTCGTTTCCCTGAGGTGTTGCAAAAGGGGCATTAAACTAAGTGGTACTGAGACAGGTTGAAGGGACCAAACCACATGACAGAAAGAGGGCAGGGGAGACATATGAAGAGTTGACTGAATATGAAAAACTGGATAAATGTAATCAGATGCGAAGAAATAGGTGAAATTTAAGATAAGAATGAAGCCTTTGAGACATTAGGAGGTGGAGGAGAGGGACTCGGGGAGAAGGGCAAACTACTGTGGGATATGCATTCTTCCCAAATCACCTTAGGAGAGACTGAGATGAGGGAATGATGGGTGAAAGACAAATTGACAGGCAGTAAGGTAAGAAAGAAAGAAAGCAAGCAAGCTCCTCAAGGGCAAAGCAGAGAGGCAAGGGTGGAGAAACCAGGGAGATATCTAAATCCATCACTAGAATAGAGTAAGAAAAAAGTGTGGACACATCAGATATACACCAGGGTATGTAAGGTAGATGGGCTTAGGAGGACTGATGTAATGAAAGGAAGAGGGGAAGAAAAAAAAACTGTCCACAGAAACTTGAGAAAGCAGAAAGATGAGAAGCAGTTCTGGTGGTGGGTGGTGGAAAGGAATTGTGACGGAGCAGGAAAATGATGAAAAGGAGACGAGGCAATGTGGTGAAAGCCCTGCAGCAAAGCACTTCACTGCTAGGTGGTTAAGTGGAAGGAGGTGCAGAGGTAACATGTTGAAATGCCACATAAAAACAAATGAGTGCAGATCCTGTGCAGTCCCATGACACAGCTGTGGCAATTACACATAGAAATCTAATTAAATGATTGAATTAAATAAACTGAGTTAGATCTCAGTTCATTGCTAACCAGCTATGTAAATCCCTCTACATAATATACCCTTTTAAAAGGAAGTAGTGAGATATAAAACGAAGGTGCTTCTTTAGAAACAAAATGATGGAAGTGTGCTTATATGTCCCAACTGACCAAACAGGATGCTCTGTTAATGGAGTCTGAAACATCTGCATTAAAAACTAAGACTGAGCATGACAAAATAAGTAGTATAAATATACTAATCTTTAATACTTGGATTCCATAAAAGGTTGTCTAAATACTTTTTTAAATCCCATTTTGTCCAACAGAATTTAGCTCTTATAGACAAAAGGGTGAAATAAGTAACCAGGTTACAGCTAAAGGCATAACTGTGCAGCTTAATCGATAAACAGATACATATCGATACACACAAACCAGAGAAAACAGTGAACGGGGCAAGATACCAAGGCAAGGCAAGTGATAACTCAGTGGAGATAACTGAATTCAGTCAAGAGGGAGTAAGTTATCTGATGTTTGACTAGACTGAACAAATTACACCAGTAAAAAAGTCTGAGCTGTAGAGACAGATGTAGTGGCCATTTTAAAGTCAGAATAAGAAGAATGCGAAGTATAACTTTGAATCAAGAATGCTGAGGTAAAACTGGAATGAATGCAAGGAAATATATATTACTATCAGCTGTTATTGTGCAAGTGCCAACTGCTTTATCACACCAACAGAAAGCAGAAGTCAACCTTAGAAACTCAAATGTGAGACTGTAATAGTGAGATTTCACACTTTCTGTCAGACTTATACATCAGGTTGTATTGTAGCTGCTGCTTCATGCCTACATGGGCAGGTTGAGGAAACAGCAGCCTAGCGGAACTGGGTCAAGCATAGAAGGCAAGAAAACAAAGCAAGCAGCAAGTCCAGCAAATTAAAGAACATGAACATAAAGTGAGTGAATTATAAGGACTGCACAACAGCAGAGCACAATGTGTTTCTGCCAGATTTAAATAGCTTTTAAAGGTCAGTCTTGTGCTAGATAACACCAGCCTCCATTTCAGCATGGCTCATCTAATGCTGATGGAATCTGTCATGGTGCCAGGTGGGACAATACACCGTCCATATGGTGTGTCTACTGGGCACCGCTTATAACCCTCACCCTTACTACAACGTACATAAGCATATATAAGAATGTCTTATTAGGTATCTAATAGACAAATGGAAGGTAGATAACAAATAACACTAAAATTGCCAGTAAAAATGAATAAGCTCCTCTCTGTGTGTGAAAAATGCCACCTGGAATTAAGTTCATAGCATTGTATCCCAGGGCTTTGCAGCAATATTGTATCACAGGACTTTTGTTTTTTATATAAGAAAAAGCATTATGTTTTACTGCTGAGGTCATTGAATCCAACGCCTCTGTGTATAACACATAATGCAATATATTTTAAATAATATAAGCAGCAGTGCTTTCTGTTGTTTGTCTGATTTTTAAGTGCATGTTTCTTTCATACACCACCACGGGGAAATAAGTTATGAATCACTTAAACGTAAGAAACATTGACAGGTGGATGTGTGTGACTCTTGCACATGTCAGAGCAAAAAGCTGATTAAATTTTAAAGTCCAGGTATGCAGGCAGGAGGGTTAGGGCAGCATTAGTAACACCTGAATCAAGCTTTGTCAGGAACGCAAAAAGCAAAGTTTAATGGTAGCTAGAAGGATCACAGGGACAAGTGGAGAAAGAATCACACAGAGTTTAAGAAATAATAAGAATAATGATGGTGGAGCATAAAAAAGGGGTGCAGGATTATAAAGCAATGGGGGAAAAATGTGACATTCATAGGAAATGAACATGCTGAGAAGTAGACAGTGGAGAACATGGTTAATGAGTCACAGGAGGAGAGGGAATTGAAAGAAATAGAACCTGAAAATTAGGTGAACAGCAACACTCTCATTTGCTGCTGCTAATTATACAGCAGTTTTGAGCACATAGCTGAGCTATTAAAGCATTTAAAAGCACACACACACACGCAAACTTGGCTTTAACAAGCAATGTGATGGGCTCCATTTTCCTTTTTGGTCCAACAAAACACCCTGAGATGCTTTCAGTGACTGTCATGTTACATGACTGTTTGCATTGTCCAAAATGATACTGGTAGGAAATCTGATACAAGTCTCCTATTTTAGCCTGGCATGAGGCTGGAAAGCAGTACAAGAAATCATACAAGAAAGATGATAAGTGCATCTGTTGAGGCAGGAACCGATAAGGATGTAAAGAGAGATATAACAATCGAGCAAACCAAAAGCATGCAGAGACAAAGATGAAAGGAGGAGAAACGAAAAGCCCAGGTAGGCTAAAAGATGGAAGGAAAAAGAAGCGAAGGGAGGGGGTTAAAACAGGTTTGAGAGCTGCACCCCACGGGAAGATGTAATTAAGTGTTAAACTACTGTGTCAATAAATGTGTCAGCTCACATCAGAGGCATAAGGAGGAGGGAAGAGAGAAAGGGTCAGCAGTCAATATACATGTCATCTTATATTATAGTGGAGGATCAGAGAAGGGAAGACAGTGAGGGATGTTTGTATTGAGAGGTTAAATTAAATTGAGAAGAGAAGGAGAGCTGATGGGGAAGAACAAGTAGTGGGGGGTCAGGGAGAAGGAGGTCAAGCAAATGAGAATGAGAGAAAACTGAATCAAGCAGTGTGGAAAACAGCAGACCAAATGAGGAAAAGTTAGGTGAGAGGGCTGGATTAAAGATAGCCAAAAAGCAGAAGGTGGGATAAACCTAAATCTAGAAGGAGGAGGGGGGATTGACAGAGAGACAGATAAAGGAAAACAGACTAGAGCAAACAAAATTGAGAAAGACAACCAACAAGACAGTGAACAGTCTATCGAGTTGATACCTAAGGAGAAGGGAAAGGGTAAATGGACAAAGGAAGTGACATGGGAAAAAGAAAACAGCAGCATAGATGTCAGCCAAAAGAGGAGATAATTGCTTTGGTGTTCCTCCTTGACTTACTTTCTCCCCTCTCCTCTGTGCCCAGTCTTGTCTGGTGTCAGACCACCAGTCTTGGTAACGCAGACAGATAAGAGGAAGATGAGAGGCACTGAGATTAACAAGAAAATAACACAGGGGGTAAAGGAAAGATGGGGGAAAGGAGACAGGATGCTATAGCTCCTTCATTCCCTCTACTACCACTCTTTTCTTCTCTTCCTCTCCCTCTCCTGGGTTCTAATAATTACTCATTTCTGTGTCACCAGCTTGAACAAAGCACTCCCTTGTCTCTTCTACTTTCCTTCTGCATCTGTGCGTGTGCATGCCTTTGCAGGGTTTAACCATAATTAGAAGCACAGAGAAAAATGCACACACTCTTTGTATGTTGTGAGGTAGTAAAAAAAAAGGCCAAAGACTGCAAACAACAAAAGATGAACCAATCAGTTAATTTGCCTTTAGATCGATACTCCAAGATATGCATACTTCAAGGGCACTGAGCTTTTACATGGAATATGACTATTTGCCTAGAATGCATGTACACAACATGGTAGACTGCGAAGAAAGATGCATCATGTAGTGAGTGGTAACTAAACAGCTATCCAAGATGCATATAGGATGTTTCCTAGTCTTGCATGCATATTTTAGTGAATTTGCCTATTTCTGTCACTGCTAGCACAGAGGAAAAGAACAACTAGAGAGGTAATTCACAATCTAATGAGGGATGGAGCAGTAGTGGGGTGGAGGAGAAGATGGAGGGGCGTGATGAAGAGAGATAAATGGAGAAGTGGCAAAGAAGGGATTAGGAAGGAGTAGGGGGTACCTACGAAGGAAATGATAGAGAGGAGAGTAAAAGCTAGATGGGGAGAGAAGGAGTGACCTTGGATGCTAAATCATGCTACATGGTTACTGCTCAGGCTAATAGAGATATAGTATAGAGACTGAAAAGAGGAGAGGCTGGGAGGTCAGAGAGTCCAGTTGGCATTGCCAGAGGATTTGCAGCGAACAGAGCTGATTGTCTCTAGAAATACAAAGAAGGTAAAGGGAGGGGGGGTATGCAGTATTACCAACATCGTTTTAGATGTAAGTCATATGGTCAAATGTACCAAGAAAAACACAAAAAAATGAGCAAAAGAAGTGTAGCACTGCAGAGTTTGATAAAAGAAAGTATTATAAACTGATGAAAAGGGAGGATATGGACCGATAAAAGGGAGCAGCTGATCAGCAAAAAGAGGAAAATATCTTCATAAAAGATGGTTGAAAAAGGGACAAAGAGCAGAATTTGAGGGAGGGAGAGGAGCTGAAAAGGACAGGAGGATAGCAGCATTTGTGAAGAATCAGTGACAAAGCGTGCGTTTGCAATGGTCACACAATGGAGCGCCGACTAATACCCAAGTTTATTTTTGCACAGGTTTGCAAAAATCCTTGACTTTATGTCATTTCACATAATTCACTTGATGCAACCACCCATCTGGAAAATTTGCATGGGTATGATTTTAGCTCTGTTTCTCCTTTTCATCCCGCAATGCACGCAAGAGTGTGGCTATATCAGTCATAGGCACTGAGGGACATGGGAAAAGGGGAAAGCAAGAACATAATGAGCCAGCCTGCAATAATATGAATTAAAGTGAAAACAGATTCAATTATAACCCCATCATTCAAGCACATCACTACTAACAGTAATGGTCAAGTCTCTTTGCCTTGCAGAATCTGTTCGAGATGCACATAAAGGCTCTGGGTGACTGACACCACTTTAATATTTCTAGCCATCTTTTAGAAACTCACATTATGGCCAAGGTTTTTATTCACCATCAGAAGCAGTGCTGTAGCAGCAGTTTGAATGCTGCCTCTTGTACATTTCATGCTGAAAATCTGATTGAGCCCCCACTGTCTTTATAACCGGACCTTACAGGGGAAATTCAAAATCCCATGGTGTGACTGATTGCCCACGAGTCTTTCACTCAGTTTTAAACACTAACATATTGGATATTACTGCTGTGGTTTGACTTGAGTTCAGAAAATGTCCAATGTTCCAGTGTTGGCATTAACGCTGATGTTTTCCTCTATAACTGGTGGCTGCCATTTCACTGAGCTGCCTGATTCTTAAAAGATTTTTAAAAGAAAAGAACTGGATGGCAGTTTTCTCAAGGGTGTTATTGAAAATTGGGTTGAGCATACCTTCATCTTAAACCATGTAATTATTAGCATGCAATGTAACTTTGCAGCCTATTTTTCTGTTCACCAGGACATTTTTATGGAATGTTTGATCTTCAAAAACATAGAGATGAGAATAGAGGGAACTGAAGTTATTAAATTAGATCATAAGTGTATAATATGTGAATATAGTTAGAATATACACTTTCTACCAAAATGACGGCACCACTGGGCTTCATAATGAATTTTTGCCATGGTAACATATACCTAGGTCTTAAGCTGCTCCAGTGCAGAGTTAAATGGCAGATGACAATGTCAGAGAGGAATCTTAGGCAATCTAATGACCACTGAATAAGGTTGACATCATTGGAGAAACGCTCCATGTGTCTGCTCACATTATACTGGGACCTGCAGAGTCACATGGTGCATTGTAATTTCTTCTGCTGGAAATTTAGTGTTTAAACATATATCTGTGCCAGACATTAGCATTCAAATCTCTGACTCAGTCTGCAACAATCTTCTTGGAAAAAATGAACTTTTTTAAATATTATACCTTTGCACTAGTTAATATTCTGGCCACTTGTTCAGAAAATTTCAGTTTAGTTAACTTTTAAGCCTTGAGAAGGCAGCAAAACGCTGTGATCAATACCCTTATGTAGAAATACCATACAGCAGAATCCATGGGTCTCCCCTGCAGCTTGCCTGAAGTAAGCACCTCTTATTTCCCAGCTAACTTTGCATTATTAATCATCTAATCCCATCATCCCATCCCATCAACACAGATATAAATATGTATGAGAATTGTCGGACTAGTTCCATTTATAAAACTCGATTATGTAACAGTAATTACACCCAATTTAAAGCCGAGGAAAAACAAGAAGATGAAGTGCTGCTGTTCTGTGTCCTTATTTTGGATGCATTAAAGGAGTAAGGTTTGGGGCCATTCTGCAAAAGGCTCCATGAAGTGAGTGATCCTAGATGGCATCTGGAGAGTGCAGCTCAAATCTGATGGGAGCCAGACCTATGATACAAACAACCTTTTTGATGTTGCATGAAAAGGGAGAGAAGGAGAATAAGAGAAAAAAAATGCAGAGGAGGAGAAAGCAAAAGCTGAAAAAATATCCAAACAAAAAAAAAAAAACGCTTTCCCACACAAGAGGGTTGAAACTGCAGAGGGCAAAGTCATACCCATCAACAACAGACACTTGAGTTAGGCTACAGTCTCCCACGCACACTTTACTCTGGCATGTCACAGCTCATCGACATCAAAAAACTCATTGCACTCTCATACATGCATACAACTGAACACATTTACACATAGAATCAAGGAAAACACACATTCAGTAAAGCAAGCTCCTCTTGTTCTCATCACCTTCCTTCTTTGTTTTCGCCTCTCCAACTATTTCACCTCTCCTCCACCGGTTAGTTCTAACAACTGCTCAAACACTTAAAATGAGGACAAATTCAAAGTACTTCAGTCTTTATTATCCCACACAAGCACTCATTACAGACAAATGAAATCACTAGTGATAAAAAAAAAAGTCTTCATTTCCTCCATTCTTCCTTTATTCTAATTCTAGGTCATTAAATCTAAAATGGTCATTTGTACATGTAAAATCCCACAAAATGGCTTAATGGTTGCTTCCTGCTGGAATTTCAGTACGATCACGAGCATGTATAGATGCCGACTGCTCTCAAAATGAGCAGACAGAGTTCTCTTTTCATGTCCCTTTTTTTCATGCCGTGATCCCCATCAATAGACTCATTTTCCCTTCTCTCCCCCTACTGCAGTAGCCACCCCGTGCTGTTTTTACCATCCATTCACTATCCATTTCCTCTGCTACACCACTATTCAGCCCTTTTTTCCTCCTCTTCATTACACTATAAGAATAGCCTGGAAATTCAGCTCATTCTTCAAGTTACTACATATGTTTGGTAATTTAGTTTCTATGTTTCTATGCACAATATTCTTGCTCACTCAAATAAGCTAAACTTTTTCTCCTTGATCCCTTTTAGAATCCTGCCATCTACCAGCGACCGTTTCCTGTTGAAGAACTTGGTTTCTGGTGTGGACTACAACTTGTGCGTATTGGCCATTTTTGATGACTCAATCACGTCACTGGCAGCAACAAAAGTTCTGGGCTGCGCTTCATTCTCCACCAAGGACGTTTACCCAGCATGCCGCTCTCTCCAAGCCCACTTTCTGGGTGGAACGCTCACTATACTGGTTGGCGGTGTTGTTGTGGTGACTCTACTTGTGTTTACTGTGGCACTCATGGTTCGCCACCGTGTTTGCAATCATGGCGACCACATGATTTGTCATAATGGCAACAGCGAGGCAGGAAGTGGTGCCTGCTGTCAGGGTGGAGTAGGAGGAGGAGGAGGAGACAAAGGGGGAAATGGCAGCGGCTGCTACCAATCAAATGGCTCTGGAGATGTGATGATGGTGGTCCTGCCCAATGGTTTGCCCTCCAAGAGGGGAGGGGAGAGGGGAAAGGAGAAGGACAAGGAGAAGGAAAAAGATGAAGGCGATCCTGCTTCCTCTAAGCCTCCAAAACTGCCCCCAAAACCCAGGCCAAAGCCTAAAGTCAACCTGGAGCAGTTTCTTTCAGCTGGTGGGGTGGTTTCCACAACAACAGGAGCTGAAAATGAGATGGCACTGGTTGTGAGGCAGCGGAAGCAGGACAGGGCATTACCACACAACCTCGAGAGTGACAGAACTCCCCTTTATTACTCCCCTTCTCCTCCATCTACCCTGCCCCGACAGTCACGTTCCAGGGATCGCCCAAATCCCCGTCTGGAGCGAGAACTGACAAATCGAGCCAGTTTCTCTCTGGCTGCCCCCTTGAGAGACTCAGAGCTGTTGGACTGGAGAATCACACCCAGAAGCAGGGACAAATGGAACTCCTCACAGGCTTATCAGAGCCCTGTTTCCCCTCTAAGCCCTGCCCGTGGGACTGTTGGCAAACGGCGGCACTCACTGGATATGGGTTCCTCTGTTGCCCTAGCAACTGATGCTGCAGCAACTGTTGCCAGGCACTATGGTGCTGTAAGTTATGCCAAGCGGCTGAGCGTGATCTGGACGAGACGGAGTCAGTCGCTTCATGGGATGCTGGTACAATGCGCATCGACGACAAGCACAACCTCATCAACAACCAGTGATGAGGGTGAAAGTGGTGGGGGCTTTGGGGTTCATGATTACCAACGGGGGTACATCCACGCTTACAACACTACCAACTCAAACTCAAACACTAGGATAACAACTGGGAAAGAAAGGAGTAGAGAGAAAGGTAAGGGCGGGAATGGTGCTGAAGATTTGGAGGAGAGTGTTGTGTAGTCATGAAAAAGAACACAATGAAGTTAGAAAAAAGTTTTCAGAGGACACTTTGAATAGGAAGTTGATTAGGGAAAGTGATTAGAGGCTAAATTAAGGGAGCAGTTAAAGGACGGAGGATGTGATTTTATATAAGACCAGGCCAAGTGAATTTAGAGGGAGGGAGGAGTAAATCTGAAGAGCCTTTATTTGGCCTGTAAGAAGGCCAGAAAATAAAAAAAACTAGAAGTATAAATGAAGGTTTCCAAGTTCTGACCTGAAGAGTGGAAAGACTGGGGTAGAAATGATGAAAGATGGGCTAAAAATAGTTTCTCAAATCGTCAAGCTGAGCTTTTTTAATGAATCCTGGCATACTGGATATATATATATATATATATTCTTTTTTATGAAATTATAAGATATTATAAGTGTAAGTAGGTACAAATGGAGAGATGAAATCAAAAGGAAAACATCAGTGGAACAAAGGTTATAAAGAAGAGTGAGATGGCATAAGCTCAGCTTGGATTCCAGTAAAGCCTTTACACTAACTGAGCTACACTTTTGCTAACACTGCAGTCCTCCAGAGTCCAGACCGCCCCACACCTTCACTGGATCAAAAACGATAACAATGCTGGTAATACTGGAGAAGCACTTCTATCACAAAACTACAACAGGGAAAAATGGATGACTTAACCCTGCTTTGCTATTCAGGCTTTTGATTCCAACTCTGACAGCCATTTCGAAACTTTCTGAAATTAAATGAATGTGACTTATGTGTCCTCTATGTCTGGACAAGGATTTTGGCTGGCTGTGGCTGCGGATTATATAAATACAGACTATGGTGTATTGGACATGATCAATCAATACAGGCTGGGTGTAAAAGAAAAAAAAATAAGAGTGAAACCCAGACATTATGAAAAGTATTGGGATTACAATCAAGTCGATACGGATTACTAAACAGAGGAGATGGGGGCATGATGGAACATGTGAGCCATGCATTTCTGAAAGACAAGCTCATACTGCATGTCAGATAATGGACCAGACCAACGAATAATGCTAATGGGTGCATAAGAGCGCATGCATTGATGTAAAAGGGACTAAATGTGTGTGCGTGTGTATTCTATGCACACGTATACGAATGTTTGAGTGGCAATCCAGTCAGACTCCGTTAATGCATAAAAAACCCAGTGTTTTCTGAATATGCCATAAAAAGAATTATCTGATCATTAGAGATGAGAGGCAGGACATCCAAATTAGACTACAAGTGACATGTTTAAAGGTTGTTGCATCACAGCCGGTATAAACTGATAATTTCAGGTAATGTAGCATGGCTAGAAAGCAGAAACTGGTAGAGTCAATCAAATTTTGAATTCATTTTGTGTGATTTTAGATTCCTTTGTGCCACATGGATTCAAGTTCTATCCAAACTGAATGTTTTCAGAGAGGAGGAAGGAACAAACTTACACAATCACAATGGACGTCACCATAAACGTATCATTTGAAGACTAATGGACTACAGAGACTTATCTAAGAGGAAAAAAAAGCAAAGAGAAAACTTGAAAAGTACATATATATATAGAATATATATATATATATATATATAAAATGTTACTTGTTGCACCATGTGTTTCTGTTTATCTGAGTTTTCCAGGAGGTGTTGTGAGGAGCAAATGCAAAATATGTGTGTGTGATTTAAGTTTTGGATAAAAATTATGATTGGAGCTAAAAATGCCAACTATCACTTGGCAGAAAAATAAGGCTCAAAAGACCCTGAGTAAGCACACAGCACATCCCAAAACAGTCACAAATGGATGCCTACGAAACAGCTAACTGCATTTATAATGACGACTTTTACCCAGTAATGTTGTTTCCTTTCTGTTTTTATTTCATTTTGCCAAAGTCAAAATTGTTCTCTAAACTTGCTATTAATAAAAATTACATGTATGGAACAGTGTGATTATCATTAGAGAAAGGTGTGGGGCATGTTTGTGTTTGAAAATTTACACAATTTATGTTTTTTTTGACAGGTTTTGCAAATAGGTCGTACATTTCAATAAAAGACGCAGATAATTTTTGGTTGAAATTGGAGCGTAATCTGAACATGATTCAGTCTTGATGAAAATGTTCAGAGCTTAGGGTGAACTTGTGAGTCACAGGAGCTTCATTAGGTGCAAAATTATAACATGAAAAGTTGTTTACTTGTCAGACACAGAGGTTTGTTAAGAGATAACTGTGATGTAACTTCTTGAAAAAACAGGAAAAAAATATTAATTACAGGACAACCACGGATAAAAGACAACAGATGGACAGATAGGGATAAATGGATTCAGGAAAAGAAAAACACATGCAGAGGGGAAAAAAAGGCTTCCAGTAAACACAATTTCAAACAACAGAACTGATTACATGAGATGAAGGAAAGCTGAAGTAATGAACACAATATGGACTAAAAGCTGTCAGGCTAATGGCTACATTTCAGTGTTAATACCGATAATATCTATTAGTTTCAGGATGTTAGCAGATCTATTCAATGCTAGCTAATAAATGTATTTAAAAGAGACAATTCACTGACTTTGTTTAGATGATGATGGGAACAGCTGAAGGGTAGCACAGACTCATGACATCAAGCTACTGTAGGGGGTTCCTGACGCTTTTCAAAGCTAGGAAGAAAATTTAATCCCACCACATGTGAGCCAGGTTTTCGTCTTGTTGGGGTCATGGCTGGAAATTAAAACAAGGATATTTCAACAACGAACTCAATGAGCTAAAAGTGACTGAACTCATCAAGCGCCAAACTGGTTTATTCTCTCACAGATCACAAGCATCCTGGTCAAAAACCGAAGTGAGTGCTAGGTGAAACCAAGCTTTGCATCTGTAAAAGAAACGGGGAAAGGAAGCTTTTTTTCTTTAATCATGGAGGTTCCTCTGCCTCCCCTCTTTAGTGATTTTTATATTAAATGTTTTGCAGATATTGTTAAATATTTGAAATGAACAGATGTAAGAAGTGGAGAGAGGGAAAAGGTGCTGACACCCACAGAGATAAACAAATATGTGATGAGACAGGGAACAGGGTGAATTCATTGTGTCAAGCTTTCAATGCAGCTCTTGTGGGGGGAGGGGCGACTGAGCGTGTGTCTCCTGATATCACGTTAGATGGCAATTTGATTTGAAACTCATAAGTGGTCCCATTAAAAGCAAAACTATGTGCTACAGTCACCTCTGAAAAAGTCAGTGTGTGCACGTTTGCTTGCATACATTCGCTGTATGTGACTTGCAGGAACAACACAGTACAGAGCACCAACCCTCCCTCTGCCTTTCTTTTTTGCCTGAGGTAACACTCTGGCCCAATTTGAGTAATTAAAAAAAATGCTGAGTAACATGGAAAAACACATCCACATGCAGGACTGCCTTTGAACACAAATATGAGCATAATTGCACTGCAGGATAACCTTGTGGCTGTAGCGTCTGCATGTTTCCTTCAGCATACAGGTGTCATCAGTGAATGCATGCACCTTTACAAGCCATGTCTCAATACAGTTAAACATACCACAATATTCACAGTTAGAATCAAGATGTCATATATCTCCCCACAAAGTGCCAAGTAGATCCTGAGTCAACAGCAGCTCCTGAGCTGGAAACCAATTCAGCTAGTGTAGAAAGTAGTCTACAAACAGCAGAGAGAGCCTAAGATCATTACAGCAAATTATAATTACAAACCCTTGATATTTTCAGGGCATCAGTGCAAACGCTGTGAAAAATGAATGACTAAATAAATAAAAAACAAAAACTGGTGAACAGGCTCAAGTCTAGGAAATTTCTGAGTTCCTTGAAAAATTAGAGCACATTTTACAACAATAAGGTTTGGATTAAACTGAAGTTCCAACATTGTCTGTGTTTAAACTACAGAAACAAAATTAGTCTTTTGAAGACAAGTTGGAACTTGAGAGGATAAGTCAAAATCATCAAATACTTTGTTGGTGATGCAGTGACAACAAGTGTTATAAATCACTTGGATAAGATAAATAAAACTACTTTTGTACTTTAACTTTTCCTCTTTATCTTTTATTTTGAGCATGTGGTCGTCTTTAGCCACCTAGACATAAAAGTCCGGAAATGGTCTACAGACGTTCTGGAGAAGTGTCAAGTGAAAACACTAATATCCACAGCACTGACACTGGACTTCTTGCAGAAACTTTTAACACAACACCACATTGCAATCTCCAGATAATCAGCAGGTAAGATGATATACAAATGCGTAAGCAAACAGGCCCAACATTTGCAGCCACTGTGCATGTGCGTGTGTGCTGGTGACTTTTACCTTGCTGTAAACAGGTACAAATACATGTAGTATTTAAACACAAAGAGCCTCACCTGTTACTCGTGAAGTGTGGTTAAGAAAACAGTGATTAACACAACCTAATTTCTGCATCATGTGCTGCCTCCTGCATGTGGCTGCTGGTTCCTCCTGCCTTGCATTTCCAGCCAGGACAGTGCATCTGTAGAAGAAACCCGCCTGCTACAATGTGCTTGTGTCAACAGCAAGGGCAGAAAAACACTGGACCAAACTGCCTGGACTTTCTTTTGAAATTTTTCTTTGTACAAAAACATCTTCATCAAATTGGCTGCTGGCCACAACTACTTCAAGTCAACGAGATGGCATTCAAACTCAGCAACATATTTCTGTTCTTTAAGAATCCAATCACATTTAAATGTTTAATCAGTTATTTTACAGATGTTATGATGTGAAAAACTAATAAAAACACCTGCAACCGCAAAGAAGCATGCCACCGATTTTGGTTTAATAAAGCTGAAACACACTTCATGGTTTAACTGTCTGTGTAGGCTGCTGCAACCAACCAAAAGCCTAACACTCCAATGAGAGGAGACATTTCACACTTTCATTGACTCAGTTTGCCTAATTATCCTTTATGTTAGACTTTAGTGGAAATACATGAGTCACAGAACATTCAAGGGGGCTTTTTGTAACTCAAATAAACAATTAGACCTTAAGAAAACAAAGACAGAAATTGCCATACATTCAGTATATAAATAAATCTTAAAAATTGATTTATATTTCCTACGCGTTAGTCATTCATAAAATTGATGCTTTTGGCTTAACATGTCATAGTAACAAAAAAAAAAACAACAACAACAACAAAAAAAACACATTCAACTTAAATTAACCCACTGCACAGGGGATGCAATCCAATTTCTGATGAGATATGAGGCTTTACTGAGAGCAAATATTAGTCTTAAATCATTCTTTAATGGGCCCAGTCACAAACATGACTGGGCATGAGTTTAAACCCTTTAAAGATGATGTGGTAGCAGAAATCATCACATCTATGGAGGCAGCAGAGAGAATGTGAGTTGAATTTATAAAAATAAACAGAAAATCAATTTTTAATTCGACCAAACACAACGGTCAAAGAGATAAAACTTTATACATCTCTACACAATGCTTGCAAGCACATTCACACTGTGTGATGTCTTAATGGGTTGATAAGTTTTACAACTGACCTTTCGCTCTGCAACAAACTAACACACAACAGAACTTTCACAAGTAGAATAAAGCTGTACCACATCAATATGCATGGCAGAAAAACTTAGCAGCATATTTTTATCTAAATGTTCTTTCATATTGGGGAATAAAATGCTGCACTGAGCCTTCAACATTTAAATTTCACAAGCAGACAGACAGTAATCGTTTCGGCGCAGTATTTATTCATTAATTTTTCTGTTTGCAATTATTGTTAACAAGGCGCTGGGAAATGAGGCCTAAATGATAGATACAGATTGTCAAGAGATGGAGGTTAATGGCCACAGAATACACACATAAATATTACCTTACTATTATGTCCAGGGACTGGGAGAGGAAATCACTGCACTATTTAGAAGCTATTGCCTGCATGGATAAAATTAGTTGAAGAAAGAGCAAAAAAGGTAAATTCACCTTTGATTCGTATTAATATGGTGCAAATCTTACATTTGATGCCTCAGTATTTAATTGTACAACTTCCAAGCAGCTCAGCTCAGCAATGACATTGACTGAGGGGAAGAGTCGGGAGATGGATTAGACGTTTAAGAGACAGAAGATGAGAAAATGCTAAAGTGTGGCATATAAGAAGACTGAAGACCGAGAAACAGAGAAAAGCAGCAAAAAGGGGAGAGATTGGGAGAGGAGAACAGTGCAGAGCTGCATAGATACATTTAATAAAGCAGAATTGCTGTCAGGTACCTCCAGAGGACAGACTGCATTAAAGGGGTACACCGAAGTTAAGAGTTCATTGAAATATATCAAGAACACAGGCCTGAAACAGATCCAGACTTTTAGCTGTTTTTCATTTAATTACAACAAAGTAAATTTGCCTATGACATGCTACAAAGAGCTGCATCAAAAGGAACGAGCAAGTGGAGACAGAAGAAACAGAAATGGCAGAGGAAACAATGAGGAAGAACAAAAGATAGAGAATCAGTATTCAAACTACAAAAGTACTTAAATGATCTAAGACCAAGGCTCCTGTAAGGCGTTACCTTCATGCATCGTTTCCTCTCTTTCTCTGTGCTCTCACTCCGTCTCCACACTTTTAATTCTGCCCTCCATCTAATTTGCTCTCCTTCACCTTCACTGACTTCTGATTTATTTCTTTGTTCACCAAAATTTACTCGTCTCCACTTGTCCCTGACCTCCCTGCTCTCCTGCACTCCTCTGCTTGGATCTTTTGTTTTGCCGGTTCATTTTAGTCGTCCTTCAGTCTTTTCAATCTGTTCTCCAGAATGTGAGAATACTTTTTGACTCAAGAGTCATATTTTCTTTCAGCATCATTCCAACATTTGGCTACAATATAATCATTACCGCACCTCCTACTCTGTAAAATGTTTATATTAAAACTCATCTCGCCTCATTTTTGATTAAAAAGTGTCACAACAATGTCATCTTTCCTCTCTATCCTTGTGCAGATCCATTTTCAGTTAATTTTCTCCATACACTTTCACTCAAGACTTAATGTTAAAGAATTATTTCATATTATATTAAAAAACCAACCTGATCCCACAGAAAATCTTTAAAACTATAATATGGTGATGAAGCATAATTAATAAACACTTATTTGTTTTTTTTTCTAAATGTTTACTCTTTTGTTGCTGTTGCTTTTAAAGATTATTTGACTTAGGCACAATAACTACCTGCATGGCTTTAGGAAACTATTTGGTTTGAACAGCCCAGTAATAGCTAAAAAATGTCCTGAGTGCAGGTAAAATCAGTAAAGAGTGTTTTGTTAAAGAGGAATGGGACATTAAACTGCTTCACAATGATGCGATCTGTCGTTGACACAGCTCAGTGGAAGCCCAGATGCAATATGAATTGTACCCATGAGAGTGGAATATAAATGCAGCAAAGCTTTATTAAACATTAATTTGTACCAGGTGAAGCCTTAATTATTTACACCTTTCTTACGTCTAAATCTGAATCATGTGACTTTCGGCCACTTTGACATGACAAGTTGAAAACAAAATACTGACATAGTGCTGTTGCATTAAATGCATTAGCAAACTGTCCCCCATTTACACATTCAGCAGATACCTGCTTACGTTTGCGTTCATCTGGAGTCTTGTTTTGTGACAGATAATGCAACTAATACCTAATTTCCTTCCTAACTTTCCTCATTTAACTTGTATCTTTTGTTGCAACAAGGGGAACACATCACTCCACTTACATATTTTAAAGAAGATTGCAAAAGTCTCCATTTTTGCTTTTCAGTGCCTCTACTGTTAACCCCCTGCACCTCTCCATCAGTCATGTTTCCTTTCTTCTGCATTTCAGTATTCGTCTTCCATCCATCTCTCCTAGATCTTCACCACAGGGCCACTGGCACCATCATTGCCTCCCTTAAAATCCCCACCCACTGCCCATTTCATCTTCACTTTTCCTCCAAAAACTAGAAATGAGAGCTTCCTGCCTTCTTTTCATCATTTCGCTCCTGTCTCTTTTTGTCCTCCATGTGGCAATGCTACCACCTACTCGTCCGGCTCATCCCCAGAGGCTCCCCGTTAGATTCATGATCAGAAGGAGGCAGTAAAATCTTGTAGTGCTTCACATCTTGAGATGATCTGGGGTTTCTTCTGAGACGGATCAGTGGGAAATCTTAGTGCATGCACATGTGTGAGCAAGACCGGGGCAGATTAAAAGCTGCTTTCAAGCAGACCAAGCAGTACTGGGATACAAGGGTATATATATATATATATATATATATATATATATATATATACACACATATATATCTAAAGTAAAACTGACAAACTGAGAAATAATAAAAAAAATAAAATAAAACATTACATGCTGCAACAGACAAACGGAGACATGTGGAGTATTAAAACCCCAAAATTTAAAGATAATAGATTATAGAGAATTATAGAAAAGATTATAGAGGAACTTACTGAGTTTATTAACTATATAAGTGCAGGCTGGTCATCTTGAGTGTTACATGGAAATAACTAAAGCAGGTATACAGCCTTTATTAGGCTAAATAAAAGCTGTTGAATTATCTTTTTAGGTTTTAATTCCACCGTCGTAGTGTTTGACTGGAAGAATGTAATAGCTACATACAACCTGTGGATTGGGCACTAATAATCTACAGACTGGCGAGTTAGCCTTTAAAAAAAATTGTCTTGTCGAATGACACAAAAGGCTGTTATTCACACATTTCGAGGAAAAGGTTTTATTTACAATTTCTGCAGCTATGTGGGCTGCATTTTGTCATTTCTTGAATCTTAATCCACAGCTTAGCTTGTGGTTGTTTAGGATCAAAGAGCTGTCAAACATCCACAGCACTGAGACAAGAGATACAGTGAAGCTTTAACAATATACCGCTGCTTGTCAGAAACCAGAGCAAAGATGATGCAGAAAATGTATCAATGCCATGAAAAATTCAGAGTTTAACTGCATATAAAAATGTCAGGATGTGGCACATCACTCAGCACTGCTCATAGCACTTTTCCAAATAGCGTCATATCACACTGAAGTTCTAGGCTGGGTAAAATGGAATATGCTCAGTCTTACTTTTAGATGATGGTAACAGTGAGAAGATCTCCTGCTATTGTTATGCAAACACACACTACAAATACTGGCTTCAAAGTCTCTGTAAATGACAGGAAAGAGAACTCACGCCGTAACACCACAAGGAGAAAACAAATGCTTGACACCGTTTTTCTTCAACTTCAAAACCTGAAGCATCCCATCAAACACACCAATCCACTGAAAGAGCAACCCATTTAAAAAAAAATCACCAAAATTATTGATTGTATCTTCAGCATAGTGCAAAGACATTAAACATTTTTATTTCAGAGGTTTTCAAGTTTGAGAAAATGGCACCAGCCTCCAGCTAAAATTCATCAATGATGACTCAGCTCAAGTCACGGAGCAAAAATAATGAATCATGAAGTCATTTTGCAGTGATGTTGTGCATTCTTTGCTATAGTGCACAGACTACATGGTTATGTGATGAAGCACCCAGCTTTTAGGTCACTAACTCATATGAATCATAACTGATTGGTCTGTAAATTCTTTGGTAAGTTCAGTATAAGGTGGAGTTTAATCAGTCTCCTTTTGTGTGAAATTGCTTGAGTGAGATATGAATAATAAAAGGATTTATCCAGTTAGTGTCAAACAGATGTCACAGCTCTCTCTAATCTGTGGAGAAACGGCTTCTGTTCAGCCACATGATGAGTGAGCTCCTGCAAACCACTATGAAGACTTCTCGTTAGTCTTATTTTTAATGGGACCACATGACAGCTGGTGGATATTTACGCAAAGCTTCTCCTGGAGCTCAGGATTTAAATGGATAGCATTTAAGGAAGCTAAACCTTTAAACACTGCACATTATTTTTAGCAAATACGCTACTGAATAAACCAAAAATAATTCAACCTCCAATTGGGTGCCATTTTTCAATGAAGCAAAACCTTTTTATTAACAAGTTCTAACCCCCACGTCATTCTTCAGCTAATTGTGTAATTCCCATCTGTAACAAACGGGGTTATTTAACACCTACAGGATGTGTCAGTACACAAAAGACTGCAGTTAGTTCCACACTGCTCACTTTATAACTTTGTTAAAACCATTTCATACCTGCAGAGCTGCTAACCCCGTCACCCTCTTCAGTTTGCTTCTGCTCGATTTCAACATTAAGTTCTTTTTAATAAAACCTTCAATCCACAGAGAACTGGGTACAAACAGATGAATGATCAAAAAAGGCAAATACAGCAAACACAAATGAAGAGGTGTGATATGGGAACATGAGAGCCCATTGGCCACACAGATCAACCAAACTCAATCACCCACTCCCCTGGACGCCTACACCGAGTGAGCATTCAACAAGTAGCTTTATTCTGAGATAGAGCACCAGAACTAACGTCAAAAATCAGCAAATAATAGAAAAATTACAACAAAAAACTAAAAAAATAGATGGAAAATGATGGGTAAAACCGAATAAAAAAAACAGGAAAAAACAAATAAATGTTAATAAGTGAAAGTTTAATTGTACAGCCCTTTTTCTCCATATATTCACAACAAAAGTTTAACTTTTAGAAAAAATAAATAAATTACACCAAAGCTGCAAGGCCTTTAATTACTACAGCTCGACCATTAATCTTCCTCCATGTTGGGAGAGTTTAGTCTAGGAAGTCCTGACCGGACTTGGTTTTCTTTAAGAACCCAAAAAGAATGAACACAAAGGAAATTTTTCCTCCCTCTGAGACTTCAGACCTCACTTGTGATTTGATTGTGTTCTTCAGTCTAACTTCAAATAATTTGCTTGGCACATCAAATTTTGGGCCAATACAGGAAAAAAGAAAGTGACCCCGTAACAGTTTCCATTCTCCCAATGTAAAGCTAGAATTTAGGTCAATAATACTGCAGCTATAACACTAAAGTCCTGATATGTGTTATAGTAATAATGAGGTATCATGTTATCCTGATTTAAAGGTATTTATTTTCCATGTAGCACTTAGCATTAAGCTGATTATCATCTCTTACTTTATTCCACCAAAAAATCTAAGTTAAATTTATCCATAAAAAGTACATTATCTTACTCTTCTCTTTCTTTACTATTGATCATTTATGCATCTCTTTTTCCCCCCTTTCTTTGCTTCGAGTTAATAAATTGCATCATTACAAAATGAATTACAAAGTGCCCATTTCCTCAGAGAAACATTAGGATTGGTACATCCTAAAACCATCAAAATTTCATCATCAAACTGCTGAACATGCCAAAAATGTATTCAACTTTAATGTTTGTTGAGAGAAGAAGTGGGAGAAGCGTCTGACTCGCTTTTAATGGACAGTTAATGAAAACAGACATTAGCTGATCCCAGCACCTGACTAAGGGCAAGCCATAATTAAACTCATTAGAATTAGAAAGACTTTTGTTCTTGATCAGTCATTAAAACAGCCCAAACAGAGGTGCTCTGCCAGAGTAGTTTCTCTTTCTTCATCCCTCTGTTGTGGCACTTTGTCATTTGCAGGCCTTATTAACAGCACTCTTTCCCCTGCATACCACTATTTTCCACTCATACTTTTTGTCATGCCATTTGCTTTCTCCTAGTCTGCCACAATTTCTTCAGCTTTCTCATTCAATGCATTTTCCATTTTCCCCCTGATTACTGAGAGGGTTTGTTTGTGCAAATGTCTTCCAAGTAGCTGAAACCACTGGCTTGTTTTCCAGAAAAAATTCCTTTTGGGATTGTTTGGACATTGTCATTGCTCCAATTGTTGGGCTTTTCATGTGCCCCAACAGTTTCAGCACAGAGTGTTTTTTTTTTTGTTTTTTTTTTTGGTGCAGTCTGGTTATTCTTGACGAGTAAGATGGTGAGCATTTTACGGTTTCTATTAGTTCATCTGAGGGGAAACGCCTAAACCGATTTGTTGAAATTTTAAACATCACATGTCAAACCCAATCACGATGTTGTACGGGTGGAACACTTGGTTCCAAAATGAATATATCAAAGTTTGGAAATTGCCCATCAATTTCTAAAACAATGTTTCGAACACCTAAAAGTACAAAGAGATCCCTGTTACCTGATGGACAGAATTTCAACCATTACCAAATCCGGTGACAGCACAATGTGTACAATTATCCATTACATTATGACAATTTCAGCTTGGCAGTCTTTGTGGAAAAATGTCAGAAACCCAGTCCTCGAGGACGAATGTCCTGCATGTATTAGATGCTTCCCTGCTCCAACACACCTGATGCAGATTAAATGGGTGCAACAGCTTGTTGATTTCTGCACAATGACACATTCATTTGAGCCAGTTGTGTTGAAGCAGGGAGGACAGTGGCCCTTAAGGATCAGAGTTTCAGGTCTCTGGTTTAAAGGATGTTCTTCTTTAAAAGATGAGGATGTCAAATGACTTTTTGACCAAGGGCAAAGTAATTTAACTTTTTGCCCTTTTCTGCTGATTAATTGGGACTTTCAGGGTTTCTTATATGCAAAATCTTTTCTTTTAACTAAGAATAAAAAAAACAATAACCCCATGAAAACTCTGAACTAAAGAATCAAATTTGCTTGATTATAACATTTCTCCGCAGGGTCTGAGAAGAAAACGTTATTTTTGTTCCTCTGTGGGAAGGATGTTTTTGGATAAACCCATTTGCACTGCAAAAAAACAGGAAACCATGACAGCTGTTTAATAAACTGCAGAATACATAAAACTGATAGGGTTTAATTTTACGGGAAGAAAAAAAATGAGTAAATACCTTCATGCTCTTACCTTCCCTGCAGCACTCACATAGAGCCAAATTCTCCACTTAACATTAAAATACAGAAATTAAACCAAATAAGAACATCTAATGAGAAAACTGCCAAGAAATTGGATGACATCTTCTGTAACCACAGGAGAAAACCTCCTTTTAAAACTCTATGGTCATGAGCTCTATGGTGAGATACCAAGTCAAGTATTTCACACTCATGCATTTCTTTGTAACATTTTGTCTTTGATTTTGCTGTGAATAAAGCTGTCTGAAAGTGGCTACCACAAAGGCACTGGACTGTAACTCAATCGTTCCTTCTTCCCAAATCGATCTACTACAAGTGTTGACTGTGATGAAACGTCACCATGAAAGAGTTTATCTAAGTTGTAAACACATCACCTCTGCCAGCCTCATGGCTCTGCAGGACCTCAACAAGGTCATCTGTAAATGTCTCTATTGGAAGACTGTTAGAGGCTAGGCTGATTTACAGACGCTAGAAGCATTACATGTTACTTTGGCTCAACAGTTACCACAATGTACCTCAACTTGCCCTTTTCTTTTCTTATAAGACACAAAACTGCAGGCTAAACTGCCCTAGAATAAAATGACAGGAGCTGCAAAAAAGTATATGTGCAATGAGGGGTCCAATAGATTAACAAATTTATTGATAAGAACAGTTAGAAAATCACAACATTTTGCTTTTACAAGCAAAAGAGGCAATTTTACCCCAACAAAATTTGACATTACAGAGAGGTTCGAGCAGGTACACCTCCAGCTCAGTATGGGAAAATAATAATAATAGTAACAATAAAACTACACACCCAATGCTGCAATGAAAACAAGCAAACACAGCTATCTGAATTCATGATGGCATTTATGGTGCATAAAGAGGCCTCAATTCCAGCATTTGGATGAATAAGGTGTTCTGCTTTTAATGAGCAAAACTGGCATTTCTGATGAATCAGATTAGCCCCCCCAGCACGCTGACGCATTTTTAAAACCAGATGCATTCACAGGTGTGCTCCTCACATTTAATTTGCAAACAAACTACTGCTGCATTTAATGCCGCCCTCAAGATGAACTATTTGGAAAGCATTTCATTCTCTGTGCCTGAATAATCAGGCGTCCAGCTGGTTGAGGAAAATCGAGTTCTGTGTTCCATTATTCCCGTCCAATTAGACTAGAAAATGTCTGAGAAAAGAACAGAGGCCACCAGGAGGAAGACAGCGAGGCACATTTCATGGCTTCAACTGCTCAAACCATTTGATGGCAATTCTGCTGCAATGAAGAGGTCTTTATAGAGGGATCTGCAGGTGCGAGCTTACAGATTTAGGTTTGATTCCAGGGAAAAGTACATTTAAAGCTTCCATTTTCTGAAAAAAAAAATCCTAGTTAAAACTAATAAACATCTAAAATGTAATGTTCTGCCACAGTTATCACAAATGATAAGCTCCTTTTATTATCAGGAGGGTGCTTTGCGAAAGACAATTATCAACACTTTTTGTTTTACTGATGCATTTTAATCCATACCTTTATTTTACCTGCTCCATAGGAAGATGCGTTTCAGTGCGTTATTTGTCATGCAGGCAGGTTGAATTAATCTGTGTTTTCCATAGATAATTACACACTTAAACCCTCTAAGTATGCAAGTGACTATTAGAACAATCGTTCACACAATTCATCAGTGTGTGTACTGACCTTTAATTAAAAACTCTCACTTTCCCTCAAATTGTAATCCCATGTGCATGAGTCTCCATTTATATGCACATCACTGCTGACTCCAACAATTCATGACTGTACATTAAAATTTGCACATCAACACAAACATGTGTATTGGTCATACTAAGTTACAGAAAATTAATGCAATGTTAACATTTACTTTCCCCTCTGTGTCAATTTCTTTAAAGCAATTTGATTTGCTCTGGCTGCACCTGAGGTTAATGTGACTGAAAATTTATTAACATCACATACACGACACAGGGCTAGTAAACCTCTAAATGTTAGAGGTGTAATAGTGGGTTGCTTGCAAAGTAGAGTGTAATACACCATCTATGTAACCTTAATGTTATTTCAGGTGAGACTTCCTCTTGAAAATGCAATACAAACGCAGTGAGGACAGTTCTTAAACTAACTAAATACAATATTTTGCAGTTATTAGTAGGTAATGAGTTGTTTTTGTTAATGTTTTACTCTTTCTTTTTAAAGTCCAGGATATTAAATAAGAACTTGCTAATATCCTCAGCTCTAGTGATAGACTAGTGTTCTTGCAACGCTCCCCCTGATATGTCCCCTAGAACTTTGCTTTAATAATTTCTATACTTTTTCTGCTTGTTGTGTTTTCTTACAGAAATTTGAGATTCAGTGTGAATTCAACACTGCCCTCCTTCATCGAACTATAGTTACTTTGCTTGGACAGTCTGGTTGAATGGTGTGGATGTGCAAAACAAATTCTGGTGTGCTTAATAGAAACAAACTCTGATCCACCTAAAAACGTAGCTCTCAGTTCACTTCGAGTAAACTGAATATAGGAAGTATACAACGCAAGTGGCAAAAATAGGAGTTGACCTGCATTAACGAAGAGTAATTCCTGATACAGGAGCGCCTCGGACGAGGAGGGAATATGTTTGAAAAAGTTTGGTTTGTTGGACTACGTGCAGTGCGAACAGCTAACTGTTTCCCCCACTGAACAGATTCGAACTATTATGTACGAAAATGGCCTTAAAGTCTGAATTTGAAAACGACGAAACGTAATGTTACTGAGCACCCAAAACGCATATTTCATTGAAACTGAGTGGCATCTGTTGTGTTTCTGTACAGGTGTAACGGTTGGTTGTCTGGTGTTAGGTTGGATTGAAGGGTTGTTGCTTCAATCTACTGTATCTTTCTTTCCTCTTCCTTCTTTTTGTTTTCCTTTTTTTGTTGGCCCCTCCGGTCAGGTCCAGCAAGATTACATAAATTCCATAATTCCAAATAAATAAGATAAAACTACAAATTTAAATAAAAGAAATAAAATTTGATTATCAAGAGGAGCCTTATACCCACAAAGCTCCTCTTGGCAAAGCAAATTTGTTTGGCACAACACAGCAGCCAGACCATCATTCTGCTGCTACCGTGCTGGACAAGTTAAAAAAGAAAAGAGAAAAAATGAATAAATAAATAAATAATAGGGAGGTAGGGCAAAGGGATGTGGGGCGGGGTGATAAAACAATCTCACACTAGGACCACATTTAAAATGGTCAAACTCTGTGATAAGCACTGCACATTTTAGGTCAATCCATTGCTGGAATAACTTCCTCTGCACAAACAAATGTGAAAACAGCTAACAAGTCTGATCATCACATAAACATTCACGCCCATTTATGATGTTAAAACACTATCTGAGCTTCCAGCAGAGACACTAAAGACTGAGTGCAAACTTCAATTATCCTTTTAAACTGCTTAAGTACTTGTTCATTTAGTCCTTTTGTATGATCTAAAATAGTGAGCGCATCTTTAACTGTAGAGCACATGCAGCAACTCTATTTAGCCTTTTTTTTTTTTTACTATCTTTAGCAAACAGCCCAAACATATATTACATCAATCCCTTCAATCAATACTATACACACACAGACTATGCAGAAGCAGCACCTGCTGGAGCACTTCTGTGCAATATTTACACTCTTCAGGTAAGTTTTTCTCAAGGGACTACCTATTAAATAAAATACAGCCATCTCAGGCAGCTCGTTCTTATTACAGTTAAAGAGAAAGAAGAGCTCCGACTACTACTGCCCACAAATATACTACTACTATATTTGTGGGCAGCCAATTTGACCAAATAGAAGTTGTAACAGAATTCAGTGCAACATCCTGTAAGCTGACATGTTTACCAGCTTTGCTACATTCAGCCTGTATGAAACAATGCTAACAAATAGGTCCTGATTAAAGTTAACTTTGTACATCAGACTAGTTAATTTCATTAAGCTTAGAGGTTTCAGCCACAAATAAATGATTTAAATGATGTATATGCAGACTGAAGCTCTATATATATGAAGTTATTGGTGTCAGAAAATAAACTAGATCCTTGTGAGCCATTAATGCCTCAGTCAACTCTTGCTTCAAGTCAACATGCCAGAGAAGATCACTGACATGTTCTCCCCACATGTTCCTTCTGTTTATCTTTTGTTTCTACACGTGCTGCAAAATTGGCTGCTCTGCTGTCTATTCTTAATCCAAGCCTTTAATTGCTCTCTTTGCTTTTCGATTGTACTTGCTGCAGCAGGTAGCAGCCAATGGCAGGAATGGTTCATTCTACAGTACATTATCTACAAATCAGAAGCGTTTCCTCCTCTTTATGTGATTCAAATAAACTCTTTACCAGAGGCATGCTGTGAATCTTTAAATCAAAAAGTTGACCCACTCTCCTTGGGGACCATGACAGAAGGTTTGTCTCCTGAGAAATCACATTACTCGCCACCATAATCAAATTTCATACTTCCAGCTACACCATCACCCTACTTTCCAACTCCTTCCTTTGCTTTTGTGTCTCTAGTTTTTACAGATAAAAAACATACATATATCTGCAATCAAAAGAGCTGCAGTGGAGCAAGTAAATGTCTGCATTTTGTTGCATACATGAATGGGGATCAAATCAAGCTGTGAGTTTACAGCAGAGTTCACATAACGAAAGAACAGCTGACAAAAGGAAAAATTATAATGTAGGGGAACCAATCATCCAAATTGGAAGATAATGTGAAAACAGCATCTTCACTCTGCTGCTCCTCGGTCCATCTTTCTCTCTTCCTCACAGGTCATCTCAGCTGATATCCAGCTGATTTAACTCAGATTACAGCTTTGAAGTCGCAGCAGAAAAACATCCACCCCAGCTGGTCATGATGCCAAATTCTGCTATAAAACACATTTTCCTTTTTGTGCATTTTTTTTAACATTCATTTCAGCAGAAGAGCAATTTTCAGAATTACTGTAGCAAATTAAAAGGCCATTATGAAAGAGTCTCTATAATTATAAGACAGTATTTACCAAATCAACCTTGAAGAAAATCAAGTGTCTCATCAAAACCATTGGAAATGTTTAAAGGCCTCACATGTCACTCTTCTAGTTCCAGTATTCAAGAGTAAAATAAGCTTTTCCTGCCGCTTTGTGAAAAAAATGTAGAACCTTTAAATTCATCTTCATATAAATAATTTTTCCTTCCTGGTAATTTTCTGGACCGAAAAAAAAATAAAAAAATCTCTTAAACTTTTACAAATTGGATTTTCTTTAGGTGACTTTGTAAGACTTGCACTTCTGCTGCAATGTGTGTAAGCATTACAAACATACAGAGATAATTAGAATCCTTTCATGAGATTAAATACCGTGCAAGTGGTTGTTTAGAGGTGTGAAATGAAGAGATGGACAGATAACCTAAACCCCCAAGACGCAGTATTTTTCATATCATGAGAGTGAGTTTGCATGACTGCCTAAGACTAAAGCATCTTAGTGGGAGTTTTTAGTGGGAGTCTAAATCACTTATTTATCCCACTGATGCATTAGAATAAAATACTTTGCACCATCCATAAAACAAGAAGAAAAAGTTGGGCGCATCAGTTTATTGTGGGCAGAAATTAGAGAACTAACTCCAGATCTAAAAGAAGGATAGCTCCCCTTATCATTGGCTTAACACAGATCAAAAACAACAAAAACAAATCAAATAGATAATGAAACCAACATCTCAACATATAAACAATTAGAGTTACAGTAAATGCTCATTATTGCCCAAAATTATCACTGAAAAATTAGGAAAAAAAAAGCAGGAGGAAGAAGAAAACTCAGCTCATCAATTGGCCAGAAAACATAAATCCTTCCCCCTTCCCTCTCATTCACAAGTAAGCAATGGATCAACACCAAGTTCATGCAGTCTTGGGGTTTAGTTTTTACTTTAATGTTCAAACTGGCAGGGTTTTCACAAGAAGCTGCTCAGTATGAGTAGCAGGAGAGGCAGCGAACTCTGAGTCACTTCCTTTCTTTGGTTCACTGGATGGTCCAGTTTATTTCACACTATAAACACACAACACCAGAGATCACATCAGTGGGAATGTGGCCTTTAGTCCTTCCTGTGCAGATAATTAGAATTTCTCAGTGTCTTTGTAGTTGCTTAGACTAAATGGTTACATACACTCTGAACTAATCATCAAAAGTGCATCCCAACATTAGCAATAGAGCTTTTTAAAATGTAAATCAGTCTTTTAAACAGTGTAAAATGTCTGAGAATAACAGAAGAAATAAAACCAAAGAGGTGAGTTACAAAGTGATCGCCCAAATGACTAGCAATCATTTCTGCAATGCTTTCTGAATTAATTTAAGAAGTTGTATTGGCCACTTTGAAATCTGCCAGGCACAGATTGTCCCTGAATGCTTCCTCAAAACTCGACAAGCCATTTGCAGTGTGTTATCATTTTGCTATTAGTTTCAAATTTACCAGTCTGCCACACACACAGGTTTCCCTTTCATTTACTGGAGTATAAGCAAAAACAACTAAAGCCACGATTCATTAAGTAAGTGCAGACCACTGATTTATTGGCACTCAAATGTTGGAGATTAATGTTTGGGTTTAATTAGGATGTAAATTAAGCTGTCCTCAGAGCTTGGATTATACAATTAATGTAGTTTTCTGACCAATTAATCAAATTTAGAAGCACAAATAAGAGCAATAACAGCATGGTAATGAAGTTTCTAAAAGTAAGGTAAGAAGACAATGAAATGAAGGGACAACATAATAAGTCAGTGAACTGTTAGGAGGTTTGGAAAATTGCTCTAAAGGTAGACTGAGGTCAAATGGCTGAAGAGGTAGAGGAGCGTGACAAAAGGAAAGGAAAAAACCATGTAGAGACAGAAATAAAGAAGAGTTGGCATATGACAGGAGTTTAATATGACAGCACAACATTGGGGAAAAGCAGTACTTGGCCAGACACAAACACCTTCTGGCAAAGGTGAGTCAAAACACACACTTGAGACTATTTAAAGGTTTATGTGGTCACAACAAACTCAATTTGAGAACGGTCTGCGAGTGTATCATGTTAAATGAAAAAATCCTGCTGCATCTAAATATTTCATGCAACATTCATAAACCACATTTGTGTAACAACGTGAAGACAAGCTGAAGGCTCAGAGGGATGAATGATAAGACTTTGGATTAGTAGTCATGCTATAGAAATGCAACTGAATATTTCACAAATAATTTTCCTCAACTAAAATCCCAGGTAGAATTAGTTGATCTTGTTCAAAACATGGTCGAAAGTGAGCCTGAAATATTCATGTCATTTCATAATACATAACAAATTACGTACAAGACTGAGTCTGTTTGTTGCAGAGCAGGCTGTGAGCGGGCAGACTACAGAGCTGGCCAGACACACCAGTGTTTTATAGGGCAGCACTGTTGAAGTGTGAAGCCACAAACCATTACAAAGCAGCAGAATCCTGCTGCTCCTCTTATTGTTCACAGAGCTCACACCATCTAATGATGGTCAAAAATAGCCTAAAGGCGGAGAGATTCAGAGAAAAACTTCCACAACCTTCCAGAAAAAAGGAAGTCCTGAGCTTTAAAAGAACAAGGACTGTATGACACACATTGCCTGCACTTGTGCTTCCATTTTTTAACCATGTTGTATATGTGTGGTGCAAGTGCCCATATTCATCACCTTTAAATAAATGACAGAAACTGTGTAAACTATTACTCTCACCCTAAAATAAAATGTCTGGAGCTTTCAACAATCTTACACTTTCTTTGTCTGCTTGTCTTACAGCCGATTTCTAAGTCATCCATTTTCTCCTGATCACACTGGTCCAATGTAATTCTGCTTCTATGCAGGTTGACTATAAAAACAGCAGATGTCCATAATCCCCCCCCCCCCCCAGGAATTTCAGTGATTTAGTGAGTTCACACAACACATGTAATCAACAGCATACACTGCAGGATGACCCCTTGACTTATCTGATCTTTATCCAGCAGTTTCAGTTGTCATGGAGACAAGTCTCACTTGTGATTAATGTTACATTATGAAACAAGGAGCTCCTCATCGATTCAATCTGTTCTGCTTACCTGGTTGTTGAAATGAATGGGAAATTTCTCACCGCAGTTTCTGTATCTCAGGTCTGATATATTACATGCTAGAAAAAAAGACAAAAGCCACTTGTGTTTTCACTCAAGTTCAACCAAATTTAGCTCACTTTTCCAAGTCAAAGCAAACTTGGCATACTGTCATTCATTCTTGTTGAATGTTTGTTAAATTTCACCTTACATGTTGGTGTAGATTCTCAGTAATCTAGATTAGTGGTTCCCAACATGAGGTCCCCTAAAGAGCACAGGGGGTCCACGAGACTGACTGTTCAGAAACCAGCATAACTTAAATGAAGGCTATGTCCACATTGACTTGTTGAGGTGTATTTGCTTAAGTCTTTTGTTATCATTTGGGTTCTGTTCAAAATGTGCACATTAATGTCCTCATGGGACTTTTCTTTGTCCTTGAGATGCAGAGGGGTCGCTGAATGTTGCGGATGCATTCACACCCAATAGTCCACAAGAAAATTCAGACTCCATTTAACTGGGAGTTGCAACATTTTTCTAGCCCAAATTTACTTTCATGTTGCACTTAGTCAAATTAACTGGAGATTTTGAATAACTGCCTCCTCGCCACACCAGAGGCAGTGCTGCATAAAGAATTGCTGAAGGAGAAGACAAGAAGAAAATGTACTCATCTATTAGTTAGAGAAGGGCAGCTACTTTTCCCCATCACATACGAGCAAAACATGAAGTGGCACAAAATCATATTTGTTATGGTCAAATTTCTGTCAGAGATTTTATCTCATTCTCTCTCCACATCTTACCACAAGCCATTTCCCCTGGCTACTCTACACATGCATATGTTTTGGTTGTGTATACCCACAATGGCCTTTCTGTTGTAGTCTGCTTCCTGCATTTGGTTCATTTTTTCATAGGCAGATAAGAGTGTCCTTCATTGATTCATATCAAAGTTTAGTTGTGCATTCACACCTCCACAATCAAATTAGACTTTGTGAGGAAGTGAATTGGGGCTCAGAAGGCCTGGTGTGAATGCAAGTTTAACCTGTAGACCTAACTCTCCTGTAAGGTATCATGTATTTATGAAGTGGTTGTTTTCTCCTTACTGCACTGCATACACAATGCAACTGTTTGTCTCTGGGTGTTTTATCCTTTAAATGAACCAGCTTCTGTTTTAGGGTGTTTAGGGAGTTAATTAAAATGAACTGGAATTTCATTTTTAGAGAAGATCCTTCTCAGTTTCTCCGACTACCCTGCAACATATGGAACTGACAATATGCTTTTGCATGTTCTTGTCTTCTCCTTTTGTGCTGTTCTCCAGATTTCCTAGCTAACGAGAGATAAAATTTCTTCAAATAGTAGTTTCCTTTATTCAAGCACTGAGGACCCCACCCTGCAGTCTCCCCCTCTTCATCTCTTGCACTCTAGCTGA
This sequence comes from Melanotaenia boesemani, assembly GCF_017639745.1. Classification (NCBI taxonomy): domain Eukaryota; kingdom Metazoa; phylum Chordata; class Actinopteri; order Atheriniformes; family Melanotaeniidae; genus Melanotaenia; species Melanotaenia boesemani. Next base: position 16,409,621 of record NC_055686.1, on the reverse strand, counting down.
CTAGTTCCTCACCAGCAGCTTACTTTACTCCTTTAAAATATCAAGTTTGAGAGTTAATTGGTCAGAGTTTGGTATAAGTCCATAGGTCTCATGAATTCCATCTTTGACATGTAAAACGTAGGTTAGAGCTTCTTGTTGATTTGCTGCAAAAATTTATTTGCAGCATGAAAACCAGACCTGAAATAGAGCGATCCCAGCTTGAGTTGGTCTACAAATGCTACCAACAATGCTTAAGTTGCCAACTGAAGTTATAAACTAGTAGGTGCCATCACAAATTCAATATGTTTTCCCTGAAGAGGTTTAAAATAATTAATATAAAAACCTTCTTCAAAGGGCTTCTTTAGATGTGCTTTCCCTATCATCCATTAGTGTGACTATCTGTTAATACCCCAACAGGTGAGACGTAAACAGACGGTAGTGAAACCACAAATGACTTTGAAACTAATTGAAATGTCTCACTCACACACTCAAGATACTCTTATCACAACATCATTAAGTCTTTAAACTGAACAGAATATTAGCCCTGGTAGTAACGGGGGGGATCTGGTGATATAACCTGCAGCCTTTTCTTCTGTTCTGACAGGTTGTCATGCAGTCCCTCTGAGCCATCTTTTCCTGTTAGGTGACTTTTATCCATCTGTCTCAACCTTTACCAGATGAATCAGTCAAAGCTCAGCCTATGTTAAGGGAGAATGTTGGCTCTATGCTTATTCATTAAATATTTAGAGCTTTAAAAATCACGTTTAATTTATTATATTTTTCACTCTACGTACTATTTATAGTACATTTCACAGTAAGACTAGCTTGTGTGAACAGAGTCACAGTCGTGTCTCGTGTACAAAAGAAGACAAAAAAACTAATCCACAGTGGAGCAAAAACCCGGGTAAGCAAACATTATCTTCTCAACCACCAACCCAAAAGAAACCATGTTCAGCAGCAGATATGAAACAACATAAAAAAAAAAGTAAAAACAAAAGTTAAAAATGTTGCTTTTCTTCGCTGGAGACAACTTCTGGGCTGAAATCGGAAGCACAACTTTCGACTTTTCTTCTGGATGAGTAAGTAAAAAGCCCACACCCTTAATATTGTGGATGCAGCTCATGCTGTAGCTAAAAGGTTCTCCTATGATTTGGCAATGCCAGTTTGCGTGTCCAGATGTGTTGCTGCACTTTGCCACCTCCATTTGGCATGTCTGAATTACAAAAGAGGACCAGAAGCACATTAATGAGGGCTGTTTTCTTTGACACCACTAAGGTAACAGCTACAGAGTTAATGTTTGTCAGCATGTTTGTGCTAAAAACTAAGATAATCATATAATATTAATTGTAAATCTGATTTTTTCTTTTCACTGTAGATCGTTTTTATTAGTTAGCAGGAGAGGAAAAACAAAAAAAGAGTCCAGTAGTGAATCAATAGGACACAGAGTCAGTGAGGTTTTTTCCTCTCTGGTCATCTAGTTGTCTGAAAAAATAAAAACCAAAATGGACTTACGAGTAAGAGTACATGAATCAGAATCACTGAAAACATGCATCTTCTGGTAAAACCAAGCAAACATTTTACTAAGCTACCTATGCTCACCACTGCAACATGTGGAAAATGATATTTTTATATGTGGCTGCAGCTGCTGTTAAGAAGAGGGTTTATCAAGGCTGATATCTGTCGTTAGAGCTTCTCAAATTGTCACTAGTTTTCATTCAAATGTACCAACAACTGCTCAAAGATGCAACCAGTGGGTGCAGGTGGATTGACCTCTCTAGGCGGCCCTGCATTCCTTCATGTCTTATGCTACAATCTCTTTATCTTGATGGCTCTTTCTATGTTTCCACCCACGCTGCTCTATCCATTCATCTTTACTCTGCCGCTTCATGTCTTGTCACATTCCCATCCATCACCCTCCCCCTCTCTGTCTCTGAGCAGCTGACTGTGTGACATTTTACTGTTTCACACTCGGATTATTCTCTGTGAACACATACACAAATGTCCACAAAGTGTGCAGTTACACAGAGATGCTGATAGACATGAACGCACATGGGCACAGACTGTATACAGAAGAGGAGGAAACAGCTGAAATGCCAAACTTAATTCCACACAACAGGTGTCAAATAAGTAGCTTGAGCTTTTCTGCTGCATTCCAACTTTTATGAAAAAGGTTATGGTGTACTGTAGTTACCATGCTGAGAAGCAACCAACTCCTAGACTAGCTGGTTTAACACTCACTGTAACTACACCTCTATTATTGCAAGAAAGAAAAAAGTTAGGGATAAATGAATGTTTCAGGCACCAGTATCATTTTTCAGTATTAACAGGGTTTGGATTTTTTTTATTTTATTTATTTATTTATTTTTTTGCCAATGGGTAACATATTCTCTTTGTTCATTTATATATTGATGCACAACAATATGGTTGCTGTCATCTAAATGGCAGGAAACTAAAGGGCTTAACTTACAAACATAATGTGCTATTTTAAGCTCATTATGAAATATATTATATATTGCATGTAATTAATACTTAACAATTTTAATAAAATGTAAGGAATAATGGGATGAAGTCCCATTTCAATATTATTAAGCATCTGAAATGACTTTATCCTGCCTTAGAAAGAAAACAGACCAGGAAGATTAAAAACTAAAGCTTAGCAAAACCGGGATATTAACTGTCTAAACTGCTGATACAATTACCATCTATAAGAAAAAGTCTGCTCACTCTAATGAGAACGTCTATCTGTGAGATGATAACACAGGTAGTACTTGAATATTCTTACAACTGGACATAAAGCCTGACTAGCCGTCTCCTCAAATTAGCTGGAAAGCCTTTAAATTCAATGGTGGCAGGATAAGTGGAAAAAAAGCAGCCAACTAGATTAAAATAAGAAAAATATCTTTAAGAGCTTGTTGTGGCGTCTGAATGCACCCAGCCATTTCAACATAAAGCTGTTTTAATCACAAAACCGTTATTCAGCAGACTCAATTAAAAAAAAATAAATAAATAAATAAATAATCAATTAACTTTCTCCTTTTCTGATGAGGAGCCAAACTTCTGTATTAGTTATCCGAGAATGATGCTCATTTTCTGACATTCATGATGAAACCGTCACATTTCAGCTCTGAATTAGACTTTGATGACAATGACTGGAATATGTCTTCACAAACTAATACGACTATTACTCATGCACTTTCTTACTGAATTAACAATTAACTGACCTGCATTTTAACATGTGCTACTGACAATAGACTGTGCTTGTTTGTAATAAGGTGCCTTATTTCTACAAACAAACGATCTTTGTTAGGATTGTTAAGGTTAATCTAATGTTGCAGATTCTGGTGGTAAAGGACCCAGAAAAACGAAGAGACACACCTAAAGAGCCATGCTTTGGAATTTATCGATCATCACAGCTGGATTTAAATAGATGAGCAGAGGATAAGTTTATCCTGAAAGAGAACATTTCTGACACTAAATTATTGGTTTGAATATGTGAGGTTTGAGGCAACTTAGAAAATGGCTCTGAGGATCACCCCCTCCCCACAAATCTGTCAATCCCATCAACTCAAACCAAAACTACAGCTTCCCACCTAAACAATCAACAAACCCTTTGAAATATGGTGGGGGTCACATACCAACAGGGGGATGCTTAGATCCCTCCTCCAAAGCCTCTTAACAAGACCTCATTTCATTCTTGATAGCGATGTTTGCCGGAAAACTGGCATTTCAGATACGTTTTCCATTCTTATAAAAGTGATGTCATGTTAATGTCTCGAATCAGACCTTTTTCCTTTGATAGGACTCATGAAGTTCAAAGATCAAGTGCTGATGGTGAATAAATCTTCCTGTATTAGTCATTAACCCAGGCCTACCACTTAAACAGACCATTAAATTTACTTTAGCTGGATTCAGAAATTCTTCATTCTCTTGAACATTAACACTGCAGTTTTATTAATTCATGCTTCATTTTCCAACATTTTTCCACTTCTTTACAATACAAACTTTGGTTGAACATCTTTACACATTTTTTATGCTTTAAACATTCATATTTTATCTAATGTAGCTTGTAGAATAGTTAATAAATCTATCATATTTTTTTAAATGGTTGTCTGAGGTTTCCTTGTGTGGTTAAAGTCAATTGGCACTAGAACTCTACTAGAAGTGTGAGACTGATTTATTAAATGATATAATATAATTTTTCCCTCTATGGGTGCCCTGATTTTTAAATGTATTTAATGTTTTAACGCTACCTTGTCAGTTCAATAAACTGTTTCCAATTTTTCTAAATATTTTTCACCTCAATGTGTTGAAGGAAAAAAACATGTTGCAGGTTCCCTGCTGTCATGTTTTTAGAAACTGATGCAGGGAACAAATTATTCACTTTTAAAAGATGCTGTTATACATGCAAAAAAAAAAGGATAAGGCTACATAAAACTTGCCTTTTTTATTTTTCTTATCTACTTCAACAGTCTTCTATTTAAGATTATTTCCAAGAATTTAAATTGTTATATTAATGTTAATATTACTGCAAGTAAATGCCCACAATACCAAGTCTCACTTCTAGTTACACTACTAATTAACCTTCACGCATCACCATGGAGATTCCTGCCCATTTGGAAACACTTTTCCTCTGTCTGGCTGTTGTTTTGACTTTGTATTTTGCAACCACGTCTCATAAAATTTAGGAATTCAACTTTTCAATTTTCTAATAGATCAAAGCACTGTGAGGAAAAAAGTGTATTACTCTGAAGTCATTAAGGACAAATATGTTCACTTCCTGCTGTAAAAATCATACGGATCAATATCTTTTTCTTCTTGTTGGGGTTAAATCTTCTAATCAGCTTAAGTCCTGATGAAATCTATTATTTTTAAATGTGATGCTACACAAAACCTAATATGAAAGTGACCTGGAAAGTGACAAACAGTAACATTAAGTAATCATGCTGGCACTTAATGGGTTAAATGTTTGGTTATTGTGAGCAGGGCTGGAGTCATAAGAGACTTATCCGGAAAAAAAAAAACAACCCACATAATCTGTAAAGTTTTTATATCAGCTGTTTGGAAAAGGATATTTTGTCCTTAATGACTTGATGATAGTGAAACTTATAGATGGTTTAACAATTTTAAAATCAAGGCTTTAAAGGAATATGTCAGAAATTGGCTGCATTTCATGTCATGATTAAATCTATCCACATTTTGTCTCTTCACAGTGGCTTTTGTTGTGCAATCTGCCACTCTTTGACAAACAGTAATATAGAGTAAGGGTGTTAAGGTAAGTATCACAGAAAGCTTGAATACCATTCCATGCCAACTTGTACTTAAAAGCTGCTCCAATACTTGAGAGCTTAATTGCTTTACACAATCTAAACTGGCTTTAAGTGTTTGCCTTGTTTCTGTTGAGAACAGGTTAAAAGCCCATCTCAGGGAGAGCCTTCAATTTACATCTAACTCATCAAAGAATTACTCATATCAAAACTATTACGGTTTGACAAATCTGTGCTTATCTTACAAAAAAGAAAGCTAAATGGTCCACACTCATAGCTCTAGGTTCTTCAAAGCACTTCACAATATGGTTGCCTTCAACGTCTCATAGAAACATTTTGCTTCTTATATTTTGCATTTAACGTATGCAGCACTTGATTCTGCACAATCACATTGGAAGTTCAACATCCACAGATACTTCAGATGAAACCACTACTTTTCTGATTGGAGTACAACCACTCTAACACCTGAGCCACTGTTCAGGTGTAAATAAATCCAAAATTGCTCCATGAAGTCCTGATAATCAAATCACAGCCATCAAGATCCAGCTGTCAACAGCAAATAATTAAAGCGAAAGCATGCACACGGCGTCGCTGCTGGCTCTTCATTAAGCACAAGCAGCTGCATTTCCTACCTTGACCCCTCGCACTCTGAACTCGGCCAGGGCTCGGCTCATCTTGGTGGCAGCTGTATGCAGGTCCTTTCCGCTGGCGATGACTTTTACCAGCAATGAGTCATAGTGCGGAGAAATGACAGCCCCCTGGAAGGCTGAGGCGCTGTCCAGACGGATGCCCATGCCTTCGCCACTTCTGAAGACCTGGCAGAGATGTCAACATAGAAATCTTTTCAATTTATGTCACACAGAATGATGGAGAATACATTACACCTCAAATAAACCGCAAACACCACTAAACAACTTTAAACAGACACTTAATGGTATGTAGATATAATACATGTGTGAATAACTTCACATCATCAACTAGGCTAGAAACAAAGTGTTAAATTAATATTGGGCTTGTAGTATGGCCTGAATTTATCAGTTTTTCTCTCATAGTTTCACATTATAAGATTCAGAGTTTTTATTAGGATTATTTCTTTCTTGCTGTGTAAAGTACAGTTATCTCAGAGGATGCAGGTTTCTTTTATTGGAAGAAAATGCTTATATATACTGTTAGACTGTTCTTTTTGATCCAGAAGCATACTACGGAATTTAATCAAATTAAAAAAATTAATTTAACAAAAAAAATAAATAAATAAAAATATTTTACAACTGACTTTGTTCTTAATAGAGGTGGTAACAGGGAAATCCTATTCAGTAGGAATAAAGGTGTAAAGATAAGTATTTTCCTAAGCTAGAGGAAGTTTATACAGGCAAACTGATGGTAATAACTGAAAGGATGTATGCAGGGGATGATTAAATCTGCTTTGATGTAGTTTCCTTTTTAACTGGGGAAGAAGTACTAATAATTTAGTTTGGGTTTCACCAGTTACTTTATCTGCTTGGCTAATGATCCGAGAAAGCTTTGAGTTGTTCTTAATGGTGGACAAACTGCTGGTAGACAGTGTCTTGGTGGTTCACATTAAAAAAGGCAAGTAAGTGCACCAGGATTAAATCCAGATACATGTGTTTACAACTCCTCTGTAGAGTTAAAAATGATCCAAAGTTCAAATGTAAATTTGACAGACTCCATCTGGCTCTGCTGGGGGGTTTGGAACAGAATTAAGACATTTTTAACTGCTAGCTGACTATTTTGTCCTTCTGTGTCAGCACAATTCAGATGCCATTCATTTCTTCTTAGACGATTTTAACGTGGATGCTGCAAGAATGCAAGCATCACATCTTTTGATATGATCTGTGAAAGGGAGACAATGGCTGGCAGATACAGGAGAGCAAAATAAGGAGAAAAGAATGCAAAAAATAAGGATGAGATTAGCGAGAAATAGAAAATCTTAACTGTTCCAAACCACTTGGCAAGAGAGCAGAGAGGGAGGGGAGGAAATGTGAACAGGGAAGCGAGGACTGTCCAACACCACAACATATGGAGCCCCTCGAGGGCTGGAAGCAAAAGATGAATAGGAATTGTAATTATAACAATGTTGGGCCACGCTGATGATACATTCTGAAACACTGTAGATGTGCCAAGTTGCCAACTATCACAATGAGAAATATTTCTCTTAAATTACCTTTCCCTTTTATCTTTTTACCTCATTTAATCTAGAAAGCCTTTGCTCACCTTTACCAAAGTGATCAATTCAATAAAATAGTTACATTTCCTCTATTTTAAAGAAAAAAAAAAGTGGACAAAAACATCTTATGGTAAAGCAAAGTATGCACAAGTGAGAGGGCAGGTGCAAAAATGGATAAAAATCTAGGCAGAAATAAACAGAAAATGGAAGATGTGAACAACAAAATTAAACAAATACATTTTATCAGTCTGAATATTAAAATACTTGTCATGTAACAACGTATTTTTCAGCTTGGATAACATATTAGGGCTGCAGAATATATCAAAGATTCATCTCAATATTAGCCTGCGTGATATTTATTGTTGCAACAACTGCCAAATCAGCAATAAATGGTCTTATTTGCATATTTTAAGGCTGTGACATGACGTTCCAAATGCTGTTGTACGTTCATGCTTGGCATGGATCAGTGGCCAACCCAATGAACTCTTCCTTTCTTGGATGCCTGCTTCATGTACATACTGTTGCTACAGCTGTGGCAGTAGAGCACACAGAGTGAGCATCTTGATGGTGGAAGGTAATAACGGTGAGGAAAATGTGTTGGTTATTTGGCGCTACATTGGTTAGAAGAAAGATAACGCAGTACAAACATTCATTTATCATAAATTACTTGTTAACTGACAATCCTGAATATTAAACACAAATCTCCTTACAGTTTTACAAAAAGTTGGTAAAGAAATAGCTTCAAACTTTTGTAAAGGCTGCTAATTTTCTATTTCTAGTCTAGTCTCTAGGATGATGATCTGTTTGTACTGTTGACCAAATGATTTCTATTAAGCTCCTAAAATCTAGTGTTAGCTAAAACAATGCTACTAGCATTTTAGCACAACATTTAAAGTTCAGCAAAGCTTGGTGCATGAGGGTATTGCAAGCTGATCTCCATATGAGGAAAAAGTGGCATCAAATTTTATTTTATAACATACTTGTGTATGAATGCACACTATATTGCCTAAAGTATTGGCTCACCTGCCTGGACTCTCAAATGAACTTTATAGACATCTTATTCTTAACCAAAAGAGTTAAATATGACGTTGACCCACCCGTTGCAGCTGCAACATTCCTCCAGAAGTCAGACACTGATGTTGGACATCAAGGCCTGGCTCTCAGTGTACGCTCTAATTCACCCCAAAGGTGTTACATCTTGTTGCCATAATAATAATAAATAATAGTAAAAAAAAAAAAAAAAAAAAAAAAAAAAAAAAAAAGAGGAAAAAAACTAAAAGGTGCTTCTAATCCCGTGAATGTGCAGCATCATTCTGACAACATTTATACAATTTAGAAGTTTTAAAAAATGTACAATTTAATACTTCAAGCTGCTTTATGGTCTTTTTAGAAATATAAAAATATAGTTGTGGCTTTCTAAAGGAAAAGGTCATGGTATTAGAAAAAAAAAAATCTGTTTTATTGGTGAAATAGCAGTTGAAAATGGGGGGTCATAAAAGAGTTTTTATCAGTTTGTCAAGATAGAGGAAAATAGGTTCATGTTTAGATGTGAGAAATCCTTAAATTGTGTTGGGTTTATTAGGACTACTCACTTTTAACAACTTTTAATAGCTCCAATGTTTGATCAGCTGATTCCACCAACTTAAAATTCAAGGAGGGATTTTTTTTTTTTTTTTTTTTTTAAGAAAGCAGTGATGTGAAACTAGTGTTTGACAACAACCAACATGCTTAAATATGCTACTAAAGAACAATGTATGTAAGGATACTTTAACCTTTTTTAAATTGTGTGCTAAAAATAAAAATATTTGCTGATAATGAAGTGCAACATAATTATATTCAACAGTCTGCCACACCTGGCAAATCAATATCCAGATTGTATTAGTAAGACTCCAAAGTTAATGCACATTTTTTATAAGCCTAAAAGACAGAAACCAAAGCAATAGATCCTGTCAAGATCCTCTCAAATGAGGGTCAATATTGTTTGCAAACATGTGAACATCCCAGTTCAGCTTGTGTGAAAGACCAGTCAAACTTAAAGTAAGACAGATGCTTGGCTGTCACACTTTACTGAACAAACATATAAATCGGAAATGCAGTTGAACTGAAAACCACAAAACTAGCACAGAGAATCCTCAGTTATAGGCATTTTTTAAGAAGCAAAAAACAGACTATTAAACTTGCCCATTTTGGCCAGGGAATTCTTGGGAGATTCAAAACCTATAAAGTTTCCATTTCCTAGGCAAATAAAGGTTACATACATTTTAACAATCTATTAGAAAGAAAAGAAAGAAAGAAGCAATTCAAGTATTATTCCAGTTAGCTCCCAAAATCTGTGGACACAAATAGATTCATGGTTGAACCATATCTCAGATTTCTCATTGAGTTTTACTTATTATTACCAATAAATATAAATTATTTTGCTGACTTTTTGCTCATTAAGGCACCGTGGTAGCATTTGCATATTAACTTTTGTCATCTGTGTGCTAATGAGGGACAGTGGGCTTTCATGATGTGCCTTCAGGGATATAAAACATTCCTGTATGTGAAAGCTGTATTTGGGGCACAGATCCACAACAACGGCTGTTTACAGCAGCATCCCACGGGGTCCAAACAATACTTTCATCACAATTACAGAGGACCCAAGCACTGCCACTAAAGATCTTGTAGGCAGATAAAGGCAGAAGAGAAAGAGATGATGGGCAGACAGAAGTGAATAAAAAGCCGAGTGCCGTGTTAATAATTGAAGTCAAGGTGATGGCTTCTTTTAGCCCAGGGCCCTGCCAAACAAGAATATCACACTTTTCTCACTTTCACAATTTCATTGCCTCTTTTTCTTTATGGACTCTGGACAACCAGAGACACAAATGATGTAAGTACTGAAATGGTTTGACACACGTACTGATCTAGATTCCTGCTATCCTGCACGCAGCTGCCACGCTCCCTGTAGACAGTAATCAAACTTCATCCGCCTGGTTTTCCTGGGGATGGTTAATCAGTGAATGCACACAAACATGTTTGTACATGCTTACCATCAGGACTACCAGCTTGTTACTACACTAGCATCTGTATTATTATATTTTCACGCTACATTAACGTTACAATTGTCAATTTCCATTTTTTTTTTTTTTTTTTTGCTCCCCGTGGTTCACAAAGTATTTTATATTTCTCACAATGTAACCCGACTGCAAGTCTCTTCCTGTTTCTTGTTTTTTTTCCCTTTTATACCTAAACGTCTGGAACCAACATCCATTTGTAAGTGCTTTCAGTAAATCACAAAAACTGTCCAGACTCTCTGAAGTACAGGTCAACAGTGCATTTCTTATTTTGACTTGTACTTTTCTAACAGTGTTGGTTTGACATGGTTACATCGCAAACTGCAGAACTGCTATTTCATCAATAAAAACATCCCACAACAGTGACTTCTGGATGGATTTTAGCACCAACTAGTTGAAATAAAAGTATGACAAGTGTGCAGCACACATTTGAAAACAAGTGTAAATTTTTTTGTGGTTACCATCCAACCATTAATCAGTCATTATTATTAATTAATACCATTATATTTACATTATTAGTAAACATTTGTATATCAAACCAAATACATTTACATCTCAAGCCGGATGAACTGGGTGCTGTGCAGTTTCAGGACACACGGTAAAGATGCGTGACTATTCTAAAAAAAATTAATAGTCTTAAGTTCAAAGTCAATAAGTTATTATAAAAGCTCAAGGTTTAACATCAAATGGTTTGAGCTTTATTTAGGGACTGCTGAGTAATAGATTTTAAAGGAGAGTTTTAAATCAAATGAAATCGCAGGACTTAAAAGGCTTTCTGTAAAGAAAGCTTTCAGCCATAATGGGCTTAACCAGAAAAAAAAAAAACAGCCAAGAATGGGAAAAGTTAAATAACCTTGATGAGTCTTTCAACTAACAACTGAATAAGAACAAGTTGGGATAAAAACATAATCCGTAGGCTCCTCAAGCAAAATCAAATAGATTTTCACAGTTCACTTTTGTAGTAGAGTCCACATCTCCCAAAAACACAATCTGAACCATTTACCATCAAGATCAGCTTCACTTTCATCCACTCCTCCAACAAGCCCTGCAAACACTTCACCTTCTCCATGACTTTCACCCAAATGTCATTCCTGTTGCAACTTGGTTTACTTTCTTTCATTTTTGTGGGTTTCCGCTTTTAAAGCAGTGTTAAGAGAGACAGGACACATGCGCTCAATGCCAATGCATGGAGAGGAAATGGTAAGACAACACACACTGCCTGCCAGCTCAATGTATGAAGCAGAAATACTAAGTGATGGCAAAACCTGAGCTCCAACTAATAGTATACCAATTAGAAGAGAAGAGCAGATGGAGCAGGAGAGACAAAGAGAGGTAAAGAGTAATAACAGGAACAAGGCAGGATCTCACATTGTAACAGGGGAAGGAAAATATTACTCCTCTGTTAATGATTGAAATCTAGCTGTGTGTTTAAATCTAAGTGGGGATAGTGGATACAGATTAAAAGAAAGGTGAGGGAAGAGCAGCCGAGGTGCAGAAGCAAAGTTTATTTGCAATTTTTTTTTTGCTAGCACAATTAGTTTAAGTTACATATAGGCTTAATAAACAGGGAATGCAAATCTTGGCCAATTTTAAATCAGCACTGCTGAATCATGTAATCATGAACTCTGCAGCTGTCACAACACTAGATTGAGTTTAAGCCATAACAAACCCCAGAAATTACTACAATGACAACAGATTCTGATACAAAGAGGATTAGAGACAGAGATGACACATAGTCATGTTAAGATAAATAATACCAGGCTGTTAAGTTTTTTAATGAAAGGACAAACCTGGTTTAGAGGAAAAATAACCTTCAATGACTTCTGTTGTGATCTGAAGCAACATAGAAAATATTAAACATACTTAACTTTATATACTGAGGGATGGGGAGTATGTTTGAAAGGGTGGGTCGCCTCCCTAATATACTGTAATACAATGCCAATTGAACAAAATAAGCTTGATGAGAATTGAATGCATTTTTTACTGATGCAGATCCATCTGTGTGATGCCACCTGCATTGACATGGCTCAAGTCTCCCCCAAAGCTCAGCAGTAGCTAAGAGGTCAGCAAAGACAGTGAAGCTGTCCAAAAAAAAAAAAAAAAAAATCTGCACTACACTGCGCTAGAAAAACATTGAAAAGCTGCCTCCATTTCAGGTGAAGCATTAGACTGAGACTATACCTGCTGAAAAACCAGGAGCGTTGGCAGAAAATGACAGGCATCCATCAAACTTGAGCAGCACCGGTCCTGGAGAATATTTGTGGGGGTAAAAATGTTGACAAAACTACCGATATGAGAGACTGCTGTTTTTTTTTGTTTGTTTTTTATTTTTAACTAAAGAAAAAGGGCGAGTGGGGGGGATGTTTAAGGCTGGTTGAGCAGCCAGCTCAAACGTAGAGGCGGAGCTCCACTATGCAGGTTTGAGCGCCAGTCTAGGGTCCTTTGCTGCAGGTCACCCCCTGACCCTCTTTCCTATCAAGCAATTGTCCAATAAAGACATCTGGAGACATTTAAAAAAATCTTAAAATTAAAAAAAATAAATAAGCATGTAATATCTGGAAAAAAAAACTCACCTTTTATGCATTTTCCGTTGGCAACCACAACAGTATTAACTTAATTACAGATGTGAAAAGAAAACACTGATGTTTATCGTCGGTAATTACACATCTCCACAAAACACGAATAAACCAGCATCTTATACATTCTATCTGTTTCTACCGAGTTACTCAGAATTTCACTCAGAATTCTGCTTGTGTAAGATACTATGTTAAAGTCACCCACACACTCGGGTGTTCTCAAGAAACATCTCCACATTGTAAACCGTGTCTACACAGTGAGTATATGCCAAATTCCATCAGTATTCAGCTCAAACCATGAGGATAAAGGCAGCCAGAAGAAGGAAGACCACCGTTTCATGAAGGAGTGAAAAGAAAAGAACGAGTTTCCTACGATGCAAAATGCAAAATGATTATTTGTGTCTTTGGTTCTTGTTTTATGAATGTTTACCGCCACGCTGTGTTCATCTTTCTTTATCACGTCCTACGTTTATGATTGTGTTAGTGGGTATTTTAAAGTCTCTAATATGTGCTGCTCTGTATCCCCCAGTTTCCACAACAGACTTTGCCTTTTGACACATCATCATTGTAAAAGAGCTTGCCTGGTTAAATAAGAGTTACATAGACATACATATTTGCATGTAATTTATGCATCCATGCCAGAAAATGTGTTTTCCTCAGCAACCCGAGTTTCTCCTGTTGTGCATCTTTCTCTTCCTACTAGATTATTTCTAGAGGTCAAAAGGTCGCCTAAGTGATGCCATTGTTTCTTTTTTTTAGCAAAGGGAGTCTTAAACTGTTGCCTTCAACACTAATAACATTGATTAGAGAACAGATGCCTGTGGTGGGTCATTACTGGGAGCTCTTTATACTTCACCTACACAAGCAGTTTACTTTTTTTAAATCATTAATGAGACCTCCTTTGTGGGTTAATGATGGTTCGACCCTGGTGAGCTATCAGGGCTTTCATGACCATATGAACATGCCTGAGGACATACTCACATAAAGGCAGCGGCCACACTAAAACACCTGACAAATCCTTCCTATGATCCTGCTCACACTTGCCTATTAACACCTGTCTTTTGTGATCTACTCAGAGCTGTCCCACTTGTGATCCATCAAGTCAGTACCACCTGTGGACAAGCTCATGACTTTGCAACAGTTCAGGTGTTTTGGACTCTTGCCTGTGGCTGTACATGACACTTGTCCAAAGCTTGCTTGTCAATACACCGCTGTCACACAAGTACCTGGATCCATTATATACCCACTCCACCCCTCTTCTTTTATTTCAATTCCCCCCCAATCCTTTCAATTTCACCTTCATTTCCTGTCTCTATATTGGCTCTATTTTCTTTCCAATCTCAAAAAACTATCATGTATCTCACTTTCTCACTGTCTCCCACTCTGTCTCTGTAGGGCATCCCTGGCTTCATTTTATCTTTTCTTTTTTTTTTACATTATTTAGACTCCTTTCGTCTGCACTTATTGAGTGTTTTCCTTCTTATTCTGTATTTTTCTTTTTAGCACTTCAGAATGAAAGCAGTGAAGCTCCACATCAGGGCTCAAAATGAACTGGCAGGTGCATCTCCTTTATAATGAAACAGTATTTTTAGCCAGGCACCAACTTCGACACCATGCATATACATCACATCACACACAAGCCCTCATTTTAGTTTGCTTTCATCAAATGGCTTGACTACATTAGGTCTTATGATTCCTCTGCACTTGAGGAGGAGGTATGATTATCCATATGAGCAGTGGAGGATCTCTTTTGCTTTCCGGCTTTGCCACACTTGTCTTCTTCTCACAATTTTTGATCAATTATCTTCTATTCTGCTTTTCCTACACCCATCCTCAGTGTGAATGCTCCTTCACTTATTCCTTACATGCCTTTATTTCTGCTCAGCTCTTCTATTTGTCCTCGTCTCACAATACTTTCCCTCTAATGTCTAATCATTAAAATTTTTTACCTGCCACTACCTTTGCTTGCATCACCCTTTCCCTCTAAAACCTTTCATGTTCTTCCCATTTTCCTTTAATTATTTTTTCTGCACATTGCCCTTTATCAGCTATACACACCACTGATCACCCTCCTCCATGCCATGATTTTAAAGAACAGCTGTAAGTGCCCACCAGAAAATGTGCCCAACAACAACAAAAAAGGCTCTCATTCAGTGGACAACACATTCAAAATTTAAATACTAGGATGCAGATGCCTACTGCTCATCCACACTGTCTCATATCTCATGCAGTATTAAACCTCAGTGCAACCATAAGACTCAGATGCAACCAGATGTCTGTGACAGTACAACAAGCTGTTTGGGGCTTTGGAAATGGGTTGGATGGATACACAAGCACATAAATCTGATATATAAGCTGTCCAGATTTAAATGGACCTCTAGCCCTGCCACACAGGTTGATTCAGGAGGAGACCTAACTGCTAACAATATGTCTAGATATGGCTGGATAGATCAAAACAAATCCTCATCACGGGACAAAACCGTACAGACACATTCGTTCCAGATGTCTGCATCTATGTGGTTCAGACAACTTGCCACGTCTTGCCTGTCTAAACAGAGCTTGAATCAAAGATATAATCAGGTGTCTTTTGTGCCTGCTGGTCTGTTGCATTTTAAACTCAAACAAGCCCTCACCGCAGTTAGTGCAGGTTAGTTAATATATAGCTAGTAGGCAATTTGCAATGCAATTTTAACTGTGTTAAAACTCTAAGTTTTGTTGGAAATATCCAATTTGTGATAACAAAGTTCTAAACTTTGGCTTTTCATTTTCAATGTACTCAGAGGAAAGGTTCTAACTTTGGTGATACGCTGACCAATAAAATGGTTCAGTTATGCAAATGGCTGATTCAAACACTATGAACCAATCAAACAGAGACCATTAATCTCATTCATATGACATGGAACTGCCTTCTCGACCTAAACACTTCAAGACTTTTCCTCCTAGCTTTCCTCTTTAATTCATCACCTTCACTCAGTTCTTTAAACTAACATTTCCTTCTTTGTCTTGTGTTTCTTCATCACGTGGATGACACTGCTCAGAATATTAGCGCAGTAATAAACAATGTAATTTAACAAATTTCCAAAAATAATCAACTGCCTACACACACGCCTCACTGATCAATATTCATATGTGAAACAAGGATTTTTACATCAGTTTACAATTAAATATTTTTTCTTGTGTGATATAAATTTACTTTAATAGACTTTGAAAAGAGCTTTCAAAATAGACTACAAACAAAAATTTGGTAATATAAAAGAGCTGCCATTGCTAATGTTAAACTTTTAAACAGAGAAGAACGGAGCGGGACATCGACAGGCGGATCGATGTGGCGTCTGCAGTGATGTGGACTTTGCATCGGTCTGTGATGGTGAAGAAGGAGCTGAGCTAAAAGGAAAAGCTCTCGATTTACCGGTCGATCTACGTTCCTACCCTCATCTGTGGTTACGAGCTGTGGTTAGTGACTGAAAGAACAAGATCGCAAATGCAAGCAGCCGAAATAAGTTTTCTCTGCAGAGTGGCCGAGCTCTCCCTTAGGGATAGGATGAGAAGCTCGGTGATCCAGTAGAGCCAGATGAGGTGGCTCGGGCATCTGGTCAGGATGCCTCCAGGACGCCTCTCTGGTGAGGTGTCTGGGCACGTCCCACCGGGAATGTGGCTGGGGAGAGAGAAGTCTGGGTTTCCCTGCTTAGGCAGCTGCCCCTGACGACCCGACCCGGATAAGAGGCAGAAAATGGATGGATGGAATTTTAAGCTGCCCAAGTTAAAGAATATTTTTAACATTTGTAACTTTCACAGCAAAAATTAAAGTCATCAGAAGAATGTAATTAAGCCCTAATGGCACAAAATGTCTGATTAAAATCCAGCCAAATTTCATTAAATTATAAAATGGCTTAAACTGCACTTCAGCAAATTATGAAAAAAAAAGAAAAAAAAAAAAAAGATTTATGGTTTATAAAATACTTTTGCAAACAAACTTTGAAACTGCAAATTTATTGATGTATATCATTTTAATTTTAAATAGACTGAAAATGTTATTGCTTGATGACTGGCGCAGACATCAGATGATAACAGAATCTTTTGTCAGTTTCTTCTTGATTAGTGCTCTTGATTGCAAATCAATCACAAACTTCCCAGTTAAATTATGCAAAGCTGACATCATGAGGAAACAACACAAAATGTTCCAGGACCTGACAACAAAAGAATCAAACACTGACCAGTATGTCCTGCGTCTCATCTGTAATAAGATGTGGGGCAATCTGTTCAGCATCAACAATGTAATGAAGGCTATTAAAGATAAAATGGGGATTGGAGTCTGCTGCTGGCCACTGATGCATTCTGAAACCATTCAAACCCTTTGAAGATCAGTCACTTTTCTCACAGACACACAAAGAAAATTAACACAGACATCTGGTCAGTGAAACACAGACCTGCCAGTTTTGACCTGTGGGACTGAATTCCTCTTCTCATTCGTCCAAGCAAGCAGAGTCAATACCAGAGTGATATAATTAGAGAAGGATGGAAGACATGACGGGAGAGGAACTGAGGGAAATTACAAGAGCTTTGTTTCCATCAATTTCATTCAATCTACATTTTCATACGTTGGATAGAAATGGAAAACATGAGAAACACGAAAAATAATCATTTACACAACTGATTGAAGGTAAAAACATCTGCTCATTAATCCAGCTGATAAAAATGACACTCTAAATGTTGCATCCAAATTATCTGTTTTGACCCAAGAAACTGTACCTGTCAATATGCGTCTCTTGGTTCTGAATGACCTGACAACCTTTAATATTTCTAAACTGAAGAAGCGTGTACTCTTTGCCGGCCTTACAGCAGCCAAGAAAATGATTGCCACACGTTGGAAGGCACCTTATTCTCTCAGTACATCAGCTTGGATTCTCTCTTTTCTGGATGTTGTGTTTATGGAACTTTCAACCGCCAGAATTAATGGTGCTAATGACAGCACTCTTAACATCTGGCGTTGCACTGCTGACTCCCTGAAAAACATGTTGTAAGATTTTCATTTCATAACAGTATCACTGTTATTCTTGTCATTAGATGTAAAGTCCCCCCCTCCACCAAATTGTTATTATTATTGTTTATTATTATTGTTATTATCATTATTATTTTTGTGTGTGTGTATATGTGTGTGTGCGTACATCTGCATAGTTTTTTTTTTTTTTTTTTTTTTTGTCTGTCTTGTGGATGTGTGTCTTTCTGTCAAGGTGTTCATTTGATGCATAAATATGCTGTTTTCCCATGATACGTTCCATGTCCTGGACCAATGTATGTTTGTAGAAACTGGGATCTGTTTGTTTCTTTCTTTGATAAAAGTTAATAAAAATTTGATCGCAAAAAAAAAAATGACACTCTAAAGATTAATTTAAAAATATCTTCTTTATAGTCACCTCTAAACAAGGTTACAAAAAACCTGAGACATGACTGGTGATCTGTAATCGTTCTCTGACCATGCTGCACTCTTGCTGCACTTCGAACTTTACAACTTATGACGAACCACACCATACCTGACTCAGGTTTGTACTACAAGTTATCTCCACTACTGAAACGGTCTTCATACACATTTCCCAGAATGCATTGTGAAACCTCAGCAGATGCTCCTTTGTATGGTGTTTGATCAACCAACGAGAGAACATGTCAATCCATTCCACACTGAATTCCCCTGGCTGTCCAAATCAAACTCAAGTTGTTTATGCTGACAACAGAGTGACAGCAAGATCTTCACCAAGCCATTAAAACTCTGTCAAACACGTTTATGTTTCTTAACCACTGCACTCAGGATTATCGTCTGGTACAGCAATCCCTCCCCCCCAACACACACACACACACACACACACACACACACACACACACACACACACACACACACACACACACACACACACACACACACACACACACACACACAACAATCTGAACCCAACCTGCTCTAATTTGTGCTTCTGACAGTGGATCAAGTCACCAAATGTTATCAGACCATAGTCATGCCTCTCTAACACACCCTATAATACAAATAGACTGAGTTGGGTTTGTTACTTAACTAAACGTTGAATGTTGTCCCCAAATTGTACATAGTTTTGGATAAAGGCATCTGCTAAATGCCTACGTAACAAAAACTATTCCTGAACATTTAAATGCATCCAATTTGAGAGACTGTTGGGGGCATTTTTCCCCTGGATAAGTAAAGCTCTGCAAACTCAACACATCATTAATTTATTACACCGTTTGTGTCCTCCAATTCTCTTGTCCACTATTGTTCTGCATCCTTTGGTCAGTACTTTAAACATTCAATGCTCTTTTTTTCCTAACCTCCCTCTTCTCCTATATGCTTTGTCCACTGGCAACATCCTCTTTCTCCTTATTTTCATATAATATCCCATTTCTTATCATAATTTATTCCCTTTAAATGATGAGAGCCACACAAAACAAAACAATGCAAAACAATATAGAAAATGTCACTGGAGTGAGCATGAAACTTTGCTGACCTGATGCTGAATGAAGCTCTGATACCAATAACTGCAGGTTATCCAGGATTTCTAAACACCACACTACACACTAATAAATTATTTCTTCTCTGAAACATATAGAAACTACACCAACAGTGAAATCAAGTACGAGTTCTCACTCCTTCCAGCTAATAAGGAACAAACAGTTTGCAGAAACAGAAGACTGTATATTGTTGCCTAAACAAACTGAGAACTGATATTACTACTATGACAACAGCCAATATACTTAACATACTTCACTGTCCAAAAACGCATAAGAAAGCATTTTGCACGCTTCATTGGTCTGTTGTGAGTTGCAAGATGGATAAACTATCATTTTAATTTAGGAATAACTGCAATCTTATTCAGTATTTGCAGCTTCAAATGGAAAATGTATTTGGTGTGTTGTGATGGAGGGATTTCTTTCTTTTTTTTTTTTTAAGTCTTGGCAGATCTTTGGCTGCTAATTTATAAAACCAACTATGAAAACATGACAGTTTGACTTTTCAGTTTATTTAACAACTTTTTTGTTTTACACATATATCTAAAGATAGTTGTTTTCCTCTTCCCATTATCCAAACAACTGCTATCCAAAATAATCCACATTTATTCATTTTTGAAGTTGCATCCCGATTCCATCACCTTCTCACTTTCTACTCTGCTTTATCGCCTTTCTCCTCCTTCTCCTGCACAAAACCCGGCACATACAGAGTTCAACTGTTTTATTGTCAAGCCAAGCTGAACTGGCAAAGACTTGAAGGTCTCAAAGGCATTAAAAATACATGACAAACAGAGAAAGAGAGCAACGTTTTAGGAGGAAAAAGAAAGGTGTAAGGGGAATTGACAGAAGACAGAGGCGGGGGGCGAGGTAGCCGAGCACAAGCAGCAAGGAGTTAAGAAGAAAAGTGGCAAGAATAAAAGGAAAGAAAACCATCAGGGGCTGAAGAAAATTTGAGTCCAATAAGTTTATGAAGGTTGAAGTAAGAATTGAGGTAAAGCAGAGCAAGCAGAAGGTTAAGTTAAAGGGAATTATAGGATGGTGAATACTTTCAGACAATAAAAAAAAAGCTATATGGGGAAAAAAAAAAGGGTAGATAAGGGCAAGACTGGTGCAACTTTGCGTGCAGTTATTAGACTTAAAGTGAAAAAGTTTTACAGGTTGTTTAAGCACTTTTCTATCCCCTGCATTAATTGAGCACAGTCAGGGATGGAGCAGCTGAGAAAAATGGAGCAAGAGCAAAGTTCAGAAGCAGACAACTGTTATCCTGCCGTAATGATTTATCTGGGACCCTTTTCTTTCTAGTAGGCGTGTTTAAAAATAGATCCAGAAGATTATATTTTAACTCAAACTGTGCAAGGATTGTTGTCTTAACTGGGGAGGGGAGTGTGGATGCAAAGCATACAGCTTGTTGGTGACAGCTGAAAAAACTATGCTCCCATTCAGCCTCCATGCGTTAACCACAGACCAACGAACCTCTGCAACTCCTCCACGTCTGACGTGACAAGTGTAGGACCAAGCAGAAAGAAAACGAGGAAGAACGGAAAAGAGCGTGTTGGTGACTGCTGTGGAAAATTTTAAGATTTCTAAATATTTGTGAAATGTCAAAGAAAAACTAAACTAATAAAGATACGTTTGTATTTTTCAGTGATATTGACAATGGTATGTAAATTTATTTATAGAGCATTTATGTAGAACAAATGAAAAATATTTTATTAATCTCAAACAGAAATAGCTTCCTTTCTGAGCCAAGAGGGATCTCTCCCTTTGCCCCTGATCTCCATGTCCTTCTATTGCCGTCAGGCTTCAGAACACCTTTTAGATATACTCGAGCGTGACCATGCAGACCTCTGAATGCAAGTACAAGAATATTAAACTTAATTCTGAACCAAACGAGGACCTAGTATAAGGAAATCAAGATGGGAATTATGAGACCTGCTGAATGTCTCTGCTGACAGCCTGGAAGCTGCACATAAAATAAAAAGTACATAAAGTACATTATTTACTTTACTAATGGATGGAACCATAAAATTGACAGCCTCCTGAAGATTTTACCCTTCGATTCCTTTACTTCTTCCACAGTGATACCGTGCTCCACACTGTGCTCTTAATGTAATCTTTGCAGGGCCCCCATACCCAGGAGGAGTAGCAACTTTCCTGAATGTTCTCCATTGCAGAAAGTTCTTCTCTGTATTGATGAACACCCACAGCATCAAACACCAGCTTGACCAGCCTCTGGCTTGTTGCAACTGATGTAATGTTGACACCATCACTTTGCAGATTTCATCTGTTTTTGACAGCTATATCAACGCACCAATACACATTTCCTGTCTCATCTATTCTTTTTGGGCAAGAGACTTTAGCATCTTCTGGAGCCAGAGGGTACTGTGTCCAATAGACATGAAAAGGGTTTGCCTCTAATGACTTTGATGAAGATTATAGCACACTGTACGAGTGATAAATGCAGAAATCCCTGTAAATCCCAACAGCTTCTTTCCTCCATAACTGACGTTTTCCTCAGGATTCTGCCCATCGCCTCAGGTGCATCTTTATCCCACTTAATCCTCTCTCATAACTCCTTTCCTCACCGCATCATTCACCTTTCCGTGAGCTCATGCCATCTTTTTGCCTTTTGCAACGATTTCACCTCCAACTTGCCCTTTCTGAATCTTAATCACATTAAAATCCTTTTTAGCTTGAACCATGCCTCACTCCTGTTGAACTTCCATAAACATTTTTATCTTTCTGTTTTTAACTTAATACCCAGCATATCCAGTTAATCATCTCAAGTTTCTGCATGTGTCTATATGACAATTGCTGTTTTAATCTTCACACCTGATGGGTGTCTTATTGGAGAAGTAAACAAATGTCAGGTTGATTAATTGTTCTAATAGTTTTTGCCTAGGCAGCTAAATGAAAGGGTCCTCTGACCATTAAGGGCCTCCTATCCACAGTAGGGTAGTCAGGATGTCGGATATTCACTGCACAATTCAGGAATTTCAAATAACACATTTTGTTTGGCACATTATTTGAAAATACAATAGTGGTGCAAAACATTGTTAATCATAGCAAAACGATTCTTTACAGTTATTTTCTCTAGAATATGAGAAGCGACGACTGAAGCTTTGAATGACGCTTCATTGAAGCTACTGAACTGGATGGATTTACGACATACGTTCAGACAAAAAAAGGCCCCATCTTTTGTAAGACAAACATCCTATCAGTTAAATGAATCACATCTTGCATTTGAATCAAGTTTATTCCCGACTTGTTAAATAGCTGATGTCCTTACCAAGTAACACTTATTCAACTTTAACTTGTTTCTTTTCCTTTGTGTAGATGCCTCTTCCAAAATAACCTACAGACTGCTGCATGTTAGCTTGGTACTCAAACAAGTCGACAAATTGAAAGAATCTTGTACCTGATGCTGCTGATGAGGGACAGAGAGAACTGTCAAAAATGAAGAAAAATCCATATTAATGCTAGTTTATCATTTAAAAACACAGTGAAAACACAAAGTTGCTACTAAGAACCACAAAGGCTAGTCATGATAACACTGTCAACACAGTGAAACATTAATGGAGGTCCTGCTCTCTCCTCTAAACTCGTACTTCTCTACAATCTTCAGCTAAGAAGTATCGGATCATTTCCAGACCAATACTTTGGTGATGAATCCTCAAGATGTGCAACCACATCAGCCTTTATCATTGTTTTAACAGCACTGCCTGACCTAAAGCTTTTGCTCTCTCACTCCTTTAAATGTGTGTGGAATGTAACCAGAAGACAGAAAGCCCTGTCAAATCTAGCAACGATATCTGTAAAAATACAGCTAAGATGTCAATGTAATGTTTCCTGTTTCAGGGACAGCAACTGCAACTCCTGCCTCCGTCCACAAAGACATTCACGGGATGATGGGCGTAGAGTTGGGTGACTGGATTACTGGCAATGACTCTGGGACTAACTGCTGATCAGCATCCATACACATTTTTTTTTCTTTTTTTTTTTTTTTTTTTTTAACAACAACTTGAACACTGTCAAGGTAACTTTTTACCAGTTAAGAGCAACTTGCTCCCATCTGTCATCTGCTCAGACAGTTAAATGCTTCAGTGGTGACTCACTGGGTCATGTCTGTGACGAGTAAATAGTTAGATGGCAGTTTACCGCTTTTCCTTTTCCTTGTTTAAGATGTGTGGAAGTCAGAGTTTGGGGTGCAACACCACTTTATTACATTGGAGTGTCAAACATGTAACCCCAAGTGATCGTCACAATCAGCTATGACTAACAACCAAAGGATGACTTTCAAAGTGCATTTTGCAGCTCAAACTCATATTCATGTTTGGTTTTATTAGCAAAACAACCACATAAACAAAAGCATTTATTCTATCTTTACATCTGGAGAATTCTGCTGCGCTACTTGGGGCTCACTTCCTCTTGCTGTTTGTTGCAATGACACACAGAAACAGACTGAAGATCAAAACTACATCATTGAAATATTTCAGATTGATGTTGGCATCTAAATCTGGGATTACTGACATTTTAATATTGCTTTATCAACTTCACTAACTGGCCTGGACCAAACAAGCATTGTTAGTTGTTCATCTATTCCTCTCCAACCCTAAACGGTATATTTTTTTTTAACCCTGTTTTATTCTTAAAAAGGTTTTCATCCCTGTCCTCTCTAAATCTTTAAAAAGAAACTAAAATAGAAGAATCACTGGTAGCCTAATGACATCACACACATACACTTTTCCACAAATGTGCACATCATTATTTGCATACCTCCTTCAAAATTAATTTACAATCTGTCTAATTTTGCTTAAGATCCTCTCTGCCCATCTCGCTTTCCACTTCTCAAGCACAAGTGCACACAGTCTCTCAAATGAACAGTGAATTAATGAGCTACATTTTCTATCAGTGAAACTAATGAATTCGGCCTGTGACGGATAAAAGGAAACTGGAAATGGATGATGTGATGCATAAGTGTGTGTTTGTGAGGGTAAAGGATATCTTGTACTTCTGCACATGTTCATAAAGCATAGTTTCTCAGTATTAGTGTGTGCGTCTGTATTGTGTGTGCACATCCGTTTTCTTACAAGGACAAAAGCTCTTTGATCAATTCACTATAGCCTTGATCTACCACTGCAGTAATGTATCATGCATCAGACACATCCTCCTTATCTTTGCCTTCTATTTTGCCATCTCTCTGTCATTTCTTTCTCTAATCAAAGCTGCAACCAAATTTATCAAGAAGTGGACTGCACACATTTAGAAGTGCAAAACACAATTTTCTAAAAAGATTCGTCTGCCATTTGTTCCATTTCTGAGTTTCTTTTTTCTTGTTCTCCTTATCTAAGCCAGAGAAGCAGACGTACTGCATGACAGCTGTAATGTCAACAGGATTTTTCTTCATGTGTGAATAAACAACAACTCACTACAATTGCATTGCAAACACTTGACTGGTAATGTTTTCCCCTTCATCTGCATGGTGTGAAATGCTTTACGCGTTTAGCTTTACGCTACTGGAATCTTAATTGCATTCAAAAGAAAACTGAAGTCACTAATAGTTGACTTCCTCACGTATTGTTTGAGTTATATCATTTAAAGCTTTTTGGAGAATAAAATTATCTGCATTTATTGCCACACTAAAGACATATTTAACCTATAATGCTGTTTGTATCATATTAGAAACAGTTTCTAAGACCTTCTGCATCATTTTATGGTAAAAACGTTGCTTGAAACCCTGTTGTATTCAATCCCATACTTGTCCCCTGCCTCCAGATGGTTATGTAAACATAATAATGCCCTACAATAATTTTGAAACACCTCACAGAAATAAACAGTCAATGTACAATTTATTATTATTATTATTAATATTATTATATAAAGACTAATAAAGACTTCTGATTTAAAAATATTCAACTTTTGTTTCCATTTTTTCCTCAGGTCGGGCTTAATAGTGTTAATAGTAGAATTATGTTGAAACATGAATGAGATCTTAATGCAGAAATGAGAATAATTCATAACCAGATTGAGAAACGGAGTCCTTGATAAGGTTGTGAAGGTTTTGATATTTAGTTTTGGCAGTCAGCAGTAAAATGAGAAAAAAAATTACAAAGGCACTGCCCTACTGCATGAACCTGAAGGCTGTGAAGGACAGGCTTAGGTGTTTCTGCTGAATGCCTTAACATCAAAAAGCAACTATACTGTTAAATGAAAAAAAATAATAAATAAAAAATAAAATAAAATTTGGGATGGACACAGTCCTTTGCTATTTTACTTCTGGAATAGTCATGTGTTCATACAAAAGGGGAAAAAGAGTAATCAGTCAAACTTAGAGCTTCTTTAATGTTTGCAGCAAGATGCAAGTCTGTGCTGGATAATGCAATCCTCTTTAAAATCATCTCTTGGGCAGAAGCAACAAAGCCACCAACTCAGAAGCCATTTTCACACATGCAACAGAGACCTGAAATGTTTTAGACATGTTTTAGAGCAGTGGCACATGAGCTTTTCCACCACGTTTTGTGCTGACTTGTATGTTTTCCCCACTCATTCTTTGCTATTCAACATGCATTCAGATACAAGGTTCAATGAGAATATGCAGAATTCAAGTCACCAGGAAGCTACATTTGACAATATGTTGAAAACAGCAATTTCTACAGTATACTTTTCTTTTTACATCCTGCCTCCTCTGCACTTGCATTTCTAGCTGTGAGAGCTCCATTCCAGCTGAACATTTCCTGCTACCGAGGGCTTGTGTGAACAGCATTTGTGGGGAGAGGTCCAGACCAAACTGTCCTCTCATTTCCTTTCACACCTCTGCTGTTCATTTGTACAAAAAGCTGAAGATAAATAATAATCATTTAACTTGATAAAGGAGTATTTTTTTGGGACTGTTCTGGAGCCTCGTGTGCTGGTTGTGTGAAGGAAAAACTATTAAATTAAATGGAAACAACATACAGGACCACTTTAAAGACTTTGTTGCAGGATCAGCACCTCCTGAGGACAACAACAAGCTACATTATGTTGCAGAATTTTTATTTTCTTATTGCAGCATCTGTTTATCTTATCACATATATTTTGTACATTGTAAAAATGTGATGTGCTTTTATTAAAATTGAAATCCGCTTTGCCTAAAATCACATTTACTCTCCAATGATCCTCTTGTAGTTCTTGGGTTGTAACCAGGGATTTCTCATAGCCTAATATTTGTCTTATTCTATCAATTATGCTCCATATTTTTTAAATATACACATATGATGTAAATGTTGGTAGTGGCAACCTATAAACTCATTAGTGGATTAAAATATTACATTACAGTTGTCCACATTGCCTTCACTCTCTGCATTTGTTCAATTATTCATCTTTTCCACTCTCCATCCCACTACATCTTCGGTGATGACATTAGCTGTTGCCATGGGTATAGCTTTGAAATCCTGAATGTGTTATTTTTTTAACTTGCCGTCTCATCTAGTATTTTTTTCTCTTTAAAAACATGTTTTTTTTTATCAGCGAAATGGCCAAAGTGAGTAAATAGGAGTCTCTCTCTTGCCCTGGAGCCCAGACTCATTAAATCATAATACTCGTGTTGTGTAGGGACCCAAACCAAACACACCAAGTCCCTGCCAGCCTGGGAGCCAGTTTTTTAAAAAAAAAAAAAACATGTAAAGCTCTTTACAAGGACGTCCAATCAGAGGCAATGCTCACTAAGTGGATGCTATAAGCTCTTAAACTGACTCACTGTTGGGATCCAAAGTATGTTTATACCTAAGCACCTAGGTCTAAGCAAATTATAAAATGTCCCAGACCCTTTCATCTCATTAAGACACACTTATTTAGTCTAAATACCGACAGCTGCTTGCTCGGGTCAAATGGGTTTACTGTATTTTCAGAGTAGACCTTTCAGTTCTCAAAGCCAAAAAGGTCCCACACAGACACACCAAGATGCTTCACATGGTCCTTTATAAACACAAGTAAGCTTAGCTTACACAGTTCATGTTAATGGAGTGGTTTAATGCATGTACGCAAGTTTTCAAAAGTTTAAAGATGGTGAGCCATAGAAATTTTTTCTTTAGAAAAAAAAGAAAATAGTGAATGCCCAGGAGACATTTCTATGCAGTTACAATAAAAACATAATCACCCAAAAGGCCATTTGGTCCAGTGAACAGCATTGAGTTTTATATTATTTTCTAAACACACAGCAGTTTATTTTTTTATTTATTCAGATTTAAACGTAAGGACAAATTTAGTAAATTGCAATGACTGCATATTGTTTGACCTCAAACACATTTATTTAACACAGAGTTTCTTAAGGAGGGTGAAAAATGTCCGTGATTTTGACATGTATTTAAGTTTTCACACAAAGTGTAGTTTGTTCCACTCTTTTATACAACCACAACTTCATACATTCAGATAATTATCCTGTGGCTAACTAGAATATTAACACAAATGCACGTTATTAAAAGCAATTTCAACCCTTTTAGCGCCACTTGTCGTTAAAACTGTTCGAACCTTTAATGTTTAAACACCAGACATTTCCTTTGCATTAATAAAACCACTGAATCATTTTCAGGTGCATCATCAGTCCTAAGGTCGCTTCCTTACAAGTAAACCGTCACCATGCCTTATTTCACTTAACATCCCCACAGTTCCAGTAATAAGGGTGCAGCTAGCAGCCTTAGCTGCTTTCACTGTAATTCATTGTCTAAGTTCACAGTGGTTTGGGACCACTGGGTTAAAAAATAGGTGTCACACCGATCTGATTGGCCACAGCTAACTTGTAATAGATGGTGATAGGACAAAGTATTTCCCTTTTCTAAGTGTCCATGAAAAGCTGTGCAAGCAGTTCTTCTGATTTTAAAACAGTGCTTGGGAAGTGCTTTTAAATCAAACATTTTAGAGGGCGGGTCAAATTTTAGGCCATTTTGATGAAAATTTTGCTCTGAGAAGAAAAATACAACACTGAGCATGAGTAGCATTTTGCTGTTTGGATGGAAAAGGAAAAACAAGCCAGATTATTTGGAAATTTAATAAGAAATTTACTGCAATTATTCATTTCTTGACACCTCAAACATTCCACAAATCTGAGTTGCGGAAGCAAGTGGTGAGTCAGTCAGTGATGCTCATCTCTGGCCACCAAAATCCATTCAGTTTATATTCTTTCTAGAAACGGTTATGTCAGGATAATTAGACTAAAACATGGCATGTTTACCCATAAACAACTTCCAATAAATAGTGTACCGACTAGTGTCCCTTACAAATATGAAATCTAAACTCAGTCTTGTTGAAATATCCCTAGGCTCATGGCTGTTAAAATATTCAAGTATTTCTCATACTTTGAAACTTTGAGTAAATGTTGACAAGCATTCCCTTGAAATTACGACAAACACTCTCTTTGGCCTGAAGTTCCCCTCAAAAGCTCCAAATCCTCATTAACATCCTTTCCCCTCTTCCTAATTTCTCTGCTAGAGGCAGATAGTGTCACAGCACTGTCATGTGACTGTTCAACACTGTTGGCGCTCCCATCACACTTTCTCCTTCATGGTTTAATCTGCATCCTAGAGGAGCTCAGCTAATTTTTTCCCCTTCAATCATCCTCATCTTTCCTTTCCACCCATCTGAAATCACCATTTTGCACTTTGCACTGCTTTGTTAGATATTCAGCCTAAAAAAACAGTATCAGTTGTGCAACTTCTGCAGGAGTCTTAATGACTATAATCTCAGGTAAAGCTCATAATCAGCCTTCTCAAAGTGGAGCTCAAACGCGACAGTTTTTCTAAAAGACTATTTTCTGTCCTAATTTCCTCGGCCTCCATCATTCAATCAGTAAACTTTGCTATCCTCCGCAGGATCACTCAGCTGTCTTCATTTTCTGCTTTCCCTTCCCACAACTCCTACAGTTTTCATCCCCTCTCGCTTCTCTCTTCCATTTTATTCCCAGTTCATCGCCACCTTTCTGCAAATAACTGAGGTGATAGAAGCTTGTTACTGCCCTTTTTTTCTTCTTTAACACTCCAATGACTTGATCTATTTTGCTGCCACAGATTATTTTATGAACCTTGTGAATTTGCTCCATGTCTGCCCTTGCTGCCACTTCTTAGTCCCCCCATTTCTCTGCACCATCCACTTGTCCTTTCTTCCTGCTCCCAATGGTGTCTTGGTGACATTTGGACAAACTATTCATCAGCCTCTCTATGTATTCTCTATTCACCCCTGAAATATCTCTTTAGCCATCTGTGGCTTCCCTGGCTCCCTTTCCTCGTACTAACTCCTTCATACACTCACAAGGGCTTTGCAGCTACAAATGCACAGACAGTTCTACTCCTCCTCAACTTAGCTTTAACATGTCTTTTTCACTCGACTCTTCACACTTTTTGGCATTGCTTTTTCCCCCCTAACCAACCACTTCATACTTAACCCCTTTTCTGTCCTCAATTCTTTCAATTCCCCATTATGGTTCAGATTTGCAGCTTGTCTTGTTTTCTCTGTTACACATAAGGAAAAGGTCTCAATGATGAGATATGTAATTCTCAACAAAACAGAATCAACAGTGATAACTATCTAGCCGTTAACTATTTAAAGCACAAAACATTGAGCAGTAAAGCAAAACTTTTAATATTTATAGCCTTGAATATGGGTAAACTTTCTCTGCTTTTGCCATCTAAGTCTTAGTTATCATGGCATGCTGCACTGTTATGCATTTTTACTGTATACAAGATATACCGCGTGTCCATTAAGTCACAGTCTGGGCACTCAAAGCAGAATTTCCCAGCATGAACAGAGAAATTGGCTGAAGAGATCAAACCTGTGCTGTGTTTACCTCCACAGTAAATATTTTCTTTTAAAAACTGGAGGTCTGTACAGATAAGACTGGCTTTGGAGGAAGAAGTGGCCATTCACAGAACCAAAAGTTTATGCCACCACCATATTGACTTATTTTTTTTAGCTGCAGAGATGTCTTTATTTAAACTTCTTTGTTGCTAACAAAGAAGTTTGTTAGCAACAAAGAATAAAACAGGCGCTTTTCCATCTCTTAGTTTTAACTCTGCCAAATGTGGCCTCTTCATCTCCATCTCAATTTCCTCACTCCATCACTGCTCTACCCTCAAGGAATTGTGCCACTATGCTGTTTACTCTTCACCACCCATCATCCTTCCAACTCTCTCTCCATCATCCTGTTCTCCTCGGCAGTATCTCTTCCATTTCATCCTTTCGTTCCTCAAAGCTCTTTCCTTCCCTCCAAGCCTCCAGTGCCTTCATGCAAAATAACCAGCCTCTACATCAATCCTCAGACTCCACTTCATTCTACCTACTACTCAGAACTGTCCAAGAAAATGACTACAGAATATTAATTTATTTTGGAAAACATGTTTCAGGAGAAAAGTAATTGATGGCTAGAAAAGTGTGACATCCTTTAACTGAAGTCACAAAGAAAAGGTCAGGATTTTACATGCTGCTAGGCCTCAAAAACTAAGATCTTTGAAGAAAACCTGTGATTTTAGTTAAATATATTCAAAGTCCTACCCAGCCAATCTCACGCCAATAACATGCATGTTACTGCTGATATTTAGGGGGTGTTGCTAAGGGTGAGCTATGCAGACACGGTACATGGGGTTAAAACAGTGAATGGTTTTATCCCTGATCATTTGCATCTACAAATTAAGTTAGAACTTTTAGAAAAGAAACTCTTTCATGAGCTCAATCCTGGATTTTTCCCCCAAACACTGACCTGTACACCTCATCTGTACTCCTTCCATAACTCCTGTAATCTCCAGTCAGAAAGACCATATGGGACATGTTGCTTATTAAAAATATCAGCGACCCACAGTTGCCAAAGGGACAGTCTAACTGGTTGAAGCACAACACTAAACAAAGCGTGTTTAATGCCAACGTGCATGCACATGTTGTCCATTTTCTCCACCATGCATATGAAAACAAGAGCAGACACTCAGGCTAACACATATTAGAAAAACAACAGACATGCATGCACAGACAAATATGACTGGTGAATTATAACACACTAGTTCAACACTAACACACAGGCTGTGTCACATCATCATCTTGCCATGTCTGAGGATACGGGATGATTAATCACAAACTGTGCAGATGGCCAAACTGCAGAGAGAAAGAGAGACGAGGAAAGCTGTCCTCTGTCTGCTCAGCATCCATCGAGCATTTTCTCTCTTCTCTTCCCCTTTCATTTCCCCTCTCCACTTGCTGGTCTCTGCTGACCCTCACTCTTCTGCCTTCTCAGTAGTATGCTGGATTTATGAGCAGCTTTTCAAGACACACTGTCTCAGTAAGGTGTGGACGTGACCCGCATTAATGACAGTCCACCTCTACTGCAGACACCTCATGAAATGCTCAACAACAACACAGAGAGGGACTCATGTTCTGTCCAATCATATCAGCAACTTGCACAGATCTAATCTTTTCTGGTGTAATGCAAGGATATGTGAACAAAATCACTGCACAAAATTTCACCCATTAACACACAAACACAGCCCTGTTACAAAGCTGAAGGAGCAATCTGAGCAGGACAATAATGTCGACAGTACTGCAGGGAACAGCAAATCTCATCAATGCTGAGTCACCCTCTTATACGCTCCATCATTTACAATAAAAATACAAGCTGGACTGAGTCCCCTGTGTATTCCTTCAAGTAGAGTACTGAGTCCTATGTTGAAAAGTGAGACTGAAAGCTTCAAAATACCACTGGGTTAAAAAAGATAGAAAAAGTCGTTAAGTTACAGTTATGTGCTCAGAAGACACTTATCGAAACTGATTTACATGCGACTCAATGATGAGGATTTCAGGAGCAGAAAAGTTCAGTAGCCAGTTTCATAAATATGTTAACTTGACATGTACATAAAAGTAATGTCCTGTCCATTTATTTTAAAATGTAATTGTTTAAATATAATCCCACAGCAGAGGTGCTCCTCTATGTTGAGCCAATTATGAAGAAAAAGAGAAAAGAGGATCAGGGAGAGAACCCTAGACAGTATATAAAAGAAGGAGGGAGCCTCCGTGATGTCACCTGCAGGTTTCTGAAGAGCTCAATTGAAGCTCATTGGGCAGTTTCCACCGTTGCCATCTTGGCAACGTCACGCGTGTTGTCATTCCCGGAAAATCCAAAATTGGGCAAAGAGATGAAGCTGAGAAGGGGACTGTGAAGGTGGGGTTGAAGGACTGACACCCATCAAACTCTGAGCTGCCTGTAGCTAAGAGCTAACCAAGCTAATAAAGGTAGGCGGGCTAAAGCTAAGGCGCGCTGTTAGCCAGCTGAAAACCGCAGTTGTGTTGCACTTTCCCTTCTTTCATCGGTTATTGGATACCTGTCAATCAAAAGGCCACACCCCTAATTATGCCGAATTTCAAGATTAAATAACATCTAAACAGATGAGTTAGAAAAAACCCTCACAGTTGTCACAAAGGTAAACTTGACTAAGAGGCACTGCAGCCTCACAGTAGTGTTAACCACTACACCAACACGCAGCCAAAAAATTATTCAATATTCGAGCAACTATCCTTTCATAAAAAGCAAATCTGAGATAAACCTCTTTTTCAAAATCCCTTAAAAACAGATATATTTTATTGTCAAATTTTTTAGAAAAACATTCGTAACGTCCATTTTTGGGCATATTTTTCTGAGGCATAATTTAAATTTACAGGCATAATTTACATATAATAATTTGTATAATAATTTTATGTATTTTTTTTATTAATATTCAGGTGCTTTGGTGGTTGGGATTAGAAGTTTCCTGATGTGTAATTTTTTATTTGTCTCGAAAATTTTGTCTTTTTTTCTTAACCTGTTCACAATAAATAGAAAAAAAAATATATAATTCATCTTGCTGTTTGATTTTAAGGAGAAGGGTACTGCTTCCAGGCAGCCTGGAAGTAAACTACCTGTACAGAAGCCACATTATTTCCCATGACTGAATATGTTTCATTGTAAACATGCCAACCACCATCACCTGTGTGATGCATTCTGAATTTCTTGCAAATGTGCTAAAGTGGTTATTAAATGATAGCACTCTGGTTGGTGTGATATGTCTTGGCTCAGCAGTTGATAATATTTCATGTGTTAAATGTTAGGTTAGTGTCAGTTTAGTAACTTCATAGCCGGCAGCTTCCCCACATCACGCTCGCATGTCACCATTCAGCCAAGCTGTTATTGCACACTGGCCATAAAGCTTTGCTGCGCAGGCATCAGCTGCTGTCAGCAAAGCCCAACATCATCACACTGGACTGTGCTCAGTTTATCTGACACAGGCACAGCTAAACAACCGTTTCATGAAGGAAGTCTCAAACAGCTCCTTAGGAAATTGCAGTTGACACGAAAACCTAATGTGAAGCCATTTTATTTTGCACATACAAGACCAGGGGTGATACTGGTTAACCAGGAAAAACGTACTGATCTCTTAAGTAGCTGTTAAGCAACATCCAGTTTCATGAATGTAAATATGATGATCAGCAGTTTTGTTGGCATTAAACAGCACAACAAAAGCCACTTATTCAGCAGACTTCATAGTGATGTATTGTGTAAAAAACCTCTTCTTTTCTTTGCACATATTTTGTCAATGTTTGGCTAATCCAGCATCAGCTGAGTAAAACACAGCAATTTGTTAACATGAAATAAAATAAATACTATTTCTGACACAAAACACTATTTCCTTATGATGTTAAAGCTTGCCTGTGATGCATCACCATGAGATTCTGCACGCATGTTTTGACAGAACTGCTGGTGGCCACGTCACATTGAAGCTTAAAGGGTTGTAATTCCTACTTCAAGAAAACAAACATCTACTTGGAGGGCAATCTCACCATCTTAAAGCTCTCAACAGACGCAGAACTCAAATGTCTCCCTGCAGTACTGGCATGTGGCATTAGTCTACAATTACAAAGATTCATCATTTCATGTGGCTTTTGCACTGTATCCGACCTAATCGATACCATGCATCAGTTAAGACAGGGCTTCTCAAATGACAGTCAACTGTTTATTGGTAGTTCCTCATTTTTTAACATACAGTGAGAAAATATTACATATTTAAGCAAGTAAAACAATAGAACTAGAGAAATTCTCTATTTACGGCACACCTGTTGAGCAGTGAAGTGAAAACACATTTCAAATGAAGAATGGGCACTTGCAACCTGTGAGCCCGAGGCAAGCACATTATACAGGCTAAACTCACAGGGAAAGGTAGAGAGAAGAATATGAATGTGTGCCAAAGGGGGTAATTTGAAGAAAGAAAACAAATGTTATTGCTGCAGGGCTGAAGCCAAAACCTCAAACTATCTGAGATTATCGTGTTGATTTGGTTGTTGAAATCTTTTCTAGCTTACAGACTGTCTGGTGAACTAAACAGAGAATATGGCTCAATCAAGGATTTATCGTTACTTTAATGATTAATGAAAAAGGCTCAAATAAATTATGTATGTGTGGTAGCTATTTGAACTTTAGTTGAAACAGGCTTCTTTTTTTTCTGAGGCAACCAACTGATAGCAGAGCTAATTGATTTCTAGTCGACTTCCATCTCAACGGGTGAAGTTCATCATCACTCCGACAAATATTAAAAAACAACCATAATCACAGCTTTTGCTGGAGTCAAGGAATGAGACGCACCTTTACATGTGTGGGAGGAATTTTACTGCAAACAAGAACACAAACCATGGATTGCGGACATCACCAGATCACTGAGTGCATATTTTTATTAGAATAGGAAGTGAATAAAATTAGAAAATTATTGGCTACAGCTGAATCTGCTGTACATTATATTACACCTCAAATTAATAATATAAGCTAGATAAGCACTGTGGTCGCATTCTAATATTTCTCATTTTAGCTGCCTTTATTCCTGCAATTTCCACAGATATCTTAAAGTACTAAAACCAGCTCTGATCCACAGGAATAGAAAAAGCCACATTATGCACTCTAGTTCTGCACACGCTGGTCATTATGTCCGTTTGCTTTAGAGGGCCGGTGGTGATGTGTATGAATCAGCTAAATGCAGTTTGAAAATTGATTAGGCGGCTTTACACCCCAGTTTCCTTCAACACCTTTTCCTGCTGTGTGTCAATTTCATCATCTTACATTGCCTTTCTCATTACCTTTCCTATCATACATAAGAGCCCTGTGCTTTTTAATATGCTCCACATATACAACTAATAATTGGACTGGGTTGTAGATGGTTCCATATTTAATCACAACTTGGGTCTTTGATCTAAAATTCACCCTCAAACATTAAAAAGCAGTGAAACATTTATTCCTTCACACATACTTTTGTTTGGATATAGGTTTTGCTATAAAAGTTAGACTGGTATAGAAAGTTCTCACAGTTTTCAGCGTTTTCTAAACATCAGGTCAATACATCGATTTAAAAAAATAAATAAATTAGCTCTTATGACTAACTTCAACAGCACAGTATAGCTTAGCTCTTTCTTCCAACAACCTTTCCACCATGTGTGTACCACCTGACCCCCTGATGTCCTCAGCAGCTTCTTTTTATGTTTGTTTGAATATCCATATCAATCAAAATTGCTGCTGAAGTGTTCAAGGCCAGCAGACTGCTAAACTGACAGCCTGAAAGGTTTAAACTAACCATTAAAAAGCAGCTCTGGGAACAGCAGTGTTCAGGGTCTTTGCCCCTCATCTCTGGATCAGATGATTGATGTACACAAGCATCTCAAGTTTGTTTCAATTAAAACTATTCAATTTTAAAATGGGCTAAGTCGATATGTAGCTTGATGGAAGGATATTGAACTCTCTGCACTCAAAAACCTGATTTAAGCAAGTATTGGGGAACTTAAGATATAAAAAGATATAAACTCAGCAACATGATTTACCTTGTACTCAACTAAACATGCTAAAACTAGGAAAGTAGCTAGGACTTCTAAAATAAACAGCTTACAAAAATTGATAGATACTAGGAAAAGGTGGATCCAGATTCACATAGTCGTTATGAAAAGGTACAACAGCCAAATGCAAACCAGTTAAAGATGTTTAAATTAAATGCTCCCAGAAATGCTTTTATGGTTCTTAGAGCTCCAAATGACTTTTTCTCCACACATTTTACTCAGTGAGGACTTTCAAACACCCAAAAAACATTTATTTCCATTATAAAAAAAGAAGGCACTTGCACCATATTACCTTTTAATTTTAATGGACAAAAAAAAGTGAAGCCACCAATATATTCTAAAAGAAATTGTAAGCATAAAACAGATTTTCTGTCCTGTTATATCCCAGATTCCTATCGCAGCATGAAGCAAATGTCTATTTCTACAATAAAAAAGAAAGTCTGCATGAAGTGACATTTCACAGCTCAACATGGGAAAGTAATCAAAAAGGACAAAATGCTTACACAGAGCTTATTTTTTTTTTTCCCCTCCGGTTTTGTCACTTCCTCAAGCGATTTATAAAAGAGAAATAAATTCTTGTGTCCAGGTCACCTGACTTCCCGTCTCTTTCCTATTTGCTTGACCTGTCAACATCTTCCCTCCCCTCTGTTGCTTACCCCCCCACAGCAGTCTGGAGTCTGTTTGCTTTTCTTTCAGGCTGTTTAATGTCTACTTTCAGAGCTGTCTTTCATTCACCACTCGCTGGCTCCTTCGACACGGCACAAACTTGCTTCTTTCACCTCATCTATCCCCATGCAATTTTTTATTTTATCCCAAGCTCACCGTCTCTTCTGTTTATTTCCTCCCTTGCAGGCGCTGCGTCATAAACACCCCTCATCCCACAGCGATTTGAAGAGCCTCTTTTTAATGCAAGCCTTCTGTCACACACAAATGCACTTGCACACCTCTAGCTATGCATCCAAACCTTCACACAAGCTGAAGCTCAGCAAAGAAAAATCCACTTTCCAAGGCCAAGTTGCAGGGGAACACAGACTAGCAGAGTGTCATTTAAAGCTGGCAAGTCTGATAGGCTTATTGGTGCACTATCAAAAACTTAGGTTTAAATCACAGCTGTAAGTTTGAAGCCCTCGTGTTACAGGCCAACATCGGCCCCACAGCGTTTTTTTGTAAAAAGCTGCTTCTGGTGTTGTAGCTCCCTTCCATCACTCCTCTGAATCTCTCCATCTTTTGATCACTGTCTTCTCTTTACCTCTTGATGTTTCTAACCATGACTCCCTCTCTTTTCCAGTCGTTTCTCTCGCTCTGTGCGTCATCACCCTTCACTCTGTCTTTCCATGTCTGTCCATTCCTTTCTTCTCTGCCTCCACTCTTCAGAGGGCTCTTCATTTCACTGGAACGATGGATGAGAGGCTGGGGCCATCTGCAAAAGCTGATAAAGCCCTTCTCTCTTGCTCTCTCTCTGTCTCTCTCCAACACACACAACACACAAAAACAAGGACAAAACTCATTCAGAGATGCAGATGCACTAACCAAACCTGTAAACACAGAGCAACAGATACACTCCAGTGAATGCACTCAGGAAGAAGAAGTGTCAACACGGCATTAGACACGAGGAGGATGCGCACACAAACCAACTACTGCCAAACAGCGGGTATGTAGGACACATTCAGTGAAACCTCTTAGTTGCACTGCATGTCAAAAGACAAGAAAAAGAGGTTGAGATTAGATGAAAGGAGATGCAAAAAAGTGTAAAATTTACAAGATGAGAGCTGGAATAAAGATGAGCAGGGAATGAGTTGAGGAACTGTGAGAGTCAGGAGGGAGAAGAAAGATGTGTGAGGGGGAGACTGCTAAGAAGACAAATGAGGAAGTAACACGAATGAGGGTGGGGATGGAAATGAAAGGTGGACATGGACAGTCTGGAGGACAGATTATGCAAAGAGAAAGCTGGGAAAATATTAAGTCAAAAGAAAGTTGAATGGCTGGCCAGCACATCAGACTGAAAACGGTACAATGTTTTACCAGAAATACTGAGCCACAGCCTGGATGAAAAGAAAACAAACTATGGAAAATCCACAAACAAAAAAAAGCCTACCCTTTCAGTTCAACTGCGCTTATTAGCAGCACATACAACGGTGGCCATACTTCACGTAGCAATCTATCCATTAATAATACCTCCATCATGTGCTCTGGGGAATCAGTGGCCTATTTCAGCCACAGCTCTGTCTAAATGGATTAAAATGCTCAAACACACTCAGTTAATGAACTGTTATTAAGTCACGTTTCTCCTTTTCAGTCATAAAGAAGACCACCCTCCTGATGTGCAGGCCTGTGCACAGACGGGTACAAACTAGAGTCAGCGTTTGAGAAAATAGGCATGCCCAAGCTCTTGTCATACTCATGCACAACCAATGGAGGACACAGGGGACTTTTAAGGTGGTTATTAGTGAAAACAAGAGAGAGCCTTCTTTAGTTTTGCAGCCTTGCTATTAGCATGCAGAGAGTCACTTGTCTGCCAATCCAACTTAGTAGCCACGCTCCCAGAGGAAACATGTGGCTGTTGTCACTCATGCCAATTAAAAGTTGTGACTTTGCCTAAGAAATTGGGTCAGATTTGTGTTATTAGGCTGGCTTTTCTGTTCTGCCTCACCAAATGAAGGTCACAGAATCTAAAATGAGCCTCGTGAGAAATTACATAAAACAAGCCAGCTTGGTTAGTTTACTGCACATTACTCTAAATCTAAAATTATTTGTCACCATCAATCTTTGATGTTAAAACAAAATGTGTCATGTCAATAATTAAACTGGTTTGGTTTTCCATCCAGTTTATATTGACAATCAGTACAGGGTACACACAGATTATTCCTATTTCATCTCATTACTTAACTTTTTACCATGGCTATACAGCAACAACTTGCATGAGCATCAAGTTTCTTTTCAACTTTATCCAACACAACCACCCAGCAAATAATGCCCCCATGTCCTGAAATACATAAAATGAGCCTGTCATTCATGTAGGAATACCATTACTACCTGAATGACAGCTTAAATATTAGATTTTACAAAAATCAAATGACTCATTTACGATAAATCCAAACTATTTCTATTTTCTGCTGGCAACGCAGACCAGATCACAGGGGCAACAGTCTGAGTAAAGACGTATTTTCCCAGCTGAAATCATCTTTTTTCATCTTTTCAGGGAGTCTGGGTTCATCCCAAGGCCTCATCCTGGTTGGCCATGTGCCAAACACCTGCTTTACGTTTCATTCAGAATACAGCCTGACCAGCTGTCTGAAACTACTCAAGTGGTGTGTTTCAATGGGGAGAGTTCTTCATCCTGTTGTCCTTAAAGGAAGATTATTTGTTTAGGAATACTAAAGGAACTTATAATTTATAGATACTCAAAAATAAATATCTGTACAAAACACAGCAGCATCCTGTTAGATACCTGAGAAACAAAGGTGTCTCTGAATGTATATAATACACCCATATAAAGCTAAAGGGACACACACACACACAGGATTGTTCCTAAATTGAACAACGATTATATTCACTGTGCACAGAGAATGTCAAACTGCAAAAAGGCAAACAATACTGAAACGGTGCAGGCATGCAAACTCAGTAATGTTTTCAAGCATTAAAACCCTACACACAAACACCATGAATTAGACATTGTGTATCATGTCTGTATTTTCTCATGAAGGAAAAGGTGACAGAGAGGAGAGGGAAGGATGAATGCAAGATGAAAAAAAGAGCAGGTATGTTACATAAATAAAGAAACAAGGGACCAGGTGTAAAGAAAGGAGGAGGAAGAGATGGAAGGAATCCGATTTCGAAATAAACGAATTGGTGGGGGGGCGGGCAGGATGGAGGAATGAGGGACTAAAAAGCAATGAATCAGGAGAAGATTTCCATAGAGGCAATGAAAGGAGGGAGATTGAGAGGGGAAGGTGTAAGAAGGGAAGTCAATAAAAGATGCACAAATAAATGAAAAAGGGAGGGACAGAAAGAAAGGAAACACAGCAATAGTGTTAAGAATTGGATAAAAGAAAACAAACAAGAGAAAGTGGAGGAAAATGTGCAAAACTACAAAATCAGTAACACAAGAGATGAGGTGCAAAAAAAAGCACGAGATAGAAATCAGAAAGGAAAGACGAGTCAAAAAATAGATGGGGTAAAACAACAGGGAGGAAAAAAGGGTAAGAATAACATGGAAGAAATGTGCGGCTGTGAAAAAACGTCTAAGCAGAAGGAGCGATA
Organism: Melanotaenia boesemani; assembly: GCF_017639745.1. Taxonomy (NCBI): domain Eukaryota; kingdom Metazoa; phylum Chordata; class Actinopteri; order Atheriniformes; family Melanotaeniidae; genus Melanotaenia; species Melanotaenia boesemani. Next base: position 16,368,943 of record NC_055686.1, on the reverse strand, counting down.
TAGAACAGGGCGTACAGGGGAAAGATGAGAGATGACAAAGTGAATAATAACTAGAAAGAAAACAAGCTTTGAGAGAAAAATAAATGGAAGGAGGAAGATGAGAGAAAGAAACTGAGCAGATAGAAAACAAGAGGTGGAATGATAAATGAGCAGAGGTGGGAAAGGGGGGAGAGAACATCAGCTGGAAAAACAACCTGAATGACAGCAATATGAGAATGCAGGGAGGCTTGTCAACAGCAGGAACCTTCTATTATGGACACTAACACACCTGTATGCACGAGGCACATCTATTTCAGCACACCTGTATTTCAAGACTAAGAAACTAGAAAAAAGATGGAAGAAATTGTTAGTGAAGACAGAAAAGGGCAGATGAATCAACATATGTGAATGGAAATATTATTTTGTGGTTTTTCTTGCTGGATACATAAAATATTAGAGCTGCTATTCAAACATGTTCTCACTTTGCCACTATGGGTTACCAAATGCAAACTGATGGCAAATTCTGACTATCTTTGACTTCTGTATGCATGGAGGGGGAACAGCACGTGGCTATGGATTACCCTGCAGGTACAGCCACTTTCCATATTCAGGTTTTGCTTTCACATATTGATAAATGATGAATTCTGTAGCCATTTTTCCCTTGTCTTCCTTGGAGAAGCATTTAAGAACACATTGAGACCTGAGGATCCTACTAAACATGGGACGTAACACAAATTTAATATTCAAGGATGTATTATTCCCTTCTGCAAGAGATCAATTTGCCAACAGGAATAATTTAACCTGTCTTTAATATTCCATCAACCTCAGTAGGTAATCATTACTGTACTTTTTAAATGGAAGGGGTTCTTCTCTATCACTGCAAATAAAAGATATACATCAGTGACTCAAAAGATTGGTTTGATAGTAATATTTGGGTACATGTTCAACACAGTAGTAGAGCTGTTAAAAACTTGTACAAATTTCTCCAATTTTTAACAAACCTTAGTCTTTCAGTAATGACAGATTTCTCTTGGATCAGCTGCAGGAACAAAGAAACTTGGGTCACCATACTGACTCCTATTTAAAAAGCAATTATAAAAATCAAACAGAACATTTCTAACCACATTTTATATTTATTATTTTGAAAAAAGGTTAGACTCTACATCAATTTTTGTGGATGAAGCACATAATTAGCAATGATTATTGTGGCTATTCTAGTAATGTTTTAAGTGAATAATAGATAAAGGTTTTAAAAGTAGCACAAAAAGCCCCTTCATGGCAGGAACGTTTCTCCACCTTATTATGTACATACTAGCAACATCAAACTATTTTCTGGACTTTAACCCCTTAATGTCTGGTGTCTGAAATTGGCATCAAACCACTTCAAGCTTTCTTTTTATTTCTTTATATCTAGTCGTACTGTTTTATTTATGTATTTGCTTTAATTCACTCTCAATTATGCATTTATTTCCATATTATTTCTTTAATATTAATCTTTATATGTTATTAAATTACTTCATATTAAACTGCAGTTAATTTTGCACCAGCCTTTCCTTTGTTATTTTTTGTCTGGATTTCTTTCCCTGTATTATTTTGGTTTTAAAAAATTTAAATAAATTCAGGCATTACCGGGTTAACCACATGGTTTTAATTCCTAAATGCAGTTACGCTCCATACAAAGCAAACCTTATTCCCTTTAAGAGGGCAGCCTGATGGTGATGTCTTCAATACGGGAAGTGAACATCGGTAAGAGATCTACAAGATCCCTGTTTGTGAACAATTACTAACATTGATTTAACCATGAAGTTTCTGTATTATTTATCAATAAAATCTGATATTCCCCACTGTTCTGTGATATGAAATTCAGGCTCACCCGGTGGTTGAAAAGTTATGATGCCGTATCTCTGCAGGTACATTATCAGCTACGAGTTTGTTGCCTTTACTGCCATTATCATCGTACTAAACAACAGATGACTGAAACACGTCATTTGCTGAAGGTTTTCTAGTAAGAAGCATGATTCATCTTTAATCACTCTCACCAGCCACCAAGAGTTCTTCCTATTCCCCTTTTGGCCGACAACTTGCAGTCAAATATCTTTAACTACCTGGACTACAAATGCACTTTGATCAATATCCACTTTAAAATAAATATATACCAAACTAACAAAATAACTAAATAAATAAAAACATGGACACTTGTTTTAAGAGACTGAGTTTGCATTATCTAGACAGGAAAACATGACTGCATCTACATCACGGAAAGCAGCTGCACGCTCGAGTAGTCCCAACCAGTTTGCATGTGGACACAGAGGGCACGACTTCGCTCTGATGTCCTGTTTTTGCAGGAAGTACAAATATGACACAGATACTTTGTCATTCTCAGACCGGCACAATGTAGACTCACACTGCATGAGTAAGTCAGCTCACGCAGGAGGAGTTCAGTGCATGACCTTCTCAAAGTCAAAGATCATTTCTTTGGAAATTACACCCTGTCGGTCGTTGTGTGTGGCTCTATGTGTGTGCGCCTAGCAGCTATAGCTCTGGTGGTTTTCCCTCCAGCAGGCAGGTGTATCTGGTTCTCTAACGTCCAGTCAGTGCTCCAGGATCTTCCCAGCTAATAAGATGTGAACACTTTGGGTGGCATCGAGTCGTAAACTCATGGAATCACAAACAACCGATTTAATTTAGCATATTTAAATGTGAGCTACATGCATCAAAGCACAGGGATGATTTTAATGGAGTAATGTTTAACACAAACATTCCTCCTCACTACTGCATCTCAATATAATGCTGTAATTCTTCAATGAGATGTACAGTAAGAGTTGAGCCTTTAATATAAATGCTTAAATCTGCTGTTTTAACTGGTTCATTTTTTTGTTATTACACCACAGTGGTGGTTTCTCATTTTCAAACAGTTTAACCATATTGTTAGATAAAATATTTTCCAACAACAATAATTATATTACACCCACCCCCCCAGTGTTAAAATATACAATATGAGTAAAGATGATAAGACTGGGACTAAGTTTAAGTCTAGATTCTATTAAGACACGATGAAAATCCTGAATTAAGTATTGAAAGAAATGAGTTGAAACATTCGACATTCATTTTTAAGCTGATTCATACTTAAGGACAAAGCAACTCAAGCTGTTCACAGCTGATTACATTGACTGACAGCTTTCTTAATGACAATGAACAAAATTAAAGATAATGGCAATGAATCTGCCAACGGGGGGGAATCAGTGTGGGATGCAGGATGTTTATGGTGTGAATTTAAACGTGTTTCTGATGATAGGCAAGGCAAACAGTTCCTTTAATTAGGACTCAACCTATTTTAAGGAGGGATGAGACACACATTTAGAGCAACTTCCACACCCGTACACACACCGCACAGCGGCATTGTAAAACATGCCTTTAATGCATTGAGTGACGCATGCAAATGTGTTCCAGTAAAAGAAATAAACAAGAGAAAGCTGTCTTTCGGGCTGGAGTCAAGGAATGAGACGCACCTTTACATGTGTGGGAGGAATTTTACTGCAAACAAGAACACAAACCATGGATTGCGGACATCACCAGATCACTGAGTGCATATTTTTATTAGAATAGGAAGTGAATAAAATTAGAAAATTATTGGCTACAGCTGAATCTGCTGTACATTATATTACACCTCAAATTAATAATATAAGCTAGATAAGCACTGTGGTCGCATTCTAATATTTCTCATTTTAGCTGCCTTTATTCCTGCAATTTCCACAGATATCTTAAAGTACTAAAACCAGCTCTGATCCACAGGAATAGAAAAAGCCACATTATGCACTCTAGTTCTGCACACGCTGGTCATTATGTCCGTTTGCTTTAGAGGGCCGGTGGTGATGTGTATGAATCAGCTAAATGCAGTTTGAAAATTGATTAGGCGGCTTTACACCCCAGTTTCCTTCAACACCTTTTCCTGCTGTGTGTCAATTTCATCATCTTACATTGCCTTTCTCATTACCTTTCCTATCATACATAAGAGCCCTGTGCTTTTTAATATGCTCCACATATACAACTAATAATTGGACTGGGTTGTAGATGGTTCCATATTTAATCACAACTTGGGTCTTTGATCTAAAATTCACCCTCAAACATTAAAAAGCAGTGAAACATTTATTCCTTCACACATACTTTTGTTTGGATATAGGTTTTGCTATAAAAGTTAGACTGGTATAGAAAGTTCTCACAGTTTTCAGCGTTTTCTAAACATCAGGTCAATACATCGATTTAAAAAAATAAATAAATAACCTCTTATGACTAACTTCAACAGCACAGTATAGCTTAGCTCTTTCTTCCAACAACCTTTCCACCATGTGTGTACCACCTGACCCCCTGATGTCCTCAGCAGCTTCTTTTTATGTTTGTTTGAATATCCATATCAATCAAAATTGCTGCTGAAGTGTTCAAGGCCAGCAGACTGCTAAACTGACAGCCTGAAAGGTTTAAACTAACCATTAAAAAGCAGCTCTGGGAACAGCAGTGTTCAGGGTCTTTGCCCCTCATCTCTGGATCAGATGATTGATGTACACAAGCATCTCAAGTTTGTTTCAATTAAAACTATTCAATTTTAAAATGGGCTAAGTCGATATGTAGCTTGATGGAAGGATATTGAACTCTCTGCACTCAAAAACCTGATTTAAGCAAGTATTGGGGAACTTAAGATATAAAAAGATATAAACTCAGCAACATGATTTACCTTGTACTCAACTAAACATGCTAAAACTAGGAAAGTAGCTAGGACTTCTAAAATAAACAGCTTACAAAAATTGATAGATACTAGGAAAAGGTGGATCCAGATTCACATAGTCGTTATGAAAAGGTACAACAGCCAAATGCAAACCAGTTAAAGATGTTTAAATTAAATGCTCCCAGAAATGCTTTTATGGTTCTTAGAGCTCCAAATGACTTTTTCTCCACACATTTTACTCAGTGAGGACTTTCAAACACCCAAAAAACATTTATTTCCATTATAAAAAAAGAAGGCACTTGCACCATATTACCTTTTAATTTTAATGGACAAAAAAAAGTGAAGCCACCAATATATTCTAAAAGAAATTGTAAGCATAAAAACAGATTTTCTGTCCTGTTATATCCCAGATTCCTATCGCAGCATGAAGCAAATGTCTATTTCTACAATAAAAAAGAAAGTCTGCATGAAGTGACATTTCACAGCTCAACATGGAAAAGTAATCAAAAAGGACAAAATGCTTACACAGAGCTTATTTTTTTTTTCCCCCTCCGGTTTTGTCACTTCCTCAAGCGATTTATAAAAGAGAAATAAATTCTTGTGTCCAGGTCACCTGACTTCCCGTCTCTTTCCTATTTGCTTGACCTGTCAACATCTTCCCTCCCCTCTGTTGCTTACCCCCCCACAGCAGTCTGGAGTCTGTTTGCTTTTCTTTCAGGCTGTTTAATGTCTACTTTCAGAGCTGTCTTTCATTCACCACTCGCTGGCTCCTTCGACACGGCACAAACTTGCTTCTTTCACCTCATCTATCCCCATGCAATTTTTTATTTTATCCCAAGCTCACCGTCTCTTCTGTTTATTTCCTCCCTTGCAGGCGCTGCGTCATAAACACCCCTCATCCCACAGCGATTTGAAGAGCCTCTTTTTAATGCAAGCCTTCTGTCACACACAAATGCACTTGCACACCTCTAGCTATGCATCCAAACCTTCACACAAGCTGAAGCTCAGCAAAGAAAAATCCACTTTCCAAGGCCAAGTTGCAGGGGAACACAGACTAGCAGAGTGTCATTTAAAGCTGGCAAGTCTGATAGGCTTATTGGTGCACTATCAAAAACTTAGGTTTAAATCACAGCTGTAAGTTTGAAGCCCTCGTGTTACAGGCCAACATCGGCCCCACAGCGTTTTTTTGTAAAAAGCTGCTTCTGGTGTTGTAGCTCCCTTCCATCACTCCTCTGAATCTCTCCATCTTTTGATCACTGTCTTCTCTTTACCTCTTGATGTTTCTAACCATGACTCCCTCTCTTTTCCAGTCGTTTCTCTCGCTCTGTGCGTCATCACCCTTCACTCTGTCTTTCCATGTCTGTCCATTCCTTTCTTCTCTGCCTCCACTCTTCAGAGGGCTCTTCATTTCACTGGAACGATGGATGAGAGGCTGGGGCCATCTGCAAAAGCTGATAAAGCCCTTCTCTCTTGCTCTCTCTCTGTCTCTCTCCAACACACACAACACACAAAAACAAGGACAAAACTCATTCAGAGATGCAGATGCACTAACCAAACCTGTAAACACAGAGCAACAGATACACTCCAGTGAATGCACTCAGGAAGAAGAAGTGTCAACACGGCATTAGACACGAGGAGGATGCGCACACAAACCAACTACTGCCAAACAGCGGGTATGTAGGACACATTCAGTGAAACCTCTTAGTTGCACTGCATGTCAAAAGACAAGAAAAAGAGGTTGAGATTAGATGAAAGGAGATGCAAAAAAGTGTAAAATTTACAAGATGAGAGCTGGAATAAAGATGAGCAGGGAATGAGTTGAGGAACTGTGAGAGTCAGGAGGGAGAAGAAAGATGTGTGAGGGGGAGACTGCTAAGAAGACAAATGAGGAAGTAACACGAATGAGGGTGGGGATGGAAATGAAAGGTGGACATGGACAGTCTGGAGGACAGATTATGCAAAGAGAAAGCTGGGAAAATATTAAGTCAAAAGAAAGTTGAATGGCTGGCCAGCACATCAGACTGAAAACGGTACAATGTTTTACCAGAAATACTGAGCCACAGCCTGGATGAAAAGAAAACAAACTATGGAAAATCCACAAACAAAAAAAAAGCCTACCCTTTCAGTTCAACTGCGCTTATTAGCAGCACATACAACGGTGGCCATACTTCACGTAGCAATCTATCCATTAATAATACCTCCATCATGTGCTCTGGGGAATCTGTGGCCTATTTCAGCCACAGCTCTGTCTAAATGGATTAAAATGCTCAAACACACTCAGTTAATGAACTGTTATTAAGTCACGCTTCTCCTTTTCAGTCATAAAGAAGACCACCCTCCTGATGTGCAGGCCTGTGCACAGACGGGTACAAACTAGAGTCACCGTTTGAGAAAAATAGGCATGCCCAAGCTCTTGTCATACTCATGCACAACCAATGGAGGACACAGGGGACTTTTAAGGTGGTTATTAGTGAAAACAAGAGAGAGCCTTCTTTAGTTTTGCAGCCTTGCTATTAGCATGCAGAGAGTCACTTGTCTGCCAATCCAACTTAGTAGCCACGCTCCCAGAGGAAACATGTGGCTGTTGTCACTCATGCCAATTAAAAGTTGTGACTTTGCCTAAGAAATTGGGTCAGATTTGTGTTATTAGGCTGGCTTTTCTGTTCTGCCTCACCAAATGAAGGTCACAGAATCTAAAATGAGCCTCATGAGAAATTACTTAAAACAAGCCAGCTTGGTTAGTTTACTGCACATTACTCTAAATCTAAAATTATTTGTCACCATCAATCTTTGATGTTAAAACAAAATGTGTCATGTCAATAATTAAACTGGTTTGGTTTTCCATCCAGTGTATATTGACAATCAGTACAGGGTACACACAGATGATTCCTATGTCATCTCATTACTTAACTTTTTACCATGGCTATACAGCAACAACTTGCATGAGCATCAAGTTTCTTTTCAACTTTATCCAACACAACCACCCAGCAAATAATGCCCCCATGTCCTGAAATACATAAAATGAGCCTGTCATTCATGTAGGAATACCGTTACTACCTGAATGACAGCTTAAATATTAGATTTTAAAAAAATCAAATGACTCATTTACGATAAATCCAAACTATTTCTATTTTCTGCTGGCAACGCAGACCAGATCACAGGGGCAACAGTCTGAGTAAAGACGTATTTTCCTTAACCCAGCTGAAATCATCTTTTTTCATCTTTTCAGGGAGTCTGGGTTCATCCCAAGGCCTCATCCTGGTTGGCCATGTGCCAAATAATTGCTTTAAGTTTCATTCAGAATACAGCCTGACCAGCTGTCTGAAACTACTCAAGTGGTGTGTTTCAATGGGGAGAGTTCTTCATCCTGTTGTCCTTAAAGGAAGATTATTTGTTTAGGAATACTAAAGGAACTTATAATTTATAGATACTCAAAAATAAATATCTGTACAAAACACAGCAGCATCCTGTTAGATACCTGAGAAACAAAGGTGTCTCTGAATGTATATAATACACCCATATAAAGCTAAAGGGACACACACACACACAGGATTGTTCCTAAATTGAACAACGATTATATTCACTGTGCACAGAGAATGTCAAACTGCAAAAAGGCAAACAATACTGAAACGGTGCAGGCATGCAAACTCAGTAATGTTTTCAAGCATTAAAACCCTACACACAAACACCATGAATTAGACATTGTGTATCATGTCTGTATTTTCTCATGAAGGAAAAGGTGACAGAGAGGAGAGGGAAGGATGAATGCAAGATGAAAAAAAGAGCAGGTATGTTACATAAATAAAGAAACAAGGGACCAGGTGTAAAGAAAGGAGGAGGAAGAGATGGAAGGAATCCGATTTCGAAATAAACGAATTGGTGGGGGGGCGGGCAGGATGGAGGAATGAGGGACTAAAAAGCAATGAATCAGGAGAAGATTTCCATAGAGGCAATGAAAGGAGGGAGATTGAGAGGGGAAGGTGTAAGAAGGGAAGTCAATAAAAGATGCACAAATAAATGAAAAAGGGAGGGACAGAAAGAAAGGAAACACAGCAATAGTGTTAAGAATTGGATAAAAGAAAACAAACAAGAGAAAGTGGAGGAAAATGTGCAAAACTACAAAATCAGTAACACAAGAGATGAGGTGCAAAAAAAAGCACGAGATAGAAATCAGAAAGGAAAGACGAGTCAAAAAATAGATGGGGTAAAACAACAGGGAGGAAAAAAGGGTAAGAATAACATGGAAGAAATGTGCGGCTGTGAAAAAACGTCTAAGCAGAAGGAGCGATATAGAACAGGGCGTACAGGGGAAAGATGAGAGATGACAAAGTGAATAATAACTAGAAAGAAAACAAGCTTTGAGAGAAAAATAAATGGAAGGAGGAAGATGAGAGAAAGAAACTGAGCAGATAGAAAACAAGAGGTGGAATGATAAATGAGCAGAGGTGGGAAAGGGGGGAGAGAACATCAGCTGGAAAAACAACCTGAATGACAGCAATATGAGAATGCAGGGAGGCTTGTCAACAGCAGGAACCTTCTATTATGGACACTAACACACCTGTATGCACGAGGCACATCTATTTCAGCACACCTGTATTTCAAGACTAAGAAACTAGAAAAAAGATGGAAGAAATTGTTAGTGAAGACAGAAAAGGGCAGATGAATCAACATATGTGAATGGAAATATTATTTTGTGGTTTTTCTTGCTGGATACATAAAATATTAGAGCTGCTATTCAAACATGTTCTCACTTTGCCACTATGGGTTACCAAATGCAAACTGATGGCAAATTCTGACTATCTTTGACTTCTGTATGCATGGAGGGGGAACAGCACGTGGCTATGGATTACCCTGCAGGTACAGCCACTTTCCATATTCAGGTTTTGCTTTCACATATTGATAAATGATGAATTCTGTAGCCATTTTTCCCTTGTCTTCCTTGGAGAAGCATTTAAGAACACATTGAGACCTGAGGATCCTACTAAACATGGGACGTAACACAAATTTAATATTCAAGGATGTATTATTCCCTTCTGCAAGAGATCAATTTGCCAACAGGAATAATTTAACCTGTCTTTAATATTCCATCAACCTCAGTAGGTAATCATTACTGTACTTTTTAAATGGAAGGGGTTCTTCTCTATCACTGCAAATAAAAGATATACATCAGTGACTCAAAAGATTGGTTTGATAGTAATATTTGGGTACATGTTCAACACAGTAGTAGAGCTGTTAAAAACTTGTACAAATTTCTCCAATTTTTAACAAACCTTAGTCTTTCAGTAATGACAGATTTCTCTTGGATCAGCTGCAGGAACAAAGAAACTTGGGTCACCATACTGACTCCTATTTAAAAAGCAATTATAAAAATCAAACAGAACATTTCTAACCACATTTTATATTTATTATTTTGAAAAAAGGTTAGACTCTACATCAATTTTTGTGGATGAAGCACATAATTAGCAATGATTATTGTGGCTATTCTAGTAATGTTTTAAGTGAATAATAGATAAAGGTTTTAAAAGTAGCACAAAAAGCCCCTTCATGGCAGGAACGTTTCTCCACCTTATTATGTACATACTAGCAACATCAAACTATTTTCTGGACTTTAACCCCTTAATGTCTGGTGTCTGAAATTGGCATCAAACCACTTCAAGCTTTCTTTTTATTTCTTTATATCTAGTCGTACTGTTTTATTTATGTATTTGCTTTAATTCACTCTCAATTATGCATTTATTTCCATATTATTTCTTTAATATTAATCTTTATATGTTATTAAATTACTTCATATTAAACTGCAGTTAATTTTGCACCAGCCTTTCCTTTGTTATTTTTTGTCTGGATTTCTTTCCCTGTATTATTTTGGTTTTAAAAAATTTAAATAAATTCAGGCATTACCGGGTTAACCACATGGTTTTAATTCCTAAATGCAGTTACGCTCCATACAAAGCAAACCTTATTCCCTTTAAGAGGGCAGCCTGATGGTGATGTCTTCAATACGGGAAGTGAACATCGGTAAGAGATCTACAAGATCCCTGTTTGTGAACAATTACTAACATTGATTTAACCATGAAGTTTCTGTATTATTTATCAATAAAATCTGATATTCCCCACTGTTCTGTGATATGAAATTCAGGCTCACCCGGTGGTTGAAAAGTTATGATGCCGTATCTCTGCAGGTACATTATCAGCTACGAGTTTGTTGCCTTTACTGCCATTATCATCGTACTAAACAACAGATGACTGAAACACGTCATTTGCTGAAGGTTTTCTAGTAAGAAGCATGATTCATCTTTAATCACTCTCACCAGCCACCAAGAGTTCTTCCTATTCCCCTTTTGGCCGACAACTTGCAGTCAAATATCTTTAACTACCTGGACTACAAATGCACTTTGATCAATATCCACTTTAAAATAAATATATACCAAACTAACAAAATAACTAAATAAATAAAAACATGGACACTTGTTTTAAGAGACTGAGTTTGCATTATCTAGACAGGAAAACATGACTGCATCTACATCACGGAAAGCAGCTGCACGCTCGAGTAGTCCCAACCAGTTTGCATGTGGACACAGAGGGCACGACTTCGCTCTGATGTCCTGTTTTTGCAGGAAGTACAAATATGACACAGATACTTTGTCATTCTCAGACCGGCACAATGTAGACTCACACTGCATGAGTAAGTCAGCTCACGCAGGAGGAGTTCAGTGCATGACCTTCTCAAAGTCAAAGATCATTTCTTTGGAAATTACACCCTGTCGGTCGTTGTGTGTGGCTCTATGTGTGTGCGCCTAGCAGCTATAGCTCTGGTGGTTTTCCCTCCAGCAGGCAGGTGTATCTGGTTCTCTAACGTCCAGTCAGTGCTCCAGGATCTTCCCAGCTAATAAGATGTGAACACTTTGGGTGGCATCGAGTCGTAAACTCATGGAATCACAAACAACCGATTTAATTTAGCATATTTAAATGTGAGCTACATGCATCAAAGCACAGGGATGATTTTAATGGAGTAATGTTTAACACAAACATTCCTCCTCACTACTGCATCTCAATATAATGCTGTAATTCTTCAATGAGATGTACAGTAAGAGTTGAGCCTTTAATATAAATGCTTAAATCTGCTGTTTTAACTGGTTCATTTTTTTGTTATTACACCACAGTGGTGGTTTCTCATTTTCAAACAGTTTAACCATATTGTTAGATAAAATATTTTCCAACAACAATAATTATATTACACCCACCCCCCCAGTGTTAAAATATACAATATGAGTAAAGATGATAAGACTGGGACTAAGTTTAAGTCTAGATTCTATTAAGACACGATGAAAATCCTGAATTAAGTATTGAAAGAAATGAGTTGAAACATTCGACATTCATTTTTAAGCTGATTCATACTTAAGGACAAAGCAACTCAAGCTGTTCACAGCTGATTACATTGACTGACAGCTTTCTTAATGACAATGAACAAAATTAAAGATAATGGCAATGAATCTGCCAACGGGGGGGAATCAGTGTGGGATGCAGGATGTTTATGGTGTGAATTTAAACGTGTTTCTGATGATAGGCAAGGCAAACAGTTCCTTTAATTAGGACTCAACCTATTTTAAGGAGGGATGAGACACACATTTAGAGCAACTTCCACACCCGTACACACACCGCACAGCGGCATTGTAAAACATGCCTTTAATGCATTGAGTGACGCATGCAAATGTGTTCCAGTAAAAGAAATAAACAAGAGAAAGCTGTCTTTCGGGCTGGAGTCAAGGAATGAGACGCACCTTTACATGTGTGGGAGGAATTTTACTGCAAACAAGAACACAAACCATGGATTGCGGACATCACCAGATCACTGAGTGCATATTTTTATTAGAATAGGAAGTGAATAAAATTAGAAAATTATTGGCTACAGCTGAATCTGCTGTACATTATATTACACCTCAAATTAATAATATAAGCTAGATAAGCACTGTGGTCGCATTCTAATATTTCTCATTTTAGCTGCCTTTATTCCTGCAATTTCCACAGATATCTTAAAGTACTAAAACCAGCTCTGATCCACAGGAATAGAAAAAGCCACATTATGCACTCTAGTTCTGCACACGCTGGTCATTATGTCCGTTTGCTTTAGAGGGCCGGTGGTGATGTGTATGAATCAGCTAAATGCAGTTTGAAAATTGATTAGGCGGCTTTACACCCCAGTTTCCTTCAACACCTTTTCCTGCTGTGTGTCAATTTCATCATCTTACATTGCCTTTCTCATTACCTTTCCTATCATACATAAGAGCCCTGTGCTTTTTAATATGCTCCACATATACAACTAATAATTGGACTGGGTTGTAGATGGTTCCATATTTAATCACAACTTGGGTCTTTGATCTAAAATTCACCCTCAAACATTAAAAAGCAGTGAAACATTTATTCCTTCACACATACTTTTGTTTGGATATAGGTTTTGCTATAAAAGTTAGACTGGTATAGAAAGTTCTCACAGTTTTCAGCGTTTTCTAAACATCAGGTCAATACATCGATTTAAAAAAATAAATAAATAACCTCTTATGACTAACTTCAACAGCACAGTATAGCTTAGCTCTTTCTTCCAACAACCTTTCCACCATGTGTGTACCACCTGACCCCCTGATGTCCTCAGCAGCTTCTTTTTATGTTTGTTTGAATATCCATATCAATCAAAATTGCTGCTGAAGTGTTCAAGGCCAGCAGACTGCTAAACTGACAGCCTGAAAGGTTTAAACTAACCATTAAAAAGCAGCTCTGGGAACAGCAGTGTTCAGGGTCTTTGCCCCTCATCTCTGGATCAGATGATTGATGTACACAAGCATCTCAAGTTTGTTTCAATTAAAACTATTCAATTTTAAAATGGGCTAAGTCGATATGTAGCTTGATGGAAGGATATTGAACTCTCTGCACTCAAAAACCTGATTTAAGCAAGTATTGGGGAACTTAAGATATAAAAAGATATAAACTCAGCAACATGATTTACCTTGTACTCAACTAAACATGCTAAAACTAGGAAAGTAGCTAGGACTTCTAAAATAAACAGCTTACAAAAATTGATAGATACTAGGAAAAGGTGGATCCAGATTCACATAGTCGTTATGAAAAGGTACAACAGCCAAATGCAAACCAGTTAAAGATGTTTAAATTAAATGCTCCCAGAAATGCTTTTATGGTTCTTAGAGCTCCAAATGACTTTTTCTCCACACATTTTACTCAGTGAGGACTTTCAAACACCCAAAAAACATTTATTTCCATTATAAAAAAAGAAGGCACTTGCACCATATTACCTTTTAATTTTAATGGACAAAAAAAAGTGAAGCCACCAATATATTCTAAAAGAAATTGTAAGCATAAAAACAGATTTTCTGTCCTGTTATATCCCAGATTCCTATCGCAGCATGAAGCAAATGTCTATTTCTACAATAAAAAAGAAAGTCTGCATGAAGTGACATTTCACAGCTCAACATGGAAAAGTAATCAAAAAGGACAAAATGCTTACACAGAGCTTATTTTTTTTTTCCCCCTCCGGTTTTGTCACTTCCTCAAGCGATTTATAAAAGAGAAATAAATTCTTGTGTCCAGGTCACCTGACTTCCCGTCTCTTTCCTATTTGCTTGACCTGTCAACATCTTCCCTCCCCTCTGTTGCTTACCCCCCCACAGCAGTCTGGAGTCTGTTTGCTTTTCTTTCAGGCTGTTTAATGTCTACTTTCAGAGCTGTCTTTCATTCACCACTCGCTGGCTCCTTCGACACGGCACAAACTTGCTTCTTTCACCTCATCTATCCCCATGCAATTTTTTATTTTATCCCAAGCTCACCGTCTCTTCTGTTTATTTCCTCCCTTGCAGGCGCTGCGTCATAAACACCCCTCATCCCACAGCGATTTGAAGAGCCTCTTTTTAATGCAAGCCTTCTGTCACACACAAATGCACTTGCACACCTCTAGCTATGCATCCAAACCTTCACACAAGCTGAAGCTCAGCAAAGAAAAATCCACTTTCCAAGGCCAAGTTGCAGGGGAACACAGACTAGCAGAGTGTCATTTAAAGCTGGCAAGTCTGATAGGCTTATTGGTGCACTATCAAAAACTTAGGTTTAAATCACAGCTGTAAGTTTGAAGCCCTCGTGTTACAGGCCAACATCGGCCCCACAGCGTTTTTTTGTAAAAAGCTGCTTCTGGTGTTGTAGCTCCCTTCCATCACTCCTCTGAATCTCTCCATCTTTTGATCACTGTCTTCTCTTTACCTCTTGATGTTTCTAACCATGACTCCCTCTCTTTTCCAGTCGTTTCTCTCGCTCTGTGCGTCATCACCCTTCACTCTGTCTTTCCATGTCTGTCCATTCCTTTCTTCTCTGCCTCCACTCTTCAGAGGGCTCTTCATTTCACTGGAACGATGGATGAGAGGCTGGGGCCATCTGCAAAAGCTGATAAAGCCCTTCTCTCTTGCTCTCTCTCTGTCTCTCTCCAACACACACAACACACAAAAACAAGGACAAAACTCATTCAGAGATGCAGATGCACTAACCAAACCTGTAAACACAGAGCAACAGATACACTCCAGTGAATGCACTCAGGAAGAAGAAGTGTCAACACGGCATTAGACACGAGGAGGATGCGCACACAAACCAACTACTGCCAAACAGCGGGTATGTAGGACACATTCAGTGAAACCTCTTAGTTGCACTGCATGTCAAAAGACAAGAAAAAGAGGTTGAGATTAGATGAAAGGAGATGCAAAAAAGTGTAAAATTTACAAGATGAGAGCTGGAATAAAGATGAGCAGGGAATGAGTTGAGGAACTGTGAGAGTCAGGAGGGAGAAGAAAGATGTGTGAGGGGGAGACTGCTAAGAAGACAAATGAGGAAGTAACACGAATGAGGGTGGGGATGGAAATGAAAGGTGGACATGGACAGTCTGGAGGACAGATTATGCAAAGAGAAAGCTGGGAAAATATTAAGTCAAAAGAAAGTTGAATGGCTGGCCAGCACATCAGACTGAAAACGGTACAATGTTTTACCAGAAATACTGAGCCACAGCCTGGATGAAAAGAAAACAAACTATGGAAAATCCACAAACAAAAAAAAGCCTACCCTTTCAGTTCAACTGCGCTTATTAGCAGCACATACAACGGTGGCCATACTTCACGTAGCAATCTATCCATTAATAATACCTCCATCATGTGCTCTGGGGAATCTGTGGCCTATTTCAGCCACAGCTCTGTCTAAATGGATTAAAATGCTCAAACACACTCAGTTAATGAACTGTTATTAAGTCACGCTTCTCCTTTTCAGTCATAAAGAAGACCACCCTCCTGATGTGCAGGCCTGTGCACAGACGGGTACAAACTAGAGTCACCGTTTGAGAAAAATAGGCATGCCCAAGCTCTTGTCATACTCATGCACAACCAATGGAGGACACAGGGGACTTTTAAGGTGGTTATTAGTGAAAACAAGAGAGAGCCTTCTTTAGTTTTGCAGCCTTGCTATTAGCATGCAGAGAGTCACTTGTCTGCCAATCCAACTTAGTAGCCACGCTCCCAGAGGAAACATGTGGCTGTTGTCACTCATGCCAATTAAAAGTTGTGACTTTGCCTAAGAAATTGGGTCAGATTTGTGTTATTAGGCTGGCTTTTCTGTTCTGCCTCACCAAATGAAGGTCACAGAATCTAAAATGAGCCTCATGAGAAATTACTTAAAACAAGCCAGCTTGGTTAGTTTACTGCACATTACTCTAAATCTAAAATTATTTGTCACCATCAATCTTTGATGTTAAAACAAAATGTGTCATGTCAATAATTAAACTGGTTTGGTTTTCCATCCAGTGTATATTGACAATCAGTACAGGGTACACACAGATGATTCCTATGTCATCTCATTACTTAACTTTTTACCATGGCTATACAGCAACAACTTGCATGAGCATCAAGTTTCTTTTCAACTTTATCCAACACAACCACCCAGCAAATAATGCCCCCATGTCCTGAAATACATAAAATGAGCCTGTCATTCATGTAGGAATACCGTTACTACCTGAATGACAGCTTAAATATTAGATTTTAAAAAAATCAAATGACTCATTTACGATAAATCCAAACTATTTCTATTTTCTGCTGGCAACGCAGACCAGATCACAGGGGCAACAGTCTGAGTAAAGACGTATTTTCCTTAACCCAGCTGAAATCATCTTTTTTCATCTTTTCAGGGAGTCTGGGTTCATCCCAAGGCCTCATCCTGGTTGGCCATGTGCCAAATAATTGCTTTAAGTTTCATTCAGAATACAGCCTGACCAGCTGTCTGAAACTACTCAAGTGGTGTGTTTCAATGGGGAGAGTTCTTCATCCTGTTGTCCTTAAAGGAAGATTATTTGTTTAGGAATACTAAAGGAACTTATAATTTATAGATACTCAAAAATAAATATCTGTACAAAACACAGCAGCATCCTGTTAGATACCTGAGAAACAAAGGTGTCTCTGAATGTATATAATACACCCATATAAAGCTAAAGGGACACACACACACACAGGATTGTTCCTAAATTGAACAACGATTATATTCACTGTGCACAGAGAATGTCAAACTGCAAAAAGGCAAACAATACTGAAACGGTGCAGGCATGCAAACTCAGTAATGTTTTCAAGCATTAAAACCCTACACACAAACACCATGAATTAGACATTGTGTATCATGTCTGTATTTTCTCATGAAGGAAAAGGTGACAGAGAGGAGAGGGAAGGATGAATGCAAGATGAAAAAAAGAGCAGGTATGTTACATAAATAAAGAAACAAGGGACCAGGTGTAAAGAAAGGAGGAGGAAGAGATGGAAGGAATCCGATTTCGAAATAAACGAATTGGTGGGGGGGCGGGCAGGATGGAGGAATGAGGGACTAAAAAGCAATGAATCAGGAGAAGATTTCCATAGAGGCAATGAAAGGAGGGAGATTGAGAGGGGAAGGTGTAAGAAGGGAAGTCAATAAAAGATGCACAAATAAATGAAAAAGGGAGGGACAGAAAGAAAGGAAACACAGCAATAGTGTTAAGAATTGGATAAAAGAAAACAAACAAGAGAAAGTGGAGGAAAATGTGCAAAACTACAAAATCAGTAACACAAGAGATGAGGTGCAAAAAAAAGCACGAGATAGAAATCAGAAAGGAAAGACGAGTCAAAAAATAGATGGGGTAAAACAACAGGGAGGAAAAAAGGGTAAGAATAACATGGAAGAAATGTGCGGCTGTGAAAAAACGTCTAAGCAGAAGGAGCGATATAGAACAGGGCGTACAGGGGAAAGATGAGAGATGACAAAGTGAATAATAACTAGAAAGAAAACAAGCTTTGAGAGAAAAATAAATGGAAGGAGGAAGATGAGAGAAAGAAACTGAGCAGATAGAAAACAAGAGGTGGAATGATAAATGAGCAGAGGTGGGAAAGGGGGGAGAGAACATCAGCTGGAAAAACAACCTGAATGACAGCAATATGAGAATGCAGGGAGGCTTGTCAACAGCAGGAACCTTCTATTATGGACACTAACACACCTGTATGCACGAGGCACATCTATTTCAGCACACCTGTATTTCAAGACTAAGAAACTAGAAAAAAGATGGAAGAAATTGTTAGTGAAGACAGAAAAGGGCAGATGAATCAACATATGTGAATGGAAATATTATTTTGTGGTTTTTCTTGCTGGATACATAAAATATTAGAGCTGCTATTCAAACATGTTCTCACTTTGCCACTATGGGTTACCAAATGCAAACTGATGGCAAATTCTGACTATCTTTGACTTCTGTATGCATGGAGGGGGAACAGCACGTGGCTATGGATTACCCTGCAGGTACAGCCACTTTCCATATTCAGGTTTTGCTTTCACATATTGATAAATGATGAATTCTGTAGCCATTTTTCCCTTGTCTTCCTTGGAGAAGCATTTAAGAACACATTGAGACCTGAGGATCCTACTAAACATGGGACGTAACACAAATTTAATATTCAAGGATGTATTATTCCCTTCTGCAAGAGATCAATTTGCCAACAGGAATAATTTAACCTGTCTTTAATATTCCATCAACCTCAGTAGGTAATCATTACTGTACTTTTTAAATGGAAGGGGTTCTTCTCTATCACTGCAAATAAAAGATATACATCAGTGACTCAAAAGATTGGTTTGATAGTAATATTTGGGTACATGTTCAACACAGTAGTAGAGCTGTTAAAAACTTGTACAAATTTCTCCAATTTTTAACAAACCTTAGTCTTTCAGTAATGACAGATTTCTCTTGGATCAGCTGCAGGAACAAAGAAACTTGGGTCACCATACTGACTCCTATTTAAAAAGCAATTATAAAAATCAAACAGAACATTTCTAACCACATTTTATATTTATTATTTTGAAAAAAGGTTAGACTCTACATCAATTTTTGTGGATGAAGCACATAATTAGCAATGATTATTGTGGCTATTCTAGTAATGTTTTAAGTGAATAATAGATAAAGGTTTTAAAAGTAGCACAAAAAGCCCCTTCATGGCAGGAACGTTTCTCCACCTTATTATGTACATACTAGCAACATCAAACTATTTTCTGGACTTTAACCCCTTAATGTCTGGTGTCTGAAATTGGCATCAAACCACTTCAAGCTTTCTTTTTATTTCTTTATATCTAGTCGTACTGTTTTATTTATGTATTTGCTTTAATTCACTCTCAATTATGCATTTATTTCCATATTATTTCTTTAATATTAATCTTTATATGTTATTAAATTACTTCATATTAAACTGCAGTTAATTTTGCACCAGCCTTTCCTTTGTTATTTTTTGTCTGGATTTCTTTCCCTGTATTATTTTGGTTTTAAAAAATTTAAATAAATTCAGGCATTACCGGGTTAACCACATGGTTTTAATTCCTAAATGCAGTTACGCTCCATACAAAGCAAACCTTATTCCCTTTAAGAGGGCAGCCTGATGGTGATGTCTTCAATACGGGAAGTGAACATCGGTAAGAGATCTACAAGATCCCTGTTTGTGAACAATTACTAACATTGATTTAACCATGAAGTTTCTGTATTATTTATCAATAAAATCTGATATTCCCCACTGTTCTGTGATATGAAATTCAGGCTCACCCGGTGGTTGAAAAGTTATGATGCCGTATCTCTGCAGGTACATTATCAGCTACGAGTTTGTTGCCTTTACTGCCATTATCATCGTACTAAACAACAGATGACTGAAACACGTCATTTGCTGAAGGTTTTCTAGTAAGAAGCATGATTCATCTTTAATCACTCTCACCAGCCACCAAGAGTTCTTCCTATTCCCCTTTTGGCCGACAACTTGCAGTCAAATATCTTTAACTACCTGGACTACAAATGCACTTTGATCAATATCCACTTTAAAATAAATATATACCAAACTAACAAAATAACTAAATAAATAAAAACATGGACACTTGTTTTAAGAGACTGAGTTTGCATTATCTAGACAGGAAAACATGACTGCATCTACATCACGGAAAGCAGCTGCACGCTCGAGTAGTCCCAACCAGTTTGCATGTGGACACAGAGGGCACGACTTCGCTCTGATGTCCTGTTTTTGCAGGAAGTACAAATATGACACAGATACTTTGTCATTCTCAGACCGGCACAATGTAGACTCACACTGCATGAGTAAGTCAGCTCACGCAGGAGGAGTTCAGTGCATGACCTTCTCAAAGTCAAAGATCATTTCTTTGGAAATTACACCCTGTCGGTCGTTGTGTGTGGCTCTATGTGTGTGCGCCTAGCAGCTATAGCTCTGGTGGTTTTCCCTCCAGCAGGCAGGTGTATCTGGTTCTCTAACGTCCAGTCAGTGCTCCAGGATCTTCCCAGCTAATAAGATGTGAACACTTTGGGTGGCATCGAGTCGTAAACTCATGGAATCACAAACAACCGATTTAATTTAGCATATTTAAATGTGAGCTACATGCATCAAAGCACAGGGATGATTTTAATGGAGTAATGTTTAACACAAACATTCCTCCTCACTACTGCATCTCAATATAATGCTGTAATTCTTCAATGAGATGTACAGTAAGAGTTGAGCCTTTAATATAAATGCTTAAATCTGCTGTTTTAACTGGTTCATTTTTTTGTTATTACACCACAGTGGTGGTTTCTCATTTTCAAACAGTTTAACCATATTGTTAGATAAAATATTTTCCAACAACAATAATTATATTACACCCACCCCCCCAGTGTTAAAATATACAATATGAGTAAAGATGATAAGACTGGGACTAAGTTTAAGTCTAGATTCTATTAAGACACGATGAAAATCCTGAATTAAGTATTGAAAGAAATGAGTTGAAACATTCGACATTCATTTTTAAGCTGATTCATACTTAAGGACAAAGCAACTCAAGCTGTTCACAGCTGATTACATTGACTGACAGCTTTCTTAATGACAATGAACAAAATTAAAGATAATGGCAATGAATCTGCCAACGGGGGGGAATCAGTGTGGGATGCAGGATGTTTATGGTGTGAATTTAAACGTGTTTCTGATGATAGGCAAGGCAAACAGTTCCTTTAATTAGGACTCAACCTATTTTAAGGAGGGATGAGACACACATTTAGAGCAACTTCCACACCCGTACACACACCGCACAGCGGCATTGTAAAACATGCCTTTAATGCATTGAGTGACGCATGCAAATGTGTTCCAGTAAAAGAAATAAACAAGAGAAAGCTGTCTTTCGGGGTGGGGAGGTTTAACTAAAGAGAGATGAGAGCAGCAGTGGATGACACATTGAGGAGAAGAGAGAACTGAAGAAGAGAATTGTGGGATGAGTTATGGGATGACAGTATCTCTTTCCTGATGCTCAAATTTGTACAGATGGGAGGGGCGTTTGGAGATGAGTTGAGTAGCAGTAGGTGGTGGAATAATAGGGACACTGGGAGGAGACGGAAACAGTCGGATTTGGCCTCATTAGCTGCTGTCTTTTTATGCCAACATTAGGTAGGGCAAGAGGGAAAAAATAAAGGAGGGAAGAATCGATGGGATGTTAGGTCGAGGAGCGTAAGGATGACAAGTGTCAGAGATAAGACTGGCTGGAAATATTGGCAAGGCAGAAATGAGGTGAGGTTCTTAATGATGGGAATTCACAGACCACACAGACAGATCCAGACTGTATGCAGACCAATAAACTTAGCCTTAAAGGGTGAACCAACAATAGATGACAATGCTAACACCCGGTCTCCAAAAGTGAACTCCCTTTGCTCAGCCCGCTGCTCATGCATTCCCTTCATCTTGTTTTGAGCAGAAGACAAGTGCTGTTGTACCAGCTCTCCCACTGCATACAGCCAGAGCCGAAACCCATTAACAAAGTCACTTAAGTTAGAGGGAGGTTCCCCCTCCTTCCACTGATCAGCCAACAATGTCAGTGGGCCACACACTGTATGTCCAAAGTGTAGCTCATTAGGGGCTGAAACCAGTAATTTCCTGTATCACCTCACTGGCAGCAAACACCAGCCAGGGCAGGCCCTCCTCCCAGTCACACACCATCCGAACACAGTTAGCACAAAACAGTGACTTTGAAGTCTGATGAAAACGCTCCAGTGCTCCCAGACTTTGGACATGATATGCAGATGTCTTGTTGTGCTTAACATGAAGAAGCACTTAAGAGAAAATATGGGGAGAAAAGTTTAAACTCTGATCAGACTGAATCTTCCCTGGAGTCCCAAAAAACCGTAATGAACTACATCAGGGCAAAGGCCACAGACTTGCGTAGTGGATATGCACCTGGGTAAAGGGTCCAACACATCATGGTCAAAGGGTACAGTACATTGCACCAGACTTGGAATTACATCTTTTCTAGGGCCAACTGTGTCTCAATCTCCGCTGCAGTCTTTATTTTATTATGCTCCATCTTTCAATAATGTTAAAATTATCAGGAATGTCCACCTCATAATGTTCTGCTGTTTTAAAAAGCTGCTCCTTTGTGCTCTCATCTAAAACCCCCTCGGAGTGAGCTAGAATATAATACACCTTTTCACACCACCGAAACCCAAAGGCACAAATCACTTCCCTACCATAACTCAGTGAGTGTCAAAAAGTGCATATGGGACCCGACCCTACAAAGAGAGCCCAAAATCCCCGCTGTCCACCACCTGCTGAATCAGCCTTGCCTATAAGCTTCTCCTTAGTCTTCATTCAGTTCCAGTGGCGGGTTCTTATGCACTGGATATCACTGGCACAGAAAAGTAACCATATAAATGGCAACCCTCCGTAACCACGGCAAGCCTCCATCCTCACGGCATGCTCCCAAGCAAGTGCTTTAACGCCCGTTGACTGCAACACTACACAGCCCACCACAACACACCCAAAGGGGAATGCCGCTACGTCTACAAGGGGATGATGCGCCCAAAACACCGCCACACCAGCTGACACTCACCACAATGGCACCACACAAACAACCAGCTGCAACCACAAAACTGTCACGCCCTCATCTCATCTTATCTCTCAACTGCAAATTAACACTTCACTACAAGAAAAATGTGCACAGCTGCAGTGTCACGAAGTGATGAAAGCATAAAACCCAAACAACTACAAGGCCAACCAAACAAAACATGGTACCAACAGAGGAATAGAGGAATGACAAGAGGACCAACAGACTCCATCAGCCGGTATATAAGGACTGTCTGGAAAACCAGGTGCTCTCAAACATCCTCACTGACTGATTGACATTTAAGCATTTAAATGGAGGCAAGAAGAGTGATCACTGAAATAGGCACTGTACTACTCAGATTCATTCACTCCTTCTGTACCAGTAGAAAAGACAAACTTCTCCCCTTTATCATTTTTCCCCACTGTGAGCAACAAAGCCAAGCCCCGCCTCCTTCTTTATTTACCAGCAGAATGTGCTCCAGTAAATTTTGTTCATCATCCACTTACCACAAAGCGGGAACAAAAACTTTCCACCTGTGCTGCTAAGAATCTCCTTCACATTGACAAAGCTAAACTGATCATAAAACTTATTTGCCAAAAGGCTGGTGGATACATTGAATGTGACGAGGGGTCTCTGAAGAAAAATAGATTCAAATAAAAGATGTCAAGGGGTTGCTTTAATACTCTCACCTTGCCTCTGTTTGTTTTGTACTGAAGCATGCAGTTCGCCCCTCCCTATTATCTTTTCTCAAGGCTGCTGGTGCTGCCATCGCACTGTGACATCCCATTCTCAGTATTACCCCACTTCCATTGCTCAAATCTATTTTGGCAAAAACAGACTTGATTGCCTCATGAGTTAAGGCATGAACTACTTTTTCATGCATTTCAACCTGAATTTAGGTGATGAGGAAGCACAGAAGGAACTATTTTAAGTACAGATTTCATAGTAATGTCAAAACTTGAGTTAAACCTATTGAAAAAAAAAAAATAAAAAAATAAAAATTATCATAATAGTTTCTGCCATTGGTCATCAGTTTTGCTTAAAGCTGGTTAATATCAAACTTGGCATTTAAAAATGCAATTGAACCGGTAAAGTCGTAAATTACAGTAAATTCAGAGTTACAAACTATTCTGATCCAATTTTAAACATTAAACAAACTCACACTCGGTCTGCTGATTTAATTCACTGATGCGATGCAGCATCGTCATTCACTGTCACTGTCACAGAAAACTTGGGTCAAGTTTTAACTTTCTCTTCACGTTCTGGCAATTTCTACCCAATTCTTTTGTTTCATAGCCTAAATGTTAGGTTTACGCAGTGCATTCAGCTTTAAAACAAAATATTGAGTTGAATAATAACTCCCAAGTGCCCATTTACTTTAATGTTATAGACTGAAAATCAGATTTTTTTTTTAATTTTCTACTAATAAACAAGTTAAAGATGTACCATCACTGAGCATACCTGTTCAATCTTTACTTTCCACAATGAAAAGCATGCTCCCTGTGTTGTGCACTTCTATTTCTACTCATTAAATCTCTTTTCTTCATCTAATTCTGCACCCAAAACCTTAACCACTCCCATCCTCTCCATCTCCTCAGGATTTTCACAGATTGAAAATTGGTTGATACTCTATCAGTGTAAAGAGGAACGCTTATTTTGGTTCTTTGTGGGAGGAAATAACCTTTCTAGCAAGGTGTAAAACTTCTGCCCTCTACCGCTGACACACAGCAGCTCTTTGACAGAACTGAATACAGCGAACAAGTGGCAGCGTTTAACAGTGCATCACCACAGAGTTGCAGTTTTAGCTCCAAGTCTGATGCAGCCTCACTTAAAATCTGCTGAGTGAAGCCGATTTGCTTCTCTTAAATTTAGGGCATGTGTTTGAGCTCCAAAACGGGCTCAGGAGTTAATCCATCTTCATTTCTCAAAGCCAATTACACAACTTGCCTTCGGAGCCTCCAGTATGTGAGAGCACAGAAAGAGAGATCTTTTCCCCTCCTGCCCTTCAGCTGTGTTGCTTCGTTGCTGACCTCCACTGATTACTTATTCATGTGTCCCTCCAATGTGGGAAGCTTTTCTGTGTTGTTTGGTTCATTCATATTACATGCTGATAGCAGAGGGCTGTTGATAACCTACGTTTGCTGTGTGTCCTAGTACAACAGCACAGATAAATTAGTGTAGGTGGGGAAGGAGAAAATGAGAGAGTTGTTTGAGAGAAAGGGAAGAGAGCCAAAAAGGGAGATTAAAATGGGTCCAGGGGCAAGGAGGAGTGCTTTTAAAGGAAGGATAAGGATGTGTGAAATATGGACAGTATTTTAAGACAAGTGGTAGGAGGGAGTCAGGAGTTGGGCAATGCAGGTGGAGCTGAAGAGAGAATACAGGGTAGATACAATATAGGAAGTCCTTGAAGTGGAGAGGTCACA
The DNA here is from genome assembly GCF_017639745.1 of Melanotaenia boesemani. Taxonomy (NCBI): domain Eukaryota; kingdom Metazoa; phylum Chordata; class Actinopteri; order Atheriniformes; family Melanotaeniidae; genus Melanotaenia; species Melanotaenia boesemani. The sequence goes on along the minus strand of NC_055686.1, from coordinate 16,343,392 downwards.
AGCAACTTCATGACTTCTCTTTTTTCACAGTGTATATAAGTGAGACTGCCACATAATGGGGTGTTATTCAAATAGCATATATGTGAAATCTTTGCAGCTTCTTTCAATGCAAAACAAAAAAGCCTCATCTGAATGAGTGGATACAGGCAGGTTTCATTTGGTCTGATCACTGAGCCACATAAACTGCTAATAAACTAAAACAAGTGCCCCTGGGAGACAAATTAATGGACTCAAATTCAATTTAAATAAATCCATGTGTTTGACAGAACTATTCATTTTCCCCTTGATCAGAACCAAGAGACAGCTGATGTGTTTAATTGGAAAGCCAACGGTGCAAAGCAAATTCAATCACATCCAGGAGTCAAAAATCGCTGTGTTAAGTCATCAGGCATTTTATTCACAGCACCTACAATAAGTCAGATGGAGGGGGTCTTCATAGCTTCATTTGCTGGAGTTATCAGATGGAGGCCTCAGTAAGCTAAGACAAGTTAAATGGGGGAAATTAGCAAGCAAAGCCACTTAAGATGACAATCAAAACACTAATCAGAGAAATGGTATTTGAAATTTTTGATTTTACACTATAACTGGTATAATAAGGAATAACGTTTGATTAGACAACTTCGGTCCTTGAGAGCTGCAGTTCTGCAAGTTTTATACGTTTCTCAGTTTGAACACAGTCCAAATTAATGAATCACTAAACAGAAATTAATAAGATGTTGGATCCTGTGTTAGAGCATGGCAACATGTAAAATCTGCAGGATTGCAGCTCTTTGGGATCATAAGTCCACCAACTAGCTTGCCACCCAAGGCAATCATTGAAGGCACCATGTATAAAGAGTCCACATCGGACCAATGGTATCTGACTGCCGGCTGTTAGTAAAGTTAGCTACAGCAGCTCGGCCGTGTTAGAGGCCCCACTGAGATGACAAGATTATACGCAGCCCATTGACATTTTTTTTACATGAGTTTTAGGAAAATAAGTAACTAGAGTCAGGATACACATGACAATAACTGTCATTAACAAGGAACTGCTGCCCATGTGACAGACAGCATCAGCAACCTATGTTTAAGCACACATTCATAAGCGAGGAGTCTTGACAAATGCATTTTTAAGTTCAAACTTCTTAACAAAGTAACAGCCCTAAGGCTGTCTAAGGTGCCCTAGTATCAACCTAGCAACATCATGGCATGGAGGCATTTTTCTACAAGCAGGAACAGAAAAACTAGTCAGGGTTGCAGGACAGCTCTAAGTAAAGACATCCTTAATTAAAACTTGGTTTAGAGTACTAAGGATTTGAGATTGTCCCAATCGATCCCCTTTCAACAGCATAATGACCAAGACAAGCCTGGAGATGCTTGAGAATAACTATTAAAGTCCTTGGGTCTTCCAATCAAAGATCCAGCTTGAACTCAATTAAATATCTCTGAGATGTAAGAATAAAACTGACAATTAAACCTGACAGAGCTAGAGAGGATAGAAGGAAGAAATGCATTAAATCCCCAAATCCAATCATACAAAGCTTGCCACATCATGCCATGGAAGACACAGGAGACTGAAATCACTGCCAAAGACGCTTCAAGTCAAAGCTGAGAAAAGAGTCTGAATACTTTTTCCAAAACTCTCTTTAATATGTCATTATGTGGATTGATGTGGAAAATTTGAGGGGAAAAAAAAGAATGAATCTCAATGCACTGTAGATCTGTGTAGACAGAATGTGACGCCATGGATGGATACACACTCATAATGACCACTGTGCCTCCTCATGTGTGAAAACTGACAAAGACAGTCACTGCTCCTCTCCCACTGAGGCTAAACAGCACTCCACACTCAGCAAGAAAAATCATTTACAAAACATACTGAAAGTATTTCCACACACACAAATCAACAAAAATCTCTAGGAATAACAAATCACGTAGAAACACACGGCATTTAGAAAATGTCCCACCACCTGATTGCTACAGATGTGTTCAATGTAATCTATTCTCTCATTTATATGCGAAGTATATTTATCTAATTACCAAGACACACTGTCTAAACATGTTATCTAACCGACTAAATACAGTTAGCACTACAATGCTGTATGTACTAAATTTGATATATTCAGTTTCTGAGACCTTTTGCATCACTTTACGGTAAGAGCTTGGCTCAAAACTTCCTACACAATCTGGTACTTGTATGCTGCCCCCTGGTGGATACAATAACAATGCACTGCAATAATTTCCCATATCATATGATAAAAAGCTGTAAATATACTTTTAATTGTATTTTTGTTAAGGGGCAAAAAAAAAAACTTAAGCTTAAAGATTAAAAGTAAAAAAAGTCCCCCCCCCCCCTCTTTTTTTCAATGGGTCAGGCTTTAAAGGGTTAAGTGGGACGTCTATGCTGAGGAACATACAACCAAAGGGCAGCAAAGGCCTATAAAAAAAAAAAAAAGAAAAAAAAAACATTTTAAGTTGAAGCCTACCTCAATCCTTCCGGTGTCTGGCTGGAATCCTCTGGCCGGGTCTTCGGTTGTCACTCTGCACTGGATGGCACAGCCGTTCACCCTGATCTTGTCTTGTTTGAGACCGAGTTCTGGCAAGCTGCGACCCTCACACACATGCAGCTGGGCGTGCACCAGGTCAACACTGTTGCAGAAAGAGAGATGATGAGGTGAAAAAGACTTCATGGCAAGCTGAATGCACGGTCAAATTTTCTTTTACAATTGTTCATTTTTAATTTCTTTGTTTAAAAGTCCAATCACAATAGACCTTTTTATTAGATAATAATGTAATCTCTATAACACTTAACATATGCTAAACATTTTGGACCCAGGTGCATGCATGCATTCATACTGAAAACAATTTGTATTCAGTTATAGGCCAGTGTAAATGAGAATTTCAATTTATGCAGGACAATGTAAACTTTTATTTTCTTCTATCTCCCTGAGCTGCAACCCTTATCAAGTTTGGTTCTTTTATATGCATTTATTTAAATGTAAAGCTCACAAGAGACTCACCAGGTTAATCCTGATGACCTTGTACAGCCTAATGCACATGCTTAAAGGGAACAGCAGTTAAGACAAAGCTCGAAATCTTATTAGCAGTGTGAATTATTGGTCTGCAGTAACCCATCAAGATGGAAGGCTCACCAGTACTCTGTGTTGGAAGCTGGCTGCCTTCATGCAGCAGTTTTAAGAAATATTTCTTCATCTTTCCACTGTCTATACTTTATACATTAACAAATAAGTTTGCTGCAATTTCTAATCTGTGGGAATCTTTTGTCAATAACTGCATCAGATCTTATAACCCTGGTCGACACATCACTATTGATGAACAGCTTTTCCCGACAAAGACTCGCTGCAGTTTTCTGCAGTACATTGCAACAAAACCGGACAAATTTGGCATTAAGTTTTGGCTGGCTTGTGACTTGAAATCAAAGTACATTTGCAATATCCTGCCATATCTTGGCAAGGACCCCAGTCGTCCCAGTGGAGAGAGACTCTCTGAGAGTGTAGTGATGAGGCTGATGGAGCCGTTCATGGATAAGGGCAGAACTGTAACAACAGACAATTTTTTTACATCGCTGTCCCTTGCGCAACGACTGCTTAGCCGGAAAACCACCATCCTTGGCACAGTCAACAAGATTCGCCGGGAAATTCCTCAGTCAACTAGACTGAAGGACCACACTAAATTCACCACTCGAGTGTTTTCCACCACTGGTGCAACACTCACAGTATATGCGCCGAAACGGAAAAAGACTGTCTATCTTCTCAGCAGCATGCACAATGTGGTTGAGACTGAGAATACCACCAAAAGGAAGCCAAACACTGTCACACAATACAACACCACAAAGTGTGGTGTGGATGTGATGGACCAGATGGTGCGGGAGTACAGCGTGCGTGCAGGAACACGGAGATGGCCAGTCGCCGTGTTCTACAACATGATCGACATGGCGGCACTGAACGCTCATGTTCTTCATAAGGAATGCACCGGAGTGCAGGAGAGAAGAGTGGACTTCCTGGTTGAGCTCGCGAAAGAGTTGGCCAACTCTCATGTGAGTCAGAAGAAGGCACATAAGGAGCAACTGCTTCAGCAGCAACCTCCCACACCTAGCCCTGGGAAAAGGGCAAAATGTCAGGTCAACCATCGATGCAAGAACAATTGCGCAACTGTAAGATGTGTTGACTGCTACAAATACACATGTGGCAAATGCAGGATGGAGATACCATGGAAGTGCCAAGCATGTTTGGACTTAGCACAGACGGACTGCTGAAAGAGCAGAAAAGCCATTCACACAAGGGCATGCCACTGTAGCCTTGTGTAAATATTTGTGAAATTGTTTCATTACTTGCATTATTTTAACTGTTTTGTTGTTTTTTTTATGACAAAAATAAAAAGCATTGGAAAAAATTCACAGTTGTTCTTTTATATCTTTGTCATGTTGACATTTATGCCCTCTTGACTTAGACACTAATGCTTCTGGATATTTTACTCACAGACCCTGCCTGTACCACCACAATCAAAAAATGTTCATTTTAAATATTCAAAATTGTTCATTGCTTGGGCTTTTTGGACATAAGGTACATGAACATTGGGTTAGAAAGTTTGAAAAATTGGTAAAAAATTCTGAAAAATTTGTATTTTTTCATTTGTATGAAAAGAGGGGAGCTGGACCTTTTAAAGTGATTTTTTAAAAAAATATGAATTCATCATTTTGTCATATCTTTCTAAATTGTTTGCTTTTTTATTGAAGGCCCACAATGATTATCTTTTTTTTTTTCTTCTAAAAGCACACAAATGTGTCGAGGAGGTATATATCATATATCATATCAAATATATTTTTAATTATTTGAAATATACTAGAATGCAGGAAAACCTTTCTGAATCTGTTTGAGGTCTACTCCAATCTCATACTCAGGGGACCAAGCAGTGTCTCAAGCCAAGCTTTGGGCAAAAGTTGACAGTCCAGTTTCAAGAGTCTACAGTGTCTCCCCTAAGTATGCGCCCTCCTGGGGTGTGCCAGTAATTGACTCGTCTACAAACAAAAGAAGCTGTTCACAGCTTAAGACAGGATTTTAGCTAAAATCCTACTGGTCAATCGACCCATCTCTGGGTTGTAAAGGTAGAAAGGTCAATTGACCCCTCTCTGGGACTTCTAGTGTTAAGTTTCAATCATGTGGCTTCCTCTTTCTGGCTAAACAGACAATTCTGCAGCATCTTTATGAGATTTGCTATTTGTTGACGAGAGATGCAAATTCTCTGCAGCATTTACTGCTTTTATTTAAAAACTCTACTTTTCCACCCCTGTCTTGAGGTAAAGGGAAGAGATGAGTCGCTTAAAAAAAACAGAAGAAAATGTCAATATGTTTGCAAATAGAAAATGAGTTTCTATCAAACACCTCACATTAAGTTATCTTAAAGCAAAGAAAAAAAACAAAAAACAAAATTGGCCCTCAACTCAAAAATGCTAAAAATTAAAAATGGGTTGTTAAATACTGACTTGCCTCAAACTCTTTACAGAAATAAAAAGATGGCTTGTTGTATTTTTTACCTTATGGAAGTTTTTCAAAATCTGACCCACAGCATTTACAATTTAATATTATAAAGTTTCATTTACTCACACTTTGATAAATTCAGGGAGTCCAATTAGATTTGTTCAAAACATTTGAGGATGAATCAACATAACTCTTTTCCCACTGTAGATTTTTTTTTGCATATTCATGAAAAGTGATAAATATCATTTTTAAAAAGCACTTAAAAGACAAGTATCCATGAAAAAAAAATCCCCTCAAAAGTCATGAAGTGCCAAATTATTTTTTTCTAATGGAAATACTTCAGTATTGTGCAAATAACAGAACAATAGAAGAGTTGAGGGTCATATTTGGCAGACATACTTCCTGAGATATAAATTAAGTCTGGCCTAGTTTTCTTTATTTTATCTTTTATTTTTTATCCTTGCATAATTCCACTTTGAAAACATATGCCAACACTGAATGAACAAGGCCCCTTGAGGCTTTATGAAATTCACTGTATACTAATACAACTCTTACAAATTGGAAGGCCTGCAGCAACATCTGCCCCTTAATGCAGTCAGTTGCAGAATTAGTGCCTCGAATCATTGGTAAGTTTCATAACATGACTAAATGACGCACAAAAGGATGAGGCCAATTTGCCCCAAGTTAGACAATAGTTGCACCACTTCACGTGGACATGCTTATCTGGAATATGATGGCAGTCAGCACTGCTGGTTGTAACTGCAGGCAAAATTCATGTCATATGATTCGTGTCAGAATGTGGAAGATTACCCACAGATGGTGATTGGGACTGACCAGAAACATCTATACAGAGGCAGAGCCGGGCGGCATCGGAGATAAGAGCTGGCAGCTCAGAAATGCGGAGAAAAAAAAATGTAGTTAAGCTGCGCAGCTTGATCAGATACATTCTGAACAATTTCAGCAAAGATTACCCTTTTATGTTTCATCTTTCCAAACAAGTGCACTGAATGACATCTGCACCTCATCAGCATCTGTCAATACAAGCTTAACAGGTTTGGAAAAGTTTATAAAATAAATACAAGTTTGGCATTCAAAGTCAAAGTCGTTTTGTTTTTTACTTTGTATATTCTGTCTGAGAAATCAAAGTAAATGGAGGTAAATTAACTCCAAGACATCTAAGAATCTGTGTGGAGGGCGAATCTATGGTGGTTTGTGTCACCACTCACTGTTATCTGAGGATCATTTCAGATTTACCACTTATTTCTAAAGACTATTGATCTATAAGATTAAATTAACTCGTTTACTGCATTCTTTATGACCCTTGAAATTTAAGTTCATTTCCTGATAAAAACATGGCAAGCCAAATGACTTTCAACACAGAAGATGTAAACCTTGTGGTATCTGGGAGGAAGTGATGAATATAACATTAATATACATAAAGAACTGGTTTCAGATACAGGGTTTAGAGTAAATCAAGACTAGGCTTTATTCTGTACTTGTTAATCTGGCACATTCAAGTCGCTTTCCCTATTCTCCTGTTAGTCTATGGAGTCCTGGAATAAGCCAAGTAGGGCTGGTATTAACAAAAACCCGAAATAGACAAAAAAAAAAAAAAAAACACCATGTACTGGTGTAAATTTGAAAATAAAATGGCAGAGGTAAAAAGAAGTCATCCAAAAAACATTAGGGAAAGAAAAAAATTGTGTAAACTATGTAATTATTGAAAAACCATAAAACTGCAACTGAAGGGAAATAAATTTGTTATGAATACAACACATAAAATACGTAACCACACAAACTGTCAAGGAAAGTTAAGGGTTTTTTTTTGTATGGCACATTATATCTACAAGACTATTCAAAATGCTTTACATAAAACATTAAATGCATTACAGCGGGGCACAAGGAAGCATTAAAAAGTACATTAAAAAACTTTTAAAAGAAATAAAATAAAGAAAAAAAAAAGTAAAATGAAATGAAATGCAAGAAAAAAAGTTAGAATGGGAGGAATTAACTGTTTAGATAAAAAGCAGCAAATAGTAAAGTTTTTAACCGTGATGTAAAACTGCTGAGAGTTTAAGCAGATCTGCAGTTTTTTTGGAAGTTTGTTCCACATGTGAGGCGCATCAAAGCTGAGCGCTTCCTCTCCATGTTGAGTTTTGTCTCCAGGAAAAGAAAGCAGACTTGATCCTGATGACCTGAGAGATCCAGTTGGTTCATTACAAACCAAAAGATGAGAAGATGAGAAGATGCACATCTGTTTTCTCTTGTTGGTTGCCACATGTGCCTGGTTATGGTTCCAGAAACGCTTCCAAAATGTATCTGACCTCTGTCGACGTAATAAAAATCTGATAACATTAAACGCGTCCTAGAATCTTTTCTTTGATATTCTGTTAGTGCTTTTACTTCACAGCCAGACATTATTTGACATTTGATTTCACTGGTTGTGCAAGAACCTTGCTTAAAGCTACTGATGTGCCTGCAGATATCTTGCATTTGCCTTCTCATTAATTCAGTCTGCTAGAGGTACAATGAAGACACACTTCGTAAAATGCAGAACCACACAGAAGCTAAATTAATATGGGCTACCTTCCCATAACCATGAGCTAGATTTAATAGCAGTAATTATACAGCCTTTGTTGAAAAATGAGCAGTGTTAATCCTTCCCAATGTAAAAGATGCATGTTCAGTGAATAGAAACTTTACCTGATACTTTATGGTTAAATTAGTATAAAGCATTAAAACCAGGTACACACCTTTGCACCAACAGCTGTCTAAATAATTTTTGTTGAAAGTAGAAACCGAATGTTTAAATATGATTAAGTCCATGTATGTAGAAGGAAAATATATTTTCTACACTTAGGTGCTAAAGCTCTACATTAAAGGACACCAAAACAAATCAGTTTTAAAGCGTTTGGCATAAATCTAAACTAGCCAGGACTCCTTAGCTTCAAAGATGAAGAAAATCCTTTAATCTAAAGTCCAGGTCAGGACCAGGGATATACTGTTTATCCACCAGTGCAAATGCTCTATTCAAGCTAAGGCAGGACCTAATAGTTCAACACACTCAGCCTTATGGTAGACATAGTGCCAGCATAACGTGGCATCAACATTAACTGGGTCAATTTTACCATTCACAACAACAAAGTCTGTTCTTTCCCAAGATATCCTGTACTGTGAATGTTACCATCCTAAATCCTTAAGTCATGAAATCTGCATGTGTTTCGATATCGCTCAAATTAAATTATGACATATTCAAGCCAATCTCGATTCATATCCTGCGGCTTTATTAAGCAAGACACACAGTAAATTGTTAGATGTATTCTTGTTCAGTGCTGAGAACTAAATGCCTTTCAAACAAAAGTAATACAGGAGAAAAAGGAGCTTGTGACTTAGCATACACAGCAGCAATTTCCAGATGTCTCTGAATTGACAATTCATGAGGATTTTTTTTCTCCTCCCCCATAAGTCTTAATTCTACATTCATTACTTCTGTTACCATGACAACCAGCAACTGTAAGCCACCACATCATCAGGTATGCTCTAAATAATATGATGAAAAGCTAATGTGTACTTTATTTTGATGTTTGACACTGCATAAACACCTATTTAATGTATTTACTACACGTAAATGAGGCCCACATGCTTCCTCAGCATGTGGGCCTCATTTAAAGAGAAGCTTTAGGGTCATTTTAATCACAAATTAAATAACACTTCGGTATTTCAACACAGATGGAACTGGTGCAGCTCAGGAGAAACAGCAGTCATCTGCCAATCAGAAGGTTGATGGTGCAATCCCAGGCTTATCCATGTGTCACAGGCATAACACTAAACTCCTGCCTTGACTCTGATGCAGTCAGAGCGTGAATGTGTGTGACAGAAAAAGGGGGCACTTCATCTGACTTTCAGATTAAGTGCAGAATTGTTTGCGACTGATAACAGATATCGGTTATGCTTTAATCAGTAGGAGCTGCACTTTAAAAACTTTGCTGTACAGTGAACAAAATGCCAACAACAGTAAATACCTGTAAATCCTGAGATCACTGGTTTCCTTCTCCACTGGTTCTCACACTGCAAAATTCTCTGATGGAGATTATTTAGACTAATCCTTAGGCCTTTATTCCCTCTTTGACACACTAGTAGATACATCATTTTAACACAGTGGCCTTACGAGCTAGTGAGGTTTCATTTTCATCTTTTTTGTAAAACCTCTTGTGTGTATCCGTACTATTAAATTTGTCCAAGTTTTGTTGCCTCATGTTACTTCCCCACAGTTCTGTCTTTCAATCTTGCACATTGTACCTAAAGTGGGATTGCCAACCTGGAAGTTGGTCTTCATAACACAATTTTACTAACACACATGCTAATGGGTGATGAATATATGAGTAACTCATCACATAAGACAGCATGCTCCTGCACAAGGAACATTTATGCATTTCAAGGGAAAGAATTTACATCCTCTTTTGAAACTGATCATTACAGAATTACTGCAGGCTTTTTCCAGTCTGTGAAGGTTTCATTAAAATGTAATTCTATTTAAATGAATAATCTCATCTGCCCACAGCTATGATCAGGCTAGATTGTCACGGTTGACATCAGAGGAGAGGGTGTATAATGCAGTGACCTGTGACAGAGGGGTAGACACCTGTGCACAAACAATTCCCACTTTCCATTAAATGATCAAATTTAGAAAATTCTATATACATATAAGATCCTGTATTTCCATATTCTCCCAACAGAGCACTTCACTCTCAGACTACAGGTTTGTGTTTTAAAAAATTTCTAAAACTAGCATGGGAGGCAGAGCCTTCAGTTACGAGGCCGATCTCAAGGAACAAGCTTCTAATCTGGGTTCAGGAAGCAGACACCCTCTCCAGCTTTAAGGTTAGGCTAAAAAATTTCCTTTTAGATGATGCTTATAGTGAGGGTTGGCTTGGCTGACCATTGGTTATGCTGCCATAGGCTTATGCTGCTAGGGGCCATCTCATGACGCACCAAGAATTTTTATGTACTCTTTATGTACTCACGCAGGAAAGATTAAACACAAAAAAGAGCACCATGAATGACTGTTACGACATGGCACTATAAAAATGAAGGTGACTTCAAATATATTTAGATAAATACCAGTGATTGTATTCATCATATTACCTTCGTATATGCTTGCATATACCTGCAACTGCTACATTTTCACCATGCATGAGGAGTATAACTCACAACCTTATAGTTCAGCTTGCACATACATTTACATGTAACAAGCTCACAAAACTTTGCCTCAGTTTTTCACACTCGCACACACCATGAAAGCAGAGTACTAATTGCATATCATTTTCAGTCGTTTCGCTCAGAGTTCATTAGCAAGGGAGAAGAGAGTGGCTGTGCGCCCAGAACTAAAAGTGGGAGGCAAAGAGAGAAAGAAAGGAAGAAAGCATATGAAGGAGCAAAGCAGCTTGTTGTGTCCACAGGAGATGAGAAAAGAGGAGGGAACAATAAAAGGAGATATGCCAAGCAAGCAGGGGGGTTAAGATAGCATTCCAGACTACTCTTAAGAACCGGAAGAGTGAAAGAAATTGAAAAATGAACACAAGATGACAGCTATACTCCCCCCTACTCAGGCAAAAAAAAAAAAAAAGGAAAACGAATTAAGGGGAAGCAGAGGGAGTGGGAGTGTGGTAAAGGATGAAAAGCTGGATGCTATCATTGAAAAAATGAGTGGGAAAAGTGGGAGTGTGGAAGAGATTGGATTTGGCCAGGCTAAAAAGAACAAAAAGGAGAGGAGGAAAAGAGGAGGTGGAGGAAAGTGAAGGTGGAAAGCAGAAGAGGAGAGGATGATGGTAGCTGGAACTGGACAGGGAAGGTGGGACGGAGGGATATTACAGAAGAGTAAAAACATGGGGGAGAAGAAAGGGAACATGCATGTTGAATTGGAGGTGACTCAGGACGTGGGGGGGATTACACGGGGTAACGAGGGAAGATAGTGTTAAGTGAAAGAGGTAAGAAGGTTTGCTAATGATGCTAGCAGGAAGAGGTGAAGAATCCACTGTTCTTGTAGAAAGGTGCAAGGGGAGAGATCAGAGCTCAGATGAGTTGTACTTGTTTGCTACATATGGTTCTCCACTTGAGAGATATTTCTTTTATTCCCTGTTCTTTCAACCTATTTTAGCTGCTTGTTCTTCATCTTCAGCAAGCCTCTTACCCCACCACCCTACAATACGTAGCTATGAAATGCAAAACATTTACTATTTTTGAAGTGAACTCTTAACTTTATCGCTCCATCAGAGCAATGAGTGTTGGTCCACACTACATCAGAGTGAGTTTGTTTTCCTTGGCATTTATGTTTGCTCCTGTTTGTGCCAGCCATGACTCCAGTAAATGTAATTTTCAACATGGCTTCAGGGCAAGCAGTTTAAGAAAAAAACAGAACAAAGAAAAAGCAAAGCAGAAATATATTTTTTAGTTTGGTATAAAGTAAAGCATACTAACGCAAGAAATGTGCATACACATACTGCACAGTCACACATGCAAACAAAGTCGTGTCAAAACAAATTCATATCAAAATAGTTGATACATGAGTAAAGCCTGCAGGAATGGAGATGTAGAAAAACAGTATAAAAAGGCGCAAGTAGAAGCAATGGATGACGAGGAAATAGAGGAAGGACTAAACATAAACAAAAGCAAGAAAAGAAACCGAGAGGGAAATGCAGGAAAATAGGAGCTGTAAGGGAAGCCACCCAGGGGGAAGGGGAGGACAAATAGAGATTGAGGAAAATATGGAGGACAGATGGAAAGGATAATAAAGTCCGAAGACAATGGCATCTTCTTTTGTGTGAATTTTATTAGACGATTTCAGATGGCAAACAGCGGGAATAACACCAAGCCCAGGAAGGGGAGGTGAGAAACAGAGCGACAGAAAGAAGGGACAAGATGGAGAGAGGAAATAAATTTGGATCAATGTGGCATGAAGATGGCATTTTGACATTAATTTAACTGACAGCCCCCAAAAAAACTCTGCTGCCTGTTCGGCACACAAATCCAAACACAACATGACTGCAGATAGAAAGAGGGGGGAGAAAATGGTTTCTAAGTGTGGGAAAATGAGAAAAATCAAAATGAAAACGAGCATATGGATAAATAGAGACTGTTGATGAGACTCAAAGAAAAGTGTTTTCCCACAAACTAAAAATTGAACAACATTAAATTGTGTAAAGAATTCTTTTGCATACATGGAAAAATAACAAGGAGAGAAACAGTTGGACATAAGTAGAGCAGGATAGGGCATGTTGGGGGAGCAGACCAACAAACATTACCCTGGTGGACCGCCACACACAAAAACAGGTTCCTATCTGATTAGATTTCCTCTCCTTTTCAACTTGCTTTCCCTGTTATTTTCTCAGGGCCTCACTATCGGCCTTTTAATTAATTCTCGCTTTCCTTGTTATGAAGCAGATGGAAGAGTGAGCACAGGAATGCAAAATAACCCCGGCATCCAGAAGGCAGAGAAGCCAAAAGGAGATGGAGACAGTGCATGCAGATAAGGAGGGGAGATTGACAGAAGCGGCAAAGAAAGATTGTTAAACTTCTCCCTGAGGACAGACAGATAGTGGAGAAATTTATACATTATTTTCGGATATACTTATTTTCATTTTTGTATGCTATTTTTGAGAGCTTATTTCTGAGATTTTAAGGACAGGATTTCAGAATCTGGTCTTTCCCTGTTCAGCAGGGCAAACTTGACAAGAAAAAAAGGCTGAGCAGCACACAAAAAGCAGATTTAACTCAATGAGAATTTACGAATTGGTGGATTCTACTTCAACTTTTGACTTTGTATCTCACAATGTTTCAAGGCTTTCTTGGGATTTTGTATTTGAGAGCACCACCATATAGTCCAGACTGATGTGTAAAATCGATGTAGTCAGGTGGTCTTTGAAAACCTGCCGTAGATTGATTGAACTTAGATATTGACTTTATACCTGTGTCTGCAGCTCCACACTTGCACAGCCTTATTATGTTTTTTTAATAACACAAAACATGGTCTAAATAGACCCTTTAGCTTGAAACTGGAACGATTTTGCTGTAACCCTTATATTTGGAAATCTAAACGGTCACATCAGTGGTTGGAAAGTGCCACTTTGTGCACAGATCTATGACAGCATAATACAGATTGAGTTTTTGATACTTTAAAAAAGGTCTTAAACTATATCTTAGATCTTAAATAAAAGTCTTATTCAACAGCTCATTCAGAGCCTCAAACCATTTACATCGAGAATTTTAAAAGAGAGATCTTGAGTGAAGTGATCACCGCAACGCCACGTCAGCGCAGCAGCGGCGGCTTTGGAGTATCACCAACACTCCACAGCGGCGGCGGCCTCCAGGTGAAGCGATCACCGCAACGCCACATCAGCGCGGCTTCTGGGAGCATCATCACCACTCTATAGCGGTGGCGGCGGCTTCCAGGTGAAGTGATCACCGCAACGCCACGTCAGCGCGGCAGCGGCGGACTTTACTGGGAGCATTAACAGCCACTGGGTGGTGAGCTTACAGTATCATAACTATGGCACCAAAGAAAGGATTAGCTTTACCTGATGAACTAGATGAGATCAGAAAGTCGCTTGACTTTCTTTCAGGGGAAATCACAACTATGGCAAGCCAACAAAAAAAGATCATGGTTCTGGTGGGGGAAATTCAAGAGCTAAAAAAGCTCAATATGGAAAAAGACAAAAAAATCGCTCTTTTGGAAAAAAGAGTGGATGACTTGGAGCAATATTCCCGGGGAAATGATATCGTTATAAGTGGTTTGGAAACCAGGCATCGATCATATGCAAATGTGGTGGCCACAGTAGATACTGCTACTGAAAGGAGAAGGGCCGAGGAGACTGAGGCTGAAAGGGAATCACTTGAGGGAAAGGTAGCTCATTTTTTGGAAAGTAAAGGTATCAAAATCAATCTGAATGATATTGAGTCCTGCCACACATTGCCTAGTAAAAACAAAAATACAGCACCAGTAGTCATCATTCGCTTGCTAAGTCGAAAAATAAAACAAGTTATCTTAAAACAAGGAAAGAAACTGAAGGGAACTGATGTATATATAAATGAACATCTAACCAAGAAAAATTCTGACATAGCCCGAAGGGCTCGCATGCTGAAAAAACACAAAAAGATTCAAGCAACGTGGACGTCCAATTGTAAGGTTTATATTAAGTTAAATGGATCGACCCCTGAGGAATCAAAGGTTCATGTCATCAGGGATATCAATGAGCTAGACAGGTATGAAACATAATTCCAACAGTATTTTTAATGTACAGCAAAACCAAACAAGATAATGGAGAAGCACAAATCATTGGTGCATGTCAGATATTTCTATGACTGATCCTTTACCTCACTTAAAAAATCTGGACTTGAGAACATTTAGTTATACTGATCATAAACCATTGGATATAGAAAACGATATTGATCCTGAAAACAACTTTTTTATTAACAGTTGCTGTGATTGTAGATACTACACAGAAGAACAACTCAACAAAAGTAATTTTTTTTCTGATGAAACAATATCAATAATACATTTTAATAGTAGGAGTTTAAATTCAAATGTCTCAAAAATCAAACATTGCATAAGACAGTTAGATAATAAATTCACAATAATAGCAATATCAGAAACTTGGCTATGTGAAGAGCAAATTGATATGGTGCAGATTGATGGATATGACAGTTACTTTGTAAATAGAAATAAAACAAGGGGAGGGGGTGTGGCCCTATATATTGATAAGGAATATACATGTCATTTTGTTGGGGAAATGTCATTTGTTGTGGACAACGTTATGGAGTGCATCACCATAGAAATGGTCATGGGAAATTCAAAAAACACGTTAATAAGCTGTATCTACAGAAAACCCGGCTCTTCTATAGATACTTTTACAGAAAAGCTAGTTGATTTATATGGTCATTTTGGTAATATGAAGCCTGCTATTATCTGTGGCGACTTCAATATTGACTTGTTAAATACTCATGAACACAATACAACTACAGATTATATAAATTCTATGTATAGTATTAGCATGTATCCTACAATTACGCGTCCGACTCGAATAACTACTCATAGTGCCACACTTATTGATAATATATTGACAAATGTCATTGATAGGAAAATAGTCAGTGGAGTCATAATAAATGACACCACCGATCACCTTCCAGTTTTTGCAATTATCCAGAGCAGTAATACCAGTAAGAAAAAGGTTAAAACATTCAAGATTGCTAGAAAAGCCACACAGAGTCTAATTAATAATTTTAAAGAAGATTTAAAGAATCAGGATTGGAAAGATGTTTATGTTGAAAATGTAAATGAAGCTTATGAATCCTTTTTGTCCATCGTCCTAGCACTATATGATAAAAACTGTCCTCTTGTGAAAAAAGCAGTTAAGCAAAGTCATGTTGATAAACCATGGATAACTATTGGTATTATTAAAGCATGTAGGAAGAAAAAAGTACTGTACCAAGAATTTTTAAAGAAAAGAACTGTTAATGCTGAGCAGAAATATAAGATGTATAAAAATAAACTAATAACAATTATAAGGAATAATAAAAAGGATTATTACAGCAAATTATTAAATGACAATAAAAGTAACATAAAAAAGACATGGAATATACTAAATGATATCATTAAAAAGAGAGCAAGTGGGCCAGATTATCCCAATAGTTTTTTAAATATGAATGACTCTCAGGTCAACAATGTGGAAATGGCCGCTGAAGAGTTTAACAAATTATTTGTAAGTATGGGTCAAACTTTGGCTAAGGATATTGTAAAGACAAAAAACAGAGGAAATGTAGTAAGCCAAAAAAATATTAGAGTCTTTTTTTATCAGAAAAACGGATGAAAAGGAGATTATTGACACTGTACGAAATTTAAGAAATAAGAAATCTACTGACTGTAATGGACTCCATATGTCTCTGATAAAAGATATTATTGAATTTATTGCAAAACCTCTCGCACACATCTGTAATCTGTCATTATCAACAGGCGTCTTTCCCAATGAAATGAAACTAGCTAAAGTAATACCAATTTACAAAGCAGGTGATAAGCATGTTCTTTCAAATTATAGACCCATTTCACTGTTACCACAGTTTTCAAAAATACTGGAGAAAATATTCTTTTTAAGGTTACAAGATTTCATAAAAAAACACAACATACTGTATGACCAGCAATATGGTTTTAGAACAAATAGGACAACTGCTCATGCATTAATAGATTTCACTGAAGAAATAACAACGGCCATAGAAAATAAAGAATATGCTGTAGGGATTTTTTTAGACTTACAGAAAGCATTTGATACTGTGAATCATGAACTGTTAATGGAAAAATTGCATGGATATGGAATTAGAGGGATAGCATATAATTGGATCAATAGCTACTTAAAAAATAGAAAACAATATGTTCAATTACATGAAGCTAAGTCTAGTGTACAAAGTGTAATAAGTGGGGTGCCCCAGGGGTCAGTTTTGGGGCCATTTCTGTTCATTTTGTACATAAATAATATATGTGAATTGACAACAAACATGAAAATCATTTTATTTGCAGATGATGCAAATTTAGTTTGCTGTGGGGAAAATCTGCAGCAACTCCTGGATATCGTCGAAAAAGAACTTACTAAGTTGAAGAAATGGTTTGATGAAAATAAACTAACCTTGAATGTAAGTAAAACTAAATTTATGATCTTTGGGAATCGCCGAATAGACACAAACAAACAACTATTGATAGAAAATACTAAAATAGAAAGAGTAACTGAGATAAAATTTCTTGGGGTAATAATAGATGATAAAATAAACTGGAAATCGCATATAAATTATATAAAATCCAAAATTTCCAAATCAATTGCAGTTTTATACAGGGTCAAGCACCTCCTAAATCAAGCATCACTTTTCACTTTGTATTGTTCCTTCATACTACCATATATGACCTATTGTGTGGAAGTTTGGGGAAACACTTATAAAACAAACACTGATCCAATATACATTCTACAGAAAAAAGCAATAAGGATTGTTTGCAATGCAGAGTTTAGACAACCAACCAATCAACTCTTTGTTAAACTGAACGCACTTAAGTTTAAAGACCTTGTTGACTTTAAAACAGCACAACTAATGTTTGGTGTAATTCATCGGAAGGTTCCTGATGGTATCCAGGGGTTGTTTCAGATTAGGGAAAGTAGATACGGTCTGCGAGGAATGTGTATTTTTAAAAAACAACCAGTAAGAACAAACATAAAACTACATAGCCCTGCAATCCGGGGAGTCAATTTGTGGAATAAATTGAATAATAAAATGAAACTATGTGAAACAATAAATATATTTAAGAAACTATTCAAAACTGATAAATTTTGTATATATAGGACGGAAATATAATGATTTAATTGTATCTTTGTTACTACCTTGTTTCTGTGGAAAATGCTGTGCTTGTTATAAATTGTCAGCCGATAGTATATTTGTTTTATTATTATTATGTTTATTTTGTTTTTGGGAGCAGGCCCTGAAAAGTTTTTTTAACTTCTGCCTGCTCCTTTTTTTTTTTCGGACCACAAAGGTAATCAGGCAAGCAATTCAAATTGTAGAAAGAGGGGAAAAGGGACAAAGAAGGGGACTGGATGATTTTGCTTGCTTGTTTTCTTGTTCTTCTTGATTTGTCATGTATTTTATTTTATCTTTTAGAAGAGAATCTTTTTTTTTATAACTTTGTTCGAAAAAAAATAAATGAATAAAAGAAAAAAAAAGAAAAAAGATCTTGTTAAGATCCTATAATGATGCCAACACCACATGGTACAAACAAAGGACAGAACATACAGGCCTGATAAAATACCATCCAAATTTCCACTGAGAAAACACATACACATAAAAACACATATCCAGTCAATACACATGTTTATAGACTGTATGTGTTTCAAAAATTCTTGGAAAGAAAGTCCATGAGTTATAATCCAATCAAATTACACATCAAACTATCCATTCATCCTCCCTCTATACCCACTTATTCTAATGCGGGGTGATTGGGGAGGCCTATACCAGTAGCTACTAGGCGAGAGGTCAAAAACGCCTTGGACAGGTTGTCAGTTCATTGTGGTGCCACACTTACTCTTGGGGAGAAATGAGAGACACCATTTAACCCAACAAGCATGTTTTTTGACTGAGAAAGGAAGCCAGACAACTTTGAGTTTCCATGCATACACAAGGGGAACATGCAAACAGCACAAGACGATGTTCAAAGCAGGAACCTTCTTGTTGTGAGATGCAACCAAACCACTGTGCAGCCCACATGGCAAATATAAAACAAGTTTAATCAGAGTGATGTTGGGAAAACACTTTCTTAAAAAACATTTACAGTAGTTTGTGGAAATGTTGAATATAAAGAGTACAGTGCAGGAAATTAACAGTGAGTACTTTTACTCAGCTTTATTTTAATAACATGTTTACATACATTTGAATCCCAGAAAAATGTGTACTTGCTAGTGGGAAGCCATGTGGTATTTAAAAATAAATATATACATTCATTATAATGAAGGAACATGTTGCACAGACTGACACAAACCAACAGATGCAAATGCTGTCTTTGGGGCAAATTGGGAATGGAAACAAATGCACAAATAAAAAAATCCCTAGCAGTATTCTTTCAGTTTACCTTTAACTTCATAACCTCTACTTCCTCAGCTGATATCTTTGTAATTCTTCAGAGCATGTGCAGAGCTGAGGACATGAGTTTCAAACATGCTTGCAGAGGCTAAGTCATACATTGAGATGTGTAAATAATTACTTTTACATCTAAAGAGCCAGTTCAGGGCTCATCCAGGGCCGTAAACTCTGCTCAAGTTTACAGATAACACGACTGAGATAAAACTGCATTAAAATGTGTGTGGAAATTTATTTGCATATATGACAGTATATGTACATATACAACATGGCAACCCGTGTTAGTATATGGGAGAAATTAAAGCCTGCAAGCACATTAAAATAACTGAATTTCTGTAATAGCCTAATTAAATGAAGGGATCTCAGCAGAGCTTCCAACATGATACAATATGTAGACCTACTGAATGAGAGAAAGACCAAAAAATCAGCATAGCTGCTTTTACATTTATCTGAGATTTCTTCTTTCACTTCACTACGTTATATTCCACTTAGCTCTCTGACTAACATCCAGGTAAATCATTGAAATGCAATGCAGTGTAGCTTGGCACCCAGTCTGCTAGTTGATGTGTGGGAGTGACAACTAACAATGTTGACAAACATGGCCTGCAATTGGTTGGTTCACGAAGATAAAACCGAGCACATACTTATTAGCTTGAATTAGTCTTTGACAAATCCCTTGTGACTGCAATATAACATCAGGAAGAAAACAACTTGTAGTTGATTTATACACCAGTGATCAAATATTTAGGTAGACAATACTCAGGATGTTTTACAAGTCTTTGGTTCCATCCTCTATGCGGCTGCATGCTGCCGTCCCAATCAAATCCTGTCTTTCTCAGGAGGACTCTTTCCCAAGGGGAAAGCACTCACTCATTCTAAATAAGATGGCTGCAAAGCTAATCTAAAGGTAACTAAAAATTAAATAACTGGAAATCATCATACCAGGTTCCCTCTAATAATACTATCACTACTTGTGTTTCTCCCTTGGGGAATAATAAAGTATATCTCAAACTCTAGGCTTTACAGTAAAAGTTCTTATTCTCTATTTGTAGGCAAAAAAATGGTCCCTCTTCCGTTCACTACCAAAAACAAATTGGCGGCCTCTGAGGGTTGACAAGTGTAGAACATTCCCCATTTAAGTTAACGACTGAGTCGGTGTACTAGACAAAGCTGTACTTTTTAAAACTGCCTGTGTATGCACAAAAATACAGCATCTGCGAGACAACCCAGAGAGTCTGTTTTACATATACAGGTATCCGTGGTGCTGTAATTGTTTTATATTGTAGTTTTAGTCAACATACCAAAACAAACATGAAAGTGTATGTGTGCACAGCTGCGGGCAATCTTCACATACAACCTGGCAGCAAGAGCTCCTAATTATATGCAATGTTCTGACAGAGCCGCCTGTAAATGTGTCTGTGATAGATGTATACAGCATGTGTACTTATGCTGGCATGTGAGAAGTCAACATAAAATCTGCAGTACATGAGACAATTAATTTTCAAGCCCAATTAAATGAAGTGATCTACTCAAAAAGAGCTCCCAGTGTGATACAGAAGGTAGACCTGCTGCGTGTGAGACAACCCAGAAAAGAAGAAT
Organism: Melanotaenia boesemani; assembly: GCF_017639745.1. Lineage (NCBI taxonomy): Eukaryota > Metazoa > Chordata > Actinopteri > Atheriniformes > Melanotaeniidae > Melanotaenia > Melanotaenia boesemani. Next base: position 16,322,657 of record NC_055686.1, on the reverse strand, counting down.
AACCTCTTTTACATCCACAAGAGATTTCATCCTGTGTTTCACCCCATTATATTCAACTCGCAGCTCTAACAGGCTGATAAATCATTTGAATGCAACCAGTGGAGCTTGGCAGCCACTCTACTAGTTAGAGCATTAGAGTGACAACCAACATTGTTGACAAATATGACCTGAGATTGGCTGGTTCAAGCCACCTTCTTGCAGGCTTCATCATATCGACAGCATGTCATGAAGGAAATCAGTGCTTTATAAATGTTTTATGGCTCATGGTAGCACAATCAAACCAGGAAAAGTCTTCATCTGTTGCTACTGCTCTTTGGAACAAGCATGACTTGGCATTTAAAACACTTAATAGTGCAATATGGAATAATTTAACTACAAAATAGTCATAATGTGTAACTATGTGTAACTAGATCAAGGAAAGGCTGAAAATAAAAAAACATTGTTCAACAACGTGGTTACAGCAGGGATATTCTTATGTAAAAAAACAGCCATTCCTGTGCAAAATCGCCTGGCTGTGTTTTGGTGCTGCTCCTCTGCTTCCTGTTTCCACTGGACCGCTGCTACACTCTTTTAAAAGATTTGGTTCTGAAACACCTTGTAGCTTTCTGGGTTCTGATCAATGATTGGTAGATATACAGGTAAAAATTATAACCAGCAAATGCTGTGGAGAGATACTGAGGAATGTACCAGTAAGACACATTAGGACCTGTTATAATGCAGACTTTACAGGTTTTAAGTTTTAGGAACTGCAGCTGAAAACCTGGATAAGCTGACTGACACTGACACCTGACATCAGTTTCTGTGAAGACAGATGTGGGCAACAAAACTTGGTTTATTCAGCAAGAACAGGTCTTGGCTAAAGAAGACACCTGAGGACTGTATAGACAGGCCAGAAACTCTGACAAAAGTAATTAAAATTACCAAAAAGTGCAGAAACGTCAGTGTGTAAAAGTCTGCAAGACGGTCCAAACTACAGAGGACCAAACCTGCTACTGAGGCAGACTAAAACATGGCTGACGACCCGAGTGTGTTCCTCTACAGGTCTGAAAGGTACTCAGGTGCTGTGGGGAGGTTTATCTCATTATGTAATGGATGAGGATGCGGAGCTACCACCATGACGACATGGGAACGTGGTGGGACAAAGCTGTGGCTCCTTACTAGGAACCAGCAGTGGAATAATAAAGTTCACTAGTAGTAGTGTGTGATGGCTCAAGAACCACAGTTGGTGTTCCTTTCCTGGTGGAGCAAACACATTACAAAGGGTTGGAGAGCATTAAATCTGGGCCACTGGGTTGTGGCGAGTGTTAGCAAGTTCAGTTCGTTTTGAGTCTCTGCTTAGTTATTGTTAGCCATTTTATTCCTGCAGTACCGATTTAAAATGATTTGTGAAAATAAAAGTCACGAAGAAACCACTGCTTGGAAGCTTGGAAGACTGTTGTATTACACGCTTGGTCCTTCTACTCACTATTATCTTCAAATCTATGTCTTTCCCAGTGTGATACCCAGAATGCATCTCCTTTTGATGGTGAACCCTTAATATTTTTTTCCGAGTCTCTGATACAACTTAAAGGAGCTCAGAGGCCCCGAGCCTGTGAAAAAAGACTTGGGAGGAATCCAAAGAGGATTAATGGACCTAACGTATGGAAATTACAGCTTAATTTATCATGTGGACTATGATAATTCATGCTAATTAAGATTTCATTAATTCTTGCCTTGGGTTCAAATGATGCTTGTCCTGTATGACTGTGATGTCTCATCGGGATCATATAATATGCAGAAAAGAGCACTGTGGAAGTGAGCAGTAATTTATATACACATATGGGTCATTACAGAAACACCTGGCAGAATGTTAGACTATATGCACAAAGACAAATGTGCACAGGACTGCACTGCCTACTTATTAGACCTACTTCGATCTACTCCTCACAAAAAAAAAAAGAGTTTTAAGGTAAAGATATTGTAAACAAAGCAACACCATGCACTTCATGCATCCTACTATTAACAGGAAATGAGTTTGCTGTCAAGACCATAAACTTTAAATACACTCAAAGCAGGACAAACTATCGAAGGATTGCAGCATTTAGAAATAAGGAATGTTCTTGCTCATTTGCAGAATACACTACAACAATAGACATCCTGTGACAGAAGATTTGAAAAGCCAGAGTAAGTGAATCTAACATTAAGGACAACATGCTGAAAAGGAAAAAAAAAGGAAAAGTAGAACCACTCAAAGACCTCTGCCAAGCCATAGGATCCCTCACCTGAGAAAAAAACTCCAAAAGGTCCGACAGCCCACCCATTACTGTCTATATTTTGAACCTTCTGGATCACCAGATCTAAAATATAAACATTATTCGGGTCAAACACTGTTGGATTCAGATGGTAAACTGGATCACCTCCAAAATGTAATCACTTGTTCCTTTATTCCATTTCTGACATTTCCAGAAAATTTTAATCAAAATCCATTCATAACTTTGAGTTATGTTGCAAACAAACAGATGCGGCTGAAAACATAACCTCTGCCTTGACAGAGGTCAATACAAAAAGACAACATATGTGTCGTTCAATGTCTGAGACATCAACGTGTCAACCAATTAACCCAAACATGTTAACATTTTTAAAGTTTTGACCACAACTATATTACTGATAGACGTTCAGCTTTGACTTAATTTAAAGAGACCAGGTAATATTCCGATGTGTTTTGGTTTTCAATATATGGGACTTTACACCACTATAAGAAGTGTCAGAGGACACAGAGTTAAATAAACCCACGTCTGAATGGGAGAAGAAAAAAAAAAAAAAAAAGTAATGACACCTGTGATTGTAATCACAAGCATCCTTACCACTGTCATAAACAGCCTCCACTCCAACTCTCCTACTGGCACATAAATTAGTTTGTCCTCTTTGTCTCTCTCACACAGAAACACCCCTCTCTGTCCCTCATTCTGATTCATCTGCTTACTTCTCAATCACTCACTGCACGCTTCGCTGCACAATTATAATCACCTTAAAATTATTTCATGACGTGCTCACAAAGCCGAGCAAAACTCTTGAGGGCATGCACATACACAAATACTTTCACACATACAAATTGCACAACAAAACTGGACTCCAAAACCACAATGTTTACTGACATGCATTTAGATGAATATTTACACAAACACATACTGTAATTTAAAGGCTGATTGGTGTAATCAATACACCATAATTTCTCATACATTACCAAACACACAGGCATGTCACATCAGCAGTATATTTACTTGTCACATGGCACGCTTTGGACGTAAGAACTGTATGTGACTACAGGGGGAATCTGTACCATTTACTGCAACAAGCGTTTCCCCTTTGTGACACTGATGGAGACAAATGGAGACCAAAAAAGAATCAACAGACCATGAGCAAAATACATCAAAAATATGGAACAAAACCATAACAGCAGAAAGCAGGTGGAAAGATGTTAGAAGCAGAAAACAAAAAAAAATGTGTGAAAAAGAAACTGAAGAGGGTGGAGGACATGAGAAAGAAGGGACAGAAATGTATGAAAAAAAGATCTTAAGTCTTAACAGCATATTAATACATTAACCTAATCGGACCATTACTTTAACGTTTTTAGATCTCATTTGTACCCTGAACCACAAATTACTGAGAAAGGTTTGAGAGAACTTAAGGACGTGTTCACTCTGCTGCTGTTTGGTCTGCTTCCACAGATAGGATGATTCATTTGGCACAGTGTGAACACCAACCTCACTCTGGTGCACATTAAAGAAGCGGTTTCTGGTCCTCCAAAAAACCGCTGTCTCGATTCGCTTGCAGAAGGACTTTTCAGTAGACCAAAAACAAAGTGACATATCAGATGCAGAGTATTGTTTGGGTAGGAAGAAAAACAAAGTCAACAGCATTTGTTCAGAAAAATGTCTATGCTCTTTACACCACAGTAGAATTAGAAACCCTAAGACCAGAGTCCTGCACTGGTCCAATTTTACCAATCCGCACCCACCCGAACCCATTAAGATGACCAAACTCAACCCAGTGATAGGTCACGTGAGGGGTGAAAATAAGAAAAAAAAATCCTATTTTTACCCATGACACGCCCACAAAAATATCCACCCATACACTCGAAATTTAATCCATACAATTTTTACTCACAAAACAGTTTTTTTGCAAGTACCTGACCTGTTGCAGGACTCTGCCCAAGACTGCAGTCTGGCTCCATTGTTTACAGTTTACAGCCAATCAATGAACCCAGTTTTCTTCTTCCTGCTTTTTCATTACTGATCACTGGTTGTTTTAGGGTGTATCACCCCCTTGCGAGCAGTTGTTCTAAATATGTGGCGGTGTCCAGGCGGTTTGGTCCGCTTCAGTAAAGTCCAGTTTGAAGACAAACCAAACCAAAGAAAGGTGTGAAATTTTTCAGAAATCCCCACCCAATCAAACCGAATCCCCTGGATGATTCTAGTGTGAATTTCCCCAATAAGGAGAAATGAAAAGAGGGGGATAATTGCTGATGTTGCAGCATCTTCTCCAACTCCCACTTTAATAGATAAAATGAAAAGCCAAGAGCAGAGAAACACAGATGCTCACTGCTGTATATTTAACTAGAACAAAACAAGAATAAAAAAAAAATTAAAACACCAAGAGGTAACAAAATGGCTGAAAATAAATAAATTTAGAAAATACAAGACTAAAATGCAGGACAGAAAAAGTAGATTACTATGCATGAGAGTGAGTGGTTTCATGGAATTACTGCAGGAATTCTCTTCATATCTAACCAATGCAGACCTCAAACTTTAGTCCAGAAGGCTCCAGGTGCTTTATTCTTAGTGCAGCCAAGTTGACTTTGTTCTAATTCACCTCATGTCCCGCGTCCCCCCCTCCCCATCTTCACAACTTGTCCAACTTCTGTCAATTAACCTAATGCATTGTTTCTGTCTTTCTCACTCTCAATCACTGTCACTTTTTCAGCCTGATGAAGATGGAGAGTGGTCATTTAAGAACAATTAGCAAGCCCAACAGACAAATAACCAGGTGCTACATGCATTTTTCCTTCAAGCCCTTAAACAGCAAGAGTCCACAAACTAAATTTTCACTCAAGCACACATAAATGTCTGTTTTTTCAAGAGCAATATGCACACTTATCCATGACAAATAGACTAAATCAATGCTAACTCGGTTCTTCAGGCATCCAGCGATAAACACACGATTTCCTATTTTCAAAGAATTTTGCTGCAGCACTCTCAGGAAAATGAGAGCTTTCTGTTCGTCTTGTTGCTATATTCTCATCAGAAGATAATGCAGGCATCTCTAAAAAGTACAGTATTTCATTCTCCCTCACTCATTTTCTAGCAGTGATGCTTTGCATTGCAGGCGATTTATCCAGTATTTGTTTTTCTCTTCAGCTGGGGGAAAAAAAGACAAAAAGGTTTGTTTCCAATGTCTTGGATGATATCAGGTTTTATTTTTATTCCTTCATGAACACAGCAGTAAAGTCAGGAAGTTTGACCGACAAAATTAAAGACTATTCAACACTGAGGCCAACCTTGATTCTGATCAACATTAGACAGTTTATTTTTAAGTTATATTGCCATTAAAATGATCAGTTTTATTCCTGAATCAATCCATACTAGCTGCATTCTGACGTTTTTACATTGAAATTATTCAAATGAGAATTCATCAAAGCCAACACAAGCAAAAACGAACATGTTTATCTGGTGTAAACTGGGTTTTGTGAAAGACGAGTCACCATCACCACCATCTCTACTATGGATATGATGCAATTTTCCAATCTTTGGGATTTAGCTTCTAATACTGTGCTGATTATCTGGGGGAGTGCTTTTCCAACCAAGAAACAAAAACAAGATCCCTAAAGTTAAAGATGAGACACCATTGCTTAATCCAAAATTTTATCACTCCCAAAACAAACAAAAATCTAAATTTACTTTATTTTGGTATTTTTACTGTATTTCTGAAACGTTTAAATGGAGAGGAAATTGCCAGTTGAAAGAAGCTTTACCAGAACAAAAGCGGAATGGATCTTTGAGGATGAAATTGATCATAGAAATAATAAAAAGTTAATAATGAAAGCCATATTTTTGTACGCATTTCTTTCAGGTTGTAGTCTGAAAAGTGAAGCTGGAATACAACATAGCTTTGCTGCCTAGTTGCTAGCAGCTGACAATCAAAATAAGCTAAAGTTGTTTGAGGAATTATATTAATGTGAATTAATCTACTGAATCTAAATAAAGACCACACATCAACATTGTTTCTGAGGTTGGAACATTTTCTAATTTGATCGGAAAACCGACTGATTTGTTTATTCCACCCATGTGTTTAAAACGAGTGAAGCAACTAATATTTTCTAAAGTACATTTATTCCCCAAAACCAAATCTCAGATAATACCTCTTCAAAATTTGCTTAAAACTTAAAGGATACAATGATCATCAGTATGTCTATGTTGACGTGTAGGCACATGTTAAACCTTAACATAGTAATTGCTCACTTAACTACAAACAAGCTGCATAAATCAAATGGATAGGGCCCGGTATTAACGATTAAATTAAAAAAAAAGTTTATAAATTGCTCTGGCAATTAAAGTAATGGTAAAGTAATTTAAAATCTTTCGTAACCACAGAGATAAATAACTTTTTGAAGGAAGAAATATAGCTTGTCATTTCTGCAATGGAAAAATCATCCAAATGATCTAAGTGTTAGCATTTTGTATGTGAATAACTGTCAGACCACCACTGAACATTTAGATTTTTCATGCAATGTACTTGAAAAAATTTTCTACCTTTCAACATTTGTCCCCAACATGTGCACACTCCCACACAGGCGCAGATTAAAAATACAACACTTACTTTCCATGTCGCTTCATCTTAAGAGAACCACAATCGCTTGCTGTCTTCAGCAGCCACTAAAACAAAGCCCAGCAGGAGCCTGAGGGAATAATTACACCACTTTAAAATCTAAAGGACTGACCACCAATCTACCAACTGTGCAATGTCCCTTGACAGCATCATGCACACACACATCGGCTTGGGGCGCTACCACTGAAAGAGACATAAAAAGCACAGAAAGATCATTTACAGCTGAATTATAGAGAAATTGAACCTTGAAAAAGAAAAAGTTCAAAGGCAGAGCTGAGGAAGCATGCAGAGGCGGTCTCCCTGTCACACAAACACTAACTTTAGCATACCAAGCATTTCACTAACTCACACAGGATGTGCCTCCCAGACAATAAATATCTTACATTTAATCTGTCTGTTGTATACACTGCCAGCCATATCAGACTGAACTGATTTTATTGTGAGGAAATTCAGCCTAGCAGGAAAACTGATGACTCGTTTTCACATTATGTTCCTAAGCAATGTTTTTCTTGTGTAGTTCAAGTTTTTTCCAAGTTGCCTTTGGATATCAGAATGTTTTTATACAAAAGCTTATTGCAGTATGCATCCAGTGTGTGTGTGTGTGTCTTTCTGCTGGTATATTTATTCAGATTACAGACTATGGCATTCCACCTCCTCACAGACACCTGTGCAGGCTCCCATTACTACTGCTGAGAGAAAAAGATGTGACAAGTTAGATATTGCCTTTTCAGTCAAAAAAGATACCTTGTCAAGCTGCCAGCCAGGTAGAAAAGCAAAAGATGTGGCAATGTGACATGAAAGCAACATGGAAAGATGGTGAAGGAAGAAGAGCCATCAAAACAGTTTCTGTAAATGGGCAAGAGGATGGAGGGCAGATAAGGAGACGAGTTATCCCCTCTTTGGATAGAGAGGTTAGCTGAAAGTGCAATCTACCTTATCTCAGATTTATCAGTGCTGGCCACTACTGCATGAAACCTGCAGTACAGAAATGCTGAAAATCAAACGTTACAAGTAATAAATATATAAAGTATATGAGACTAAACTTAGGCTGGTCTAACAGGTTATGGCCACGCTGTTTTGGCAGAGATTGACTCCGACTTTATCGCCTCGCCTCAAATAGGGTCACAACCAGGGTCATCATAGGAGAAAGTGCTGCTGTGATCCGCTTGCATGCTGTACACGTTTTACTCTGCAGACTACAACCATGCAGTGGTGTTAATTAAACTGTAAGAATGAGCAAAGATGTAATATGCAGATCTGTTGACTTGACCCAGAAGTGTTCCTATTAATTTGGTCAATGACTGTGCGTTACATTAGAGAAACCCCCATTACATAGTACAAACGCAGACAGCAAACTATAAATGACAATTTAAACAACTGAAGAGGAATACAGCAGAGAACTATAGATCTCCATAGTTTGATGAAGTCATGGAAAATTTTAATAGAATTTCAAGGGTGATACTGTTTTCTCTTCCAAATTACAGCACCTCCATCAGTTTCTAATTTCCTTTGTATGCTGCATAAAACAAGCTCAGCAGCAGACACCCATGTAAAAAATTGCCTTCTTTAGAAGGTTAATGCACTGTTTGCACCATATTTCATTAACTTAAGCCACTTGTGGCATGTGTTATAAGAGCACCCCACTAAGTCAATACTTAGTAACTCAAATACTCTGGCCAATATCACAGCTAACAAATTAATTCAGCAGTGAGCCAAGACTCTTTAATAGATTTAGGAGCTTTCTACATCCTTTCTGGACACTTCCAATTGCACTTTCAGTTCATGGGACCTTGACGGCCTTTTTAAAGATTTCTGTTTAAAGGATTTGCTGATATTTTACTCCATCCATGACCCACTGGCTCACTTAGTAAATGACAGCACTTCACCGATCATCTTTCTCATATAAATTTTAAAAAACATTGTAAGCTGAGGTATGCAGAGACCTCAGCAACCTCCCAACAGGAAATAAAATACAACTAAAAATTTCTAGTTGCATGTAATACCCAACTCTGACAGATCAACACAATTTCACAACTGTGCAAGATGAAGTAATGAAACCTAAAGTTGTGAATCAGAGACAAAAATGAAGCCCAAGTTTTACCCGAAAGTGCTGGGAACTCAAATATTCACAGGCATCGTAGCTCCCATGATCCCATCACAATATTGTATCTAGTTACTTCAAAGTTATTCACAGTTTCATTTCGACTGCCACCTGTACAAATGCATGAACTGATAGCACAAGGAAGTCAGACAGAGTGTGACAAGATGGCAAGATAAGAAGGCAAATGGGAAGGAGGGTAAAAAAGTTCATGAGGTGACAAAGAAAATATGAGGCAAGAGCTAGAGCAGATGAGGCAAAGGAGAGGTAAAGGACAGGAAAGGAAAGGGAAGAGATGAATCAGCAGGCAAATGTTGTGAGGTGAATACAAATTAGAAGATGACAAAGGTAAAATGGAGAATGAGAAGGAGAGGAGGAGTGATTGGACGGAATGAGCAGCAGCCACAGAGGAAGAAGCCAATGGGGCTGAAAGGATGGAGAAGACGCAGGTGTAGAGATGAATGCATGAAGTTGGCTGAAGACAGAGAAAGCAATGAGCTTGAGGGAGGAATGGAAGATGACAGATGATGGTGAAGGCAATTAGCTAAGGAAAGAGAAAGGGGTTGGAAACATTTAATACCTCAGTGTATATTACAATGACCCTCACTGCAGATAAAATCCTGTCCAGTCAACAAAAGCTTGAAGAATACAAGGCCGGTGGAATATTTCCAAGTATAGAAATGTGATCTGCATATAGATATTATGGGTTTAATCACAGAGTTTTTTACATGTAAGCTTTGTTCTGTATTCAAGTACATGTATTCAAGTTGTGCTTGCAGTGAGGATTAGACTTTACTAAATTAATGAAAATGAAGGTTTTCTGCAACATTTGGCTAAAGACAGCCGTAAAGTGGGCTGAACTTCAAATTTTAGATGTTTGAGTGGAGTGTGTATTTCCCTCTGGACTGGATCAGACTACTCAGCCATCCAGCCTCCAAATGTGGTCCAACTGCTCCAGAATAAGAGCTCATCATGGAAATCATGATAAGCTTTTCCTTCAATTTAACCCCAGAAAGTACTTATTCAGTTACTGTTAAAACATTTACTGTAATAACAAAACAGAACCTCTTTATCATCATAGTTTAACCCTCTGAGGCATAAATTAAAAAAAAGAAAAAAAAAAGGGAAAAACTCTCCAAATTATTTTCTTACGGACATCTACAGGTATGCTTTTGATTTTTTTTTTTAACTTTATTTTCATCTATTCTATGAAATGTTTATAAACTATTTATATATATATATATATATATATATATATATATATAAAATACAGCTGTACCATTTCCCTATTTATCATTGAGGCAAACTTAGTCATTAAAACGTATATATCTGTATGAATTTATATATTTATTCTTTGGTCAATGGCATTTATTGGATGTCTCACAAATGTCCACTGAAGTAGCTAATTTGCAAACATACCACCCTCACACATGCTTATAAAAAAACAAAAAACAAACAGCTTTTAAATAAGTGTCTACCATAGTGGGCCCTATGCATGAAATAGTGATGCGCGGGCCGCCCCCTAACCCACGGGTCCCGCGGGTTACCCGCGGTTCGGGTTGGGGCGGGTCAAAGAATTTTCGCTTCACTGCGGGGCGGGTTGGTGTGGTTTACTATTCTGAAATATCTAGTTCTATCTATTAATTTTATTTTTTGTCAAACTGAAAATAAAGACCTTAATCAGTGTCTACATTTTGTTACTATAATATGTAAGACAAAATATTTATCAGTTATTTAAACACAGGTCACGTTTTATAACGTAATGTCCACGTAGGCGCGTAGTAGACTACGCAGGTGCAGAAAGCGCCAAGCAACAAAAGATGGAAGAAGAAGTGTTGAATAACATTTGTTCGGGAGTTTACGTCCTTAAAAAGAAGAAAGAGGGTCAAATGGCTAAATCACAGGTTTGGGACAGGTTCAACGAGGTAATCAGTGCAGACAACAGCAGCAGCATTGGCTTTATAACACTTAAACGCTTTAAAACACTTTATTTATTTGCCTATTTATGTTTATAGCCAATTTAGGAGACCATATGCACCTTTCTCAGACTAAATAAAAGCATTCGTCAATATCATAACATGTGTTTTAATGGGGCGGGGCGGGTTAAAAAAAATAGAAGCGGAGGTGCGGGGCGGTTTGGTGCGGTCCAATTTTTTTAAAAGAGCGGGACCCGCGGGTCGGAAAAAAACCCGACCCGCGCATCACTAGCATGAAAGGATTAACCTATGGGGGCCTTCCAAGCTATATTATGTACTCATGAGTATGAATTTCTGGTGCACCCCTTACATAGCTCATAAGACCGAGCTAATCACAGGGGCAAACACTTGCCATTTACATGTGATGTAGTACATGCTAGTCATGTTAGTCCATATAATCAATGACAAAACCTGTTCATACCCATCCTTCAGTGTCTGTAAAGTGAGCCAGTCAGATACCTCAGTATTACTGAACAGTGATCTCAGTTTTAGTCAACTGTCACATTACCAACATAATCAGAAATGCTTTTTGACTTTCAAAATATATTTCAAATGTTAGACAATTTAATCTCAAACTGTTGCCGAGAAATTGGTCCATGCAGTCATATTGATCAAGTTAGACTGTTGTAATAGTTAATTTATAGGATTATCTAACCAATCAATTGGGCAACCTCAACTTATTCATATTACAGTAGCCAGAATTCTTACAAATACACACAAACTTGAACACATCATTCCAGTCTCTCCACTGGCTACCTTTCCAATACAGAATCCATAAAGCAGTTGGACCTTCAGTAAATCTGATTTGCTCACTGCATACAACACCATTCACATCTCCCAAGTTATCAGAAGCACATCTTAACCATTGCCAGAATTAAATCCCAGTCTGCTGAAGGTTTATTTAGTTACTGAGGTTCATATGTGTGGAATAAACTGCTCGCTGACCTGAAATCCATTACAAGGTTGTCTACATTCAAAACGTTCCGGTTTTCACAAGCCTACAATTATTAACTTTTAAACCATTTTCTTGCCTCGTTTTATCATCTGTGGCTTACAGCAAGCCTTTTAATATATATTTTGTTTGCATGTATCCATACATGTGCATGCTTCTGCTTATCTGTAAATGTATTATGTTGCTTCTTATGCTTTGTGTTCAGTACATTGGGTTTACATGAAATCTGCTAAATAAATCAACTTTCATTTCCATATCAAAGGTTGAATTGTTGAGGCTAACCTCGCATGCATACAAGCTGTAAATGAAATTCTGTACTATGGGCATGATGGTGCAAATTTGCAATCACAAGTACCATGATAAATTAATCAATACAACCAATTCTTAAGTTCTCCTTTAAGTGCATTCCCAACACAAGGGAAGTTATTCCCAACACATTATGGTCAGAAATATAAAAATCGTCTTCCTGCTGCAGTCCAAATTTTATACAAGATGCAACCAGGCCAACATTTGTACTGTCTCAGAGGGTAAATAAGACTGAGGAGATCCTTCAAGTTTATCATACCTTCAGGGTCTTTTTTCTCCTCTGGTAGCGTTTGCATCAATGGGGTAAAATGAAACTGCAAGTCAGCAGATCTTAGTGCATGACTCCACAACTCTTCCTCTGGGGGTGAAACTAGACTTTCACAAAAAAAAGTCAATTTAGCCCAGCAGCTTCCCTTCCAGATAGCCATTCCCTCTAATCTACAGTGAAAACCCCAAGACTTTTTTTACACTTCCTCCTTCTCTATGGACTCTACAGGGGAAGGGCAACACACACTGACACACACTCTCAGAAAGCTTCTCCAGGGAACTGTCAAGTCCCCCTATGCACCTACCCACTAGACAAAAAGACGAGTCCTCCCCAGATCAACTTGTTCGCCTAAGCCTTCTGCCTGAGATCTGCAGTATCTACCTCTCAGTCTCTCATATGCAGCAGCAGCACAAAGCTTGCACCAAACTTCCTCTTCAGCAACATTAACGCAGCAAACATATGACAGATTTTCAGAGACAACACCATCAGCCGGGCTACTAAGGCCACCAGAACAAGAAACAGCCAGCATCCTGTTTCTAGAGCGCAAAACTTCAAGGAAAGACTTTTTGTCTCTCTCTCAGCAAAGTCTTTGTACAGCAGAGTAGCCTGGTGATATTGATTTATGATCATTGTGCCAACTTTAGAAATTTGTGTAATTTAAAAAAAAAATGTTCATGCGTTGATTTTGTATTTGGACCTAATGCATCTCTAAGCTGGTTGCTAACCACCAAGGAGATCAAAAAGAGACAAAATAAATAAATGAATAAAATACTAGAACTTGCCCGGAAGAGTGAGGAAACTTTGACAATTTAAAGTTCCCATTACATTAGTAATATGGAAGTGGTTTGTTTTAAGTGAAAATCCATTAAGATTAATACAAAATGCAAACTTTGTTGTCAGCTGGTGAGTGTCAAAAGACATCACCCCAACATGTATGCATGAAAGTAGTGTCTAATGCAACTCGCTCTTGCAGTCCAACAACAAAAATAAAGCATCCTCTCATTTTTGTTGCCACTTGTGAAAAACATTCAAAATGTAGCCAAGAGAATACTATAGCAATTTCATACGTCAAATCAAAAGACACAAAACAACTTGCGGTCATCATCACACTGCAGACAGCAGCAATCGACGAACTACACTGCTCAAAAAAAATAAAGGGAACAACACAATGTAACTCCAAGTCAATTACACTTCTGTGAAATAAAACGGGGATAAACGAGGAGATCCCTCAGGAGACCATCAGCCACCTTCATCAGGAGCATGCCCAGGCATTGTAGGGAGGTTATACAGGCACGTGGAGGCCACACACACTACTGAGCCTCATTTTGACTTTATTTAAGGACATGACATCAAAGTTGGACCAGCCTGTAGTGTGTTTTTCCACTTTCATTTTGAGTGTGACTCCACATCCAGACCTCCATGGGTTATTAAATTTAAATTTCCATTGATTGTTCTTTACAAAATCACACAAAAACTAAGTGTTTAATAAGAATATTTCATTCATTCAGATCTAGGATGTGTTATTTTAGTTTTCCCTTGATTTTTGAGCAGTGAGTATATTTTGCCATTATCGCCCAGCTACTTGACATTGATGATAGCTATTAGTTCCCACTTTCCCAATGCCTAAAAAAAAAACACAATAAAAGATTTGGGAAGTGCTACAAAAATAATAAAAAATAAATAAATAAAAAAGCAGCCAAAAAATTAAAGATGGAGTCACTTACATGGCAACCACTGGAGTGAAATATAAAGAATACTGACCGAGTGTGGACCACACATAGAAAGCTAAAATGGAGGATTATAAGGTCAACTACGGCCAGGTTAGGAAACAGGCTAAGCAAACAAAGAAAAGGCAGAATGAGTAATGACAAAAATAATTAAACACAACATAGGTAAATTATGTAGGACACCTTCAGAAGAAAAGCTGGGCAGTGAACAAGATGAAATAAGACATTTCCAACTGCCCTAACACATCTATTAGTATCAGTATATTTGAAACGCACAGAAGCAAGAATGAATTTGCTCACACCCGTTTCCTTTCTAGTCATTATCTGTTGTTGTTCAGCGTTGAACCCAGCCTGAAATGAAAACTATTCTGACATCTGAAACTGTTAAGGAAGGATGCAGCACAGGCTTAAATAAAGCAGGATTACACACAGAGATATTAAGCTTTACAGTAATTTAATTTCAATATCTAAATTAAGTCGACAAGTGATCATAGCAAAACACCTCTCTACCGATGCATTTAATTCAACCACTAGTAGCAGCCTGCCAGAGTGTCTCAGGTTATGTTGAGTCAAGCTATTTTACTGACAACTTAAAATATATTTGCCAGCACCCATACAAAGCACTTTTGAAAATTTTCTGCCCAAGGGATGCCCAAACATCAAGGAGGAGAGTCTGATCCCAAGCACTTTATGCCACGTCTTAAACCGTGCTCTTTGGGAACAAGCAACTTCTAAAACATGCTAAATCTGTAATACTGAGTAATGTTCTGTCACATATTTAAGGTCAATAATATTGATTCAAATGTCTGCGCTGTTAAGGCTGTCATACATATTAAAAATGAAAGGAAGGCAGTTTTAAACGTAAACAAGTTAATAAACCATTTTCTGCAGAAGCCGGTGTTTCTCAGCATGAGACAAAGTTTTCCAGATTTGATTTTGTTCACTGCGGTGAAAAATCTTAGTGATTGAAGAGCTTCTTAAGCAAAAAGAGGGAAAACAAAGATGAAAAAAAAGCCGAAAAAGAGTGCAGGGATTAATCAAGACAGCAAGCGAATAGTTTGTCAATAATTCAGTTGCCATAGGAATAGCTGATTGCACATACCCACCAACACCACACTCATCCCATATCTGCTGCCCTAGTTTTTAAGTTTTGTTTATGAGCTAAGCAGGAAATTGCAATGTGCACACACCAGTGCTGAACCAAGACTACACCTGTATCTCAGCATTTTGTGTGTTTATGTCTTCTGCTCCGAGACCCATCTGTGTTGTTTCAGCCAAGCAAATCTCTCAGGTCATCAGTGGAGCAGAATGCTATTTATAACTTTCATTATCTTTTCACTCTCTCACCTCTCTCCTGCTTTCCTGTTGTCTCTCACCCCCCCTGACCTCATCTTTCAGCTTCTCTTCACTACTTCCACCTGCTCAGACTGTCTTCTCTCCCAGTCTCTTATACATCCATCTGTTTGTACTTGTCAGCTTTCAATCAGTACTATCTTCTCTCGTTCTCACCCTGCCCATCACTCCATCTTTCCTAGTTTTTGGCTATTTTTGTTTCTTTCTAGTATGCCTCACCCACTGTTTTTTTTTTTTCTTTGTTTTGTTTTTGTCTGTCTGCTTTTTTTGTTGTTTTTTTCCATGACTGTCTATACCTTCTCCAAAATTTGCTCTCAAATTCAGCTGATTTTCAGAATGGAAACCTTCCAACCTTGAAGTTGTGCACCTGTCTGCTGACAGATTATACTAAACAAACATTCATGCAAAGTGACAACTGCTACAGCTAAGCAGCTGTCTACCAGCTTAAAACCATCCTCTCAAGCAAACATCTGTTACTTACTCAGTGATTTCCTCGGTGACCGTGTGTTCAACTTGAAGTCGGGAGTTCACCTCAATGAAGTAGTGTTTTCCATGCTTGTCCACCAAGAACTCCACGGTCCCTGCATTCTCATATCCCACCTGCAGCACAAAAACATAAGCCAGTTTAATAGCTCTGAATTATCCAAATAATACTGTTAGTACTAGCTGAATAAACAGTAAAGGAGCAGCGCTCACTCATCTTAATGAGCCATGAAACTAAGGGAACAAACAGCTCCTCAAAGCAAACATGACTGCATAAAAGGGGTAAAGAATGAGCCCAGTGTTTTTATTTGTATAGAGAGAGATGGGCACTTTCATGAGCTCCATGTGAAGCAGAATTAGATCATTAATCAGTGGGGAGAAGCAGGTATCTCACCCGGCTTGAAACGTGTTTTTCTGCTACCTCTCAGGTCCAGAGATACAATTAGAATATTAAAGTCAGGTCAGAGAATTTGTCTCAGTGCTGGTCCTGGTTAATACATCCCTTAATACAGGTATGGGTACTCATTTACTCTGACACAGAACTTGCATAACATCAACTCTATATGAAGTATGCAGTGTTTTTCTCTACAATCACGCTGATGAATACATATGGGGCAATTTGGGGTTCGGTGTCTTACAGCAGACATGTTGATATGAGGACACTGAGGACAATTATTCAACCTGCTGAGTAACAACTGGATGATCCACAAGATGGTACAGGTGTGATGCAATAATAAAATGCAGACAGGAATTAGATACAAACACATAAAATGTCTTGAAACTGCATTTTTGATAGGTATAGATCACTACTACTCTTCAAGTCAGTGTTAATATTCAGTTAAGATGAGACCAAAATAAGAATGAAAAGATCTTTAAGTATGTGACTTGTCTAATGGTAAATAATCTAGGGGTAGAAATGTGTTTATTAGCAGTGTGGTCTTCAGTCCAACCATTTAATCCTTCCCTGTGAAACTTATAAACCACTATAAGAGAGTAATTATGCAAATCACATATTTAGCCCCCACCCTTCTATACAACTCTTAACTCATTATACAATTACTGAATAATTCTTCTTTTTAAGTTTTAATTATGATGCTTACAGTGGTAGTTTTTTTAAAGTTATTCTTCAAATTGAGCTATTATACACATAAACACAAGATGGAACTTGAAAACTGCAGCACCTGATTACAAACAGAATTAAAATTAAATATCTAAATCATAGTATGTCATTTGTATAATCTAACCCAAATTGGAGCACTACATTCAGGAAAAAAATCTGAGTATTACTAGACCAACACTTCTCAAATTACTGTAAGATTTACCACAAGTCGTCTCATCTTAAATGTAATTTCCTCCCCGAAGGTGCTGTAGTTTAACTACTGAAATCCTATATAAACAAACCTTAGTCTATCAAAACTTGGCAAACTTGAACACATTTCAATGAAAATTCTTACATATTTAACCGAATTAGGACTGATTTATTCTCGTAATCAAAGGTTCTCCTTGTAATAAAACGTATCATGTTTGGAGTCAAAACAAAACTGGAGCAAAACATTAGCACCCAAGAATCTGACTAATGGTAGGGAGCTAAAAGCATTCAAATATAGATATCAGAAAAGCCTGCAAAATGGCCATACATTTTCAGCACCATCAACATCTGAAAAAACATCAATGTGATCAACAAATCAGATTTTTAGGGATCTTCACTCATATTTGTAACAAGGAGAATTTTAAGGGAAGTTAGACTAGGATGAATAGATCTGATCAGGACAAAGTGGACAAGATGAACCAATTCCTTCAATCCCGTCTCGAACAGAAAGATGCATGTTTAGTCCTGAAATTGTTGAAAAAGCCAAACACCGCCAGGACTGCTTTGATATCTATCTGGCCAGCGTGAATGCAAAAAAGATGGTGTTAGACTGCTGAAACAAAGGCAGCCCTAAGCTAAAACTGCAGCAATTACACTCTGGTACCTAACACAAAATAAAATACTTCATATTAAATAATAATGAACTGGAGGTACCGTTAGATTGATAAATGCATCGGGCATAATTCACATCTATAAAAACAAATCCTTTAACTCAGTAAATCAACATCTATCCAGAGGCAAGCTCCCAAGTAGAAAAATTAGGTCTGCTATACAAAAAAAAAGAAAAAATCAATTGAAAAACAGTTCAATTCAGTCAATTTGCGCTTTTCTCTTCAGAAAGAAATTAGTTCTCATAGTGGGATAACATGCCCAAATCGAAACCTAAGCACACAGACATGGGACGGTAAATAATACCCATCTACAGAAAACACATGCACAGCTCTGTAGTTTTGCTCTTCCAGCTGATGTAAAATGCAGTCTGGCAGGAGTTGTACCAATTAAACTCTGCATGCATGTGCGTCAGTGCTACCTGTGCTGAGCAATTACCCAGTAGCTACAGCTGGGGTGATTAATACAGGCCCAAAGACCTCCAGAGAAACAAGCTCTCACATGCACACCACAGTGCAAATACATAGATTTGTACACTATGTCTACATGCACAAGCTATATCCACCAGTACATGTACTGTAATCGCCTCTGTATACTGTACCAAGTGCACACTGGGCTACTTCCATGCACACACATTCCCAAAACATTTCCCTTTACCTTCTGAATGCAGCCTACATTTACACACAATATGTCACCAATAGTGGCACAGAACTATACACAGACCTCCACTCATTTTAAGCTCACACACATTCATACTGCAATGTGTGGCACTCCATACTGAACTCATTTTCCTTCACTCTGTCACACTGAGTCAGTGAGTGGAGTAGCAGCCAGTATAACAGATTGAATGGTCACTGTTTGATAAGGTCTGGCAGCAAAGTCAATGGGCTGTACTAGCAGAGAGAAAGGTTATTGGGATGCTGAATGCATACACCTTACCAAACACTTCTAATATTTGAAAAAGAAAAAAAAAAACCTTATGGTTCACTGATATATTGTGCTAAAAGTTGCCACTATATCCCTAATTGTTCTGCATACTGGTGTATAGCTTTGAATAAATTGGACAAAGATGGATCAATAGAATGTGTCAGAGAGAGACAGTGTATGAAACAAATTTTACATTTTACAGATGAGTATTGGCTAAAGAGAGGAAAGGGCTAAAGAGATGGAAAGACGGATGGATCCAATGAAAAATGACCCTCCTCTGTCCAGTGATTTCAGCAAGCTGCCTTAAAACCAAACACAGTCCCAAGACTCAAGACAAAGACAGTGGCAGCAAGATGTGGAAACAGTTTTCCTGGAATAAGGCAAAGCCCAAGTGCCGTTGCAGATCAGTACATCCTTCATGGCTGTAGACCTGTAAATTCAAAATCCCTTGGAAGATTTTAAGGCCAAAATAAATCTCACTTTATTTCCTGTGGACCAAGCCATTCGATATTGTACCTCTACTCTAAAACGTGTACTTGGGACTGTAATTGATTCAAAGCATTTTTGTCCTTTTTTACAGCTATTACATCCATGTAGTGGGCAGGCTATGAATAAAAGATGAGCATTCCTTGAAGTGGCGACACTTGGAAAGAGGACACTGTCAAAGACATTCAAGTTGCCACATCCAAGAGGGCAGCAGTGGCTCTGACATAGCAGGTCACCCTATAGGTTGGCAGTTTGAGTCCCCCTCAATTCCAGTCAGTCAGTCTGTTCCATCTTTGGCAAGTATGCTTTTCCCACATTGCCTCCAGGGTCGGAGAGGCAGTTATCATGGACTGTCTGCTGTGCTTGTTAGTCTGCCCCAGGGCTGCTGTGGCTACACATGTAGCTTAGCTTAATGAATCTGGAGTGAATACAAAATAGATTCAAAGGTGCTCTGAAAGCACTATATAAACCTAATCCATTAGATCATTTATTTAATTTTCAGTATTATTTTATCATTTTCATAATTGTTTTCATTCACATCTTCATCATCATTATTATTATTATTATAGAGAATGCGCACGTAAAGTCACCACGGTTTTCTCTGCCATTTTGGGGGCACCCAGCTTCTGTTTCCGTCAACACTTTCAGTGTTAAACACGTCTAGAACGCACTGAAAAGAAACATCCTTACCGTGATAAGCCCACAAGAGGTGTGAAGAATCGTTACGATGCAGAAACACAAAATTATTAATAAGTTAGATTGTTACTATCTGCTGAACAATGAATTAAGTTCAGGCTTGGATGTGTTTCCCCCTGCTTCAGTCTTAGAAGTCGATGTTTACCTTCCATTTGGTTAAAGTTCTACACCCGCCATGAACTTAAAAACTACTGATCATTAAAGATTCATGCAGCCATTGAACAAACAGTTGGATTAAAACCTGCAAGACTGTAGACTGCACTTATACAATCATACTGATCTTTTATATGTTAAACATTTATTGTTCTGATAATTTGATTCTGATATCCAGTTATCTATTAATTATTTCTTCATCTGTGTGGATTCATTTCTGATAAATTAATATATTCTGGGCGTTTTTAAAAAGACATATGTCTAAATACACAGGATTAATTAAATATTTGCAAAAGTAGTAGTAAAAATGTGAAAGGAAAATAAATAAGATGAAGTATATTTATTACAAGAACAATAACATGCACAAAAAAATCTGATGGCAAATCTAATCTGAACAATCCTGAATGCTGAGACTGGAACTTATGCTAATTAGAAAACAACAAACATCACAATCTGGTGGAGGAAAGTAATGTTCTCATCTGTGCATCATCTGTACATCGGAGTGCCATCCAGATCGGTATCGCTGCATTTAAAAATTATGTACTTACTGCATCTGTAGCCACTAACCCTTTATACATGAAACCACGGTCAGCCAAAACCTGGAAAAGTATCTGCAGAAGTCCAGTGTTCTCTGGGATGTGTTTATCCAACCTATTCACTGCACCACACCAAGACAGAAACAGAGGATGAAAATCTGCTGATTTGTTTCCTTTTTGTGTATTACGAAGCTGCTGTTCTGAGAAAAAAAAAAAATGACAGGATGAAAAACTTGTCGGAAATTCTGAATAAGAAAAAATAGAGGAGAGTGGGTACGGCAATTTCTCCCACAGTTCTGTGCAGTGATGTCAGTGTGAATCCTCTATTATTATTATCATGTTTATTACCACGTATTATCAAAGTCAGCATCATTATCATGATCAATATTATTAATTTCAGTCCTGCAGGTTTTCAATATC
Source organism: Melanotaenia boesemani (assembly GCF_017639745.1). NCBI lineage: Eukaryota > Metazoa > Chordata > Actinopteri > Atheriniformes > Melanotaeniidae > Melanotaenia > Melanotaenia boesemani. Next base: position 16,301,434 of record NC_055686.1, on the reverse strand, counting down.
TCCCTGCTTCAACACTCCTGACTCAAATGAAATGGATCCCACAGCCTATTAAGTTCTGCACAATGAGTCATTAACTTGAGTAAGGTTTGTTGGAGCAGAGAAACATTGAAAACCTGCCGGACTGCAGCCAGCATATGACCGAACTGAGTAGCCTGAGTCTATGTCTATGTTCGGATTATATCAGTTTTCTGCTTCATTTTCTTCTTTGCCTCAGCAAATTGTTTGGGATTCAAGTTAGTTTCTTTAAGTGTGAAGGCATTAACAGTGTGGTCCCTTCAGCTTTTTAAACCACAATGTCTTTGATTAAACAATTTGTGCTTTGCCTGTCTGTCGATTCAGAGAGTCTCAGTAACTCCATAATTTTCTTGGGTTTGCACAATAAAGACACATCAGTTAAAAACATGCAACTGATTGAGTTTTGAATCCACAGAGGTGTGAACAGAGCTACTGTCAACAACAAAACACTCATTCCAGCAGAGATTGATTTTGATGTTTGATTAAGTCAACATGAATGTGAGGCTTCAGAAATGTCTGTGTGAAGCCCCTTTAACCAATCTACTGCCATGTAATTTAAGTAAGGAGACACATTGGAAAACAAAACAAGAGGACAATAAGTCTGCAGCTGCCAAACAATAAGTTTTCCTCTGAATTCAAACAAAATCAAGTAACTATGAGAAGCTGGACTTGGATGGTTAAGGTACAGCGAAGGAATAAAGGCTTCTCATATATATATAAATAATGGAGCTCATTATGAAAACTATTTTGATATTCTCCATAAAAACACTTTCAAACACAAACTCAGCGGTCATCAATTGTACATTCTTGCTGACTTTAAAAATCCAAAAACTACTGATTCCTGTTAGGGATGGTACAGCTATATTCCTGTCAAAAGATGCAAATCCTCTAAGGAACAACAATATTGATATTTCACAGCAGCCTTCACAGAAAGTCTCCCACTACCCTGGAACCCTTTGACGCCATTAATTCACCAGCCAGAAACCAGCACAAGCTGGTTCACATAAGGTTCAGGGACAGAGCAATGTGGTACGAAGCTTCTCAGCTTTGTGCGATATGCATCATAAAACAGAAAGAGCACAAATCAATCGTATAATCAAAAGCACAGACATACTGAAAGGTTATGATGGGTTAAATTAGTGTCTGTATGAGTACTAGAGTGAGGGGTGTCATTTAGTATATCAATTTACTGAAGGACAACTTATAAACAGAGCTTTTTCCCCTTTGAACATGCCATTACCTTTATAACCTTGGCATTACATATGTGCACAGATTGTATATAAGCTACAAGGACTCAATAAAAGGCAGGTGAGCACATCAAGAAAATGTACAGTGTCATTTTTATTTTATCATGTCTCTACATATGCCTAGATGCATTCCTTGTTTCTATCTATGCTTATTCCTTATTCTCTCATAAATCTCTTTCTTATGGGATCCAATAATTCCATTCAAAATACATCACAACACACATGGCCCTATCTAGAATAGCTCTGCAACCTACAGAGATGATTGTATCAAGATAATTACTGCACAAGCTGCTTAAATGGGACAACCGTGCACACCCTCATTCGCAGGCTGATAAAACATCTAAGAGCCGTCTTCAGCTCCACGGCAATAAGGACTCATACAAAAAAGTGATGCCTGTAGACTGTAAAGGCCTTAGAAGAAAGTTTACTAACAACTATTTGTCATTTTATTTTTGGCATTTTCTCTCCAATCATTGAGATTAATTGCAACAATCTGTGTTTGAATCTTTTAAAAGAGCTTAGTTGATCATTACAGCTTTTTAGAAAAAGAACTGGAACTACATTTTACTTGTGAGCAACATCTTGGTACAGGTGTTTAGCGTTGCACAATTCATTTTCAGACTGTTTACGGAGCAGAGAACGTCTCCTGCTCTTCCCTGCAGCTCGGAGCTGAGCTGCTACAGCGAAAGGACGAGACTCCTGTGCGTGCTTATGGACAAGGTAGCGTCCGCGACACAAACAAATTCATACAAAAAATACAAATTTTAGCAACAGTATATGTGATTTTCATCACAATTAAAAGAGGTAGTGCACCCAAAAATGTTCTTTTTTGAGTTGTAAACAGCAAAAACAAATAACATTTGTGTGGCAAAAATGGTTTATCAATCCCTCTACAGGTTAAAACCAGGTTATGTTTTTTTCATGACAGAGACGTTATCAGTCACGTGAAATTTTAAAAAACCCCACAGACCCTCCCTCCAGATGCAAATAGATGGGTCCTCTCCTAACGGGCATAGAAAACTACGCCCACCAGCACATATGAAGAGATGTGAACTTACATGTGGTAGATTTCCTAGTTTCAGACTTCTGTTCTTTCACAGTTTCTGAAATGGAATGGATTTGTGCTTTTGTGGGGTGTAAAAGTAACACCAGACTTTATTCTTTACCTGCTGATCCTCATCAGGCGACAGACAGCAGCTCAAATTGTAGCAGTGGCAACTCAAAGTGGCACTTCCGGCATCTGCAACAACCTGCTGCGAGTCTCCACAGTTTTCCAGAGCTGCTGGAGCTGCTGACAGGCCAGCGTAACGGCGCTAACAGCTCAGACTGATACGGTTCAGGACCACCTTGTTCATGTTTAGCTGAGGAGATTCAGGAGGGGAAAAGTCTTCCAAAGACCGCTCTGTGGCGAAGGTGCTTTGTGAAACTCGCTTTGTATCTTGCCAGTGAGCTGAGCTGCGGTCTGTCAATCATTTCTGCCTGTGTACCCCGACCTGCCCACTCTCCACTCGCTTATCTGCTGACTGCGCTGCCTCTTCATCTCTCTAAGAATGTGTATTATCATGATCTTTACAGTCACCATATTTGCTATTGTGTATTGGTACTGAAACCGATATCGTAGCCGTCAGAAGTGAACTCTGCACTAGGGTTGCAACTAATGACTCTAGTGATAGTCGGTTAGTCATCGACTATTAAAACAATTAGTCAACTAATCGGATTATTTATCTCAATAATTTCACTTTCAGTTTTTAAATCTTGCATGAGGTTGTTATGCAAGTCCCACATGCCTCGTCTTTAAATGTTCGAGCATTGCAGACGTACTTCCGTGGCACGCATGGTCCGATTTCCAAATCTCACATGTATTTAATAATTAAGTTTAACGTGAAGTTATTTCAGACTTTTGACGTCCTCTGCCACCGTTTCATTCCCTGGTCTGCTGCCATATTTTTCCCCTGGCGGACTTTATGGCGCATGTGCAACTCTCAGCAGAGATAGGAAAGAAGACGATGTCTCACTCTGTAGTTTTTTTTGTTTGTTTTTTTGTTTTGGGCCAACAATAGTCGACAGTTAAAGTCGATGTCAACTATTTTTTTGTTGACTATTGTCGACAACGTCGACTAATTGCTGCAGCCCTACTCTGCACTGCCCTCTGGTAGGTGTATTGCATAAAAAACTATGCTGACATAGAACACATGGAGTATGTGGGCAATGGCATTTAAAAGATGTGTCCATTTATGCAGGGAAAATGAGCACAAATGTGTCCTTCGCCTGAAAAAATAGTTTTGGAAGCTAATAAGCTGTGCAAAAAAATATTAAAACAAAATGTGTCCTATCGTGAAGCTAATCTACCCATTCTTTTAGTCAGGAATCTGTTATTAAATAAATCTAACTAAAATGTAAGACTGAATAGCAGACTGAACCAGGACTAAAAGTAGAACTACAAAGAAGACTATGTCTGGAATGACAAAATTTAAAAAACACCTGATCTCAGAGAACTAATGCCAATTCACATTACTGAATAAAAAGTGTGTGCTTTTCTCTGAAAATCAAAAGGTGCTAATGCAAAGCGTCTGGCATTGGAAGGGTGGGAAGAGTAAATCAAAGGTGGCATGAACATCACCACACTGTCAGCTTTAGCAAACCGTAAGAAAAATCTGTTCAGAGTGACAGAAGGATGGAGAAACAAGTCAACACTGTTACAAAGATTAGATTTTGTTTTCCCACAGGCTTTCTTTTTATATAACACAAGGCTAATGTCTGAACAAAAAAGCTGTTTTAAATATGCAACACAACTTCAGGAGGTACCTATTATTATAAAGGCAGATCCTACAATGCTTCTCACTAACCTCACATTTAAGAAATAGTTTTTTTGCTCTAAATGCAGCTCCTCTCTTATTTTTTTTCATCTGTCCTCTCTAGTGGGGATAGTTAATCTGGTGCCAAGACTTTCTGTAATCTGGTCCAATTCCCTTTCAAACTCACAACACACAAGTGTCTTGCGATTCAACGCTGATAGAGCCACAGAATAACACAAACACACACTCAGATCAGCTCCATTTCAGTGGTGTCACCTCGCTAATCCTTTTGCTGCAGGCAGCTACCAAAGCAGCTGAGCTCACCCACCCAAAACACACATACCACATGCATGCCTATAGATGCACACATCTCAAGACCATAATAAACACAAACATGCTTACGCCCACAGACAAACACACAAATATACACACATTCCTGACTGCACCCACACAGTCGTATTCAACCCTGCTATAATGAAAGGAGCTTGACCAGAATCCCTCCATCTACTTTCCAATTCACATATTCAGCCTTTAATTCCGTCAGTTTTTCCACTTCTACACTCCGTCTCATTAGGATTCAGGTCATCCAGGGCCCCCTTCCCCCATCCATTTACTTTTCCAATCACTTGCAGTATTTTTTTAATGTCACATCATTTGCTAGACAGAGGAAAACATGTTTCATCATCTAAAGGAAAACAAATATGCAATAGTCAAAATATGAGATACAAACACCATCTCAGACAGATCTCTAAAACAATGAATACCAATTAAGAGTGTTACAGGCTTTTTTCACAATACTTTCTGTGCACAATTACTATTTCATTACTGGTTTATTGCTTTTAATCCAGTAACTGATTTGTCTCAGCTCTCTGAAAACGGGTCCCTCTGCAGCAAAAAAGGAAGAAATTCGAAATGCTGTATTAACAAGGTAAATGTTTAATGTTGTCCCTCATATACAGATGCATCACGCATGTGTTTACCACGTCCACCATCCTTCTTGTCAAGATACAGTACAGCTGAATCGGATAAGGAACTTCAGTAATGTCAACTGTCTGGATGAAGTACAAATGTTTTGTGAAAGTTCTCCATTATTGGGTGTTGGCCATTACATTTATAGTATGTGTAAACCTTTAAGGTGTGTAAGCAAAATTTGGGTAAATCAAGTTGGTAGAAATCAACTTTGCCAAGTTGAGGCATCCTTGTGACACCTGGACCCAACTGCCATATCTGGAGCTATGCAGCCAGCAATAGAGCTGTAAATAATTTAAAGTAATCATGACTCCTAAGGTAACTTACTCAGCTAAACTGGTAGTTGAAGTCTTGTCTGCACATCAACTGAGAGGTTAAGAGGTTAGGATTTTCAATAAAATCTGATGTTGGCTTAATGATGTTCTAAAGGACACTTCAGCAGTCTTTATTAATGCCAGCACAAAAGGTCAGAGCCTCATCCTTCATTTAAAAGAGATATATGCTTACTTATTACACCACCCTCTATAAACCAACTTGTACCAGTGAAAGCAATTCAATCTACACAATAAATATAACTTGTTTACTTAACAGTTGCTTCTCAAATGTGAGCCAACTCCCTCTCTGCTTACTGATCCTTTCCCTCTCCATTTACCCCCCCACCCTATATTTCCAAACTTTTCTTTACAAGTAAAAGAAGAGACTTTCCCCATTGTCTTTTCATGTGGGGCACTTCTACTTTGCTCCACTTTCATTATTCATTTTTAAGGTTAGCCATTTTTTTAAACTAAGTCTGTCTTCTGGAAACTGAATTCAAGAAAAAGAAGGAAAGTACCAGGAGTGACTAAGGTCTGAAAAGTCAAAGGTGTGCAGATGGTAGTGGGTCAAGGGCAAGGTACAGTAAAGTCAAATGATAGAAGAAATGAAGGCAGATGGCTAGAAAGTAAATGGAAAGTAAGGAACAAGATGGAGCAGAGGACAGAGGAGGATCTCAAATTTGAAGGCAGAAAACTGTACAGGGTATTAGGAAACGGCCTGAAGACGAATAATGACTGAAACAAGAGTTCAAAGCTCCTCACATGCCTTTTGGTTAATGTGATTAACTGCAGCAAAGACCAGTGTGTTAGTGTGTTACACAGTGGTCTTTATCAAACATCTTCACAACGCTTGTAAATGTGTTCTGTGCTCTCATAGGCTGGATCACACATGCTACATCTATTCTACACTCCCATTTACAATAGCTGTGCTCAAAAGTAACATGAAGACTGAAGGGGAATGCTACTCTGAGTTTTCGATAAATAATTTTAATATTTCAGTAATTCTGGTGTTTGTGCATGAAAGTAACAAACAGCTCAACAAGAAAACTGCAAACAGAGCCATCAGTAGAAATTTTAGATGCAGATTACGGCTGGGTCTCCCTGCATCTTTACTGAGATTTCAAGCCGATTCTGCACTTCCACAACAAATAAGCTGTATTGTAGCTGCAGAAAAACTGCTGCAATGTGACTTCATGGTCATAACAAACCAATAACGTGGATACAAACATTATAGTCCACTTTTTTGCTTCATATTCCTGCAGCATACCATCAGTCGGGAAGCAATGGGGCCATTAAGTGAAAACACACAGATACTAGTATATGAGGGAAGACGAAAGGCAATGCAGACAGGTTTTAAATTAAAACAGCCACCAAAAACACCTAAAGGGAATTTACAGTCATAGCATCACAGATTCATATATTCACTATCAATTACTGTTTAAAGAAAAAGAGACTTCAAAGTGCAGCCATAATTTTAGATGTACCAAGGGGACAGAGAGGGGAAGACCAAAATAACACCACACAATTCAGAGGTCCTACAGCTTGAAAACTAGAACAGTCACATTATGTTAAACCATAAAAATAAACTGCTTCACAGTGATGTTCTATGTCTGGTTTACTTTTACATCCCATTTATTGTTTTATTCTACACTTTTATTTAACTTTGCTCCCATTTAACCTTTATGCATCTACTTTCATTTCCTATGATCTCTCTCTTGCCTTCAAGAATCAAGCAGATATTTCAAAGCTTTAACTTTGGCCCTTTTATAAAAAGGGTCAGAAACAACTGACTTCAACATTTTTTTTTATTGGAAAACACAAAGTCCAAAAGATTGCCCCCGGACTACTACAAAAACTGCACAGTCTTAAAAAGTACGAGCTATGATTCAGCATTTCTGAATGTAAAGGTTGCCCAAAAGCCAAGAGAACTAAGGTGTCTTTATCAGAAAATATAAAGACAGCTAAAATATCTTTTGCTACGGTCCAAACACTGAACAGCCACTTTTTCCTCTCTTCTCTCTGAAACCTGTAATATAAGACCATAATGTTTTGCAAATTTTCATGAAATGGATTTTTTACTTTACTCCATCACTTCAAAAAGATCTCCTTTAGTGTACTTGCCTCTCCATCTACTCTTCCACTGTTATGGCTACTTCTTAACGGTAAGTACTCTAATGCCTGTATTGCTCAGGAAGGGCAAAGAGCCACTATGCCTGCTTCTTAGTGTAAAGTTACATTTAAATTTATTATGAGTAATCCAATTTTAAAGTGAATTGCTAAAAAGCATAGCATGTTTTTTAAACTAGAAGAAGAAAAATAAAGCTCTGCAAACAAAGTGCACTCACATTTAGGGCCGGAAAATATTGTGGATGAATCATAAAGAACTATGGGAATCTATTTTTCTCTGCACTCTGTCAAAATAAAGAAAATTATACTTATGATTGGGCAAGTCAACTCTAAATGGTGTGAATTTAAGCATTAAAATAAAATAATAAGAAAAATCTTTGTAGAAAAAGTTAAACTTAGTGGGAGGACCAAGAGAGAACTGCTTAGATGTCCACTGAAACCACTACTTTTAACTAAAGCACCTGTTTAAAGGACAAAATGTGATTCCCACGACATGACTGACATTCACACCAATAAAACACATCTGAATTTAATTTCTACCACACTTGCAAAGTGCCACATGTTGCTATGCAACCAGTAGCTTTCTGCAAATTGTCTGCCTCAGCGGTTGCAAGTTGCGGTTTGACCCAGTTCTCCAAGAGTGTAATAAACATAGGCTCAAGCAGTGGCTCTTTTTCCTCCATCCTGTTGGAGCTGGACAGAATAATCACTTTTTCCTCCCTCTCTGACTCCATTCATTGTGATTCTCTATTAAATGACAGTACAAAGTGAAAGCATTTGATTTTTTATTTGAGCATTCTAATAGAAAAAGTATTTCAAACTGGTTGCATCAATAATGTAAAAAGTTGCAAGTAGTATTTCCACAGTGCATGCCACAGGAAAACAAATAACACTAATAGTATGTTTGATGATCTGAAAACCTGTCCAGGGTGCCCACGGCCTCCCCCCCTAGTAGCAGCTGGGATAGGCTCCATCATCACCCCAAAACTCCAATATATGTAGTCAACTTGGAATTAGTGTAAATCATTAAAAAACAGTACAGGTAAATAAGTTCTTTACATCCCTGTTATTTGTGAACACTAATCCTGTTTAAAATTATGGTTCAATTCATCCTGTAAGAAAAAGCCTTCAAAACAATGCAGTTCATTAGTAATCCTTTTCTAATCAGTAAAAAAAAAAAAGCTAAATTAAAATGTTTTATTGGCTAAGCAGAAGGAAACAGGTTTTGGGAATTGCTGATAAAAGTGCATCAAGTTTCAAAAAGGTGTATATACCAAAAAGACTAATGTGTGGAATTAAATAACAATAAGCTGTGTTTTTAAAGTTTCTACCACTCCTTCCTCCAAGTACAACTCCTCATACCTCCCTGCTCCCTCACATGTCATTCCACCTCTCACTCATCCCTCTTCCCAGATCTTTAATATCAAGATATTATGCCCCATTTTTGGATGCGTCAGCTGGTCGTGCCTGCCCCCTTTCCACCATTTAGCTTTTATTTCTCTCCAAATCCCCTCTGTGTCCCTTCCACACTTCGCTATGTCAGCAGTTGAGAAAAGCGTGAGCATGTTGGTTATAAAACGTTGATGAATGAATACAGCTGCTTAATGATCAAAGAGCACAGCAAAACACACACAGCAACATGAAGAAAGGTGGACACATGCCTTCACATGAAGGTTAAGATAACACACATAGCCACAAAAGATTCATGTTTGGAGAAAGGTACTAATAATTCTGAAGAGATCGGCTGAAAGTAACTTGAGTCTTAAAATACACCAAAAAGCTGTTTTTCTTGAAATTCCTCCCAACAACAGCTTTCTCACACCAAGCATCCCTTCCCCTGCTGCCGCCTCCTTCACCCTCCTTTTCCTACCGCTCTCTCTCCCTTACTCCATCTGGAAAAGTGCTCAGAGTAGAAATGGGTTTTGAAAATCTTAGGACTCCAGTTAAGTGCCAACAAATGTGTGTGGGCCTAAGATTTAGCCGTAGTTTGTGTGGGTGTCACACCCCCGCTACAGTATGCAACAGTCAGAGGAAGAGAAGTTAATAGCAGAAAAAATTAAGATATTTTTGTCTCTAATTATGCGTCTCTTCATTATTTCCACACTGAGAAATGTACAAGTTATATTGTGGCACCTTAAATTATTATTGTAAACCATGCTGACTGAAACCAATTATTAAAAATTCAGTTTTTTTAATGATTATTTTCAACTTTGCCACCAATTTAAGATTTAAATTGTTTTTATATAATTTCATTCCACAATCAACATTGCATCTTTCTAGTTTATAATCACTCCAATAACCAGGAAAACACGACTTTAGACACTACATCTCATTCTTCAGTTTGTTGTGATTTCATAATTTCAGTATGCAGTAACGTCTACAAACCAACTTTTCAAGGATTATCTGACTGGTTTTAAGGTTTAAATAGTTCAAAATATAAATAGTTTAATATATTAAGATCAATTTACTCTCAAGATATTTAGCCAAAAAGTAACTTTGCCAGTAAATCAACGAACAAACACACAAAAATACACACCTGACAAATGGGCTAAACATTTTACAAATCACCAGCAGAGTTTTTAGAAAACTAAAACTGAAGGTTCTGTAAAGCCAATATGGTTTTAATGAAAGTATATATTAGGTAATAAAATACACATCTTCCTCCTCATATGATCAACTTGTACACTTCTTGAGGCCCATCCATCCTTTGTCTCCAGCTAGCTGGTGTTTGTTGTTTCAATGGTATAATACACTAAAGAAAACCAAGATCTACAACATTCTTGTAGCAGTGAAACAGTAAATGTTTCAGACTATTTTGCTGCCATGCCAGGGTCAAAGTTAAAACCAAGGGGTCTGAGTCTAAATGAGGAGGTCTCAACAATATTGCTGATAAAATGAAATGTTCTGGAACCAGCACAGGACAGAAGCAGTATGCCTGTAAAAGGAGATTAATGGACAGCATTCAGAATCACTCTGCAAGCTGAGTGTCTACCTCCTTTTGTTAATAAGCAGAGGAAATGGTGAAGATGAAGAGGGGGGAAAAAACTTGACATTGATCTCAAGAAGCTGAGGGGGGTAAAAGAAAAAAGGAGGACAAGGTGACTGCAGCCTTGCACATATCCTACATGGATAATCAGGTAACTTAAACAGCTGATGTCAGCAATCTACTTCTATGAGGATTTTAAGTGGATAAAACTGTGCACACATTAGTTTAAAGTTAACATCTCATCTATTTATAAATGTGAAAAGAAAGTAAAGAACATGTGTTTTTCCGCCTCTTCTACTTTGGACTGCAAGAGTCAATATCTCCTCTTTCACTCGGCTGCACCAAAAACAGCCTAATTCAGATGACAGGGTATTTGCTCCGCGATCATGCTTCCATGTGAGGAAACAAAAATGGCTCATCTACTGTTTTTCACTCAAGACTGAAAAAAAATACATCTTTCTAGTTTAATTTCCCTACAGGCAACTTCTCCCTTTCCTCCTTATCAGATTCCACTTTTTTAACTAAATGCAGCAGTGCATTATGGCTTCAAGTCTTCTGCCTGTGTTACAAGATTTGTGTAATGCGTGTGGTTTCATACAACACTCGCGGTTTGCGAGTAGATCACACTGCTACTGACAGATCAGGATGTATGGTTTTTGGACACACTGTTGAATCAATGTGACATTTTGTGCATTCAAGAAATGTGGATGGCCAAACAAGACCTTGACAAGTTGAACACTTTACACACAAACTTCCATGGGGCTGGAGAGTCCACTAGCAATCTCAGTACTAGACTGGCTCGTGGTAGGTGGTGTTGCCATTATTTGGAACATCAAATATGACTCATTGGTAAAGGTGATGCGTATAATGTTGACTGGGCCATAGGGCTAGAGTTTCATTATAATGAAAAGAAATTTACTATTTTAAATGTCTATATATCTTATGAATCTTATGAGCATGAGTATCTGAATAGGTTAGCTTTTATACAGTCCTTTATAGAGAACAGCTCATCCTGTGTCTGTCATGGGTGGCTTTTAATGCCAACGTACTGGATAGTAAATCCTTATTTGTGAAACATCTGCAGCAGTTTTGTATTGATTCTAAATTAACTATCCAGTAAATCTCTTTTGCCTGATACAAGTTTTATCCATATCAGTGATGTAGAATGGTAGAAGGGTACCACTGCCTTAATGTGTTCAGATGTGCTAAAAAAACATACAAATGCTAGATTAAATATGCACTCAGTTGTATTAAGAAAAATGAAAATGCAATGAAAGACTCTTTGCCAGAAAGTTGCAAAATAATCCCACTGTCTTCTGGAGAGAGGTCAAGGCCTTGAATGATAATAAACCCCCCTTTCCAATTGATACTGAAAGTGTTAATAGCCCAGAAAAAATTGCTGAGACCCGGTGCAAGTACTATTTTAACCTTTTTAACTGTGTTAAAAGTAACTCAGTATCAATCAGACACTTACTTACCTCGGTGTGGAAATGATGGTGAGGGCAGCAATCGTTCATGATGCTACAAAGCCTGTGGTATGGACCACATTACAGCAGAACATTTAACATATGCCAGCCACAGACTCAGACCGCTGTTGTTCATGTGCTTTATTGGATTTCTGGTTCATGGTGTTCTACCTCACTCTATCATGTCTGTAATGTTAGTGCCTGTGCAGAAGAACAAGGCTGTTAGACCCTCTAGTATAGACAATTATCAACCTATTGCATAAGCCAGTATCTTGTCTAAAATACTGGAGAGAATACTCTTGACAAAAACTAGAAATGTGTATTCTTACTATTGACAATCAGTTTGGCTTCAATACTGACCTGTGTATATATGCACTTAAAGAGATTGTACTTAATCACACAAGCTATAATTCATCAGTATTTCTATGCTTTATTGATGCATATAAGGCATTTGACAGAATCAATCATGAAAAATTATTTTTGAAATTACTAGATAGAGATGTTCCTACATTTTTGGTGAGAGTTTTAGCCTTTTGGTATGCTGGTTTACAGCAAATGTTGAAAGTGTGTTCTCAGTATGGCATAGATTATGGTGTAGAATATAATGCTAAGAAAAGCCAAATAATGATAGAAGCGCTGGGGGTAGGAATTCAGCTTTTCCTATCTTATCTGTCTGACTGTCCTCTGCATGTGTGTGAGGAAATTAAGTACTTAGGTCATTGCATATCTGACGACTGGAAGGATGACAAAGACATCCCATTGACAGTGTGTAAAATTTTTGCTCAAGCTAACATGCTGATAATAAAATTTTCTATGTGCTCTGATTCTGAAGCAGTCCCTGTTCAGAACCTTTGTCACACCCTTTTCTACTGGTCAACTACAGTCAAACTACAGGAAAATGAGTATGCAGAGGCTCAAGGCCACCAACAATGATGCAATGAGGTTGCTACTTGGTGTCCCTAGGTGGCATAGTACTAGTCATCTGTTTGTGGCCACAAGGGTTGTCAACTATTGAGGCACTCTTAAGGCAGCTGCTGTTTAGTTTTATGTGTTGATGGATAGGTCAGACACCCACATAAGCCCTCTGAAAAGCTGCTGTTCACTTCTAAACTGAGACAGAACTGGTGTAACAGTTTGTATGTCTTGTAATGTGCAATAACCATGATTGGTATTTTCCTTTTTAATACCATTTATTCTCTATGTTGTTTGTTGTAAGCTTGAGTTTTATGGACCTGTGTCTGTAAACCAAGTTTATTATTATTGTATCGGGAAGTTGGTCTCATTTCCTCTCAGTTTTCAGGCAGAGATAGTAGGGATCAGGAGAGTTGTAGACTATACGGAAGACTTAGATAGACATGGTATACATCATCAGGATGCCAAGTGAAGAGGAAAGCAGTGCAAACTCATCACCACTGTAAAATAAGGCCAGACAGGAAAACACCCCAGGGTGATGCTTATAATTTCATTACCAACTTAAGTGTAATTTACAAGCTTCTGCCAAAAAGTAGCCCTGTGTGCCTGGCATAAGTCATGGACTGATTTCTTTCTGGCAGAAGCGGCCCCTTATTAATTTAATTAGAAATTAACTGAATTGTTGGGCTTCCTGCCAGAAGAGTTTAATGTCAAACTGAGGATGACAGTGGGAATATGTTCAGTAAATAGATGTTGCTCAAGGGTCACCTACTTACCTTCCAAAGAAAACAAGTTGTGGGGGCTCCAAAATAAAAACATTGACATGCAGAATTGGTGCTGATGCATAAAAAACTGGGACATTTAGAGAGTAACTTGGCTTGACACAAACACAGATTAAATATTTAAATAGTTTACTAATAGCCTCATCAAATTCAGCATACAAACATCACTGGGTATTGGAACTGGCTTGTCTCAGTGTGACCATAGTCATGTCCAAATGTGTTACAGTCCGGTCCTGTTTGATTACTGCACATCCTCAAGTCTGTTCAGCATTGTGTGTCACAAGCAGAAACAAGGAAATGGGCCATGAAGCAGTGGATTATACCAGATCTGCATTTGTACTATTGCAAAACTTAAAAACAAAAACAAAAAGCTGCAAACAAAACAGAAAACACAAAGTGATAACACACACAAGTGAGTCATCTTGTGGTAAAAAGTCTAAAGCAGAGGTCAGACTCACAAGTAATAGCAAATTAGCTCTGCTAATATTACAACAGTAATTGGTTCTAAGCAGTCCAATCGCTCTATTAACCCGTTTGATGCAATAATAAATTTCTCGATGAGTTGCATTTGTCATCACCTTGAAAACAAGTAAAGCTTGTGACTCCACTCAAGAGGAGAAGGATTAGAGGTTTTATCCACTTTTAGGCAAGCATGGATTAAATGAGAAATGGTCCTGCTCAGAAAGGATATAACAGTGGGTCTCAAACCTTTTCAGCAACGTACCTCCTGTGGAATCATTTCCAGTACCCCCAACCAATGCAATTTTTTTTGTTTGTGTGTGTGTGTGTGTGTGTGTGTGTGCGCGCACGCACACACAGCAGTAAAAAAAAAAATGCTGTGTCATGATTGCCTGATTAAAATGTATAAGAAACAACTTCAAATTTCAAACATTTGAAAATATTTCAGTAAAAATGTCCTCATGTTATTTAATCATCTCAGCTTTTTAAGAATAGGACATGTTTGTAAATATTACCATCAACATATTAAACAAAATCAACAGACATCTGTGGATTTAATCCTGGTGGAGTGAAGCTAAGTCCCCAGGTTTGCCCACAACTTGCTCAACAACATCTGTTCCCATTTTAGGGACAGATTCTAACTTTTCTTCTGTGTTTTTGTCCAGCATCGTCTCTGCTGGTGCAACAGCAGCAGGCAAGAGGACTTCTGTGATGATGATGGTTTTTTGGCCTTAACCACTAGCAAAGACCCCACAGAAGAAGCCTCAAGCGCTTTTGATGATGTGATGAAGGCTTTTCACATTGTGTCATGCCAACTCAGGAAATTTCTTCCTAAGAATTTCTTTCCAACATGATAGGCATGCTTTGTGGTGAGATGCCGCTGGAGATGTGCTGTCAGCTCGTCTCTACCCACATAAGAAACGTAAAGCTTTGAGTGGGTTGCAGTTCATGAATGTAAATTATAATAAAACATATCCACTTAAATACCAAAAGCACTGTACCAGCTTTACTTTGGCCTTGTTTGGCTCGACTTTGTTTGAAGCGTAGCAGCAATGCAGCTTCAAACTATGACTCCACTGTTTAAAGTTGTGGCAGTGATAAATGAAGGACAGGTGGGATTTGAGCCAAAAATGTAAAAAGTCCAGTTATAAACAGAATAAATGCACATTTTAGTTTATTTATATCAAGAAGTCCAGGTCAAGTTCTGGCACTTCTATATGGGGCCAGAGCCCAGCAATCGAATAGAATGGTTTAGTTTTTATGGTTTTCAAGTTTGAGACCAATTTACGCTCCCAGCATATAATAGTTTACACTGCTTAATCAGTTGATTGCAATTTTCAGCTTGTTTCGATGAGTTGATTGCCTTCAGACCCATTTAGGCCTTCACTTCTCAGTGATGCTGTTTAACATCACTTAAGTCCATTTTAGATAATATTGCAGCAGCAATTCGACTAGGTAAGACTTTATAACATATATCACTTTTAATGGTGCCAAAGTGTAAACTGCTGCAGTCACATTATGGACAGACAGGCACAGCAGTTAAACATTGATCAGATATGTGATCTACTACTCAAAGGAATCCCAGATACTGCATGTTTAAATAACAGTGCTGCCCTAACTTTTCAACCTAGTTAGGATGTAGTTTTGTTAATGTGCAAGCTCCATGTGTTTGGTACAGAGAGACGAGTGGGAGAAACATGTCACCATTTCTGCCAGCAGGCTGGAACATATACGTAAAACTGCTGCTGTAAACAAAGTCACTATAAAGATGCTCAGATCAGCAAAAGCAAGAGAAGTTACATTTAGACCAAGAATATTTAAGGACAACTGACAGCCATATAAGCCAGAAGGTTGTTGGAAATGAGCTGGCATGTATCTGTTCTGCCTTGACCTGAACAGCCTAGTTCAAGAAAGCCTCTTTTCGACTCACCCTTAGTACTTACTCGGCTTTCCTTAGGTTTTCCATTACAATTGCGTACCACCTCAATGCGTGGGTTAACAGTTATAGCTAGGTGGTCCAAAAGTCCCATGACCATTTGTATGTGGATGATGACAAACATTGAGGTGATGTGTACCTATTGCTTCAACTAAATAGATCCAACAACTTATGAAGTTCTGAACAATAACTCATTCGAGTCAAGTGTGTTGGTGCAGGGACACACTGAAAACCTGCAGGGCTGCGGCCCTCATAAGACCAAATTGAGTAGTCCTCATCTACAGCTGGAAAAGTACAGGAGAGTTTGGCAGGGTTCTTATGAAGGAGTTGCTTTCATCCAGTGACGTCACTCCCTGGCCAATCAGTAGGCTGCAGCCTGTAGATGTCACATTTTCATCTCGACTCAGCCTGGAACTTGAGCCAAGTAGGCGTTTATTTTTTTTAAGTAGGCGTTTAAAAAGTACCTGGTACCATGGGGTTACTAGCCAATAGAGACCCTAAACATTCAGTTGAATAAGGTCAATAGGTACTTGTGGGAAAGAGCCATAAGAGTGCTCACTGAAGTCTCAAATATGTGTCTTCTCCTCGTAAAAGGACATGCATAATTTATAAATACTTTTTTTTAAACATAAATTCAATAGTTTTTCAGAGAAATCTGTTTAAAAAGCATTTCCACTGCAGCTGAAGCTCTGATTACATATTCATGAGTTCAAATGCTTCAACACATCACCATTTTTACACAATGCATTTCTTAGCCTGATATTAATTTATGGTAAACCTGCAAGTTATGAGAAAACTAACTACAGATGGAGCTGTGTGATAGTGCAGCTTCTCCTGTAGCCCACAGCAAAGACTGAGGTAAAGATGTTTCTTTTTCTCTTGATGGTAAAACTAAGCTCTAACAGTGTAATTGAACATTCTTTAGTATAAACACTGTTGAACAAGATAATCCATATAAAATATTTCCAGCTGCTTCCATCCCAACACGATGGCATAACATTACTGAACCTTTCAAAAGGCTGATATGAATTGTTCAGATGAATTAATAATCCAAATTCTTTTTGCATGTCAGCAGTTCTACATAACAAAAACAGAAGTACTGGGGGTAAAAGCCTCTTTACGCTCCTAATCTAATTGTATTCAATCTGGAATGATTTTTTTTTTATTCAGCATATTCAAACATTCATTCAAACCTACTGAAATTTGGAAACATATCTTCAGCTTAGTGACAGTTTAAATATGCATATTTATTATGAGTGGCATCAGAACCAATGTTGTTGACCAGTCTTAACCCATTATAAGCATATTTGTTCAGTTCCTGTCTTGGCTGACCAACAGGGTTTTAAGCCAATGTTTGATTAAGAAATAATGGCTAAAAAGCAGACGTCAAACACTTGCATCATTACAATTCTACAGTGCACTCATGACAAGAAAAATCTATTGTGCCAAGACATTTTAGCTGTAACAAAAATCACAATTAGCAATTTCAAGATAATATTCCTTCTGCGATGATGGGACATTTTTTTGTTCATAAGAACTTCTTCCTAATGTTTTTACTTCACATTGTGTCACAAACCTTCCTTAAACTTGCCTTCTACCAATTTTTCTCATGATCCTTCCAACTTTCTTTTTGCTCCAATTTCTCAGAGCACAGTTGGCTCGAGTTTCCCCCCTAGCTGGCAGACAGAATCAATACCTCCCATCTTTTGTCTTATCCTTGCTTCCTCTCGTCTCAGTCCCTTCATTATATGAAGACCTCGCTTCATTTTTGGATGAGAGTTTTTTCTTCTCGTTCAACCCTCCCCAAAAATGTAATCTAAACTATACAGATCCTTTCCTCCATCCCTCTATTTTTGTCTCTATCCCTCGACTGACTAAGATGACTTAATTACTCATTTTGTCGTCTGTATTCCCAAAAAGCTTTACACATCTTACAATTATCATTAGCAATTGATTTTCTATGCTGAAAATAGCTGCTATCTACTTATAAGTGCCAATGACACCCTGATATGCAAAACTATTGCTCTGGTTTACACCACCTGCATTACACACACCACACCAGAATCACAGGGATATTTAAAAAAATGAGACAGTAAGATTAAGAACAGCAGGAAAACAGAAATTTAAAGAAGAGTGACAGCATCTCGTGGTACTGATCTGGTGTTTTAAAGGACAATTGTTTTAGGATTCATGGGTGGGGTGTTTAAAATGAGAAGCATCCAGACTGATGACCATATTTAAAAATTTGAGACAATATATGAACATTTAAGTAATCAGTCATTATCAATACTGGTATTCATTTTATTAACCATGACATTAAACACGCTATGGTGTCCATGTTACACCATTTAAAGTGATCAAAGCCAAACACTGGTGTCATGGCTAACAATTGTTCCTAGAGGTTTTTTGCTTATTGGAATAATAACGTTAAGGGCAAATTCAAGGTACCTTTCTGAAAGTCTTAAAATTATGTAAAAGGGCAAACTTTAAATAAACTTCACTGATTAAACCAAAGGACATTGCAATATGGCCGACTAACGTAAAAGTTAATCTTAGGATACAAAGAATCTAAGATAGTCTGGATCATTACTCATCACAGAATTTGGAGTCAAATACAGGTAAGAGAACAAGCTTCATTCATCCTACTGCATACACTGTAAATTAATTTCAACGTTAATTATTTTACATCACATCAACCACTAAGTAAACACTTGGCCGTTACAAAGTGCGTCATGGGAATATGTCATGCAGAGAGCAGGTGCTCCTGCAGCATGTTTACTGCTTACTGCTGTATGTTGCAAAGATGAATAATATTTGATTCCACTGAAGCTCTTGGACTGACAGAACAGGGAAAGAAAGTTTAGGTAAGTAGGATAGCATAATATACAGGGATCAGGGATAAAAAGTACCTTAAAATATTACCAATAGCCTAGCTAAGACAAAGTCAGATAAAGCAAAATTAATAAAAACAAACAAGATGGAAACCAATAAATGCATGAGCTCATTTTGGAAAAAAAACGAAAAAAAAAAACAAAGAGTCCTAAATCCTAAAAAGACTACAAATACCCTAAAAGTACGTGTCTCTAAGCGGTAATCATGTTTACAGTACACTGACCACCTCCAGGGACGAACTGTCAATCTGAATTCGTGAGCTCTTCCAGTGTATGTATGTCTGTCTACAGGGGACATGATCCGCCTGAGTGAGTGCATGCCGTCTCTTCATTCACCGTCACCATGGTGATTGACAGCAGAACTAATTCCACGTTTAACACCCTCGGTGGATTGACAGTCTTGTGTGCACACAAGCACAGCTTTACAGGAGGACATGGAGCGCACAAGGTGGCAGCAAAGAAACAGATAAGCACATAAGCCATTTGAACTTTCACAAGTTTGTCCTGAATGCACCGACAGTCGGAGCTGTTATTCCTTTTAACTGCTTTCCATGCATTTTCAGCGCCTTCAAGTCATTGTACAACTTCCTATACAAATACAGCTTTCTCAGTTGATGACAGAAGCCGCAATGAGCAGAAGAGGTGAGGAAAGTTGGAACATTCAGTCAATTTGAAAAGAAATTAAAAAAAAAAAAAAACACCACCTTTGGAGACTGCAAGTCATAACTACATTAACTGTTTTAAAAGCAACCTGTCAGTATTGTTTTTGTTAATGAAATACCATTGATGATTTTTTTTTGGAGGATAAAAGTTGAACTCAAAAGTAAAATTTGCATTTTACATCTGAGTGGGAGCTGCAAACAAGAAATATGAACCCACCCAAGAATTCTGATCAGTGCAACTTGTTCCCAGAACAAAACCAAAGTTGCACGACATTCACGTGTTGCCTTGTTTTCATTCTGAGAGAGTTGAAGAAGCAGTGTGCCCCAGCAGGACAGTACAACAGAGGGAGAATTATTACTTTCAAACAAACGGATTAGGTCTTCCCTGTCAGATTTCTTTTAGGCTTAGAGTGGTATAGCCAAAAAAAATTAAAAAAATTTACGAAGCCTGTAAAACAACCATATAAACCGCAGTGAAAAGAGGGAAAGCATCGAATAAGTTTAACCACCTACAGGATAACCACCAGCTTGGTATAACAAAGGCCAGCCACAGCATGGAGCAAACAATTCTAAACCCATCATGTTTATTAAATGTTAGGTCTTAAGCATGAAAAACATTTTTAAATTATTTATTATTACAACTTTGATTTTATGTTTTTAACTAAAACATAGTTAGACCAAAATAACAGTGCAGCTTATCGAATCACCCCCTCCCAACTTTAGCTTCATCAGTGAGGTCGGACTGAACAGAGAGGAGGGGGGGGTTGCAGTTTTATTTAATGAATCATTTCAGTGTAAGCAGTTATCTCTTGGAAGTTTTCCTTCTTTTGAATACGTAAGAGGCTTTAGCTAAAAGGCTGAAAATGTCGATGTCAAAATTCTCTCCAATATCATAATCAAATTTCTTGGAGAAATGCGATGCGAGAGCGCGATGTGCGACACTCCCGCCATGGCTGCTGTTTGTCGCGTCCCGTGTGTTGGGTTTCACTTGGTTGGCAATGAATTTTGCCTGTCACTGTCCCCATCACAGCACTACTAGCTCTGAATCTGGGGAAACACTGTATTGCTATGGTACCTTAGAAATAAATGTAGACGAGTCGGATCAGATTACAGTAATCTGATTACTCCCAGATAACTGATTAAGTAAATGCACTGTTTTATAAAAAAAATAAATAAATAAGACTTATCTGAGAACATATTTAATATTCAAGAATAGGTGGTTTACATAATTAGCTGTAAATAGTGATGATTCCCAGCCCTACTTGTATTCTGATACTGTTGATTTGTGTCTGATACTGTAAATAAGCTGGCAAACAAGCACAATATGGAATAAAAAATGCCCTCAAATACATTGAGCAATAATTCATACTTTAAGTTGTGCACAAGCTGACCTAAACATTTTTTTTTATTGTCCTAGTCGTTATTGTCTTAGTTGTTTTAATTTGTTCTTAATTGTTTTAATTGCTTTATTGTATTGTACCATTATTCTTCACTTTATTTTAGATGTGTTGTAGTTTGTAAAACACTTTGTGCAGTAGGACCTGTTGGAAATGTGCTGTATAAATAAACCTAATTATCACATTTACATTTACTTTCTGCTCTTTTACACTTTTCGCTCCATGAGAGCTCTGATTGGGTAAACCTGCCTGACTTTAAAAAACACTATACACTGAGTGAGCGAGACTGCATCATACACTGCGCAATGCAACTGTCACACAAGTGCTAAAAAATGAACTGATAATTACAGCACAAGATTTCTGACAGTAACATTTACTCCTTCCTGTTGAGGTTAAATGGCAAATCTACCACCACCAAGAAATAGCACAGCAAAGTTTACTGAGCATTAAAGTGACCTGTAAATTCACACCTGTTCATTTTAATTTGTCATAAACAGCAAAAAAAAAAAAAAAAAAAAAAAAAAAAAAAATTGGCAAATGATGCCACGTTTTGCTGCCAGACATCCAAAGTAAGCTGACATGTGTACTAAAAACTAACCCACCAGTTGGCTTCTGCTGAATTTAATGTTGCATGTTGTGTGAGGCATGTTCTGTCCTTCACATTTGGAGTGCTAACATACTACTAAGGTTTAAAGAAAGACTGAACTGTGAAACGAGGTAAACCAAATTAATTACAACAGCTTTAAGTGCTTAATCATAGCAGATCATAGACTTGCATTTTCCTATTTGCTTGCACTCCTTCACAGCAGCTACATCTGCCAAAGCGCAGTCATGTTAGAGGCCCGAAGAGTGCCAGAGTAGAGATTGCTGCCAAGCTGCAGTATAAAAATGGCTCCAAGAGCCACTGGAAAAAACCCAAAATGTTGATGAAACAGCAGCACAATGCAGGTAAAAATATAAAGAAAGAAATAAAGAAAGAAAGACCCCAAGCAGGGTTTATCCTTATACTACATCTGAACAAAATAGTTTATATACTTAATATGGGATGGTGCATACACAACAAAATGGTACAACTGACCTAGCTGCTGCTTTTTAATATAAAACTTTCCATTAAAAACAGAATGCATCAAGATTGGATACATTTTGAAAATGTGCAAGCCAAAAAGACAACAAAAAAGTTTACAATACTAGCAGTCTAGTCGCAACAAACTAGTCAACCCCATTCAAAACCTCTCAAGTATCACTCCTCCAAGAGAAGAATTATCTTCATTATCCTGACACGCCATCTGTGATCACTTTGATGGGACAGGATGATACTGGGAATGACTCAACTAGGGATGTGAATCTAAAACCGGTTATATTTAGTATCCGGTTCCAAATTTTCCACAGCATCAGAATCGTGCGCCGCTGGTCTTATCAGTGCCTGGTGTGCGTCTGTTGCTGGAAGAGGTGATCCAGAGTATGGCTACATTTCAGTAAAAACATAATCGCTCAAGGTCTGTAGTAGAAAGACCAACAATAGTAACATATTATAGGACAGACTTGTAGCATTCTGTGGAAGAATCCACGCCCTAATTCAGAGCTCTAAGATCTGGAACTCACTACCATCTGACATGAAGACCATATCTGACTTTAAAAGGTTTATTTCAGGCTTAAGAACTGGCTAGAGACAAACCAAAACTGTATTCATTTTTTAAAACTAATTTTCTGTGTGGGTGTTAAATAGGTTGGATTGTTATAAGCACTGACAATCGAAGACATTTTTTTTGTGTGTGTGTGTGTGTTTTGAGAGGTCAGACATGTGAACATCCCATGTTGTATTTGTAATGTTTTATTGTTTTGCATTGTAATGTATTGTATAAAGTTACTGTTGTCTGTGTTTTTTGTAAAAGCCTAACTAGGGATGGGCATTAAGAATTGGCCTTGGCTAAAATGCTGTAGTGTGTGACATGCCTCATGAAACATACTTGTCCCTATCAAATAAATAAATTTGATTTAGTTAAATTAATGGAGTAACTTCATGCTTTCTCTAAATGCCTGAGGATGCCTCACTGACGAAAATATTCCTGTTATCATTCTATCTGTAGGCTTTTAGCCAGTCGTTAATTTAGTTAGCTCACCTGTAACCACAGATATTCAGACCCAGGTCTGTTATGATTCACCAGGAGTTATCATTAAGACTTAAAAAGACTGTGGGTAATTAAAATTAAAAACTCTGTATGAAATAAATAGAGATGTAGTAACAGAGTAACACAACTCTGGTGTGTATGCGCTACATGCAGACGGTTTATAAAAGCCATTCTGACTTCAAGTGTAAAAACAATTATGGGGGCGTATTTTGCGACGTGGTTTCTGTGTGCGCATCGGGCCATGCGCAATACAAAGAACAGAGGAGAAATGGCGTGCAGTCAACCTAGTGGTCAGTGTTTATTTTATTGCATTGTTGGTTGGATTGGCTGTAACAGACCTGGGTGCGCAAACGTGTAACCATGGCAGCTTTCAATGCAAAGAGCTTATGAACAGAAAATGAATGAGGAGAAGCTGTGTGATCTGATAAGATCAACTCACAGCTTTGTCTTTGTATAGCTAGTAGTTGTTTGCAGCCGTGTTAAGGTTTTAAATGTTGCATATAAGGAGGATGTTATAAGAACAAAAGAAAACATGCATATCTACAGCCTTCAACCGCAGTGATCCAGCAAAACCAAACAAATTAATCTGTTGGCAAATAGAAAATTCATCATAGAGATTCATGCACAGCCAGTCACCAACAAATACACAACTTTTCTTCAATTAACGCAAACCTCTTGGTTCAGTCACAGCCAATTCCAGAGTAATAAAACTGGGGCATGTTATTTTGCATCCTGCATACTTATTACCACAGAGCTGTGGAGCACTAAATAGCAGCCTATTTGTGCACCGATGTTTTCCAACAGCACAACTTTTTAAATTAATGAAAAAGGAGAACTTGTGTCCAAATGGAGGGATTTAAACCAGAAAACAATAGGTCAACCACAGCCTTCAGCGCCATCAACTTCAGTCAGGCAAATTCAAAAATATCTCAACCCACACAGATGTAAAAATACCAGATGCAACTGCTACATGACTGATTTAGTAGTATTAAGGAAAGCCAAAAAAATAAGCAGCAAGCAATGATGCACCCAATCAGTGGGCCAAATATTGGGTTCAATAAAACCTCATTGCTTTTGTGACATGCATAACTCAAAACTAATCTTTTGGCTATGGTATTGCGTGACTTGGTTAAATCACATCAGTAATAGCACTTCTCTTTACTTCACAAAGAAAGCAACATGAGAGCCAGACAATGAGAGCTGAAGAGATGGAAAAACAAAATAAAGCTTTCCATTACTAAGCATACAGAAATCAACTGAGTAGCAGATAACAGCACACAGGGCCATTTCATGTGATTTTCTTGTGATGTCTGACTTCATATCCATCCTGTTGCAGAGAGCTGGAGCAACTTCCTGCAGCCTTGAGTGTTGCCGGACAGCTTTGTTCTCTAGGACGTTCTGTCAGGAAATGTTGTGGCCTGTGGAGTGTTCAAAGACTCTGTTGTTCCTCTGAAAGACACTGATGGAGGTTACTGATGCTGAAGATGGGTTATGTACAGATGGTGAGATGAAGAGGGACATCACCATGGAGCCACTATTAAGATGAAATAAGAGCTTAGAAACAGCAAGTGTGAACAAAAAGAAATGGTGTATACAGTACCAGGCATGTCAAACTGGTCCAGCAAAGGGCCGTGTGGCTGCAGGTTTTTGTTCCAGCCAGCCAAGAGCACACAGTTTGACCAATCAGCTGTCTGAAGACTGAGATCAGTTGATTGAATCAGTCAAATCTGGTGTGCTGCTGCTTGGTTGGAACAAAAACCTGCAGCCACACGGCCCTTTGCTGGACCAGTTTGACATATGTGGTGTATACAATACAGTGCTATGTAAAAAAAGTAGTCAACCCCCTCCCAATCTATGTTTCTATGCAGCTCACATTTTATAAAGATTCAGATATTTCACCCTTAAACACAAAAGCCAAATTGTATAAACACATACGATTAAAAAGCCATCTGTATTTACCAGAGTTACCCAATACAACTTATTACTGTAGTGGGACTCTTTCCAACAGACTTTCCATCCCTTCCCAGGGCCATTCATGCCAAAAACCTCTGCTCTGCAGGAATATCTTGATTCTGGCATTTTATTCAACTACTTTGAGATTTTAGTCAACTATGGCTATTAAACCCTGAATTTGAGGGTCTTGATAGCAACAACCTTTAAATATAGGCAATGATTGTTTAATTTTTCCAACCAACATTTAATACAAGCTATCAAGCTATGGACCCATCACCTCAATGAGACTCTCGTTTAATCCATTAACTGCTTTAAAGCATTACTACACCGAGGTAGAACCAAGGGTTATACTCAAAAGTTAAATAATTCTCCAATTCTAATAGTATTTCTTTAAATCCCCATCCCTACCTTAAAAGACCCATGGTATTAGTGTGTCTATACACCAATCTTCAAAGGCCTAACAGAGTCTGCATAGCCATTAATCAAGAGGCACTACCAAGCAATTCACAACATGAAGGCCAAAAAAGGTCTCCAAACAGGTCAAGGACTAATCATGACTGGGTTTAGAACAATGGACAAAATAAATAAATAATCTGAAACTTTGCAAAATCCCACAAAACAACAAATCCATCACAAAATGGGAACAATTTGGCACCACAACAAATCTGGCTAGAAAGGATAATCTACCAAAACTCATACGAATACAAAGATACAAAGACCCGACAAAACCCTCACTGATGTAGAAAGCTCCACAACACAGACTGATGTGTCTGAATACAATTAATGCAACCCGTTACTAAGCAATTATTTTTTATGAATTGGCTTGTATGAAAGCTTATTATAAATTGCACTAATGTGGATTCGTTTTAATAATTAATTAAAGCCATTTCATTGTTATGTCTTTAAAGTTCCTTGAGATGACATAATTGGCACTAACCAAAAAACACTAATTGAATGGACCACTACAATGTTCACTGCTGAGCTTTATGGAAAAAAGAAAAAAAGAAAAACAATCGGTTACTTAAAAAAATCTAATAAAGTACATTTAGAGTTAACCAAAACACATGCGGGAGACTTGCCAAACACATGGAAGAAGGTTCTTTGATCAGATGAGGCAAAATTTAACTTTATAAATAAAACGATAAATAAAGCTGTTTGAAACAAACTCTTCGCCCCAAGAACAGCATCCCCACACAGAATAATGGTGGTTGCAGGATCATGCTCTGAGGATGCTTTTCATCAACAGAGACTGATGGATGCTGCTGCATCTTCCAAACATATGCTCAATTTTTTTTCCATATTAGTATTTTTGTTTGTATTTGAGGAGTTTCATCCCATGTCAAATTCAAGTATTTCCTAAATTGTTTTTTAATAAAGGTTCAATAAAAACTTTGATAAAAGCAGAAGAAAAGAAAATATGTAAAAGAAAATAAAAGTTCCGACCACCTTAAATTCAAACCGGAGTACATGCTCAATGCCATTAACATCCACCTGGTTAAGCATCCACACCACCCTGCAGCAGGGTCACCTGCACTTTTAGAACTATGTTATGCTAGAATGTGCGACACAAATGTACTGAAGTCAATCATTTCCAATTCTATAAAAAAGGCCTACATGACTCATGAAAAATGCATATCTTGAATCACCGCATGCTCTTTTGCACAATTTGTACATATGTAAGCCGTTAAAAATGCATACACATTAATACTCTCTGAGTGCCAAAGTTCATCCTCTGTTTTGCTTAGGGAGCATATTTCAAGATCTGCAGCGAGCTGGGCTCAGCTCTGAAGTGGAAACTTTTGCTGTGGGGACTGCCTCAAAGTAAAATGTAGTCTCAACTCATAGCAGGGAAATGCAACAACAGGACTGGAGAAGGTGATGGTTGAAAAGAGGTCTAGAAAAAGAAAAAAGCAGGATCAGGAGAGGAGAAAGTGAGACCCCTGGTGATAATCTGCAAATGCTGCAAGTTTGATCCTTGAGCTCTGTGTGCAAGACGGTGTACATGTTTGTATGGCTATAAAATAAAGTGTAGAATTCAGGGCTTATCCAACACACAGACGGAGTGCCTTCACTAGTCACACAGGGGTCAAATGAAAACATTTTTACCTACCTGTAACCTCAGAGGTTCTCCCTTAGTAGCTGGTAGCATCACATTTAGTAGCACTACAGACTAGAAACACTGATGTTCAAGTTATTTTGTATGTAGATTTAGTTGTAACAAACTATTACTGAAGTATAGATTGAAAACTTAAAGCAACACTTACAGCTCTGTCTTCAGACATGGAACTGGTACTCATCCTCTTATCCAGCTCATCAATGAGGGTAAATTAAATCATTACATAAAATGCTAAATTAAAGTCAAAATTAGACCCCAAGCTAATCTAATTTACATATCAAAATACTGCTGCTTTGTCACTTTTTACTTATGTACAGATTCTTAACCAACATACTGTTTAGCCAATGATCATTGCTTTTTTTTTTCCATTAGCATTTCCCCAGTATCATGACCAAGATGACACTAATCCTGAAACCATCATCTTGCACCAGATGTAAAACTATTTTTGCTTTGCACTACAGAAACTTTAAAGTTTTGCAGGTCAAATTATATCTGCTCTGTTCAAATTAACTTAATGCAACAGCGATCGCCAACTGCAAGAAGAATTAGACATTAAAATTTTCATCTGAAAAAAGATTGTTCTCCTGTATGTGACTGCTAAAGGTCCTTTTGGTGCATTCAATTTGTACCTGGAAGTCAGATTTTCTGAGTTCCCAAGTAGGAAATGCAACAAGAACAGTCCTTGAAGTCAGACATCTGACTCGGAAAGTTGGAGGAAACTCACTAGCTCCAACTACACCCATTCAAGATGGCAGTTAATTTCCAGCTCAGACTTCCGATTCAAATCGAATGCACCACTATACAGCAGGATGAAGAGGTGATGGAGCTGAGATTTTTCATTGTAAATTTGTTTCCAGTGAACATGGAAATTGGTTTGAGTATGTATGCATGGTGTAGCCCAGTTGTTACCCATCCTGTTATTTAAAGAGCAATGCTTTCATTTCACATAACCCACAGTGAAGTCCTGGCTGGGAGTTCTCCTCTGTTAATACACACAAAGAAGATCAGAAGTCAATACTTGACCAAGGTCATATCATGAAGTTTCCATTTCCCTTACATAACCATCATATCAACCTAATTTCTGGACTAAATCACCATCCTCTTCCTCTACTCCTCCCACCTCACTTCCATTCATTCTTCAACTGGGCCATTACCCAAGAAGGCCATTTTTTGAAATCTCCACTGAGCGATGAGGCTCGACTTTAAGTGATGCCGTCATAGTTGAGCCACCTTGTCTGCAACAGTAAACCCAGACAAATCATTTTAAAAGGCCAACTACAAGGTGAGCTTTACCAAGAAATGTTTTCTTTATTTGGGGAAAAAAAAAAAAAAAAAGTGAACAACAGTGACAATCACCCAGCTGTCATTAAAAACCGTTCAAACTCTCATTTCCAGAATTGCATTTGCTATCTGCACAGCTGACATTTCAGCCTATTTTCAAATTCCATTTGCGTTTCCACAGTTTGGCTAAGGACACATTTTACCCTCATTTCAGTCACAAGCAGACGACATTGAAATTCCAAGGAGGAATGCAGTTATTTTACAAAAACAATTGTGGACTTGAAAAATGGACAGCGGTGAGAATCTGTGTCGACTGCAACCCAGTAAAGCAGAGTCCTCACAAGGAAAGCTGTTTCATTTTCAGCAAGTCCTTTTTCCTCCAGTCAGCCAACTTTTCTTAAATGGTCAAAACTTTTCCCAGAACATACCTACACAATACAGCTGCTTCATCAGGCGACTGTTCCATTTTACAGAAAATACATATTAATTTGTATATTCAGTCATTTCTAAGCATTCAGACCCAATCCACAAAAGTTTTAGTACAAAAAAAAACTACATGATGAAGTAAAAGCTGCTTTCTTTCTCACACCATATTTTCCAGTGATCTTTTTATCTGGTGATGACTGAACATCTAAGTAGATTTCTGCAACTGCAGTCTGACAAAGTCCAGCATAAAGTTTACACAACAGTTGTCCTTAACACCTGCCTAAACCCAGCCAGGAAAACCAGTGCAGTAAGCCAGGGTGGGGTGATGAGGGGGGGGTTAGGATTATGATGACAGAACAGATCAAATAAAACTGTGATTGCCATGTTTAAAAGAAGAGAGACAAAAGAAATGTTCTCTTGTATGTATGTGCAACATAAATGCTGACATCAACGTGGAGTTGATGCACGACTGTGAGCATAGGAGCTTGTTCTTCACGTTTGTGGAGGTGGTACAAGAAAAAAAAACAGATGTTCCCAGATCAAGCTTGATACGTCTGCTTTTACTGGCATGTATAAATTAATTACAAATGGGATTCACAAACAATGACCGCTTTCTGAACATTTATGAACTAGAGTGTGGATATTAAGCTTAAGCTGGATTTATACTCGCACAATGTCTGCGTAATGTTGACTTTGGCATCATCGCCGTATGTTCTGCGTAGGTCCGTGAAGGCTCAATGCGCACCGCTTAAAATTTTAGAAAGCCTACAAGTTAACAGCAGCAAAACTTAAGACTGATGTTTGATGTAACCAGGTGCTTGTTAGGCTAGTGGGAACAACTGACTGTTTGGCACATCAAGTGAGGAATAGCATCACTCTTGTGCATATGCACACAGCCTGTCAACATCAATAGCATGCCTAAATGAAGTTGTAAGTCTAGTATTAAAGAATCCATATCTAAGTAAGTGAAAGGCGATGCTTTAACAAATTGATTTTGGACAATTTAAGAAGTAGAGCCCATCTCTAAAAAGTGTTTTAAAGAGGGAAAGAAACATGAACTTTGTGGCTAGCTGTCACCAGCTAGCATACAACATACCAGTTTGGCCAGGTTGACGGCATCAGAGTGAAGTTTGTCTCTCAGATGAGGGTCCAGCTGGAACGCAGGTGCAATTTCCACAACCTGAAAACAACAAGACCTTATCAATACTGTCTGAGACTAATCGTCATAATAAAAACAATTACAGCAACAGTTGCAAAGTTCATTATCTCTACTACACTGCTCTTTAAATCTGCTGCTAATACAGAGCTGCTAAACTGATTTCCATTCTTCCTAATCTACTCTTACTCATAAGAAACTGGCTCTAATGATTTGTTTAACATGTAAAATATGCACTGAGGTTACAGTACTCAGCTCTGATCTACTATACCGTAACATCCAACTCTCCAACTTTGCTTAGACAAAAAGTGCCACTGTTGACACACCAGATGTCAAATATCTTTATTAGACAAGCAGCCGGTGTGTGGCATTGAGAGCACAAATGAGACCAACATAATAAAGCCGTGGGTGGTGAAATCACCACAATGAGACAAAACAATGAGTTAAAATGATGCTAAAATGCTCTATGGGTCTGCAGTAGACGGCACAGTTGGCAGTTAATTGTGGGTTTATAACCAGAAGTGGCCCCTTTTTGATCCTTTTTTATATTACATAGCAGGCTTTTCTATAGTGATTCTAAGTCTGCACACAAATCAGCAAATTTACTCCAAGCTCTAAACTGCTTTGCCATAAACATTTAATAACTAAAATTTGTTTCTATTTTCCATGTCTGACTCATAGCAATTACAAATGATTCGTTCCATCTGCTTTACTCGTGACAACCAGTCTTCTCTTGTGGTCTGGAGGCTGGATGACTGGCATTCAACATATTGGGGCTGATCCGTTTAGTTCCAAACAAGTCAACCTATCCATGAGAAATAAGTTCAAGACATGACCCATGTCTGATTGGGAAAATGTCTCCTAAAAGAAATAAATTAAATCTAATCCAAGTTATTAAACCAAATGAATAAATAACGCGTGACACACAACTTGCTGCATCATTGCTGAACCATCTCAAATTTCAACACACAGCTATTATTGTTTCTCAGATTCAAAGAGATCTGAGATCTGGAGCGAAGGCAGATTAAACCTAACAGAATCAAAGACCAGCAGCTCTGGCATGAACAGAGATGCTAACATGATTATCATTTATAATTTGATTAAAGTGAAAGGATAAAAGTGATGAAAATACATGATTAAAACTGCACTGAGGTGACAGTGTAATGAAATATTACACATGTTGATCTGCTTCCTCTGACTAAAGCTTTGTTACATTAAGCGACTACAGACTAATTTCTATTTTCTCTTTCTTGTGATATTGAGACATTTATGTTTCATTAGACAATGTTTGGCTAATAAAGAAGAATCAATTGAGTCACACTGAAAAGGAGCCGTTTTTGTTGATTTGGTGGAGGATTATGCAAGTCCTGCAGTTACTGTTTAGACTTCAATTCACAGCATTAGCACAGGGTAATTGTTATTGAAATACAATCTGCTTACTCCCTGCTGCTAAGAGCAGTCTTGGAGCAGTTAACCAGTATTTATAATCACTTTATTAATATGTTATTTGCATGGCCTTATGTTTGCCAAAATAAAAATCCAGAAGACAGTGCTGCTTGATTTCTGCTAATGACCTTTGCTTCATGCTTTCCCATCATTACCATTCACTTCATGCAACACAATCCAGAAAATATGTCTGAAGACAATCTTAAATACCAACATTAAATGTGGTTGGATGAATTTTAAAGTGGGGAATTCACCTTTTGGTGTCGTCGCTGAATGGAGCAGTCCCTCTCATACATATGAATGACGTTACCGTATTTATCACCTGAGGAGAAAAAAAAGAGAAAGAAGAGGGAAAATAGTTGCATGATTAAAAAGGAGGAGTCTTTGTTCTTAGTGTTCATTGTGAGGCAACCAAAGCCTGTGTCCCATCTGACATTTTAAGCCAAAATAAACATTTTAACTATTCAACCATGGTACTAAATAAGTGAAGGTCATGTTAGAGAGGCAGCCGTAAGCATTTTCAAACTTAAAGGCTTTAGCTCTGACAGTCAAGCGAAAGTAAAGATGCAAGCAAAATAAATATTTATGCAGCTATACTGCATTATGACTATGGTTAATGGTGCTGCTTGGACTA
Source organism: Melanotaenia boesemani (assembly GCF_017639745.1). NCBI lineage: Eukaryota > Metazoa > Chordata > Actinopteri > Atheriniformes > Melanotaeniidae > Melanotaenia > Melanotaenia boesemani. The sequence goes on along the minus strand of NC_055686.1, from coordinate 16,269,335 downwards.
AAAATGATGCATCTTGTAGTCCTTGCATCCATTTCCACAGATGGTGCTCATCTAACGATCCCCAGATCACAGCTTGTGACAAAGGTAGATCAGGCTTTTTCCATTAGAGCCCCCACCTTATGGAACTCGTTGCTTACTGCACTCAAGCACCACATCTCTCAATACCTTTAAATCCCTCCTTTAAACTTTCCTTTTTCTGATGAATATATTACAAGTCCATTAGTGCTGATCTGGCTGCCTGGTCCCACCTTTTCTAGGTTAGCAATTCTGTAACCTTGGGAAGAGGCTACATACAAACTTACTTACTGTTATTGTTGGTAATATTATGGTCGTTACTGTTGCCATTACCATCGCCAGCCTTTTTAACTTTTTGATATTTACTTTAGTGAATTCTGCCCTAGAATTCTTTTTGTATTTCATGTTGACGCCTCAGGTTGCTTCACTGTTTAATTGTCTGCTGTCATGTTTAAGCACTTTGTAATATTGTTTAGAAAAGCGCTATATACACAGAGTTAATATGTTATCTTTATTATTTTTCTCCTGAATAATGAACTGCTTATAAAATTTTGATTCACACTTCAAAACTGAAATATGCCATTTGACCTGCAAGCTCACCATCACTGCGTAAATGTATAAAATAAGAGGGAAGAAAGCGTGGTAGGTGTGCAGAAACAAGTTGGTAAGAATTTGGAGCAAAAACTGGATGGCAAAACAGAAAGGGGAGGGAGAAGCGTTAAAAAGTGTGGTAGGGACGTAGGTAATAAGGGAAAGAGAGGGCTGGCATAGACATGGTTGTTAACAAGCAATTAAGAAAATTCACTAACTGCTTTGAATGCCCTAAAGACAGTAATTAGAGTGACCACACGCTGTAAATTCTGAATGTTACACAAACACAAATTCTCCCAGACAAACAGGGTTTGCTGATCATGTGACCATCGGCTACTGCAGCACTACACGCTGCAAGTGCTGATGTTGAATTTCAGTTTTCCAATAGTATGTGTGCAGCTACATTTAATATAAGAGGAAATAATGGCTGAAGAATCCTCTGCTGGCCAATAAATCATTTTCACTCATTGTTCATTTATCTCCTTTGCTCCCTCCTTCAGCTCTGCTACCGAGTTCAAGGACTTCAACTTCTCACTTTGTTAATGAAACTTGATTTATTCACATTTAACAGACAAATGGTTAAAGGCAAACACCACATGAAACGGAGCACACTTACCGAGGATCTGCACTTCGATGTGTCTTGGCTTTTCAATAAATTTCTCAACAAACAGGGCTCCATTCCCAAAAGCTGTAAGGGCCTCAGAGTAGGCCCGCTGGTAATTCTCCTCAAGTTCCTGACAAGAAAAAAATAAATAAAAATTTCAAACATGTCTGATTTAGACTCTCTTCAGGAGGCAGGACACAGCCCAATAATTTTCAACTTTTTTTCCTTGCCTGTCATTTATGTGTTGTCTCCCCCCCCCATTTCTTTTGTCAAGCATGTTCACGAGCCTTCAGGGAGCACTATTCTACACATTATTGCTGATAGATCACGACCCTACATGTTGAAGGTCATGGCTCAGTCTGTTTGTCAGTCGGTGACATCCTGCCAGCCCATCCATTCTCCTCCTCTGGGAAAACAGTGAGTCAACACCATGCCCCCGCTTCCCCTAAACTTCAGAAGAATAAACTCAAGTCCTTCCTCAGCCTTCATCTTGTAGCCTTGAGAATAAATGATCTTACGAAGTGAAACTACCAGGTTCCTAAGGCAACCACGGGCATCAACGTCGCTCAAAGCTAACTCGTGTTTCTGTATAAAAATGTTTTTCTCATGCACCTAGTCATAAAATTGAACAGTATCTTAACTTAGACTGTTTATTTAAATCGTTTAATTTAGTAATTTTACATGATTTAACATGATTTTTGCACACCCTTCAATTATGTATTGATGATTGTTTATGCTCTCATGTACTTTTTCATGCTTCTTCTGCATACCACAGTAATGTGGTTATATGTAAAACATGAAATGTGCTATACAAATAAACTTGCCTTGCCTAAGCAGTTCAGCAGTGTCAGTCCTTTTTCTATGTCTGATCAAATTAAAATGTTTCAATTTAAACAGTATAGTCGTAGCATTTCACTTGAATTATGAACTCATATGTACTCATTATATACCATTTTGGAAATTATTGAAAATATGGAGCTTCAAACGAGCCTTGAGAATTTTAGTGTTGCTGCTTGGCAGCATGTGGATGCAGACGGTCTCAAAAACCAAACTATTTCAAGTTTAGTGAGGAAGATGAAGTTGAAGGGGGACAGTGGAAAGCTTTCAGGTGAATGTAATGTGTAGAAAGCCAACAACACAAGTCTTGGTTCAGACCTTCAAAGCCCCGAGTCACTGGTGCGCAGAAAACAGACACTTTGTAGACACAGTGAAGTTGTCAGATGGTTTGCACCTGTAGTCATTTTGAAATGACAGGAGCCTTCTGAAAGCCTACAAGTTGAAAAGTAAAACTCCATTTGTAATCCTTCTACATCAGTTCAGTCTGTCTGTCATCTTTCTGCCACTGGGGTTTTGATGCATGCCGTTTCCTTTTTCCATTTCAGAAAGCACATCAGGTCAAACAAAAGAAAAACAACTGCCAATCTGTCTGCTTTGCTTATCAGTACGCAAACACATCTTGTCCTAAAATGTGTTGTGAACAGTTTGGCTTACTCTGTTAATTCAGCATACAAATGACCCGTGAGCTGGCCTTAATGAAATAAAAAGTCAACCTACGCATTGTTGCTTGGGGCCCCAATAGTACAGAGAAACCTCTTTACAATTTCCTCACATCATATCTGCTCAAGCTGTGGACGCCCCTGTGACTCAAATGAATAACTAGAAATGTCAACAACTAATTAATTAGACTGGGCTACAACTCAGAAAAGGTCATTCTTTCCAGTGGATTCATGACTTTTGAGGCTCAGTGGCTACAGAACAACGGCAAAGCCATTTCTTGAATAGATCAGTGAATGAAGTGATGCACCACTGCGACTGGCAATACACCGAGCACAGTCACTTAAAATGTGATGCATTTTTCTGAAGCATTGGTTCAGTCATTGCTGCAACCTGCGTACAGATAGATAAAACAACAACTCAATTCAGGCTGCAATAATAAGCCTATAATAATTAATTAGTTTTTAAGTTAGAAAATCCATCTGCAGTCATTTGCTCACTTTTTTCTTCCTTGTGCAAACATGCTCAAACATAAATCATAATTCCCAGTGGAAATATGGAAAGCCAGTGTACCATACATATTTAGATCAAACACTCAATAGTGACATATAAAAACATATTTTTACTTGACAATTCCCTTAAAGAAGAAAAAGACAAATACAGGACTCTGTTGTTTACTACAAACAGAAAATAACACCAGCATTAAAAGATACGGTAGCTTTGCTCTGTGCAGATCTAATCAGACAACAACCAGTGCCAGTTAAAAGTTTGACATGAGCCGACTTTAGAAGTGGAAATCTGGGAAAGCTGTGCTCGTATCGTCTGGCTACAACTGCAGATTCCCTCCAGAGCCCCGACGGTGCTGGAACCAAAAGCAAAGCTGCCGCCGGGCTGACACTGAAGTAAACAGGGTGTCAATTTGCCAATTCCCTGACTACAGGCCTGGGGGGACTCATCATCCCCCCCTTCAATACATGTTTTGTATGGAATCTAAAAGAATGTCTATTATGTGCTTTATTAGTTATATTTTACAATTAGGCTGCATTAGAAGCCAGCTTCAATTATCAACATTTCTTAGGTTGAAGTGTAACTATCATAAATTCTCCCACAAGCCTTTTCCAAAGCAACATACACACACACTTAAACTGTCTGTAAACAGTTCTGTTTCACAGTATACTGAACCATCAATGATCAGCCACAACATCAAAACAACAGCTGTGCAGAACAACACTGATCATCATTTTGCTGGGCAACCAGAGGCCTGATCAGTCACTGCACAGTCAAAATCAAGCTTCCGCTCTACCTGGTCATTTAAGCACACCACTGTCATTGTCCCAGAATCTTCTTCAGGTGCTTTAAGAAAGGGGTTTTACACATAATGGACATTTTTTCACAGTTCAGCATGTTTAGCTATCTCACACAAAAACACAAATGACAACTTTATAGCAACTTCAGTTGTACAAAGATATAAAATGGTGTAGAAATATACCATTTTGGAGTATGAGTATTTCATTCCAGCTGAGGGTACACACAAAAGCACACAAAAAAATCATCTCCAACAGAATCATATGGAAGTACAAGTCTGGTAGCAGGAGCTTTGATTTTATATTAATTCAGAAAGACCAAAAATAATTGGTGTAGACAACCTGAAGTGTTGCACACCATCCGAGGCAAAGGACTGCCCAACTACTCAGAAATAACTTGGGAAACTACTAACACTAAACAAACCTAAAACTCTTCAGATTCCAATTAAAAGAACACCTGGTCTACAGAAAAAGAAACACCTGAGCAGAACTACCGTGTTTACGTAGTTGTGTGCTGACAGAATACTAAGGGCACATTCACACTGGCACCCTTCAGTCTGCTTTAAACAAACCCGGTTCGTTTGGAGCAGTGTTAGAGTGCATTTGAACTAGGGCTGCAACTAATGACTATTCTGATGGCCGATTAGTCACCGACTATTTAAACGACTAGTCGACCAATCGGATTATGTATCTCATGATTATTATATATGGATCTTATTTCACTTTCAGCTTTGAAATCTCGCATGAGGTTGTTAAGTCCGACGTGCCTCCTCTTTAAATGTTCGAGCATTGCAGACGTACTTCCGTGGTACACAAGGTCCGCTTTAAAAATCTCACATGTATTTAATTTATTTTGTAAGTTTAACGTGAAGTTATCCCAGACTTTTAACGTTCTCCGCCATCGTTTTCTTCCCTAGTCCGCCACCATATTTTTCCCTTGGCGGACTTCACTGCGCATGTGAAACTCTCAGCAGAGATTAAAAAAGGAGACGATGTCTCACTCTGTATTTTTTTCCCCTCTTTGTGCATGTGCATTGTGCAACTCTCAGCAGAGATAGGACTAGAAGACGATGTCTCACTCTGTAGTTTTTTTTTTTTTTTTGTTTGTTTTTTTTTGTTTTTTTTGCCGACAATAGTCGACAGCTAAATTCGTTGTCGACTATTTTTATTGTCGACTATTGTCGACAACGTCAACTAATCGTTGCAGCCCTAATTTGAACTCTGGTGTGGACAAAAGACGTGAACTCTGGTCCACTTAAAAACCAGGGGTCTCGGTTCACTTGCAAGTGCATCTGGTGCAGTTATAGTGGGAAAGCCAACGGACCATCCAGTGAAGCAAAGAGAGGAAGCAACGTGGGAAATGTCAACACAACATGCCTGTTACGGCTGTCACCTGTGCAACATCCTCTATGTAAATCACTATGTATTATCGCCTGGCTGGGATTAGCTGCACTCTATCGCACCTTCCACACCTGCTCCCTGGTTTGCTGCCCTCGGACCATTCGCTGCTGCTGAGGAATCCCTCCTAGGATAAAAGGGCATGGCAGCCTTTCAGTCAGGGTCTGTTCTAGCAGACAGCTTGTCCACTTCACTCTTGCTTGTTTGGTCTTTTGTAAAACTTTATGGGACTGTGTCTAACCTTTAGTTGAGGTCTAGTGTTTGAGCTTTTAAGGGCTTTTTGTTTTCTTTTGTAATTGTTAATATTGGCTTCATTGTTTGCTCTTTATTCCTCCAACCATTTCGGACAATAAATTCCCTGATATTCCATCTTCAATCTGGGCATCTGTATTTTATGTTGCATCCCCTTTCTCTAGCCGAGCCTTTCTTCTTGCTCACACTATACAGATTCTGGTGAAAACCTCATAAGGTTTTAACACCAAAGTAAAAACAGAAACCCCAAAACTGCAGAAACTTGCTGATGCTGAGCCGTTTTCGGTTCTAGCCAATCACAAGCTGGATTTTCCTCTTTTTTGGTGTGTGGTCATTTAGGGGAGTATCCCCCCTAGTGAGCAGCTGTTTTAACTGTGTGACGTTTTCCAGGCAATTTAGTCTGCTTGAACAAAGTGCAGTGTGAAACGGTGTGAAATTTTTCAGAAATCCCCACCCAATCGCAAGAGTCTCCCAGACCATCCTGGTGTGAATGTGCCCTAAATCTTGATTCCATCAAGTTTTACTGCACCAGAATTTTGAGATAGTTTACACAGAACCATAAAATGAGCATTTCATGTCCACACAACCCTCAGTAAGCCCCAAGAGCTATTGAAAACCATCCAAGTAGGATCCAAACAAGATTCATGACATTCTAGTCACAACTGAATGTGTACCAAAAACAGAGAAAAACAACCTATTCAGCTGGAGCGTTGCACTGGTTTGATACTGAGTGATTATGTGCAGAGCCAGAGAAAACATAACTCAAAGGACCTGAAAAGATCCTCTGCCAATGTAGCAGTGCCAAACACCCACGTTTTTTTTTTCTTATTCAAGCCATTTTATCTGCAAGAGTGGGACCCACATCTGAGGCAGGTGATTCTGATACTGTAGACTCATGCATATTATCTCCAAATGTATTAAACTACGAATATTCTTCATTATGATTAAGCCAGTTATGCCTTATTTGCTTTGTTTTCTAAGTTTTATACATGTACTGTACATCTAAACACCGTTTGCCCAATTAAAAAAAAAAAAAAAAAAAAAAAAAAAAAAAAGAGGGGTTCAGGACAAGTGCCCGCTGCTCAGTCACAAACCTGAAAGACATTTTCTAATTATGTTCATCTGATGGAAAAAAAACTGAGGCTCAATCATCGTGATCATTTGAGGCAATTTCTGAGTACACGCCTAAATACACAGGGTGACTGGCAGCTACAGAGATAAATTACCAGGTTGTAATTTTCAAGCAATTTCACCTTGATTCAAGACAAATTTAACATTAATGAATATTAAATACAAACTTTTTTATGACAAAACAAACAGTGCAACAGCAAGCCATTTCATCACCTTTTCCATTGAAGTGCTCACCTCGTACTCTCTGACCACCCGCATGCCTCGACCGCCTCCTCCATAGGCCGCCTTAAAGATGATGGGGAAGCCGTATGTCTGAGCAAATGCTTGTGCTTCCTGCAGACTGGAGATGGGGGAATCTGTTCCTGGGACAACAGGCACACCTATGCAGGAGAGGAATAGTGAGAAAGGCTATTGTTACTACAAGAGTTTACATGTTCTCACGGCCCTGTTAGTTCAAATATAGCTTTGCTTTAAAAAAGGGCTCTTTTCTGGCACAAAATAAGTTCTCATTACAGTACAAATAAAGTTTCAATTTTCAGTTTCATGCAGTGGCAGATGAAACCAGAACAAAAAAATAGATTATAAACTGTATATTCCAAAAATCTTGATTCCAGTTGATAACAAAGGTCACAGAAACTGATAGCAAATGAATGTCATGGTGAAAAGTGGCAACTGAATATAAATCAAGACAATCTTAAAAGAAAAGGAAACAACCTACATCTCAAGCATCTAGTCTCATTTGGTCACTTCATGTTTAGAAAAGATGAGCCAGAGCTTGAACAAGGTTTACAGCTTCAGTAGACGTTATGAGACCTCAGAGCTCTTCATTCCCTAAACTTTTTGTACTAACCATGCACGGAAAATGATTAAAGAATGCCTCACTTTTAACAGATGAGCTTTAACTTAAACATTTAACAATAACAAATGCTTGGATGATGTACTACAGCATGTACTGTGAATTTACCTGCACTGATAGCCAGGGAGCGAGCCTCCACTTTGTCTCCCATCTTGCGGACCGTTTCAGGGGCTGGTCCTACAAACATCACTCCTGCGTCTGCACAGGCCTGAGCAAAGTCCGACCGCTCAGAGAGGAAGCCATAGCCGGGATGAATAGCATCCACATGGTTGTCCTAACACGTGAAGGAGAAATGAACGAGGTATGAATATTTATTCACATTTATTGTCCAGTTAAGCCAAAATATGAGCCCACAGTGGAGAATTTAATGCAGCTTTACGACAGGAGCTCTCTGAAACTGGGAGTCACATAGGCTTGGCTGCATCCCTGGGAAGGCAACCGAGTCAGTTCACACAAACATACCTGAATAGTTTCTAGCACAAACAGCATTTTGGCCAGTATAAAATGTTTTACGTGCCATTTTCAGCAAAGGGACTAGAAGCAAAATACAGCTAATTCTCAATCTTAGTTAATCACCAAACTCATCATCTAGTCATTGAACTCCAGGAGAGACTGAGAATGGACGGGTGAAAGCTGGAAAGTACTGACCACATGCGCGCACACACACACACACACACACACACATGCACAGGGTGGCAGATACAGTAGTTGCTGAAGCTGACAGAGCCATCTCTGGATCAGTATGTGCCATCTGCTCTTGGATACAAGGCAGACTATAATTATGGGGTGTCCTGTTGTTAAGGGAGCCATTACTGCCAGGCCAGAGGAGTAATAGTGCCACACATGAAATGTGGCAACTGTATGCACACATGCAGGTTCAAACAACCACATACACAAATACAGAGACTCGGAAAGTAGAGGAAGATTCATAGAAACGCTGACAGACACCCCAGAGACACATTTACTCAAAAACAGACACTCTCGCTCTCTTAGTTACAACTAACATTTTCACATCCAACACAGGTTACAAAATAATACTTCACACAAAAAGTACCAGGACAGATATTTCTGTCACTTTAAAGAGTGATTCAGTGGTAACAGCAAGTAAAAATGTTTTCTCTTCTTTTTAAGAGAAAGGGTAGAAAACCACACACATGTCTTGCTGGCAGGCAGACTGGTTATGAAAAATGGGAGTTTGATTGCAAAGCTTCCCTGACTTGGCTGGCTGACCACATGCCCGCATAGAAAATTATAAACCGTGACAGAATGATCAGAAAACTGACAAAGGACAACCGGTTTTTGGCCCTGAGAGGATGGAGGCAGAATGGAAGGAAGGGACAAGGAGCAGACCTGATCAGCACAGCGATAAGAGGCAGCAGGAAATGAAGAAACGAAAGGGAGATGGGAAATGTTTGTGAAAGAGAATGATACAGCAGGGAAATGCAGAAACACATACTTGTTAACAAAAAGCAGCAAGAAATTGGACAAAAGTCCTGCAAAAAATTGACAGAAAAGAAGCCCTTTTCCTTCCTCTCTGCATCCATAATTAAGAGACACATGAAGAGCAGAAATAAAAAAAAAAGGAATTGGTCCATCAGTAGTGCACCTTGAGGTGTGAGCACAAGCAGACAATTTAAATAACTTAAATCCAAATAGCAACTCCTATTTTCTACATTTTTTATATGTATTTTCTCTCTTGACAGACACTGACAGTAGACACAATAATTGCATTAAAATCTGTATATTGAATATCCCTGAAAAATATCCAACGGCTACTTCCAATAAAAAGGCCTCAAACTATTTCAGACCACAACTAGACAAGCACCCAAGATGCAGCCAAAGTGTAACTGAATGCAACTTTCATTAATATGAACAGCATCGGTCTTTTAGCTTAAGGGCCTTTAGCAAAGTGCCACAGGCCAGGACTTGGACGTGTGCTGGCTGTGCCGTGGAGCTGCCCGCTTTGCTGACCGTTATAGATCTGCTCAAAACAGCTAGTATAAATCCCATCTTTCATATTGTTAGTGTTCTGAAACAGCCAGTGGGGATTTACAAACTGCTTAAAACACTTTAAAAACCAGACCGGTGATACGTCTCGTTTTGTAATTTGCTGTCGATTTTTATTAGAAACTGGCTGCCTGCACTGTGGTTGCCTACTGGTACAAACATTTACAGTGACTTAATGATGTGGTTCAGGCTGCAAAAACGAGGAAAAACAGGAGTATGTGTGAATATTGTCAATGTTCTTGGAACATTTGCAGCAAATGCTGGCGAGAGGCTTCGCTTCATGTTCTTTTCTGCTGACATGCAAATTCCTTTCATGCATTCATCTCTATTCAGATACATGTGTTATCAATGAACAAAAACATTCATCAGGGAGACTCGGCCATTCAAGGTGTTTGCAAACAAAACTGCTTTTACATGCCGTATTCCCTGCAACATGTTCAGCCTGCACTCCCTTTTCTTCACATTTTCAGCTGTGAGAGCAAATGCACTACGAGCGAAGTGTATTTGTAAACTGGAACATATCCTTTAGAAAATCTCAGGCGTTCTTATGTGAAGAAAGGTTTAAAGCCTTTTTATTTTTAATTTTTTTGAGGAGGGGGAGTGCAAGCAAACAGGAGAATACACCCCAACTTGTGCTGAACTATAAAGTTTTATGAGCTCTGTAGCTGTGACGGGTATTACAGCATTTAGGCAGAGGTCATGTATTCGGTGGCGTCTGTTAGCAGCGTAGCTCACAAAGTTATAGGCAAATTCTGGTTATATTTTCAGGAAATCTTACAAATTGAATAACGAACAAGTGATTAGATTTTGGGGGCAGATCGCCACCTGGATCCAGGAATATTTTAAAGGGATTCTTTATGGGGAGAGAGAGATCATTTTGTCAGTAGAGCTTCTAACTCAAAAATAACGCCCACAATCACTTGCAAAAAAAAAAAAAAAAGCAAATGTCTGCGCTCTGAGTGCTTCTAGTGTGACACACGTGATGATGATGAATTAATGTCATCACTTGACATTGAAATTCAGTTGTCACATTTTCAAACTTCATGGACTAAATTTTCAACAAATACCTGAAATGCTGAGACGAAAAAAATGTTAAACTTTTAAAACGTTCTGATGAAATGATTCCGTGTAGCTGCTCTAGATATTCTTAAAGTTTAGATATCAGATAACAGATTACCAGTACAAAAAAAAACTATAAAACTGGATCAATTTTAACCCATAATATGCCTCAAGTTATTACAAAGATGAGTATATTCTGAGTGGATGGCTGCTCTCTGTCCGCTGGTGGGGGTGTGCTCACATGTGTCTGTGCACATCGGGGCAGAGGTTTGTTGTGCGTGATACAGAGCGCAACTATGACGTGCTTTTTATTTTTAATAAAATGACAAAGTATGAACCTGTTCTAGAGGAAAGGGAACTTTAAATGACTTCTATTGTCATTTGGCTCTATATAGAAAAATCTGATTAAATAAAAATAGCTTTACCTTCTAGGAGGGGCAACATGCCCTCCCTAATACAACGGTAAGGAAAACACAAAGCATTAAAACTGCTGTCAGACAAAGCGTCACAACAAATGGGTGAACGGGTTTACTGGTCAAAAACTACTATGACTTTACCAAACCGTCTCTCACCTTGGCAACTTTGATGATGTCTGGAATGTGCAGGTATGCTGCAACAGGTGGCAGGCCTTTCCCAATCAGGTAAGCCTCATCTGCCTTCTGTCTGTAAATTACAAAGAGTTATATTAGTTTGATTTATTTTTTGTTTAACCCTAACTGAACCAGGAAATGCAACTCTTGAGACATAAAATCTAATTTCCCCAACACTGGCCTGGCCGACAAATGCAGCAGTAAGAAATACAACATTCAGGAAACCCGCAACAAACAAAAAAAAATACATGTAACATAAAAAGAAACTGTAAAACTATATGGTAAGACATCTTGAGCCTGATGCAGACAAAAAGGAGCTAAATGAAGCATTTCCAGCCCAACGCACCCGCTCCTTGTATTCTACATTTTAAAGACAAATGCGCAGCATTTCCAGGCTCTCACAATTACAATGACGACTCCAACGAGCCTTTTCTGGTTTAGTGTGTATTAGAGCATGAAAGATGGCATGATGACTGTTGGGTGAGGCTGGAACAAAGGTATAATTAGACTAGTTTGTGCATGTAAACTGAGCAGCGCAATTACCTGAATATTTGCACCATCTTTACCAGGGTTACTCAATTCGGTCCTACAAGGTTTATATAATGCATTAAGCAGGTTTTCTATGTATTCCTGCTTCAATAAACGAGTCAAATTAAATGGATCTTACAGTCTGTCAAGTTCTGAACAATTATTAATTTGAGTCAGGTGTGTTGGAGCAGGGATACACAGAAAACCTGCTGGATTGCAGCCTTCATAGGACAGAATGGAGTAGCCCTGATACATACCATTTAACTTAAGCTGCTACATGATCCAAACTAAAAGAGTTTGGTTAAACCAATGGAGATTTATTTGACTTGAATGTGGCAGAAATTATTACCTGTGCATCTGTCCAGTGTCCTGCTCAGAGTAGACGGCCACGGTGCGAATTCCCAATTCAGTGCAGGCTCTGAACACCCGGATAGCGATTTCACCTGGAAGATGAGGAAGATGTGCATGAGGAATGGATGATGAAGGAGGTGGCACAGCTTTGCTGCATTTTTCCTCCGTTTGCCCATGTTCTTCCTTCATACACATTTCATGTGACTTTATTCCTTTTATTTCTGATTTATTGTTCAGCACATTGTGTGTGTGATTAAGTAAACGAAGGGTGTAGTTTTCACCCTTCCGTCATGCATTTTTCATGAGCATAGACCTTATTTTTTCAACACCCTGTGGCATTGGCCCCATTCTGCAACTAATGCCTCCTCTGAGAGAATAAAATAAACTGAATTTTTCATCCTGTACATGACGTGTGAAGAACAATCCATCTGGTGCTCTTCATAACAGTAAAAACACACCGCAACAAGTCAGTCGTTTTTGTAAAGTTGGAGAACACAGCGTATAATCTTAGCTTTACACAACAAAAACGCTCCCTGACTTTCATCTTGCTGTCACAGGAGCCAAATACTTGTTTTCAAGCAGAACACTTTTTAGAAGAGAGGAAAAAAAACAGCTTAGTTGGTAAAAACTGGTATGTTTTATTCTTGCTTGAAGGGTAGGACAGCATTGAAATGCAGCTTTGAAAAGGTGAAGAGTAAGCAAGTAAAACAAGTTTTGAAGAAAGGTATATGTGTGAACATAAAAGGGATGAAAAGGAGTTTGAGATGTATGGAAAAACAGATTAAATGTTGATTTAGAATAGACTGAAGACTGCGGGGATGAGTTTTCAAAGGAGGGAGGATCAAAAAGAAACAGTTAAGCAGGTTTAACAAAGTGACAAATATGCAGATACAAGAGAAGTGGGGAAAGAAGCAAAGGAGGTACAAGTATGAAAGGAGGAGGTAACAGGAGCAGTTACAGGGGGGGCATAAAGGAATATGGCAAGACACTCAGGGGGAAAAAAAAAAAAATCACAAAACTGACAAGAGCGGAAAATAAAAGAGGACATGTGACAGGAAGGTAAGAGAAGGAATGAAAATAAAGAGCAGTGGCAGAAAAAAAAAAGATGAGCTTGGTGAAGCGGAGTTTGGACTGACATCATACGATGCTCCTACTCTCCTCGTCACACTCAGTCCGGTGAATGTGATGCTGATATCGCGTCATGCTGTTGTGAAGCAAAGAGATTGATGAAAAGCTCCTCTGTGTGTGAATAAGAAGCAGAGGCCAAAGCCTTTTGAGTCAAACTGATGGATTAAAGCAGTCAAATGCAGCCTTCATGAGAGGGCTGATGTAAATGCAAGCATGTATATGCACAGCAGGGGAAGAGGGCAGGGAGGTGGGGGGCACCACATGTGCTCAGAACAAGAACAATACTGGAAACCCACACAGCAATCAAGCATTTCAAATGTGCCCACATGGATAAATATAACAGAAGTATCTAAAAAGCCATTAAAAACCAATACATCAATACATTTGTCACCCAAATGCTCCATGTCACCTTACTGAGCTAATAATTGCACAGTGGCAGCCTCGCTGGATAGCATTAACAAGAGGGAGTCCAGTTATTACAAATATTACAAAATCACTTCTGTGATTTTAATGCTGCACGCCACAACCACACTGCGGATAGCCTTTTTTTTTGTTTAGAAAACTCTTGACTCTATAATTATAAATCCATTCACCCATCAGTTCCAGAGAGGATTAAATATACATTTGCTTTCATAGTTTTGACATTCTGATACACAACTTTACTTCCTGGTTATGCAGCGAGGGCTGTAGTAACAGCTCCCAGTTTCTAATATTTCCAGAAATGGCCCGATTTTATAAGTTAAAGCAAACATAACTATCTTGTGTAGCCAGACAGCCAGCCCAACCCCCACCCACAGTTTAAATATTAGCATGTGGCAAACTAAATGCTGGCCATTAAAATTTAAGTGATCTGAGACTCTTCTTCTGCCTCAGGAAGACTTTAAAAGTCCTATTTTTTCTAATTTATTCTTAAATTATAAATGAATTAATATAGCAGCATGCAGCTACTTTTAATTCAACTGTTCAGGGCTCAATGCTTGTCTTGTTCAGAGCTGAAATGTTAGCATTTTACCTCTATTGGCCACCATGACTTTCTTGATTGGTCGATACTCGCTCTTGGGGGCAGAGTAAGCAGATCTAGATATAAGACATGTCCTCCTGACTGCCAACAGGCCAAGACCACCTCGTATCACAATGAACCTCGACATCCTGAAAGGGAGAGAAAAGACACTTTTACTCAAACATATATTGATATCATTAAAACATCATGAAAGGGGTGAAGGAAAGAGGCACCTGAGGCGCCCTCAACATGTGTGTGCAAGTACATACATGTCCCTTTAGGTGTTAATGGGCTCAAGGTTATAATGCAGTGGGGGGAAAAAAGGGTGCAAACCATGCTGAAAGATTAAATCCACTAAAGCAACTCTTATACTGCTGCAGAGGATTGCATACAGCTTGCAAATGCTTGGTATTTTCTCAGAATATTCCAATTAGCCTTGTACTAATACCTACGAGAAACCCTGAAATACTGTAGAAGATGATCAAATGCACAAATGGTGCAAAGTGACAGAAACTGGGAATGAGAAGCTAAGCTGAAAGGATGGCAGGAAGCATAAGAAAAGTTAGTCCCATTTTGAACCTTTTTGTTTTAATTGGTAGCACCATTTCAGCTCTGCACGCTTCATATATAAGGAACTACCATGACGCAAATATATGATGGCTCCAATGAGAGGTTATTTCTGTCTTAAAAAATAATAAATAAACAAAAACAGACAATAAAAACGCTCATTTTGTCACAGAAACCGGTGTCAGTTTTGGTTGTTACTTAAAGGTGAGACCCAATCAGCAGCTGCTCCATTTAGCAGCTGCAAGTGCGTCCAATTAAAAACAACGAGTTTCAGGTGTGATTGTGGAGTTTTCTTGCCAAATTACAGCAAAACGAAGGCTATAATTAAAAAAAAAACTACAAAACAAAATCAATGCCAATCTCCCTTAAAAGCCGTACACCAGAAAAGAACATAAAAATAAAGTAATATTTTTTTTCATTTATAGGGAAATTTGTCCAGAGCAACAACCACAAGGTGACGGGGTACCAGAGGCATTTTGCATAAACTGACATTACGAAAAAAAATAAAATTACACCACTTGAATGCTACATGTGAACAATAAACACATGTTAACCCGTGTGCATGTGCAGGAAACTGTTCTACAGCTACCTCAACTAGTTGATGAATGGCTCATCCGCTGGGCGTTCACTGGTGTGTACAGTTCAACACGCAGGAGCACTCAGAAAGAAAGGCGTCTTCTTCTGGTCAGACTACAACGGGCCTGAACTTTACTGATAGTCTGTTGCTGCCACCCTGTGGTCAGACCGCGGAACTGCAGCCAATAAACAGCTTTACACAAAAATGTCATAAATAAATAAATAGTTTATAATTTTCACTCCACACTGAAACATGCAGACTAAATGATTGTGTTCAGTTTCTGCTAATGATTATAGCATTCCATTTATGGTGGTTTCTTAAATTAATAAGTAGTGATCAATAGTACAGAGTCCCTAAATCAGCAAGCATCGTGACCCCTGTCTACCTATGTAGTCATTTACCTAACTTTAAGATTTTATTCAACATGTAATGGCCAATCTTATATGATCCTACATATTCACAGACATGTAAAAGGTGTGCTGGTGTGACCTGGAAAATTGTGAAAATCCCACATTGTGACTTTTTGTTAGTTAAATCAGTATTTTAAACACACAAATTCAAATTCTTTTCCCTGTGTTCTTCAAACTAGAAAACCAGTGTGCTTGCAGTTTCTTTTCTATAGGTAAATAAACCAAATAGACATTTGAGTGATAAGAATTCTAACACACATGTTGGCTTTTTTATCCATTTTCTGGTTTTTGTATTTTAACAAATAAACTGTCTGCCTGCAGCAGGTAGACTAGTGGAGAAAAAGCAGAAAAACTTCAGAAACTCTAGATTACAAAGACTGGATGCTATCTGTATAGTAAGAGGAGGTGGAGGATAAGGCAAAGGGCAAATTTTCCTGCAAGCTCTCCTATCACTCCTGTTGGTTTAGACTGGCTATGTGAGAAACTATTAATGTTCTGGTAAGTTGCCACAAATTAGGACCTAAAAAGAATCACTTAATGAATGCTTTTAGTCTGAATGTGTGCCTTGAAACTGTCTAACGATAGCATGCAGCGGAAACTCAAGCTGTAACGATATACTGTTTCTGCACAAAAGCAACAATGACACACAGTGAAACTGATACAGTTTCCCAAGACCTGAATTCAGCAAGAAACAGCTGACTAGACAAGCAGACTTTAAAAACGAGTCCTATTTATTTTTGCACTGCTGCTTTTCATTTTGTGAAGTTAGAAAAAAGCTTGTTTTTGTGCAAAAGTTTAGGCACATTTTTAGTTACACCTTAATTGATCTTGGCATGCTAACTACATCAAGACATGCGGCCTGAAGCTTCAGAATAGACCTTACAGTCACATGATCTATACTGAACGGAAATTTTCAACATCCCATGCAGGACAGTCCACGTACTATTATCAATACTACAACATATTTGCATGTTTAGTTCAATCATTAAAACATAAGATTATAACATTAAAAAACAGTAAAATACCACCAGCAAGCAGCCCTGCAGCATTAATAGCAGCTTATTTAAGACGCGATCTGTCATCTTCTATGATTCTGTTTGATCTTCCAAAATCTGGTGATGTTTGGGAGGTTTTGCAGCACACACAGAAAAAAACCATCCGAAATTATGCAGAGAGGTGGTTCAGCAGGTGTGCAGAATCATAAATGACAACTGATTCAGTGACTGAAAATACCCTCATTTCTTTACTGCGTGGCTCTAGATGACGATGATGATGTCAAACAGACAACTTAGAAGTGTGCCCCCTCCTCCTTTTTTCTTACTTAATGTACATTCTGTGCTAAAATTGCACCGTAAACACATCACAAGGTTACCCACCACTTTTCTGGTAAACTCTGAATTTCTAATGTGACATTACAGTCTGTGCTTGAGACGAACGCTTCGCTCCCTCTTCAACATTCAAGGTCCGGTCATAGTAAACGCATTAAAAATAAAAACAAAGGTCAGAGTTTTCTCTCCATTTGCCTTCTCATTGCTAAACATCTGTCCTAAACTGATGATGTCCTCTTACTCATGTCTCCAGTTTGTAACAGCTCTGGAGAGTAAATGACCACCTTTTCCTTCCTTTCATTTTGTCTCCCTACACAAGCGGATGCATCCAGCAATATAATAATACTGTGGAAAGTGACTCATAAGTAGGGAGAGTTGCTTTGCCAAAACGCAATGAAGAAATGTTATGAAAGATATTGTGGTAGGAGAGGAATGTAGGATGGTGGAAGGCTCCTACGGTAGCCATACAATTTGAGCTGCTGGAATGTCACATTGTTGATCTGAATCTGATGAACACACATCTAACCAAACACAGAGGACTATGACCAACCAGACACGAAAACAAATCTTTAGAAATGTTGCTTAGGATGCTTTAAGAACAAATCAAGTGTTGTCAGCCCACAATGATCGGCAGGTGGTTTATGAGCTATGAAACAGGATGAATTACTGCAAAAGAAAAAAAACTGCTGCTATAAGAGCATAAATCTATAAGGCATAAAGATAAAACATGGTTTTTGTATCATTTTTTAGTGCAAAAGTTTATTTGAGCTCTCTTTTAGCTTTCCCTAAACCTCACATATTAGCTTTATATGGCCAAAGTTTTCTACAATCACTTGGTGGAAAGGCCCGCTTATTAAAGTTACACAACCGAAATTAACACCACTAATGCCCACAAAGCATAAGAAAGCCAAAAGAAGACAGGAAACGTGTTTGAGGAAACAACTGTCTGTTCCTTTTTTTTGGAAGAAAACTGCTTGTTACTGTAACTGCAGATTAAACCCAAATCTTACTCAAAAAGATGCTGAATTTTTATGAAAAACAATATCCTTCCAACTGCTTAGCATGGTGGAGGGTCAATCATGGTATGGGCTTTGGTTACAGCAAGAGGAGTGGGGATATTCCCCAATTAATTAAATTAGAAGTGAAATCTGTAAAATCGATAGCTTCTACAACAAGATAACGATCCTAAACAAGTCGGTGATTTATCGTAAAGTAGCACAATCTGAGATTTTGTCACAACCCTTACAGATCTCAAGCATTGCATGCAAAAGGCCAGAGAAATATCACAGAACTACAAGCCTCCTGAAGGTAGAACGTGTTAAAAACACTTCAAACACTCCTCGGTGCTACAAGCTTTTACAAGCAGTGATAATAGCCGGGGGCGATCTTACCAAGCACTGAGCATGGAAACTTCTTCATCAACACCCTCCTATTTTGAATCAGTTTGTAGATTCAGAGTTACTGTTCACCTTCACTATAATCCATGTTCAATCAAAGGGTCTCACCTTATCAACGACAAGACCAAATTCTCATTATCAAATCAAATAATCAGTGAGTGAAAACACAATAAAATGCAACTTCAAAAGTCACTAACTGTTAAAGGATAAGTAAACTATGCTTGTTGGTGCAATATCACACATTTATATAACTTCAGCCAAGAGTTAAAGATAACGATTATAGTAAATACTCTAATCAATATCCGACTTTGAGGCCGACACTCAGCCAGCAGTTGTATCTTTATCATGCAGTTTAATCTGATTCATCTGCTTACTGTTTAAGTGTTGACAAGCATTCTGTCTTATGTCAAACATTAACTTATATCTTCTCTGTCACTCTGTCCAAACTGCACCTGGAAGACAAAACAACCCAATCATGGAGGACAAAATCCAACCAACATAGGGTAACCCACGTATCGTTATCAAGAAGTGGAGCGCATTAAACTGTGTTGTTATTGTACCCGCTGCATCAGAATACAGTGTGTCTTTAAACAAGTCATGGAAAAAATAAAAAATTCTACTTGTAGTATGTAGTATGTTTCGTCTAATCGTGATTTACTGGGTCAGGCATCAGAGTTCATGTCAGCCTAAGAATCCCAATACATGCAATCACATTGTAATGATTACACAAAAGAAAGCCTGACTCAAGGTTGCTAAGCAAGCAGGCAGCGAGGTGACGTCTACATTTACTCATAAGATGTAAATAAATAAATAATAGGAATAACTTTATTTCAATCAAACAGTTAAAATAGTGAATCAGATAGAACAACGAAACAAAACAGATATACAGAAATAAAATGATCACAACATAAATGGAAAGTCCTGCATATTTTCTACAGTTAATTGTTTTAATCTAGATCAAATTAAATATATCAACTATGAATATAAACATAAATATGTGTACTATTAACTATACATGTTTACTTTGTTATTTACATAGAAATATATAAGGTGTGTGTATAAATATATATGAGATCATTTATATATGTTATTTACATATATTCATTTTATCATATATCAATATAGATACATTTAAAATGTGTAAACAAGTCTTATTACAAATATTTATTTTACTATAAATAATCTATCTGTGCCTATTAACATTATATAATAGATCAATATAGATACATATGTATATAAACAGGGGACCCTTGACCCCTGTCTGGGCTATACTTGTCTTTATGTTTTTGCTCTATTAAACTTTTTATAACCTTTATCTGCGTTCAGGTTTGCTGTTCTCCACTATAGGCCTGGGAGGCATTAGGTACTGGATTAAATTTTTGTTTTAGTTAATTGGTAAGCTCATCCTCTATTTAATGACTCTATGCAAACTCAAGCAATGTAAGGCAAAAAGCTGGAGCCTTTTGGCAAAAATACCACCGACCCATATAATAGGCTTCTAAAAATCCCAACTAGGCCACAGGAATGTGACCTTTGCCTTTTGCTGAGTTCATGAAAATGAGTGAGATAGCAGGGTTATTCTAATTCTAGACAAGAGGAAGTTTCACTTCAAACCTGTTATCTATTCAATTCTTGCAAGATACCAAAGATGTTAAAGAACCTATTTTTTCAGCCACGTTTCTTTCATTTCTGTGAGCATTACAGCTTCCTCTGCTGCCCTGACAACAAGGAAGGAAGACAGAAAGCTGGCTGAAGCTGTTCATTTGGCTCCAGAACAGTCTGATCCAGTTTCAAAGTCTTCATTGTTACAAACTTTCACAAAACCTTCCCATTTCAGTGGGAAGGCACCAAGAAAGTGTCAACTCAGATTTATAGCATCAACTCAGAAAGACAGTAGTCATTATAGGAGATAATATTTTGGTAGTTTTCGGCACATTTTTAGAGAACACACAATTCTGTCAAGGGTCTGGTTGTTTCTCCAAATGTAACACTAACATGTAACATTATACAACCCTTTATATTACTGTCATGGCACTGCAACGCGATAAACTTTACCACAGAACTCATCCCAACTGCGTATCAGTTTTAGCATGGCTAAAACACAACACTGAATTCAGTTATGGCTAGAAGGCTAAATGGAACTGTTTGTTTTTTATTTTTTCCAAATGCACTCCATGACCTTCTTTTCCTCTCCCAGTCTCTAAAAATCCCACAAAACAAAACAAAGCATGAGCTAGGGCTGGGCGATTAATTGATAAAATCGATAAATCTGCAGAAATAATTCTGCAATCGATTTTATCGATTAAACGCCCAGCCCTAAATCAAACTAAATTAATAACCATGGCTATATATCAGACAGTAAAGAAAATCACTTTGGTACAGCTGCATGCTTCAAACATGCCTCTGTTTAAACTTAACGGTTACTGGGACCAACCTTTGTGTTCTGGACAGCATGAAAGACCAACAGGGACTTTGGGTTCACACATAAAACTCACAGAGATCAAAGTTCTTAGAGATGAATGTTGTGACACACAGACACACATAACCTGTCCACAGCTTCAACTTCACCCTACTTGGCTAATCTCTGTGCAAATGCATGCATCCAGCTAACTGCCGGCAATTGTGCAATAATAGACAGTGTTACCTTTTCATGCTGCACAGCGACATACAGGCTAGCAAAAAAAAAGTACCATGCAATAAACGTCACGAGCACACTCGGGGCCACTTCCTCCACTGCTGTAAACTCATAAACCTGTGAGTAATACAAGCAGGTTTTCCTATTATAGTGATGCACAAATGCATTACCATAGCTCAAGATCTCCAGAAAGAGGTATGCTGCTTATGTGTGCACCAAATTCAGCCAACAACAACCTGCCGGGACGAGTCACCAAATACATACTGTTGTAAATAAAATGTACACCACAGTTAAAAACACTTGGAAAGGTACAAACTCTACACCATAAGTCTAGTCCAAAACTAAAAAAGATAAGAGAATACTAGAGCTGTTACAATGACTTGATTAATGTCAACAAGTGACTCATGATTTGACACTTAAGTAGCATCTAAGAGAAATTGAGTCTTTTAGAAGCAAAGATGGGCAGAGGCTGTCAAAGTTCTCAATATATGTGTGACAAAACCCATAAACGTCTTTAAAAACAATGTTCTTTGAAGAAAGACCGCGGTGGGATTTGAATGTTTCTCTCTTTACGGTACATTGTATCATTAAACAACACTGGAGGAAACTATTAGAATCATGGAAGCTGCATCTATACTGAAAATAAATCCATGCCACTCAGTTGTCAGGGGCGAAACACTATTGTAATCAGATCCAACTTC
This sequence comes from Melanotaenia boesemani, assembly GCF_017639745.1. Classification (NCBI taxonomy): domain Eukaryota; kingdom Metazoa; phylum Chordata; class Actinopteri; order Atheriniformes; family Melanotaeniidae; genus Melanotaenia; species Melanotaenia boesemani. The sequence goes on along the minus strand of NC_055686.1, from coordinate 16,247,412 downwards.
GCAGATGGCACTGCATCAAGAACTATGATTCCTGAATAAGAGGTGATTGTTTGAAACCTTTATCAAGCACTACTACACAGTTACATTCACACATGGCACTTTCAAATATACTGTTCTCTTCAGTGACTTCTCTTGACTCTGAGGCATTTGGGACCATTGTTTAGTAAAAGCTTGTCCTGTGGTCACACTAATCAGTGTTTAAGGTCTTTTCGGGAAGAACTAGATGTCATGTGTTCTGGACCAAAGATGAAAAGAACCATTTTGACTGTTGTCAGTGACAAGTCCAGAAGCTAAGAGGTGATCATTTCTAACTTACAGCTAAAGCATGTTCTGAGTTGTAATCCTCCACCACCCCTCCAGCCTCTAAATAAGGACTTTGTTTATTCTTAAAAGCACTCGCCAAGAAACATCCAAACCACCAGATCACTACTATAAGCTTGTCCCCATAGCTTCAAAATGTGCTGCTCCAGACCAACCATTAGTTTATGTGCTGAACGTGAGATTGTGTTGCACACAAATCTTTCTGATCAGAGTAACTGCTTAGCAGGAGACAACGTACATTCAAACAAAAGTCATTTCTGAAAACGTAATTATTTTATTAGAGATTGAGAGTCTTAATGCCCACTGATCTACACAACTTTAGTCAAAACACCTTCATGACCTTGCACTAACAGACTAACTAAAGCAGGTTACGTCAGACAGTTAGCGACCTGATATGCTTCCATAAAACCGTCCAGATTCTTGTATTCTGAACCATAAATGTTTAGGATGCAAGAATCATTGTCATTTAGAATTTGCTGTCTCAGAGCAGTGAGGCAGTAAGGAGTTTTATTGTGATGTAGAATATCCTCAACTACACAACCTTAAACAGACATAGCATGGTTACTAAAGCTAACTTCAAGTGCAAAACAAACATGTGTGACTGGACGAAAAACTGGCTTGTGTGGTCCCTTAAAGGTTAAAATTAACAAGCTGTTTAAAAAAAAAACATTCTGTAATAGGTCTAATATCCTCTAATAAAAAAACAGGTAATATGATTATTAAACAAAGTATAATAATTTGTGGAGAACTGTAACACAATGATCTTGACTTTGACCATCACTCAGAGTCAGCCACTTTAGCAGCTGTGTCAACAAGATGCTTCATCCTCCCGCTGCTACGGGCTCCTCTTTAGGATATACAATACATTAGAAAAACATTTCTTACACAATTCTTCATTCTTGTAAATGTTACTTGAGCCCCGGCCTTGGATTTCCTTGAAAGCAGGAACTATTTGTAAAAACTTTTACTCTCTTTTTAACCAAGAAAAGTCTAGCAAATAGTCTCAAATACAATACAGTGTAACTATAACAAAGGTGGAGCAGATGTACAAAATAGAGTTGGATGATATGAACCAAAAATGATATCTCAGCATCTGAATAAATAGCAACACATAAAATATATCCCTGCATTTTCTAAGGATATTTAAACAAAGATAACAGTCTTATATAACACTAAGGATTTCCATTCTGTCAGTGCATCATGGTGGTTAATCATAGGATGACTGTGGCTCTGCTGGTAGTGATCACCTTCCAACCGGAAGGTTGGTAGTTTGATTTTTTTTTATCTTTGTTGTGTCCACATGTCAGTGTCCTTGAGCAATACACTGAATTTCATACAACTTCTAGTGACTTCACCAGTGCTGTACACTGTAAATAAAGTTCACATATACAAAAGAAGATCTGTGTGGATGGGTAAATGAAAAACACATGTAAAGCAGGTTAAATTGGCACTTTATAATATAACGTTTACATATATATATATTCCCTATACCTTAACTATCATGTACTAAAGCAGCAAACTGGACTCAATGAAACTTTGCTTCTGGAATATTTGTGTAATTTAATTATAAAATGCAAAGAATATAAAATTACATTATGCAATGCAGTAATATTTATTTTTTTATTCAATTTTGTAATCAGAACAGCTTGTGACATCGGTCCCTCTCTGCCTGCACTCTGCACACCTGAGTAATTTCTGCCTCCTCCTGTGTAGGTGGTGTCCTCACCAATCTCGCCTTCTCCTGTCTTATTCACAGCTCTCCATTAGCAAGGTTTGTCCAAGGTTTTGGAGGCTTGTTTAAATCTCTCCTATGCTACATTTATCACTGAATTTCATCTGTCTCTTTTTTTATCTTTCCAATGAATTTAACTTGTCAAACATTTTGTTCTTTTGGCCCAAATGCTACATTGCGACAGTTTTGTCCACAAAAATATCTTCTGAGATGATCAAGGCTTTTAGTTTTGTGTGAGTGGCACGTGTCCATCAAACACACAAGGCCACTCAGTCGCTTTCAAAGACTTCAGACAACTGCACCCAAACGTTTTTTTCTAGAATATATACTGTGGATTCTGTTTATGATTTATCAAAGTAACCATATTTGGCAAGATCGCTGCACAGCTCCCACTGGGTCGCCCTGAGCTTGGGATGGGACAGCTGTTCAGCATGTAAAGTACCTCTGTTGTGACGCAGAGTAAAGGTTGTTTAAGGGTAAACAAACATTGAAATGATTCCAAAATGACAGAAAAGCTTGTACAGGTTCAAAGGTAAAAAAAAGCAAATTTGTCTCTGATTATGTAGATCACAATCAGTGAGGAAAAGTTAGCCTCACAGTCTCAATAGCTTCCTTTTATGTGTGGCTTACAAGAAAATAAGCTTCTTATACAGTCTGCAAGTTTCAGTGTGTTAACGTGTATTTATTGCCCATTCTAAAACTACAAAGAAAAAACCTTGCCACCCTTAAGGTAAAGTGGTGCCACTTTTTTTTTTCTGCTATAGTGGTTGTAGTGACAGTTTTGTCAGACTAAAAATCAAGCTGATTCTTTTTTTTGTTTGTTTTTATTTATTTATTTTTTTGGTTTTCCCCTCCGCATTTGGCACAAGTGTTTAGACAGGAATATACTTTTTAAATGAGTTGTATGTGGTGCAGTCAAAGAAAGAGGTTGCAAATATCACTGGTTAACAACTGTGTATTAACAAGTATCTGTTACCACGTTGGCAGCAAGACACATGCAAGACAGTTCAGTCATTTAGCCTTCCAGCTACAGTGGAGGAACGGTTTGTCTCTCAGTAAAATGCAACCAAATTATGCACATGATTCTTTCATTCATACATAGTCACTCACACGTTAGTACTCACGTGCTTTGTCGGTATCAGTAAGTGATGTGAATCCACTGCCAAGTAACCGGACACCGAGTGTAAACAGTCGACAATCTTAGTGTTTATATGTGTTTCTTCTTTGCCTGCTAACCCCACACACTCATTTACAGCCACGCTGGTGGGTGGATGAGGAAGATAGAAAGGTGGGCTTATATGTATATGTATAAATATACACACACACTCACGCGCATACACACTGAGGAACACACAGACACAAGGAATCACTTCGGGACGGCCGAGCGGGCGCTTGAAGCATCGACACACAGTCACACACACTCTGCCTCTATTGCTCAGTCCCTCATATGCTGTAAATGAGCTAGGACTCTGAAGCTAGTTGCTGTCCACTGTGGCTAACTTAGCTAGCAGCTGGCACCGTTCGTCTGGCGGATATAGAAGTCTGCTTCTGCGCCTGCCTTCCACTTAATCTCACCCTCTCTGTAAGCTTTCAACTCTCTCTATTATGTGACGCAATCGGACACGCCCCTCTACGATTTCAGCCAATCACAGGATAGGACATGTCAGCACGAGGTAAGCGGCACGATTTAAAGAGCTCCAAACATCCCGACACGACAAGCTAATAAAGTGTAAATAAAACTGTTATTTCTCTTATAACAGCGTATGAGTAATTGCCTATGACAAGACATTATTCACTAAAATAAAAAAAAAACAAAAAAAATTGAATTTGTTTTATTGTGTCTTAATCTGCACCTTTCCATAGTAATTTCCAATTAAAACATATCTCACCAAAACCTGGAACTAACAGCTTGTTTGACCGTTTTTATGTATAAAAAATAAATAAAATTTAAACACTAAATTCAACACTCATAGTTTTGTACAGTCAGATTCCACACCATGATTCCTGGTGTGTGATATGATTCAGTTAAAAGTTTGTTTATACACACACACACACACACACACACACACACACACACACACACACACACACATAGTGGTGTTATGACAAGGTGTAACTCCAAGTCATGTAACTCTAAGTCAATCACACTTCTGTGAAATCAGACTGTCCACTTAGGAAGCAACACTGATTGACAACAGGTGGAAATTATAGGCAATTGTGGCTCAGGTAGTGTAGCTCATCCAGGATGGCACATCAATGCGAGCTGTGGCAAGAAGGTTTGCTGTGTCTGTCAGTGTAGTGTCCAGAGCATGGAGGCGCTACCAGGAGATAGGCCAGTACATCAGGAGACGTGGAGGAGGTCGTAGGAGGGCAACAACCCAGCAGCAGGATCGCTAAGTCCGCTTTTGTGCAAGGAGGAACAGGAGGAGCACTGCCAGAGCCCTGCAAAATGACCTCCAGCAGGCCACAGATGTGCAAATGTCTGCTCAAACGGTCAGAAACAGACTCCATGAGGATGATATGAGCTTCTAAACCAGGGGAAACTATTTCTGTTCGCAGATGTATTGAAATGTTTAGACAAACACCTACTTTGCACAACGATAATGGCGACTTCAAGCACAGAGGTTTGGATTCACCCCCTCCCACCTGCCAAATTCTGAAAAATGCCTGAAACTGCAAGGGTTGGGGTGGGAGATGTGGGATGATCAGGGAACGGAGAGTGGTCGGGTCAGGATACACAGGCAGAAATGATTGACAGACAGCAGCTCAGTAGCCACTAGCAAGAAGCAAAGCGAGATTCACAAAGCACCTACACCACAGAGCGGTATTTGAGGTGGAAGACTTTCCCCTTCCAGAGTCTCCTCAGCTAGACAAGAACAAGGTGGTCCTCAACCGTATCAGTCTGAGCCGTTAGCACTGTTGCACTGGCCTGTCAACATCTCCAGCAGGCTCTGGAGAGCTGTGAGGTTTTTAAAATTTTCTCGTGACAAGCACCAAGTAGAGCTCTACATCCCGAAAAACAAAACCTGGTTTTACCCTGTAGGGAATGTCATGAGCCATTATTCATTCATTCATTCATGCATTCATTCATTCATTCTCTGACCGCTTTGCCCATTAAGGTTTGCAGGGAAGCTGGAGCCTAACCCAGTAATTAACAGGTAAGAGGCAGGGTACACCCTGGACAGGTCACCAGTCCATCACAGGGCCAACACAGGTACACAAACAACCATTCACACTCACTCCTAGGGAGAATTTAGAGTGACTAATAAACCTAACATGCATGTCTTGTGGGAGGAAGCCAGAGAACCCATGCATACAAGGGGAGAACATGCAAACTCCACACAGAAAGGCCACCGCCCCCCAGTTCCAACCTCCCCCTAGCTGAGGCTTGAACCAGCTACCTTTTTGCTGTGAGACCACGGTCCTAACCACCACACCACCGTGCAGCCCATGAGTCATTTTTTTACCCACAAAATCCCTTTTTTTACATAATGAAAAAAAAAAAAATATATATATATATATATATATATATATACAAATTTTATCAACAGTATAGGTGGTTTTCATCACAATTAAGTAATACTGGATTGTTTACAGCTCAAAAAACCCATTTTCACACTAACCCTAAAACCAAGAAACAGGTTGTTAGAGAATTCTGAGTGATCATTAATGCAAAATAAATACCATAAATGGCCAGACAAGGCTAAGTCAGTAAGAAAATATTAAAGATCACAAGATCCAGAACTGCTTCTGCCTTCTGTGGGACTAAACTCATTAAATATGGACTAATGTAAAGTGTAAACTGATCTGCAGTCCAGTTAATCCAAATTTTTGATTGCTTTTTGAGTTCATAGACCATTATATTCTGCCCTAAAGAGGAGTGAACAAGACCACCCTGCTTCTTGTCTTCGTACATTTCATAAGCAATAGTATATTGTTGTATTAGCGCACATGGAACAGATAACTTGCACATCTATGAAGGCACCAATGATTCTGAACATCATGTCAAGGTTTTAAAGTAACATGTGCTGCCATCCAAACTGCTTGTTTCTCAAATGGAATTCTGCTTGAATAACAGCAGTGCAGTTTCTAATAAAAAGAGTGTAGATGCTGCACTGGCCAGCCTGCTGTCCAGTCCTGACACATATTTTCATATTTTTACATTGTGTTAGAAAGATTTTACTAAATTCAGTTGTTATTGACATTTAACACCATGTCCAAACATTGTGGGGAACTGACTTTTACCAAATGTGAGTTAGTAAAACTTAAACTTATCTGCATTAGTTTTATGTACATTATTTGATTAAATGGGGTGCATTAGTGGTTTAAAGTGCTTAAAAGGAGAAAGTCCTGAAAAAGAGTTCACAGTCTGAAATAAGAGAGAATCTGTATTGCAAACACCTGAAAAGGATAAGATTTTATTACAGGCACTTATAATAGTCCTTTGTAGAACTGCTTTGTTAAGTGGACAATGACTCTGATCTCAAGTATCATGTGATACACAGACAATGCTGTATGAACCTTGCACAACTTTCTTAATTAAAAGACCTTATCATTGTTGGAATTTTTTTAAATGGTTTGTCACAAATTTGAGACAACAGGTGTCAAGGGGTTAATGGCAATCAACTCAACAAATGTCATGATGAAATGTGAGCAATAGTCGAAAAGCCTTTTTGTAGATCCAATCACAGGCTGGGTCTTGACTAAAGTACGCACATAAGTGATTGTTTCGCAACTCTTGTTTGTCTGCTTAGCAGATCCAGATAAAAGAGTCATTGTCAGTGAAATTCCTGTGAGGAAACTTTCAACTTAACTGCAACCACAGAAGGGGCAGAAATGATATATTTAATAATGATGTGTTCAAATCTCAAATATAATCATTGTAAAACTTCCAAAACAGCTTTTAAATGAAATCAAACAGCCTCTTGATTATTGCTCACACTTATTTTTTCTCTTCGCAGGGCTCTCGGCAGTCTTGTAAAGGTTATAATTAACCTCATTCTTTTGTTGCTTCTCACACACCTCCTTCACAGGGAGAGAGTCCAACCACAACATGCCAAAGTCTTGCATCATTCAGTAAAAAACTTAAGCTGGATTCAGCTTAAGTTTAAGAAACTTTAATGGATCCTTTTCCTGGTTATGACACATTCTATGTGAATTTTATTGTCATGCTGTATTAGAGAGCATGCACAAACGTTAAAACAGTTGCATGCACCGCTTGCAGACATTTTTCATGTGCTAATGTAGTTCCTGTTTTCTAAATGAATGCTTCAAATTAGTCTCATTTAATATTGCTGTGATTAAAACTACCCTGAAAGCAAGATAGCTTCTTTACCAGTGCAATTGTAAAATATACCTAAGAATTTAACTGTTCAAAGCAAATACAGAATACACCTTACTTTTAAGCATTTTCTGCACACCATGTCAAGTGCCACTACTGAATGGACAGCAAAGTAGAATTGTTTTCAATTTGAATTTTATAGTTCTCTTGGTTGTTCATGTCATGTGATCCACTGTATGCCTCATGTGAGATCTAAAATCTAATATTTAAATCATTGTCATTGTAGAGCTGTAAAGCAAATATCTTCACTTTCACACTAAAAGGAACTAAATTTGAATCTTTGTCAGCTGTCACAGGCATAGAGGACGTATAAAATCACTGATGTTTTGCATATAGAGTATATATCATTAAGCTAATTTACAAATCTTGTCCCTGGTTGGGCTTTTCAAGAAAAAAAGAAAGGAAGAAGTTAGAAAGAGAGAGAAAAACAAACAAACCATATAATATAGTACAATACAAACAACACCCATATAATACAAAGTATGCAACACAAAGCAAACAATATAAACACAATCCCTAAGTTTATTTAATGGTTCTTTGTTGATTCTTTGTTAGTATACAGAGGATCATTATTCTGTTGAGAAGTCCACATACATTTCAGGTTTCATATAGAAAATCTCTTGATGCAGGTTTCATCTTTAAATCTTTGGCTCAAACCTGAAACATTAAGTAACCTCAAACCATTATGTTTCTACTCCCATGGCTCACAGTTGCTATGATATGCCTGCATTAAAAATGTGAAAAGAGAAATCAAGTAGCTGAAGTAAAGAAGGCCTTAAACTGCCACTCTTCACATGAAGGTCAAATTTGTGTATCTGTCTTAGTGCAGAAACATGCACTCTGACACCAGTAGTTGCAGATCCTGTGATGAACTTTGACTGGACTTCTGGATCAAACACGGAATAATAGTGTATTTGGAGATTTTTTTTTAATCCTCATTATACTGATGGGCATCATTTTTTTTCTGAAGGACCAACATGATTGCATAGCACACTTGAATCACAGGCCATCGATGTTAGAGGTTTAATTGTTTCCTATGAACTTTCTAATAATTTTATGGCTTTCAGGGCAGATAAATGCTTTTCCGATGTGAATTATTAATTTTTTTTTGTAACAGCAGAACGATGGTCTGGCTACCGTGTTGTGCCAAACAAATGTGCTTTGCCAAGAGATCTTAATGCATATAAGACTTCTCTTAATACTTAAGTATTGTTCTTTACTTTAAAATGAATTTATTGTTGAGTTTATGTGATAATGTTGGACCTGGCAGGTGGGGCAAAAGAAAGGAAAGAGTGAACAGAAGAGAAAAGGGGAAGATGAAGGCAAAGACAACAACTGTACAGCCAAACACAAACAGAAAAGACGAGACAACAAGCTGCCACACCTGCACAGAAACAGAAAACATCCTACGGCCTATGTAAAAAACACACACAGCAGACAATCATCAGGAGCACCTGCAGAATGTTTGTTTTTTTTTAAACAAAGTACATAGATTATTACAAAAGGAGGGTTTTGTGCATGGAAAATATATTGCCCAAGTATCCTGTACTTTTTCCACTGCACATCATGCTATCATCTGTTTCAAACTCTGAGTCAGGCCCTGAAAGTGCTGAGGCTTGTGAGGACAACATTTCTATGCATGTCACAACATTGACCTGACTGAACAAGTTGTTTTTATTTACTGTAACCGCCCTGTCTGGGAAAAAATAGGGAAGCAGCACATTAGAGAAAGCAGGGATGGGCCGTAGTGGGGGTGCAAACTCAGTCAACTGGCAAAGAGCTGCTTGCTATGAATAGGAGAATGGGCACTACTCAGTAACCTCTCTGTTTATTCTCTCCTCAGTTCTCCCCCTTCCTTCTCCCTATTGGTCTGCCCCCCACCCCACCCCACCCCTTATACACCATCTCTTTCTCTTTGAAAAAAGGCCAACATTGAACTCTGCTGTCTGCTGCTTTACTTACTTTTCTTTTCATGGTGCAAAATGAGTTTGAGTGAAGTTCAAACCTGGAGTTTCACAGATCCGAGTAAAAGTTAAAAACTCGACAGGTTTAAAGACTTAATATCAGCCAGTTATCATGATTGTGCTTTTCATAGTTTAATGTGTAGGAGGATTTGGACACAGAATTAGGAAAAGATGACAATGCTTGAACGCATGTTGAGCTGTTGACATGAACTGGAGACATCTCAAGCTCTATCACAGAATTAAGAGGTGCAGTGTTCGAAAGAATCTATGTAAGGCTGAGAGGAGGGCAGACAAACTCAGGGTGGACTTTTGTTTGGGGGAGGGAGTGTTTTAGGGGAGGAACCACTTGAAAAGCGAGAGCTAACTTTTATTAAGGACACACATAATATACCAGCATACATTCATGAACACAAACTGATTGAATTGCAAAAATAAACAGATGTGAACCTTAATATCTTCTTACTCTTACCATGCTTATTAGGGATACACTATGCCGATGTATCAACACTGAAATCCATACAAACACAGTTGCCACTATCAGCCTGACTCTTAGGAAGACACAGGATCAAAGAACACTTACCACCTTGTGAAATGATCAACAACTAGATAAAAATACACAGTAGAGCCAATAATCTGAGGTGAATTGTAACATTGGAGTAAAGACCAACAGATTACCTCTTTTTAATATTGACATCACCTTTGCAAGGGTTGTACAAAAGAAAAATAATCTACAAGACACACACATACAGGTACATACATAATCACAGTGGTTAATCATCAACTAGGTACTTGGATACCTACAAGTGAGATGATGGTCTCCTACAGTCAATATTAGCCCATTATGGTGTTTAAAGAAAACCTTTTAACAGGCTGTCTGTGTACCAGCTTTTTTTAGTTTCTGTAGATCACACATTTCTACCTTTGTAAGGTCCACCATGTATTTTAGAACTAAACTGAGATTTTTTGACAACTCTAAAAACACTGGAAAGCTGTGTATAATGTTCATAAAAACAGAATGCAATAAATTGAAAATCTTAAATCTAAATTTTAATTAGAACAAACAAAAGAAAACATCAAATTCCAAATGTAAGTCTACAATTCCATGTAAAATTGAACTCTTCTTGATTTGATGGCAGCAACACACATCCCCTCCTTTTTTAACTAATGTCTGGAAATGTCAGTGTACTGAGATGATGAGTAGTTTGGGAGAGGAATGTTTTCCTGTTCATGTCTGATACATGTTCAGGAGCCTTGGGTCCTCTTGGTTGTATTTTGCATTTCATGATGCATCTTTTTTTTTTTTTTTGTGAAAGGTCTGGACTGCTGGCAGGTCAGTCCAGCACCTTGAGTCTTCTAGTATGAAGCCGTGCTCTTGTAAAAGAGGCAGTATATGGTTTAGTGTTTCCTTGCTGAAATATGCAAAGCCTGCACTGGCCTGATGTTTTCTAGATGGGAGCATACGTTGCTCTAACATCTGTATAAACCATTCAACGTTACCTTTTTCAGATGTGCAGGCTGGTCCATCAGTACTCATGTTGCTTTTGGGCTGATTAGGATAACTAGCCAGACATGCCTTCTCCTCTTTAGTCAGGATGATGTGCTGTATGAACTGAAAAAAAAAAAAAATTACACTTACCTTTGTCTGACAGTAGACCAGTTTTCATTTTCCCTCCGGCCAATTTAAATGTGCTCTGCCCCACAGAAGATAGCTGCATTTTTGGATCATGCTCATATATTGCCTCTTCTTTGCATGGTAGAGCTTTAATCTGCATTTGTGGATGGGACATTGAACCATGTTTCCAGACATTTCTAAAGCTGTCCTTGAGTTTGTGCAGGGATTTCAGTAAGAGAATTATGCATTTATAATGCAATGCCACCTTAAGGCTTTAAGATCACAGGCAACCAACAATGTCCCGTTTGAACAGGGATGTTTCTAGATTCTACACTGTAGGTGATTTTACAAGTCATCTCTACTGTACGTTGGTTAACAGTATTCTGAAGCTGCTCCACAATATGTAGGTGCAATGTTTGCTAAATCATTGTCAATTTCAACTTCTGAAAGTCTCAGCCTCTCTTTTTATAGCCAATCATGGCACTGAGCTGATGCCAGTTAACCTAATTAGTTGCTAAATGTTTCTCCACCTGTTTTCTTTATGTTTTCGGCTTTTTGTTGCCCCATTCCAGCTATGCTGTCACCATCAAATTTAAAATAAGCACATATATTTAGTTACTTTGTAAAATGTCTCACTTCCAGTCTGTTAAGTTTTCAATATTCTATTGTAAGGGACATTTTTGGTTTACTTGCAAACAATTGTATTCTGTTACTAATTATATTTTTCTCATCAACCCAGTTGTTTTGAAGTTGGGTTTATAGTTACAGTACATTTGCTGATAGGAGCAATAACTATTAGAAGTTACAACCTGAAGTTTGTTAATTCAGCTTAGAATAAAGATTTGAAACAAGGGGAAACAGCTAGCCTGGCTACACTAGTGTCTTTAAAGTTCTATAGCAGGTTGCTTCTTTTGTTAAGATTAGAAATGTTAAACAAACAAATCATAAGGCTACAAGTTTTATTCTGATTTTAAATGCATAAAACATATAAATACAGTTTGTAACACATTTAAGTACAACATTTACAATAAAACAAGAAAAAATATCCATCTCTATTTTTTAAACAGTTTGAAAACAGATCTGAAATTTGATTTTGAAAAACAGTTTGACCGAAAATACAAAGTTTGATACAAATATTAGGACCTGTGCTGGTAATGCTCTTTGGAAAGTTTACACTACTGCCAGATAATTTGGTCTTTTCCCTCCACTGTCACAGCCCCCGCATCATCTTTCCCCTCTGGGATGCAGTAGAAGGTAGTGAGATCTGGGAGCTGTCCAAAAGATCCCCATGTCTGGTGGAAAGGTAAGACATTGGTGGGCTGTCTTTGGTTTGAGTCGCTACCATCAATATTGCTGATGGTGATTACATGGGAGGTCAGCGGAGTGATGTTGCTAAAAGTCACAGAATTGCTATCCCGCATACTGGTGTTGCTAGGAGCAACGGGGTTGCTATTAGCTACAGCGTTTTGAATATTTTCTGCATTGCTGTTGTTGTTTGATGGAAGACTAGATGAGGAAAATGTCAGAGCTCTAGCCTGGGGTGGGAGCAGATTAGCGCCTGGGCTGGGCACGAAGTTGGTGGGATGATTGAGGGCCAGGCGCTGTGTGAGAAGCTGGTGCTGCAGCCGCCTGTCGGCCCAATCCTCCTGAGGCTGGCGGTGGATCTTCATGTGAGCATTACGAGACTTGATTTTATAAAACATTCTGAAGCAAGGAAAGAGAAACACAGAAATGAAATGAATAACTGAAAATCTAAACCATCTGTTTGCTCCCCCTGAAGCACAGATGGTTTGTGTTTGAGCTTCTTCTAGTACGACTGGCCCTACTCACTTTCCACACAGCTTGCAGGGGAAAAAACTGGCCAATGGGGGCACAGGAACCGCCTCCTCTAGTGAAAACTGCCTCTCCATTGGCTGAGAGATGGGCGTCGCCTGTAAAAAAGGGAACACTTGTGAGCTGACCTGCCTTGTTTGACTTGTTTAGTTGCATTCCACACAGGATAATCATGTAATGCATTTAACTCATTACACAAGACTATACAATTACTCCAGAAACATAATAATCTTAAGGAATCATACTGTTCTCTTAGTTTGGTTTCTTTAATCTAAGGCATTTCAATGAATCAGAAAACTCAACATAATATAATGGGAATCAGTGAGACAGGAAAGGATAACAACAAAAGGAACATTATCTTTATATAAAAGAGGGAAAACTGAAGTATAAACTTCATACCAAACAATAAATTCAAAGAAACATTTGTGAGAAGGGACTTGACAGTGGTGAAAACACATCTTACACTTTTTTCTAACTCCAACTCTCGATCTCTGTACTCATCCTCTTTCTGCTTCTTCTGCTTGTCCACAAGCTTTTTGCTCAGGTAGTAAAACTCCACACACTGAGATACAGTCTTAGTCCTCACCTGCAACACACAGCATAGTGTCCATGTCACTCTTAAAATGTCAGTCGTCAACAGTGCTGTATATTGATGATGTATGTTCTTTACTTTTCATGTCTCAGTGGATTTGTTTCTGTGCAGATAATTTGACATAATGTTATAAATTAAACAGAGTTACCAAGAACTGAACACGTGCAGGCATGAAAAAAAAAACTCTGTAAGTTAAGGACATTCTACTTCACTTATAAGTAATGCTCCAGGAAAAACAACATTTTGACCTAAATATTTAGAATATCACTAGCATAGTTGTGGAATTGACTATGAATCCTTTATTTTCTGTCATGCATTGATTTCCCACTGCTCCCTGTATGGATGCGCTGTTACTGTCTGGTGTTTCAAAGACCTATTTAACAGCAAAATCCACAAAAAATAAAAAACGCTTCCATTTTTGGCTAAGTTAAAGAGATCAGAACCACTGTGGTAGTGTTAACCTCTAATAAATGCAACATAAACAGCAATCAGTGCATAAATAATTGTTTTACCATCTTCTGTATGAGTGAAAAGTCTTTTCCATAAGACCCGAGAGCTACAGCGAAGAGATTCTTTTCAATGTCTGTCCAAAAATCACAACCTACCAAGAGAGAGGGGGAATAATGGGGGGAGGGGAAGAGAGGGCATGAGAAACAAAACAAATTCTACAAGGTCATTCTTTCATGATTGACAGCATGGAAAATAAAGAGATGCACTGCAGAGGCATGTGGAGCTCTTATGACAATGATAATCAGAGGACTGTCACAGTGGATCCATGCCATATTTGTTTGCATCATGTGTGGGAAATCAGTGAGTTGATAAATAACACATGCCGGAGGACATGCACGCAGTGTTGGACTTCGTTCTACAAATATTATACAGGCAGTGGGTGTTTGGGGTTTGTGATTCACAGCATCAAAGCTGGGGGGGGGATGGGGGGACATGCCAGGATCCTTCTTAATATAGTTAAGCTGTTAAGTTAAAAGCCAAAATGTAGGGCAGTACTCCCATCTGCAGAAAAAAACTCACCTGAGTGGCCATGCTATCCAGAACAATACCCACTTTGTACTTGGTTCTTGGTGGATTTAAATGAGTGAGAGGATTGGATGTAAGAGGAAGGAAACTCTGGCTTGCACAATGACTTCTATTGTGCATACAGTGGAAATGGTTTCTTCTTTGCACTCACATTTGTCACATGCATTCAAATGCAAACTTGCATATGAATTAAAAAAGGAAACTTAGTTAACAAATTTTAGTCCTTTTGTTTTTCTTCCCACTTGAATCCCCTGATTTAAATGTAACTTGCTAGAGGCACAAAAAAAAAGAAAATATAAATTCCCACTTCTTTTGTTTTTCTTGATTGGTTTTCTTATCATAAGGAAGCAGAAGAAAACTGTATACTTTTGCATTATTTTGACACAGTATGCATTCAAACATCCCTCTCTTTAAAGTTCATGAATATATCAGGAGACTCATCAACTTTAATGAGGTCAGTGGTTACCTGAATAATGGTAGTCTCCTGTTGGAGAGGCCTGACAGAACAACAGCATCTCCAATGTGGCCTGCAAATGAAGGAGGGATGGAGTACAGGAAGAACAAACAGATGAGGCATGCGGTGGCGCTGAAGACACATAACTATGTTTGAATGATTGAGAAGAAGGACAACAAAAAAGAAAGAAAACAAGAAAGAGAGGATGAGGATACATGCAAGTTGGTCATAATGCATGGAGGAATGATGAAGGAGATGGAATGACTGAATAAAGGACTTAAAAGTGAAGATTAAACAACAACAGTTACTTCTTACCATTATGTTGCCCTGACAATAGTGAAGATAGTGCAAAGCCAGCTCTGTGTTACTGCCCCCTCCTGGTACACAGCTGGAACTACACATGGACAGAAGCTTCTCCACTAAAAATAAAAACAAAACATAACACTGAAGACATTGTGGAGAAGCTAAAATAAACAATTTCACTATCATTTCAGCCTCTTTGACCTTAATGAACCCTTTTAAAGTTGAAGGTCTGAGAATTAACGCTCAGTTGTATCTTCAGTCACATGGAGCTGCCATAGAAACATGTTTTGTGATTTTATTTTCTATTTTGACATAGTATTCACCTTGGTTCTGCAAGCAAGCATTCTCCTCCAGCTCATCCAATGGTTTCCAGAGCAACTGTTCCCGAGGAGACTCTTCCACTGGGAAGCTCATGCCAGACTTTTCACCATCCGAAAAGCAGGGAGGAAGATCAGCCTGGAAGTCAGGGCCCACGTTGACATGTCTGATAACAGGAAAGCAGTCTGTTATTGTTACTGTTCGACCAGGTAGTAACACTAGTTAAACCGGCTTCTTCAGAATTGTATTTACGGTAACCCATCACAATTCTTCTCCTCCCTGTGATGGAGAGAAGTGAAGGAGGAGTAGAGCCCTGTTCCCCTGCGGACTGGGTTGAGGAGAGGCCGAGGAGTATAGCGACCACTGTTCTGAGTTCTTCTGGATTGAAGGATACTGGCAAATGGGGTTCCAGTATACACCGGAGTAGGGTGTTGCTGCAAGAAGAAAATGAAAATTAAATATTTTGCATCATTACACATTTAAAAACAAGTGGGAGAAAAACTAATAGAGCCACTTAAACTTAATTATTTAGTCAGGAACAGGACGGATATTTAAAAGACGTCTTCAGAGACTTCTAAAGGAAAAGTGAAAATAAAGTAACTGCTGAAAAACAGAGATAAGTCCCTGATGTATGCTTGCACGAGTCGAGTTCCAAAGTAGGAGCAACATCCCGCCTAACTCAAAACTGAAAAACACGCTTTTCACCAACACAATGTCTTATTTACCTACTTTATCTGCTAAACATGTCTAAAAATAAAAACCCAGAGCAAGACTGTGGTTTTAAAAGCCGTCATGCAGTTGGAGCAAACGTAATTTCTTGACAAACAACCATTCAGGCATCCGCCCACCACATCTGCAAAGCTTCTCCAGCTGTAGTGAATGCTGCCTGCCTCTTCTCTAACCAGTCGTCTGAATTTTGTTCATTAAAATAAAATAAAAAAAACACACACAATTTACTGTTAAAACATAGAAGCTCATGGTTAATGAAAAACAGATACAAAAACTCTATTATCCCTTTAACGTGTCTGTAAATGTGTCCAGTAGTGATAAAAGTGCCGTCTACCTGCAGACATGACTGGATCCGAGTGGTTGGTTCATTTTTTATTTTCTGGGTATCTTTGTTGGAAGATGTTTTTTCAGCAGCCTCGTGATGCTTGCCAGAGATTTGAGATGTACGAAAGGGAAGATGAAAAGGGGAATTGAGGGATGGATTACTGGATGGACCGGTGGCTGAGTTGAGGGATGAACAATCAGACGAAGGCGTGAAGGATGACTGGGGAATGTTACACGTGGCTGGAGAAAGGTAGCCAGAAGGGAGAAGTTAAAAAAAAGTAAGAGTAGAAGGGGAATAAATAAATAAATTTGCAGAGATATGTCACTTTTTTTTGTCTAAATCCCTCTTCAGAAAATGATAAACATCTCCTTTGTCTGTGCAAACAGGAAGGCGTTACACCAGGTATTATAAATTTTAGCTGGTTTTTTTTTGGGAAAAACTGATCCTTTCTACCTGAAAACCCACATATAGGAACTCCACATATAAAAGCAATTTAAATATGCTGGCTGTGGCATGAGAATATCAGATTTCAAATGATGTAAAATTGCACAAACGAGGTAAAATGGAGGTAAAATGGTTTTACTTGTGAAATGTTGAAAAGTGAAACTGTCATTTGCATGTGGGAAATGGGAAACTTCACGAGTACGTCTGCAAAAACCCACATGTCCCGTAAATTTACATGTGGGTATGAATGTGTGATTGTTTTACAAGGGTAAAATAATTTCTTTTAACACATTGTGTTACTTAGTACTATGTTAGTGCTCAGGTATATTCTTCATACTTTCATTCACAAAAAAAAAACCCCAAAACAAAACACGTAGAGTAATGTACCTGTGGCATTGCCGTAGTCATCTGCATGGGAGGACTTGGCATGGCAGTCAGTGCCAGCTGGGTTGCCTGACAGCGGTTGAAAGCAGTGTGACAGCAGTGGAAACTTCCAAATCATCCCAGAGGACTGGACAGAAGGTAAAGACTGAATATGGGATGGAAAAAACTGAAGACCACCAAGTGAGTCTCCTCCCTGGGAAGTTGACTGTCCGGTGGGCCCCTGTATGCTGGGAGAGTCTGTTTTGGAGGGTGAGTGGGAAGGAGGAGGTAGAGGTGTAGGAGGAGGGCTCAGAACTGAAGACATGAGGTGAGATGATGTAGGAGGGGAGGGGAAAGATGGAAGAGAGGGGTAAGCTGGGGAAGAAGAGGAGGAGGAGGAAGGCGGCAGGTAGGAGTCTGAGTCAAAAGTGCAGCTTTGCCTTGATTTCGCTGATGCAGAGGTCTCTCCTCTTCCTACTCCAAATTCCCACATTTGTCCGGAGGAATTCTCACTGGGAATGATGGGTAATCTCTTTCGCTGAGAGTAGAAAGCCTCAGAGAAGGAGTCCAGTTTCTGAGCAGACGTCCTGCTAATGGCAATAGGTGACAGACACACTGAGGACAAAGTGTGGGAGTCTGCTGCTCCTCTCCACCTCCCGTTTGCCTGACTCGTAGGGGAGACACTGAACCACGGGCCCTCAGCTTCTGCTGGTTGAAGCTGATCCTCACCTGAGCCACACCTGGACCCATAATCTTCCTCTCCTTGAAAACAGCTATCACTTGCTCTTGAAGCCGCCCTACTATTATCAACACTCTTGTCATTAAAGCTTACTGCACTAACTCTGTTGTAGGACACATTTTGTTTAGTAGCGTGGCTCATGTTAACTTCTTTGTTATAAACGGTTTCACTTTTACCCTCACAGCTAACATGGATATAATTGTGATGGTTTGCTCTACTCCCTCGTCTCCCTCCTTCATCAGTGGAACAGTTCAGTGCATATAAAACATCATTCATGTTACTATAGCAATCACCTTTACTGTGAAAATCGTCTGCAGTGCCTTCACAACTCTCCCCATCTTCCCAAAGTTCTTTTTTGCCGTACCAGGAGTCATCAAAATGACTGTCTAATCTGTTTTCTCCATCAACATGGCTTCCTAAACTTCCATCTCCTTCCAAACTGCTTGCACTGGTGCTGAGTAGGACTCCGTCACCACCACTGGCCCCTCTCTTTGGCCCAGAGGAGGTGTTTGATGTCAAGTATGAGGATGTGGATTCTCCCCCTCTATTTCCGTACTGCTCCAGGGAATCCTGGGCAGGGTGAGAAATTGGGTATCCCACTTCTGAGTTTTGGAAGTTGGGCAAGGTGAGAGAAAAGGATCGATGATGGCGATATTGCTGGAGATTTGAGAAGGATTGTGTGGATGAGCGATCCTCCATGACGGTGTGTTTGATTGAGCTAGGGTGCCTACAGGAAACAGAAATAGGAGAACATTTAAGGGGATTTCTGCAGAAATTTAAGTGGTAATTTTATAACAAAGTCATGCAAATGCAAACTGAATATGGAGCAACAACAGCTGGTGGTCTTAGCTGAGCACCACTCAGTGACTTTTTATCATGAAATTGTAACATAAAAGTAATTATTCATATTATGGTGAAAAAAGACTTGCAAATTCTTTATTCTTACATGGTCTGATGAGTTGTAAAAATATGTTTACTGTGTGTAAATGCATTTTCATATTCGTACATATGCAGTTAAATTTCCAGAAAAGTTAAGAGAGCATAAAAAAAAAAACAATAAAACATTATAAATATCAGTACTGATACTAATAGAGAACTAATGGAAAAAAATATACATCATAATTCATCTTTCTCTAAGTCACATAAAATTGGTTTAGACAAATTTGTCATTTAAATTAAAGTAGCAGACAATTTCAATGTCCCTTTTTTAATTAAAAAACTGTTAAATCTCAGAAGCAAGACAATAGATTCCTGTACATTGATAAATATGGATCTGAAAATGTAAAAGATGCAGAGCAAGCATTTCCCTTAACTAAAGACATCTGCGAACCTGTGAGCACAAGGCAAACCATGCTGAAGCAAAAAATCCAAATTATACGATAAAATTACCATCATTAGACTACAAACTACATGCTTGCATGTGTATAACATTGTCAGAATCTGTAGCAGGGAAAGCAAGCCAACATTTATTTATCTGTTTCAGTCATGGTCATTTGTCGTCATGTATTAATATCCCCATAAAGTTGCAGAAATTTTGAGTGGTACATGAAAAGTGCTATACAAACTAACTTGCCTACTGTTTTTCAGTACTTGTGGATTTTTTATTAAAAAACAAAATGAGTCTCATGGAGACTTATAACCTTGTACATCTTCATAGTTAAGCCTAACCTTTAAATAAAATTAATTTAATTTAGTTTCCTGACATCAACCATATTTATTTATTAATATTTAACACTAATGCCAACCGCTGACAGCAAATAAAAACGTGAAGGTTTTTTGGATAATGTTGGGTCAGAAGTGAACTTGCTTCTCTTGTGGTCCTTTCACCTGCTTTTTATTCCATTATGCGCATTTTTAACACGTTACAGTTGTCCACTTTCGTGTTAAGGACAGGCTTATATAAGGCAAAATGTGAGCACTGCTGCAATTTGCAAAACAAAATGTTTGGCACGTGGCAGTTTCTAAAGGCCTGAAAACGTAGCATTTGAATATATTTGATCATACGTTACAGTTTCACATAATTCAAAATGGAGTCATATTGAAAGGCAAATATATTATGGGTACGTGACAAGTCTGTGCCTCATAACGTTTTGTAATGCTGACATTTTTTACCATAAATTGTGATTTATTTTTGTTTTGTGCTGCAGACCGATGTAGCCCCAACATATTCAGGTCTGCATTCTGCATGAGGTTTGCCTGATACTGTAGCTCGTTTCCAAATTGTACTTCAACATTTTCCTCCACTTAAGTCTATTCCTTAGTATATGTACAATGAATTTTAATCAATAACAGAACAGAAATAAACAGAAATGTGAGTGGAAATGTGTTCAAAGTAGTTTAGAGAAAATTGAATGAACATCTGTGAAAAGTAGGAGAAGCAAAGAAACTGAAACGAATGCCATTTTGAAAGCGAACCTGTCATTCTGTTTAACTTTCTTCTCAAATAAGCGCCCTGTTTTTACTGGCTGACGCTACTTTCCTTTATAAAACAAAAGAGTTTAAAATTCAATGAAAGTACATATATTTGCAATGCCTTTAACTAAATCTTAAAGTCTTGGCTTGTTCGTCTTTCTTTTGAAACCACATTCTGCTTTAAATAGGACACTGAGTGAGTCAGAAAGAGAACGAACGAAGAAAGATGAGATGAAGACACTGTATATGTTTTTGAGGTTTTTCTTTTTACCAGTCCTTGGCGCTTAATTTCCTTTTCACACATGTTGTTCTTCTCTGCTTCATGTTTTCAGGTTCTTATTGGTCTTCTGGTTGTCTTAATCATTCTCTCTGAGTCTTAAGCGCTCCTCCATCTTGAGCGTTTTTCAGCCTCTCACATGGTCCTTCCTATTTGTGTGTTTGCCTCTCTCCCCTATACACCATCACTCACACATTACCTAAAGCAAAACGGACACACAAAACACCAACCAAAGCTCTCACACCACAGTTTCATGCACTCACACAAACACTCATTTACTCACTGAAGCGCACATACACACTAAGACACACTGACTTTCACAATCACACACTCCTGCAGGTGTCAAAGAGGGCCAGCATGTAGTGATGTTGCCTCTCTGCCTTTGCGTTGTCGTGGTGACCACATCCTGAGGAAACAAACGCTGACGGATCTCCCTCCTTTTAGCTATCTTTATCTCTCTTCCCCCCTCCTCCATCTCTTGTATCTCGTCTCATTGCCCGCTCTGCATCTCATCTTTTAACAAAACACCCAACTTTGTTGTCCCCTTTTCTTTCATTTTAAAAAAAATCTGTCTGCTATCCTCATTTTCTGTCTTGTCATTAGTTGTCTTGTTTTCAGCATACTTATTTGAAAGTAGTGACCCATACTTACATAGATTTGCTGAAGTTAAGTAGTAAAACACAAAAAATCCTCCAGTCCCAGATATATTCTTCTCTGGTGTTGAAATAAACTGTTTGTAAACTGTTTATATCCTCAAACAGGTTTTATATATAAAAAAACTCTGTAAGGTTATTTCACCGTGTAACATGACAAAAGTGTTTGTGTCTGTCCTGAAGTGCGCTTCAGTATGTGTGGATGAACATGCATACATCTTTGTGTGGCTACATTACATTTTCTCCCTGTGTGTGTGGTGTGTAAGAGCGTGTGTGCGAGGCGGCAGTGTAGATGTTTACCAGATCAAGATTCTCCGGCTGAGTCAGCTGACAGGAAATGAGAGAGAATGAAACAGGAAGGAAGACGGCGGCAAACGATGAGGTTCAGGGAACCCTCTAACACCATACAGTCCCACCCACTCACCCACCCACTGCCACGCACACACACACACACATTTATAGTGTGCACCTGTACCATGTTGTTTTCTACCTTTATTATGTCATATAGTGCTGTGAAACACCTACTCACACATGCATATTCACAACTTCAAACACAAAAGCTCAGGTCCAGATGTCTGTGGGCAACTACACTAACACACATTTAAATCCAACCAAGATGGGGAGGGGGGTGACTGAAGAGCTAAATTTCTTTTGTCACAATATTTTATAGCAAACAACAGCAAATATTCTGCCATCAGCCTTCGTCAAAATAAATAAACTGGTTAAAAATGTGTGGAAAGGCAGTAATATAGTTTCAAATACCTATTAATTGTTCAACATTTGAGTCTTTAAAAACAACAAATCTAAAATTAATGCAACCTTGATGGTAATCTGCAACAATAGTCACAGTCAAAATAATGTAGCAGTAAAAATACCGACTCTTTAGACTGAATATAATCTGGGTCATGCTCCGTCTGCAACTGCGTCACAATTTATATATGGCTAAATAACAAAGTAATATCTTATATTTTATAGGTGTGTGTATTTAACCCTTTGAGCCTATTTTTTCAGCGTCTTCCCAAACATTGCATACCCATTATGAAATGAATATATCTCTGCAACCGCAAGGTCTATTTAAATACTTTAAAAGACACAGTAAACACTTGTTGCATAAGTTAAGATGTGTAAATATCAGTATATGTGTTTCTGGTGAAGAATAAATTCAGATGGCACATAGCACAATGTTTCAGGTTTGCCTAAAACAAACACTTTCAGGATTAATATGAATATGCAAGGAATCATGCAGCTGTAGCTGTAAGTCTCAATCAAGTCACAGTACAATATGTGAACATTATCACTGCAAAGCTCAACTCCGATAAAGTGAAGCGGAACGAAATTAAAGAATAAAGTTTTAGTACTGCGGGCGGGTTCAGGAAAGGTCTCCAAAATGGGTGTTCATTCTCAGTGTCCCCCAATTGGGTGACCTTAGGTTTTAAAAGGTTAAGAAAACCACACACATCAAACAAAAATAGTAATAATAATAGCACTGGACTGGGTCTTTGACCAGATGATGGTCAATATGGAAACAGAACAGGTAGATCCACACAAGACTCCCGTGCTAGATTTCATTCGCTGCCTTGATGCGTGCTCACTTTGTCCTTATTCCCACTATAATTTCGGTGTCGCCTTCTAAAATACCCAGAAACAATCAAGATTTGTAACAGGAAAAATACACCTGTTAATAAGTGCACTTAAAAATAAAAATATAAAAAAATTCAGACATAGTCATCAGATCATAAAGATCATACGTCATAAAAATAACTTGATTTTATTGAGGTCAAAATCAAATTCAAATACCTACTTCTAAAAACGTCGTCCTTATGAAAAAAAGAAAATAATAAACTAACTAGCCTGTACTTAAAAAACAAACAAAACAAAAACTGGACAGAAACGCTATTCTTCTTGAATGATATAACTCTTTATCAGTATACTTTACATTTTCCAGTCGATTATGTATATGTTATTCTTAATATAAATACAGTATATAATAATACATATAATACAGTATAAATACAGTAAATAATTTTATTTTTCTAAATGATACATTTCAGAAAGTAGTTGAATATTTTAACTCCACTTAAAAATGCCTAAATTGGTAATACCTCCTGAACGCCGCTCCTATCGGTATGTTTAAATACTTTGCATATTTGAAGAACTACAGATAAATAATTAAATGCGCTGTTGTAAATAGCTGTGTTACTGAGTTCATGAAATCTATGTGACAACTGATGAAATCTGAGCTGTTGTTAAAAAATTTTCATAGCTGTAATAACCTGATCAGAAAAAAAATCTGTCTTTGTCATGTTGATGCTTACATCTCTGGCCTGTCCACCTCATCCTGTTATTTTGTAGATAATTTTGTCACTCATATACTCGGCGAAAAAACAGGGACCATACTTAGTGGTGGTCGCGTGATCCTATAAGAAAAATCAATGCCCAATTTCTTGATGAAAATTGCTCTTAATGCTGCACACTGCTTGTGTCTTTGAATGACTTATGTGAAAGATACCAGAAAAATTTACTGTCTCTATACTGTCCTTGGATGATTAGCTTATTGGTGATAAATTACATATAAACCTTAGAGCTAACAAATCACTTTCAAATGCTGCAATTGCAAATCAGCAGTGAGTCTGTATCTGTGTGTGTAAATCCGTGTGTGTGTGTGTGTGTGTAGGTGATTGTGCTAATGCTGAGGTCACTCGTACAGTGTGACTACATGACTGGAAACCTCATCATTCACATTCATTTCAGATAATTATGTGGTATAGACGGCCTGTCACAGACAGAATAACCTCAATATTAGCATAAACTGTATGATACATTTGGAAAAGATGTATTGCTGTGCCTGTTGTCCTTTGAAAGAAATTTGACTTTAACTTTGAACTTCATGCAACAAATTTAAACATGAAGGCCTGACGGTCAGCGCACAGAGCTTCAGGTTCTGTCTTCTGTTATAATAATTCGGGCTCTTATTGTTGGTAGATATCGAGAACCAGATACATAATTAGCTCCCATTTCTCTCTTTAAACACTTTCAACCAAACTCTGTATTCTAAAACCAAGATTTTGCTAAAAACACTAAATAAATCAGATTCCTGACAAATATTTACTACAATATAATAAATGCTGAAAGTTTCCAAAACTCTTTGTACATGCTTGCCTTTGTTAATCTTTACATTATTAAAACGTTTTTAGAAATATGTTTACGACATATTTCAGGACAAAGAAGAGTCAAGATTATTTTCTTTATTTATTATCATTGCATAATAAATGCTTCCAGAGCGCTGCCTGAAACACAACTAAAATTTTCATACAAATGAATTAAATCTCTCAAACACTTGTATAGTTACTACCACACTCAGCTTCACACACGACTCGAATGCAAGCATATGCACGATTTAAAAAGAGATTTAAAAAGGTTCAAAAGTAAGAAATTGTGCAGCTGCATACTGAGTTAATGCATAGCAATGGTTAAAAATAGGATTTAGCAGTTAAAGGAATAGTATGCTGCAGAGGATAAAAGTTGCATAGTATGGTCTTTCAGTGGTGTAATTTATGCTTGGAGTTCAGTGTGGGAACGGTTTTGAGGTCAAGCCTGTTCACCAGCCTTTTGTTGCATTTATTGATGGACCTGTGTTATTTTCCTGAGAGGAGACGAAAATGAAGTTCAAGGCTGGGGTACGATAAGGCCTTAAAAATGCAAGATTCAAAGAACAAAGAGCATTGCAAAAATGAACTTGACTTCACTGAATGGAGCAAAGTTTCTACACCTCAGTACACGATGGAGTTGAAGGCTTAAATTTTTTAACTGGAATGGTATTAAAAGGGCCCTTAAACACGGTTTTATTATTATATTGAACACTTTCGGACATGACCTGCAAACGTTTACTTTGAGTACACATTTGTATGCATTTTGGTTTGCATCAGCAGGCGAAAACCTTGAGAAAACAGCCAAATGAAAAATGTGTGAATGAAAGGATGTGAGAGGATAAGGGGAGTGCGGAGGAGGTTGTACGGGGGAGACGTTTTTCTAGTTTTCTCTCAAATTCATCATAAAAACCTGGGGGAGCAGAGGAGGGGGAACGAGATAAACGTTTTTGGACTTTTTCTCTCTTTTTTTTCAGGTGTCTCTGTCTCCTCTCACTGAGAGAAGCAACGGCTGGCAGGAACAGTGAAAGAGAATGGATGACAGCACTTAAAGCAGCAGATAACAGGAAGCCTTGTGTATAGCAAGGTATGACATGGGCTGTTTTACCTAAGCAGGCCTTACTGACTACCAGCTGTGAAACAAATACACCTATGTGTTTGTGGAATAAACTCATTTTACAAACTTGCGGATATAAGAAACTTGGTAGCATTATAGGAAAACATGACAGAGTTATGATACACCGTGCACGCACAAGCGAAACAGCTACCTAAACGCTCACCATACAAGAACATGTTGAGAGGTTATTTTTAATATATGCATAATATTATCATTTTACAAATGTGAGTTTTCTTTATTAATGAATTTTCAATACACAGAATGCATATCTGATTAAAATAATGTAAAAAAAAAAAAAAATGTGTTCCTGATGCTTGAATGCGTAAAAAAATTAAATACATTACATCAGTTATTTATATTTTTGGCTGTAGTTTGGAAGAAGACATCGGTTTTTTTGCTTTAATATGAGAGAAAATAGCATTTACAGTAGTGCAAAGAGCACAAGGAGACTTTTAATACATTTGCATTTAAAGTCATGTATACAAAGTCTAGACACCTCCCTTATTTTCCCGTTAAATGACACTCCCTTCAAACAGATGAAATAATGTGGCCTAAAAAAATCACGATAACGTGACGTGAGCACATGAATTAAAAGCAAGATCACATTCCAGAGACTGTTCAAAGACCCTGCCGCTAACATGTGCCTGCAGTGCTTTAAACAGATGAATGCTTTACTTATGTCTTCTACACTAGAGGGTCCACTCAAGCAAAAGTCTAAAAAAGATGGGTTACAATAATATGTGAAAATGCAATATGTTTGCACATGTTATAATAATGTGCCAAAAATGTGCTAATGCAGGAGTAACAACTGTGTTTAAGCCATAGTTTAAACTATAGAGCAGGCCCGAATCACCAGAATTGTCTAATGATGTTAACAGCAGTCTAAGTGAATAGGTACTTTGCTGAGAGCTAATATTTGAAGCTCATCTGGCTTTTGATTCAGAGTGACAACTTTATGTCCACAACTTTATAAAATAACAGCTACCGTGTAGCTATAATTACTTTCAACTTTACAGCAATTTCCATTTTAAAGATAAGATTGAATCAGAAGACATCAAACTTGAATCAGTGTTGCATCAGAGTGTGTAGGTTCAAAGAGCTGAATTTTTTATTTATTCTATATGAATACAGGTCAAAAGGGTCAAGGAAGGGTGAGAGAAATATCAACAAACCTGTATTTAGAGAATATTTATGCGTGCTAAAACATAATCAGTTTTATTTCTGTTATTCCTTTTCTTGTTATTTATTTCCTTTCTTTAACCCTTTATATAAACTAATTCTTTCTAATTTCTGCCCAATAAAAGCCAATCCCAGTAGCCGCTCAACCTAAGGCCAAAATAAACAACACTGGGCTCACTTTTGAGCGTTTTGAAAGACAAATAGATTCTAAATTAGAGGGTAAACATAATAAGTTAGTTGTTAAACTTGGTAAAATCATTTTCAGCTGCAGCGCTACTTAATTTAATATAAGAAAAATAAAGAATAATAACAATGCTCATTAAATGTTATGACAGATGCAGTGTGAGGACAGTGACCTGCAGGGGCGGACAGGACTACGCTATCACGTTTTTCAAATTAGCGATGAACTGGTAATGCAGGTATGATATAAAAAAATTCTTAATCTATAATTTTGCTTTCAGAGAATAGTAATTTCCTACAGTGTTACATGCAAGATGTATTAAATTTACATGGATGTGCTTCTAAAAATACTACATATTGAGCATAATAAAAAAAAAACTGTACTGCCAGTAAATTAATAGAGAAATAAAAAAGTTGATGGCATAAAGGATAAAACTTTTGCAGTAAGATTACATAAATTACACTTATTTAAATTATTTGATGACAAGTAAGAACACATCTTTTTTTTAACCCTAAATCATACCACGTGCACAGAAGTTAATTTCTTCCTTTTCTTTGGAAGAAAGCTATTTTTAGAATTTTTAGAAATTTTTAGAAAACATGCCACAAACATTCATGTTGTTGTTGTAAATCATATTCTAAAACTAATGTTTCAAGCTTTATCAATGCTGAGCGATCATCCTCCAAACACGCATTACTAGCCTGGTTCCTGAAACACAAATGCTGGTCAGGTAGTAAGACATGTGTTAACTGTGAGGATGCAAATATCGACCCATTTTTTTTACTGCTGCTAATTGAATTAATATCTGTCTTTAATGCATTAACTCCAATCATTAACACTGGATGTAATTTATGAACTTCCTCTCCATTTCTGTAGCATTTGTAACTGAGTTTTCCTGCTGACATCAGCTTCGATCTTCATAACTAGTTCAACCACAAGGCAGCAAGTACAGCAAATATAACTGCATCAAATAAGTAACGTGCTAAGCAAATATGGAGTGATGCTTTATGTCTTGGTTGTTACAACAATAAATCTCACTTGATTGCAATTTACATTTTTTTACTTATTGGTACTGAAAAGTAAGATTAGAGAGGAAGAAATGAAAAGAATATTCTAATTAAACCCCAGAGCCTATAAGGTAAGTTGAAACTACATATTGCAAGTAATCATGTAAGGGAAACTTTGAGGGCGGCCACAGCAACTGCATGGGAACTACAGGTTTCCATGGTTGAGAAGGGAGACACCGTGCAACTGTTTTCCGGATGCTTCACCTGCCACAGCTTCATGGCAAAGCAAGCTCCAAAGCGAAAACCGCTGTCGAACAAATGTCACCGACATGTGAGGCAGCATTTGTTAGAACGTATGTAGGAAACCCAATGGAAAAAGCTTTAGCTGTCTGTCTGAAGCAAATTTGGGCTTTTCAGCCATCTCTACCATGAAACAGTTGACAGAAGTGCCACACTGCGGGGATGCATCTCTGCAACAGGCCCTTACAAGTTTTTAATGTGAGGGAAAAAGAAAATTGGATGTTTGCAAAATAAAAGACTTCTTAGACTATGCAGTAGAGAGATCTTAAACATGAGACCGAAACTATGGACATAACAAATTTTAGAGACCAAATCAGAATATAATATGCACCAAGTCATTATTTTTACCACTGCAACCTAACTGAACTGGTATTAATTAATGTTTTAAGTCTTTGTATAAATTTCTAATGCAACGCAACTCAATCCAAATCTTTTTCATGTCCTCATCTCACCTCTTCTAACAAATAAAAACATATCTGTGCACATTCA
Organism: Melanotaenia boesemani; assembly: GCF_017639745.1. Classification (NCBI taxonomy): domain Eukaryota; kingdom Metazoa; phylum Chordata; class Actinopteri; order Atheriniformes; family Melanotaeniidae; genus Melanotaenia; species Melanotaenia boesemani. The sequence continues at coordinate 16,218,546 of NC_055686.1, read as the reverse complement.
ATGTTAATGAAGCCATTTAAAGATAAGTACCACTAAAATGAGACTATGGCTGAACTTAACTATTTCTCCTGACGCTTTGATTTTAGCACCAAGCTGTGAAAATGTTCATTACAGATGGTTTTAATTTGAGTCTGCTTGGCAAAAAATACCACATTTTTACTTCCTAACAAAAAAAAAACACAAAAGCAGTTGTTGCCCCCATTCTGTCTGCAGATGTCAAAGGAGGTCACAAAAGTGAAGGAAGTCAAAAAATAGCAACAGCACAAAGTCTTCATCCATGATGTTTTCCCTAAACAAGATGATGTTGTCCACCTTATTTTAGTTTAGCTGCCTCAGACTAAATTTCTCTTTAAGACAGTTCAAATGCACCAGAAACCGACGCTAAATCAACTCTTCATGAAAGGTACAACAGCACTCAATAGCTTCACACAGCTATACATATAACAGCTTGGATGGCTGCACTCTACTTTAAATGGCATGTGGCCCTGTTTCTGACAGCTCCATGCAAGAGAAAACCTTTCTGTAGGCCTACCTGGACAGGGGGTGCGGGGTGTGTGTGTGCCTGTGGCGAGCAGAGAGGGGGGTAGATTACGGCCTGATTGATCATATCATGACATCTTTACAAGGCTGGCAATGAACAAAGTCAAGCTTGTGGTTTGAAACCTCTCTGTGTAAGAGCATGTTTGGTGTACACGCCAACCTGCTATGAGTAACAACACTGAAAAGCTACTTTTAGTGTTGAGACTTAGTACTGAGTGTTAGAGCAGAATCTTATACTTACTGGAATGAGATGCATTTTCCAGCAACATTTGTTGTATGCAGAGCTACCAGTCCGATTCATGTGATATTTACTGGAAATATATTTTCCAGATAGTTAAAACCTTTACAAATTTAGGTCAACGTAATTCCATAAGGTACGAATAACCGTGAGTTTGTAAAATTTAGTGAATCACTGTCTAATATTGATCTGCACCTTTATATTGGTGTAAGAAGGATGTCTCAGTGACAACAATGCTCAACATCTTTATGAAGATAAACCATTTGTGAGTGGGTGAGCTATAAAATTCAGTGTTGTGACATTGACAAAATTATTTTAAAAGCATAAAAAATAAGCAAGAAAGAAAACATGCTTGCTCCGCCAGACTCAGAAGACACAGGTGTGTTTTACTTGTGTCTGTGCTACTAATGGGTTAAGTTAAAGTTTCTCGCATATTGAAAAAAAAGGGAGGAAAAAAAAGAAAAACACGTCTTGTCTACTTAAATAAATTAAATAAAAAATGTGGTCTCACCTGTTAGGTTGTCATTACGAGGAGAGATCTGCCAGTAGCAGTGAAATGTGTATGGTCTGCTGGTAGGTAGACTTGAGTGAAAAAGGGGAGGAGAGTGAGACGGTGAACAAGAGAGACGTAGTTTCACCAAAGACGAACGGCCTTCTCGTTTGTTCAGTTGATCTTTCACTCTTTCATCCACCTTGTCATAACACCACTATGTGTGTGTGCGTATGTGCGTGAATGTGTGAACGTGTGTATGAATGGTTGTGTGTGTATATGTGTTACAAGCTGTGTCATAATGATGCTGGAAACAAAAGAAAAACACCCTGGTGTGTTTTTACCTTACACACACAGAAGCACACATGTACACACACTTTCAATTTGAGTGGCTTATTTTTCTCCCCTCTCATCCCTCATTTTCTGGTTTTATTTGGTCTTTTGTATTTAAAGGGCCATACACATAATCTCAAACACAATGATTTACACATTATGTACATGTCAAATCACAAAAAAAAGTCAAATGCACAAAACCTGGACGTCAGACGGAGGTTGTCGATGTCTGATATCATTACAGTCAAAGCATCTGCCACAATATTGTTCTCAATAAAAAACAATTCCTACTATTGTCTTCTCCCAATAAAAAGTCCTAGTCACTGTTGTTATGTAGTTCTGTCATCTAATATATAGAGGAAGAAAATGATTTAAAAAAAGGTATTTAGATAAATATATGTATGATAAATGGTAAATGGTCTGTATTTATATAGCGCTTTACTGTACCTGAAATGATACCGAAAGCGCTTTACATCATACATCACATTCACCCATTCACACACACATTCACGCACTTTATATAGTTCTTTGTTGGGTGCTTAATTCAATTCAATTCAATTCAATTCAAACTTTATTTGTATAGCCCTTTTCATACATTGTCATGCAATACAAAGTGCTTTACAGTGTAAAAACATATATTAAAAATCTAAGAGTAGAATAATGCAAATGCTATCTACTTTACATTTCAAATCACACACATTCACACACACGCACACACACACACCCAAGCGCGCAACACACAGCACAAACAGATGATGCCACTCTTCTTTTCATAGAATTAAAACTATTCCTTCTAGTTCCTGTCTCTTTAACTGAAACGGTTTAAGAACAAAGTTTGAGAGAGAGATCTAAAAGACAAGATAAAAGACGATTGGCTTGACACCACTGTGAGGAAGCAATACCTTGGGGACCCATCCACACCATGAGCGCCCCACCAGCAACCACAGAGGCCATCGCCACAGGAGCCGCCAAGATCGGGTCAGGCGAGGGCCCCCACCACAGCCACAGGACTGCAATGCAGGGCCCGTCCAGGTCGACCCCCGCAACGACAACCCTGCAGGCCGGAGAGACAGCCCACGATGTGGAGGATCCCCATGAGGGAACACCGGAGCTAGAGGATAAAAGATAAAAAAGATAAAAGCTGAAAATAAAACACAGTATAAGATATTTAAAAGAGCATAAATAAATCAACGTAATAAGAACAATAAAAGAAAATTAATATATATTAAAAAGTCAATTTAAGACCAAGATACAAATGAGTGATAAAAATAGACAAAATAGATAAATAGATAAATAGATTAATTAAAATAACTGAATAAATAAACTAATGATATTGTTAGTCAAATATAAGACCAATTACCCTCTCTCTAGATACATAACTATGATCATCTTGCTATGGCAAGACTTTAAAGTTTGTAAACCATTTCTAATTTGGATCGTTGGGCTTAAGGCTTTTAAACATGAAGTCTATATTTGCCATAGAAATGTGACTGCACATTCAAAACCAAATAAGAGAAATTAATGTTGTGTCATGGTAATCATATTTGCAAACAGACTCCAAAGCTTGCATCTCTCGTCAAAGTGTTTTGACAAAGGTTCTATTTTTCTGTGTTTTTTCCTTTCAGTGAAACACTTTTTACAGAGGTGTTTGACAGTTCTATAAATCACAGAAAAATGTTGTGTTCTTTTAATGTGTAGTTTAAATATAACCAGCAAAGTTTCAAATTGTACCACTGACTTTCTGAAATACACCTGCAAGTGTCTGGGATAATTCTACTGTTTTTTTTTTTTTGTTTGTTTGTTTTTGTTTTTTTGTTTTTGTTTTTTTGTCATCCTATGAAACCTTCCTTGCCCTACTTGCCAAAAAGAAATAGATAGACGCAGTACTTGAAGAGATGTATGATTAAATTAAAGATTTAAAGACGTTAAAGAGGTAAGAGAACAACAAAATGACACTGCATTTTGCCTATAAATTTGAATAAATTTAATAAAATTTATCTTACTCAGTTTAGGAGTCCTTTGTATAACAATTTATTCATCTCTTTAAAATGTGGTTAAGTAAAATCTAATTAAACATCTGCAAGAACAACATTAAATTAGTCATTTATTTATTAAGGCAATTGATCTGATATTGCATATCTTTGATTAACAATGATCATTATTATCAATTGTCATTATTATAGCATTTAGTGGGATCCAATTGGACATTAGTAAGCCCAACTAAATGTTTCCAGTAATGCTGATCAATCCTTGGACAACTTTAATAGTCAGATAAATGTGGGTTTTCTTAAACTGACAGCTTCAAGTACTTCCATGTCATTTAATCTGGATTTAATTCAGGACCTTTGACAAGAGAATGGCTTATGTGCTTATGGTTGTTGTCTTCCTGCACGGCTCACTTGATGGACAGATGTCTACGCATTTTCTTTAAAAATGATATGAAATAAGAATTTGTTTTTTGATCAGTGATGGCAAACTCTATTCACTCAGATGCAACAAAACAAGCCCCAACCATGATCCTACCACCACTGCAGGAATGGTTCTTGTGCTTGACTGCAGTTCTTCCTTTTATTCAGTGCTTCTGATGTAAACCAACAAGTTCTATTTTGGGCCCCTTCAACAGCCCTCTGGTTATTTGACAGAAACTTTGACAAAATGGTCACAGGCAATATTTTTTTTCTAAGAGGTGTGCCTAACTTAATTAACAAGTTCAAGTTCAAGTTTAGAAACTTGAACTTGAACTTAATTAACATTACCAAATGCTAAGTCACGAGAGCTGTAGCTACTTAGAGGTTATCTTGGATTCATTTGTGACTAAACACTAAACTCTTGATACTCTTGAGGTATTTCTTGGTCAACTACTTCTGGGAATAATATTGGTGGTTTCATTTTCCTCCATGTGCACAGAATCAGATTGACTGTCTTCTGGTCACATTTGTTTAACTGGGTTGTTTGTTTCAACTCTCAAGACTGGTTAAGGCTAGTAATTCATATTACCTTACAAATATAGAAACTTTTGTTTTTGTTTGATTTGATGCTATTTATGTAGTGCTAGTTTACAAAAATTTTCTCATGGTGCATCACAAAGCGTAACAATTTGCCTTCAGTATGTGGGAAAGACTGCTAACCTTCCAACACTATTGTAATTTATGCAGTCAAAAATGTTAATGGGAATGAAACAATCATATAAACAACAGTTAATGTTATATACTAAATAGTCTAACAAAATATAGAGGAATGAACCAGCAATGAAACCCTACTTTTACTGAGCAAACATGTAACTTGTCTATCTCTGCATTCTTAGCTAGCCGATAGCTCCCTTCAGGTCCAATCTGTATAGTCAAAATAACATTTCAAGTGTGTAAAGGTATTGCTCCCCAGTTTTGATGACCCTTTAAATTTTGGTTTGACAGTGCCTAATGTCTTTTAACGTGGGGGAGCAACTAGCCTGACGCTGTCCAAAGACAGCTAAATCTTCATGTTAGCGTCTGTGTGGCTCATGAGTTAATTTCTGTAATGTGTATCTTAAACAATTTAGAAAACAACAACAACATCAACAATAATAATAATAATAATAATAATTAAAAGAAAAAAGTTTAAGGGAGTCACACACAAGTCTGAGAAACTGGTTAGCTAGTCTTGTTAGCATTTAACAACATCAGGCTAGCTGATAAGCTAACATGAAAACCTTCTTATAATAAGCTTATAATGTGTCTCATCAACACATGCACTTAATTTCTATCTTTTGAACCTCTTTTATATTTGAAACCTTTTACAAAAAACATTAACTCATGTCAAGTTTAAATTTACATTTGTAGCATTATTTAAAGTGAATCATACTTTTGGTTTTAGTTCTGAAGCTGTGCAGCGAGAGACACACCTGGACAAGCATGTAATCAGCGAGAACCAAAAAAGGGAACATTTAAGAAAGACATAAGAAGGCAAATGAATGACAGAGTAAGAGCCAAAAGGGTGGAGCATGTATGTAATTGGTTAAAACTAATGCTAGCCAGCTAGCTTGGTTAACAAGGTGAATAATTCACATCAAGTGGGATGCATTTAATGTGTTTTAACATTAGAAACAATTGAGAAAATAAACCAGAATAAAACAGGATGTTGTTTCAAGTGTTAATAACTGAAGAATTGAATTATTCTCAAATTTGACCTGATTACAAATAGCTAATGAACAGCAAAGCTGCACGTAACGTGTTTTGCTTGACACAATTATGAATTGAATGCTTGCATCTCAAGTTCATCTGTAAATTACCGTTTTGGTTTGGCAGCTTCTTTAAAACGTCCACAGATTCCCAGGCATGACCATGAAGCCAATCATGCCTTTAAGAATACCTCTCTTTGAAGCCTGGTGTCATTTTAGTGACCGACAACAGGTTTAGAAAGAGTCCACTTCACTTTTAACACCAAAATGAGTTTTGAAAAACTTTAATTTAGTTAGAATTTCATTTTGGAAATGTGATGCCTTTTTAAAATTCACCTTCACAGACGTTGAAGACGTTGCAGTAATGAGTTTCATAGAACGATGTCACTTTATAGATGGCTTAGTCTACAGTTTGAATAGATATTTTACACACACTGCAAGCATTGCTATTTGGGCAAGGACAGCTCCCCTTTGTAGATTCAAGTTTACTTTATGAATATAAGAATGGAATGAAGCTGTAAATTTTATTATTTTAAAAAATTACATATATCTTTGCTGAAACTTTACTGCTTGCACAATTTGAAATTGAAAAGCTGAATTTTTAGAAGGGAAAGCATAGAATTTATTCACAGCTAATAGATATGGTTATGAATGTCCAGAACTGTAGTTAAAATCTTATTTTCTCTTTGAAGATATAATCAGATCTAAGAGATCAAACTGAAGTGTCACTATTTGCAGGTTTATCCAACCTGGGTGACACCAAACAGAAGTGATGGCAACAATAGTCACTTAGAAACAGAATACGTTCAGAAAAATATTTAAATTTACTTTTTTAATCTCTTGAACTATCTCTGAGCAGGTCTCAGAGCTTTAAATAGTTTTTGTGGCACAAAAAGCCAACATTGTATGGAATGTGTAATCTGTGTGATGCTGTACAAGATATTGAATGTGTTGTCTGTGATGATGGTTGTTTTCGTGTTATCAGAGGGACAGATTTAGCAGCAGGAATAATCTTTACAGATTCACCTAACATTTAATGGCATGTTAAACTTTACCAGTAAAACAAGATGGGTAACTTGCTTTATACATGCTTTTTAACAAAACCAGATGTTTTCTCTTAGTTGCCAGGTTTTCAGGTTAGATAGTTTTCCATTGTGCATTATACTGCTTTATTCTACCATCTCTGTTTCTGCTGTGTTCCATGGAAGTTGTTGAAAGGTCATGCATCTTTATGTCACAGTGATGTAAAATGTGCAAGTGTATGTGTCAGACTCAGACTGAGAGTCAGTCATGAGTGTGCATGGCGGTGGTTTAGTTTCGCAGCGGCGTGGGGTGCTCTCAGGGGTGCCGAGACGGGCTCTGATTCCCGGTATTGTCAACTTCAAACCTCCCCTGTGATACCACAGCACGGCGGCTCTGTATTGTATCAGACCCTGAAACTGTAAGTCTCACCTGTCAGAAGAATTGTTTGACATTTTCATGAAGGTAGTAGGTTTTAACCTGTCTTTTTATGACAACTGTAATTTTTTATGACATTATATTACGCACAAGTACAGAAAATTGAGATTGCTGGTGTAGTTAGTGCCATATTTTTTAAAAGCTTTTTAACTTTGTGCATTTGATATCAAGTCCAGCATCTTGCCCATCCTACACAAGGCTGTCAAAGAAAAAATTAAAAACATGGAAAAGTTACAGCATTTTCCAGTTCCATACTTTTAAAACATAAACAAAAGCATCAGAATCACATCAGTGTTGTTTAACATTATACTGTAGTTCAGTCATAATCACTAAAAGCAATTTAATGAGTCAATAAATTCGTAAAACATCTTGTTTTAAATTATCATGAATGGACAAGAGTGATACTAGAGTTTTAGATGTTATCATGAACATCTGTCTATTTAAAGACACTACATTCAAAATATTTAGACAGTACCATCTGGAAAAAATACTTTGATATGAGTTAAAAGCATCAAATGCTAAAATTTGTACTAATATAATATTATCAATACCATGCTTTAAAGGAAGTCTGAGGCTATTCTTATCATATTTAGCAGAACGACTGTATATTGTTGTCTTTTACATGGTCTCGGTATAAAATTTCATACATTTAATTGCACAACACATACCAATTACTACTAACTAACTACTAACATTTACTATACAAAACAGGCTTATAAATATAATGGCTGGTTATGAATAATAGATTAAAACCAGCTATAATGGGGGTGGCATTTGTTTCAACTGGTTAAGCTCCCGTCTGACATGCAGCGGCCACATCTTCTTGCCCAGGTTTGATTCCCGGTATGGGGACCCTTTGCTGAATGTCACCCTCACTCTTTCCGAACTCCTGTCCTGTCCAGTAGCTGGATAATAAAGGTCCCCAGAGCAAAAATTGAAAGAAAGTAAGAAAGAAAGAAAGAAGCTAATGTATGATTAATAAATCTAAAAACTGGGCACTCAGTGTTTCCACACTGTAATATTATAACCTGTAATTGTAGAATATGCCCCAATGTGAGTATTCATGTTTATCTTAAAGTAGAAGCTCAGAAATTCGAATGTGCTACTGTTTATCAGCAAGATGTGCAGAGATTTTGTCAATAATCGTACTCGGGAGTACCAGTAGTAACAAACTGTATGTAAGTTGTTAAATTGTAATACTTCAACAAATTTATTTCCAATTAATGAAGCATTTTAATGTTTGGCTATGTCATAATCCAGGGTTTTCTAAAATTAAATTCACAATGTACAATATCACTAATCAATATTTACTATTTTTCATAAAGCATGGTTTCCAGTGGTCAACAAATTTCAGGTTTGCTGTTTTTTTCTTTCCAAACATACATATGAACGTATGATTCCAGCTTAGATGTAAAGACGGTAACCCAAAGATTTATTGAACGTGAGACGTGATGAGTAATAGCAACTGTGATCCCCGTGGTTTTCTAATTTGATTTCCTTATTTGCCTTTTTAAATTGAAATGCCTAAACTAAACTCAAAGATATCAGTTTTATGGATAATGTTGTAAAACTGTATAAGTTTCTGTTCATAAATAAGACTGAACCAGACTCCTCAGCCATCATTGTAGAGGAAACAAACAAATGCTTAGTATATTAAACTATCCACAGTTTTTGCCACATAAAAAACACCATTTCTCAAAATGTGTCTTAGCGACTCGTGCTAATTCATTAAGCAAGTTTAGTAAATATATTCAGCCAAGTTAATCCAAGTCATCCAATTGTCATTACTGTTAAATCAGGATGTCCTCTCAAACATTCAAATCTAGGAGAAGTGCGAAACATGAGCAGTTCATTTAAAAAGGTTTAAGATATTATGTGTGTACAAACAGGATTTTCTTCTTTTAAGTAATGGAGGGGAATTTGATTTAGTGAGAAATCACAAGTACGTGAACACAATGTAGAGAAACGTGCCGATAATAAAACACTTCATAATCTTAGGGTGCTGATAATGTAGATATGCTTCATCTTAACATCTGTGACATAGTTTCACACACCTGTATATCCTGAAAGCAGTTAAGATCTCATCTGATATTATCTGCAGCTTAAACATAGAGCCAACCCCTACAACAGTATTGTCGACAAAAGAGGAAAAGTGCACAAGAGTCAGTACAGTCTGGTTTATTCATTTTCAGCTCACTTTTCTTGACAACCTTGAGTCAAACATGTCCAGTGTTGTGTTTTCCTGTGTGCATTTTAGTGAAAATAAAATAATCAATTAAAGAAACAGTCTACCACTTTATAATCTGATAAAAGAAGAAAAGAAACTCAGGACTGTAAAAGGAATGCTTAAAGAAACGTGGAATGTCCTTCACACATTCAGACTTTGTAAAGTCAACAATAAAAAGATCACAAAAGAACTCAGCTCGACTGGTGAGTGCAGACTTGTGGTGACTGCATCTTTAAAAAAAAAATTAAAACATAAAAGGAAAATCAAAAGTTAATGAACCCAGTTAACACTGTATAAAAAAAAAATTCAGTATCTCTTTAATATGTAAGCTTATGCCTAATGTTTAGGACTGAACTGAACACAGCTCTAAAATCAACAGGAAGCTTTCTTATGGTACTGACACCATCTTCAGCCTGTAAAAGGGAACTGCAGGAGGACCGCTTGTCCAGGCCCAAGTGTGACTTTGTCCAGGCTCATGGAGGAGTCTACCTCAATGTTTTCATCCGTCGATAGTTTCACCTTGGCCATCTTTGGTAGCTCTACTCCTTCTGCAGGAATAAAGTTCATTGTTTTTACAGAGGAACACAAGAACAAACTAGATTTATTATGTAATATGACACAACTGCAACTTGCCTGTAGGTGCCAGAGTGAGTTTTAGTGTCTCGGGTTCTGACCCCCAGTTGACGGCTGTTATGTATCTCTCGCTTTGGTCCCATAGACGCAGGAAAGAGAGCGATGAGGGAGAGGAGTAAAGAGAGTAGTAGTCCCCGTGGAGGAGGGACCTCTCTTTGCCTCGAAGATCACTGAGAGCTTTAAACCACTTCCTCACTGTAACGCGTTCTGTACGATTAGCCTGTAAGTGTTTAAGATATTTTATATTAAAATGCTGAGTTAAGAAATGTTTGCTCAAAGACTCCTACACTACTTTAATTATTTTTGTAAAAACACACTTACCTCAGCACCCTTATTGATATCAGCATCTTTGGAAGGTTCTTTCTCTACGTCCCAAACCATCTCTGGGGATTCTGCACCCTGGAAGGGGAATGAGGAAAGTTACTTTGTGCACTAGCTGCTCGGAAATACTTTTATATCTGCTCCTTTTTATAGCTCACCTCTGCCTGAAGGCCAATTTCATCTCCATAGGTAAACACAGGCGTTCCGGGCATGGTGAACAACAGAAGCTGGTAGAGGCGAATCAGGCCCGGAGCCAGTTTAGACAAATGGTCCCGTCTACAGGCACCAAGACCCCAGCCCAGATTTCTCTGCTCAGGGTGAAGGAGGTCCATGACCCTGATACGCTCTTTACCTGTATGAGCAAGTAATAAGAATTCAATATTATGGGGGCAAAATGCAATTTGACGTTAGATACTAATACAAAAAACAGAAAACAGACAAAACAGAAGCAAGAATGTGATTAAACAAGTATTTAAAGACCGGTAACTCCATCTTACCTTCCTTTTTGGTGCTAAGCAGGTCAGACAGGACAAGATCTGCACCAGAAGAATTGACCAACTGAGAGATGTTCAAGGCTGAAATACCTTCAACAACGCCCATCAGCACCCTGAGGAAAGAAGTGCACAGCATGAGAACGGGAAGAGAAAGAGTTACCTTACAGATATCAGTTAAAGCTAGTGATAAATTTAAGTCATGCTCAAACATGTACTTAAATTCTGACTGAGCAACACAGTGCTTGAATATCAATTTAAAAAGCTGTCATTCATCAAAACCCCCACAAGGTGGCACTTCACCATGACTGTAACAGGCTTATTGTTCCTTTTCTTACTCACTGGCCTCTACTTAAGTCCACAGGAATGTCTTTGATCCTCATGTTATCCCAGGAAATATAACCTGATCAGTGGAGTTTTATTTATGCATTCATAACTGCTGTCTAAGAACAAATTTTACAATTTCCTCAAGCTTCATAAAATTTGTTCTTTGAGGAATCCTTCCCTTTCTCTTTAAAGAGCCAGACGGCCAGAATGTCAAACTAAGGTTTTTCCAGTAAATAAAATCCCCTGAAATGATATTAATAAAAAAAGATACATTTCTGTACAGACTGTCTGCTTTTGTTGAACCACAGCAAATTAGAAAACGGCAGCCATATTTACCTCGGCTTGTTTTCCTCAGTGCGGTTTGCCTGCACAGTTGCCAGCAGTTCTGACCAATTAGTTAAGTTGGAGGCAACAGAGAGGTTCGGTAACTTGATGCCATCGACGCCAAAACTCAGCCAGTACTCTGCTGCTTTCTGAAAGAGGACATAAGCACTTCAGCTACAGGAGTATGACTTGTTTATTACACAGATCCAGTGAATGAAGGGCCTCAGTACACAGCTCTTATATATTAAAACTGTGTCCTACCTTGAGTTTCTCCATTATTTCATCGTTGTTATCAAAATAGGGATTAGATCCTGAGTAGTTTGGAGTCAGGTCAAGTATTACAGAAATGCCTGAGGGAAAAGGGAGGGAACAAAATAACTAAAGTTTGTTTGTACCTGATCTTAAACACTCAAAATTATACAGCAAAATGAAGATACGTTGGTGCTGCAATCTATAAATAAGCCCAGGATTGGCTCAGCTTATGAAAAGAAACCGATCTCATGTTTAAAATAACCTACCCTTCTTGTGGGCCTTTGCCAGCACAGCACGCAGGTATTCTTCTGATCCGTGGGTCGGGTCAATCATCTGAAGATTGAGAGTGCTCAGTTGGTCACCCTGAACGCTGTGAAAAGGCCCAAGCACCAGCCCTTTGACCTTCAGCTGAGTCATGTCATCCAACTTCTCCTCAACACCTAGCAACGAGCAAATGGACAGAGATGAAAAAAAGGAAATAACATGTCAGTGCGGATTTCACATCAGGCACAGACAACCTATAGCTGATGTGTGAAATGTAGCAGTGTCTGAGGGTTAATGGATGGCAGAGGGCTAACTTTAGGTTAGACTAAAGTACAAAATGAGGAAGTGAAAGGGTGAATACTACTTTTTTTCTTTTTAGAAAGTATTGGCTTAAAAAGTAAGACAATTCGAATTAGCCTATCCACGCCCTCTACTGGCCATAAGAGGTCTGAGCACAAGGAAGCCCTTTATGTGAGAACAATACCTAGTCACGTGTAGTTTTTGGAGTTCTTCCCAAAGCCTGTTGGAAACTCAAGTGCCCCCTACTAATTCGATTTAGGACAGAACATTCTGTCCTTCCTACCCATCTCTTCAAAAGCAGCTGGAGTGTAATGAGGGGGGAACAAAAAAGAAAGGGGGAAAAAAAAAAGAAGAATGCAAAGTTGCTCAACTGAACCTAAAGGCTGAATGAGATGTGAAAGAACTCACACATCTCTTTCCCTTTGCCCTTTAGTTGCTCACTATCAGCATAGTCAGCAATTTGGTATCAGCCCAGCTGATACAGGCCATGCTAAGCTAAGACAGCCTTAGACATTGTCACAAGACTTTTCATGTGCATCAGCATGACCAGAAGGGCTTAATATCATACTGTAATATCTCAATCTTACATTATAGATCAAAATGATTCAGGAAATAAGGGGATATGTGCTGTATTTATTTTAATTCTAAATGCAATTTACCTTTCATTCCTCCAGAGAAGGCCATAAGGTCAGAGATCTGGTACAGAGGGCCTTCATTCCACCACTTCATATCAGGGATGGGTTTACAGCGAGGGGCCTGGACTATGATCACAATAGCTCCAGCCAGCATGCCGACCCAGCCCAACCAAAACAGAATAAGAAGCACCCAACGGGTCCGCACCCATCTACACAAACAAGATGAATAGTTTGGAAATGTCAAAATTAAAACAATAAACAACATGCAGAAACATGGGCCCTTGTATTTGTAAAATGGTTGTTAAGTCTTACCCTGGAGTGCCAGCGACTTTCATCAGCTCCTCTTTGGACAGGCCTGTGAATGTGACCTCATCCTCGGGGACCTTCAGCTTGACGCTGCCATTCTTCTCACCACCTGCAGCCTGGCCATCACCTGTCATGGGCTGCTTCTCAAGATCCAGCTCGTTGAGCTTCACCTCTTCCATGTCGATTTCTGTGTCTTTATTCATTGATCTGATGTTTCGGGGACATAGGGCGAAACACGGTTCATATTACTTGTCTATAGGTCTTAAACATAAAGCAAGGACAATTCTAGATAACTATAAGGCAGTTTTCAGTGCTGCATTGTACTTGACATACTTCCATACATAAAAGGTGTTGCTTGTGAAAATAAACGTTGGTTAATTTGTTTACATTTATCAACGTCTACTCAAAGTTTTACTTAACGATAAAGCATTTTTAAGAATAAAAAAACAAATTAAGTTATAAATTAGCGTACACCAACTAGTTTAAGTAGATATATTTGATTTGATATTTTAGCATAAACGAATAAAAATTTGATTTGCGTTTCGGCAGCTGCTGTTTAAAACCAGCTTCACAAACTCGCCGGAAACACACCGTTAACCTTCACAATAATAGTTAAAGACATTGATTTTTTTTAAAAAAAAAAAAAATCTAATTCTATGTAAATTGTTGCAACTTTTTACTAGGACACATTTTTACCATTAATTGTGTTTTAACACACGACCAGTTTTACTAACAATAGCTTACAATTTTTTTTTTTTTTTATTAATTTTATTTTTTTTTACAGGAAGTCCTACAGATGACCCGGCATTTTCGGCTCTGGTCGATTATAATTTTCATTTAACAAAAGACACTGAATACAAAAAACATTTATCGAAGATAATCGAGTTACAACATTGATCTAAAGCTAATACAAGCCCTAAATAACAGCCTGACATCGTGTATACTAGCTTATTTAAAGATGATGAAATCGAGGTAATCACTACGTCACGATGCGCGTGCCCATAAGCTTCCCTATTGCCACGCGACTCTATAATATAATTTAATTCTCAGTAATCAGGCTCTGCTCTGTGAAAGCTTTTTTTAAAGTAATTTCAGTGTTACCTGCTAAAAGTAATGTATAGTCCGTCCTTTTTATTGCGTCTTTGTGAGTTCTGTATCCGTTGGTCCGTACTAATCTGCCGAAAAGGCGTTGAGAGTGTACTTGTAGCTTACCGGTGTCCCCGCCTACAAGGAAAGAACCAATCAGATCATCCTCTCTTTTCTTATTCTCTCTCTTCCAAGAAAATATGAACAAACAAAACTTTATATCACAGATGACTATTACAAACAAAATAGCTTAAACACTCATTTTAGAGACACAAACTGGGATTATGTTGCAGTTATAAAAGTATAAGAGAGAGCTAAGCTCTCTCTGAGCTCCTCACATTAGTGGAACTGTTCAGGTACAAAATGTACAGAACAAAACATTTTGTAGAATTAGGTCGAAATATCTTACTAACACGTGCTTAAATGACCGCTTAGAGATTATTAAATTGGTTTAATTTGTCAATTAAATCACTTAAGAGGTTAAACATATTCAAAAAAAGGAGATCTACTGTGTTCCTCGCTGATTGAATTTAACCCATTAGCTACTCATCACCTTCCTCTCTTGTACTATCCAAACCACATTTGCTTAGATTTTGTTTGATTAACTGGTAATTAACATTCAGTGGGTTACTTGACACAATCATGCTCATATTTAGACCGAAACTAAACTGTTTTCTTTTCTTGAAATCTGCATGTTAACTTTTTTTTTTTTTACTTATCTTGCTTTTAATTATTTTAATGTAATTTATTATTTTATTGTGATTATGTGTTGATGCCTTTTACTATTTCTAAGTATCTGTAATGCCTTTGTTTTATGTAAAGCACTTTGAATTGTCCTGTACATGAAATGTGCTATACAAATAAACTGCCTTGCATTGCCTTGACAACATTTAAACAAAAGGAACAGCATTACATTTTCCTCTGCAAGGGTATAAAATAAGTTCTTGATTCCCATTTGAAAACATCTGTAATTTTCTTGTGAAAGATTGTTCTTGGCATTGACCAGATATGTGTTTATGATGCATAAATCTGTCATGGAGTAATGTTTATTCTATATTACATTACAGATAAAAATGTAGAAAACAAGAAAAAAACATGAACAAAATATTATTGTCATTGTTTTATGCATAGACTCTTTTCAAGGTTTGCCAGAATACTTTGATCTATAGTAAGGTCTGTATAAAATATTGTAATGTAATCAGTCATCAATCATGGATTTACATATTGATCATTGATTGCATTTGCTGCCTTGCAGAGTATCCGATAAAAGAAGATAATAGGCAGTGATTGATGCCCATAATGATTAAAAGCTGAATGAAACAGATGATGTAGCTGCTCCTCCATTTTCAGCACTGTCTCGTTTCCTGTGACTCCCCCACATCCACAGTTAATGTTGTTTTGTACTGAAGCTGTTAACCCTTTCCTCTCTCTTTTTCTCTCTACAACATCAAGACATGTAAACGTCTTTATGGAGGAATACGCTTGACTACTTTCCTCTCACGTGACTGTACTCTGCATATAAGTGCTCGCTCTGTTTATGTTTTTGTTCAACTTCTATTTTAGATTAAAAAAACTTTCAGAACAATGCAGTTTCATCCAGATTCACATTATTCTTTGAAATTAATCAGAACATTTTGTTGTCATTTCTATCATAGTTACTATTTGGTTACAGTTTTAATATTCTCAGTTAGCAAACTATTTCATTTTCTTACCTAACATAAATGTGCTGTTTTATCTGTTGTCCAAGTTTTAGGTCACAGTCGCAACACATTCACAATAACATCTATTTATACTCTAAATGGGTCATTCTATATATGGGTTTTGGCTAAATCTCAATCAGAAGCAGGCTCAAATGCTGCTGTGTGACTCTTTTTTGAATATGTGACACTGCAATCTTTAATAACCTTGGCTACTGTGCCAAGCTTTAAAGAGTGTCTTGACATGACCTCACTATTTCAGAAATTTCCAGTTCGTAACTAAGCTAATGACACCTGATGATGACCATGTAGCTTTTTCCAAGAATTAAATATGGGTATTTTGTGCATTTGGCAGCTGTAGACATGGTATTGTTTCCAGGCAGACTCCATGAAAATCTCTTAACTGTACGCAAACTCTAAAGCACCATCTGGTTCTTTTTTTTTCTATTCTTTTTTTATCTCAGCCTGTTGATCACGTGTATGCAGAGTCATGTTGTAACAGAGCTGCTGAGTGCTGACTGAAATGAACGCCGTGTGCTGTTGATCTCAGGATGATTGCCACAAGGAAAAACTCGGTGTTACTCTACTGTTCATCTTCCCTCCTCTATCTACCTTCATTTTCCTGAACTGGGATTGAACGGCCAGACGTTTGTGAAAAACATCAAATGAGAAAGAGGGAGAGAGGAGTGGTGACACAAGGAGCCAAGAGTGAGGTGGAGGGAGGAGTCAGAGAAATGAGGGGAAAGGGCAAACAGCGAATCAGGAAGGAGAAAGCATATGTAAACATGTTTATGAGTTGAGGGTGATGTACATATTGGAATGAAAGTATGGGCCACAGCTGCATGTATTAATGGAAACACAACCCCAAGGTATACCAACTCTATATGTGTCTCTCCCCTCGTGCTGTTCAGAGCCTGTGCTGCAGTTACAACCAGTTCTCACAAATAGGACAAACTGAAAAACACCCAAGTGGTGTTTTACAACTTGTGAAAATCAGTCATTTATCCTGGATTTGGCAGTAAATTTAGCAACGAGCAATGGAGATAAGTTCAAGGAGGAAACTGATTAAATAATTCACCCTTGACCTTTCATCTGTTGCAGACTCTGTGGTTTCTTTTAGACTTTGGCAGGAAAGGAGGTATCATTACATTAGTCTAAAAGCCTACAATAGAGGAAATGGAGCTTTAATTTTCCCGCTGTCTCTCAGACAGAACGGAAACAGTCTCCTGGTATTTCTGCACCACTTGTGGTTCAGAGTCACGATAATTTGACAGACATAATACTGCTGATGCAGTTCCAGAAAAACATTGCTGTGTTAACATATTCAAGTAGGTCAGATGTGTAAAACAAAACTGAGAGCTGTATTGATATTGGAGAAATTGTGAAATAAAGGCTTTTTACTTTTTCTGTTTAGTATCAAGTAACTTTTCACATGACTTGTTGCAAATCTGCAGCCATTTTTGTTTTTTTATCAATGACACAAACCCTGACTTTGTAGTTTTGTATGCCTACCTTTAACTAACTGCCACAGTCAGACAATACTGTAGTCAGTCTTAGTTTTCTTGGATAGTACTCTGGTAACAACCACCTTATATTGAGGCTAAATTTAAGCAGGTTGTAGTTTGTAGAGGAAAATTTAGGCATGCAATGTTTTGCAGCTTTATGAATGTAGCCTTTTGTTTTTTAACAAATGTGACAGTTACACCATAATCCATAATTTAGGCACGTTCGGATTTTAAAGGCAGATGTAGGCATATATAACAACTTTGGAGCAAGGAAAGTGCAGTAGTTTTATAGCTGTTATCTTTTACACTGTGGACCAGTTTAACTTTTACATGGTCTAATGAGTATGTTGTAAGACGTAATAAATATAATGTACAGATGAAGTACTTCAAGTTTAAGTCCACAGAAAGCATATGCTGCACCTAAAATGCATATTTTAAAGATCTGCACTCACATGAACGCACACACACTCCCACACACAACACATGCGCACTATAAATCCATGTCTGAGCCCCTGTGAGAGAGTTTATTTTGCAAGACGGCGTGTGCTTGACAGAAAGAAAAAAAGTTCACAGAGCAGAGAAAAGCGGAACCGGACCAGTTCAGACCAGTCTTGCTGAGGATTTGTGCTTTCATCTCATTGTCTCTGGCTCAGAGACTGAACGACTGAACCTCGAGGAAGCAGCACTTTGATTTTATCTTGAAAAAGCATAATGCTTAGGTGTTCACATATTGATTTGCTCAGCTTTTGAATAGTTTTGAGAACATATTCCTATGAGATATCAAGTAAAAAAACAACGATTAGACTGCATTTTACATTTTACAAGGTGAATAAGTAATAAGGAAAAGAACAAAAATCTATGTTGCTCTGATGATTTGAGGATAAAATGCTGATAAAATTATTGTAAAACATTTTTTGCAGCACTCAACACAGTCATACTGAGTGCACTCAGACTTTGAGTCATGTTGTAAAATTCTTTATATAATGTCTCACTGATAACATTTCTGTATTATATGCATACATTAACTCACAGTATTGGTATCTGAAAGCACACACTTTGCACGGCTGATTGAACATGTTCATAACTATTATCTCTCTCCCAACATTTGTTTCTGTCTGTAAAATATCTATTCCTACATGTTTCTTGGCATTTTCAGCTTTCTAAATGAGAATCTGTTGCCTAATATTTCTCTCTAAGAAAATGGAACCTATTCAGAATTATAAAGTTTCCATCTCTAAATATTTTCAAGATCTAATCTGTTACAATCAAACATTAATGAGATCACTTCATCAATACATTCCATGATAAACACACTCATGAAGTAAGTTTGCATGATACCTTGACTGTAGTCCACATCTCACTTCTCACTGTTTGAACTTTCTTTTCTCCTCTGAGCCCCTCTCTCTAACTGCTCCCACCCCCTTTTTTCCAGAATTAAACAAAGGTTGGACGTTATGTAAGAGCGGTTTTTCTGTGTGAGAAGACTGTAAAACAGTGCTGTTCTGTGGTAAAGCACAGCACCAAAGTGCTGCTTAATAAAGCAGAGTGGCACAGCAGAAGCATGATGGGCCCATAAGCCATCAGTTGTAAATAGACTGTCTACTGACTCTCAGCTTGTTAGAGTTTAATCAGTAATGCATAAATGGACTAAGTGCAAACCTTAAATTAAATATTTACCTCATTTGCGTCTGATACACATTTTCCGTCAATTTAACAGGCAATTACAGGACAGAACAGCTGCACCAGGGATCTTGAACACTGACCTTTGAACTGTTGTCTGTTTGAGATAAACTCCTACTTATGTCCCTTGAAAATAGTTTGATTATACAGCATTAAACACTAATGATAGAAGTTTATGAGCAATTTCATGAGTCTGTCTCTGCTAAATCAAAATCAGTTAGCCAATGTATATTGCTCTGATTATAAGGACATACTGGGAAGTAGATAAGAGCTTAGGAGGTGGTGGAAAGGAATGTTGTACAATATGCACAGCTGGAACTTCCTCAGCAATGCAGTTATGTCTGTGGTTGCTGTCTTTGTTCTTTTGTCTTCTATTGTCTAAAACAGAATATGTCCAAGACCTCTGTATGCTTATCTTGTTTTTGCACCATCTTTGATGCAGACTTTGTTTATTATGAGGAGTATAAACATAGATTTACTGTGACCAAATGGGGGAAAATATCACAACACAAAGTAAAAAAAAAAAAACACTAGGAAAAACTTTCTTTAAACCTTTAGTGTCTGTTTGCATTGCTCTTTGGTAAAAAGTTTATTTCATAGCACCCCCTAGAGTATTTTAACTCTCACTACATCTCTAGGCCACAGACATTGAATGTAAAGTTTGTGATTTAACAACATAATCTTATGTGTAAAATGCTGACCTTATTTTTTAAAATATAATCTTAATTTTATTTCAGAATAACTTCTTAAATAAATTCAGGACTTTGGTGATCATTTTCAATGTGTTTATCAATCTATAATCTAATTTAAAGGTATCTAATGAATCAGCTTCTAACTAGTATATTTTCATATAGCTGACAAAAAAAGTACCTTTATAATTATATTTAAGACTTTGAATTGAGATATAAGAAGATTTCAAATATGTCAAAAAAGACTTAATAAGTTGTCACTGTCACTGATTACACACATCTTATCTTATTCTTATCTTATTGTCTCATTTATTTAAAAGATAACAATGTGGATAATATTTTCCAACAGGAGATAACAATCAAAGGTGAATGAGTTAAAGCTGGGTGTAGGGTCTTCAGTTTGTATAGAATATAATTATAACATCTATTTACACTGTTTTGGTAAAGTAATAACAACTAATGCGATTTACTTCAGCTTGCTTGACTTTATTTCGGTAAATGTAATTAAGGTATTACAGTTAAACATGTTTTGAATAATATTGTCTTTTGCATTATACAGCTTCTAACATTTATTGAGCTCAAAGACTACTACAATGAACAGACGGTCTTTGCGTCTCTTCAGACATACGTAATCACGCATTAGCTTACGTCACCAACCAGGAAACGAGTGCATCCATGGAGGGGAGCGACTGAAGAATCACAACAGAGCGCCTAATTACAGCATTTTTGATAGTTCCGCTTTTTTTGCCGCTGTTTTTTTGTTACCACCGACAGCGGACATGTCACGAAAACCCAAAGAAGAATATTATCGGTTCTTTACTGTAACCGACCCACGCACACACGAGAAGGGACACACCGAGTACAAAGTGACAGCAAGGGTTGGTTTACATCATTTTTTTTTAAATCCATATGTAGTGTTACTTAAATGTATGGAAAACATGAATTATGTTGTAATTACTCTTGTTAAATTTTTGGTTTATGTTCTTTCTTTCCAAAATGCTCTTTCTGTTTAAATACATATTAACAAAGTGTGTTGTAATATTGTTTTCTGTTGCTTGTTACACCAGAAAGAAGTGTATTATTGGTTTATACACTACCGTTCAAAAGTTTGGGGTCACTTTGCCATGGGATTCAATAGGGAATTGACCCCAAACTTTGAACAGTAGTGTATGTTAAGAAGTATTTCAAAGCCTGCCCAAACATAGAGAAATAGACAATGAGCCTTTTATTTGAGGCAGTAATGCCCAGTGAGTGAGCTGGTGTAAGAGCTTGTGATTGTGTTCTTGCGCTCCAGCACCCCCATGACCAAAGTAATACCACATGGTGTGGACAGGCATGCGTATAAAATCAGAGGATTTATTTGTTGGTGTAATTCAAGCCTTCATCATCTTCCCTCGTGTTTAAAAGCAAACATACTGCCAAGAACTTATTTCTCTTTTTTTAGGTGATCAGTCTCAGCACATAATATTACCAATAATTAAAACTTTGGCATGACAAAAGAACCAAAAGAAAACAAATCAAACCTTCACCTTGTTTGTGGTTTGCAGTTTGTGTCCAAGCGTCATCCAGATGATGTGAAGGAGGTGGTCGTGTGGAGGAGGTTCTCAGAGCTGAAGAAGCTCCATGGAGAGCTGGCCTACACACACAGGAACTTATTCAGAAGACTAGAGGAGTTTCCACCTTTTCCACGTGCACAAGTTTTTGGTATGTTGAGCAAAGATTGGGAAATAGTATAAACCAACACAAAGCAAATTTAACAATATAGCACAGTATAACAACAACTTGATTAAACATGCTTTACATAAAACATGAAAAATAGAATGTATCAACAAAATTACATACACATTTGCAATAAAAGACAACGGACACAGTGCAGTAAAAGTAAATCATAGTGTGCAAGCTAAATGCAGTGTTTTCTAAGAAAGTGCTAAGATTGGTATTAAAAAGAAAAGTAGTAGTAGTAGTAGTAAAAGTAATAGTCTAAGCGGACCTGCATTTTTCTGTTGGTTCTTATTCCATTCAATTCAGCTTTATTTGTATAGTGCCAATTTACAACAAAGTCATCTTAAGACACTTTCCAGACAAAATCAGTTCAAGCCTCTCCATTGTGATCCAATAAAAACAAATCCACAGTAGTCAGGTTTACATTAACTGTGTCAATACAAGTAAATTCTAGTCAAATATAGGTCATCTTTTTGACTGAGACTAAGCCAGGGTAGAGGTCTCAGAACCGCATTAATCTGATCCATTTTTCTGGTCTTTGTGAGGACTCGAGCAGCAGCTGTCCGATAAATCTTTTATACCTGCAAATACACTCTTAAAGTAAAAATGTTTACTAAAGATAAATGCGTTGACCAGCTTTTCTAAGTCTCTTTTAAGACTTTTTCCTTTAATTCTGAGTTGAGGTGACAGTAAGTTGACTTTTTAATTGACTTGATACAGTCACAGCACCGCTATGATTTTTAGCACAGATTTAGATCATCCTTCCTTTGCTCTAAAAATGTATTTCTTCTGTTTATCTTAGTTTCTGCAAACTCATTCAAAGCCTTCACCGAGTTGTTTGATGGGCTGCAGAAACTTGTTAGAGAACAGGATAAATAATTCTACATGGCAGATTTTTTTGTCCCCCATAATCAGAGCTGCTCATGAAGCCCCAGTATCATATAAAGCTTTGATTAATAGCTTTGTTCTCCAGTTAGTCTTTTCAGTTATTTACTAGCGAGGGTTTGTTTGTTCCAGTTTCTCTGTGGTCATGAGTCTTGTGACAATCTTCCTCTGCCTGTGGCTGATTTTTATTAGTGGTTACCAATACACCACTATAAAGACAACAAATAGGAAGAGGCCTATTAATTCAGAGTCCTTACTTGGAATGAGTTTTCATTAAAGTGATAAACTATTACATTCAAACAGTCCTGCCGATTTGGATCAGAAATCAAAGTGCTTGGCAATTAGTAACAGAAATAGGGACGTTGATTAGATAATTATAAAATGCTACAAATCACAGCCACAAAAATATCTAGAAAGAAAAGCAAAAAGTTAAATTGTAAGCTTTACTAGTCTTTCCTCCTTTTATATATTTTTATTGTATTTTTCAATAATTCTAAGCACCATCACCTGCATTGTCATTGCGCTCATATTTGTCTCATCTTTGTCTCTTTTTTGTTTTTGTTTTTCTTTTAGGAAGGTTTGATGAGGCTGTGATTGAGGAGAGGAGGAAGGCAACAGAAACCATGCTTCTGTTTACTACCAGCATACCTGCACTCTACAACAGCCCACAGCTCAAGGACTTTTTCAGAGTGAGAAAACACACCCGCACAGACAAAGTGAACCGATCACACACAGAAAAAGTTTGTGCTAAGCTACGAGCCATGCTATCACTGAACTGTTTGTCATTCATCTGTCATTGCCTTTCTCCTTCCTGTTGCACATTTTCATTTTGCTCTCTCTGCTGTCCTTTCCCACAACCTCTCCTTATATTCAGAATTCCTCTCCGCTCACTTCTCTTGCCACATAACCACTTTCTCCTTCCCTTCTTTCAGGGAGGCGAAGTCACAAGACCTCTAGATCCCACCCCTCTGTCCTCAGCTGGGCCTCTGCCTCCCCCTCTCATCCCCCTGCCCAAGCGGAGGGCCTCAGATTGTGAGCCTGCAGAAGAGGAGGAGGGGAGGGAGGCTCCCACCTTACCTCAAGATCTGGGCACCAACCTGAGCATAGAAGTGGGGGAACCAGAGGTGGCAGCTGAGGCCTACAGCGAGATCGGAGGATCTCCAAGAGAAGAAGAGCGAGAAGAGCTTAGTGATACGGAACAAGATGATCGAGGTGCAACTGGCAGAATTTACAGTACTCTGTCATTTCCTCTTTAAAAAAAAATGATCTTACCTCTTGGTCCATATTTCCACTAGTTCCATCTCCTGACCTGTCCCCCGAAAGACACCACCAATCAGAAGAGACCCAGGAGGAATTTGATTCATTGTTTGACTCTGTGGCAGAAGATCCAGACCCATCCCCAAAGGAAGAGGGTCCTCCTCCTCTGTCTGATAATGATTTGGCTGTCTTTGATCCCTGCTATAAACAAGGTAAAACAAAAATTAATGAATTTATTCTTAAGAAGTCATTTTAATTTTTCTTCCAAATCTCTGTTTCCAGTTTCAAACAAACTCTGCATCTTTACAACCTGACGTCATCTATCAGTGAGGAACCTTTTGCCAGATTGAAATAATCTTCGTGGTGGTGCAGCAGAGTAGTTTGAGGTGCTGTACTATAGCTCTCAGGGGAGGAGTTTCAAATCCCACTGCTACAGAGATAGCTTCCTTTGTCAACTTAAATGTCCTTTGAGAGAAACCTATAAACCAGAAAATAAATTTATTGGGATCTTTGCATGTTCTCCCTGTGTAGGAGAGAGGGTTCTCTCTGGGAACTCCAGCATGCATGTTAGGTTAGTCGGTGACTCTGAATTCTTCCTCGGAGTGAGTGTGAGCATGAATGGTTGTTTGTTTCTCTGTTTTGGTGATATGGTGACCTGTCCAGGGTGTTTGCTGCCTCTCGCCTTTTAATTGCTGGGATAGGCTCCATCTTCCCTGCGACCCTAAAGTGGAATAAGCGGTATAGAAAATGAATGAATGAGCTATAAATGTAAATCATACTTAATCTTCTGTTCAGCTTTACATTTTCTGTTTCAGATAGGTCAGATTCCTCCACTGACCACTCGGAACTCTTCTCGCTGCCACCAGCCAGTCTGGATGGAGGCGACGTGGGTTACTTAAACCAAGCAGCCAAGGAGCTGAAGGCTGCCATGGAGAGGGAGAAGGAGGGAGAGTTTAGTTCTGCCATTCGTGGATACAGGACAGCGGTGGATATACTGATCACCGGAGTGCAGGGTGAGGAAGAGAGAACTGGGTGTACAAAATGTTGGGTGGGTAGCTGGAGAAGGGGGAGTACCCAACACTCCATTCATATATAAGATATCCCACAAATATTGATAGATTAAATAGGAAGTTATTGTCACAGCTGTGGTTCAGTAAACCCCTTTAATTTTTTGGATTTTAGCAGTTTACCTGCATGCACTCTGTTACTAAACAAATTATAATGCAGATCATGAAGACATTCAACCATAAAAACTGCAGGTTGCGTGATAATGCACCATTTGTAAGAGAAAAGAATATTGTGCATTTAAATTTACTGCTGTAATGCTTTATTGACCTTCTGATCACACGCTTCCATGCTAATAAACAGCTGATACACTGACATGCACACACGCAGGAAAATGTCAGGCAAAACACAACAAATGTGACATTTAAACATGTGACATCACTGTTTTGGTCTTGTATTTATTACCCCAGTACACAACTTGTTTTTCTTCCTCTAATTTGTTAAGTCACTAATCATAGCTTATCAGTCATAAAGTGGTCAGAGGGGCTGCGTTTAAGTCTCTTTTGTCAATGTCAAGCTGAAGATTTCATGCACTGTGTGGTTCATTTCAACATAGTTTACCAAGCAAGTTTAATTTACAAAGAAATGAGAAAAATGGGTCATTAATAAAAAAATAAAGGCTGTTAGGGGGATTGTGACTGAGTGGTCCAAGATCCTGTAATAAAGCTCATCATCTTCAAAGGAGCCACTATCCCTGTTATGATGCTAAACCAACATCAGAGTATCCCAGTCCCTTTTATAGCCTCACACCGAGAAACATTGATTTGCTTTTCATCAGTAAGGTGGCATAAAGGCATTCTTATGAGTTGATTGTAAACGTTTCAGCCTCCTCTGGAAACATACTTTTTCCTCATAGTTTCTACATGGAGGACTAAGTTGTAGTAGATCAGCATCTATGATGTGTCAAGTCAGGGGACAAGTCTGTGTAGTCATATAAACAGCAAGTATACAATCACTGCTGAGAGCCTCAAGGACATCCTCCTGATGATATGCCATTTCCTTCCCACCAGTGCTTTGCATGAGGATTCAGTTAGTATTAGACTTCTGCTGTCAGGCCACAAAGTCCCTCTCCTGCTGTGTGTTCCTAAGTGCTATTTTACAGTGATGATAAATTGTTGTGTGACCAGGACTTGTTGTATTTATGCCTTGAAGCAAAACAGACGTACCCTGCCTCTGTGTTGGTGTGGTGTTGGATTATGTCCTTTACCTTGATGGTGTGGCAAAGTAACCTTGGTGTGCTGGATTTAGATTATGGCTTCTAGGCAGGTTATGGAGAAGAATCAGAATGCAGCAAATGGCATATTACACCATGTTTTTTCAAAGCTATTTATACTTGTCTAACAGACTGAAAAAGGCTTTAATCAATAATAAGCAAGTAAATTAAGTCATTTTTAAAAATTGTTTGCTGTGGAGCAAATTGTTCTTTCATTTATCCAAGATACAGTCAGAGCACAACCAGTTAATGTGTATATTAACTTGTCAGGATAAAACAAATGAATAAGTTGGCTCCTTCTGGTTTGATTTGAACAACAAAGTCAGTTAGACACAAAATAAACTGAGCCTAACAAACACAGTAATGTGATATCTGCTCCTCTGCAAAGATGACACAGCTATTCAGTAGGTTATCTGTAGTCACGCTGCAACCCCAACCCCCTTCCTATCTTTGGATCTAAATTTAGAAAGTCAAAGGTATTTCTCTTGCTGTGTTTGACAGTGATTTTTAGGTGGTATGTGGTAGCGTGGCCGAGCGGTCTAAGGCGCTGGATTAAGGCTCCAGTCTCTTCGGGGGCGTGGGTTCGAATCCCACCGCTGCCAGTGTTTCTTTTCCATACTAAATGTGCTTTTAAAGAGACTTTAAATTATGAATACATTCAGTACATAAAAGAGTAAAAAGATTAAAGTTATTTAGTCTCATCTTTCATCCCCCACCCGCCCCGTTTTGTGTCTGTATACAGGAGAGCCTGATCCAGTGCGCAGGGACTCTGTGATGAGAAGGACGGCTCAGTATCTGAAGCACGCCGAGATGCTGGTCAATATACACTCCTCACCCAGCCACACTCACACAGACACAGACACACATGCACAGGACCCATAGACATGCACATGCTTCCATTATCCTGACAGTTTTCATTCATGAAGAGAGATCAAAGACAAAGAAGCTCAGGGCTGTAGCGTACACACACACTAAAAAGCACAGTTTACATTGACAGCATTCACACAGAGTTACACGTTCGAATTCCTGAAGAGAAATCTGCTTAAGTAAAAATTACTACTGACACAGGCACACACTCCGGAGGTACACACTACTCTGCACAGTTTCTTTAACTGTCTTTGTTCAATGAAAATGTGTAATTTACAAAAATCTGAAAATGTGGACACATAAAGTAACTGTTAACTTATCAGACAGATAATCCCCCTTTCCTACATTTTATGTTCTGTTGATAATGATCTTATTTTGAATACATTAATCTGTATGTATATCGATGATTTGCATTTTGCACAATGTTTTGTTAATAAATCTGATTTTAATTTAAGTCAAACGTGTCATTAGTTCTGTTTTGAAGCAGCAGCATGCTAGCTGCAATCAACACTGTTTGGTAAAGCATAAAAAAAAACGTAGAGTGCCACTTTTTTTCTGTCTAGAATAGAAATTCACATAATCCATTTCCCTGACAAATTATAGGATATGCACCGTTGCACAGAAATTGATTACATATTTTTAATTAAAAGTGCCATGAGCCATTAGGAGTCGTGTGACATTGTAAAATCTAAACATGAGCATAATGTGATGGTTGGTAAATCATTTAAATCCAGAGACATCATAATGTGTGTGTATCACCTCAGCATCAGCAGCAAACACACACACAGAAGTGAAGTCCGCAGACTTTACTATTATGAAATCCCAGTCCTGGGCGGCATGCCACACTGGCTGACCACTCCAAACCAAGTCCTTCTCTTTCAAGAAAATAAATAAATAAATAATAGTAGATAATAACAAATAATACATTTTTATTAGGGCTGTCAAAATTAACCTCTTAATGGATCAAAATTAATCTGTAAAATGTTACAATTTTAGTGCGTTAATGCATAAGCACCAAAGTTATTACTCATGCTATATTAAAAATCCAGATTTATTATTATTATCTCTGTGAGTGAAGCTGATTTTCGAATTGTCAAGGTTGTTAATATAATCCACTAAAACCACTTTATCCTCCCAATTTAAGAAGTTTCTGACATGTTTCAAGTCTTATATTTTACACAATTAACCACTCAGTATTGGTAGTTGTGGCTCAAAAAGTTTGAGAACCACTGATCTACAGTAATAAAAATCATTTGGCCTTCAAAGTGCAAAACCAAATATTAACACTTTAGCAATTAATTAAAAGCAGACATGATTCTGTAATCAGAATTACTGCAACAGTTTTAACTTTAGTTAAAGTTAAAACCCTAAAACCACATAAACAAAAGAAAAATACACATGCAAACAAAATCCAGAAACATGTCCAGCTTATCTGGGCCTGAACTTATTTAAGATGGACTTGAGGCAAAATGGAAAACTTTCCCATGGTCTGAATATTTGAATTCATCTCTTTATTTATTTATTTATTTTAATGGTAATCATGGATGACATCCACTTGTCATCCACTCTGGAATGCATGAGTGCACATGATATGAGCTATTCACAGATAACATGTCCTTTTCATTGGTTCCAGAGAGAGTCTCTTTTTTAGCTTTTTTAATATTTATATTTTTATTTATCTTTTATAGACGTCATAGTTTCCTCTACAATCTTGGAAACAAAGAGTGAGGGGAGAGGTGTTGTCTGGTTGCAACTAGAACTGATTCAATTTAACACACTGTTTATTTAATAATGTTAAAGGTGCTGATTGTTTCAGCAAAGCCAAGCAAAAGACACTCCTGGTCCAATTTGTTTAAATTTGAAAGCAAAACGTCCCTAATTTCCATATCCTATATATTTTCTGTGCACAGTTTTAGTAAAACATGGTCCTTAATATGATTTAGAGATCATTATTAATGAAAGGCACTGGTTTTCTTTTTCTTTTTGTTTTACAAACTTCTCTGCCAATCCACTGTGCCTTTCATGGTGTATTCCCTGATAAAGTGATTAATATTCTTAATGATTTAATCATATCAGAGCAGTTTACTCTAGTAAATGCAACTTAAAACATAAATCTGCAGTATTTGAAGGGTTTTGCAGAAGCTACATGGTTCCTGTGAGAGGTGCTGTTGGTTCTTGGATGGTGTCTACTACATATCCTGGGCTGTAGAAATTCTTCATCCCCTGCATTAAAATCGGATGGATGTCTGCTTTTGGAACAGATTGAAACATAAAGTGATAACCTGCAGATGGAAGGAGAAAACAACTGTTGATGAGCATCTCTTTCAGCTGCTCTTTATTTATTTATTTAGTTCAAAATGCTTAACAAAAGTTCACTGCTGCAGAAGTGATTCACACATTCCCCATCATTCATTTAGCTGTGACTGTATCACAAGGTATCCCTCTTTCATTGCTTGAAATGAACCAGGTTAAGTTGGAACAGTAATACGATAATTAGTTATATATTTTATATATTGTGTGCAATCTCTAATATTTATAAAATTCCATGCATATACACCTAAAGAAAAAAAAAAACAGGATTATTTTCACAGTATTTTCAGTGTTCAGTTTAGTTGGCAGAAAAGAGAAGAGAGACTGCCGCCAAAGAGCAGAATCCCTTCTCTGGAGAGGTGGGGAAAAAGGATGGATGGAAGACGGGAAACAGATGGAGGGGTGACAAAAAATTGAGGCTGGCAAAAGCAAAAGGCTCCCCTTTCCCTCACCAGATGAGTAAATGAGGGGTACCGGGGAGTGAGAGATAACAGGCAGGATAGAAGAGAGGAAAAAAGAAAGAATGAGATTAGAGGATAAGCAGAGA
The DNA here is from genome assembly GCF_017639745.1 of Melanotaenia boesemani. Lineage (NCBI taxonomy): Eukaryota > Metazoa > Chordata > Actinopteri > Atheriniformes > Melanotaeniidae > Melanotaenia > Melanotaenia boesemani. The sequence continues at coordinate 16,188,728 of NC_055686.1, read as the reverse complement.
TGATCCCTCCATTGTTACAGGGATGGAAAAAAGGACCCTCCCTCTGTATCTTTCTCTCATGCTTTGTTTTGACCATTGTAGAGAGCTTGAAGTGGATGGAGGGATTGCAGAGCAAGCGAGAGATAACATTGCTCCATCCTGTTATATATACCTCTTTTCCTCTCATCTCTCCACCTCTACCTTTCAATCCATCTCTCCCTCGTTGTAGCGCTCCACCTGTGAAATGCAGAGAATGTGAGATGGAGAGAAAGAGACAAAGAGATGGAGGGTGGGGGGGGACTCATAACATTAACATGCTGAGAGTGTCAGCACTCTCCTCCTTTTCTCTCCCTCCATCCTCATCCCTCTTTCCATCCCTTCCTCTGTCTCTTTCTCCTCACTGGTCACTGCAATTATACCATCAAAACACTCCAGCCTGAGAGCATAATAGCTTCCCTCTGTATGTGTGTGTGTGTTATCATGAGAGATCAAAAGAAAGAGGTGTGTGTGTGTGTGTGTGTGTTTTTGTGCATAATTTAGCGCCACACATGGTGCATTAAGTGTGCATGTATGACATGAAGGGCAGCTGTTGGTGTGTGAGTGTGTATGCCAAAACTGGATTTACAGCATGTGTGGGTGCATTTGAGAGTATTTGAGTCTGTAGCAGCTAGAAAAACTGCTTCTCCAACCTCTGACCAAACATACTCTTAAACACACTTCAGTAGACCCACTTCATGTGTGTCTCTTCTGAGTTTCTACTTTCACACACATACAAATCCAAACTAATGGATGCACACATGCATATAGTCACGGCTTGGAAACGCAAACCGTTATGACCTACATGCCCACTGGGTCATTGTTAAGCCAAACAACACACTGTGACACCTTCGTCTGTCTACACACAATCTCCTGCTTTCCCTGTTTTTGTTTTTGTACCCTCAACTTCCTGTCTCTTTCAGCTCTCCATGTATTCCATTTTTCCTCTTTCTCTATCGCTCATAAGCACAATCTGCCCTCTATGAGCTAGTTATCTCTCTGTGTCCCTTCTCTCTGTCACCTTGCCCTCAGCTATTTGAGCTCACTTCTGCCTCTCATACTCCCCCCATCTCTCTCACACACACAAAAACCCACTCATTCTCTTTTCTGTCAGCCTCATGCTTTGTTCCACCTTGTCCATCTCTTTCTCTATTGGTTTATATCCGTCGTGACACATCATCAGCCTCTCAAGGTTCCTTTGAAGCACCGTTAGTATATAGAGAAAAAGTATACAGATCATGTCTTTAAGCAGAAAAGCTGCATAGTAAGTGAACATCTTGTTGCAAATAACTGAAATAAAATATGTCTAAATGTCTAAATATATTGTATGATGTTTAATGTGTTTATTTTAGTTTCATTTATTAAATTGTACTTTGCCGTATGTATCGTACAGGCTCTAGTTTTAGGACTTCACTGTTAATCTTTTGGTATGTTTCTATATTTCTACATAAAGATGATTATAACATCATTTAAATTATTTCAACATGTCCTTAACGTACATAAAAAAAAACAATTAAACAATCATGACTAAAAAAAAACACCATCAACAATCAGAAATGCCCACACAATAATTGTTAGGTTATATCTGCTAAACGCTCCGAGTTTACATATAAACACCTGAAGTTTTGCACAACATCAAATCAGAAATGGACAGTTTTTTTTTTAAATACAAAACTTGTAAGAGAGCATCTGCATCATAGACAAGCTGCATGAAAAAAAAACTGTAAGACTTTCTCTGGATGTAGAAGCTGATTTGAGAGGGAAACTTATTAGTATATAGAGGACCGTAGTGCAGGCTGAAACACTGGACACAGACCAGTTAAAACTTAAATACACTTATTAAAATAATAAAAAGGGCTGGTTGTCTATTAATCTATTCAAACATCATTTGCATTTATTCATGGTTGTGATTCTGGTTCCTTTTTTAGATTAAAGTAAGGATTAATTAGTATATTTACCCCTAAGTAAATATACTTCTTAATCAGCTAAATCATCCACCTTATTCACAAACAAATAGGTGCATCTGTCAGCTGTGACTATAAACTGCGTCTTTGTATTTATACCAGTAATAGCTTATAAAAGCTTAAATCACTGACGTGAGCTGGGTGGTAATTATCAGTGGGTTTGTCATGATAATTTGCCTCTTTAACAATTAAAATACTTGTCTTATTGACTTACATGAAGGTATAGATTAATGCAGCTCTAATTTATATCTTATCCCCCTCTTGTTGTAAAACTAGTTGAAGCACTATGTTTTTTATTACCCTTTTTTTTTGCTTCCCCTTCCCCCTCTTTCCCTTTTTCACCCTATCAAACTCTGCCTGTAAGTAAATCAATAAACATACACTTTATGCCATTTATTGATCCTTTCATATCTATCTGTTCCCCACCCCCTCCTGTTCTCTCTTTCACTGCTCTCTCCCCCATCCTCTTCCTCACCTCTCTCTACCTCCCCTTTGAATTTATAATCTGTTTCCCTCTCTTTTTCTGTCGGTCTCTTTTTCTTTATATCTCCCGCTGTGGGATTTCCTATTTATAATGGCTGGCATCTTCGTGTGTACATGTGTGTGACAAAGTGAGAGCAAGTGTTTGATGTTAGTCTAAGTGGTTAACATAATACAAGCCCTTAGAGAGATGATGTTCAGGCACTCATACACTTACACAGACACAGACTTTCATGCTTTTTTTTTTTTTGGTAAGCTTTTCTGTGTACGATTTGTGCTTTTTGGTATTCTGGAGGCTGTGCAGATAATATCCATATTATCTATCAGTTTCACACTCTCACTATCCACATGCACATACACACATTTGTTCCTCAAGCTCCTTCCTAAAAGGATAAAACCCAGCATTATCTTTTGTTATTTATTATTGCAGATGGAGCCATCATTTCATGACCCTGCCATCTCTCATCCTCCTCCCTCTGCATATGTTTTTATTTATTCAGACCTCTCCCTCTTTCCCTCTTTCCTACCCTCTCCTCCTCTCTGCATATTTATTCAAACACATCTCCCTCTTTTTTGTCTCCATCCCTCCCCACTTTGGGTACAGACTCCCTCTGTACCCATGTGTCCAGCTTTTGTTACCAGCCTTGTTTCCATAACAACTGCGACCTTTCACTTGGTGCATAACCATTTTTAATCAGAAGTAGAGAGAGACAGAAATGAGATGAGACAGAGAGGGAGAGGTGGGGGGTTGGAAAGAGTAACGTTACTCAGGTGATGCACTAGATTGGTGAAAAAACAAATTATCCTCAGTGAGATACATAAAAGAATAAAGCAACAGAGCGGAGTGAAGAATGGAAACTGGCCCTGGTCTCGTGAAAGCCCGCAAACAGGTTTTTGGTGAATTTAATGTAGATATTCTCAGCAAAAGGCTTAAGTTCAAACATCTTATATGTTTACCTGAAGTCAGGAGCATCAGAAATATTTTACCTTTTTGTTAAACATATTATTGGCTAACTTCCATCCTCCCCTCCCTTTTCATTTATCATCTAATTTGCCTCTTTTCTAGATCGTTTACCTTCTCTGACACAAACCAATCTTACTTAACAGCTTGGTTTGCAAAAATAAATGAAAAAAAAAAAGTCTTAACGGCATTTTGTCATATAAAATAAAGGAAAAGATTAAATCACCTCCTAATTTGAATTTTGAAAGCAAATACCTGCACAAGCCTAAGTATGCAAATAAGTATGCAGTTAAAAGAGAGAGCTTGAATGTGTTGTTGCACCTGAGTGAAAAATTGAAAACATGGCATACCTCAACACAAAAGCTGTCAGTGGCATTGGGAAAAAAAGTGAAACTCATTCAATAAAGTAATTCAATGCAGAGTGTGGTGAAAGATGTTGGTAGTTACAGGGGGCAAAAGACTAGACTGTAAACGCAACACAGGAGCCAGTTACAGGACAAGGTTGAGCAGACTTTACCTCTTAAAGAAGCTAAGCTCATCCAACGGCTGCAGCAAGATGTTCTGAGTCTGTTGTTGAAAGTACAATCTGCTTCCTGCCCTCAGTTTGTTCAGCGGTATCAGAGCCAGAGACTTCAAAAACCGAATGAACTGATTAAGATGGCTGGCTTTGTACTGGGGACAACTTTGGAGCCACTGGAACTGATTGTATAGAAAAAAATGCTGCACAGGTTGCTAAGTACAATGGCCAATTCTTCACAGCCACACAGCAAAGTGAGGAAACGACATAATGTGTTCAGTCAGAGGCTTCTTCAAGCACGCTCCAAGATGAAAAAGTATTGCTTTCTGGAAACAAGACTTGACTGTGAATTAATTAATAATAACTTCTCACAAAAAATTAATAAATAAAAAAATTCTACAACATTAAAGTTATCCTCATGTAATAAATAACATATTTTTCATTTAATTTCATACAAGGTAAAGTACCGGCGGAGATGTCAGTCATTATCTGTACAATAAATGCACAAGTGGACATTGAGATTGGACACTTTTCTCATTCTAGGTGTGTTTTTTGATAATAAAGTATTTTTTCAATATGATAATGCATATTACCACAGACAAAAGGTGCACAGCCCATATCTCAATATGTGTTTAAGATAACAGTAGAAAATGAAAAACAGAGCTCTATCTTTTACAGTTGATCTGTCAAGAAAGCTGGAACATGATTAATGAACAAATAAAATAATAATAGAATAATAAATAAAAACAAATCACATCATATCCCATTTACAAATTTTTAAATACTCCTCACAATCTTCACTTTTCATCTGAAAAAACTATGTAATTTAATCTATGATGTTAAATAATAATTAAGCCTATAAGTGCAACACTCTAAAATAAGATAAAGTTTGGTTTGAGTCCCTGTGGTTTTTTTTTCAAACCTTTATTTTAAATTTGTGTTGGGGCTTTTCTTAGAAAGTGTTTAGTCCTTACTGAACTGTATGAAGATATTGTAGCTCTGTGTTTATATCTGTGCACAGTTTCAAAGCTGGATCTCAAAGAAAGATTCCTGTGGTGAGATAAAATGGTTAATGAATGACAAGCTGGCATTCAGGGGTGAATTTATCTTATTTACAGTTGGTGAGAAAATTCTACAGAAAGTATGTGACTGCTGGCAGTTTCAACACTTCAGAGGAACTGAAGGATGTTGCAGATATTTCCATGTATAAGTGGCAAATAGGAGACATCAATAAAAGTGTTATTATAAAATTATAAAACCCCATCATGAATAATAATAATAATAATAATAATAATAATAATAATAATAATAATAATAATAATAATAATAGCAGTTTAACTTTAAAATAATAAAAATGAGTGGCAGCGTTGTTATACTGACTGTTCAGGGGAGCATAATGTGTGTTTGTGTGTGTGTAGCTGTCTGTGTTTGCACATACTGGGGGTCATGCCAACATGGGAGGGAACGGACCGTCAAGTGGACAGCTCTCACGCCCGCCCGCCCACCGCGCGCCACTCCACACCGGGAGCAGCGCATGAGGTTGATGCCAGCCAAAGATAGATGGGATGACGCGGGAGGAAAAACCTGCACAACTAAAGAGAGGAGGCGTCTGATGAGTGAGAGCAAAACTGTGAGAGTTACGGAACAGGATAAAGACATAGTAGAGGGACCGGGTTGGAACCGGGATCACCGCTGTTCAGGATCTTTCTGAAATTTCCGACGTCCGAGGCCAGTCCGGTGCCAGCTGGAGACAGTGAGAAAACGAGGCAGGACACGGACACAGGGGGTGGAAAGCTTCGGGAGGACACCGCTGGAGCTCTTCTCTGTGACTAAAAGTGAGTTTATTTCTAAACTTCAAAGAAGGCGCGTGAGGTTTGCCGTGTTTTAATAAGCGTCTGAGTTCCATGTCGCTCGTCCCTCCGTGTTTATCAGTTCTTTCATAATGCGACATTAGTGTCCACCGCTGCCAATTAGTCACAGGACGCGCAGCACGCGGGCGCGCGCACACACCAACTGACAGCTCGTGGGGCCAAAGCGGATTCCTCTCGCGTGGCAGAGCCGGCAGATGTTTCCACGCGGAGTTTCAGTTTAAACAATGAATCTAGGATAGATAGATAGATAGATAGATAGATAGATAGATAGATAGATAATATTATATTCAAAATATATTAAAAGTATGAGATAATATATATATATATATATATATATATATATATATATATATATATATATATATATAGAGCCTATAATTTATGCTATCGTTTTTCTCCAGGTTTTCTATATTTATGTAGGCCAAAAACATAACATGTATAAGCTACTGCTTGTATGAATGCATAAAAAAAAGAAAATCAACATGTTGCTCTTTAGCTCTTAATTTCCAAATATTACTTGCTGACAGCCTTGTTTAATACCAACGAATTAGGTGTGCATTCATTATGACTTTACTCTTTAGTCAGTTTTCCATTTGACAGCTCCAGCAGTGTATTCTTAAGCCTAATCTAGTGGTTAATAGCTTTCATTTTCATTGCTCAGTGCTCATATTTTGTGCAGCTTTCTGCTGGCTTTGAAAAGCTAATCTGTCCCTGATATAAGCGTATTGGTTGGCCTGCCATCTGGGCTGTATTATAGAGAGGAGAGGGCATTTGAATAATTGATATTTAGCTATTTATGGGAGGATTATTCTCTTCATGTTGCACCAGAGGATGGAGGGATGGATCTATCTATCTATCTATCTATCTATCTATCTATCTATCTATCTATCTATCTATCTATCTATCTATCTATCTATCTATCTATCTATCTATCTATCTATCCATCCATCTATCTATCCATCTATCTATCTATCTATGTTTGCCCACTGAGGACTGTCAGACCGTCCATTTATTGTCTGTCCAATTTTCTGTGTAGTGAGCTGTAGTGTAACCATCTGAAGTGGATTAAGGGTGTTAGGACTCCTGTTCACACAGGCACTCTTGCATATGCACACACTCTAACACACATGCGGACACACACACACACACACACACACATATATATATATATATATATTCTCACTCCATTTCACTCCACAAGGACCATTGACCATTGTCAGTCTTCTCTCAAGCCTCTTTTGTGTAAAAGTGTGTGTATGTCAGCATATGTGTGTTTGACGGTAAACACTCTGATCAAACAGCGCTTAACAAGCTGCCTGAGCTGATAACAGAAAAAGGGGAGGAAGAGAGGATGAGAGAGGAATAGAGAGGAAGGAAAAAGGGGCATCAGGAGGGAGATGAGGTTACAGAAAGGCAGGGATGGTGATGCATGCTTGGTTTTAGCGGGCTGTAGTGGTATTCATAAGCTTTGTATTCAAAATTCTCTGTTTTACAAGTTTTTCCAAGTATTGTAGAGTGGCCACTTAAAATTACACACTGGGAGTGTTGAAAGTACCCAAACTTTCCAGTAGATCATTAAAGAGCCCCAACTAACAGTGTTCTGTAATTCATTCACACTTTTGTTATCACGTTCTCCTGTGCATCAGCACCGTCCTCCATTTGTCCATACCTTAATGGTGTTTGCACCGTCTTAGACAACATTTATCCAAACACAACAGGAAATCCAAATGAAGAGAGGAGAGTAAAATGTGGCAAAGATCATGAGCCAGATGTTAACCCAGTGCACCATCCGCCCCCAGGCTGCCGACCTGCGCTGACACCATCCTCCTTTCTGTCTTATATCGTGTTTCAATCAGAGCTGCATCATGCTGTTTCCTCCTGTGATGTGTTGGAAAGCTGTTAAAGCAAATCAACCCAATTATGAGGAGAATTTGATTTAATGTTTTTCTGCTTCTAGCTAAACAGTGCCTCCTTGTATTTTGCAGCTCCATGCAAGAACATTGCTGCTCTCTCTTTCTACCATTCTGTGATTGACCAGTGACCTGTTTTGCTGTGCAGGTAAGCAGAATTTATGTTCTAGCCACAATCATGATGAGCACGATGGTCCGTTCACTTAATTAAATAGAGACACATATTTATAGTGGATATTTACAATCTCCACTCAAATCTTGAGCATCTGAATTTACTCTAATCTAGTGGATTTAATGGAAACTTTATTTCAAGGCATTTCATGTTTTGGCTCTTCATTTTTTATATTATTTAATTTGTTTAATGTACATTTATTACTGCATTTCAGGCCTGCAAAAAATTAGATAAAGTTGGAACAGATGCAACTTAGAACTGATGAAATTTAAGGAGTGATGTCAACAGGTAATTAAACTTATGATCTGTTTTAAAAGCAAAGATGGACAGAAGTTTTGTGCACAGGTAGTAAGGGAATTGTTAAACTGTCTGAAGGAAATATTCCTCAAATGATTCGACGAATGTGGAAATTTCAGTGCTAAAAGGGCAAGCATACAAGCCTAAAGTGGAAATCTGAGAGCTTCCATTTCTCTACCAAGAATCACCACTCCTGAATAGGAGAGAATATTGTGAGAAATGTTTGTTAAGCACCACAGTACAGAGTACAAATTTCATTTTTATGTTTACCCTCCAAAAAAAGAAGCTAATCTTGTTTAGATGTAGTGTCAACTTCTTTAGACATGGAAGCATCTAGGGTGGAAATGTTTGTTAACTTTTGATCTGACTAATCAGTATTCTTTTTTTTTTTTTTGGAAGAATTGGACAAAACATATCATCCAGGTTATTAGCAACAAGTCTAATGCAGTCCATACATTTTTCATCAAGATGATGCAAAGACCTCCTTGTATATTGCAGCTCTATGCAAACACATAGTTCTTACACTGTACAGGGAAGAAGAAGGGCTTTTATTGTTCCAGTAAATAATTCATGTAGGCTATTTGTTTGCTTAAATGATTTATTTTCTAATTTTTGTAAATACCTTTATCTAAACATGTGTGTTTTGAGTGACCGGGGTAGGTGTAAATAAGCTTATGCTTCAACTTAATCCGCTTCGGACATGTTGGGTTTATTTATTATTGTTTGTTGTATTGTTTTCATCTTGTTATGTATTTATTCATGTTTTGTTTTTCTCCTGTTTTTGTTTCTTTTCAGTTTCCTCTTTTGCGTTACTTGCACATGTTCGAAATAAAAAGCAGAAAGAAAGAAAGAAAGCATATTGTGGTAAAGCAGTGGGTATGATGACAGGACGGTCCTGCTTGCAGTCCTCACCTGTACCTGTAGTCAGTACGCTCTAAGAAAAAAGTCCATAAAAAACAGAGAATGTCCTGGCAGAAAATTACTGTGACATTTTACCATTAACTGTACGAGGACTTGCATTTATCCAAAAACTAAAAATATAGTACTTCTACACTATATGCCCTTTTACATTCACACAGTGACACCACAATGACAGAGAGTAGTTTCACCAAATTAATATATATACTTGAACTGTTAACAAGTGATTAAACCAAGTTTATCCAAGTTCAGTAATTAATTTTTTTATCCTGCATCATTTCTACTCCACTGCAGTCATGGTGCTAACTTTAACATTTAGACAGAACTGAACATCCCATAACTCAAATTTAAATGATAACAATTACAAAAAATTAAATTTCTCTTGAATATGCAATTCCCATGAGTCTTTGTGGTCTTTGCACACTTGCTACTTTGGATCAGTGAATCTGAAGAATAGTGTATGTCATTAAAGCTGTGTCAAATTCTATTGTTTAAACTTAGAGAGTAGGAAACTAATCTCAAATGACTCCAGAACACAAAATACAATGAGCAAATACAAAAATACAGCTAAATCTACCGTGAAAATCTGCAACAGAAAATCTCCTCACATTTTTACAGTACACATGGGCCTATTTCTACTGCTTTAGAGTGTAGTCAGCTGTAACATTAAATGTAGTAGACAATACCCAAGCAATGCTAATAATAATGTTTTTCCTCCTTTTTGCAAAATGCTCAAAACCAGGCCAAACTTTAAAATTATGCAAAGTTCGCAGCAATAATAATCTTTTTTTTCTGTCTCTTTGCAGTGATGGATTCACCCACAGATCTTTTTGATGACTCGTCCCCCCAAATACATAGATTTGCTCCCCCTCTCACCTCTACAGACCTCCCTGGAGTTCACTCTCAGTCTACTGCTGCTCGCTCTACTCCCGCCTTTAGACCCCCTGTGTTCCCCCTCATCCACCATCTCTTCCAGCCAGGCGGAGGCCCCAGGAGGATCGGAGGAATCCTTGGCTCAAACCTGAGCACCCACAGACACCTGGATGACACAAGTTTGGAGGATGACAACAGAGTGACAGTTAGACAAATAGAGCAAGAAATGGAAGGAGGAGAGCAGGGGGTGACAGAGGGAGAGGGCAACATGTTGGGGGTGAAGAAGAGGCACAATGATGCCACCCTCATGGCCGAGTGGAGTCAAGACATCCTGAAAGTGAAGAGGATGAAGCTGGATAGCCGACAAAGGGATGGGGAGATGGAGGAGGGATGCAAGAGGCGTGAGGTAGGAAGGGAGGGTAGGAGGAGAGAGAGGGAGGAGCTGAAAGAACAACTGGAGGAGGCAAGAGAGAGACTGCAGGCCCTACAGGAGAAAGTGTGGAGGGCTTTTGGGGAAAAGCACATGGCAGAGGAGAAGAAGAAAAGAAAGTACCAAAACGGGAGCAATGATGGAGGTGATGGAGGAGAAGAAGATGAAGGGATGATAGAGGAAGGGGACATTACAGGGGGGATGTATGATGAAGAGGACATTGATGGTGGAGAGATGGAAAAGGAATCTTTTTCTCTCCTTTCTGTCTCCCCTTTTGACAATTTTCATAAAAACAAGGAAGAGCTGCTAAAAGCAAGAGAAGGGAGGCTGGAGAGAGGAAAAGGCAGTTTGCATTTGGAGGGCATGGTGGAGGGATCAGGGTTGTGGATGGACTGTGGAGGACTGGTGAGAGGAGACTGGGATGGAGGGATGGAAGATGAGGATGAGGAGGGAGGGCAGAAGTTTGCTCAGGCGCTGAAGCTGGAGCTGGGCAGCGCCGTGGCTCAAGTCATTGACCGAGTTCTCCGCCTTTACACTGAGATGACAGACCTCGCTCCTTCTTCCCCTCCAGCCACCATCTCTTTTCACCCGTCTGATCCGGGACACGATGGAGGGAGGGAAAGGGGAGTGTGGATGGGACTTTTAACTGGAGGAAGACGGGAGGAAACAGTGAAAGGGAAGGTGGAGAAAACAGGAGGGCAGGGCGGAGACAGAGAGGAGCAACTTAAAAAATTAAGCAATGGGAGCAGCCTTCCTCCTGGACCGGCACATCGCGCCGAGTCATCAGACCTGGCAACGCCATTGGCTGTTCACAGGTCACCTGACACACGAAAGGCTTATCCACTCTTCGGCCCATCTCTCTCTACTCACCTTAACCCCTCTCACCCAAACCTCCCCCTGCATCACCCCTCTTTACCTCGTCCTCCTCCTCTCCCTCACCCACCCCTTTTACCCCCAGCGTCACAACCCAAGGATCCCTCTTCCTCCTCCTTCCACCCGTCTTCATCATCCTCTTCTTCTTCCTCATCTTCCTTCCCAGCACCACCCCCTCTTCCTCCTCCTCCACCTCTGCCTCTCCCATTGCTTCACTACTCCATGCAGCAACTCTTCTCTCGCTCACTTCATCACCCTCAACTCCCCCATATCCCCCAGTCACGCAAGGACTATTTGAGCTCAGACCCTTTCCTGGAGTTCTCGTCTCACCCATCCTTCCCCCCTCTCCCTTTGCTCGGCCACCTGGATCCATCGCTTGTGCGCCACGCTCACGGAGGCAGAGAGAGGGAGAGAGGGGTGAGGGGAGATGGCGGCATGAGGGGAGGAGGAGGAATGGACGGAGGAGAGCTCTACCTGACTGCTGGGGGGATATCCTTTTGTCAGCAACCTGGAAGAAATGAAAGAGAAGTGTGTGTTGAGTGTGTTTATATTTGTGTTTTAAAAAAAAACGTTTGTGTTTCCTTAATTGTCCTCATGTGTACACTCAGGAGGGCTTGTCTCCATGCCATCTGAAGAAAGCCAAGCTCATGTTCTTCTACACCCGCTACCCCAGCTCCAACACACTCAAGACGTATTTCCCTGACGTCAAGGTGTGTGTTTGTGTGCCTCATCACAGTTAAAGCCATGCTTTACCTACTATATTATGGTTATAACTGGCTAGTCATAGTTTAAAATTACTTACATTTGCCATTAAAACATTCTCATGAAAAGAAATAGTTTCCACAATTTATTAACAACCTTAAAAAACACTAAATGCCACCTCAGAATAGAACCCGCATTAGAGCAGCAATTCAAAGGGGGAGTGTGTCTGCAAAGAAAAACTTTTCTAAGGGTGTCTGAAGAAAACTTCTTTGGCTGAATGGAAATCTGGAACTGCTGTGTCTGTGGGTCACAGAGTGAATTGCTTTATGGTTTATTAATAGAGGAAGGCAACATTAAAGCCTCCTCTTGCTTGCACAGATGTTGGACCATCAGTTAGTAAAATAAAAAAGAGACCACCAGCAGTCTTTCTGAGGGCTGTTTCAGTATGAGTTTGATGATGAGGTCCTGCATCATATGACCCAGATGCCTAGATTTTTAAACTCAAGTTGAAATACAGATGGAACCATAAGTGATGTGTGAGCATTGTTCTGTAATGTTGGAGATTGTTTCCAGAAGGAAAGACACCTCCTTAGTTATTGGCTCATTAGCCTTTTGTTGCAGTCAGAATAATTTAGATTTTACATTTGAACAATAAACTTGTAAATTTACAGCGACTATTGATTTATTTATTTATTTGTAATTTGGTTTGCAAAGTTGACAGTTTGGAAAAGGTATGTGAGATAACATTTCTACCCACCAATATGTGGGAAAACAGAACTTGTCATCTGCATGCCATTTTCTGTGGAAGCTTGTTAATTATATAATCACTGGAATCAGACAGGTTAATGGGAATCACCTGCATCTGGATTAGGAAAACAAGTTGGACTATGCAGGTATCTTAGCATGAACAGTGTCGCAAGTAACAAGAAACGTAAAGTTCTGGGTGTAATGTAAATTGATGAGATATGGACTTAAGTTGGCCCCAAGATCATTGGTGAGCTTCATAAACTTGGCCCGTACGGGGATCGAACCCGCGACCTTGGCGTTATTAGCACCACGCTCTAACCAACTGAGCTAACCGGCCTATAAGTAAAGAATTAAGCACCCCCCCTTCCCCGCTACCCCATGTCCTCTCAATACTGTAGTTAGTTTTTTTTTCTACTCATGCCTCACGTTTCCAATAAGACTGATATTCTAGTAGTTTTACACAAGACGTGTTTAATCACTAATACAAGGCACATAGAGGATCCGATTACTGTTTTGTTAAATTAAATAAAATGAAGCCTTCCATCTTTAGCCTAGCTATACGTAGGGTAATTGGGTTTTTATACGTTAACGTCTGCCATACTATGATGCTCTACTTTCATCGGCCAATTTATTGTGATGTGAAAAAGTATCGACTCTGGCCCGTACGGGGATCGAACCCGCGACCTTGGCGTTATTAGCACCACGCTCTAACCAACTGAGCTAACCGGCCATAGTAGACGTCACCAGGCCGTCGGTGTTTGTGCGCTAACACTGTATGCAAACTTTCTGGGTAATTAGGCCATAGTGTTACAGCTCCTGCATCTACTTGAACGCGTTGTCAGGCAATGTGCTACGGCTAATTGTAGCCCCCCTTCTCCCTGTAGCTCAAAAGGCCCTGTCTTTTGCCATGTCGCAGTTGCAAATAATTTGTTCCCAATCTGTCCTGACGGGTTAAATAAATAGAAATCAAGTAAAACAATCAACATGTATATGATTGTACACCCTGAATGAAATCTGACATGTATTCTTCTGCTGTTTAGTTTAACCGCTGTGTGACCTCCCAGATGATCAAATGGTTCAGCAACTTCCGGGAGTTCTTCTACATCCAGATGGAGCGCTTCGCGCGCCAGGCTGTCCGCGAGGCGCTCACCCGGTGGGTTTGACTGAAGCATGTTTGTTGGTCATTTTCTTTTCATAGGGTTTTCAAAGGGTTACATATCCGGTGCTGTGCACGTGTTTCTCTGAATATTTAATTATTTATAGAAACAAGGCTGTACTGTACATTGTTTTATGCAATCATGAAGCATCGTGTTTTCTTCTTTCATTCTGGACTATTAAACAACAAAAAAGTAGATAAATTTATATTTTGCTTAAAACTTTGAATGGTTGTATGATGGGATATTATCCATCATTTTCATCTACTATTGCCCCCCTGCTGTTACATACACTTCATCTGGTTGTGGTTTTTCTGTGTTAATACATTCAAAAATCAAAATACTGTATGTTACATAAACTAAGTTTCCAAACAATTCATTTATTTATTTTTCTGTAACCCAGGGAAGGCACACCTCGCCTGGCCAGAGACAGTCAGCTGCGAGTGGGTCGCGACACTGAGCTGTACCGCATACTGAACATGCACTACAATAAAAGTAACATCTACCAGGTGAGGCGTTGATTGAGCAGGTTGTTTCTGTAACACAGGATCACTGTGTAATTTGGACGATGCACTAATCTCACCACATAAAGGCTGTTAGACCAGCAAAATAATGTTCAGTCAAACCTAAGGTCACACCTACTCATTCTGTCTGCACTGAATATAATGAGAAATCTATAAGAAAAAGCAGGGGTCCAACATATCAAAAATAAAAATGATTTTATTTTAGCTTTTACAAAGCAGATTTAATGACAGCTCTGCCCGATCTCTCTTAGCCAGACTGTCCCTTTACTCTGCTGTCAAGTTAATCCAAAACCATTTCATGATGATTGTGTAAGGTACTGGCATACTGTATCTATTTTCGGCGTGTTCTCTTATAAAGGCGTAGTTATTACATGCCAAGTCATGTCTCATATTATTAGTATGTGCTTCTATAGTTTTAGCATTTCACAATATTTACTGACATCCTGTCCTCATCTTTTTAACCTTCGGCATGTCATTTTAATGATATAAAATGACAACTCAAAATCTTAAAATGCCAAAAATGACTACAAAAAGTGCCCAAAGCGACCGTTTATAGCCATTGCCATAAGATCATGTTGGTCTCTAAGCTTGAACACATCTTTTTCATTATTGTGTCACATGTTGCATTAACTAATTAAATGGATTAAAAGAGTCTAAGGAGCTTAGTGTTGCCTTGAATCCTGAATAAATGATCAGATGTCTTCAAATCTGTAATCTGTGCACTAGTTAATTCACTATCTCTGATGGTGAAAACAGTCTCTTTCAGTTGAGGGAACATTTGGTCTTTAACTGAGAAAATATTTGGTACTGCACAAGTGATGCTGCAAAACCTCCTCCTATGGGGATGGGAACAACATGGAAAATTGCTTTTTGGAAATTTGTGCACACACATTTGTGAGAGTAGAGGTACATATGCATGTATTTGTTGGTGTTGGGATATTTTAAAATCTACAAACTGTTTAAAATGGGGCAAAGTGACTGAGATTCTCAATGTAAGAGGTAGCAATGACTCATCTCAAGTATGTAATTACTATTATTAGGAGAAAAATGAGATGAACTGATTTGGTGAAGTTTGTATACAGTTTCATACACCGCAGATGATTTTTTTGTCTTCTGTTCTGCTTTGCATGCTTGCTAATTAAATGATATTTACAAGGTGTTGAAAGACTAAAAATTCTGAAGCATTTAACTTCTTAAAAGTCAAGGCTGTAACAGTGTAGAGATTTAAAAACCCATCTTGCTCATCTTTGTTAATACTGTGTTTTTATACTTTCATTGAGTCTCAGCTCAACTTTAACCTATATTTTTTTATTTTAAACATGTCGACAGGCCTCCACATTATAGAAGCTTTCTCATGTGGTCTCTGTTGTGCATATTAACTTGCTGTCATGGCTTACTTCAACATTTACTGTTGTCATCTTCTCCATAGAGGTTAAAACGTGAGAGTGTGCTCTGGGAAAGTCCACGTTAACGATGAAGTTGTTACTTATCTGCCTTGACAGGTGGGATAAAAATGAGTAGAAAACTGGAGGCACATGAAAGACACACAGTGTTTATGTTCCCAAAGAGACTCCATATGACAAAATGAATGAAAACTTTAGTGTAAGTGCACTGAATTGTAATTATAGCACTGTGATGTGTTTCCTGTAAAGGCTCTATAATTTTCCTCTGCTCAGCTCAGAGTGAAAACCATAAAAGCCTAAAATATGGAGGTAATTCATTATCCCCCAACCACACATACAGTCATCCTCCATGTTTTGAATAAATGATTACAGCTCGGATTTCAGCTACTGGCTGGATTGCTTATAAAACCCCTGGCAAAACAAAATATGGAACCACTACACCACTTTTTATGTAGCTGTTTATACTTCATATTAGCTCCTCTAGCTTTTTTTTTTTTTTTTTTGACAATTTGATTCCTTTGAGGCAAAAACCACTCTAATGAAAAATAAAATCTTTATTGGTTGCTTCCAGTTGGCTATGTTTAAAATTTGGAGCAGCTACAAACAAAATGGGAAGGCTGCTAAAGGGAAACATACGAGGTAAATGTCAAAGCAACAGAAAACTGAAAGCAATATGGTTTGCAAATGCAAAAAAAACACACAAGAGAAAAGCTTAAAAAGAAATGGGCAGAAAAAGCTGTTAACATCTGTGACCACACTATAGAAACCAGCTGCAGGAAATAAGATTACATGCATAAATGTGAAGCATCATTAACACCTACAGAGAAGAAAATAGGGTTACAATCCAATAAAAAAATTGATAGTAGAAATTAGGTAAAAAATAGTCCATGACATGGCTCCATCCTGCAAATCTGATCTGTTAACTACTACACGAGAAAGCTGGAACCTGACTGATTAAAGATATGTTTTTAACTATTAAAGTCCATGCCGCAAATAATTCAGGTTGTCATAAAACCAAGAAGGGCTGCAACAAGCAGACAGGAACTATTTCCAACTCTAAACTTGGCTCAGTTTCTATCTATTTTGTCCTCTGACATGCATGTTTCTGTTTGCAGGTACCAGAGAGGTTCATCGAGGTGTCAGAGGTGGCTCTGAGAGAGTTTTACTCTGCTATTTGGACTGGGAGGGACACTGACCCCTGTTGGAAGAAAGGAATATATAAAATCATCTGCAAGCTCGACAGCCCTCTGCCAGATGCATTCAGAATGCCTGGATGTCCAGTTGGCTGATGACTGAGCTGCTGCTACTGCGTCCATGAATACAAATGCATGCTCAAACTGTTCTACTCAAAGAAGGGAAATTTATTTAAAAAAAAAAAAAAGATTCACAAACTGCATCATGTGGGACTGTGAGAACTGAAATGTGGCAGCTTTTCCACAATATGATGTAAAGAAAAAATGATTACTTAGTTTAAAAAGCAGGGGTAGACACATACATGCTCAAACCAACACATATTCACAAAAGACAGACATGCTCAGTGCTTAAATTACAGTCTTGTGACTGCACTTATCGAGGGACGTGCCCATACCATTGAATTAAAACGGACGGAGCTGGAATTCCTCCTCCAAACATTCCTCAGCAGTCAGTTGACTTGTGAAATCACTGTGCGCCTACACAGGTTTGATAAAGCTGCCCTGAAAAAACCAAGAGTTGCTGCAATCGGAGAGCTGGAACAAACTTTTAATTATTATGTCACAGAATTATGCATAGCGGCTACGGGTGTGTTAACATGAGGTGGCTGGGTTTTCAGATGTATCCTCCAAATTTATGAGCATCGTTCACCCGCCACAAAATAAAATCTTTAACAAAAGAGCACATTTATTCACAAGTGATTCATTTAAAATACTCAAATTAATAAGAAATGCTAGTCAGTGACCTAAATGTACAATAAATAGTGAATAAAAGCCCAAACATTTCTCTCTCTCTCTCTCAGAAGCGTTCATCTTCAAACATTGTTTACTTGAGATTACGTTTTATTGTTGCCTTGTGTGTGTGTGGGCTTATCAGGATGCATTATTTTTTCCTTCTTTTTCAGTAATATGAAGCTGTCGTGTTTCACCTGAAGCTGGGTTGTGTATTTGTTTGGAAAGCATTTGTTTGTATTGCTGCACAATGTTTTTAGTTTACTGTAGGATAGCAGGAACGAACAGGAGCTCAGAGGCATCAGGAAGTGGAATATTTTGGTTGTGTATTGATCTCTGTTCAGCATTTAATTATTATACAGCTTTTGTACATGAAGGAACAGTTTAATTGTATATTTTCAAGAGGGACACTATACTGAATTTAAAATAGTAAAAGTGTTGTTTTGTCGTTTTCTTGATGTTCTTCTATTGTTGAATTATTAACTTTTATATTCAATGTGATGTTAAACTAAAGAGGACACTTGCACAGTTACTGAAAATCAACAAGTTTATCTGCTGTATATCATTAATCTTTGATCTAAAATGAAGTTGAATTTTCCTCCATAAATATTTGTGATGTGAATTTAAGTGCATGTTTCCCAGATTAGCATTTCACACTGTAATCATTCACTGATTATTTTGCTTTCATTTTGTACATATTGCATTCTCTACTGTAGATCTGTGCCTCATTAAAACTTTGATGTTTCAACTTATCGTCAGATTAAAGCGATAACAGACTTGTGTCAGAATATTTGTATGTCTGTACTTCCTGGTGTTTTCTGGTGGTCATTATTGATCCATCTTACCATCCATCTGTCGTTCCATCCATGCATTTTCTTGCAGCTTATCATGCATCATCTAACATCACTGCTGCAGTAACCATAAACTGGAGTGAGTGGTGTGGAAAGAAAAAAGTTTGACCTTTATAGTGCTATCCTTTTATATATCAGGACTAATGTAATAATAATGAAAATGGTCTTACAACATCAGATTAACAACAGCATATGACACATTACACCATGTTATCTGTTAACATAAACTGAGTCCAAATGCAGAAGCAGTCTGTTAAAAACTAAGTACAGCCTATGACACAACAGCTTGCAGAACCAGTGTTAGAAGCAATAATGGGAAGTGAATGTTTTCTGTGTGATGTTATCAGTTTTTTTAGATGATTGTGGGCTACTCTTCTTTACATCGTTTGAGCTCTGGCTGACTGGGTCATTGAAAGACCTTGATTATTTTCTTTTTCAGACATTCTGCCATAGATTTGTTGCTGTGTTGTGGATCATTGTTCTGGCGCATGGGTCAGTTTCTGCTAAGCTCCAGCCATTAGATGGATGGCTTCAAATTTAACTCCAGAATACTTTGGCATACAGAGGAGCTCATGTGACTCGGTGACAGCAAGGTTCTGTAGCTGTAAAATAAGCCCATATCATGGGGTTATACATTAGGAACAGAACATCTCCGCTATGGTCTCATCCAGACATTCCTGAAGTCTTTGTATTTATTCAGATGCAGCTTTTCAAACCAAATCTTTGCTGCCATGTTCTTTTTACAGAGAAGAGGCTCCCTTCTGGCAATTGTCCAAACTAGCCATATTGTACAGTGTCTTTTTCTAACTGTAATGTCATAAACTTTAATGTTTTACGTGCTAACTGAGGCCTGTAGCATCTGAGATGTAGCTCTTTGGTTTTTCCAGTTTCTCTGAGCATTGCATGTTCTGATCTTGGGGAGAACTTGCTTGGACATCCACTTTTGGAAAGATTGGTTGTAAGCACTTGTACTGAGCTAATCTTAATCTCTCTCCCTCCTCTTTCTACTACCTGGGTCTATCATTGGATCCTCAATACAGGCTTACAGCTACAAACAATTGTTGGTCAGTGCATCAATCTGCAGCACTATAAAAGCTCTGCTCTGATTGCCAATACCGAGCGCAGATCCAAGAGTGACCAAGGCAGAAGTGGTGAGGTGACTGGGTGGTATGAGTAGAATTTCAGAGCAGATATCTGTGCACATTTGTGCCATATTTTCTTAGTTGTAAGTGTACTTCAGAGATTTTTGTGTATTTTATGAGATCGGGATGTGTCGGGTTGCCAGTCATTCACCTTGGCCGCTGCTTCATTTTCATTGTGTGCACACTTTTATTAATGGCGTTACTTTTTATAACTTGTTCTTATTGAGAACTGACTTTTAACTTTGTCTTGTTTTATTCTCTCTTTTATAGTGTTCCCCTCCTGCTGGACCTGAGAACTGCCGTATTCCTGGTGAATGTGTAATCGCTAGACTGAACTGTTTTTTAATGTTACTGCAAGTGTTTTATGATTTTTTCTTTAACTGCTGGGCTTTGATAGTCCTGTGTGTAGTAAAGTTACAATCATTGCAGGTAACAGTTCGTTGCTCTTGTGTTGCGCAGGCGACAATAAATGTGTTTGGTCACCTAGTTGTTCTGTCTTGCTCTGGCTAGCAGATGTGTTTTGCCCAAGGGTTATATTTTTGGGTGAAATTGAGGGGGGAAAGTGAGGAGGCCACAGTCACATCCTCTCCTCCCCTTGCTTGTGTTACATTGGAACTGCCTTTTTTTGGAAAGTGTTAAAAACTCTTTTTAGATTAATGGGCAGTAAAAAGGGTTTTTCTAAGGTTATTGCAATAAACTAACTAAACATTTGCTGTTTAGAGTTGCTCGCTATTCATCAGCAGCACCTAGCCCTCTAATTCCTATGCAAGAGTGTACAAAGTCCTTCACACACTATTTCTGCATTTTGGCTTTTTGACTATACATGCCTGCACAGAGGTTTTTTTCTCTATCTCTCTTTGCACCTCTCTATAAAGGGATTTGCACTGAGTTTTAACATAGGCATAGTTTTAACTTAAAGTAGAACCTTTTAAACATCCTGACACTTTTTATTTAATAGAAGCAGATGTAAATTACTAGCAAATATAAATGTATGTGAATAAGCATATATAATGTTTTAAAGCAGAAGTGATTCGAACGACATTAAAATAGTTTTATATCTAATAAACATGGTCAGATGACAAAAGTCACATGGTTTGATTAAGTATTCTGGAGGGGAAAAAGTACTTCCAGCCATCGAAACACATACACAGATAGTGGCACAGTCTAAATCCAACATGACATGCTTCTTAGTCCTCAAATAGCTCAACTTTCAACTAATTCTGCTCACTTGAGCCGCAACACACATTTAATATATATGCATGTCCATACACAAATACATACAGTAAAGACCTGCTGCATAATACGTCCAGATAAATGGCTAAGTTTACAGATAAAAATGAAGCTGAATAGTCTCCCATTCATGCTACTCTTATGCTGTTTCCCACAGTTTTAGTTCATCTTTATGTTGCAGCTGCTAATCTGAGAAAAATTGATCTGCAAGCCTTTGACAGTGTCCAAGTTTATCAACCCTGGAGTGTGACAAGTAAACGATTTTCTCCGCATTTATACGTGGACGTGGATATTTGTGGTGTAGCTGAAAAGACAATAAATGAAACTTTACATGAGAAGGGCTCCTGAACGGAGGGTTTTGGCTTCAGATGGTTTGTGCTGTGACAGCAAAGAAGAGACAAAATTGAACCGAAAGCTCAACACTTTTACCTTTTAATCATAAGGAGTCACACCTTAGGATCAGGCAGGTGAGTTACCAGTCGTGTGGTTGTATCTGACTTTGTTGATACACTTTAAAATAATGATTTTACAGCATGAGACAAGGTATAACTCGGTTAGACTTTTTCAAGTTACATTTATCCACCACTGTCTTCTATTTTGCTTGCATGCTTTAAGTATAAAAGTGGAAATTGCCAGTAACAATGTTCTTCAAATGGTTTAAGAATTACTTTTTCATTACTTGCCTTTCATCTGAGTCCTAAAACACAGCTATGATCAACTTTATGTCTGTTCTGGGTCGCAGAAATACTATTTTTATGTATGGATCTTTGTAATTGTCCACAGCAGACCTCTGAGGTTTACTCAAAAATCCTAACACCCTTACTCACTACAGCATTTGCACAGGTTGAATGCTCTGCTTTAACCTCCCATAGACACAGGCAGTGTTTTTGTATTTAAAAAAAAAAAAAAAAAAAACTCTCACTGGTCTACTTTAACCTTTGCATTAAAAAAAAAAGTAGGCTATGGGTGTATTTACACATGAGACAGATTCCAGTATCTGATATACCCATATTTACCTGTAGGTCCAAAGGCCAGTGCAGATATATCATAACCAGGCCTCTTTTGCTTTGTAATTGACCTACACGACTGGTTTTAAATGTGTAATTGGCACATTTAGCTGTTTTGAGACATCAGTGCAATGTCATAACAGTTCTGTTCAGAGTTGCATTAATAGTTCTTCAAAATTCACTGTGTCAAGTCTTCTCCACCCCATTCTAAAGATTCTCAATGGGATTAAGGTCAGGATTCTGTGGTGACCAATGTGGTGACTGTGGTCACCAGTCCATGTATGAAACTAGTGTCCTTGATCAACTCATTGAATCCT
Source organism: Melanotaenia boesemani (assembly GCF_017639745.1). Lineage (NCBI taxonomy): Eukaryota > Metazoa > Chordata > Actinopteri > Atheriniformes > Melanotaeniidae > Melanotaenia > Melanotaenia boesemani. The sequence continues at coordinate 16,166,448 of NC_055686.1, read as the reverse complement.
GTCATTTCTATCTAGAAATATGCGTTCTAAATGCTCTTGATGGAAATACCTGCTTGTTTACTATATTTGTGCAGTCAACTGATCTGATTCCAATTTTGGAGCACAAATTTTTACTGAACCAAGGCTTTACCACCCAAGATTATAAGTCTATCTCCATAGGCTTGTACAGTAGGTTTGATGGGTTCAGCACTTCATCTGCTGCCCTGCTTACCCTGACGCTCCCACCTGTTTGATAAAGGAAAAATCTGGACTCACCAGGACAACTTCTGAAACCTGTTTTCAAATAGCCTTGCTGATAAGTCGTTTTCTTGAGGCTACACAGCTGTTAAATCCCAATCCATTTAGTTGTCTTTCTAAAATGTGCATAGATTGAGGATTTATTTGAGTTTTACAGTTGATTTTTAAAGCTACGCTAAGACCTGTTCAACCATTACTAAATACAGGAAAGATAGTGGCGAACCAATGAAGTAGTGTGGCTGGAGGGAAAGCTATTGGAAATACTTTTTTTCTTTTAATTGGAATTTCCATCTCTCCCGGGCTCTGCCCCCACGACCCAACCCTGAATAAATATGGATGGATGGATGGATGGATGGATGGATGGATGGATGGATGGATGGATGGATGGATGGATGGATGGATGGAAATTTCCATCTATTATTAAGAGCAGTTATTTATCCTCCCAGATCAGAGTAGCATTGTTTGATTACAGGATGTTGTTTTCAGATTTGCTGACAGAATGAAAAGCTATTCTACCTCAAATATGTTAATTCCTGCATTGGAAACTGTTAACTATTTGTTTAGTTAAATCCAGGTAATGACTTTTATATTTGGCCAGGTATGTTATTGCGCATATTATGTCGGGACTGTTGTGTATAATAACTAATGAGTGGGCTGTTGTCAGCCTTTGGTTAAGATACGCTTGCAAAAGACATTTTTAAGTGTCTAAAATTTTATTAACCTGGTTAATAACATGGAGAAGGAAAAACAATTCCTTCAACTCTATTTTGAAAGGACTAGCCGGAAGTTTTCACACCTTAATGTGGCTGCTTTGACGCTGGTTTCTTTACAGACGGGAACCGGGCCGCTGGATGATGGCGTTGGAGAAGCTGCTGCTGTTGGAGCTGGGTCTGTACACCAGCTGTTTCGTGTGTGGGATCGTCACCGCCGCGTCCGTCACCATCGTACAGGTAACTTTATTTTGCGCCCATTTAACTATTTATTAAACATAATCTGTATTGTTATCTCTGCTCTCTTCCGGGTTGATTAACTTTCCCAGGGCATGAAAGAAAGTTCTCCAAAGACTAAAACGAAACTATTTTATTCTTCGTTTACATTTTTAATTATAACGTATGACAATATAATCGCAAATAGCTAATTTCCATACGCTTTTCTTCATACCCCAAATAGCCTAATTGGTTAAATGCGGTCGCACATTTTTCTGGGGATATACACTTAATTCACTCAATTGCAGTGCGCGAGGAGTTTAAAAAAGACACGCGCTTTCACTTTTTACGCGATTTCATTCTTAACGCGAGAGCCACTAAAATCACCTCCATTTCTTTAGCAGCTGAGAAGAAATTCTTATTAACAGAGTTGAACACAGTAGAACTTCAAACGAAAACAGTGTGTGTGTGTGTGTGTGTGTGAGAGAGAGAGAGAGAGAGAGAGAGAGAGAGAGAGAGAGAGAGAAAACAAAGCGACCCTTATTTTAAAAGTTGGCTAAAGTCGCTGTAAACTTGAACATCTAGACTTTCTCTTATTAATCGATGAGGAAAACCGTGCGCGCGCACGAGTAAACAACGAGTCTTGTGACCCAGATGCGCCTCGTGCCGGTTTTTTCCTCCTCACAAAAGTTTAAGTACAGCAGTTTTATGGGCTCTCAGTCAGCTTCCTCTGTTTTTATCTGTTGAATGGTAACTTAATAACCTTGAACTCATCCATAAATTTAACCGCTGCATTTTTTTTCTCCCTCTTAGGGTGACTTTCACGGTCTGTGCATGCTGTACGGACACGTCAACTACAGTGCAACGGCAAACACCATCGGCGTCCCGCAGTACAGCTCCGCTTCTCTCTGTTATTTTGTGTCGGCCATATCAATCATGGTGGCAGTGGTGTGTTTCTCTCTGTCTCTGTACTGGGCATACACTCTCTGCATTGAGAGGAACACGACAAGGTGATAAATATTTTCTTATAGCTTCACATCCTGTCATCATTTTACTGTCCTTGCCTAGCCTGCAGTTGACAACCATCAATCCCACAGCACATGAATAAAGGTACACAAAGTAACAGAAAAATGGCTTGTCTGTCAGCCACACTCAGTATAAGATACTTTTAAACAGCTTGTTAACAGTTAAACTGGGACTCAACATGTTATATGGCTCACTTTTGAATTGTAAATAACATAAACTAGGTGATAACACTTTACAACAAGGATACAACTATGGTACACTTATGAAATCTCTAACAAATACACTATTAATGAAGATTTAATGCAATTAAATTAGCTGGTTTTCACAGAAATATTTAATTACATTCCGTCCATCAATCCCCTGTATGATGCGCCATGTCTGTTATATCAAAATATAAAGTTTTTAAATATTCTTACATCACAACTGAACTTTTATGTTTTATTTGTGTTTGTTTTTTTTGTATGAAAAAAAAACAGTACAGACGATGTACCAAAGGCCTGCTAAAAAGGTGAAACAGCCTTGATAAAACACATAAAAGATTACTTCTGAACCAACAATTCAATTTTCTTGACAGACTAAAGCCAGACTTATGTCTCCCAAAAAAGTCAAAATTTGACACTGTTTTCCCTGAAAACCAGCTAATTTAGTCGCATATCTATTCATTTATTAACAGTGAATTGGCACTCATAACTGATGATCTAGAAGGTGTAAAGCAACCACATAAATCCACAGTACTGATGATAAACAGAATTTCGTAATATATCCCACATTAATTCATGCATTATCTAAGGCTTACTCAAACGTCTGACTTGCACACTTACTGTAAAGGGTTACTAGGTATTTTAAGTGGAAAATAGCGTGTGTTTTTGTAAAGGTGTGACCTTTAGAAAAGAAAATAGGTCATAGTGTGGGTTAGAATAAACAAATCCTGTAGTTTGATATCTCTTTCTCTTTTCCTTCACATGCTCACTTTTGTTTTCACACTCTTTCTGTTTCCTCCATCCCCACAGGGAGCTCATGTGGATGAACCTGATCATAATCCTGTGTGGCATCTTCCTGTTCTTCCTGCTCATCACCGGCTGCATGTTAAAGATCGGGCGAGACTCGCTCTGCGACTCGGTCCTGGAAAATGTTCACAACATCACCAGGTATTACAGAGACACAGTTTTACCGTCTTCTCAGACATGCAACGTGTCCGTCACAGACAACATTAAACTGAAAGCTTTTACACTGAACATTTGAGACCTACAGAGGTTTGCTGGTCTTCTCATTTCTACTTTTTTCTAGCACAAAGTTCTTTTCTACCTCTAATGTTGTGCTGTTTGTGCTTTCCTTTGGTTAATGGCAGTAGATGCATGCCATCAGATTCTTTTTTCTTTTTCTTTTCGCCTGTAATCATGTTACATGTGTCACATGATTGTTGTTGCCCTCTTTTAAGACAAGCGTTTCCTTGAAAAAATGTTATAATCACTGTGCTAAGTAAAACAATATGTTTAAAAAGAGCACTGCAACAACAAAAGTTGGGACGTTTCCATCACTTCTTCTTTAAAAAACACCGAAGAAACATTTTCCCATTCCTGCTTAATAAAGGTTTTCAGGGTCTAATTTGTTCTACTTTCTGATTGAGACGTTTTTAGTGGATGACAAATCTGGGCTGCAGGCAGGGCAGTTTAGCATGGACTAGCATGGAGAGTTCGGTTTGGGATTCTCTTGCTGAAATAAGCAAAGCTTTTCCATCTGGATGCAGCATGTTGGTCTGAAGCCTGTGTTTTCTGCTCCACATGTAAGCCGCTGATGCCTTTCAGAAGCTGCAGCACCCAGGATTTACATGAACACATTAAAGTTTTCATTTTCCAAAACTATCATCAAGTTTTTCATATCACTTCAGTCTATTAAATGAATTAAATGAAGCGCATAGAAATTTCTAGCTACGTTCACGTTTCTAATTTGTATCATTAATGCTTAACTGGCATTTGAGGTTAAGCTAATGATGATTTTTTTATTATTTAGATGTTCCTGGAGCCTGTGCAGTGATTTCGTTGTTCATTTTGAATGCATTGCTTCCTAAAGCCTTCAGCGTTGTAGCTTTTTGTTCATATTATAATCTGTAGATAAAGGAATACTTTCTCAGTGACAATAAGATAAGATAAGCTTTATTCATCTCCTGAAGGGGAACATCTCCTCTTTTTACCTCTAAGGGACTCTGCTTCTTTGGGGTGCTCTTTAACAGTCTGACTTGTTAATTTCATTGTCAGCTATTCATTTTTAAAATGTCAAAACTTTTGTTCTTGGTCCCAACTTTTTACATGTTGCCTGCATAAATATTTATTTAATCATTTAAATGTTGTCGTTGTGTGCTTTTCAGTAAAATCTATGGATAAAAATGTCACTGCTTTTGCCTTTTGAATTACATTTTATACAAAGCAAGTTTAAAATAAATCATTAATTCACCAAGTATTGGCAGTATGAATTTGGGGTCGAAGCAGAAAGCAAAACAGTACTGTGGAAGCTTAATTATCATTTGTTTGACTTAAAGATGAGTTAAAACACAGTCTGATTTGTTTCATCTTTATAATGTCTTCTTTGTCTCTTAAGATGTGAAGAAGCTCAGACTAAAACATGGGCCAGTCCATATCAAGGAGAGAGGTTCTACAGCAACCTACACAAAGCTGAGGTCAGTATGTCACCACACAGGAATAATAATCCTTTTGACAGTTCCCAGCGAAATTAACTCATGCTATATTCCTGACAAAGCAAATGAACAACAGTTACAGACAAGAAGATGCTTGAGCAGTAAACCATACATTATTCCTTTAAATAATGTTTGCACAGATCTAATTATAAGAATTAGCTCAACAAATGCAACTACAGTAGTCAGAAAGGTGCAATGTCTTGCCAGTGATGCTCATGTATAAGAACAAAAGAGGTCATCTTTCATACATCTTTTCCTCCCTGACCCCCTCTCAGACAGCCGTGTGGATCAACTTCTTCTTTTGGCTCATAATTGGGGTTTTGGTGATCATTCAGAAGCGTCAGAGCTCAGGGTCCAAGGTGATTGCAGGAGGGTTCGCTGGGCCAGCTGGAGGGCTTTTCGGTGATCCGGGGGTGACGGCTGCAGAGACGGAGCCGTTTTTCAACCGTCCTGCGAGGCCACAGTGAGAACTGGAGTCATAAAAACACATGTTACCAGGAAATTAATATATGGCAGTACTGGAAGATGGTAAATGCATTTGTATTGTACACGTTTATATTGAGGTGTCCCAGTGATGATGGCACATGTTAGAGGTAACACATAAAGTGTGAGGAGCCTGAGACATAACTGTAACAACATAAGTGTTAACCTCCGACGAGGATGGGATTCGAACCCACGCGTGCAGAGCACAATGGATTAGCAGTCCATCGCCTTAACCACTCGGCCACCTCGTCCCACATGCTATGCTACTTAGATAAACAACTGTCCAGCTCAAAAGGCTTATCTGAACCAGATTAACTCTATGATCCGAGGGTTGAACCATTGACATTGCCAGTTACTAGTTTTCCACATCTAAACACAAACAGCTGGATACACACATCCAGATGTTTGTGCTTGTCCATTCACAAATTATTTTAGCTAGCAGTTTGCTTACACAACCAACACTTGGAAAAGTTTATTGCAGGCAATTTTTTTATTTTAACTGTGTTCACGTGTTGTTTTATGATGTGAATCTTTTCTACATGAAACATTTGCATAATCACGAACATTATTATTGAATGTCTTCATCAAGCCTCTGCAGGTCAAAGTCACATTCATTTACTCCTCCTGAAAAGACAGATAGCAAAAATAGTTTGGCCCAAACGCGGCCAACTTCTGTAGATTTGTTTTATGCCCACACTTGCAAAGACCAGACAGGATCCAAATCTGCATTTTCTTTGGGCTTTTGGCTAAAACAACACATGCAAGAACCCTTTGGGCTTCATCTATCCCACACAACATCTGGTTGAACCAGAAGTGCCAATAATAGCCCGGATTAAACGGCTGCTATATGGTTTCACCTCTGGCCACTGAAACCATTTTTTTTTTTTTTTGTATTTTAATTTTGTTTAAAAGAAAAACTCCTGTGATTTAACTCTCTGCTCAGGAAACACATCTCCTGGCCATTTTCCCTGAAAAACCTACTGTATATTTATCAGTGGTGCTCATTACTTTTGTGTATCGCACATTAGCAGAAAGAATAAAAGTAAAAGATGTGAACTTCCTGGTTTGAATTTATGCTAACAGACACATTTGTGTGGTTTAAAACAGAAAATCAGAGTGGAAACAGGATGACAAAAATTTATCTCTTGCTTAAGTTTGTCAGAGAAGCTGGAATTATAGAAATGTTGGACAGTGTCTCCCTCTGCTGGCCAAAAAAAAAAAACACATTTTAAACTTAAACTGCTTTTGTATTTCTTTACATGCCTATGTTGAGATTATACATTATACATGTATGATACATACTTTGACAGTGTCTTTATTATGCTATTTTGCAATAAATCTTCAATCTAATAAAGTTGTGTCCTTTTTTTTAACGTTAAGGTTTTTATTTACAAAGAAAAGTACAAGTTTTATTCTCCATCATGTTAGTTTAAGTTACGAGCAGTAGTGATATGAGCTGGATTAACATATTTTAACTGAAAAAAAAAACCCGATCTGTGATTTTTATCTTTGAAATCTCCTTCTTTATTACAATTATCCTCATATTCTTTTAAAAAACTCAACAATTTCAGATATGAGTGTTCAACCCAGCTTTTTTTTTTTTTTAAATGGCTGCAATTATCAATGCCCAATCAGTTCCTTATCTGGAACCTGGCAGATCAAAATAGACTGGGAGAGCTTACACCCTTTATTACAACATGTCTCCTTCCTCTAACTGTCTTATCTCTGTGGATTACCTGACCTCACTTGAGCCAGTGGTAGAACATAATGCGCACAGGAAGGAGCAAGAAAGGAGGGACTTGACTTGAAAGAGGGACACAGATCAGGACGGAGAACACAGAGAAATAAAGGAATATATTAGTATTTTAAATAAACAGCTCTTCATTGGTGCTGTAGGTTGATTAGTAACAGCCCACATCTAAACTCAAGGATTCATCCCTGGAGTTATTCTTAACATTTTTGATACAGTGGAAATCTGTGAAAGACTTCGAAGGGAAGAGGACGAGCACTCTGGAGAACAGCGAGGACGGCCTGAAACACGAGTCTCAGAAAAAGACCACAAGGCTCGAGGTCAGCTTGACTTTGAAGTCAATGGTGAGACTTCCTCACATGCTGTTGTTACTCTTCAACTTCTGGTTAGAAAATAAGCTATATCTACCCAGTTATAAATAGACATATGAATGGTTAATAATAATAATAATAATAATAAATAAAGCATTAGAAAAAGAGACCAGCAGATCAAGGATAAACAGAAACATGTAGAGTAGTGGACACGAGGCACTGAGATAAGCCATGATAAGCCTCTTTAAGCTTCTTCACTCACCACAGATCAAATGTTCTGTTTTAAACCTGTTGATCTGTGCTGGACTTATCACAGCCAGCTATTGATTCATTTCATCTACTATTTTGGCAGGAGAGCTGTAGTTGACTGCTAAATGAAAGCCAAGTCATAAAGACATTTACATTTCCATAGTCTGCCTGTTTAAATGACCTTCGACATCCATCTCTGCCTAGGATATGTCTAGTGACCAGTGCGATTCAGTGACTGTGAGCGTGGAGTCCCTCCTGACTGACGCCAAGAGGATGCAGCTGCAGTGTCGGGAGCGCAGCGAGCAGCTCTCCATGGCCGCCGCGCAGCTGAGGGAGGAGTCAGCATCCCTGAGGGAGCAGTGTGAGGCCACCCAGCTCGAAATGGCCCGAATCCGCCGGCAGCTGGATGAGCTCCTGGATACCAAAGCAGCCTTCGAAGCCAGGGAGAGGCAGGCGCGTAAACTCAGTAAGCACCTGTGAGGATGTGAAGATGAGGGAGGATACAGATGTCATGAACTGGGATGCAGCATCCCAATTAAATGAACTGATAAGCATGTAAGACACAAGTTTAGAAAAGGGATTGATTTCTGGAAAGTATGAGGGCAGAGAGGAGGGAGTTAAAAGCAAATAAACAAGGTAAAAAAAAAAAAACGTAGATGAATTAAGACAAGTTAGTCACTCAGAGGCCTGAGAGAAAGCAATGTTACATGTAATTTATGTCAGAGTTAAAATGAGAGAAAGACACAAAAAAGCACTTTATGATCATCCTCTACTTCCTGGTTCTTCTTGGCTTTTGCTGCTACATAAATGTAAATACGCACATGATTTTGATCCCTCTCCTCATGTAAAAATAAACACTTTCTAATCACGCATTTGTCTCATTCTGTTGCCATTTCACACATCTCACCGGTGAAAATCTTTATTAGGGGTTAAAAGGCTGCTGAATAAATCGTCCACCTCTTCTTGCTATCATCTTGTGCCACATGTTGTTTTATAACAAGCATACTCATTGGGATACTTGTAAACAAATAAGAGAACTTATGACCAACAATGCTTTGTGAGAACACACAGATAATGTGCTTTTTTGGTTTTTGGAGTCCAACTTTGGGTTGTAGTTTGATCACAGCAGACTTACAGTTAACCTGTGTGATGTCACTCATTTACATGTTGTGTCACAAAATAAGGGACAAAAGGTTTATGTCACAAAAGATTAAAATTTTAATCAGCATTAAAAAAATCACTCTATAAATACATGGTTTTCATATTATTAAGAATGCATTTTAAATAGCAATAGATAACACGGAAGCAGTGGGGAAGCCGGCACAAAGAAAATACAAAACAGGAAAACCAAAACATCTCAGTCTGTTCTGCTGTGTTTCAGTCAGAGAGATAAAACCTGAAGTGTCAGTGGAAATAGCTGGAAATGTGAGTGTCTAAAGTATCTGCTACCCAGATCCTCCCATCATCACCGCTCTGAAAGACATCAAGGAGACAAGTTAGACAAAGCTTTCGCAGCGGGCTCTGCTTATATAACTGTATATGCACGACGGAAGTAGACTTACTTTCCACTTTCTTCTTTAGTGGAGTCAGTGCTGCTTTTGCCTGAAAAAAAAACACACGTGAAAGGTTTAAATACCTCCAGCAAGTAACTAAAAAATAGGCTAATAAAGTCTGAAATGACATGGTGACTCTTGTTTGCCTGATTTTGCATGAAAACTCATAACTTATGATTTATTACCTTCTTGATGGCAGTCCAGTCTTCAAGGATGTCGATGTCTCTTAACATGTAGACGATGAAAGGCCCTGTAACACACACACACACAGTGTTATTCAATCCCAACAAATAACAATGCCACAGTATGACACTGCATTGTACCTGAAACAAGCGCTACTTTCTTCTTTCTGTCTGAGCGACCCAGCAGGTTCTTTTTTTTCCATTTCTTGCCTCTTATCTCATCACTCCACTCTGGAGAAGAGGGAAAGAAAAATAAAAAGTCAGTAGTAGTTGGAGATCTCAAACGTTCAGTGTGTTTCTATACATCCCTCTGGTCCCATCCAACTGTTTATATTGGGAAAAAGTCTTATTTAACATTTGTATGTTGAATTATAGCATCACTCATCATTGTGCAGATGCATATATACTTTTAAGTTCCAATAGTTAAAGCTGAACATTAAAAAAAGGACAATTTCATTTGTACTTTTATTAAAAACTGAGGATTTTTCCAAGTCAGTGGGTTACATACACGATTTTCCAACTTTATTCTGTATAAGACAATATTTAAATTATGTTGTTCATGATTTAAATAGTCCAATTAATGACATGGCCAGATTACATTCCTCTACACCACTGCAATGCCTGAATTATATCCATATTCCTTTAAAATATGAAGCATTACTTGGGTTCCTCCCGCACCCTGAAAGTGTTCTTTGGGTTTTTGTGCCTTGGATCCATCCTGTTTTACACTGACTGGAACTTATGCTGGATTTGTTGCACCAGCACTGGGTTTCCTTATAAAAAAAATTGCCTTTACCACTGGGAAGTGAAAATTTAGCTTCTAGAGACCAGAGACAGTAATCAGCTAAAATGTCTTCATAACTACTTTGTACTTTGTTTTGATTTTTTCCCAGTCAAAAGTTAAGAATTCCTACTTGAACTAAACGCAGCATCAGGGCAGGAAATACAGCAAAAACTGTGTTAGGGTGTCATAGTGCAGGTATTATGAATTAGATTAGTATTCCCCACATAGCTTAAAATGATTAATACTTTAAATATTAACCTTTTCTGGTTAAGGGAATCATAAAACAGGAATATGAGTAAATGTACATAAACTTGTTAGTATAACAACACCTTTATGAGCGACTTTTACCTGAGGTGAGGTCTATGTTTTGTCTGTCCTCCTCCAGCCTCCTTATCTTTTCCAGAAGCTCTGTCTTCATGGCATCAAACAGCAACGTCCGCTCACTCTGCAACACACACATTTACATGCAGAGTGTTAAGTAGCTGGGTTTTGATCCAGTGTTTGACATTTAAAGTACTCTATTGACAGGGATGCAGTACAGTTATATATATGCTTTTATTTATCTAAAACAACAGCAGTAGTCTTAAAGGGAAAAACAGACATTGTTTACTAGAGAGAATTCATTCTGTTCATCAGCCACTAGTATTCAGCATGAGCTTTACCTCCAAATGCTGCCTTGCTCCTTGTATTTCACATTCATGCTTGTGTTTGATCACCTGCAGACACAGCTCTCTGTAGACTCCTGCAGAAAGACACCGAGACAGCAGAAGGATGTCAAAGACAAACTCATCTATGTTTTGTTTGTTTTTGTTTACGAAAACAAGAAGCGTTTATGTAGTGACTTCCACAGTCGCTAGAGTAGCAGAGGATGGGTTTGTTCTATTGTTTAACATGCCGTCAGCTTCCCAGCTCTCCTTTCTTTAGCAAAAACCCTGCGTGACTGACTTGACAAGCTGACTACATCCATGTGACCCATGCTCCACATTACCACAACAACCAAATAAAACAAACCATCAACCCAGTGATCATTACCCCAAAATAATATTTATGGCTCCTACGATGTCATATATGACACAAACAGAACATGTGTTACTGATTTGTACACACTTGGGCCCAGAAACTACTACGGTCCACGCCAGCAAACATCTTGTAGGTGTTTTTGATAACATGCTAAATTCCTTAAGTTGCTAGATGTTTGCGTTTTCTTGCTAAAAGCTTTTGAATCCCCCATTTAAAATGGATTCAAATCTGAAAGTTCACTTCAGTCTATAACCTTTCTTCTCTTCTCTGAGCCCTTCCTTGTTTAATTTTCTACTCTCTGAGTATTACTTATAAATCAAACTATAAGCCAAATGACCACATAATATCTTCAAGCCCTTCTCAATATGATGCAGAAGTCACAGTTGAATCAGTGATTGCAAGCAGCAAAGCATCACTCTTCCACCGCCATGCCTTTTCTTTGAAAACAAAAACAAACAAGCAAACAAACAAACCTTCCACTGTTAATGTGGGCAAAAAGCTCTATTATGGAGTCTATTTGACAGCTGAATTTGCTGAATTGGTCAGTGCTGGATGGACTAGCATTGATTTAATATAATTCTTGCAGCTTTGTCATTCTCTGAGAAGGTTAAAATCACAGCAGGAATGTTTAATTTTAACATTTTGGGTTTGAAGATGTGATAAATCTACACCTATGCAGATGTTTCCATATGACTAATCAATTTTTTTTAAATGATTTATCTATTCAAATCGTAATGGTTACAAAGTGCAAATGCTATGTTTAAATTAACCTCATAGAAAACAATTTCTAAAACGGCTGAATGTTTTTTCCCCACATAATTTTATGAAGTAACATTGCTTTGATCAGCAAAACACACTGTTATACAGCATTCGATGTTACATTTTAAAAACCAAACTGGAAGCACTCAGAGAGCGTGAATCATAAAAAAAAAACCAAAAAAAAAAAACTTGCATCCAGTTGTTGATCCATATGAAATCTAATCAGTTGTCCCTTAATCCATTTCTGAAATTTTCATCAAAATCTGTCAGACACAAACCTATGCTGCCAAAAACATAAAACACGCAATAACTTTTAGACAATAAAGGACTTTGACATTAAATTCGACCCATCTGTCTCCGTTTTCTCATTACTATTAGTCTTACCAGCCACTTGTGTTCGTATCTGCATGTTATTTTGTAGCGCAGCGAGTGGTTCTCTGTATTCTCCAGCATTTCCTGTCAGCACTTCATCCAGCTTCACTTTTACCTGGTTCAGCCGCTCCCGAAACAACCTGCAATCACAAGGTGAGATCAGCCTTTCCTTCACCTTCAGCTGACTGACAAGACTTTAAAACTATGACAGATGTTAATACAAGGGTCTGAGAATGATCCCTCTATCCTGTGGTTTGAATTACTTCTCTTTTAGTTCCTGAAATTGTTTTTCCAGATCCATCATCTCATCTAGACATTCCCCTCTTCTCCTTTCACAGTCTTCATCATCCATCTCTTCACAGAGGACGTATATAGAAACAAAAAGGGGATAAATTGTATATTTGTCCATCACTGTGTGCTTTTATACAACTGGCAAAACAGGTTAGCAGAAGAGTTTGATTTTCACCTGAACTTTCCTCTTCTTCCTCCTCCTCTTCTTCTTCTTCACTCTCTTCCAAGTCACTCTCCCTCTCCTCCATACTTTCCTCCATAGTTTCCTCTCCTCCCCTACCCCCTGTTCTTTCATTCTCCTTGGGTTCCTCTACCTCTCCATTGGCCTCAGGGAGCTGCGACTCTCCTTTTGCCTCCATCTCTTCCTCCAATTCCCTGACAGGGGGTTGGGCGGGCATGGTAGGCTGAAAACAAATGGTTAATTGAACGCCTTAATGTGTAAGTGATTAAGTTGTTCATTGGATTAAGTAAAACTTGCCAAGTGATGCATACACTGAATGAATAAACCATGCAAAATAAAATAAATAAAATAAAAAAAAGATATATATATTATATATATATACATACACACACACACACACACATAATAATATAAATAATAATAAATAAATAAAAAGTTTTAAAAATGATTTTAATACTGTAAGGAAAATAAACACAAAAAAGTTTAACTTTACGACAAAATTAAAATATATTTATTTTGTTTGAAAACCGGAAGTCTAATTGCAAACTGGCTAGCTTGACCACTGTTAACATCGTGATGTCATAGTGTAATATGGTAAACGGTAAGAGTGATGGTGCTATTTACGTTAAAGAATCAAATCAACCCTGAAAACAGTTAAATTCAGCATATAATTCACTCATTATTACTGCAAAGAACAAATGTCGTTCGTTATCGCGTTTTCTTTTAAAATTAGCGACCAAAAAAACCACAGTGAAGTCAAGTGTAACACTAGCTAACAATTGAGTCCGCACATAGCGAAGAAACAACTGCCTGCTCATCATATTTACAGTAAAAGAAGAAGAAAAAACTTGTTTGCTGGCTGTTTTACTATGCAAATTTGGCGATTTGTAGAAAACAAAAAAGATCCGCGTTTGAGTGTCGTTAAACGGACCAGAGAAACACTGCAGCATCTTTCAGACGGACCTTCCTACTGTACTGCTGTTCACGGATTAACAAATAACGTTCACCGTCCGTGCGAGCAGCGATGCCGTTTGTAAACAAATAAGCTTCGCTTCACTGGACGCGACAGCAAACGGGGAGGAAAACTGCTCACCGTGTCCGCTCGTTGAGCTGCAGCAAGTTGAAGCTTGGTTTACTGCTATATGTCCATTTTAAAAAGTACTTCCTCTTCGTGTGCCTGGATCTTCTTCAGTTCGACACTTTGCCGGCCTCTGCGATCCGAAAGCTCAGCCAATCAGTGCTGAGAGCCGCTGTTACTATGTCCAATAGGAGCAACCATCCCGCAAATCCCCTGTCCAATCAAAATGCAAAACTGCGATTGGTAAGCCAATCACAATCCAGTTAATATAATTTAATATGAGAGATGTATTAAAATTTATAGTTACGATTTTGATTTAGCATATAAATCCTTAGGAAGGCTTATCAACAAAAGTACATTGAAGAGAATTTTTATTATTCGTAGAGATGATTGCTAATGCAATTTAAGGCCAACAAGATTTTTTAATGGTGTTTTATGTGATAAACTGATCCAATTTCAATGTAGTCATCTAAAAAAGAAAGCACATATTTTTATTTTAAGGTTGCATGTATTAGGACTTAAAATATATCATCTTTACTAAGTCTTGAAATAATATTATAGTGAACTTAAAATAAGATTAAGATATAAGAATAAGATTGTACCTTTATAATTTTAGTGTGAGAAACCTGGGCACAAAGAGAAAGATGAAGGTTTTCCCTCAGTCTCTGATGAGTTGTTATGGCTTTATGCTTCTGACAGCAAAACTCTACTCTGGGCTTGTACAACCCTCCTTTCAAATAGCAAATATACCACTGAGGAAGTATAATGTATTTGTCATACTGCAATCAACCACAAGGTGTCATCAGATGAATGCAGAATGTCTTAAGTAAATTATAGTAGAGAAATCCACACTGTGGACAATTTAGCTTTATCACAGCACAAACAAATGTGGTGCTGATTACACTAATGTCAGTGGTCTACTTAGCCATTTCAGTTTGAAAGTCTTTAAAATGTGTAAGCTGATTACTGGCATGGGATGCACGTCAGGAACAAGTATAGAAGAATAAAGGAAAATACATCATACACATATTACACTTCAAAAAGGTAGTTAATGTAATTGACATTAGTGAATCCCGAACAAATTTGTGTGTAATCTAGAAAGATTTTTCCAAAGCAGAGAGCTGACAAACATCAAGTTTTCATGTTTTTATTAAAGTTGCATAAAAGTGTAACAAAATTGGGCAAAAACAAGACCTGTTGTTGATATTGCTACATTTGTTTGTTGGTTTGTCAAATCATTGTGAAAAAACAAAACACCACAACTCCTCCAGTCTGCATGATTTAGCTCTTGTATTTAGCCTCAATGATAATAATCAGTTTATATAATTGTTTTTTTTTTTGTTTGTTTTTTGCAATTTTTCCCAACAGTAAAAAAAGAGACTTGTCAATAACAGTCTATGAAGGTATCATCCAAACCTGGATTTAAAAATGAAAATCCACTCAAATTCAGCTACTGATTGAACTTGCCTGGTTCAAGCTGACCACCCCCCCACCCCCACCCAAAAAACGGTAAAGCGCTCGATCTGGAAACACCAATAGAAAAGGCAAAAGCAATCGCACCAAAATGCATCTGAATGGATTTCTGTTAAACTACATGTTAATCCAAGGCCTGGCATCAAGAAGTGTCATGATCACAATAAAAATAGACCAGTATTCAAATGGTCAATGCAAATAACATTGTTTATCTAAACAGAATCACTGTATCAAGGCCTAAGTATTAAACACTCACTGCTAAAAAAAAAAAAGAAGAATCTCAAAGCAAGGAGCGACATAAGGTCCAAGATTCCCCACACGCTGTAGTTTTGCTCAGTAACACAATTTGTGTTACCTTTTTTTTTAAAAAAAAATGGATGTCTCCTGTTTATTTGGTTTTATGTAACATAAATAACACCTAAGGCAACATCTGTTTAAAAAAGGAAACTGGGGAAAGAAGAGAAAAAGGGTGGACAAAAGGGTGGAAATGAATGGGAGAAATGACAGAGCAGCAGGATGAAAATGGGCCAAAGCCTCTGTGTGTGTGTGTGTGTGTGTGTGTGTGTGTGTGTGTGTGTGTGTGCTGACAGAAGACAGTGAAGGTCTGCTGTCACTGCAGGTGTTAGTAATCAGTCACAGGAATCACGGCGAATGTTACTGCTTCTGCAGTTGACCAATGGGCTTCAGTGTCGGATCTGATTGGCCCAGGATCAGAAACAGATGGCTTATTCTTGGAGATGATTGGCAGCTGCAGTGAAGGAACACAAATTCTGTGACAACTGTGAACCCGTCTCGCTTTCTCTCTGCACCTGGTGCATGGGCACATCTGCCACAGAGGCAGCTGTGTTTGCTAGTGTGTTTCCTCCACCCCAAGGTGGCCCATGCGTGTCTGAGAGAGAGAAAGAGTGAACACATTAAAGCAGCTTAATTTATAAACAATGGCCTCCCTCCTATTCAGACATCTTAGTGGTGGGTCTACGGACATGACAGGCAGAGGAGGGAGCTTCACAAATGTTTTCAAAAACATGAAGTGATGGTTAGTATCTTCTTGGAAAAGTGAGAAATGATGAGAAAGAGTTGACAGGTTTGGGTACTGTGATTAAAAAAGGCAGCTTAGTTCTGGGGTCCCCTTTTAGACAGTCAAGTGTGTGTGTGTGTGTGTGTGTGTGTGTGTGTGTGTGTGTGTGAGAGAGAGAGAGCAAAAAAGATAAATAAATAAAAAAGAAAGAAAGAAAAAAAATGAAAGAAAAATAGGAACCAGTCCTATACAGGAAAACAAACAAAGAAATGGTCATACAGAACAGCAGAATATACAGGCCCAAAAAACACTCCATACTATAACAGATGTTGCTGTACATTATGTAGCAACATACACTAATAGCATTTAGCAACACAGACATACATGTGTATGTGCAGGCTGGACAGCAGTGGCTTCTGAAGAGTCTCTTGTGGCTGTACTACACATTTGAGGAAAGAAAACGTACTTTTTATTCTACAAAAATTCACATTCAGCCTAAACAAACCTACTTCTGGTCTAGCTTCAAATCAAGATCAGTGTTTTATTTTTTTTTTCTGTCTAAAACTGGTCTGGCCATGTGGCCACTGCAGCCAACCACTGGCTTTTCTTTTTTTTTTTTTAAAAGGTTCAATCACCATTTCCAGGCATCAAATTTTCCTTGTTGCTGTACTAAATATACACCATGCATTATTCTTTGTGGTCAGAAGTTCATATTTTCTTCCCCAAAATGACACAGTGCAGATTTTCAACAGACACACACAAAAAGAAAACAGTCTTTAAATGCACCACTGCAGCAATGCCTCCGTTTAAGGAGGAGAATTATCAAAGACTGTACTGACCCCCCCACCACCCACAAAAGTAATCAAAAAACAAAGAAACAAAAAGGAAAAAAAAAAGAGGAAACCTAAGTGAAGTTATGATCATCATGCCCTCAAACTAAACCAGGAAAATACTAAAGATATATGATTGGTAGCTCGGTCATTTACAAGTTAACCACTTAAATAACAACATAAGGAATCTAACTGGTGGAAAGATAAGCCATGATTAGGCCCTGCTTTCTCCTTCCAACATCCTTCATCTTCACCCTTCAACTCTTTTTTTTCCCTTTGGCTGTTCGGTCTCTTGTTCTTTTTCTACACACTCAGCCGCCCTGTTTTTAGTAATTATGGGACTCAGCTCTTCTCCTCCTCTTCCTCTGACAGATGAAGGGTAGAGCAGATGAGGGTAGGAGGAGAAGAGCTGGGTGAGGAAGAATAGAGCCAAATAATGGCTGCAAGGGATGTAGCAGTAGAGAAAAGGGGAGGAGGTGGGGGCCTGGATTAAGATCATTAAGAAGTCACTTTCAGAATGATTCATTCTTTCCTTTACTTTATTCTCTTTGCTGATGGTTTTTATGAATATAGAAAGTCCAAAACAAAACTAATTCCAATAAAAAAGGAAGAAAAGTGACATGTGGCGCTCAATCCAGGCAACCCTAAAGTACAGCAGAGGGTCTAACCAGAAGGGGGGACAAGGTTCACTTGTAACATTTCATGGTTTTCAGTGAATGAAAGCTGACGTTAAAACGCAAAAGTGGGTTGTGGCAGGAAGACGAGAGGTGAGGGCTGAAGAGGAAAAGAATATGTTGGACAAAGAAGGACCTCATCATTTCTTCTGAGGAGTGGAGAGCTTCTGCATTCCTCGGATCTTGTCAAGCAGCTCTGAGATGAAGTCCTGCAAGGTGTACAGAAAAAACATAACCCATGAGATGTGGATTTTAAGGGGAAGAGGAGCAAACAACTGAAGAAGATAAATTAAACGAACTTTACCTCGGTAGGTTTAAAACAGTCAACCAACAAGTCCTGTAAAAGAGTGAAACATAATATGAAATGTCTTGTGTTTGTGACATGTATGTGTCCCACATGCTCTGACAAAAGTAGAAATGTCTATCTTACCTTGACCCTGGCTGCTCGTTCGACATCACTGGGCATATCCAGCAGTTCATCCACATCTATCTCCAGCTCTGGAATGGCCTCCTCCTGCAGCACATGAAACAAGACAGAAAACACAATGAGGGCCAACACAGGCAGTATAGTCCCATACAACAGAAATAACAGCTGACTTAAGCTCTTATCATGGACATGTGGAAATAAACAAACGCCATCATCATTTTTATTCTCAGTCTCTGTTTAAATGATGTGGTTGTCAGCTTTATGGCATTTTTTCTTTCTTTATGACATGGTGATGAAGGTCCAGTTCTGAACACTAGAGGGTGGTGCACATCCATCCCACATGCTGTGCAGGACAGAAAAAAAAGAGACAAAGATACAGGCATGCAAACAGATTTTGTGAACATGGCATTTCAAACCATGAGAACATTTATTTTAAAGGAAAGAAAGTTTGTGTAAAAGGCTCTTGTCTATTTTTCATCTTCAGCATCCACAAATGAGTTTTGAGACAACAGAGAGCTCTGATAAAAGTCATTTGCCAGTTAAAATATTTACCAAATTCAACATTAAGTTCTTATTGTCAGTCTTTATTTTAAACTAGCATTCAAAATGAATAGCATGTTTTAAAATGTCTATACCCAGCAGGAATTTAAACATTAACTGGTACCAGTAAAATGGTAAAAAGCAAGAAGACTATGCATAAAGTGATTCACTCAGACCAAGTCTTACATTTAAAACTATGTACTCAACTGGTTATCATAGATAGGGAGAGATTCCCAAAGTTAGGAATTTAAAAGCTTGTAAATAAGATGGATGAATATTAATTTTGTCCCATGACATAAAAGGCTCTAACCTGCAGCACACACATGGGAATGGCTATCGACTGTCTCATCTCAAAACTGTATTTGCTAACATGTGAAGCTGTAGTTTTAACAGAGGTAACCATCTGCAGTACAAGAGCAACAAATCAACTTCACCTTGTAGGGATGCAGATCGGTAGCTTGATTTATGACTATACATCGTTTTTCCAATCTGCTTGAAAAGCTGGCATTTCTTTCCTTCATAAAAGATTATATATCATAAAATTCCATGGCAGGAAAGACTCATTACCTTTACAGCATGTGCACCAGTCATATTTACTATTCTGCTATAAAAACAACACTTCATGTAAAAAGTCCATAAACAAAATGAGCAATAATATCGTTTAATCTATCACTTAAATGTGTATAGATTCATTGCTGAATGTGATTCCTTAATACTTAGTGTTTTCTACGGAAAGCAGCTTCTAACTGGTTTCCAATTGTTGACTGGCAAGTGAAAACAGGCTCTAAATCTCCTTTTGACTCTTCAAAGTTAAAGAGCTTTATCTATTTAAAACTAGCCTGTAATTCACATTCAAACTGAACTAACTCTATTAAATAGAAACATGTCCACACTTTCAGATCCAGATAATCAGAGTGTCTGATTTTGATGGCTGACTTTAACTAAGTTTAACCATTTGCTTTCCTCTAAGAAAGACTAGTTGTTAAATAGAGTTTCCTTTTTTTCTCTCCTCATCCTATCAGCTCTTCTTTCTAGTTAATCTGGCGCTCTATAAAAAGTGTCTTCTTTCTCAGTTTCCCCATCTGTCTTACTCACACACTGGCTCAGTGTGCTTTATCAAAGTGGTCCAACACAAGAACACATGCACGTACACTCGTACAAACACTAATTTCCCCCTATTTTGCTGCTCAATTGCTACCCTATACTCAAGTCGTTCTCCAGGAATCTCGCTGTCGCTCCGGTCCTCCCCCTCGGTTGAAGTTGCCCACACCAGCTGTCTCTGCACCTGCCCGACTGCCCCCCTATCTCACCACCCAAACACGCACATAGACTCTGGCTCAGCATGCTGCGTGTGCACATTTGTGTGTCAGATTAGCCGAGCCGTCAGCTTTTCCAGGGAAAACTCAACGTCACACACACCTTACACACAAGGATTAAAGAATTATAAAAATGAGTGTTAATAAGTCTGAACTGACAGCGTGTTTGTGTGTGCGTGTGTGTGAGAGAGAGTAAAGGGTGGGGTATAAGGATTTAATTCAGCACAGGACAGCCTGTGTGTGTGAGATAGAGACTAAAAAAGACAGACAGACCTCCTGTCAGCAAAGCAGAACACACACATGGACACACAAGCTGACATACAGACTGCAATCATCAAAGTCGACAGTGACATAAAAAAAACACGAGGAGGGAATTATGAACACACTAATTCACTTTAAAACATTATGCTATGATATCATCTTGAAGTCAAAGCTCTGGGACACAAACAAATGTGGACATACAGTAAAAAAAAGAATCAGAACTGCTTTCATTGAGGACATAAAAACACCCGGGCTGACACAAAGAAGGATGTGCTCAGTGTGTTTCTATAAGAAGCACGGGAGGGAAAAAAACATGCAAAAAGGGAACATAAGTTAAAGTAATGCCTTGCATCTGTATTTTTTTAATCTATGCACCAAGTTAAATACAATATGCATGTTACTGAAAAGCATGACACTTGTTTAATGCAGCTCATAAGACAATAATTTAACAGACACTGTAAAATCTGTGAAGGGGGGAAGGGAATGCCAAGAGGAAGGAAGGTAAGAGGTTAAGGAGCGTATCGAGAAGAGGGAGCAGCTGAGTCGAGCACACTGAAAGAGAGAAGAGGAGGAGGCAGGGGAAGAGAGACAAGGGAGATGTTGAAAAAGGCCGGAAGACAGGCTTCAGAGAGGAGACACAAAGAAAGCAGGGAATCACGAGGGAGGATTTCCAAAACAATCTTCCAGGCTGACTTGCTGAGTCCGGAGGGGGTTTGCTGTTGTCTGCAGATGTGGTCTGGAATAAACGCTGGCTACAAGATATTGGCATGCTTTGCAGGTTTGTAAGCAAAGTAGTAAGACGTGGGACAATTCAAACAGGTCCAGAAATAAAGGAGAACAGATCCGCTTTATCCTGAGTTCATTGCAATGCATCCAAAAACACACCAGGATCAGTGTTGGTAGGTTGATATGTACCTTTTGTATGAAGCTACTAGGCTACCATTCATCTTAAAGTAGATTGATTACGTCCCTGTGCAGTTGCCCCAAAATCTCCCAGGGGTGTATTTAACACTGAGGTCTGGTTACTGTGAGAATAGATCTGTCACTATAATTATTGACTTATCGTATAATAACAGATTTATTGCTGTGCATGTTCATACATTGATCTATTGTAAGAATGTTATTACTTCAGCTAGCAAAAACAAAAAGCAGGGTTTTCATCACAATTACAAGCAAATGTTTTAAAAATATGGGCTAATATATATATATATATATATATATATATACACACACACCATTTGCTATGTGATGGAGTAGGATGTAATTTAATCTTCAAAAGTCAATATTGTCCTGTGCAGCTGTGGTTTGTTCTCCGGATTGTGGTGATGTAGCAGTAGTAAGTAGCCACAGGTGATTTTTAATAAGAAGCCCAGCTCTTGGCTACAAACAAAGTGATACTGTAAACTGGCATATTGCCCAACTGTATCGTTGTGGCCTTTAAATGTAATTACATTCTTCCTGACAAGCTTGCAAATATGATTCACACACCAGCATCACACTGAGAGAAAAAGCACCAGACAGACACACACTGCTCGTCTACCAGATTCCTGCAGAACAGAATGAGATGTGACAGTATGAGAGCATGTAGTATGAATACTGTGTGTGTGTGTGTATGTCATAGTGCCATTTCTTTCACAAGAGGGCTGTGTGTTGCAGCATCATGCTTGGACAGAGCATGTATCAGACCTGATATATCACCATATCAGCATACATCACCTGAAAAACATAAGCTACACACACATAAGTAGGTCAGTGCCCTTGTTAACAGAAACGCTTATCTCATCTTCTAAAAAAATCTCTGGAAGCTTCAGTTTTGTTTTCTAATTTATCTAATTTACCTCAAATTTGACTAAAACATGATTGTGATTTTTGTCAATGAAAAGTTAAGACACATAATGCCAATAAAAAAAAGTTTAACTACTGAGATTTTACAGTGAAAGTTGCAAGTAAATTATTAACAATGCTGTTAAAGTAATTAGAAAGATGGCTAATAGGACAACAGCATAGGCATATTAACAGAGTTGATGCACTATACGTGAACCCCTTATCTGCATGAGAACTTCACACAAGAGAGCAAAGATGTAAGTAGGTCACAGAGTGCCACCCGCAAGGATTACACAGCATGTGATAACACATTGAGTTTCTGATGTATTTGATAGAATGTGTGTAAACTATGTGCAAGTATGTGCCAACACAAAAGGAGCAACCACTAAGTGTTCAAAATATAAAGAACCAAAGTAAGGCTCAGGTTGAACCAAAGCTGGATGATGGATGACGAATACCAACTTTTGCTTTTCTGCTGCCTCAGTAACTAACTTGGATAAAAATAAACATCAGCATACAAGATGGCCAATCGCCCATTCTGCAACAAAACACACAAACAGTGCTTTGGCGGGGTATGATATGGGGAGTTGGAAGCGAAGGGAAGCAATGGCTGGAGCAGACAGGATAGAGGAAGGAAGACAAGGAAGAAGGAAGAAAAGTAGGCCATGTGGCATTAAACAATGGCATATACTTCCACTGCTGTTTTACTTTTCTAACTTTCATCATCTGACAGATTTACAGCTTATTTTATGAACTGCATGTGTTAATTATTCCCTTTCTCACTGCACAGACAGGGAATCCAGATAGAGGCAGTCAAAATGTGATCTATATGGGTATATTGATACCATGACTGTTTTGAGCTCAGTCCGAGCAGTACTGAGAATTAACACAAGCCTCATAACCCAAGGCTGGTTGACTTGGCAGTGATGAAAGGTACAAAGCATTCATGGACACTGGCATTGACAAATTACAGACACGCTACATAACCACTCTGCAGGAAATGTGAGCACAGGCATTGCTGAAAACGATAACAGATAGCAAAGAATGTCTGACCCAAACATGGTCCACATCTACAGTATTCTTTGGCCCATGTTTAGCCTTAAATGACTTGGTGTTGACTCAGAGTGAGTGTAGATGCCTAATCTCAGCCACAAATCCAACAGACACAGTCCAAGTCTGTATTTCTTTGGGCCTTTGGGTCAAGTTTAAGCCTACAAACACCTGCCACAACCCATGTCAAAGCCAGATTATGCCATTTGGCCCATACAACACTCATAACCCAAGTTAGGACCAGGTCATGACCTTTGGACCATGTCTGGCCAACACAACACCTGACATTGTTATAACTTACCCACGAGTCCCAATATCAGCCCATATTAGGCCCAAATATGTTTGCTACTTGGTTTGTAAGCTGGGTAGGATCAAGAGTGAAACAGCTTACTTACGTATTGCTCAAATCCAACAATTTTCTGGTTAAAGGCTAAAATGTACTACTGCTATTGCTTAACTAAAAATTCACAGAATGAGAATTTACAGTCAGCTGAAGCCGAAAGCACCACACATGAGCTAGTCAGTTCTCTCCAAACTCTCACACTGTAAGCATGTGCAGGCGTATTGACTTAATCATTGAACAAAGGATAAATACAACAAAATAACAGGTGGGGCAAAAATTGAACTCAGGACTGTGACACAGAAAACTTGGGAAGAAGTCGTTCTTCTTTTACAGAGCTTTGCATTAGTTTCCAAGACAAATATAATCTTCTAAGTTCCACCATCATGCTTCAGATGACTAATGAGCCTCCTTACAGACAGCAGCAGCAGTTGCAAATCACTGAAATAACTGATAGTAAACTGGGAGCTAAAAGTTCTCTTGCAGCTATCTGATGGTGGTAAATCATTACATCCTTGTGGTTCATTTGGCAATTTTGTCTACGGTCATCTGATTAACACACACAAACAGACTCACCGGTCGAAACCAGAATGGAAGCAGTGGAAAAGTACTGAGCTCTAAACTGCTTCCTGCTTACTTTCTCCCACTGATCCTTTATCTGTGTTTCATTTGGTACTCGCCCTCTCTAGTTGGCATCACCACTCTGTACGGATTCACCCTCAGTGTATTAGTTTCAGGGCTTCTCATATCATTCAAACCACCTCACTGCAGGCATTAAATCACTTATGATAGAGTGAGATAGAGAGGGGGAGTCACTGAGAGGTCAACAGGGGTGCAGAGATTAGGGATGCACTGTGTCAGTCATCGCCTGCTGCTTTCCATGCCCCTTATACCTCCTTCAGTCACTCACACACACTTATTAGGAATCTGCAGGGCTTATAATAACAAGCTCACTACTGCCTGCTTCCCTATTAGGATCTCCTTTACAAGCAGAAGTACAGCTTTGCTAAAGTCTCTTCTTCCTCTCTGCGACGCTAAAGGGGGCTGAAACATAGGCAGCTACTTCCTGTTTGGGGTACAGGACCTTGGGAGATAATGGGCTAGGGGGAGTTGCAATAGTATCATTGTGTCTGAGAACACTGAACCCTTGAAGAGAGCCTACTTCTGACCTACATTAGCAATACTTGCATGTGTTTGTCGCATGTAATTAATTTAAGTGGTGACTGGCAGCCATGAACTATAAACCACAGCGATCCATACTCAATCCAACGTACTTCATCTAGTGTAAAATGTTGTGTGTGAGCTACTGTACACCTTTTGTTTGTGTGTGCAGTTGATCTCCATCTCTATTGTGCCTCTAATCAGTTGGATGCACTTCCTCACAGGAAGAAAATGATGTCCTGTTTGGAATAATATGAAAAACAGACAAGAGAGCTGCAGGGAGAACGGATGAACTGAAGCAACCTCTTTATAACAAGATTACATGCATTACAGACTCTAGAAAATATAGTTCAATAATCTTGATTAGTCATATTGTTTGAAAAGCTGAAGAAAAATGGAACAAAAGAAGATTTTTTTTTGTATATTAATCAAGTTGGTAATGTTTTTCATGCACTTACTAGAAATAAATAAACATAAATAATGCCTTGAACATATTCTTTGGTAAAAACAGTTAATAAAAAAAACAAAAACAAAACTAAATTTAACACATCTAGCACAACCTAACCTTGCAGTGCCTCCATTTGTTTATGCTCTGCGGCCCCGCCAGCCTTCCTGCTATCACTCCACAGATAAAATGCAAACAGCTCTGTCATGCAAAGTAAAAGCAGGCAGATCCTCCAAAATCTGCTGCTAGTAATTTGGGCATGCTCATATGTTTCCTTGAACTGTGTTGGTTGTTTCTCACGTCTTGCATGTGAATTCAAACAGTCTCCAATAACATTGATAAGATCCTCATATGAAGCCAGGGAAACCTAATTTAATTAGACACAGACTGGTTGTACTTGTGTAATCATCAAGTGACACTGACATGCACTGACGTGCATTGTGATGTAAAGTGATATCTTTGTAGGTGAAGTAATTGAATCATGGTGTCAACCAGAGCTATTTATAAGATATGGATTGACTCGGTTTATACAATAAATAACATTGTCCTCCATGTCATTATCAAATAAAATAATTAGAATTCAAAAACAGAACTGCCTAAAAGAAAAAGTGTTTAACAACATTTTTAGGCATTTAAACAAAGATGCTGCTAAAACTCAAGCTCACAGATCTAGAGTTAAAATGTAGAAGGTAACCTAACTCTGACCCTCAAAAGCAGCCTATAGTCATGCCTGCTCGCTGTGGATTTGAATGATTCATGCATCAGTTTGTTTGGGTTAGCTGAATGCTTCAGCAGTTTCTGTGTGTTGGACACGTCTGCAGCTTCTCTGTAGAGGCTCTGCTGCTCCCTCAGGGTCACAACTAGCCCTGGGTAAACTGGTAGTGTTCTGGCAACTGTGTGGAGCTGCTGCTGTATAACGCTTACCAACCACTACATGGTGGCACAGCTTGTTACTGCTGTTATCATCAAACTGTCAGCAAAACTCTGAGATGTACTGACAGAAATATCAGTATTCATTGCTCAAAATGGAAATGTTACTTCATTGTTTGCAGGCTCTGACCAGAAACAGCAGGCGAGTTGCTGTCATTTCAACCTTTACCAAGTCAGATGAAATTCACAGAACTGTTTCTATAACACATATTGTGCATCAAGTCTTCTCCAAAACAGGCTAAAACTATTTATTTAAAACCATTTCCATCTATCTTTTGTAAATCTTCATAATGTAAAGCAAAAATGGCAAATGGGAGCCCAGCTGGTTACTATCAGAAAGCCACCCTGACTGAAATACTTTGCATATGTACTAGGATTTGTTTGGAGTAAATCTCAGAGTTGCATTTAGAATCATTAAAGTATTGTAAAGTATAAATTCATGAGAGTCATGCAGTTCATACTAAAAGCTTTGTTCAGACTCCAGGCAAATTTTTGATCTTTAGGTCAGATTGCACTGTTCTATGCAAACATCAGATTTGTGTCTATGCAATATTGACCCATCTGTGTGGCCTTCTATTTTAGTAAAGAAGGCTTATACTGTTGGTACCTAGTACCTTCCAGCTTAGCTGGCACAGAAACCTGCTCCCAAGGTGCAGGCAGACGACCTGTTTCAGACTGTTGTCCTCCATAATGCAGCATTGTAGAAAAGTAGCAGCCGTGATTACTGCTCAGCACTGTTATACTGGATTTCACATTATAGACATGAGCTATGTAACTCAATGCCACTGTGTTTATATAGCACATTTCAAACAAAAAGGCTCTACTAAGCAAAAGTAATAGTTAAGAGTTAAAGACTATGGCAGTAAATAAGTAGAAAAAGGGGAAAAAATTACTAATCAGAGTGGGTAGAATCGCAATATGCAAACAAAATAAAATAAATCAGATTTGCATCAAGTCTTCTCTGAACTAATCTTAACAGGCTGATGTTCAGTAGAACTGCTAAGATATTCACTTGTTCAGTAGGAGTTCAATTGAAAGGAAAAGCTCAACTAAAGCACTACTAAAAATAAAATTTCAGCTCCTGGATGAAAAGTTTCTGAAGTCATCAGGATACAATCTCTTACAAGAATAGCTTAGCTGGTAACAAGCTAATGAATTAAGTTTATCCAAAAGGACAAAAGTGTTGTTTTCAAGTTTACCTCATCAACAAAAGCACACGGTCACTGTCAACTTTATACAGCATTAATAAATCTCTGTTTAAACTTCACAGCAATTCATCTGGTAAGTGACCATTAAAAATAAATCAGCTTTATTATCACAAGTGAAATTCAATTTTCACTTTTAAAAGAAAAGAAGAATATAAAGTTCATGTTTTAATTTCAGCTGGCTCCAGGTAAGTGAACAAAACTAATACAGACACTGAAATTGAAAAAATAACCTTTGGCTGCAATCTTTTAACTTGTGATTACAACATAGCGTCTCTGCCTCCATCATAGCAAACACACTATACATCCCCCTCTCTCTCTCTCTCGTGCTCTCTCTCTCTTATCAGCCCACTCCTCTTCGAAAATTCCTCATCTGGAATATATCCATCAGACAATATCTCAAGTACCCACTTTCACCCTCCATCTCCTCTTGAGCAGCAGAGAACAAGGGCAGCTGTGAGACTGAGACCAGAGAGCTTCACAGCTTCAGACATGGTGTTTATGTTCTGTGTGTCCATATTAGAAAAAGTTGCCTTAGGCATGTCAACAATAAGATTTGTCTCTTCAGTCAAGTACTCATCACTGGCTCAAACAATAATAAAAATTACTAAAACATTACAACACAGAAAATAGAGATCAACCACACGCACACCGTGTAAACACTTGTCCTCTACCAGCCAGAAGAGCTGAAACCACTACAATTGGTCTGAAAGAAGAGATTACGTGGAGATTAAAGTAAGAATGCATACAAACAAGGATTACTGCAGATTATCATTATGTCACTCTTGGCAAGTAGTTCAGACACGATCAACGGGTTTAACATTTACTTGTTCATTTGCCATTTCATTCACTGAACGGCTTGTGGTGGAAATCTTAGTTTATATGGATTAGCAAAGGTTCTTAGTCTTATTCACTTTCAGTACTAGTCTACACGTAGAAGAACAGTATGTAAGAATTGTATCTGTTCACAGATGTGGTGTTCTCATAGACAAAATAGCGGGTGTCCTTCACCACCTGTGTTTGACATTGTCTTTCCCCAGGCTTGATAGATAAAACGGTAGACACATCTTCTCCTACAGTTTTTATTCTGAAGTCCTGTGGCTCTGCAGGATAGCTCTCCTTATGCATAAGATTTTCAATAAAACTCACGAGTGGATCCTTCTCATAGAGACTCTTGGTAAATTATTTTCCTAAACTTCTATTCTGAGTTTCTGGCAGGAAAGCAGATCACAAGTTCAGGCTCCTTTTTAAATACTTTGCCCATCAGTTTTTAATCCACTGTTTGTACTTTTCAGTCAGTACTGAGATGCAATCCATATGGATTTCAAAAGGGTTCAGAAAACATTAATATTATTCATACAGATCAACCCTCAACATGATCCCTGATCTCTCAAATACTTGCAACACAATGGATAATCTGATCTAATGTTTTGGTTCATTTCAATATTCAGGCAGTCAGCATAAGACTAAAGCTGGGGCTGTTCACTGTCCAGTGCAATGCATGTGACCTATTTTACTCTAATCTTTAGTTAAATGGACGAGGACTTTGCTTCATGAGTGAATGAAATAGATACAGCACCCATCTTTATTATTTAGAGAGAAGGAAACTAATTTCTTTCCCAATGAGTCAGCAGCTTGTTAACATTCCTGTCAGTCAGGCACAATGCCCAAATATGGTCATTGGTTCCTTCCTGCTCAGAAACCTAATCCAAATGAATCAGTCTCAGTCAGACACATAAAGTAAATAACGCTCCATCTTTTTAATGTGTACCACTAATGTATAGTTAATTTAGTATAATTAGATGTAAAAAAAAATAATAACTTAATAATCTGTTGGGTGTCTGTCCATCTGTTCACACTTCTTTCATCCATCCATTTCATCACACATCAGACATTTGAACCAAAGCAGTTTGAGTAACCGGCCAAGAATCCTACCATGCTGTCTCTACGTTTCCTGAATGCTGTGATTCCACGAATACCTAAAATAAGTTTCACAGTAATAAACAGAGAACATATGAAGTAAACAGGCAAACCTGTTAAGAATCTGTAGCTTCCTGGGACTGGCAGGAGGTCTAGAAATCACCAAAACAGCAAAAAATAGCATTATACTTCTAAATTAAGTGTATTTTTCTATCAATTTAACATTTAAAAACATTGAAAAACACATTGTAAGTCTAAGATGTACTGCATATACCGTGGAAACCCTCACACGTCCTCATTTTGGTCCATCATAAAATATTTTCCTGCCCGGGCTCATGTTTAATATTTTTTGACATACTGATTTGTGAGATTGTATCATTAATTTAGCTATGGAATCTTTTGCAAATGAAAATACATTGAATCCTTTGTAGAGTAAAGACAACAGAAGATAAATATACACACATACAACATTATCAGAGACTGAATAAAGTCATAAACTGAAACACTCCAATGCTGCCATCTGCCCTGATGCACCTTCTTTGGACTGAAACACTGAATAAATCAGTGTCAACTCAATAAACCTGAAAGCATAATTTCCAAGAATACCTCATGGTGATATAACTCTATACATATGATACTCCAGCTGATGCCAGCTTCATCCCCAGCCGTTAGATACAGAAACATGCCTTGGTTGTTTCACTCTTTTCATATGGTTTAACACAGAGGCCAATAAACCCACCCAAAAGAAGCTGTTGGTTCATCTCAAAGCACTACTACAAAGACAACACCCTAGAGCCACATGCAGTAATAACACAAGGCGTGTAATGAGCTGGATCACCAGCCTGCACTGAAACATAATACTTAAAGGTTCCCAGGTTGGCGTGGTGTAAGACAATCCGTACATACGTGCTTCAGTGGCTGACAAATGACAGAAGAGCATGCATGACGTATGTGACAAACAGCAAAGCAAATAGTCCTGCAAAAGTTCACACACTCTTCAACAACTACATGCCAAGGTGTTCATTGGAGTCTTAGTTTTACATTTTATTTTCCATGGAAAAAGAAAATCTACAAATCATTTGTAATTACTGTAATGATTCCCACAGGTCTCCAAAATCTTAGTCCTGCTAGTGCAATACAAATTTTTAAACTATCTTCCCATTCAACCTGCATCAAGAACCTCATGGGCCTATTTTGTTCACCTTTTGGATCTCCACATGTTATGAGCAATAATGTTTATTAAAGGTTTGCCATATATTTTGAACTACTAACAGTTACTTTACATGCACAACTTATTTTGAGTTGATGATGTTAAAAGTTTGATAGTTTCTGTTGTACTGGCCTGCAGCAAAGATATTTATTCAGTGTTTAATCTTGCCATCATTGGTTGTAGTTTATATTTAAAAAAACAAGGGAACTAAACTAAGTTTTCAGAGCTCATAATGGAGAGAAAAAAAAGCTTTATAAAAGATTTGAAAACAGTGTGAATCTTCCCTGATTCATTTGATAACTTTGTGAACTAGTGTTAATGGGAAAAAGCTTGTGTTTGTTGCTTGTTGTAATACAGGACTATAAATATATCATGACTGCATTGTGTCCCACTTAATTTCTAAGTAGCATTGATAAACATGTGAGGAATCTTTAAATAAAAAGCACCTTGTTAGCATTGTTTTATTCCTCTAGTCCATGTTGCCCAGCCTTTCAAACCTTAAAATCCACAACACTCAAAAAGTCAAACACAACAAAGTTTAACCACAACTGCCTGACAAATGAGCATTTACTAATTGAATTTAACACTGCCATGAGTCTTTGGACTAACCAGCTTGAAATTGCCCTCAGTCACCAACCCCCCTCGGCTTGCAACAATAAGCTAATGACAGAAGGAGGAGCTCCTCCAGGCGCTGAACGGAAACTGGTTACATACAACAAAATCTGTGTTCCACTCAAATCATCCCACTGCTCTGAATTTCTTCACCTTGGTATACATTTTCACAGATGTGTTCAGTTTTTTTCTTCACCGCTTACACTGCATTCAAATTCAAACTGAGTCCATACACACTCCAAATTTTAGACATTTCATGTCACTGCTACCCATACTGCCTTGTGACATACACAACAGTAGTGGACTACAAGTGATATGAATTTCTCTGATAGTATAAAATCAATTAAATCTTGAGGTATTTTTTTATTTAACGCTTGCATCTGTATAGATGAAGTTAATCTAATAAACTTTGCAAGTCATATTAATCTGGGTTTCATGACCACTGCTTCATTGCTGATGGTCAAACATTTCTTGTAGCATCAGTAAGTAATATACAGTAAAAAGAACATACTGATAAAATGAGATTAAGTGGGATATCCTAAAGTTAGTTTTAGAATCCATAAAAACACTCGCAAGTGTAGTTTCACAATTTACCACTAAGATGTGTATATGTGTGTAAATCTTCAAGAGTTTAAGGGTATTGGTTTTTAATGGTAGTTGTTCTTAGTACTGAATGTGTCTGTCTCAGTTTTTCCTTTCTCACACAATTCCTGTGACAACAATCTAAAGCATTCCTTTACATGACTCAAATCCCTCTCCTTCTTCATCTATGCGTTCTCTCACATGGCGGTTTTAACGTCCTTCTGATCTTACTCACACACAGCCCCCAACATACATCCTTAGCATATCCTCAGCCTCCTCACAACTCACATTACTCATGGCTGTTGTCCACTTCTTCAACTTGGCTGATTCATTTAAAAAAATGTTCACTTAGTCAGTATGTTGGTTAGCACATGCTGATTCATGCCCTCCCTTCCCCAAGCAGCCAGAAAGACAACTGTGTGTTCCGCATGTACTACCACACGTAACCTATTAACAAGATGTGTGTACATCTGTCTGTGTGCAAATGTGTGTGTGTGTGTGCACACACTGGTGTGGGGGGTGTATACAAAGACAGTGGAGTCTTTCACTCATGCTGTGCAACAACCCTTCTTTGTAGCTGCTCTCTTATGAAACAGGGTAATACTTATTGGTATTCAGACCTGTAAGTGCACGCTTTAAGGGAATGTTGCACACAGTCTGTGTTTTTGTGCACATGTGTGACCTCTTACCACACCAGGGTGGTTTATCATCTGGCTATAATCATCACTTCTCTAAATTTTAGACATTTGAGAGCCAGAAAATGAGATAAAAATCTATTAACAAAGTTCCTCATGAGAACAACAACGTACCGCAGAACATGTGATCAGACTTTCACATTACTGGGTGCAGATAAAACCAACCTTTTCCTGTCTTGTGTGAAGTATCATTTTGTTTTTATGTGAGTTATTAGGCTTTGATGTTAAAATTTGAGCACAATTACTCTATAATGATAATGTTCTGTTTTGATGGGATTGAATCAATAAACTTAATTTAATCATTTAGCATTATGTACTTTTTTGTTGATGACACCCTTGTTTACCTCTGAAGTTTGTGTACATTACGTACATTAAGTTAAACAGAAGTATTACATGTTTAGTTTTTTTTTAACTCAGACAGCTGCTGCAACATTAACAGACTTGCTGACATCTGATGGCTACATGATGACTAAAGCAAGTATTTCATCAGACTCATTGGGGAAAATAACATGTTCCAGCAAGATTTCAACACTCTTCATTTGCTATTACATTTATAACTGCTGATCTATGTACACACTCTGAATTTAATAAACAGAGAGATCAAGTCAACAATCATGTTTTTTTTTTTTTGTTTTTTTTTATAAGAACAAGTGTTGGGATTAAAAACTGCTTTTATACTTTTCGGACTAAATAAAGCCAAATAAGGCTGTTATCTACTCTACTGGCCTGCTTGGCTTCTGATGCCTTTAGGGACATTATGAGTGATTAATGTGATACAATGCTTTAAAAAAATTATATATGATTAATATTCTGAGGTCATATCAAACTATTTTCTGATTTTCAACTAAACTCATCTGCAGCTTACCAACATTTTGAAATTAAGGTGAATAGAGCATTGGTTG
This sequence comes from Melanotaenia boesemani, assembly GCF_017639745.1. Classification (NCBI taxonomy): domain Eukaryota; kingdom Metazoa; phylum Chordata; class Actinopteri; order Atheriniformes; family Melanotaeniidae; genus Melanotaenia; species Melanotaenia boesemani. Next base: position 16,133,139 of record NC_055686.1, on the reverse strand, counting down.
TTATTTCGAGGTCAAAAGTCACGCAAATCAAAAGTGAGAAAGCAGAGCTTTTATGACTACAATTTTATTTGCCAGTAATGCTTTATATTATAAAGCATGCAGTAGCACAAACACTTTCTCCTTCTTGGACTTCCCTGCCTCCTCCTACTACATTTTCCTTCTCCTCTTGCCATCCCTTCTTTTTTCCCTTTTTCTTCCCCCGTTTGTTGCATTCCTGCTCACCAATCCTGCCTCTGTTCTCACTCATATTCCCATCTGTGTTGATGTGTGCATATGTGTGTATGTGTGGCCACGTAGGACCCTGGAGTTTAGGGACTGGTCCACACACCCACTTCACTTTTAACTATGTAGCTACTGGTTGGCTGCAGGACAATTAAGAACTATAAAGTTAAAGGAGGGAAAAAAGTTTTTACAGACAAAAAAAATTAACAAGGCAGCAACTGTGGAAATGATGCCAAGAGTGGAGTGAAATTAGATTATTCTGCTAAAATAGGAGCTGTGGACTTGCCGTTTTCCCCAGAGTAAACTCTAACTCACTTAGCACCTCATACAAAAAGCCACTAATAGAGTAGAGGCTCAACAACAATGGAAAAAGTGTAGACAATATTTATGGAACAGTAGTGTTTAACAAAACACTGTCTGCCAGTTATCTGTCAGTTTAGGGTTTCTGATTATAAACTACCTTAGCTGGGTTTAAAAATAAACAGTGGGATTGGGATTGTGGGATTTGGAGGCTCCACTGCAGCTGTTCCCTTTACCCCCACCCAGACATACCATCACAGCTGTATCAGATAACCTCAGGGACCCCTCTATTAACAACGCCCGATGCGTTCCAAATGTTTTTATTAAACTAATCTTAAACAAAATGATAGTTGACATTCCACTTTATTTCCTAAGAAGTTTTGACTTACCATTTCTACTGCTAAACCATTCAATTTAACCAAAGAAAGTAATAGTCATCAACATTTCTACTAGATTTTTCAATGCACACTCTCTTTCAACTACATAAGTGGATATATATAATCCCAGTTCTGAATGTTTGCTCTCCCTTAAAAAACCAGAGAGTGTTTCTTTTGCAATAAAAGACCCCCATTATTGTCTCCTGTTGGTAAAGCTGTGCTAATATGAAAATAACTGTAATTATAATCCTGCAATAATAAAAATGAGGGATTTTTGCAAATGATGCAATTCTACTAAGCTTTTTTCTTTTTTTTTACTAAATGGATGCAAGTTTTTCCCACTGCATGGGTAACCAACATAAACATTTAACAAGCCTTGTTGCCATGGAATCATATGAAGGCTCAGCACCAATACCCATAGCAACTCTGACTGATAGGCTGACTAAGTGGCTGGATGAATATCTGACAAGCTGGTTGGCAAAAATGACTGGCTGATGGCTTGTAGCTTGTTTGAAGGCATTAAATGAATGGGTAAATGGTTCATAATGAATTCCCTGCAGAGCAAACTCTGCGTGATTTTATTAATAGTGAAAACATACTTAAACAAAAGGAGAAAGAGAAATCAGGGGCGGACTGATAGAGAACAATAAATGATGATAATGTAGTGACACATAAGAAATAAAAAGGAGCAAAACCCAGCATGCCCCATGTCTTCGTCAGGGAACAGGGTTCTCCCGGTAGCCACTATGCTCCCTGACCTGTTAAAGCTGCCTCTCCAGTGCTCAGCAGCACGTGCTCCACAGCTTCTACTATAAATGAGCCCAATGTGTCTCCATCAGTGAACCAACTGTAAATTAATCTCTTTGTTGTCTAATAGCCTCACTGGAGACTGGATCAGGACTATGAAAAGGGGGAAATACTGTGGACGAAAGCCAAAAATAGTCATCACATTTAGAGCTGAATGAGGAATGTGTGTCTAAAAATGTATAATAAATCATTAATATCCCATTTACACGACTATAAGCTGATATGTCTGCAACCTCTTTGCCAGGCTCAAGTTTTACCATGTAGACTCAACATATGTTGTCGTTGTACGTTCTTTGGGAGGTCCTTTTAGGTCTTTTTACAGACCTGATAAACAGACTAACTGCAAATCATCAGTGCATTAAAGCATGCATGACTGAGTGGATTACTGAAATAAAGTTGGATGTGGGATGGACAAATAATAGAAAGAATCTGAGAGATAAATTGTGATGCTGGGGCTTTTTCTGGATTAAAATTAAAACCAATCTTATCCCAAACGGAAGCCAGAAAGATCTGCATTTTAAAAACCCACTTTGTCTTCTAGTTAGCTATATAAAAAGAAAAGCATGGCTGTGCTGCTGCCAAGCTTTTCTCCTGAGCTCATTCACTCAGACGTTTTGAACTCTGCAGAGTTCGCACAGAGCACATTCATCCAATACTGGCACACAATCAAATCATGTTGATTTCTAAACCCTCTTCAGGCCATTTAATGACCTCTGCTAGCTCTTTTACGTATGAGATATCATTTCACAGGATATTCCTTTCGCATTATTCATTGTGAGAGCCGTGCGCTTAACAAAATGTGCAAAGTTAAATTAAACCAAAACCTGTCCCAAACAACAGTTTGTGCATGATTGCCTGTGGATAGATGTTATATTTGGTTAAAGGAATCCACCGGAATGGATTGTTGGCTTTTATGTGTAAATATACCACCGAGGAGAAGATCCCTAGTGTTTACAGACAACCTGTCTGCAGCATGACAGCAACCTTACCATAATAGCAACGGTCAGTGCCTCCCTTTACATGTCCGTATGTGTGCATTGGTACAAGTTCCAAGAGCAGGAACCCTCCCTGTTCAACTTTTCCAGTTGAAACTTTGAAAGCATGATTGCCTGTAGCTGTCCTGTCTTTTTTTCTCTGTATGTCTGCTGTAAATTCTTGAAACCCGCTAAGTCGTTGTATTCCCCACACTAGGAATAGAATGTGGGTCAATGCCAGCTCAGTAGCGTGGACATGAGCTTACCAACTACTGACGCCAGCAGCCACTTCACAGCTGCCGCCAGGTTACATTTGAAACACATGGCCCTACATGTGTCACCAAAACCAAGGGTATGATGTGGTGCACAGAAGCTCTAATGGCAGCTACAGCTAATGGCTATGCAAAGTCATCACTACAGGCATAGAGATCAAGATGCATGACTACACCCCTCTAGTAAGAAAGATCAGCATCATCATTTTGTTTCCCATTTGCCCCCATTCTGATAAAACTTAACCCTAACTCATCTTCTGCTTCATATAAATGCTTCCAGTTAGAAAAGATAAGAAGATGAAGGATGGGATCTACACTTGTGAAGCTCCCCAGACATAACTACAGAAAAATGTCCTCATTTTCCATCTTTAAGTAATTGTTTGTTAGGACAATAACTTAATGGAACATGTACAACAGGAGTTCATTTTCGATCATCCACTCACAAAAAAATGAAAATAATTCACAGGTGTGCTTTAAATTTTTTCAGCCAATCAGAACAAAGAACTAGGCCTGCTTATTACACATCAGGCTATAAAACAGCATGTGCCACATTTAGCCTACCTGTGGGTGAGCGCAGGAAGTTCACCACATGGCTCTAGTGGAATAAATTAATGGGTTTTAATGGCATCTTTTGGTTTGAATGTTCACAGGCTCTTTTGTATTATTTATTTATTTTATTTGTGTCTTTGTTGCTTACCTTACTTACTTGGGGCCCAGATAGTAAAGAGTTTTAGACTGTGAAACAAGCAGAGCTAGGCTAAAAGCACTAACAAAGGGCCTGTTATGTTTCTTTATCAACTATTTGCACTATGAATCTGCAGAGAGACGAACCCCACAGCTGACACAGACTGACTTATTAATACCATAGAGCTCTTTTACTTAGGCTAGCAGAGCCGCCTGATCAATAAGCTGCGTTCGATCAGTTTTGAGGCCGGTTATTGTTTGGGGGGTCTTTACCTCGCAGTCGTAGAGGTCCGTTAGCTGGTCGATAATCCACTCCTCCAGGTTCAGTCTCTTCCTCAGCTCCTTTCGGTCATATTTGACGGTAACGCGTCCCTGCTTCCTAACGGGTGTCTCCGGTTCCTCTGTGGTGCCGGCCGGCGTCTGGAAATATACCCGGGGTTGAGGGCTCGTTTCCGGGCTTGTTACAGCTGCCATTGTCGCTTGGTTTTGGGAAGAAAGAAGATTCCCCCCCGGAGGTGTGGAAGTGTGAAAAGGGGGTGGTTAAAAGCGGTCTGAGAGTCTTGTGTTTTTCCTCACTGAGCAACCCCGGCTGATGAATACGCGACTTGAAATCTTTCCGGAGAGGAAGAAACGACGCCGGACCTGATGCTTTTGTTGCCCAAAAATCGCTCAAAGGGACATTTGAGGATGTCCGCTTCCACAACACAAAAGAGACCGACGCTTACGTTAAAGCGTAAAGTGTAACCGACTTATCGGGTTATTTACAACATGCAGACCCTGCTTATATATTTTTAAAAAATGCAAAGCAGCAGAGACAGAGCCGGCCTCAACTCTTCAATGAGTACAAAGAGAAATCACACGTCGGTCTCTCTTTCGTCCCCACGAGAGGTGCGTGCGCGCGACTGGACTCGAGCGCTTCTCTGACGTAGCGAAGGAGGAAAAAAATAAAAGGTGACCCAACAGTTATCCAGTATTGTGACCGTTTATGACATTTAGTGTCTTAAAATTTATATATAATGATCACAGTAAATAAATATTAAAATAAAAACTTCACCTGAAATTGCTTACATTGTTTAATTTCAGTTAATGCTCAAATGTCTCAATTTCTCACCAAACATCTAAGATTATAAAGTAAGTCCAAAAAGTTAGAACTTTAACACCACAAATGTCATTACATTTCAGCTCAGTACAGGCAAAAATAGCATAGACATGAGACGAGAAAAATAAATAAAGGTATAAGTGAAATATTACATCACACATTCATGCTATTCAAGTAAACTTAGCATAAAAAAGTAAGAACATTTAATTTTTGTTGAGTATTTCTTTGTTTTAACAGTGCTCCTTGGCAACAAATCTTGCACCATTGCAAATGTTTTTTTATTTTTCTTTTAAAAGGTGCCATATTTGGAAGGAAAAAATATTTTTGAGATGAGCAGCAGAGTTGTGTGGATTGTGCCTGTTAAAAACTTGCCAGCCTCTCTCTGCCAATGCCAAACAGCTACTTATTCTATTGACTCTTGTTTTGAGCTTCTGGTACCCCAGGTACTAACAATCAAGTGTCTGATTGGCACATGTTTGGGAGCACCTGTGAGCTACAGTGGTCTGTTAGGATTTGTCAGAAGTATAGAGAAGATGCAGAGAACACCATGCCTATTGCTACACAGAAAACAGCTTATCGTGGAGGCAGTGTGATGGTGCAGGACAGCATCTCCCTCACTGGAAAAACAAAGCTTGCAGTCCTGACCTCAACTCCACTGAACATTTATGGGATCGGTTTGGACGTGCTGTTCGTGACCAACACAACTTCATTGGCTGACCTCCAACAAACACTGGTTGATGCCACCCGATAATGGGATGCCATCCCACAGCATAGTGTGACCAGGTTGGTGACCACCATGAGGAGGAGGGGCCTCCTCTAGCTGTGTATGGTTCTTTTCACATACTCTGATACTCTCATACAAATGTGACTAACTTACTAATGTGGCACATTTTAAAAGGGAGATAAACAGTCTCTCTAACGATATAAGAGTTATGAACAAGAAGCTCTATTGCAACAAAGAAATACAAATTTCCTTACTAGCATCCTCTTTTCATGGACATCACATATTTTGGTTGTCTGCACCATAATACTAATTCTGTGTAGCTGGAACCTGCCATTTGGTGGTGTCAGATTAGACAGTTTAAAGTTTAGTTTTAAATGCAGACACAGCAGACAAGTAGGTACAAGACTCTCACTGATGCTCCAGTATTATTAGACTTCAATCTTCTAAATGACTTTTACTTGTAATTTTACATATTTTTATAGTTACTTTTACTGGATGGAAGTTTCTGAGTATTTCTTCCACTACTTCCTCCATACTTGAGCACATTCTTCTTGGTTCAGCACACTTGGCACTTTGAATCAAAAGGCTTTCCTCCTACCTTCAAATGCTTGTTCCATTATCCACAGTGACCTACTAATTCACATTCAACAGCCTAACCTTTGACAAAATTACCCTCTAAATGGCCTATTATATACAGTGAACACACTGAGAATTCAATGTGTTGTGTGCCATTCAATCCTTACACAATATTTACACAGATTTACTACTTTCCCAAAAGCCTGAGTGCTTCAAACACTTGACATTTGAGTGTTTTCACAACTGCTAAAATATCTCGTCTGAAATGTGTGAAATCTATACTGACAAACGTTCACACTTTGTTTTCACACTTTATGAAAATATATAAGTGTGTTTTGCAAACACATTTAAAGGATGATATTCCAAGTTTGCAAAATATTAAGATGTTTTTTCCTGCTTAGATTACAATTTGGGCAACAGGTGGGAAGCAGCAGGAGCAACTAGATTTTCTAGCTCAGGTTGGTTTTGAAATTAAACTTGTGAAACATCCCCAGGCAATAGCAACAGTGATGAAGCCATTAAAGGTGTTCCATTAAAAGGAAACCAGTCACATTTCTTCACAGCCAGTCCATTGTGATGCAGCAGCAGGGAACCCCACACCCTGGCCAGGCTGCTTAATAACAAAAGTTTTAATAATATCAGGAGTGAGAAGTGAGAGAGGAGGCAAAAAAAAAAAAAAAAAGGAAAATAACTAGAAGGGAAAGTGAATTCATAATGCCTGTCTCTCACTTCTTCCTTTGGTGTGAGCAGTGGGTGTTCACATCTGTCAACATGTTCATATTAGTGTGTGTGCGGGCATAGTTGTGAGCCATACTGGCCCAAGCAACCATTTCACAGACAACCATGGCAACAAGACATAAAACCTGAATTATTCAGTGAGTATGTCTGAAACTTACAGTTGAGTAAGCACAGACAGACCAATACACACTCATAAACACATAGTACCTTAAACATTCATGTATGCTTGCATATTAAAACACACCTTGTAATGCAGATAGTATCAAACAAAAACTACTTAATAAAGAGGATTTAAAAACTTTTGGTGTGACTGTGCATCAGGACAGCAGCTAAATCGTACTTCTATCTTTTGGCTTCTTACTAGAGAGACACAAATAAGCAGAGGGAGGTCATGTTAGCATGTAATATTAAAGCTCTGGTGGCCTTGCATGCCTGTGCATGAGAAAATGTCACATAATGAGCTCAGATCATGCCCCTAAGAATATTAAGCTATCTAATAGCTATAAACTGCATCTGTGCTACAGTTTGTTGCCCCTCTTCAGTTTAATGTGTCCTTGAGCGAAATGCTGAACCCCAGCTCACTTCTTAAAGCAGGTTAGCAACATACATGGAACTTTTTTTTTTTGTATGTGATCCATTTGTATATGAGTGTGTGATTTGGTAAATAGGAACATCATGAAAACCTTCTGTAGAGCCACAGAGGTTAAAAGGCTCTGCATAACATCAACCCATCTCCTGTAAGTAAAACTTTAGCCTCAAAAGGATTCATATGAGATACCTTACACAGATCTGTTTTCCGTATGGTGGACCTGTCAGTCTGTGGGCTCAAGAAAATTGTGTTAAAAGGCTAATTTCAGCTGTATTCACAGATGAAAATAGACAACCCCAGATCCAAAGAAAAGAGTTTAACAACTCGTGTAATTAAGGAATTTTTCTAGATACTCTAAAACAAAAAAATCTTTTTTTGCAATACAAAGTCCTCTTGCTGTATTTACATATATGTACTGTATTAATCCCAATTGAGTAATCAGTCTCTTCACTTGACCCATCTCCAGATTCACTAGAGGACAGCAGGCTGCCATGTTTTGCCACACAATGGATTAAAATAGATCCATCCATCCAAGGTCGGGTTACGGGGCAGCAGTATAAGCAGGGAAGCCCAGGCTCGTCTGGGAGATTTCCAAGGTGTTTCCACACCAGCTCGAGACAAAGTGGTTTATTTCAACTTATAAAAAAACAAAAAATAAAAATAAAAACTGCCCGAATGCCCAGTTAAAGATGTACTCCCATAAAAAATAAGATTTTGTGAAACAAATTAGCCATAGGATTTCTAAAATAGATTTTTATGATACCTTGTTGATACACGGTTTTACTCTTGTTTTGTATGTAATGCACAAGAAAACCTTTGCACATTTGCTTTAATTCATAACCTTTTCTTGTGTATTTCATTACATATACCCTCATCCCAAACTAAAACTGGTCTAGCTGAATAATTTCAACTGTTTATTTATGAACTCACATGCATTGATTGACAAACTGACTCTTGTCTGCTTTGTTTCCTAAATGAATAGACAATTTATATCCACAAGAGGGAGCTATTGATCTATTTGTGTTGTCAAACCTATGAGGTAATGCTGGGAAAGAAGGAGCACTGTGATGTGCATGTTATTGTATGTTGGTATGTCAGTGTAGGACAGTTTCTCTGTTCTTGTACCAACAACAATATCTATTGAAAATACAATGCATTATCTTTTTATGAATCAGTTTCTGGGTGCAATCCAAATCACTTTAGTCCTGCATGGCAGCTGTCCTTCAAAGCAAAAGGTGTGCAGAGTGTTGTTTGTATAAGCAGTAGGTTTACCTTGATTCAGCTGTGCAAACACAGGTGCACTTCACATACACTGCTGTGATTGATAAGTCTGTGCATGCACAAGTAGGTTCCACCCTGTGGATTCTCACCGCAGAGCACAACTGATGCAGACGTAAAATTGGTATGCACGCATTTCCAAATGTTGCACAATCAAAGCCAGCAAAAAGTAGTGCTGTTAGTAGTAGTGTTACAATGCAGCCACTAGATAGCAGCATAGGATTATCGGGCACTCCTGCAGGGTCAGTTTGAATCAATAGTCAGAAAGCAAAATAAGTTTATTCCCCCAAACAGAACACTGTGTAAGTTTAGTGAAAGGGACTAGCAGCTAAAGCACAACTCCACTGGAGAGAAGACAAAATTAAATGTAACAATAATGGACGTAAATCCAACTTCTAGGTCATCTGCATTGTCTATAAAACCCTCTTCTGGGGACAGCTATAATCAGCTCCTTGCCTACACGCCCACATGAGCACTTTTCTCCAAAACACACTAACAATAATCCTGCACTGTTATGGAGACAGCAGGGTTTCGGTGTCCAGCAAACTGTCAGCAACTTGTGTCCAAAATCTCAGCACCGTGGAGAGGAATCTGATCAAGATTTTATTGCTACTATTGACTGAATCAGGCTTTTCTTATTAAAACCGGTGTGTGCACTGGACATGCATGTGTCTGCTTTTATGTGTGCATGTGTGTAGAGAGAGGGCAGTGTGTGGGGAGACAGAGAATATGTCTGTCTTTACACAATGTGTCTTTGTGAGTACTTGGCATTGCGTTGGAGAAATAGATTTGCCTGTAGCTGGAGAGAGAGAGAGGGAGATAGTGAGAGGAGAGTTAGATGAGTGCTTGGTGCTAGCTGGGGGGGGGTCCCTTCTTCTAGACATCTTTTCCATTTGCCCATTGCTTTGTTCCAATTTTTCCTATGCTTTTCGTCAGCCCTCTATAACAGACAATTTTGAGAACATGCCTTTTTCTGGATCTAAATTTCTCATTGTTTCTCCTTCCCCAGTGCCTTTAATACCTCTGTTGAGTTATTTTCTTGTTTTGTAACACTGACATACAGTATAACTAACTATAATTACTAACTATGTGAAACACAAAGTTGTAAAGACTAAAAATGCTGACTTCTTCTTTGTGCAAAATGCCTGAGCATGATTAGGTCTTTCACTCATTGCATTAATGAACAAACACTCATTTTCTTACAATATCGTATATAATATCACGGACATAATAAGTTGACACAGATGACATTTGTCCTGCATTTTTTCTGAGGCCATTATTTCATCCTCTCCACTACAAATCTGAGCAATTTTTTTTTTTCAGAAATCTTTAAAGATGTGAAGAGCATACATCAACTAGTTGCATGAAGCTTATTGTTACACAGTGTATTAAAAATGGACATGTAAGCATTTATTAGGGTCCGAGCCATACAAAGTATGGCAAGGCCCTATTGTTCCTGAAATGTTTATTATTCTCCTTCTCCTCCTAAGCATTTCGACGCCAAATTTGACCCCCTAAACACCCATGAAAAGTTGTGAAACTTGGCACACACGTCAAGCCCGGCGAAAATCGGATATTATAAGGTCCGCATACTATTCAATGCAAAATTGGCTCAACAGCGCCACCTACAGTCACCAAAAATCACCACATGAATGGGGCCCCGGAAGTCTACTTCAACGTAGGAAGACGAAACTCGGCACACACGTGTACCACCCCGTGTTGACCAAAAAACTCAATGTAACACCTGTCGCCATGGCAACGGGCCGCCCGCCATCTTGACGTGTACGGTCATTTTTTTTGCCATTTTTTGCACTTTACACACATCGTATTTGAACGAACTAGTCTGAGGGGATTCGTGCGACGGACTCCAAACTTGGTGGGAAGCTTCCTGACAGGTTGGGGACCAAACGCTATTCAAATCTTTCTAATAGCAGAAAGCGTGTTGCCGTGGCAACCGACGCAAAATGACCTTCTCGCCATGAAACACGGTTTGCTTATATCTCCATGCAAATACGTGGGATCTGCACCAAACTTAACAGTATTCATACATGTCACACCCCAAGTCCAGCAAAGAAGTTAATCGAACACCTGTTGCCATGGCAACGGCGTGCCCGCCATCTTGGATTTCACTGACATTTTAACGAACTAGTCTGAGGGGATTCGTGCGACCGACTCCAAACTTGGTGGGAAGCTTCCTGACAAGTTAGGGACCAAACGCTATTCAAATCTTTCTAATTGCAGAAAGCGTGTTACCGTGGCAACCGACGGAAAATGACCTCGCCAAGACACACGGTTTGCTCATATCTCCATAGGAATACATGGGATCTTCACCAAAGTTCACAGGATTCATATGTGTAACACCCCAAGTCCAGCAAAGAAGTCAATTGAACACCTGTTGCCATGGCAACTGACGGACAATGACCTTCTCGCCATGAAACACGGTTTGCTCATATCTCCATAGGAATACATGGGAACTGCACCACACTTGACAGGATTCCTTAACGCATTACACCACCTGCTGCCATGGCAACTGACGGAAAAACACCTTCTCGCCATGAAACACGGTTTGCTCATATCTCCATATAAATACATGGGAGCTGCACCAAAGTTCACAGTATTCATACCTGTGACACCCCAAGTCCAGCAAAGAAGTCATTGGAACACCTGTTGCCATGGCAACGGGGTGCCCGCCATCTTGGATTTCATTGACATTTGAACGAACTAGTCTGAGGAGATTCGTGCCACTGACTCCAAACTAGGTGGGAAGCTTCCTGACAAGTTGGGGACCAAACGCTATTCAGATCTTTCTAATAGGAGAAAGCCTGTAACCGTGGCAACCATGAAATCAAGCCTTCTAGCCATGAAACACGGTTTGCTCATATCTCCATAGCAAAACATGGGAACTGCACCAAACTTGAGAGGATTCATAAAGGTTGGGTCCTTAACGCATTACACCACCTGTTGTCATGGCAACATAGCATGTTAGCTAGCAGAATCAGCATGCAACCAAAAAATGCTAACTAAGTATATCAACATTTCAGATTTTCAGCTGGGTGTTTTACCATCTTACCTGTGATGTTACCAGGTTACCTACCATGCTAGGAAAAGGTGTATGAGACGGGTGGCGGGGTCCAGGACGCTCGGACCCGATGGATGCCGCTTGCGGCTTTAATTTTATTTCTTACTTTACAGATTTTATTTTATTGCATCGTCATTTTTCATTCTTTTTTTATGGTGCTTATAGTGCAGAAATCGGGGATCCATGATTTATAGGAAGCCAAAATGGACCCCAATCCTCATAAAGTCATAAATTAGCCTACTTCAGTGCATTAGCCTCGGTATTAGCTTGGGCTGTCTACTTGGATTACAGAAGAATGATGAGATGAAGAAGAATTGGATTAACTTTTTCAAGAGTGAAGTTGAAAGCTGCACTGCAGATGTTCTGATGTGAGCGGCAACAAACAACTCAGAATTAGATTTATGCTTGAGGGATTGAAGGACCAACTTGATGATCTTTAACTGCAGTTGCTACACGGCTGTATGTATACGTACTGCAAAAAAACACATTAGTATTTCTTTTGAAAAGCCTGCACCACACTGTAGCTACTCTGAGAAGTAAAGGTTCTGGATTAACTGGTCAGCAGATGCACATGGATTGATTTTGTGGAGAGCCACAGAGAAACAGAGTTCAGGGTCACCACCAACACCCGCCTCATTTTTCATATCTCAGCTGAATTCTCAGCAAACTTACCAACCACAAAGTGTGTGTTTACATTTTTACATAACATACTATTCTGTGATGTCACAGATGGTACATGTTTTGTAGATTTAGGAAAAAATATTAAGAACACTATAAGTGCAACACTCCCATCTCCATAGTGTTATTTATTTATTTATTTATTTTTTCATCACTGGGTGAGTTGATTATTACTATTATCTAAAACTTTTTTTTCTGTAGTGGGGAACATATGATAAAGCATGTCTTTTTTTCTACTTCAAGTGGGGGTATCTGAAAAACCAAGGCCTTTTTGGAGGATTTGTGCCTTCACCTTTCTCTTCACCACTGTGTACTGTGTATGTGCACAGTATACACACAAACGATTTCATATGGGAGTTTTCAGAGTCTTTATTTCATTCCAGGTTTAGTTGGAGAACCAGCTCTTGTACTAGATTATCTTGTTCCCTGAATGTACAAGGAAACAAACCAATATAATAGAAATAGGCAGCTGATTCTGAGGAGAAACAAAAACAGAGAAGACCTGCACGTACTCTGCTTTTGACGCTTAATGATGTTTTTCTCCCTTATTCTGTATTTACTCATTTATGTCTGAGTGGAGGACGCAGGGATAAGGGGTGGGTTTAACTGTGACAGAGAGATGATAAAAGAACAAGATGCTTTTGTTTAGGGAACAGGCAGAAACAGAGAGTGGGGTGAGCAGAGAGGGGAGGCGGCCTATTGATACCACAGGTGCATGCACTTCATGTGCAGCGTACAACACAATATTGCTTGGCTAAAAGTCTGTTTATTTATGGCCCATGGGACATGGTGTGCAATAAATCATGTGCGCATCTTATTATACATCACAAGAACAGAATATCCCTGCCAATGTTTGTGTGCTGCACTGCTGTAAGGATGCATTTACATGTGCCCATCTTGTTTTTGTTTGTGAATATCTGAGAGGCGGTGTAGAATGTGTGGGTGTGTGTTGGGTTAAGATCAGATTAATCAGCAGTCTTCCTGAGCTCAGTTACTTCCTGGATTTTTACTCTGAGCTCAAATGTACCTAAGGACACACGAACACAGTCTTGCCGCATAGTTGCACGCACCTACTCAAGGTCACACTTTCACTGATAAGACTGATTGATTCTTGTGGACCATCTTGCCAGATTCCCCCTTCCTCACTTTGGTCCAAGAAACTTACACCAAGAGTCCATCAGTCAGTCAGTCAGTCAGTCAGCAGGCTGCAGCATAGCAGACATTCCTGCCTGGTGTAGTTAGGCAGCCAGAGAATGGCAACGATTGCCAAAAAATCTGTTGCTCTGCAGCATTTCTTTTTTTTTTTTTACAAGAAGTCCAAGTTGTAATGTTGCTCAGCAGCTGGATTTGGTTAGTATCAGACTGTAACTATGCAGCCTAGTTTGTTCTCACGCTTCTTAAAACATGATATGGAGCTGCCAATCTGGAGGAAGGATGTGATACTTACCTGACAACTCTCAGTGGTTTCAATTACCTCCCAAGTCTTTGTATAGCAGATTTGGTGTCAGCATTTACAAAAAATAACCCTAATCTCACCATCTACCTTATACAAAACCACTTACTGCTTTGAAATCACCGCTAAGCTGATTAAGGTGTATTTCCAAAACCTTTTATAAGTGCTGGTATTTTTTAATAACATTACTAACTGCTAAAGCAGTTTGTCACTGTCAGCACCAAAGAAAACATTTAAAGTCGCTAAAGGCATAAGTATTGATAGGAATGACTTTAACCCGTCGCAGTGAACTAAGTAAATAGGATATATCTCTAATATTTCTCAAGGTACCTATATATCCCTACAGAAAAGCCTACAGAGAAGGACTTTACACTGTTTAATTCCCAATGTGTCAAAGGTTTGCAACCTTTTTTTGAATAATTTGACCTGTCTATATCTATGTCATTATATTTAAATCGATACAGCCCTCATGTCTTGGCGAATAAGCAAATGGATTTTTAAAAAAATGCTGAGTCTGCTTTTGTAGTCTTCATCATTTTTGTGCATGTGTGCTTGAAAATTTTCCCACTTTGGATTACTTTAACTGATGGACTTATAATATATGGTCTTGTTTTTAAATAGCTCCGTGCAAAAGTTTAGTCTGGGACACACAATTGGGCTATTTTACTCATCAAAATGAATTTAATCAGAGTGAGAAGAAAGATGTAAGTTGAAGGCAGTTGAATGTGATTGAGGAGTTTCATGAAAGACACTTTGGAGTTTGACTTTAAGCAAAGAACCATGAATCTGCTTATATTGTTCTTCTCAGTTCTTATTTTACCCTTTAAGTATCTGCATCTTCACATCAAATCACTGGTGCATTCAGTTTGTGTAGATTTGGGAAGATCTGAAAACATCTTTTGGGGGAATAAAATAAACTGGCTGTTCCAGAAAAACATTAAAATTTATATAAATATATATGCATAGCTACAGCATGCACACTATCATACTCATCATTATCATAAAAGTCTTGTCTCTTGGTTACCTTGTTAGGCTTCCTTGTCCATGAACATATTGGTTCACATTGGTTTTAATGTGTGTGGGACTCTGTAATTTTTTCTTTGTCGGTATACCACTTGGTTTCAACAAAAGAAAATTGGTAAAATCAACCTGAAGACAATAATATAAACAAATAAAAGGTTGTTGTGTTGTTACTGTGTGGTATTAGGAAACATTGATTTATTTATTCCTTTATAAATATTATTAACTATGGTAACATCTATGGTCACTTTCAACCCATATAGCTAAAAATAGGCAAAAAAAAGTTTTTTCATCAATAAAATTAGAATTAAAAACAGTGGAAAGCAGGGCAGATCTGACATCTCTTTCATTCAGAATCAGGCGGCCTGAGTGGGGTTGTGGCTGTTCTGGTTGGTGTTGAGGCTGGGCTGGCTGAGGAGGAGGATGGTGTGGACGCTCTTTGTGGTGATAATGGAGTAGATGGATGAGTGGCTTGATGTGTGGTTTGACGAGGGAGTTTTCCAGCTCCTCATGAGACATTGTTTCCGCTTGTTTTGTTTTTTCTTTTTGGTTGAGTTCCATCCTTGGTGGATGTGGGTCCACAACACAAATGTATTATATGCAGGCACATCACAGATGCTGTAAAAACGGTGACCTCATCAGACTCATCAGATGTGTTTGTGTTTTCTGGATGATCCTCCACATTGTCTTCCTCCTTAGAAACCTGCTCATCTGTATTGCTTTATTGCTCTGTGTTCTCTTGCTAATTATGACCAAAAATATGATCAAGAACTTGGCTCACTGAAAATGTTCTTCTCATTTTTGCAAGCTGCAAATTGGAGATGTGCACTCCAAAAGTCACCAATTCTACACTCAGCTAACCTCACAACTGTATCTGCCTAGCTTTGTTTACTTTGTTTTTGAGCAGGTATATACAGGAAAACAATGACAAACAAGAATTCCCTAAAGCTCACATATAATTTCAGTTTTGGCTCCAATTATTGCTTTATAATCTTGTTTTTATAACTGGGTCAAAACCGACCCTTACAATACAAAGGTAATCATTTCAACGAGAACATTTTATAATTAAGAGAAAAACTTTTTTTTTTTGGCTTTATTTAGTTTAAATAGAGTTTCCAGACAAAGTCAAGAAGCCTTGTTGCAATAAACACATTTATGTGGCTCTTTTTTGGTGCTAAAAACGGGTCAGTGCCGACCCTAGCACAAGAGAAAGGTTAATATATGCATGTAGTTAAGAGAAAAGGGATACAAACAAGGAAACTGCATAAAAACAAACCAGTTTCACTTAAAACTCTGCCTAACCCTGCTTCTCATGTCTGTTATCATTCAGCGCTATCTGACGCCGTCCTTCTTTTTTTTTTTTTTTTTTTACTATCCCCTCTCAAAATCTCCTTTTCCTTACAGAAAACATGCTGGGAGGAGAGGAGGAGGAGAAAAGAAGAAACGCCTCAGAGGCGACAAGAGAGTGAGGAAGCAAAGAAAGTTGGTAGAGGAGCGAGAGGAGAGCAGAGGGGGCAACCAGATGGAAGGAAGGAAGGAAAGGATCACTTTACAGGCTCAAGTGCGCGATTAAAAGATCCTGAGTAGATAAACAAATATATGAATCAAAGCCTATAATAATAATTTTAAAAAGGGAATCGCGGGCGCGTCACCGCGCTGCGTGGACGCGAGCAAGACAAGACAAGCAGCGGTGCGCGCTGAAGCAGCCAGGTCCTGTCTTTCTCTGCCTGGATTTTACTCCTCATGTTCCTCAAACTCTCGGTGAGGTTCGTCAACTTTTAGGGTCAGTGCGTGAAAAACACCCCTTCAGCTTGGCCTCAATCAATTCTTTCGGGACACAAGCACAAGAAGCACTGGGGAGAAGGTGGAGGAAGGAAAAGCGCGTTGTTACTTCCGAGGAGTGCAGCTCGTTGTCGCCGGGGTTTAGGCGTTGGCAACCGGGTAGAGAGCCCCTCGTCATGGCCGGGGCCAAGCCGGGAGTCCACGCGCTGCAGCTCAAACCCGTGTCCGTCCATGAAGTGCTGAAGAAGGGAGGGAAATTCATCAAATGGGACGAGGTGAGAATGACATCTTAGAAAAGTTGTTTTCACTACAAACAGCACATTTTGCTGTAGTCATTGCAAAAGCCTTCAAGGAAAAAAAAAAAAAGTCAAAGTTTTGATCAAGGCGCAATTCTGGTGTGAGAGACCACTTTTGACAGTAGGCCCTCTGTTGTGAGGTGTGTGTGTGTGTGTGTGTGTGGTGGTGGTGGTGGTGGGGGGGGGGGGGGGGGGGGGGGATGTGGGATACAGACATGTTTTGCGTGCAGGTGTGCGTGACCTCGTAGTCCTGCGCTGAACACAGAAACCCCTGTACTGCAAGTGGGTGTTAATCAGATAGTCTTGTTAAAAAAAAAAAGCCCCTCTGTTGTCGCCAGCAGTATAAAATGTGTGTGTTGTGCTAAATTCTTGTCAAGCCGGTTTTTCTCGGGCTCCGGTTCAATTCAGACGCCCTCATCCACCTTTCTTTCTGCTCTTTTCTCTCTTTACGCACATTCCCCTCTTTTCTCTCAGAAGATTATAGAGCAAGAGGCACCTGTTTCAGAAGCGGTGTGTGTTTTTATAGATGTGGGATTTCACTGTACTATGCAAAAAAGGTGAAAATCACCTGCAGATGATTCCAGCTAAAAGTTTTTGCTTTTCCGTTTTTACCTTCCGCGTTTTTAAAAGCATGACTGGCAACCCTGTCATTGAATTTAGTGAGTTGGAGTTTTATTGGACTATGTGCAGAGAGTAGGTTTGTGTCCATGTGTCTGAGCAGGCATCAATGATTAACTGAGTGCATGACTGAAGGGCTCAATCTGCAGGCTCGTGCTGGATTTACTAAACAACTGCATGCAAAGTGTTTATGTGTGAGTGTGGGGAGAGGTGTGTACTTCCAGTTAACCTGTTATCAGAGGTGTGAATTGCAGATTCAAGGTCAGGTGCGGTGTACACTCAGGTGTTGTAAAGTAGAGCAACATATAGGCAACCAAACACAACCCATTATAGCAAAAATATTATTTGTTTGTAAGATTATCTTTCAAAGACGGGTCTTGTCACGCAAACAGTGAAGGCCATATCCTTTTGATTTCCTTTTTCTCCTCTCCCTCGCACACTAACTCTCCCTGTTTGTCTCTCAAAGGGAATTCCCAGGAAATGGTTATGCTGCTGATTAAGTGTGTGAACACTCAAAAACATATACATGCTTTCTCCCTGTCTATCTTTCAGCCCCTCTTTCCCACTATCTGCTATGTCCCTCAAGAGTCAACAAATGGAAATCATTTGGAGATGAAGATGAACTTGTTTGCGCTGGGGAGTTGTGCGGATGTCAGATTATTTGTTAAAAATTCATTCATCGACCCGTTTTCTCCCTTATCACCTTGAGTGATGTGGTCAGCTTGCTGATAATTCAGGAGGTTTAATGAGTATGAAGTGTGATCATGCACAAAAACCAGGATCGTTTCTATACGTGAAATGGTAGTTCAAGAGATTATTCAGTGTATTTCTTCAGATAATACACATTACCTGTAGGAGAATCTGATTAGCTTCACTTGGTAGATGATATGCTTTTCTGGGTAATCATACATATTGCATCATTAAATAAGTAAAGGAAGACGCTGTACTGGCCAAAGTTACATCTTGCAGTTTCAAGAAAACTGTTGTAGACTAAAACCAAAAGTTAATTTGCTGTAGCTGTTGCTGATAGTTTTTCCTGTAATCTTCCTAGACAAAGTGCTCTGTAAACAAAAATCTATCAATGTATAGTTTTATACCTTTTATAGAGGTATTAGCTTGCCTTGCTCTAAGGTCATGCAGGCATCTTTTTTTACAACTCAGATGGACAGATGTGCAGTCCACCAAAAATTAACAATGTGTAGGTTAATGGTGATGGACAAAGTAGACTAATAAGAAGAAATATAATTTTTTAACACTTAGTTTCACTTCACCACAAAGCAGATGTTTGTCCTTTTTGACTTCTGCCTTTCCAACAGCTTAAAAACATAACATAGAGTCCATATGTTTAGAGCTTAAGTTGTTTTGTAAATAGCAGATGGCATTAACAGAAAAAAAACCAAAAACCCTCAACATAAAAGAGTGATGTCGCCATAGGGCTGCAGATGATGACGTCTTTTTTTTTTTTTTTTCATTTTTTAAATCACCAATAGTTTTGGTGTCACATCACCACTGGGATTTCATGCATCGGTACCCATTTTTCTTCTCATGCATTTAATGCTTGTGCCTCTCCAAGTTGCTACTCTATTGAAATATGCCTCCATGTTATGTCACATGACAATAAATCTCTGCAAATGAGGAAGAGAAATAAAGAAGTAATTAAATTGTTTGACTGAATCATGAATTAAGTGTTTCTTTAGAAACATGTGTGACCAATAAATTTAACTGCTTTAAAAAAAAATGTATGGAGCACCGTGTAGCCTTCATATTGTTGTGTGTACTTTTTGAAGTCTCAAATTTTACATTAAGCTATTACTTTGTTAGAGTTGTGTACAGTAGTGGTGCATCCCGATTGCAAAGATTCCACTGTTATGTTATGTTTTCAGGAAACCACAATTATGGACCGTATCTACATTCCTTTTATAATGATTTTATCTTCTCTTCTTTTTCCTCTTTCCCCTCAACACACATGAGAAACCCATGGGTCGCCTGCACAACAGCAGCTTTATCAAGCCACAAACAAGAGCTCATTAGGGGGTGGGAGGGATTAGAGGTAATTTTGAAGCACCCTGCTTTCAATTGAGGGAGTTCAAGTCCTGCAGGAAAACAATTTTGTCCTTTTGTTTTAACTTGGATTTCACTATTTCATTTTGTGTTGAGTACCGACTCTGACGTCTTTTAAGTTTTCTTTGCAAGTGTATGCACACCAGAGTCACTTGGTGAGGTTTAGGAAATGAGATATTTGGTTAGGTTTGGAGCCAAAAAAAAAAGAAAAAAAAGCATGGTTCAATGATAAATACAGCATTTATGTTACCCGGTTGCTCCTTGCAAACTGTCACCGTGTCAGGTTATTTCAGAGAAACGGGACTCTCTTGCCCAGGAATGAATTTAGGATACACAATTGTGGTTTTAAGAAATATAAAATTGCTACATTAGTCTCAGGAGATGAGGTTGAGAGACCTGCAAGCTTTAGCTCTGGCTAAAAGCCCAAGGAACATTATGCACATCCAGTGGATTGTAGCCACAACTTTTTTACTGCCACACCCAATTATGTTAAACATTCAAGCCAAATACCAGGACCAGAACAGAAAACGTTATTTTGACTTGGTTTTGGAACTGACTCAAAGTGGACGTCTGAAAAACTGCAATGAAAAACAGAAACAATGAAATAAAGTGATGTACACACACAAAAAAGAACACTTCCTGTTGTAAGTTTCGTAATTAAAATCTCAATGAAAACAGGAAAATGAAGCGACTGACTTCGTATCCACGCAGCCAGATGAAAATCTGATGAGATGACTTGGAGTACATGTATGAGAATTATCACTCATAATCATGATGACCTATTTCCTAAACTCTTGACTATCGTGGTTCTTTTTGGGTTTCAGGAACTCATTGAAGAAACCTCACTTCCTGGTGTACTGTAATTTAAATGATGTGTGTATGAAATGGAAAGTTTGCTTGGTTTTAACATTAATGTAGTCCTAAATTATCCTAAAAACAAATTAATGACCAGTAAAACTTGTATTTTACTTTGCAGAATTTAAACCCCATAGTGGAGCTGAAACTGTTCATTTGCTATATATCAAAGTGAAAGTAAAATTTGATGCCAGCTTTGTAATGTGAGGATTCATCATTTCAAACTAATGGCTTAGATGAGATTAAATAATTTGAAATATCTAAGTGTGTTTTGTTAGTTTTCTAAGATTTATTAGATGAGCAAACACTGCAAAAGTTAGGGAAATGAGTACATTTCCAGTTTAAGGCAGTTTTCCAGCATTAATTCAGTTTTTTTTGTATTTGATAAAAACATTGCTTCTGTACCTCCTCAGTTTTGATTGCTTATATTAGATATATGAACCAAGATGACTTTCAGCTAAGAGACAAACGGCTACATTGAAACTAGTTTATTTTGTGTAACCAGAAATTCTTCTTGCAATACCATGTGCAATAATTTTCTTCCAAGAAAAACCTGGACAAACCTGGAAAATGAATTAAAACACGCTGTCTGTAAGAAAATCCAGTTTTCCTGGTTTAGAGATTTTGGAACCATTGAAAGTAACTGGGCACAACTCAGTCGGGCACTTTGGTGCATGTAGCTAAATTTATCCCAAATTGGGCAGTAAATGTAATAATAACCACCAGTAAGAGAAGGTGTTTTTTTTTCTTGTTTTCTTTCTTTAAATTATGCATTTCTTAATATAGATTTTTTTCAGATACACACAATCCGATCACAGATCTGTTATCGCTAAACCATATTTTCAGAGATGCTTAGGATTTGTCCATTAAAAATGTGTTCTAATAGTTAAAAAATTAACCTTTGTCACAAAAACGATGGTTTCTTTAAAGACTTAATGTAGTGCGATAAGAATGAGGACAAACACACAAGCTGCCTGAGGGCAGTGCAGTTTGTTTACATGAAAATCCCACTTTTGACCTCATCCCCTCTTTTTTCCCCTGTTCTCCATCACTATTTCCTCCCTCTTCATTTCTTCATCTTCTACTCTCAGGTTCATCTCACATCATCCATTCATCTTTTTTTCTCATTCATTCACCTCTATTTGAATCCAATGTCAGTCATTCAGCTGCTCCTGTGTAGTCTCCCTATAACTTTTTTTTTCTTTGTTTAACTTTTTATACCCTTTTGTTCTCACAAAACAACTCCTTTTTCTCAATTGCCTTTGGGCAATTTACTATAGACACATGAAGTAACACACACATTGCGACTGACTCATGCACGGGGGAGGAGGACCAGGAATGCATTCCAAATTGACTCTTTCTTCTGTGTTTTGGCTTGTATACACATGTGCATGTGCGTTGGAGGGGGGGGGGTACTTTTGTTCTGGGTGTGCGTTTTGCGTTGAATGACTTCCTGTTTGAGCTTGTTGTGAGGCTCCAGAGCCAAACCATTTTCCTTCAATCTCCCTCCCTCTGTCCTGTGTCTCTGCTGCCGGTGCTCCTGCTCCGCCCTGTGCAGCTAAGCCACAATTCAATTTAGAAAAATTCCAACTGGAATTCAGTTAAAATTCCCCCTAAACAAGGAATTAAAAGAAGCAGAGGCAGACGGTTTGCCTACAGAGCAGCTTGGCACTCAATGCTGGTGTCTTGATACGTAAAGATACACAAAAACAGTCTTAACATCTAATGTTAATATTTACCTCTTTTGCAGTGCTTATGGTTTCACAAAATTCTGATTAAACCTGTATGAACTTTTTTTTTATATATATATATCTCCAAAAGCAAAAGGAGATCTAATCCTATGGGACAAACATTCCTCACATTTTGCTTTGGTCAGATCCAGATGGAACAAGTGAATTTGTTTTCCAGATTTGTGGACTTGATTTGTTTAATCACTTGATTTTTTTTTCTAAACAGGGCCTTGCTAAAAAAGTCACATGAAATCAAGGTGAGCTTTGGGAATCTGACATCCCACTTTTGAAATTAGATGTTCCTTTTAAATCTATATAAGCTGAGATAATCATAGTGAAGCACAACATTTTGCATTTTAAGGGTTGCTTCCTCTAACAGTTTGAGATCAGATTTTAAAGACGGACTTACAGGAGTTAAAAACTATAGTGTTAGCCACATACAAGGGCAAGTGTGACACAATGGTGCTTTTGTCCTTGGTGCACAGCTGTGTTGTCAAACCAAACTGACAACAAACACTTATCTTGTCACTTACATTCTGGTTTTGCTTTTGCTGACTTTACCCCAATTTGTTGGACATACATTTGCTGTGCTTTTGCAAGTGCAACCTTACAAGAAAGTTTGCACCAGAGATGTGCAGATTCAGCCAAATGTGTGGTTTGGATCATTTTCAGTTCACTTGTAAGTGGGTTTAATCCAAAATTACTTTGAGGTCTGTTCAGCTGCAGTGCAGATGGTAAATTGTTAAAGCAGTAGTTGTATGTTTTGGGAAATACTCATATTAACTTTCTTAATATCCCCTCTCATGCTTTTTTTCAGCTCTACAATATTGAGAATAATTTTGGACTATTCTGATGCTCAGATGGTACAAGATGCCAAAATAATATGGTGTTTTACAAGTAAACAATAACTTAATGCCATCAACAAGGCAACAAGAGGCTGCAGGTCTTTGTACTGTACACATAGCTCCCATGATCTGACTACGCATAGAATCAGTTTGAAAGAGAGGAGACTGTTGAGAGACAAACCCCTACCAGAGACAGAAAAATGAGGCATTGACATCATTGACCCTATCATAAAATTAGGTCTTTATAAAATACCCCAAGTGTTTTTACTGCGTTTGTGTGTGGTATGCAGTGTCTGCACAGCTTCATCAGAAACCACAAGATTGTTAGCACTGATGCCAACTGAGCTCTGTTTCTGTATAACACATTGTTAAAGTGATTATAACTTTAACCCTTACCAGAATGAAAAATATGTGAAAAGCAATTACAACAATCTCTGGATGCAGGACAACTTGTATAACTTAAAGCTAATATCAATTTTGTTTTATCTACATTACATCAGATGCACATGATTCTGCCTCATTTGTTTAATGACATAAGGAAAATTAGCTTGTCCACCTGGCTAAGTGTACATGCCAGTTGGAGTTCATAAATAAAGTCTACTATTGAATAGTTTGATATTAGATTAAATGTCAGTTGGACTTTGTCTCACTACAGGCCAGTTGGTTGGCAGGTTTTTTGTTTGATGTGAAAGTAAGGCAAGCAACAGAAACAGACTAGTTAGACTTAACATCAGGGCTTGTACAGTTTATATATATATAAAAACATTTTTTAACAAGATTTATTTTTATTTAGCCTTTATTTAACCAGGTTAGTCCCTTTAAGATCAAAGGTCTCTTTTTCAAGGGAGAATGGCCAAAAGGGCAGCAGCATAGTTTACAACTTTGAAATTTGCTTAAATAAAACACGTGCACACAGACAAGGTAGACTACAATGATTCCACCAGAACTTTAAACTCATTCAGTGTAACAACGGCTTAAATTGAGTTTCAGATTGTAATTTATTCCAAGTATTAGGGGCTGAAAACCTCAATGCTTTCTTGCCCAGTTCAGTTCGTACTTTAGGGACAACTATTTGCAGAGCATCCAGTGACTAAAGATTGAGACTTCATTGTTTTGTTGCAAAATGACAAGACAAATAGGACAGACTGATACCCAGATGGGTTTTGTAAATGAACACATACCAATGACTGAGGCGTTAAGCACAGAAATATGACCAGTTAACCTTAGAAAAGAATATACAATGGTGAGTAAGGGGACCGCAGTAAGAAATGAGTCTCAGTGGCTTATGGTACACACTATCTAGCATGTGGAGATAATGAGCAGAATCATTCATATACAACACATCTCCATTGTCAATAACAGGCAAAAAGGTTGCTTCCACCAATTTCTGCTTCACATGAAAAGCAAGAGTTATTTCTATAGTAAAATAAAAGTTTAATTTCTTTTACAACATACTAAATTTGCTCCCTAAAATACATGTGGTCATCAATTAAAAATCCTAAATATTTAAAAGTAGATACCAACGCATGTTGACCATTTCTTTTAAAATTTTCTTAAACAGTGCTGATCTTGCAGTTTTTGAAGTGGTAAAAAACATACATTTTGTTTGGTCTACATTTAAAACAAGTTGAAGATGACAAAGTTGTTCTTGTCCTTGTGGATGCTGTGCAGTATATGACAGTGTCATCAGCATAGAAACGAAAAGTTGAATTTGTAATTTTCTGTCCAAGATTATTTATGGAAATAGTGAATAACAATGGGACCAACACCAAACCTTGGTGGACTCCCTTTTTCACTTGTAATACTTCAGAGGAGGAACCTTCAATCTGAACAGCCTGGGTTCTGTTTGTGAGATAATTTGCAAACCATCCAACTGCTTGCTGAGAAAAACCAATAGCTTCAAGACATTTAATTAAAGTAATATGATCGACAGTATCAAACGCCTTTGACAAGTCAATAAAAAGGGACAAACAGCACTGCTATTGTCAAGAGCTTCAGTTATATCATTTAAAACCTTCATAGCAGCAGTAACAGTACTGGGATTTTTGCAAAAACCTGACTGAAATGGTGACAGAATAGAGTTGGAGGCTAGAAAGTGTTTTACCTGTTTATTGATCTGGGATTTAAGCACCTTTGCCAGAACTGGGAGTTTAGAGATTGGTTTTTGATTATTTAAAATACCAGGGTCACCTTTTAGGGGGGGAATTACAAGGGCAAGATTATTTTATGGTTTTAAATGTGTGTATATCAACTAAAACTGATTTAAGTCTTTTACTATTATGAGTGGTAGTGTGTTTACCCACGATATGATGACAGCGACAGTATACACGGAACTGGAGCACTGAACCACTGCCTCCGACAAGATATTAGCGGGATTTGACTGTAGGAAAGGAACACAACTGTCTGAGATAATAAGGTTAGTTTATTATTGTTGACTAAACTGAGAAAGTCATCCCACACACATTCTCACAGCTGAGCCTGAGATGACAGCTGTCTTGCAGACAGGTGAAATTAAGTAGTTTCATCTCAACTTGTTCATAAGTTGTTGCTGTCATTGTCAGGGCTTATATGTAAGGCACTGGTAAATGTTTGGTCACAGCTCACTTTATCTTTAGAGAAATGATCTAGTAGCCCCAAGGGCATCCCATCACTGTAAATTAGTATACACACTCAGGTGCTGCGTTCTTATCAGTGCTGATCGGAGCCAGAGCTGATAAATACCTGCCACTACTGCAGAGTCATCTAATCCTGCTCTGAGTGCAAATGAAATACTCTATCTTTTGCATTTAAAAGCCAAATGCTAGTGTGTGTAAATGGATATTTGTGACTACTGTAAAAGGGGCTACAGACTAGATGAAATTGGTATCCAACTTCAGGCAAAAAAATAGGACAATATTCGTTACCCTTTTTTTAACGCAATTTCTTTCTCTTTTGATCAAAGCATCTTCTCTTAATAAAAATGCCCTCATAATTTTTCTTCCAATAGGCTTTTGCCCTGTATGTTGTGGCTTCTTAAACTCTGTTATCTATCTTCTGATTTGCCTATCTGCTTGGCTTTCCCAGTCTTTTTATAATATGCATTAAAAAAGTTATTAGCAGCAATTTTTATAAAGTAAAGGACAAAAAAGTCTGCCAAAGAAAGATAGTCTAATTATTTGAGATCTTGTTGAAATGCAGTTTAAAAATATCCCATTCAAAGTCAGCATTTAATGCTTATACAAAATTTTTATGTAAAAACGTACATTTCATGAGAACATACTGTAAGTGATTATACATACCTTGCTTTTCATTCTAGTAGATAAATACAAGGAAGCAACAAGTCACAAACTGTCAGACGTCTGGGAGATTAGGGTGAAGAAAGAAGAGAAGGAAAGAAGGAAGTAGTGCAGGATGGTGTGAATGTCTGACGCCATGTTGAGAAACACTTCTGACATCCTGACAGAGTGGTGAGAAATAACCTCTGGATGGATAGAGGGAGCGAGATGGAGAGGGGTGGAAGGTCAACTACAGCCACATGTGAAGTGTGGCACTGACATCTGGAGTTCTCCCTCTCCCCTAATCTTTGACTCTGTTAATAATCTGACCCTCATTCACTCCCAGCCTTTCTGTCTCTCTTTATCTTATATTTAATCTCTTCACCATTCATTGTTTTGTCATCTCTTTCCCCCTCTCATCCTCTTTCTGCTCATTTATCTGCTGTCTGCCTTTTTTGTTTTGCTCGCTCACTGACTTTTCAATCTGTTTTCTTTTTGTCAACTTTTTCTTCCTCATGTCTTTGCAGATTTTCCTCTCTTGTATCAGGTATCAAAGTAAACTGTCTACATTTTTGGTAATTTACTATCTGAAAATGAAAGTCTCTAATACATTACAGTGTTTTTAGTAGAATTAGTAGCAGTCTTGCTTGTCACTGTTCACTAAGCTGCTTTTTATCAATGTCCTATAAGGGCTATAATTTATCAGTGCGTAGATCTGTAAATGATCTTGCTTTCAGCTCTGACTGCTTGTTTTTACAAAAGCAAATGTTTTCCCTCCTTTTTCATAGGTGCAAACTAGAGTCTGAGAATGCTTTTATTTTGCATAATATGGTGTCTTGGTTATTTATACCCAATGCGTTATTACATTATAGTGGGGCGGCAAAGCTTAAAATACCATAAAAATTGTTTATATTGTGATTAAAGTACTAAATTTGCTAGGTAGGTTAAAATATGTACATGTAACTAAGCTGAACATCGGGACTTTGGCTCACATAGTTTATTTCTCAGTGATTAGACGGACATTTGTAATCATCAGAGTTTCTGCTTTCTTATGACACCTTGAGTGTGTTTGCTTGTGTTTCACCAGCTTAATGACTTTAAATGAAAACCGATATCTTAATAAATTCCAGCCAGACCTCCGACCTCTTCCCGGTGCTGAAGCAACTCTGGTCAAAGTGTTAAATGACATTAGGTTGAATACTGATTCTGGTCAAGTATCAGTCCTGGTTCTGCTGGATCTCAGTGCTGTGTTTGATACTGTAGATCACAGAATCCTGTTTCACAGGTTGTAAAACTAGGTTGGAGCTTCTGGAGCGGTCCTTAAATAGTTCGGGTCCTATTTAGAAAGCCGGAGTTATTTTGTTACGATCGGCAGCTAAGAATCTGAGCAAGTGGCCATGACTTTTGGAGTCCCCCAGGGATCAGTCCTTGGACCTCTTCTTTTCAACTTGTATATGCTCCCTTTGGATGAAAAAAAATGACAGAACTTGAACATTAATTATCACATTTATGCAGGTGTCTTTGTCATCAAATGACTGCAGCCCAAAAGATTTACTTTTGGGAGTTAGTATCTGGAGCAAATAAACACCTGGATGAGGGAGAATTTTCTACAATTAAATGAAGATAAAACTGAGATTATTCTGTTAGTAGCAAAGAGAAGAGGGTCAGCGTTGGCAAACACTTGGAGACTCGGGCTCTTAAAATCACAGACTAAGTTTGTAAACTTGGAGTGTTGATAGACTCAGACCTGACTTTCAGCAGCCACATCAAAGCTATCACTAAGACAGCTTTTTACCAGCTCAGAAACATCAACAGAATTAAAAGTTTAGTCTCCCATAAAGACCAAGAGAAACTCATCCATGCATTCATCTCCAGTAGGCTGGATTACTGTAAAGGTCTTTTAACAGGACTTCCTAAAAAAAGCATTAAACATCCGCAGCTCATCCAAAACGCTGCTGCTAGAGTTTTAACCAGGACTAAGAGATCTGAACACATCACACCAGTTTTGAAATCTTTACACTGGCTTCCAGTCAGTCACAGAATAGATTTTAAAACCCTTTGGATCATTTACAAATCCCAGAATGGTTTATGCCCAGAATACATCTGTGATATGTTCAGAGAATATAAACCTAGCAGAGCTCTTAGATCCAAAGACTCTGGTCAACTAGTGCTAACCAGAGTCCAGGCTAAACATGGCAGTGTAGAGTTAAGAGATCACTTCGTCTTCGTGTCTGACGTCAAGTTTAGTTATTAGCAAACATGGTAATGGTGAATGAGATCATGATGATACTTGATGATGTTATGAGAAAGAGACACAAACACAGTAGAGTAGTAGTGTTGGACTTAAAATCATTAAATGCATTGTGGCTTCTTCTTTGTTCCTTTCACGGGTCAAATAGCCATACTGCACAACACTGCCCCCACAGTTTCCAGTGGCACTGCTCCATTTGCTCTGTTGGGTATACATCAACAAGCTCTCTGAAAACATAGATAAATACACACAAAATGTTTGCCAGAAGACTGACAGAAGGCACGGTTTGTTTGTGTATGCATATTTAATATTGAGCATCAATGAGACCTCAGGCTGTGCATACACCAAAAAAAGGAAAGAAAAACAAAGGTATTACTTTATAATTGTTGTGCCTTTTTCAGAATTTTTTTTTTGTAGGCATTACAGTTTTTAATATGAAATTGGGTGGGTTTTAATGGTGTGCCGTGTTTGCTGGTGAAAAAGCAGTAATGGGTGATTTTGAACATTGAATTGTGGTAATTTGCAAATCCACAGCGCAGTCAGCTCTGAATGCAGCCAACACTGAGAGGAAGTGGGCATTTGTGGAAACAGAAAAACCTATCTTAGGATTTCAAAAAATAAACTTTACACACACACTGTATTATTTACTCTGCAGAGCATCTACCAGTGGCTGGGTTAATGGTTAGTTTGAAACATGTACGACCTGATCAGATGAAAGTTAAATGAACCCTGTGGAGAAATTAAATTGTGCAGCACCTGCCAACAGGGCAAAAAAATAGGACTCAAGAATTTGAATACACTACTGGAGATATTATCAGGAGTAAAAAAGTTACAGTGCTGTTCAGATAAACCTATCCGATGCCATCTATACTTTAATGTTCCTGCTAGTTTCTTTCTTTATAACTTATTTTTACCTTTCTCACCCCTCTCCACCCTCTCTCCTCTCACTTGAGTCCAAAGGTTACCTTCTATCATCAACTTTTACCATTTGCTAAAGCAGCAGTTGAAAAACACATACAAAGTGCACACTGGTCTTATTTCCCACGCAGCTACGGTAGGCTGTTTCCAACACACACACAAACACACAGTGTATGGTTGACCAAAGGTGGACTTGGAGCAGCCACTTTTATCAGTTTCCCTCTAATGGCTTTCTCCTGACTCACATTATACAACCACACACACACACACACACACACACACACGTTACTTTGTGGTGAGGAAATGCAGTTAAAAGGGAAACAGAAAAGCCATTTCTTTGGCTTTAACTTGCATGTCCTTGGAGGCTGTGATTTTTCAAGAGGTGCTCATTAGTTGGTCCATGTACGACATCAGCCACAGGGGGTGGTCTTTCCACTCTGTGTGTGTGTGTGTGTGTGGCATTATAGACAGGTAATGAAGACATTAGTTATGAAGATGTTTATTAGAGGGTCAGTACATCTGGAGGGGGTCTGGAGAAGGAACTGTGACTTTTAATCAATTAAGGTAGAAGAAAGGAATAGAAGTGAGTGATCTGCAGTGCGGGAAGAAAGATGGACATGGAAAAAGGAAAAGAAAGAATGAAAGGAAGCAAAACAAGACTTCAGAAGACTTCTACATATGGCAGTTAATTAGGGAGTGGGTGAGGTTCAATTATAGAGCCTCCACCCACTCACACATAGCAACACCCCATGGGGTGCTTGTTTACAATAAACAGGATGGATGTATGTGTGTGAGAAGACCATGCATTTCCGATTTTCTGGTAAAGTTTCTGACTCGTTCAGATAATTTTGCCTGGAAACTAAGGTGAAATGTTATTATATTACATGCACTTTGAACAAGCATTGACTTTGAACAAGAAAAAGTGGATAATTTACAAGATTACCGAAATTATTGTAACCAAGTAATTGGTGTACTTGCCAAATTCAATCACTCAGTAATTGATCTAAACAACCGTCCAAAACCAAATTATGAAGAATTTGCTACAATCTAAAACAAGGAGAGCAGCTGCCCTCAATTTTGTAGCTTGAAACAATTTCACTTGGTTTAACTGATGAAATGTAAACTTGTTAAGAGCCATTTATCAAACATGAGTAACTGGATGAAACATTGCAAAAAGGTTTGCACGCATGTCACAGTAAAAAGCATCACCAGAAAGCAGTTAACAGTTATGTAAAACTCAGCAGGCGTGACATGCAAATGTATCTAACCACAATGGTGTGTGTCTGAGCATGTGGATGTGTGTGTTTTTATTCTCCAACCAGTGCTTGCTTGAATGTTCTTTGGCAGATATGATTTTCCTGCCAAAACAAAGCCTATTGATCAAACCACTGTCTGTATGTAAATGTGTGTTTTTTGGGTCTGGTCCCATTGGAATTTCCTATTTATGGGAAAGTGTGTATTAACACTGTGTACACATGATCAATGGATTGTCAAGATAGTCAAAAAGGAAACAAATTTTTTTTATTTTTTTTTGTTTTTTAATGAATCAACTGATTGGCATATGTAAATTTGTCATGGCCATGCATTTGATCAAAGAGAATGACATTCATTGTGGTTTAAATACAAGAGGGGAATAGAACTTAATATTTCAAGTGTCTGTCTTGCTTCGTCCCTGATAGAAATGACAAATCACTGCTGTTTTAAGTTTTAAAAGTTCACTTTATTAGTGTGGAAAAAATTAATCTCCACCTCTCCCTTGATACTAATGATGACATGTTTTTGTCTTATTAGCAACATTTCTACTGCTAATGAACTTTAATTAAAATACTATTGCACAACAATGTGGTGACTTGTAGTCGAGGGTGACTGGTATGAAATAACTTTAGGCATATGCTGATATTCAGTTGATTTGATTATTTTGTTTTTTCTTTTAATGTGTTTGTATAGCATCACAGAAAAATGAAAGGTTAATCAATATCTAATTAAAGAAAAGCGAAGTCCAGCTGGAAAAACAAAACAGAACAAAAAAAAAGGAAATGTAACATGGTGCTTATGCATATTTGCTATAGAATACTAAAGAAGAGGATATGGTAATTGGTTGGATGGTTTGTTTTGTGTAAAAAAAAAAGGCTCTCCAGGGAACCGATGCATAAATGGTGCATGCTCATAAGAACATGTGTGTATGCCTTTAAATCCCACACAAATTGGACTCTATAAAGGGAGGATGTGTGATGAGGCTGTGCGCCTCACAGATTCTTTGAACCGTGTGTACGCACGTTTTCGAAGCAGTTGTAGCCTGATTGTTTCTGGCATTTGAATGGCTCATTCACTGCAATTGGTTTCCAAAGAAGACAGCAAACCATGCTTGGAGTGTACATCTCTTTCTTCCTCCTAAACATCTCCACACAAGGCTGTATGTGTTCATCTGCTGCTGATAGAGCAACAGATGAGTAATGATCCTTTTCGGGCAGCACAGTGGTGTAGTGGTTAGCACCGCTGCTTCACAGCAAGAAAGTTGTTAGTTTGAACATTCGCTGGGGGGAAGATGACAGTGGCCCTTTTTTGTGGAGTTTGTTTGTTTTCCATGTGTATGCGTGGGTTCACTCTGGGTACTCCGGCTTCCTCTCACCATTCAAAGACATGTGTAGTAAGTAAATTGGTCACTCCTTAGGAGTGAGTGTGAGCGTGATTGGTTGGTTGTCTTTGTGTTGGCCCTGTAACAGACTGGCGACCTGTCCAGGGTGTACCCTTCCTCTTGCCTGCTAATTGCTGGAACAGGCTCCAGCTTCCCCATGACCCTGAATTAGACTAAGCGGCACAGAAAATGAATAGATGAAGGATCCTTCTTTCTGTGGTATAACAGAATTGATCAGTTTTTTGTTTTCATTCACCAGTTTTTCATCTGTTCCTGACTATAAAACTGAGGTTACTAAACAGATTTCCTCTTTTTTACTTGAGGTGTTTCACACTCAGTAAAAGCTAGTTCCTTTTCCTTTAACATGGTTTCCATTGCTGTGCATATTTAGGTGAAAAAACAGAAAGTGGAAATCATACTTGTGGATGTATATTTTAAGTATGATTAGATAACAAACATGGCACAATTATGCGTAGCCATGTTCCTTAGTGTGCATATGCACAGTTTTAGGGATGATACTGGACAATTTTTATACCTCTGGCCTCAGATATCTTTGTGAAAGTAAAAAAAAAAAAAAAAAAAAAGATGGCATGGCATATGGGAAAGTGTCATGAGTCTCAAACTTCTTTATCTAAGTTTCCTCAGCAACAACAGAGCACAGCCCATAGATATGCCTGCATGTTGATCAGCTTGTATGCTCAGATGTTACTTGATATATATTATCAGAAAAGAAAAAAATGATAATAAAAGGGCAAATAATTGGCCACCCTTTTAACTGGTATTCCTCTAACTTGAAGCTCCTGGAAGTACAGCAGATGGCTCATCCACCTCAAACATGGGTAGCAACATCGTTTATATCATGGCATAATGTTTGGTATAAACTCAGGCTGTTATTGCAGGGTTCTTACATAATTATCATTTATATCTTTGTGTCAGCGTGCTTCGCAAGAGAAAAGACATTTTAGACAATACAGGATGATACAAGACGATAAATGGAAATGTTTTAAGGACACATATAATATCAAATACTAACAGTGTTTCAAAAGAAAAAGTTGACCCAGTAAATTGTGTTTTATTCTTCTGGTAGGTATATCTGTGTGTTTTCTCATCTTTGCTCTAACTGCTAGCTAAATACAAACAGGTAGGGTTGATTATCATTGTGAGGGGTAGAGATGTCATATCACCATTGGTGTAACAAAGCAGTGGGATAAACCACTTTTATCTTCCTTGTGTATGAAGTTCTGGTATTTTTCAAGCTTTTTATTTAGAATTTTTTATCAACGGGTGTCTAGAAACAACATATTTTAGGTGCTGTTTTAAAAATCAGAATTTGCCATTATGTTAGCGAGTGAAGCTCTTTTTTGTTTATAGGTACTTTGTCACAGCTGTTCACATAATCCACCAAAAACACTTTATCCTGCTTATTTATGAAGCGGGGCGGCGGGTGGAGGGGGTTGGTCATTTCTGTTTAAAATAAAAATTAATTTAAAGGCATTATGAATGGCTTAAGATTTTTACCAAAGCTGTACCAGGTTACAGGACAAGTTTGAGTAAAATCCAAACTTGATAGGCTGCATACTTTCAGCAGGTTTTATGTATGGCATGAATGAAAACTGAAACGATTTTGCTAAAGCACTGTCTGAGAAGTTTCATCTCCTCCGTGGCTTATGCTCATCTGCAGAAAATGGCAGGGATTTCCTCTTAATGGCTTTACTTTTTTCTTTTGTGAATACCAGTGAAAGGTAGTGGAAGCTGCTGGCTGTGTGCTCTTGCTAGCTGTATCTTTATAGCCACTTTACTTTTTTGGTTGGATTTGTTTGGTGATTGTTGTACAAGTTGTGAGCTTCAAGACTTTTTGATTCAGTGGAAAAACTGTCACTATGCTTTCATCCGTTGTTCATTGTGGATTGATTCTGTCTGTGATTTTAAAGGGAGAACTGACTTTGGATTAAAATGAAATGTGTCCTGTAATTGACCCGTTTATTTGTTTTTGCCCAGAAAAAAGCATTTTGATTAGCTGTATAGCTAAATATTTAATACAAAACA
The DNA here is from genome assembly GCF_017639745.1 of Melanotaenia boesemani. Taxonomy (NCBI): domain Eukaryota; kingdom Metazoa; phylum Chordata; class Actinopteri; order Atheriniformes; family Melanotaeniidae; genus Melanotaenia; species Melanotaenia boesemani. The sequence continues at coordinate 16,098,978 of NC_055686.1, read as the reverse complement.
CAGCTGTCTCTGGAGCTGATTTGGATATTTGATTGTTTTGGACTGTACACACTCCTAAATTTGTATTTGGTTCAGTTTTGTTGTCTTGAAATTCCAGCTTAGCATGCAAAAGATAAACAAACACGGAGCCCAGGCTTCGCTTCAAGTCAAAGAACCGTGCAGCTCTAACATTTGCGGCCTCCAATCACCAGCTGAGCGGAGCATCTGACATGAGGTCACAGTCTTAAGATGGTAATCACAGCGTGCAGTTGGGGCTGTATGGCTCTGCAGTTGGATCAGTGAGTAAAACCGAGGTCACAAGTTCAGTAATTTATAGAGCGGAGTTGGCTTCGTAGTTGAAGTTACACTCAAGTTACTCTTTCACAGGGTTTTGTGTGAAGGCAAAGTGGGGTGTAATGTGCAGTTGCATCACTGTTACCTCATAAGAAACAAACTCTAAGCTTAAAAACATCAAAACAGCTAAATGTTGTTTATATTTGTGTTTGCTGTAAGGCATGTTGAATTGCTTTTTTTCTGTAGGAAATGTGCCTTATAAATAAAATTGCCTTGCCTTAGCTAAGCTTAGGATTTAACCCCTTTTGTAAGGACCAAATTTAGTGCTCAGTTAGGCCTTTGTAGTGTGTCTAAAAATCATCCGTTGTTCTTTCTTACTTCATGCAATGCACGCGCATTAGTTTGCTTAACAGAGAGCAGTGAAGTAAATCTAAATTTATAACCACTGACAGATAGTTGTTTAAAAAATTGTTTTGTCTCTGAAATCTGAAACCTTCTCTTTGCAGCTTGTATTAATTTCTATTCGAGTCAAACATAATTTAAGATTTTTTTTCTCTCTTTTGACATTTTGTTTCTTCTTTTTTCTCCAACCTTTTTCTCCTCCCTCCTACCCACTTGCTCACCATCCTTTTGCTCTCAATCCTCTCCTGTCTTCCTCTCCTTCCATCTTTCTTTCCCTCCTGCTAACCCGCTCTCCTCTAGCCAACCTTGGAGCCTAAACTCAAGGTATGTTTAGTTTAGACAGCAATAGTTATGGATAATTTGTAGGAAATAATGCATTGAGGAATCTTGAGAAGCTGTCATAGAACACACCGTTCACTCAATGTGTTTGTTATGCAAATGATCATATTTCAATTGTCATAAGAGTGAAAACTGTTTGCTTTTATTCCTGTTCATGAATTATGTTTATTTAAGGCATGAGCATTATAAGCATGAATGAGTTTATTAGGCCTGTTATAGTGTGTGATATTTAGGTGTGATGTTTGGTTGTTTTTGCTTCCAGTATCCAGTTCATTGATATTATTGTGACATTTTATCGTTCATTTCCACAAAGCTTTGTTAAAAGCTTTGTTAAAAGCTTTATGGGATGTTTTCTGTGGGTTTGCTTTACTTCTATGTAATGCTGGTGATGATGCTGATACTGATGCTCATGATGACTGGTGTCAGTGAGTCATCGGTCACTTTAGTAACAATCTGGATCATCACTGTCTGTCAGGATCTCTGGACAACATTTTCATCTGTTGCAGCAAAACTGTGATTACCGAGCCAGAAGCTCTTTGTGTGTGTGTGTGTGTGTGTGTGTGTCTGATCATTCTCCATGATGATGCTAATGACATGTTGATTCAGACTCCTGTGCTGTTATTATGCTGCTCATGAATGAGATTTACATGCTGGCTTAGGTGTGTGGTTTCCACAATCAAAACAGCTGTTACACAACATGTGACACAAACATTCTGTCCATCTTCCTGTCTGTCTGTCTGCTCTGGCATAATGGTGACGTGCTTTAAGACAGCTGTTGCTATGAACTGCATGCTTCAGTATCACAGTAAACAGATGTGAGATTAGTATACTTAGATAATAATAATGAGATAACTGTGCAGACAATCATAGCCTGGTTTACTGATAAGAAAATAAGCCACTCACCCGGTCAGATTAACCATGTTTTTCTTTTCCTTTTTTTTTTCTTCTTTTTTTTAATTTAGCACCTTTTAGGTAACTGTTACAAATAAATGGAAGAGATGTGGAAACATATTTATGGAGCAAAATGGTGGCAGATCATGGGACTTGTAGCCGACTTTAGTTGTTAATGCACAGCTTTCTGTGCAGTGAGCATCATGTTCATTCACTTCGTTAAATTTCAGCTGAACAGCACTGCTTTTGTAAAACTTCTGATCATGTAAACTCACAAACAGAAAAAATGTCCCCAGTTGTAATATTAAGATGTAACTGAAACATGCTTAAAGAGCTGTATTTGCCCTTATTTCTGCTTAGAAAACCTGAGCTGTCTGGGTCCTTTCTCACAGCTGTGTGATGTGAGATGGTTATCCTGTGTGTTCATCCCTCTAACATTTCCATTTATGTTGTCACCTAGGAGCCCAACAGTGGTCCCCCGACTCTGGTGACCCTGAAAGTGGATCCAGATGGATTCTTCCTCTACTGGACTGGAGGGGCCAACCTGGTAAGAAACACAGAAAAAGAAACAAGCCCACCTTACAAAGAACTTAGAAAAACACACATGATGGAATAGAAATGGGCCACTATAGAGCATTCTTAATGTACCAACATAAGTGCTAATATGAGTAAAACACTTATTTGTTCACTTTAACACCGCTGTACAGCTATAAACCCATTTCATACAGATTTAGTCCTTAATAGCTGTTCCTTCCTTCTCCGTCTCTTTTTCTTTTTGTGGTTTTCCTCAGTCCATTAGTTCAACCAAAATGGGTTTCATCTATTTGTTGTGGTTTTATTTGTCTCCTCTTCTTTCTTGTTCAGTCTCCTCCCTATTGTTCTGTGGTCTTCATCAGTCCTGATCTCACTCACTCCATCAGTATTTCTACACATCCATTCCCCCCTTCCAAATCTTTGGTTAGCCATTTGTTAGCTCATTATTGCAGCAATATTAGATTGTTTCAACATCTAGCTAACACAATTAGCAAGATACAGTAAACAGCATCATGAGGATGTTGTATTTTGAGATAACTCTGAAGTATTTGTGTGTTGGAAGTGTTTGAGTCTAATATCTGTTTTAATACACATAAAATGCACAGTGTGACACTGAGGCTGTCATGATCTTGAAGTTTAGCTGGCATACATTTTGGTTTGCATTGATTTTTGGCAGTAAGTAGTTTAATAGTGCTTTTGTTCAGTTTGTTTTAGATTAGTCAGATTACCCAGATTTGTTGCAGATCCAGCCTCTTCCAAATTACTGGGGTCTGCTGTTTTTGGTTAACATAAAATCAAAATGCACCCACAACAATGCGGGTGATGAGATACTGGATCTCAGTATCTCATTGAGATACTTCTGCTTTAGTTGTAAAAGTTGTAAAATGAATAAATTATTGCATTTCTCTTAGTTTCATGCTGCTGCTTTAGTAGATATTACAAATGAAACATGTATTTGCAGTCATGCGTAATATTTCTAAAAGTTCTTTACTTGAACTCTACTGTGTTTTGTTGTGTGTGCTTCTTGGATTGGATTACATCTCAGGGCAGCTCAATTAACTCAACCTGCTCTACCACTCATTCGGCTGGTTGTCCTGAAGGCGTGGATGGAAGGAACTTTTAATAGAAAATATTACGGTGTGGTGTTTGCGTGTTGTAGAGTACGTGCACATGTGTGAATACACATATCTGGGCCAGTGCACACGCCCCCCCCCCCGTCTGTGTGTGCACGTGTATCAGCATGTGTTCATGCATTCACATAACAAACAGAAGCTTTAAATACTCATTTTATCCTGATGTCTTACTTGTGCATGTGTCTGCACACACGTGCATGTGTGGGATTGAGATAATAGGCCATTTGTCGCCTGAGGTGCAGCAGTGACACTGTTTAGACTGTCAGCTATGGATTCTTCTCATCAAGATGGTGAAGCTTTACTTGGGGATACTTGAAATGGGATTGTTCCGTTGTCTTAAAAGTTGTTGCAGAACATCAGAAGAAATGTATTAAACCGTTTTCTTCCACAAGCTGACAAAATTTCCTAAACTCTTAATGAAATGTTTGTGACAGACTTTGATGAAAATACTGTATGAGCTTCCTTTTCAGCCAAATCTTTACACCTCTCTTCATAGTAGGCAGTTTTTGTTCGATGATCCACTCAGCTTCTGGGGTGCTTCTTATTTGAGATCGGTCCTAAAGCTATGAATTACACATAGATGTAGACGTAAACTATGCTCTATATAACTGTTGATTGGAGTTTAACAACAAAGCAGAAAAAATAGTGTTTGCGTTCTAAATCTAACATAAAGGGAATGCAGCACGATTTCAGCTTGAAACGTATTCCAAAAATCTTATCTGCTCACTAAGTTTGATATATTCTAGCCAAGCCTGCCCCAAAGTGCCGTGGTTAACTTATATTAAAGTTTTTACAGTGTTTGTGACTTCATATACTAAAATACATACTCAAAAAAATTTTTTTTTTAAAAATATATCTGATTTATGTTGCAATGGAACTAAAAAAACACAACCAAAGAATCATCATTTTTATTTTTACTTTAAATCTTTTACTTTAAATCTGGTGACTACATTTTCTACAATGCAACATTCCTTGGTGTCAGATTGATTGTGATGTGGGTAAAAATCAAATCATTGTCTTTTGCACCTCTGAGTATGGTTCTGGAAAAATAAACAACTACGGAAATTTTTTGTGCTTCCTGTTATAAGGATCTAATTATGTGTTATCTCAACACAAATACTTATAAAACTGTTTTTAAGCGTGCAGCTCTATCTTGAATTTTTTCCAAAAATTTTCTGGCATGACAATGCAAACGTTTGCAGTATTTGCTCTGACCTTTTCTAGAATTTTCCACCCAGTTCTCTTGTAAAATTGCATTCATCAAGTGAGACAAAGTGGAATAGTAGCAGCCAATCCCCCAGAGCATTGACTGGGAGCAAATGTGCATCCTAGTAAGATTTACTACTTCATATTCTTTTCTGCAGGTCATTATTTTGCTCCATAACTGTTCACGCGTCATTGGATATAAGTCTGGTATACCAGAAACAGTTATCAAGGAGCCTTATTCTTCATTCTCATGTTGTAAAGTTATTTCCACAGCACACAGTTTTTATCATGCCTTGCTTACTTTGTGCTTTAGACAGACACAACCCTGCACACATTACCTTATATTACCAACAGAATCTCTCATTTTAATTGAATTTTTTTAGAAGGTCTTTGATGTGCTTGTGTGAGCAGCATTCATTCAAAAAGTTCAGCTTAACTTGCCTGCACATCTTTCTGAACATCTCCAGTGTAAATGCATGAAAACAGACTTAAGTGAAGACAGTTTCTGGCACCCATCAGAGTCAGTGCCACTTCACTGGATGCGCTACAATGCCCGTCTGCTACTTTTCATCATCATTAATGTTGGCATGACTAGGTTGGGTTGTGGCTTCTATTCTTATTTCAGTAACGGGAATGAACCTTGGTGACGGTCACGACCACAAGTGATGACAATAGACCTCAAAACATCTGGAGCACGGAGGCTAATTACAGAGAAATGTTTATGGTAGTTATTTTATGTTAATTTACTTCAATTCCAGCTCTTTCTGTGAGATAATTTCATTTTGTCAGTTTTGTGGTGAATTTTACTGTGCGTACTGGTGAGTAAAACTCTCAGTCAAACTTTGGCCAGTGCAGGGACGTCTGTCTCTTTAACCTCATAAGCTTTTAGAGTGATGCAGGTTTACAGCCAAGCTCAGAACATCTGGACAGTTGTAGAAAACAGAAGAAAAATGTGGCGTTCTGCTCCTGCAAACCTCTTATTTATTTATTTTGGTCTCAAAAAGCTTATTTTGGCAAATCTAATTTGAAAATAGACACACCTGGATTTTTTTTAGAGTGACTGTGTAATCATTTCAATGATCCCAGAGTGAAGCTATAATTCAGTCTTGTGGCTCCCCAGGAGGTTTCCAGGCAGAGCTCAGAGGAAAGAGGACACAGCAACACAGATATCCAGAGATTATTAATGAGAACAGTTAAGACACTTTCACATGGATGACAAGGGTATTCTGGATGGAACCCATTTCTCTTAATAGAGGCACCCAAAATATTCAATCTCAAGCGCAGTTTTTATTTTGGGTTCAATGCTGCTCTTGTTAAATGCCAGAAACTTCAACCAAACATATAATCAAGGTGGCGGATGGTGTGTGTGTATGTGTATATATATATATATATGTATATATATATATATATATATATATATATATATATATATATATATATCTCATGATTAGAGAGCTTGTGATCAAAGAGAGGACACTCACTCACCTAAATAATTTTCATAATCTCAGCAAAGGCATGCAAGAGCATCCAAAAGTCTGCAACCCAGAAATGTCAAAAGCCATTCACAAGTTGAGAAAATATAACATCTAGCATAAAGGTGACATTGCATTTTACAGTATTTAGGGCATCCTGGTTCATATGATTTGAAGCTCAGCCTATGGGGGTTTAAGTGTCTGAGGACACGACACACACTTTCTTTAGCCCCAAGCTCCACATACAGTAGCTCCGCAAGTAATGTCAAAGATTTCAATGACACAAAATTTGAATTAATTTTTGACCACTTTGTGTGTTTTCTGCTGCATCTTTGGAAACCACTGGCTCAGAAAATTAGTTTCTGCTTTTGTCACTCAGTTAGCAAAGATTGTGGCAGCAGCGAGAATCAGTCTTGTACCAAATAAAGACAAAAATCTTGCGAGTTTAACAAGTGCTCTGTAATGTTTCTCAGTTTGGCTGCAATCATGGTTCTCTGAAGATACACAACAATGGTTTTGCATGTCTCCACGCAGATGGATGTTATGAGTTGCAGAGAAACTGCCCCACACACACCTCTGAATTACAACAATATGTTGGACTTATAGCTGGACGTATAGCTTCAACACTTGGCAATTCATTACAATAATGTAAACGTTTGTACAGAGCTGTAAAAGTTGGCCCATGCACAGCGTGGAGATGCACGTTCCAGCCTTTCCTCATGTTCCATCCATCATCCCACTTTAAAACCACTTTTTCTTCTTATCTGACTCTGTTTGGATAGCCTGCTTTCATCCACTCATCTTCTCTTTTAAACATGCTCCTTAACAGTTCCTCCTTACCCACTATTGTGTAGCCACCTTGATTTGCATCCTTTCACGTTTTCTCCAGGTTTTCTTCCATCATTCCATCTTACATCCATCTGTTTCATGTCATCTTCTTCTTTGGCTTCACTTTGTTTAACATTTTTCTTTAAATATCCCAACTCTTTCCTCTGTTTTTCCAATATTTCATGTACCACTGTCTCTGTGTTGACACTTTCCTTGAACAATGTTCTTGTCTTTCATATTTCTTGCTCATCCTCCGTTCCCTCCCAGCATCCCTTCCTATCTCTTTGTCTGTTATCTCCCTTCCAACATCTTTACATAATGTTTGGAGGGGCATGTTCCAAGAACTCTAAATTGTGTGTGTGTGTCCCACAATTTCCCATCATTTTTGAGTCAGTGGTGATAACAACAAACTGGCTAATGTACGCACGTGTACACACACACACACACATACACACTGTGGCTGTGAGGAGACAAACCCCACCATGCCCCAGTCTGCACTGGTTTTCTTTTGCTTTCCAGTCACTGTCCCTCTTTTTTTTTCAAATCTGCCCAATCATGATGAGCAGTGTATTTGTACACTAACAAGCCCACTTTTATCTAACCAAGGGACAGCCTCCAGATCCAGATATGCTATTTCCAGGCTTTTGCAAGCATGAATTGAGTGGGGTGCAAAGGGGATAAATTTCACAAATATTTTAGTGCAGTAGTAACAAGAAGGGGCTATTGTAAATGGTGTTTTTAATAAAACTGTGCAACATGCACCAGCCAGATCATGTCCAGGAGGAACTCAGAATAGACATGCTTTGGAAGACAGAAGCCCTTTTGATAAACAACATGCTGCAGAACTTCCTGCAATTAAGCACTTTTGTGCTGTTTAAGAAAGATTCTCTCATTTGTCTTTGGATTTCAGTCAAAATATGTTAATGATCTATTCTAACTACTGACCCCTGTGATTCCTTGGTATCCAGTTTTGTAACTAAGTCCTCAGCATTTTCACTGTGGGTCGGTGGGTTGACTCCAGCTGAGGCTACATTCTGAATGCAGCGCATGCCAGTGGCTGTGGGTTACACAAGAGCCCAATTCACACATATGCTTACAACTTCCTGTTAATCCTGCTGCCAGTCCTCTTTCTGTTCTCTAACCAACCCCTCCTCCTCCTCCTCTTTGCACTTTCATTGATCTTTGCATTTTCATTCCCGGTAAAATGTTTTGGATGTTTAATGGATGCCCCTGCTGAAAAGGAGTTTTCTAAAAATGCTGATATTGCTGTTTAAACTGGTCTGTAATCCTTTCAGACCAACAAGTAGATGCATTGAATTAAGATAGCTTTATAGAAGTGTCCTCAGAATGTCTTATTTAAGACATAAGACAAATTAACATCAAAATAAAGGGTTTGATTTAGAGAAGGTGACCCTTATTTATTTGCAATCTGGTCAATGTGAAGCCCTGATTTCCCTACTATTAGGATATTAATCATGCCTTGTGAAGCCTCTTTTCTTTTAAGCACTTGCCTGTCTCTATTGTGATCCATATTGAATTCTCAATTTTTTTAACCTATCAGGAAACATGATGGGATATTAACTGCTATTTGCAATGCACCTTATCAGGAGTACCTGCCTTTATAATCCAGTGTTGTCTCTTATGAAAATGTATCAGAAAAAGAATTACAATTTTAAAAAGGAGTTTTATAAAATGTTGTGTTCAGTCTATTTTAATCCATTGATTGTAGAAAAAAAGAAGTGACTTTAAGTACAGGACCACTGACAAGCACTCAAAGCCAGCTCCGATACATCTTTGTCTACAACAGTCTCAGAAAGCATCAACTTCTTTCCAGAAATGCTTTGGCAATATTCACATATACGTGATTCATTAATGCTCAGTCATGGTTGTGCTGGGCATTTTGAACTGCAGTAAAAGTCATGAGATCAGACTCAGTCTGGACTCCGGCTAGATGACAACTTGTTCCTGCAAGTGCAAAGCAATGGACCCACAACTCAATTCAGGAATGCAAGAAGTCACCCCATTTAAAATGAGTAAGTCTGCTGTAACCTGAAACATTTATGTCTGAATTCTGCCTAAGTCAACACATATTTCTCCCCAGTATGGTGTCATTACCTAGATACGGGATCAGTGTGCTGGTGATCCTTTAGCAGATTTTTGTCGTCAAAGATGCATGCTTCTGTCTAATCAGTTTTGTTCAAATATGGCTGCTTCTTAAAGAACAAGATGGCAATGGTCAATTGCAGAATTTGAGCCTTTAAGTAAACCATTTCACAAACCACTGGGTAACATCACAATTGCTCCATCCATCATTTAGTTGTTGCTTTTCAGGTCGAAACTAATGCACCTCAATTGTGCAGTGATGTATGAAAGTACAGAGGCAGAACAGGGGGATCGAAGTTAATCTGCTGCCAGTGGGCTATGTCTGTAAGGGAGAACCTGCATTTTGAAGCACACCGCTTTAATAGACAATATGGTCTTCACTCAGATGATTCTGCAAATCCAGAGTAGTGTAAGCACACAATGATGTGGCACGAAGTTTCTTCTGGTTGGCATGTGTGAATCACCAAAGAGGAACAGCAGTGAGATAAAGAGGAACTGCACCTAACAAATAAATTACTTAAACTACAACTAAACAGTAAATGACACAGCCATGGCACATTCTGTTATCACAGTGTGTTGTATGTTTTCACAAATTTGTTCAAAGTTGTAGTTTCTTCTGTTTGTGGATTGTGTTTTCAGATTTTGGGTTTTATTATGATGTTTCTGCATATATTTTAGATTGCAGTGTTATTTGGGAACACGCTTATTTAAAAATAAAGGTAAGTGCCTCAGTAGATGAACTGAACATTTCTGTGTTTATTCCCCACACGAGCTTTTCCAGCACAAATTTTTTGTCAGTAAAATGTACTTTAGAATAAATGAGGGGATGGGATTTGATACAGTGTGGTTAGGCTGCCCTTGGCGATGTGAGGCCTCACCTGTCACAGAGTTAAAATATACCTGTAACAGCAGCTAATATTCCTGGTCACTATTTTGTTTTTATTTGCTGTGCGTCTGATTTACCTTTTAAATGTCTTTTCCTCCCACATTTTCCGGCTCCATGCTCTCCATCTCGGGGCAGCTGGCAGCTATCAGAGAGATGAGGCAAAAGTTGTTCTTCTAATATAAACTGAAGGATGACATTTCCTCCCGCTCAGCTCTCCAGTTTTCTTTCTTAGCCTTCCATCTCACAATTTATATCCTTTCTTTCCCAACTACACCTTTTTTTCTTCTTCCTCCCCTGTCTTCTTATCTCCCTCTCCATTCCTCATCAGTATATCAATTTTACCACATGGACCTTCCTCTTAAGAGTTATTGCTCCTTAATTTCTTGCAACAACACTTCTAATCTCCCTCATTCTCTCTCTGGGCGTGGGAAAATGGGCAGGAAGTTGCACAGACATGTGGGGTGCTGAGGGAATTTCGTTGCCCCCTCTTCCCTCCTTCCATTTCTCCTCCACCAAAAAGATTCCCATTAATGTTTTGTACAGCATTCCTTTCTTCCCTTCTATCCATCTTTCAGTCTTCAATTCCTTCTATCCTCATGGCTTCCAGGCCACATCAGTAGCACCTGTGCTTTCAGATATTTTGCCCCAAGGGATGCAACAGAGTTGCCGGCAGACCTCTGGCTTGGCCTCCTGTGGTGTGGAATTGATTTTAAATACCTTGAACAAAGTGAGGAAGTGTACTTCAGTGTGAAATGTGTCACAGCCTGGAGCTGTGAAAGTGAGCTGAGCTGTGTAAATCTAACATGACAAGCAGGTGACATCCTCTAGATCAATAAGGCTGAGTTAGGGTTTAAATTAGGCTGTGCTTTTTTGGTTTTTCTTTATTATCTTCATAGTGATTTCTTTCTTTAATTATTAAAAACATTTGCTATACATTTAGATTATTTCTGCATGCCCTCATAGAACCAATCCCCACCTGAACTGGAAACAGTGAGTTTATATTTGTATGTAGGTACAGTCACCCAGGCTGGAGAGTGTATCCAAGATACTAAAACAAGACTTTTCCAGAGTAGCAGCTTCTTAGTTATGAAGCTTTTAGTATGTGTTTGAGTGTAATGAGCTAGCGGATTAGTTAGAATGATTGTTGGCAGGTATAGGTAGAGCTCTGATAAAGAAAGCTCTCTGGGTCTAGTCAGACATCCACAAGGAATTAACTTGGAACGAACGGTTTACATATCACACTCTTGGTCACTGGTGTGCACACACAGCAGCCCACAGGGGAAGTGAAGTGTGGCAGCTGATAATGTGACAGTTTCCTCTCTTCCTTTCTTTTCTCTTGGTTTCTTTACTTCACTTGGCTGCATGTTTTATTTTCTGAGCAATCTTCATTTTAACTCATAGAGACATGCTGGTGCGCACACACATAGATAATGAAACACACACACACACAGATCCACATACCCAATGTGTTGATCTGCATGAAGAACTGAGACGTTGCGTGGTATCGAATCTATTGTCAAAGCAGACGCTTCCTGCACACAGGATGAGTTACTGTGTAGATGTGTGACTTGTGTTTTCTCTACTGTTTGTGTGTGTGTGTCTGCTTATGGTGGTTTATTTAATTCATTTATTACAGGATCATATTTACGTAGATTATGTTGTCATTAATCATTATTAATTTGTCTACAAAGTAATGACATCCTAATTATAGATGTAATGGTTAAAATCTGTGAATGATTATGGCATAATGAGGAAAAAATGTTAGCTATGAGAGCTGAACCGGTCTTAGTTAAAACCACTCTTCCTAATTCTTGTTGCTGTAATGGTGCATGCAGAGCTCAGGTATTTTAAATGATATTTGGATGTACAGACATTGTGTTTGACCTGTAAAAACACTGATATAAATTCACAGTAATCTTGTTGTCTTAACTGCTGGCTTCTTTTCAACTGGGTAAATCATCATATTCTCTATATTCATGCTCTGGTGGAGCCTGTGGTTCAGGAGGAATAACAGGCCATCCAGTAATTGTTGTTGTGAATCACGGCTTCTTTAGTCCACATGTTGAAGTGTGTCTGGGCGAAATATTGAACCACACATTGCCCACAATGAGTTTACGATAATACACAGAGTGAGAGGCTCTGCATGTTTGCGTGTGTAGATCAGTGATCTTGTCCTGTACTATAAATCTCTTTTAGTAGTCATCAAGACAAAAAATTCTATATAAACACAATCCAGTGGGGACATCATTCTAGTAACGTTGCAGTTGGTAAATGCAGGAAAAAGTAGAACAATAGTTGTAATAATCAGAATTTTTGCTTAAATCCGTTTTGCTGCTAAGAACTTAAGAAATTCAAACGAATATTTGATCAATATATTAATTTATATGCAGCTAAAGCTCCTGTGATTTATGAGAATATCTGAAAAAACTGTCAAATATTAAGCTTAACAGTAGGTCTATTTCTTCTTCTGGTGTTTTACTTTAGGGCCTGTGTTACAAGCTGTAACAAGGCTAGCTTGTTTACTCTTGAAGCACAGATCTCAGTTGACTGGAACAGGCAAGAGCTCAAGTTTCACACACGGCAGTAAAAATGCCAACATATAGACACATAGTACAAATGTGATGTTGTATTTATGATTGTTCTTCATGTATGAAGACCAGTCATGCAATCTGAATATCAGGATACCCTACATTCATTGTTCTGGATTATCCAAATAGAATGGTTGTATCCCCCATCTTAAACTCTGATTTGAAAACTTAGCCTTGTGGTCTGCCTGAATTCACCTATAAACCCATTATCACATTATATAGTCCATATTTAATTCATGAAGTCTAAGAATGTCAAACTAGGATTCTTTTGTGCTATTTTTAAATGATTTTTTAAAACAATTTTTGTGTCTTTCCCACCGTGTAGCCCTGAAACCAGCAGCTATGGCTTCCAATCATTAATATAAGCAAGGCTAACTGTATGCTAGCTAAAGCTTCAACAACAGTAACTTGGTAAAAGAAACTAAAAAGCTGCTCTTTGCTAGACTACACACTTACACATGATTTTTCTTTCTTTTAACCAATTCTCGATGTTTCATGTTTTGTTTTTTGGGGCGTACGTGCGTGTCTATGTGCTGCTGGCTGCACATGAGGGTTTGTGTTGTCAGTGATCTTTGTTTCTATGCTACAAAAGATTTATGATAGCTGAAACTGCTTTGGCTTTGTGAGAGTTTGTGTGTGTTTAGTTCACCCTTTATTTATTTGCGCTTTGAGACATTTGGTTATGAGTGTGTTGTTTACGGATGTGCTAATTTTGTTGATGCCCCACTTGCTTTTATTTTCCATTAGGGATGTTGTTCTCCATCCTTTTGCATTTTGACTGGCTTTAATGTTTGATGCGTGTTGTTTTTCTTGATTTTTTTTTAAGTAATAATAATAACAAATAAATCTATTAAGGAACTTTTTGTCTCCATGCAGATTGTAAAAGAGCTCACACTATAAATCATGGCTACGTGTAGAATGCAAATGTTAACATACTTGGTTTTAATGTTCATTTTGTTAGTTTTTGTGCTCTCTACAGTAAAAAAAAATATAACGCCTCCGAGTGAGAAAGTGACAAAAAGTATGAAAGAGGTAAAATAGATAAAAATAAAAAAAATGTGGATGGTTAAAAGCTATAGAACTAGATCCAGTTGAAATACACAGAGGAATTGTAACAAGATGACAGAATTATAGAGTTGTCCCATGCTTCACAGGAGTATTAAGTGTCCCCCTCCTTCTCCTTCTCTAAACACCTTGCCAACTCTCCCATTGGAGCCATAAAACAGTTTGAAGCTCTCTTTGTTCTACTTTTCTGCTGTTTCTGTGTCCTTTAAAGTCTCCTGTCAAGACCTTCTCTCCTCTTCTCCTCTGCACTGATTGGCCGATTGGATCACAGCCAAGTGGCAATGGGTGGAGGCGCGTGCCGTTCCACTTCCGTCTATGTTGGTGTACATACGGGCGGTCATAGGGATCAGTTTCCAATATGCCGTCATCATGTGCCATTTGATAGCAGCAATTATTGGTCATTTAAAACATATTTAGCAGTTGTGACCTTTGAAATGCACACTTGGACGCGTCACAGGAAAGGAGTGGTGCTGTCCTGATTGTTTAGTTGCCCTTTTATATTTTTCTAATCATGTGAAAGTGAATGGAGGGGGTTGCCAGTGAGGCAGGCAGGAGGGGAAGTAGAAAGTCAATCAAAGAAATGAAGGAAGGGAAAGGAAATGGTGCAAGAAGCTCTAATCATAAGACAACAACACTTTCTGGACTTGTTTTAGTACCTTATTATAGGTTGACCTAATAACTAGTGCAGGATCAAAATCACCCTTGCACGCAAGTGGTGGAACATCAAAAGCTAGATTAAGGCTAGCTCTTTTTAGCTTAGCATTGTGACAGGATGCAGATGGAAAATGTTAGCGTAGCTTTGTGGAAAGCTACCAAAATCCATCTGCCAGTTTTACTTAAGCTTAAATCAACTATCTGTTAAGTCTACATTAAAACTCAAGTGTAGTGTAGGACTGATTCTATGAAAAATAGTAGTTGCTTCTAAACTTTTCTCTCAAGATAATGTTTGCTAGAACTAGTTTAGCCACTTTGCCAGTTTGTTCTGTTACTAAGTTATCTGTATTTCTAGGTAGAAAAAATATAAATGACATATATATAAATATCCAAGGTTAGTACATACCCCCATGTACCGGATAAGCCATCAGCATTAATTAATTATTTTCTAGGAAATTACTGTAGAAAACTCTAGAATACTGACCTGTCGGTGGGAGAGTTATATTTGATAAGAAGTAAATGAACAGTTTGACTTTGAATGAAAGAACTAAGGCATCACAAATTGCTCAGACAAAGATGCAAGAAGCAGTGCAGCTTGCTGTGTATGGAGCTGCAAAGCCACATGCAGATGCTGACCTCTGTGGACCAGCAAAAGCACCCACTGGGATAAATGGAATCCTAGCATTCATATGGATGTTACTTTGACATGTCACACCTACCTAAACATTGCTGCAGACCACGCACGCCCCTTCACAGCGGGATTTTTCTATTGCAGTGGCCTCTTTAGGCTTGCTACACTGCAAAAGTGTGCAAGAACAGTTGGGACATAACAAAGAGTCCAACCTGTCTTCTCAGCCATCGAATTCCCCAGTTCTCAATCAGATCCAGCATCTGTGGCATGTGCTGGAAAAACAGGACCCCACCTCTAAACTAGAAGGACTTGAAGGATCTGCTTAAAGTCACCTTGGGGGTTTTTGCAAAGTTCATGCCTCTGTGGGTCGGAAATGCTTTGGAAACAAGTGGAGGACAAAAGTAGTTAAAGCTGCAACAGCAGTTCATTTATTTATCTCTTTTAATTCACCTGCTTGTTGTGATCAGTATCCTGAATATATAAGTACTTTTTATTTTTATGAAACCAATAGTTTTAAACTACATATAAAAAGAATTCAACATAAAACAAAACAAAGGGGGAAAAAGAAACAATAATGGTTGTCAATAAGTAATAACATGCAGAAGCTAAATCTAGCCAATACATATGCAGCATGGCAGCAATAAAACCGATTTCATCCTTCTTTTTTTTTAACTTGATTCAGTCCATATTGAAACAATAAGGCTGCTGTGGAGTCGCAGACATTCCTCCTCTGCTGTAAATCCTCAAAAGTGGATAAAAGATTTGTGCAGATAACCACGTTTCATGTGAATTTCATGTCTTGCACCTTGTGTGTATGCAAATATAAATAGATTTAAATTAACTAAAAATAAATATGCCACTAAGTAAGATAGGTTTTACATTGAATGCTCAGTGTCTGGGTTGAATTTGAATTATTTTGATGTTCTAAAGTACATAATCATAATCATAATCATATTTGATAATTCTTCTGAAGCTTTTATTGATATCACATAATCTTCATTTGCACATTAGCATAGCTAATATGCAGGAGTTTGGCTTTCTTTTCAGTCTAAAGATAAAGTGCAATTAGTTATATCTTTTCACCAGTTGATATCATAACTAAAAATCTTTATCAGCTATGTGATACATTAGCATTTGACCGATTTCAGTTTTCTTAACAATAACAGCACAAGTTTCATTTTCACTTCCTTTGAATCAAAACCACTCATCAGACCAGAATGCATGGCAGTAAAGTTTTTTTTTTTCTTTTAGGTGCAACCTCTGTTGCTAGGATTGCATTCTGGGAAATGTAGGCAATCATAAACCGAGGCAGAAGGGACTAAGTCCAGTCCATTACTGGTCCAGTAAAAACAGTAAATTAAAGTAAATGATAGCACTTCATCACAGGATGCTTCCTGGAAAACTCACCCAGACTCATTTGGAGCCTGCAGCTGAGTATGCAGTGATGAATGGGGAGAGCTTAACACAGAGAGATGAATGGAGCGCTACAGCTGCCATTACTAGCTAAATATTACACACTAAAACCCGCAGATACACACATGCAAACTGAGCAGAAGGCTGAAATATGTTAGGAATGCGATTTCAGAGATGACTGACCTTTACACGGACATATGCGCCACGTCATGTGCTCAAATACACAACAATGCAGCAAAACACACATCTCACTCACTTTTCTGATCACACGCTGACACGTTTGCACTGATTTAAGAGTGAATATTTTCTTGCTAGGAGTTGTCACATAGATCTGAAGTGTACTGACTTGTTTGGGTTTTCTACTCTTACTTGCCCACACATGCACTCTGACATACACACCCTTTTTTGCTCAACAGGTCAGGATGTTTCACAAGTCAGGACCTGCGGTGATGTGTCTGTGTGCATATCAGTAGCATGTGTGTCTGTGTTTGACGGTTAACATTTTCTTACTGGCTAGTGATGTAAAAGACAAAGTTGTAGTCTCATTACTGTGGTCTCCAAGGAGTCGCCATGGCAGTGGCAGAATGAAACCATGGCCTGTGGGAGAGGGGGTGTGTCCATGTAAAGTGTATGTGTGTGTCTTATAGACCCAGAAGTGGCTTAATCTCCCAGGAAGTAAGTAATTCTCCACAGGCCAATCAGAGGACAAAGTTTGAGACAAAGCTAAATCCAATTGGTGCAACACTGCTGACCTTTATTTCTAACAACCAATCCCAGGGGAGCCCACAGTCTGCGGGGAGGTGACATCACAGCTAAAGTGAGACTCTGAGACTGAAGAAGGCATGAGTTTCAATACTTAGACAATGATGCTTACTGTGAGTGTGTCTTTACTGGTTTTCTTTTTTTAGAAAGTAAAATCAGACCAGAGACTTTGGACAAAGTTACAGTATCAGGCAAAGTGTGACAAGAACAGAAACCTAATTGTTGATAGATAAAAAAATAAAACACACACGCACCCAAAAACATTTTAACATTTAACAAAAATTCAAAATTGTGCATAAAACGATGTATAAAAAAGTCAGAGCCGAACAGGAACACGTGGAGAAAAGATGGGACATAGATGAAGTAAAAGGCTTGAGGAATGAATGTGGGTCTAAACAAATATTTACACAGGACGATGCATGCATCCTCCCATGTGTTTATGGTTGGATTTATGACCAAAACCTCCTCTTCTAGTCCAGCTCTCATTTTTTTGTCTCATCTCTGCTTCCAGCCAACTGCGCCCTCTTGGTTTATGGCACTTTGGTCTTCATTCTTTTCCCACTCAGTGAGAATCAGAACAAACAGACTTAATCCAGCTTCTTCTCTAGAGCAGTGGAATTGCATCTAACACGAACAAAATCATGCTGATTTTATGGCTGACTGATTTATTTTTTGGCTGTTTTATTTATTTGTTATTGAATAATTACCTTGTCCAAATGACTAAAGCTGCTATTTGGAGTGGTATTGCATACAAAGCTGTGTTGTGTTTTGTGCAGTAAAGATAAAACTATCTTCTGCTCTTCTGACTTTGTATCTTTTCCTTGTTTGCATGTGTGCATCTGTGCTGCTGCAGCATCAAGGATACAAATGTTTTCCAAAGATACTAAAAAAAATGTGTTTGTGCATTCTTGGCTATGCATGTCTCTCAGTTTTCAGCTTTCTCCCACAAATGCACACAAACACACAATGTTCATATGTCGCTGGTTGTGTTTTTAGTCCGGAGAAGCTAAAAGATAAATAAAAGAGATTTAATGGAAGGAGATGAAAGGCTAGATGAAGCATGAACTTTTAGCCTAGGGAGTTAATTTCAGCACAGACTTTCATTCAAGTTCTCTTCTCTTTTTTTTTTTTAAACCCCCATCCATCGAAAACTTTTGAGCACGTAGCTCACTGTTTCTTACATAACTGCAAACTGTAGTGGAAAAGATGTCTTACCACAACAATGCACATTCATCCTTCCCTATCATGTTAGCAGCACTTTTCTTGCTACTTTTTAAATGTGAATGTCATAGATGACGAAAAGACTCTTTATATTGTGTAATTAAACTTTTAACAGACGAAGGTTTCAGCTGCCTTTTCAGACATGCAACTTAAAAATAGGCATTAATTTCATTACACTGTCCTTATATAAAATGTAATAGCTCATAAATATGATATGGATATGTGTTCAATTTGAGAAGCTAACTTTAAAAAATATTAAAATAGTCTGTTTCCACAACTTTTACATACTCAAAAAAACTATGTAGTGGCTCAGAGTCTAAAACTTAACAATCAACCTGCATGCCTCTTGTTTAGACACACAATCCAGTCTGCAGACATGCTAATATTTATAGTTTTGAACTAAAAGCTAGAGATGCATGCTGCCATTGGCTTGTCAAGGGTATAGAAAAATGGAGGCTTTGACAAAAAACATTTGCATCAACAAACAAGCCAGTGATGTCAAATTTGACCTGAGTGTGGTTAATATTCGCTGGAAGAGAATAGTTTGTTAAAGGATGATGTATGTGTAAAGACAAATATGACATGTTTAAAAGTAAACAAAAGTTGTTAAAGATTTACAGGATGTGCGTGATGATCATACTGTAATTGGTTAAAACAAGTTAGAAAAGATAAGATACTGGCGCAAATGCAGCAGCAATGCAAATCCTTCTTGCACGGCTTCAAAATGTGCGTTTATGGTGTAAAAACTGAGATTTGGGTTAATTTCGGCGTTGTATCTTGACATTTGGGTGCAGTCAGTCAAACTTTAAAGAGCAAATTGTAGATGATGCTACGGCATTGGTGGTGCCAGATCTGGACATTTCTTTATTAAAATATTAATAAAGAAGAACACTAAAATGACTGTTCAGTATTTAAAATTTTTAATTTATCTCTTTGTTAAATTTGATAAGAGTTTAGCTTTACTAACTGGGTTTGGAATTGCTAATTGAATCATCTGGTGAATTTTTATTAACTTTTTTTTCACAATGTTTGCACTGAAAGGTTCTGTGCAACAAACCATCTGACCAATGGAGGTGAAAGTACTGTCCAAACAGTGGCTGAACATAATTTCATTGCAGTCCGTTCTGACATGACTCACTGTGGCTGTAAATTTGAAAGTCAGGAGATCACTCAACATCCGCTAAAGCAATGTGGCCATGCATGGCATTTGTAAACAGACAGGAACCATTGCAGTGTAACCAATCTCATCATTTCCTCTTTTCCTTTTATGTTATAGTAAATGTGCATCACAGGTGATTAAACAAACTCTTTGACATTTCTGTGTTTTAGGAGGTGGAGAGCCTGGACATCAGCACCATCAGGGACACCAGAACAGGAAAGTACGCCAAACAGCCAAAGGTTGGTAACACATGTGTATTATAAAGTGGGAGAAAGAAGCCACCACCTCCCACTTTTGATAATTTTCTCCTCAGATCACAAACATGATGCTCAAGTGTGACTGTCGGCAAGCAGAGTGTGTGTGCGTGAGTGTTTCCTCACTCAGCTGATTGTGCAAAGGTGACAGAGTGTTAATGAGCCTGCTGACAGATGGGCTGTCAGACAGGAAATGATATAACCAGTGACTGTTAGTGAAAAAGTGATTGTGTAAGAGTGTATACGTGGTGGAGAGAGAGATAAAGCAGCATTTTAGTACTAAATAATTAAAACATAATAATATGTTGACATAGTGCAGGTGAGTGAATGAATTTAGTGAGCAAATAAAACATTTATTGATGTACTTAAAATGTGTTGCTGTAGTTTAGGCTGATGGTTTCAGCAAAAAAATCCGCTTTCAGCTGGTTGATTTTCAGCAAAACAGTCGTTTTGCATTTCTGTAATAAATCAGGGCTTAAACATGCACACTGTCAACTTTCATTTGTGGGTATATCTACAAGCCAAACACAAAAGTGAGGACGCTTTGTAAATGTCAATAAAAACGGAGAGCGTTGGTTAATCCTATGAACCAATATTGTATTCACGATAGATAATAGAAAACTTACCATATGTTGAAATGAAGACATTATTTGCTGAACACAAAAGAAGAAGAAAGAAATGACCTCATCATGAATACAGACTTCAACATCACTTATACACACATCATTTATACACACATCACTTATACACAGCGGGGATGTTTCTGTCAACCAAGAAATTCCACAGAAACGCACTCTGCCAATAGCTTTACAAGGATAGCCTCTTTGGTTAAAAGCAGCTCCAATAAAAACTATTTACTCTGAGGTCTGTGATGTATCTTAGGTAGCCTGAATACTGTCTTTGGAATTTTTCTTTTCTTTTTCTGATGGAGTGGGTTGCCTACTAATCTCTGGGTTCGTAATTTGATCCACAATCCCTTAAGTCCCCATATCAGTGTCCTGTGGGAACACCAATTTACTACCCCCTGAAGTGTGTGTATGTATATTTGGTTCGGTATTGATTCATTTACAGGTATTTACATCAATTTTTTTTTAATGTTAAAGGCATTCTCAGACAGCTATATAATAAAACAGTGACCCCGTTCATATGATCGTCAAAATCAGATATCTGGGAGTAATCAGATTGCTGTAATCTGCGCTGTCATGTCTTCATGCACTTCTCAAATACAATATTAAAAAAAGCCTTGTTTACATTTACCAGTCCATTATCGAATTTATTTTGGAGTATGTATGTGCATAGTGACATCACTACCTGTTATTTTATATACATTCAGTGTTTGTTAAACACGTTGGAGCCCACGGTCTCAGCATCTGCTGCTAATGTGAGATGTAATAAGCTGTGTAAACCAATGGTGAATGAAAAAATCTGAATTTAGCATAGTCTCGGTGAAAGAAGCAGATTTTGGACAGAAGTGACACAGACAACCTTTAATTTGTGATTATATGCAAAGATCTCGCCAAGCAGTGTTTACTCAAGTGATTTTTATTTTTTTTAAATCCAGCTCTAATTCTAAGGATAAATTTTGAAGAGTGCGGGAAGATTAAACTTCAGGGGAAATAAAATTATGTAAAAGATCCTAGCATAGTAACTACTCAGATCAGTGATGTTATAATGATGCTGTTTATTATGTTACCATCTACCATAAGAGTGACCAAAAGACCAAGCACTCTATGGGAAGCGGAAGAAAGGATAAAACCACAGAACATTTGCCTCTGAAGATGTGGTTTAGGCTTTTAAAACCTAAAATTGTATTGATTTTTAAAGCTTTTAAAGTAATTTGAAATGGCTTAATTAACAAAAATAGACAATTACAAAGCAAATTAGTACGGATAGAAACTGAAATGAGGATGCTCAAGATTCAACTGAGGGAGAATTTCTTAGTTAATAGTCTCATTTATTGTTATAAATAATAATTATCATATATAGTGCTAGGAGATAAAGGTCACACAGAAACATGCTCCACTGTGGCTCAACCCACGCAGCCATGTGTATTAGAAACTTTCAGATTATATAAACATAACATGAGGCCTATAAACAATCTATGCATTCCTGTTTTACAATGAGCTAACCTTTTGGTTAATTGCTAATGCTAAAAAAACAAAAAAACAAAACAAAATAAAAAAACTCAGTTAATATACAGGTTAAAACTGTGAAACATCAAATTTACAAAGATCAGAAAGAAATTGTGTATGAGTGCTTTATTATCTTGACAAACAGCAAAAATGTACACATACTATAAAGTAATGAGCATTTTTTGTGCAGTTTTAGTGGCGTATTTCTTTCAGTCACACTTGAAGTGAATACAGAAGAGATACATAAGGGCCACTGTAGTTTAAAGATGATATAAAACTGGGAAAATTTGAATCTGAGGAAAAACCCTGAAATTTCAAAAATAAAAGATAGAAAAAAAGAAACCCAAATTCTAAGAAAGCAAAGCCTAATGATTCCCAAAGCTTTTAAAATCATAACTTTGCAGAAAAAAAATCCACGAGGGACCAAATCACCCACATTACAGCACAAACCCTTCTGTAGGAAATAAAAAGAGCTGCAACAGAGAAGTTGTCCTGCTGTAAAACACATTTGAATAGCTGGCTCATGTAAGCAGTAACATCTTTACATCTGTCCATCAGCTGTAGTTACTGATGCAAAAAGCATATCAATCATCCATCCCAGCTGTTTTCACCTGAAGTTACTCCAACCTTTTTTTTTCTTCTAATTTATCATTTAAATCTCAGAAAAAAAGTCATTTATTTCCTGTAAATTAGAATCTTTAACCATGAAGTTTGGAGTCTTGGAGCTGTTTCTCGGAATATTACCCCTCCCCGACTCTGTAATCCGAGACATGATGGAGGAAGAGTGATCTATAATTGAGAGACAGACACTGCATGTCCGAGGGAGTTAGTGGACTAAAAAGGAGGAAAGAGTCATTTAGTTAATTAGATCAGAGTGCTACGCCACATGCATCACATTTACTGTTCTCAGGAGACAGACATGGGCTAGAGTTTGTCTGCTGGGTGTTCAAACAAGTGTAAAGTTTATTATATTGTTTCTGTCAAGGTAATAAGATGTCTTCAAATAAATGAATGTGTGTTTATCAGGAGCCAAAGATGCGGGAGGTGCTGGGTCTTGGTAAGGAAAATGGTGAAGGCAAGCTGGTAACCATCGTCTATGGCAGCGACCTGGTCAACATCTCCTTTCTAAACTTCCAGGCCATGCAGGAGGATGCAGCAAAGGTAACCATGGAAACCACCATCTTATAATGTTCTCAAATGACCTATATATGTAAACTTGTTTTTTTTTTTTTGTTTTTTTTCCTTCCAATCCAATTTACTCTGTACCCTTAGGCCATATGCTGATTGCTCACTTTACAATGTTGACTTAAAGACATGTGCATGTTCAGGAGCTGTTTCGTCTGTGTGTGTTTCATATTGTATATAACAACCGTTCACTTAGTTTTGATGCGGATTAATAGCCTACAACAGCCCAGTTTTATCCACTCCTGTGTGTTTCCAGATTTGGACAGATGAGCTGTTCACTTTGGCCACAAACATACTTTCCCAGAATGTATCGCGGAACACCTTCCTTCTCAAAGCGTAAGACTTTGTGTCTGACTTGTCTTGACGTTGCACAGATTTTAGGTATTTTAGCTAACACTCGCACTGCCTCTCTGTCCGCTTCAGGTACACAAAGCTAAAGCTGCAGTTGAATCAGGATGGGAAGATCCCCGTGAAGAAGTGAGTAACGGCATCATCAGCCACTTTTTCAACTCTACACACACATTTACAGGCAACAGGCTCTCCACTTCTTCTTTCTTTTCCTCTTCTCTGTTTCACTTTCTCTTAGCTTTTTCTTTTGGCTTGAGTTTTATGTTTAGAACAGTATGTTTTAATGGTTTTAACTGAGGCTTGATTAAAAATAGAATTAACAGAGCTCTAATAATGCCTTTTTCTTTCAGTATTCTCAAGCTGTTTTCTGATAAAAAGCGGGTGGAGACAGCTCTGGAGCAGTGCGGCTTTAACAACAGGGTAATCATTAAATGCAATCACTGATCACAGAGTTACTAAAGATATGTTTGTTCTTAGTATCCCCTCATGCACAACGATATGATAGGAAAGGTCTTTTTTACCTCAAGGTGCAGATAATGTGGTTACATTCTTGGTATGCCCTTCAATGCAATAAAGGCAGCAAAAGGCTGCAGGACTATAGAGGAGTAGCTTAAAAGTATTTTTTATCAACTGTCACGTTTAAACTTTAGACAGTGATTAAACCACTAAAACTTCCCTAAAAAGTTATTTTTCATTAAAATAATCTCTTGCAAATGGCTTGTATGTGATACTATGCCAATAACCAAATGTATGGTTCTGTAAAGACCTGCCTTTGTCCCAGTGACTCACCTGGCTGCAGCTGCTCACCATCAACTCTTTGACTTGTCCACATTGACAAAAGAACAGAGAAAGAAATATATTTGTGTAGTTTGGCAGAAGTATTTATATCTTGAAACCAAACTACAATGCTAGTTTTGGTTGTGAATAAAACTTTGATTTTCGAGCAAAAAATGATTGTTATACTCATTTTCTAAATCATTTGATAGCTCTAAGCGTATTAAGACTGTGTTTATGAAATGTTTGATGAAATGGTTAATTATAAAGAACAAACCAGCTTGTTCCTTACTATTTGTCCTAGCACATCCTAGCCCACAATCAGATAGGATTGGTTCCCTGAGTTGGTTTGACAAGAAACATTATGATTTTTTATTTTTTTAAGGATACGATTAAGGTGCTTCAGTTCAGTACCATATATATGTACCATACAGCCATAAGATACACGAGAGTGGCATCATTTTAGCTACTTAAATAGCTCTGCATTGGAATAAACGGGTATAGACAATGGATGGACTGATGGATGGTATTATTTTACCAAACCAAACGAGCAGAGTAGTAATGAAAACTTAAGCTAGCAAGCAAACATAAATTAAAATAGTTGCTAATATGTGGTGTAATTAGACAAAGAGAAAATGGACTTCCCCAAAGAAGCGTTTTCTTTGTTTTTGTTGATGTAACCAAAAACCATGGATTTATCTCTCTTAAACCTGGGAATCCAAGTCAAGTATGATTTAAGTGTTTCGCTCTATTGTTTTGTGACAAGCTTTGCTTGTGTGCCCTATATGGTAACTCAGCCTTGTAGTTTTTGGGTAAAACAAGGTTTCATGTGTCTTGAAAGATCAGTGCAATCTTGACTTAAAATCAGTTTGGAGTCACAAGACATTTCTCACTGATAAAGACACCAGACGATGCAAACTGTGCTGTCAGCGCTTCTCCTGGTGTTGCTGTACTCTGGTGCCCCCTGCTGGTTGCCTAGAGGAACAGATTTTTACCTGTAAAGTGATACCTATCATTACCCCTGCCAAGGTGGTGCTGGTCTGTTTGTCTGTTTGTTAACAGATAGGGAAAAGTTTTGGCATTAGAGGGTCTAATTAAAAAAATAAAATAATCACAGCCATTGGCATGAAAAACAAAAAATCTGTGTTTGTGAAGACAGATGGTTGACAGTTGTCTTCAACAGTCATAGCTTTCTGTCTACGTCAACCTCTTCACAGCTCAGAGCAGCAAATCTGTTCATTTAACAAGTCCAGTGAGGAAAAAAAAAAACATGAAAAGTAAAATCAAAAGGAAATTGTAGTAATTTGTCTTATTTTGAGGAATTCACTGAAGATGGCAGTCTACCAGTATTTATAAGAATTAATTTTATTCACACAGTGGCATGTTTTTTTGAATATGTTTATCTTGATCTGGCCCTTTTTGCTCTTTTCTTTTGTATTTTGCTACACAAACCTCTCTGTAATCTTCCTGCAGTCAGAGGGAATAAAGCCAGATGATTTCACGTGGGATGCTTTCCAGAAGTTTCTTGACAGCTTGTGTCTCCGACCTGAAATACAAAGCATTTTTGAGGAGAGGTATGCGACACCCATGCTGTGATTTGACAATTTTTATTGTCTTTCCCCTTTGCTAGAATAAATATTTACCTTCACCACCCTAAATCCTAGCATTATAGGATTTCTCTTCAGCCACACACACACTTGTTAATACACTTCTGTCTTTGCTTCAGTGGCTCCAAGAGGAAGCCGTTCATGTCTTTGGACCAGTTAATGGACTTCATCAACCACAGGCAACGAGACTCCAGACTGAATGAGGTGCTGTACCCCCCACTGAAAAGAGAGCAAGTCCGACAGATCATGGAGAAATATGAAACCAACAACGGCCAGCTGGAGAGAGGTCTGTAACTCTGCTTACATATTAAACATCACTTGTGCCTCTGTGCAGAGCTGCTTACAGCATGTGACCTTTGGGAGTTTTTAACAAATTATACTGTGAATCAACAACAGCTGCAGCAAAGATGGCTTGGTTCTGCTTGTTTTAGTTTAAAGAGCTCTATTTAAGGTTGTCACTGATGCATTGGTTTTCTTTAAGCTGCTGAAAAGTTCTATAAAGAGCTGCTATATCTTTTTTTATTGCATCTTTATGGGCAGCACCACAAAACTAGTTAATTTTTAGGCGTTCTGTGTAGTAGATATATATTTTTTCTGCTACAGCAAAGTGAAGCACAGGTTGCTCCCTTGAAACTTTATGCCTCAGACATGGCAAAGCTGCATCCAAATCACCAAAAGCAACCTTTTGCAAGTCTGATTAAATGTCCCTCAACATGTTCTACTGTGGTCTTCTGTGGACAAAATGTACAAAAACTGTGAACAAACTGAACTACAAGCAGCTCTGCCAGTACTCTTCTAAGCCACAACCGGTAAGATGATCCTGGCCCAACAACAGGAGCTTTTGTGCTCTTTGAAAGTTTTTAGAGCAGATTATGTTAATTTATTACCCTTCAAATTAAATCAGTTATTTTGATCTCTAAAGCAGATGGATGCTGGTTGATAAAGTCGGCAGCTAAAATAAGTTTTATTGTGTAATAATTGAGGTACACATCTTCTGTCCTGCTCTCTTTTGCAGACCAGATCAGTTTGCTGGCTTTCTCTCGGTATCTGGGAGGAGAGGAGAATGGCATCGTACCCCCAGAGAGGCTGGATGTCATTGATGATATGAACCAACCACTTTCTCACTACTTTATCAACTCATCACATAATACATACCTCACAGGTAAGTTTCTCATAAGAGCATATAGAGTAAAACGGTTCACACAAGCTTACAGAGCCCGTATTATTTTCTCAAACTGTTCATTAAAACACAATATATCGTCCCAGTTAGTCTGAAACTCTTCTTTTTGGCTGCATATTTCTGGATTTTAGTCTTTCAGATTTGAATCTGTAGATGCCTGTCTTTCTGTCTTTAGTGGGTCAGCTGACGGGGCTGTCCTCAGTGGAAATGTACAGACAGGTGCTGTTGACCGGCTGCCGCTGCGTCGAGCTGGACTGCTGGAAGGGTCGACCACCAGATGAGGAACCCTACATCACCCACGGTTTTACCATGACCACTGAGATCCCTTTTAAGGTGAGTATTTCTGCTGCTAAGGGTTTTTATAGTTTCATGTTGACATCTGGATCAGATTAAATTAGCTATAATATTTACTGTACAGTAGTTTTACAAAGCAAAGTTTTACAAAACCCACTGAGTAAAAAAGTAGATTTTTGTCATGTGTGTGGAAAACTCAGAGATGCTAAGCTGCTGTTCTATTGTTGTTGAAACATAAACATATTTTCAAGGAATTTGGTGTTTGGAACTCTTGGTCTGAATTCATACTTGAAGCAAGAGTCACAGAATATTTAAAAAAAGGTGGCATTGCTATCCTGAAAAAACTTTGTTTTGTAATTATTTTTTATATGATTTGATCTTAGCCAAAACAAAAATTCCACAAAAAGATCCTGAAAAAAATAATTTCTTTTAAAGTTTAATTTTTTTATTTGGTGAAGATGTGTGATATATGCGTCAAGTACACAAGCTCATGTAGACCATAATATGTAATTAATTTATATAGCTCATGATGTATTTTATCACACTTTTTCAGCTTATAATTAAATGAAATATATTTATTCTTTTATTACAGACTAAATAAATTTATTTAATATGGTAAAACGTGGCATTTCTTAGAGTAATACTTTCTAAGGATATAACTGTACTGCCATTGCCTGATAATAAATTTCTTCTTCTTCTCCTTGACTACAGGAAGTGATTGAGGCGATAGCAGAGAGTGCCTTCAAGACTTCACCTTACCCTGTCATCCTTTCTTTTGAAAACCACGTAGATTCGTAAGTTTCCTCAGTATTACAGGCCAGCCAGTTTGTCACCGTCTGCATGTATTTCAGCTCCTTTTTAGACAACAAGTCCCGTTTATTTATTGCCAGACAAAATACAAAACTTTAATTGAAATACTTCCTCTAAACTTGTAGAATTTGTTTGAACACTGATGCTTGAAGGCATTTTGAATTTTGGTTTAAAACGGAGCTTTGTCTGCTATCAATTCAGAGCTAAACAGCAGGCCAAGATGGCAGAGTACTGCAGGACAATCTTTGGAGACGCCCTGCTCATCGATCCACTGGAGAAATATCCGGTATGATAATTACGGACTGCTTGTGACTGCTTGTGTTCATTGTTAGTAAACTTGCAAAGCATGTATTTGTTTTTTTAATAACTTTTTGCAGCACATAATGCACTTCTTTCCCCGCACACTACACAGCTCTTAAAATAAAGTCCAGCCTGGCCTGTGACCCGGACCTCAGGTCAGCGTTAGACAAACAGAACTTTAAATTGACAAAATGAAGATGTGACAAAACA
Source organism: Melanotaenia boesemani (assembly GCF_017639745.1). Taxonomy (NCBI): domain Eukaryota; kingdom Metazoa; phylum Chordata; class Actinopteri; order Atheriniformes; family Melanotaeniidae; genus Melanotaenia; species Melanotaenia boesemani. The sequence continues at coordinate 16,070,324 of NC_055686.1, read as the reverse complement.
CAAATAGTCTTGGATGTTAAGTAAAGTGAAATGGTTATATACACATCTTGCACGGGCAAGAACTCAAATGTGTCCTTTTATGTTTCAAAAGCTATTATCTTCAGGCTAAAACCTAAAATATAGCTGAACTAAAGAAGATTTATCTCTAAGTAAATCAGTTGAGTTTGCCTCTCAAAGCATGATGACATTTCCACCAAGCAGTCATGTTTTTTTTAAACAGCAAAACCGTTGATTTAATATGATTTCAGGGATATTTTTTTAGTTATAAAACCCTGTTTGGCCCTGTGACTCCTTTTTAAAACTGACGCATCAAATTTTGATTTGTCACATTTTCTGGTCAGATTAGTTGCTCACCTAGCTCTGATTAACATGCCAAGTCTTTAAAAACTTGTTAATCCAACTTCACCTCTGAGTCTGTCCATGCCATTCTGTAATAGTTCAAAGCTGATCTATGTGAATTTGTGTGTGATTTTAGCTGATCCCTGGCCAGCCACTTCCCTCACCACAGGAGATGCTGGGGAAGATTCTTGTTAAAAACAAAAAGAAGCATCACCATCATCGACCTTCTGAGAGCAGCGGCAGCATACGACGCAAGGATCAAGGCGAGCAGTCGTCACCTATTAATGGTAAGAATGAACAGCTCTGATTTAAACTTTTCAGCAGCTGATTTCCCTTAAACCTTATGTTAAATCTGCTCATTACTGCACATGCCAATGAGCCCATTCCCATTTGTGTCCAGAACCAGTTTAAAGTTGACAGATTGCTATTTTCTGTGTAGACTGCCCTCTGACAGACTGTGAGGGAAGTCAGCTCCTTTACAATGGAGAGGAAAAGCTGGCTGAGAGGATGGTCAAAGATGCAGAGCCTCGAAAATCTCTCGGTTTGTTCAAGAAGTACAGCATTATAAACTAGAAGTGGTGCCAACATGTTGAACATTTTGTAAAATCTTTATCTCATGCTACCAGGGGGGGAAGGAGAAAGCGAAGAGGATGAAGAGGATGAGCCTGTTACAGATCTGAAAAAGCCCAACTCTGACGAGGTAGGAAGCAATAGGAAAGGCTGATAGACTGTTTGACAGGCTAAGGGGCTGAATGATGGATTAGTGTTATCTCCTTCATCCAGGGTACCGCCAGCAGCGAGGTGAATGCCACAGAGGAGATGTCAACTCTCGTCAACTACATCGAACCTGTCAAATTCAAGAGCTTCGAGGTGGCAGCTAGTAAGTGTGTATGCACAATGAGGAGAAAGAAAAATGCTTAAACTTATAACTGTGTGTGTGACTGGGAATAATGTAGGTCCTGGAAGATTTACAAACATGTACTTGTTCATGGGTTATCATCACTCTTGTCGCACATGAAGTTGATATGCATAGCATTTTAATAAATATTTGTGGTTTCCAGATTATTTTCTTTGTCCAGTCTGACTGCCTTCCTCTGTTCCTCCCTTATTTTTTTGTCCTCCAGAGAGGAAGAAATTCTTTGAGATGTCATCATTCGTGGAAACCAAAGGCATGGATGCCCTAAAGAACAACCCCGTCGAGTTTGTTGAGTATCCTTACAAGCTACAGGCCAGTCCCATGATAATTTATGTGCCAGCATCTTTCTAGCAGATTGTAAGATGATGAATATCTGGTCCACAATTTCCTGTATGGTGTGACAACCAGTGAATGGAGATAGATTTTAAAAAAGATAGATTGGTGTAGGATTATAGTTGATGGCTTTAAGAATGTGCTTTGGCTAATATGTTCCAGAACATCATGCTCTCTGCTAACATGTAGCGTTGTCATATACAAAACAAAGAACTGCACAAATGTTGTGGGTCAGTTCTTCTTGGGCTACTGTACCAAGAAATGTTGCCCCCTTCCTACAGATTTCTGTAAATCCATTTTCAAATATCTGTTGCATTAGACGATGTATCCTCACAACAAAATATAACAACATAACATATGTTACAACATATTCAGTAGACAGACATGAGAGTTGTATCAGTCTTTTCTACTAACTCTAGAGAGAAAATGCTCCAAAAAACTAGAAAAGCCGGGCTTAATGTTTGACCGAACATCAGCAAACATCAGGAAGTAATTTTGTCTGGCACAGCTTCTAACATGTAATAAATCGTCACTGCACATATGCGCCTCCCCATATGTGTTGATCCTTTACAGCGCTCTTCCAGGTACAATAAGAACCAGCTGAGCAGAATTTATCCCAAAGGAACGAGGGTGGACAGCTCCAACTACATGCCTCAGATCTTCTGGAATGTCGGCTGTCAGATGGTGGCGCTAAACTTTCAGACTCTCGGTAAATACTTTTATAAATATGGTTTAAATATGGTTTGCATTTATCTTAGTTTGGAAATTATTTTTCACTTCTTTTTTTATACTGCTTAATTATATTTTCTGAACCTCCCTTGTTGTTAAAAATCAATGGTAAATGGAGTCTTTGAGTTTCTGAAACTAATGCAGCTCAAATTTCAAAGAAGTTTGGATGCTGTGTAAATATAAACAGAGTGCAATGATTTACTCATTTTATAAATTCACTGCAGCATCTCCTTTAACAACCATGTGTAAACATCTGGGAACTAAGGAGACCACCTGCTGGACATCTGGGAGAGTGATGCTGTCTCATCACCTCTGCCTTTTCATGTATTTGGCAGCCTTGGTTTGTCTGTCTGTCAGCAACATAACTCAAAAAGTTATGGACTGATTTTGATAAATATTTCATGAAATCTCAGAAATGGAACAAGAAACAAGTGATTAGATTTTTGTGGTGATCCGGAACACCACCTAGATCCAGTAATTTTTCTAAAAGGATTCATTCCTATGGGGAGATAGGGATAATTTTGCCATTAGAGCTTCTAACTCTTCTTCTAAATAATGCCCACATTCATTAGTAAAAAATAATATCTAAGACCTTCCTTGAAAAAGATGTCTGAATGGGAGCAGATGTTGCTCTAATACTTTTCAGCATTGATGGTCCCTTTCTGTGTTTAAATTGTCAGAGATGCAAGGTTTTGAACTAGCAGCTGGCAACAGGCTGAATGATTCCCTTCCTCTTTAGTTGCAGCATTAATGAGTTTCCAAAAAGAATTTCAAATTTTTATTCGTCACACCAGGGAACATTTTTCCTCTCTGCCTGAGTCTTTTTTTGTATAACAGTTTACTTCTTTTAAAGGATTTTTTGGCACTAGTGGCCTTTATTTAACAGTAGCTTGACAGAAAAGGGCATCAGAGAGAGCTGGGAATGTCATGTAGCAAAGGGTCCCAGGCCGGGTCTCGAACTGTGTTTACAGACAATGAGTGAACCTTTTCCTATCTTTACTTTGGAGAGACTCTGCCTCTCTCAAGTGCTCTTTTTATACCAGACCATGTTACTTACCTGTTGGTATTATTATTATTAGTATTATTTCAGTTGTTTCCTTTTGGTACCACTTACTTTTACAGCTTTTTGTTTGGTATGATGTTGGTGTGTAAAATTTATAATTTATTATTCACATTTTAGATAACTTTCTAACTTTTTTGGATTAGGGGAACTAAAAAAGAAAAAAATTAACCGTTTCAATCTTTTCCATTCTCTTTTCCCTTGTTTGGCATCTCTTTTAGACCTTCCCATGCAGCTGAACATGGGGTTTTTTGAGTATAACGGCCACTGTGGCTACTTGCTAAAACCAGAGTTCATGAGAAGGACGGACAAACACTTTGATCCTTTTACAGAAAGCATAGTGGATGGAATAGTTGCCAATACAGTCAAAATTAAGGTAAAGACTTTTTAACTTTTTTATTCACACAACTTGTGAGTAATATCTTTAAGAGCCACTATAATAATGTATGATTCAACCTCCACTAGGTGATCTCGGGTCAGTTCTTGACAGAAAAAAAGGTGGGGGTGTATGTAGAGGTGGACATTTTTGGACTTCCGGCAGACACAAAGAGGAAGTACAGAACCAAAACATCGAATGGGAACTCCCTGGACCCTGTGTGGGATGATGAATTGTTTGTCTTTAATAAGGTAATTCAAAAACCAGACTCCAGATGTCTGTGAAAACTTTCTCTCATCGTTCTTCTCCTGTCTTACATCTTTTCTAAACTTCTCTCACGGTGACAACTTTCCAGGTGGTCCTTCCAACACTAGCCTCTCTAAGGATTGCTGTGTTTGAGGAAAATGGCAAGTTCATTGGACACCGAATTCTCCCAGTGTCGGCCATCAGACCTGGTAAAAACACCTAAACATAACTGTCAACATGAAGTGCTTACAGAAGTCCCTTTATGGAAACAAAGTTGAAAAGTGTTCCACTGATCCACAATATGCTGCTCAGTAAAGGAAGGTCTGAAGGTCATTAACCAGCTGTTTTCTTCCTTTCTTCAAGGCTACCACTACATAAACCTGAAGAATGAGCTAAACCAGCCACTTCTGTTGCCCTCTCTTCTGGTTTACATTGAAGCTCAGGACTACATCCCTAATGAACACCAAGGTGAGAGCACGGCATAAACAATGCTGCTGTTTACCACACAACCCAGCCTTTACACCAATTCAATGGATTCAGCCTGATCAGACACCAGCCATGACATTCAGTACAGTCACCAAACTTCATTTGATGGGGATTTTAAGTATTAGTTTGACATTAATACAAAATAAAAGTGCATTAAGCTATTTCTACCTGTTATTACTTTTTAGTTAAATGTTTTGTTTCAATATAATGACTAAAAATGTATTTTCTCTGTTGTCAACAGAAGCTAGCCTTTACATTTAGCTAGCAATTTAGCCTTTACTTGCCCTGCTAGCAAGCGCTTGTTAATTTCCAACACATGGGTTTAAAAGAATACTTTCTTTGTGTTTTCTTTCCTTTTTTCTTTAGCTTACAATAGGTGACTCCCAGTACAAATGTACAAAGACAACATTAACAAAATATTAACGGGGAATTGGTTTAACTTATACATCATCAAGGTGGAAGCATCAATATGGTGAACCAGTTACTCACAATAATATTACTTCATAGTTCAGTAATATTAATTACTATATTACTTATCTCAAATAATTTTTAACATAGTATTAATAAAGGACATCCTTTTTTCCAAAATATATTTAATCATGTATTTTAAAAATGTTTTAAAAAAAGTTTTTAATTATCTGCTCCCACTATTCAGTATAAGGGATTGTATTTTTAGTTTTTCAATGTCTGAGTACAATCCCACGGCCTATAAACAGGGCAAACTTGCACCATTCAGTCTGTTGAACACCATCTTTTCTGAACTTATACCTAATAGACACAACACTGGGCTTTGGATCATCTTTTTATTAAGCATTTTGATTTAACATGTAACTATAATTGCCCAAAAATCCCCAGTTAGTTGACATTCATACAGCTTATGTATAAATGTGCCTCTGCTCCTTTCACAACTTCAACACACTTAAGAGACCTGCAGCTTTAGTCTTGCCATCTTATATGTGGTCCAATAACACATATGAATGGGCCTATCAATCACATCTGCATCTCTTGATGTTTTATACCAGAACCTAACATATTTCTATGTCACTTCTCTTCCCATCTAAGTCATTTTCCCAGGCTCTCTGGAGAACTGAGTTTGGTGGCTAAGCCATTCTCATTAGTCCATAAAATTGAAGCTTTAACTACTTGAGTTATCTGACAAATGTCCTCTATCATAGTTTGAAATGTCAAGAAGTCTTTTGTTGTGCAGAAATTATACAATTTCTTTAGGAAGAAAATATATTTAATTATCTGTTCAAAAGCCTAAAAACTTTTTATATGCTTTAATAAAATTTCATAATATGACCTTGTGTTTATTCTCAGATTTTTACTCTATTTCTATTTCATATCATCAAATTATTTTTTATTTTGTGTTATTTAGTCAGCCTTGCCTATGCGGCTAAAAGGTGGTATAGGTCTTCTTGTAAAGCTCAGTTGAATATATCACAACACTAGATATTGTCTTTTGGTATTTTGTTTACTCAGAGTACGCAGAGGCTTTGACCAACCCCATCAAGCACATCAGTCACTTGGCCAAGAGAGAGAAACAGCTGGCTGGCCTCATTGACGACAACAGCGAGGTGAGACACACCATTATTAACCAACTAGAATGAAAGAGTGCAGGGAGGTTAGAGCATGTGTGTGAGTGAGAAAACTTTCCTCCTTTATTTTCTTCAATCTGTGCTGCTTTTAGTTTATGTTGACTCATGAAGTGTTCAACCTACTTTTGGCCAGCATGTCGGCAGCCAGCTAAGAGACGGCGAGATCAACAAAGAGACGGAAGTCATTCCAGCTGATCAACCCCCCTCCTCCTTACAACCGCTTCCCCCCTGCCCTCCAGATGATGTCCCTGACGTTATCAAGTTACCTACACCAGGTAGGGAAATCCAAAAAAGGATTAGACACACAAATAGTATTTTTCTTTGCATAGACTCAAGTGTAATACTAAATTAATAGGTAAACTCTCCACTGTTATGAGTCACTATGAGTCTACTTTTTAAAATTTTTTGAAAGCTCTGTTATTTTGTCCAAAGTTTATGTGCTCTGTACAAGGTAAGTTGTATGCATCTTTTCTGCAACCCACAGTCTTTGTAACCAGAGTATGTGGATTTGTACTCCAGTGTACTGTAGTATTAGCCACTAGATGTAGTGCTACCAGCAGTGAAGCAAACAGCAGAGTTACAGGTTTAAAGCAGCTAATACACTAAATCAGCATGTGTGTGCACTAAACGGTTAGATTACATACATGTCATTTGTTCAGAGTCTAAGCAGCATTCACCAATATGCTTTTGTTTACATAATTTTGAGCAAGTGATTATTTTTCCTTATTTTGCCATGTTGTTAAATTCATGCAAAACAGCAGCTTTTCATGAATTTAAACATTCAGCTTTCTATCAATTCAAGGATATTTTACTTGGAAATATTATTTGATAGAGTTATGAAATATCCTCCAACACAAGACAAACTCGCCTCCTAAAGCTTCAACGAGAACATCTAAGCCCATGTCTTTGTCTTTGCACAAATTAAGCCCTGTTTTGTTGTTTGTGTGCTCCATTAGTCTTGCATCCATTTCATGTATACTGTGTGTACACTTTTTCTCCTGTGTTTGTGTGTGCATGTGTGCTTGTGTGTAGCACAAACTCAGAGGGAGGACTTGATAGCCACTGTCCTGTCAGGTAAGGTCATCGCAACACATTCATTTCCACATTGAAATGAATAAAATCATTTAGTTTGTCACGCTGAAATGCATGAAGAATATATCTGTTGAGGTCATTTTCATAAGTCAGACTAACTAGAAGTGGACATTTCTCAGCGAGGTTGTAACTTCTCTGCCTGTCTCTGTATGCAAATCTTCCAGACATCCAGGTTCACTCTGTGGAGGAACTGAAGCAGCAGAAAAGTTATGTGAAATTCGTAAAGAAACAGAATAAAGACATGAAAGAAATGCGTAAAAAACACCTAAAGAAGGTATGTGCAAAATAGAAACACATTAAATAATTCCATGTTTTTAATTTCACACACCAAAGTTGAGTTGACTCCAGAAATTAAAAATAAAAAAAAGATATATTCCAGTCAAGCTGCATAAACACAATTTTCTTTTGCACATTCGCTAAAAAACTGTTGGGATTTTGCATGTGTAGGTGTGGAATCTGAGTAAGGAGCAGAAGAGTCGCAGCAGCCAGCTTCAGTCTGACTCCAAGAGGCGACGCAGTCAGATTGAGAAACGCCTCAACCGAAGCATTAAAAAAAAGTAAGTATAGACTAATAGATGGATGGGAGTAAAAGCAAGCCATCAATTGTTAATAGCCCAACACTACAACAGAAGCTTTTGTACCTCAGGCACAGTCTAGACATAATATACTACCCGGATCTCAAACCTTTTCACTTTGAGTAACATACCCATATTAAATTTTACAATATCAGGAATTTTTTGGCCAAAGCACATTAAATTTGCCCCCTTTTTTTGCACATCTAAAGTGAGGAAGTATCTACAAACATGTTGGTCAGGTCTCATTTAACACAAAACAAGTAGCATATATGGATATTTTAACATGTACAGATAATAAAAGTAGAATATAGAGAGAATCTCCCTGTTAAACATGAGGCGTTTTAGTGGCTGCCACTCATTAAATCTAAATTAATGTGTTCCACAGTGAGCCGCAGGAACAGGCGCAGCACGACCTGAGTCAGTTGGATCAGGAGCTTGAGAAGCAGACAGTACAGCTGCAAGAATGGCAGATGCAGGAGCTCCTAAAGCTTCGACAAGAGCTTTACTCACTGGAAAAAGAGAAGCAACAAAAGAATCTGCAAGAGGTGACGACACTCGCACCAGCTCTTAAATATAAACTAACACAGCACACAACTGTGATTTACTGACTGGTCTGCTGTGGTGTGTTTTCAGGCCTTCAAGAAATTAAAGGAGACGGCCCACGAATGTCAAGCAGTCCAGATAAAGAAGCTCAGGGAAACGTGTGAGAAGTAAGCAAAGCCTCCAAATGAAAGCATAAACATTAGCTTCAAAACTTTGGATTTGTCCTTCTCTGAGAATGAGATTGATGTTCATCTGCATCTGCAGGGAGAAAAAGGAGCTCCAGAAAATCCTGGACAGAAAACGACTAAACAGCATCAGTGAAGCCAAGAACAGAGATAAAGAGAAGGCGGAAATGTAATAAACTTTTTATTTTTTTTAAGTTTTTATTAGCATTTCTGAGTAAACTCTAGCGTTGATCCAACTATTTGTACAAAGTTTCTCAATCTTTATTCTTATTGCTCTCTAGAGAACTGAATGAAATCAACAGGAAACATATTCAAGATTCTGTAGCCTTGATTCGCAGGGTAAGGACCTACACTAGCACTGCACTTTATTTGTTATACTTTCTCCTAAAGTCTTTATTTCTTCTTTCTCCACGTTAGCTGGAGGAGGCGCAGACCAGGAGGCAGGACAAGCTCATGCTGAGGCAGCGAGAAGTGCTGCAACACATAGAAGAGGAACTTCCATCAGTAAGTCCAATTATTCACTGCTGGCGTTGGAATCTGTTTCCACCCACTCGTTGAGTTAAAACTTGTGATCAGATCTCAGTTATCTGCTCTCTTCTGCTTGTTATAAGAGGATTTAAATGTTCAGTAGTCCCACATGCTGATTAGTTTAGAGAAATAGTCCCAAGTTAAACCCTGAGCTAATTCTTTGTAGGGAAAAAAAACTATTTTATTTGGTAATGTTTTTTTGTTTTTGTCCAGCTCCAGTCCCAGTTGGATAGAGAACTGGAGGAGGGATACCGGCGACTACCTGAGGAAATCTGTCAGCACCTTCAGCTAGAGCTCCAAAACAAAGGTCTCCGAAAGGATGCCCTGTTCTCTGCTCTGTCCAATCACAGCAGCCCCAGCTCGGGTCCGCCCTCCAACTGCTCTACACCCTCTTACCCATCAACTCCCAGTCGCGGCTCATGGAACAGGAGCATGGACAATAGCACTGCCTCACTGGCTGATTCCACGTCCTCATCCACCACTCCTGTCCTATCAGAGGCAGAGATTTCATTCACTTAGATTTATTATTTGTACAAATGAACATAGGTATATTCAACAGGGGTCTATAGTGATCTGGGATAGTAATGATATAGATTATTTACTAATTTTATTTCTTTTTTTTTATTACAGACTGTCGATGTCTAAAGAGCTGTAATATTTTTTATTTTCTGTTTTTGTCACATGACACATCATTGCATTTTGTTGGAATATTTCAGAATTCTCATAATCAAAGTTCTTTTTTTATTTTGACATTTTTAAATACTTGTCTTGGTTTTACGGTCTGCTTTGTTTTTGCATCATTTCCTTTTTGTGTGGTCAGTAAGCTTTGCTGGGATTTTGCAGCTGTATAGTAGCACTGTTGTTGCTATAGGGATTTGTTTGTTGCAGCTTTGATCTCCTTTTTTTCTGGATAGCTTGAAAGTGTGTATAGCATAACAGCTGTAAAACAGCTAAAATGTTCCATTCATGCTTTTGGCTTAAGCTCTTTTGTTCCTCAGATAAATGAGGGACTATTTAAAATAATCTTAAGAGATGTCAGAGTGCTACAAATAATGTCATAAACCAAATATCATTTCCACTTTTGTTAGTAGAAATTATCCAGGTTAGATAAGTATCTTCCAAAGCTTAAATCTGAATGAGTGTTACTCATTTTTTAAAGAATGTTTTTTTTTTTTTTAAATCAGAAGATTTAGCTGTAATACTAGCAGCCAACCATCAGGTGGTGCTGTAACCTTAATTTAACTGTTCTTTGAAAAATTTCAGTCTGAGCCGACTGTACTTCCAGTCTGATAATCCAATTATACTGTACCCTAACACACACTCACACACCTGTCTCGCCACAATTTCATGCGTCATTGGTTAAAAACGTCTCTGCATGCATTCAAATTCCCATCAAGGTTGCCTGGATGAGAGGGGTTGTCAGCAGACATCCATCTGTCTTAAAAACAAAACAAAAGAAGTATGAAATTGTGTGTGTAGGTTTGCAAATGAGGGTTTATGTGACAGAACATTCACTTTCTAAATCATGTGCAAGCAGATAGCTCTATCCCAACACTCAAACTCACACGCTGGTTTAGCTTCTAAAATCCTCATCCCATCCAATCTACTCCCTGTGTAGAGAGCAGGAAGCATACACACTCATTCACACACTTTGGATACAAACCTCAGTAAAATTATAAATCTCAGAGATTACTGAACTCCAAGAGGAGATGTATTTGTATGTATATGTGTGGCCAGAAGATAATCTCTTGATGGGGCATCTGCTTTGAAGAACAGTAATACTTCCTTCTAAATAGAGAGATTCTGTTTTATGTAAGTGTGTGTGTGTTTGTCCTACATGTGCTGGTGCAGTTAGTTTGCCACTTTGGCAGCCTTGAGGACATTTGCTAAATTAGCAAGTCATCTGATGATGACTTAAAGCTGCACTATGACATCTTAATATAAAAACGGAGAGTGTTTTGCTCTCTTGGTAGCTGTTTGCTGCTGTTTTAACATCACTTAAGCAAAGAAATTCCATTACCCTGGTGTTTCAATTTTCTAAATGGACATAGGAAATGGTTTTACGTAAGTTTTATTTTAAATCAAATGTGCCCTTTTAGATATCCCCCACATTTCACTCAGTGTGTTACTCCTCTCCAGACAGATATTGAATGTGGGATTGTGGCACACAAGCTAAATGGTACATTAAGTTAAATATCTGCTTTGTCTCTACCAATGCTTCCTGTTTCCCCTCTATTTATTTAGCTGTTTTTCTCTGTCATAGCAGCTATTTTTTTGTGTGCGTATTGTCCACTTTGAGGGAGTGAAGTAATGGTACTATGTATAGATAATCTATGGAGATGTTTAGTTGTATGGATTTTACTACTGACTACTAGTGCTGGTGGGTGATTGAGGTCTGTGAGGTTAAATAGGGCAGAGGGAACAAACAAAAATGAGCATAATGTTAATGTTTTGTCAAAGAAATATTTAGAAACTCCTCTTCCACCTTCCTCTTTTTGATATGCACTGGTTACCTGTGTTTGTGATTACCCCAATTATATTCACTGACATGTAAACTATCATCTGTTTAAAGTCATATTTAAACTGATTTTCTATTATGGTGACAAGTCCTTACTGATAGAAGAAACTGTACGTGCAGGCTGCTGAAAAAATGAAAATATTTTATATCAAGTACCCATCCCAAATTCAGTGTGTGTAGTTTTTTTTTTTCTTCTTTAAAGATTTTTTTTTGTGTCTAAAATCCTCCCGGAGCTCTGATTTGTCCTTCAGCAGGGTATTTTTGAAGCCAGTGTCTATATTTTAATGAGCTGTTTAGGAAAGCCGCAAGACCATTTCAGGGTAAAGCACTTTCTTTAAATAAAACCTCTGACCTTGTGAGCTTTGATAGAACAAAATAAGATTTTTAGCCCGATCACCTCTGTGCTGTACTGCACTAATGCATATAGTTTCAGAGGTAAACCTTTTGGCGCACTCTGGAGGCGTGAGTCTCACCAGTCTTCTCAAATACTAAACTTAACCAAAAATCTTGACACATTCCTTGGTGGTAATGTGATTTGTAGAGGATTGTCAAGTACTTAAGATTTTTCATTACTTTTGTCGTGCAAAACGAACATACCTTTTTTCCCTCTTCAACATTCTTGTTAAAATGCACTTTTCCCTGTCTGTTTTGGATGCTTGTGAAATCTCTTGTTCTTGTAATGTCGACATCAATACAAACACCTTTCAATGACATTTAGTTTTTGTGTAAATCATCAATAGTTGCGTATTAGGTGTCACGAGCAAATCAGTACGGATACATTTTAAAGATTTTACTTTTTCCCCACTCTTTGCACTTTAAACTTGGATTTATTTGGTATTACAATAAGAATGCAAATATTTAATTTTTAAAAATGTTACTCATCTGAACTTGCAGTCAGAGTTGTGCTTGACTTGGCAAAAGTTGTATTTCTGACAAAAGATGAGACATATTGCCCAGTCTATCACCTTTCACCACTGTAATAAGAAGCTAAAAACTATTTGGCAGAAATTGATAAACAGACTACTGGTGGATGTTTGGAAGTGCAACTTGTAAGCTAATTTATAATGCATAGAAACCACAGGTACGTCAAAACAACCACTTGATTCACTTGAGACTTAGCAAGCATTCTTGACTCTAAATGGCATAGTTATTAAAGATAAAATCAAACACACTTACAGATGCAGCTAAAAGATTGTCCTTTCATTGAACCTAGGTACTGTGAGATCATATTGAGATTGTGTAATTAGTCCATTGAAGACTTAATGTAAAACTTCTTTATTGACATTTTGGAGGATTGGCCTGTGGTGCACAACAATCACTGAACAGATCTGGTGGCTTTGAGGATGGATTAGTATAAAGAAAATACAAAAAAAAAAAAAGTGCATACAGAATACAGTGACAAATATAAAACATGTTTTTTATTATTAGAATGTGCCATATCTGAGTGTGGCCCATTTTCAGCTGTTTGACTTTGATTCAAGTCAGCTAGTGGTCCAGAGTTTATGAACCAACAAGTAGGTTATTGAATTACCATGAACTGTGGCACACCGCCCTACTTATAATGTCTCATAAATGTTAACTTCTGTGATCTTCATTTAGGGGCACTATTTTTTATTTATTTTTTTTTTTTTACTAATCTCCCAGTTTACATCCCTACATAAACAGAAGTAACATTAGCCAAATGTGTTAATTGCTAATTAGCAAATATTTGTTAGCATGCTAAGTTGCTAAACTTAGCTAGCAGTAATTTAGACGTTATTAAAGAGTTACTAAACTGTTTAGTAATGAGTTACTAAACTGTAACTCAAAACACAGATGTCCTTATAGTCATTTAGGCATTTTTAGATCAGTAAAAATGTGGACTTGTGTTAGTGGAGATTATTTATTTTGGCTTTATGCTAAAAGATTAGCATGTGCACCATAACTTCCAAACATGCAATTACTAGACTGCTGTCACATTTAATGTTATATTTTCCATTCTTAGCTTTGGCAATGTTTTGGTTCAGCCAACATGTACTGTGATCTGTGTTTCTGTGGCACAAGGAAAGGTTTAGTCAGTGTACTAATGCCTTAGTTACTTTGCTTCCAACCAAAATTGAGCTTGAGATTGTTTCTAGATAAATGTGAGCCTTAATCTCTGATTTCTGTCCTGTTTATGTTAAAACTCTAAGTTAAATTGATGTGTACAAAATAATACTCTCATGAACACAGCGGCATACCATTAGATAGTATGCTCACTTCAGTATCTCACACAAACACTCCTTGACTTTCTTCCTTTATTAGACATTTGGTGACTAGTCTCCCTCAGGCTCACCCTGAGGCCTTTGGCTGTCATGCCTTTTCTCCCTCTCCTCTTCGTGTCTCAGCCTCACTGCCCCAATTCTTCCCCTCCAGTTTTTTACCCAGTAATGAGACCATATTTTACTTCAGGACTAGTTGAACTTATTACAAGCAGCAGAGTGAACACTTTACATAGTGAAAGACAGCATTCAATATATATTAAACAACAGATTTGTTGATACTGCATATGAAGTATAAATAATTGTCAGATATAAAGGGAATACTATACATTGATCCAGGTGTAATATTTTATTGTTTCCTCATATTAATATAAAGTAGATATGGCTGAACATTCAGTAATAAACTTCTAATTTTTGTTTCCTGTTTCTCTGCTGTCTCCTGGCTTTCTTTTTGATGAAGTTTGTACTGTATGTGATAAGGGCTTAAGAGCTTGAAAAAAAGCAAATGGACTTCTGTTTCTTGGTTCTTGAAGATGTTTCAATGCTCATCCAAAAGGCTTCTTCAGTTCTGCATTAGAAACTTTTCGGATGAGATGTAAAATATCAAGTTTTATGATAGATAGATAGATAGAGAGAGAGAGAGAGAGAGAGAGAGAGAGAGATAGATAGATAGATAGATAGATATGGTGATTGGCTTGCTGTGGTGGGTCATTTGCACATTTCCTGTCTTGCTGTGTGGCACCTCTGTTCTGCACTGTGAGTCAGGTGTATATGTAATCCTTTGAAATGCCCACTGTGTGAGAATTATCAATGTATATGCTCGGTGGTTATTCTTGAATCGATCCATCACATGCCACAATTGTGTCAGATGTGGGATCAAAATGACTTTATTAAGAGAGATTGAGCAGCTTATGGAAGCTCTGGAGAATGAGACCTATCCATGGAAGACTGGTGGATTGCTTTTATCAAGGTAGGTGGAAGAGCATGGCCACAGTGCAATGCAAACTGAAAGTGATACCTGCAGGCGGCCTTTCTCAGGACTGGTAAAAGCCCTCCCACTGACCCCTCAGCTTGCAGCAGAGATCCACCCAGTGACAGCGAACAGACTGCCAACACTGACCAAGCTTCCTTGCTATAACAGAGAAATGACGCTTGATTGTTATCCAGGTGGAACTCGCTGCTTAACTGTATCTTTGGTCAACAGAGGAGGCAGCAGTGCAAGTTGCCTTGATTCTTAAGTGCTTTTAATAATGCAGCCATGTGCTGGGGCAGCAGCACCAAAGCCAGAGGCTTGAAGACATTGAACAAACTGATCAAGAAGGCTGGTTCTGTGCTGGAGATAACTGGAGCCGCTGGAGCTGATTGTTCAGAAAAGAATGCTGTACAAGCAATATCTTCTTCTAATTATTGTTTTTAAAAAATTAAAAATAAAACCCTACTACAACATTACAATTTCCCTCTGGGATTATTAAAGTAGTTTTAATTGAATTTGTGATTAATTTCAAATGCACAATGTTTATAATGACCAAATAGGTCATCGTGACTTCTAAGCTGCTAAGTGTATTTTGTGTGTAAAAGCTATTACCATATATTTGATATACCTAAAAAAATTTTGTGGTCATTGAGTGGAAAATAAAATAAAATTAAACCTTTGTATCGTTTCATAAGGCCATCTGCCGATCGTAACCCTTTTATGAAAAAGAAACAACTAGTTGATAAGGTCATTTACAGTATTAACATGATAATCAGATCAAAGAGCAGCAGGAGTGTTTTCTTTGGTAACAGATTTGGTATGAAGTAGAGGTGGTCTGTCTGTAAATGTAAAACACCTGGAGACAGAAATGGCAGGCATTATTTCTACAGAAACTGCCCTTTTGACTCACAGTGAAACGTGTGTTACTGTGATGTATCATGAGCCCTTAGCCTTTTTTCTAATGGGAACTAATTTATGTATGAAGGAGCACATGGCAGCACTAGACTGCTGTCAGGAGTCAGCAGTGTTTGTGTTGTACTGTGTGTGTGTGGCCTCAATCACTACAAAAGTTACTTAAAGACGCAAGAAGGAACCCGTTCTGTGAGGGAGAATATTCCTCATGTACTCACAATGCTGCAGTATCCTACTGCTTTATTCTCACGTTTTTTCTTTTTTTCGCTCCTCGCTCATTCCTTGCTTCTATTGCTGGGAAGGTTATTTTGAAAGTATAATCCATCACTGATTACCTGCAGCAAATCCACAGTAATCAGTCACCCAACAAACCGTCAGTGCAGACAATCGGTTTGGGGGATTATGTGCATTTTATCAAGAGCCTGAATTCTGATCATCATCTGTTACATTTCAGGATGTCATGAACACATCATTTCATCTGGGAAATGTGTCAGAACTGGTTCTGTGCCTTGTCTACATCTTTTCAAATGAGCATCATTTGTTCACCTCATCTTTTCTTTTTAAATTCGTTATACTCTGGGCTTTTAGGTCAGTTTTGTTAATCTAATTTTCCATTCAGAGGAGAAAACTGAAAAACAAAAATAAGTGTTTATCTAATTTTCATTCTAAAATAACAGGCTGTGTTTTGCCATGTCAAGAATAATTTCTGACTGGAATTGCAGTCATTCTACTAGCAATGTAAAATTATTTATCATAAAATGATTAGTTAACACAAGGTGCTCTTCCTGACCTTAACCATACTGTATAACCGTTTTTCCAAGGCAGGAAATTTTTAATTTACACGGGATTTAAAAAAAAAAAAAAAACCTTGGCACATTTCCAACATTACCTGAGGACTTTTCAGATTCCCCAGAATTCTTGAAGGGCAGGTCTGTAAACTTAAGAACCAGTACGTTTAATTTGCTCCAACAAACATAACTCCATGTTTTGATCATTTTTAAAATGGAGTTATGAGAAGAGGACAGACGATGAGCTCCAGGCTCTATGAGTGTATTTACCAAAGACAACATTTAGTAAAAAATCTAGTCAGTTGAAATGTACCAGAACTTTGTGGTATGGTGGAAATGCAAACCATACAGATTACCATGACTTTTTATTGCGCAGGATTTATTTATGAGTATATAAAAATTCCTGGAAATGTCGGGAAAATCCTTGTATGACACAAACCTGTTGACCTCATAAGTCCCTCCAACAGCAAAGCCTCTCTGTGATTCGCTCACACAGACCATCACTTCCAGTCTGAAAATACAATAAAAACTGGTTGTTTTTTGTGTTTGTATTTTACGGAATTTATTTTTTATTCTACAAACTATAAAACCAAAATCAAGCAATTTTCTTCTTTTTTTTATTAATTCCATTTTAATAGTTAAAAAATTGTATTCCTTGTATTTCATCTTTAGTTTTTTAAAATTTAAAACAAAATTAAATAAATGCTTGTTTGTTTTTAATACTCACCTCTGAACAGAAAATTTAAAAGGACACTGATCCTTTTCCTGCATCTTTACTCTTCCTCTTGCTATTCATCCCTCCTAAAGTTATAAAAAAGTACTTTTTACGCCTATCTTTTCATTTCACCTCTTCATCCTTGTCAGTCTCATTGTCTTGCTGTCAAATTCCTTCTTTCTGGTTTTGTGAAGACTCTTTATCTTCTCTCAGTTGCATCCACCACTGTTTACTCCCTTTTCTCAACTGCATCTGTTATTTTTTTCTCCTTCTTCCCTCTGTCCGTCTCATCCTCTTCAGCCTTTTGACCCACATTGTCTGCCTCTTTTTATGCTTCTCTGTTCTCACTGAAGTTACATGTGAGATCTTATCCTTTCAAAAACTGCATTAAACACCCATCGTCTTTTGTCTAAAATGCCATTGTCTAAGTGAATATGCTAGTTGTGCTTTTTTTTTTGTCTTGTCTTTTGTATGACCGCCCCCTTTTTTATTGCTTTTTTCACAATTTCATTTTACTTAATTCTGTTATGTTATCTTTCTCTTTTATTTATATATATACATTTATTTTTTCGTCAATATTTTCGCTATTCAGAAGTTTTTGGCATTCTTTTAATTTTTTTCCTCAAAATTTTATATTCATTTTATAAACTTAAACAAGTTAAAAGAAAGCAAAACAATGTCAACATAATTATTGTTTTTTTTTTTAATCATGGTAGTTTTAATTTGCTTCATTGGTTGCAATATTAAGCTATGTTCATCATCAAGAAGTCAGAGGACACATTTACTGAGTCCAGAAAACTATTTTTACACATAAAAATCCCATAAAGATCATATAAACTTAGGAGAAAAACTAAGGACTTTGTGGCAATAAATCTTATACTGTTGAAAAGCTGGTTTATTTCCTTTTTAAATGGTACCATATTTGTAAGGGAAATACATTTGTGGGCTGAGTAACAAAGTTGAGAATGTGGGTTGTGCCCAATGCCAAATAGTTTATTTTGCAAACCCAACTCTGCTGCACATCCCACATATGCATGTTCTGTTGAACATTGTACCAGATTTACATAAACAGTGCTAAAAATGTTACACTCAGTTATGTTTTTGGGGCCGTGGAATTTAGAGAATAATAATAATGAATGTTTATACAGAAAAAAAAACCCCCAAAAAACAAACTTTTAATCTGTTTCTACTTGTTTTCTTATTTATTCTTTTTTTATTGTAGAGTACAGAAAAATTTAAAAATGTAGCTGTATGTCTCACTGTAATGTGAAAGAGGACCAAAAACTGAGTGAATTTTAAATTTATTTACAGAATCCAGTCTCCACATGAAGGCTGATGAATAAGTAATCATTTGTCAGATAACCATCACTTATAACAACGATATTATGCCAAAATATGTCAGCGTGTTTACAGCTTGTTGCCCCAAGTGATATAAAGAAAGAGGAAGAAAAAATAAATAAATAAAAAAATCAAGCATCTACATTTTAAAACCCCCTTTAGATATCTTCTGTTGACGAGCTATTGATTTGCAACACGTCTTTGATCATCTTGCTATGATCAAAGTACAGCAGGTGGCTCATAGCATAATGAGTTACACCTCTCAGGCATCAAGCTACATTAACAAAACACATGAGGCTGTAGCTGAAAATAGAAAAGATGTGTGTAAATATGATAGTCCATAAAGATGGGCATGACTTTGTTTCATGCGGCTTAAACACAAGTTTGTAGTCTTGGTTCACCCTTGATTAAAAAGAGTGTTTTTCTACCAATAAAATAGTTGGAATAGCTGTAGAAAACTGTACAAGACAGGAAAAGAGAGAGAGAGGGCTGTTATCTTAGTGTGTTTTAAAATGTGTCAATCTGTGATGTTGCAGATAAAAAAATAAATAAAAAAAAAAGTCTAATGTTTGTAGTGTTTCTAATGCTTTTCACCAGACTGAAAAAAATTGGTCAGGTAGTTTATCTGTCAGGGTTTATCCATGTAATACTGTGATGAAAGCCCATCCTTATTTCTTCCTAAGTACTGCTCTCTGTTCATTTTATTTATGTGTCTGAGAAAAACTTTTCCAGTGATAATATTTTTTACTAAGAAGTTGTTGTTTGCTAGTTAATTAACCAACTAAGAAGCATCAAAAACAGTTCGTGCGAGGCAAACATTTGGACCCATGAGAGGAGAGAGCGTTTCACTTCCTGTCTTTCTCATCCCACAGGATAAATTTGTGTCAGCACCAAATCCATCACTTCTTCTCATGCTTCTTCACATTTTTCTTTCTCTCAAATTTCTTCTACACTCACACTCCTCATCCTCTGCTTCTCTTTTTGCATTGCATATCAAACTTTGTGTCTCACCATTTTATCTTTTCTGACTATATATTTTGCCTCAGTTTGCACCTTTCTTCTGTTGTTCTTTGTGTATGTTCCCCTCAGGACTTTTGTGTTTACTTTTCGTCTCGTTCTCCTCCAGCGGAGGATGGAGCGGTGTTTCACCGTCGTGGTTACCGCTGGGTTGCTGAGGGAATAACAGCTGCCACTTTATTCTTGAGAAACTGACAGAGAAGAACGAGAAGAGGAAGATATGCAGCAGTCACGCAAAACATGCATGCAGTTTTAAGCCTTAAAGTTTGAGTCTCTTATAATTAGGTCAGTTTTAGTGAGAGAATAGAAATGAAGCGGACACCCTCATACACAATATAGCAGAGAGATAGCGCTCTCATCTAGCTTTCCCCAAAGTGCCTCAGAGCAAGTCAGGGAACCACACAGTAGACCTGTTTATTGGCTAACAGAGCAGCAAAACTGTTGTACTGGTCAGGTCCCAGGTGTCTCTGTGTGTTTATATGCGTCAGTGTGCAAACTTCTTGCAAACTGCCCCTCAAGCCTGGACTATAAATATGCTGCTCTTTCTCAGCTATGGCTAAAAATCTGTGGTAGATGTATGCAAGAGTTAAAACAATCTTCTCATCCCACACAAACATTTAGAGGCTAACCCCTGAGATTTACTCTATAGGGTATATGAATCACAACGAATCAAAAGAAATGGTGTAAACAGAAAAAAAATAAAACCATTTCTTTATGCTACATCATTAAAGCCTCTCTCACCCCTTTCTGTCAGATTTGCTTTGTTTTGTACTCTGTCTCTTTAAGTCACCACTCTTGGAAAGTCCATTCAGCTTAAATTGATCAAAACAAGATGGAGAGAAACTCTGCTGCTCATATAAGTTTGTTTGTATGAGGTGTGCCAAGCTAGCCATGGGACGGGCCATTTGCAAATGTATTTTATGATGATGCACACTAGTGATCGAAGAAAATTTCTGTACTACAAAGGAGCTGTTTATTGCATTTGGGATTAAACTCTGGCCATTTTGCTAGAATACAGTGTTCTACAGGGGAAAACCTGCATGCTGACATTCACGTTTGCTACTTTGACACCTGAAGCGTAACATTTTTAGAAACCAGGATCAGCTGAAAGGGCATAATACAGAATCTGGGGTGTTCCCAAGAGAAGGAAATCCAATGCACATATACACAGGGCCCAAAGGTCTTTTTCTAATGTCCAGGTACCAAACACTCCAAAACATCAACAAGTGTTCTTTGTCTATGTCCTGACTGTTTGGCGGCATGAAGAGGACCTACTCAAACTTGGTGATGTTATGTCTGATTGGTATTCTTTGAATACAGACTAAGTTTTTTTGTTAGCAAACAGAGCTGACTAAACATTTCAGATTAAATGTGAGCACATGCTGCAGCCCATTTGCTAATTCCTAAGCTTGTAGTGAAGTATCATCTCAAGTCCCTGTATCTTAACTGAGCTCTGTAGAAAAGACACAGACACCCTTTTGAACATTTGCCAGTCAAGTTTTATTTCACCTTTGAGAAAAAAAAAGAGAAAAGAAAAGTTTGGTCTTTGTAAACATCTATATCCTTTTTCACATCATATCATTTTCAGCATTTAAAAATACTTTACTCTTTACTACAACATTTCCAACATCAACACTGTATTCAGAATGAATTCATGCATCAACACACTCATGGACGGTATGATATGAATGAATGCACACATCCACACACACTTGCACACCCCCCCACACACACACTCAATAAAAAGGATGACAGTACACTCGTTTGTTTCTATGTTGACTTGGTGTTCTACTCTCTGATGATTTTAAACCACACAAAACAAAACAAAATGAACATTAAGATTCATGAAGTGAAAAAAAATACCATAAATTTATATTAAAAGCACTTTGTGGCCTCATAGATAGGACTGCATGAGTATAAAGTGGAAAAAAAATATAAATAATTATAATATAGAAAGCAACAGAGTGGCTAACAATCGAGAAAAGATGGGGGAGGAAAGATCAACTTCATGGTCTGAGAATCTCTAAAATGTGATGTGGCATTAAAGTATGTAGATCTAAAATGTCCATTATTAAATAATAAGTGAGACATTGTGAAACAATTACTTACATGAACAGAGTATTTAGCATAACCATTCAAAGATGGCTGTCAAATAATCCAAATAAAAGGACATTCAGCTCATTAATACATGACAACATGAACATGACATGCTTTTTCACCCCATCGTTTTTATTAATTTAAAACCATCCCTTTTTTCCCCTGTTGTACCACAAACAATGAAGTTCAGCAAAAGAGAGACAGGTTGGCTTCTCACTGCTGCAGGTGAACATAACAGCCAATCAGTGAATAGTCGTGAAGTGGGAGGAGCTTTTATTCTCTCAATCACTAGCTTAATATTCGACTTGTTACAGCTGTATAGCGTGATTGTCTTGTTCTTAAATTATTTTATAATTTAAAAATGTCCTATCTGTAATTATCTATTTATTAATGCCTTCACTCTAATCAGCCGTTGAGCAAAACTATTAGAGAGGTGTTAAAGAAACATGGAAAATGGAAAACGCTCATGTAAATATACAGTAACAGCAGCTACTTGCAGGAACAATGCCACATCCAGGTTTACCCAAATACAAATACTGTAATATAAATCTTCCATTTCAAACCCAGATTATATTCCTCTCCTGTTAAATCCCTGAACACACACACACACACACACACACACACACACACACACACACACACAGCAAATCATGTAGTTCTATCAGACTAATATTCAGTACCAGTTAAAGTGTTACATTTGCCGCACACATTTTCAGGCTGTCACCTTTTCCATCAGGAAAGCACAAAATAATTATAAGTATTATGTCATCACTGTAAGTGCATCTGAAATGTGGAGGGTTGTCATGTTAACATGTCTGGCCACTGATGTCCAACCTTGAATAGAGTGCTTTATAATTTATCATGTCCCCAGTGATGTGTAACTGTACTTTACGCGATTGCCTTGTAGTGTGACTTGGATATTTATATTATTGCCCAGTTCCATAATAAGTTCCTTAACCACACCACGAACCCTTGAAAATAGGATCCATTTTTTCACTTAGTGGAACGTTAGCAGTGCACCGAGTTGTTGCTGTTGTAAATACATTTTTGCTAGTTCTTATACAGAATTAAAAAAACCTTCCAAATATCGCATTTGGCATCATGATTACTATCGTATAATGTCTTTGCTAGTCTCTTCCTTTTTTGTAGCAGTGTAGTATATTGTAATGTAGCAATTTCTTTTTTGGTTACATGTTTTAGGTTGAGCTGATACTGAAGTGCCCTTAGCTGGATCTTAAAGCAAAATAACTACGAGTATGATGCATCAATTTCATCAGCTTTTGTTTTCAACTGATGTTAAGACAGCCCATTATCACTAAGATTGATCCACAAAACAAAATGTTGTACTCTAATAACAGTCCCAGATCCCTAAGAGTGTAGAGGTTTGGCATCTTTCTTTGCTACATGGTTTTATGGACTTTTAACACTGTTCATTTGATCTAAAATGCTTGTAGTATGCCATCTTCCGTTACACAGACCCCTGTTAAAGACCCATCTCACACAATATTTTCACTTTTCTATTTTACTTTCACTTGCAAATAGTTAACGGTTTAGGCTTAAACAACCCACTTTTCCCATCCCGTCACAACAGTTTAGAGATACGCTGCCATCTCATGCTTTATAAGCATTGACTTTGACACCATTGTGTTTTGGTGATTTGAACAAACATATCTTTTAAATGTTTTCTGGTAGGACAGGTCCATTTCCTTTAACCAACAAGTCTAAGATGTGTGTGTGTTTTAATTGCCAGATTGCATGTGGACTACATGTGTATGTAGCCTAGGAAGCATGTCTGCATCCAGCCATCAAGACATCCAATGAAGAGTCAGCAACCTCAGTGTAAGACAGCTACTAACAAATAGTTACACACACCCACACAGACTCAAGCCAAATGCCAGCATCAATTCTCTGTCTTGATTGACAGCCAAAATCTATTATATATCAAATATTATTTGATAGATACACACATGTGTGCACAAACACTCACACAGGTAATCCAATTTTCATGCATTTTTACCGTGGGCCAGGTTGGCATTTAAATTCATTAATCTAGCATATGGGACTCCACCAGGGACACACAGGGCAAGCCCTTGTAAGGAGATTACAACACCAACTCACACACACTCACATACAAAGGCACAAACACACATGGAGACAAACACACAAAAAAACATGCAAACAAAGAGAGACACAAGGAAAAGAAACACACATGTACAAAAGTTGAACATATGACGAGTAGCATGTTGAGCATATGCAGAGGAACTAGGCAGTTATGTTCGCTAGAGGAGCAGCAAACACACAAAGTGAGACACATGAAAAGAGAATGACACACAAGCACAATGTCTCACATTCACCAGAGTCAGGAAGACAACGGTGAGCAGATAGATGGTCGCTAAGCAACAGCCAAAAGACTAAAAATATGGTTGCATTTCTTCACACACTTCCAAAGCATGCACACGCGTACACACACACACTGAGCTGTCCTCCAGCAAAGCTTATCAACCTTTAAAAAGCCTACATTTCTAAATCAGTCCCAGTATTTGTCTGTTCATGTGGCAGCACTATTATCCCACACCCTCATTCTGCAACTGGTTACAGAAGCTTAAGTCATTGAGAAAAAGAGTTTGGCCCGACAGATGTCCCGGCATCTCAGCGGGCCAGAAACCATGCCAACCAGCAAGTCATGTCAAAACTGGTGACGTTTAAAGCAACAGAAAAGACTGAAGACACAGAGATAATGAAAATGATCAGTGGGGATAGTTTTAACTATGTGATGCTAATTCAAAAACATATCTGTAAGCATCCAGGCTTGTTGCTACGGCTTCTGTAACTGGGGGCAACATCATTCTACCACTGCAACTTAGACACATTGCTCAGTTTGCTGTATTTTAGTCATGCTGGCAGTATGGCTCAGAGTGGTTATAAGTTTGACCCAACTAAAGATGTAAATACTGGACAAATTGTCATGAAGGTTTCACGCAGCAAAGATGATCTTCATTTGATTTTTTTTTCTCTGCCAAGAATGGATTATTAGTTTGTTAGTTCATGCTAACAATTTGGTCCACTTCTTAACATCATCAACAGTTGAATCTGAAGACTGGAGCCTTTTAATCTGTCTGACTGTTGCAGTTTATAAAAAATTTAGTCAAATATGGACATAAATATAGGATTTATGAATGTAGCATGAGTTTGGGCTAAATGCTTTATGGGATGGTAGAGCTGCCTTTACATAATTGTGTTTTTTCTTTGTTTTGTTTTAAAGCCTGCACATGCCTAACATATTAAAGCCCACAAGCTCCAGGGCAGCTTTGATGAGGCATGCCATTTTGTGTAATATCTAAACACATAACATTTTCATGAGTGAGATAATTCTTTTTTTTTTAAAAAAAAGGGATTATTTGCAACATGGCAGATGACCAAACTCTTGATCAATGACTGTGCCTGGCTGGTGAACAACACATTAAGAGATCACTACAGCTTTTGACAGAACGTAAAGGGAAGTGGTGTACTGAAATGTCAAATAAGAGGGAAAGGCTCACACATCTGGGCATTTTTAGCCCACCAGAGCAGAGCCCCCCTATTTTAATTTTCCATTTTTATAACTGCAACTACATCAGACGTTTTGCAGGTTTTATTAAGCTTTTATTTGCATGGGACTAATTAGTCCACAACTAACAACGTAGACGATGGGCGGGTAAATTGTTTTGTTTTCTCTCAGAAGGGTTTTCCTTGAAGTTTGCATTTAGCATGGTGTGGGGTTTAGCTGCTCTTTCTATTGGGCTGTTAACAAGAGAAATGCATTTAATAATAATGTACACTGACAAGCAATATGCCATCCCTTCTGTCCAGCTTGAGTTCAGCCTCAAGGCAAGACCAGTGTATTAACACACAGCATCATGTAAATCTCAGCTTCAACATTTTCTCAGACAAATAAAGATGACAGAGCAGCTCCTTTGACATGGTAGCACACAATTCTCTTTTTCAGCTTTTCCCATATCTTAGTTCGCTGTGATACAGCACCATGCCTGAGTGAACGCATTTTTTTTTAACAAAAAACAAAAACAAATTGCACAGATTTAGCCATTAAATATATCAAATCGTTTAGTGGTAGCGTGAACACTTTCAGTTTTACTAACAGCTGCCAGCTCATTTGAAATGACATATGCCTGGAAAATAAAACTTCACACTTCAAAATGAATGGTTAGTCATGAGTGATGATGTTGGTCTATCAAATCTTTGAAGAACAACGTTTTTTTTCTCACCTGGTGATATAAAACATACACATGATATTTAAAAGCTGCCGTACATTTCCCTCAAAGTTAGTCTCTGCAGTTAATTTCTTTACGTCTCATTTTTGCTCTTTGTTTCAATGAAAATAGAGTCTGGGTCTTTCTTGCCTATTTTCAGACATTTTCCTTACAAAGAGAGGGAGGGGGGGGAAGGGCTTCATTTAAATGAAAGATAAATAATTTCTCACACACATCAATAAAAGTTTCTTATAATATCATGTACAATTAGAAAGACTGGGTGTGGTCATAGCTTTGATTTGTCAACACTGCCGTTGCCTTCACAGTCGTCGTCATGGTTACAGTCGGTACAATCCTTTATTCTGATTGGTCTTTCTTGAAATGTCTTTGCTAATGTCACTTGGTCTCATGTGAGCCCCTTCAGTTCTTTGTATTTCAAGGTGTAAACAGTGCACTGTTCAATATGTAGCGCACAAAGTCATTTGTTTTACCTGCTCATTGACTTTACACAAGATTTCTTGATTTTCAAGCCATATCCTGTCTTGACATCCACTTTATCCTTTTCTTACTGTTTTTTTATATCTTTTGTTGGTGTTTTTACAATTGCACGGTAACAACAACAACACATGACACCACTGAAAAGTGTAGAAAATAAGGAGGAAGTGGGGTCATCATTAACAGAGAAGGATTTGGGATTGGCTCAATTAAAAAGAGGGTTTGTTGGTGGTGACCACATCAGTTCATTATCACAACTTCAAACTGTTTGTACAGGACACATAAAAGTAAGGCAGGGCAGAGGGGGCAGTAAGAGGAGCTCGATGGTGTGCGGAGTGTTTGTAAGGGAAGGAATGTACAATGTGTGTGTAGAAATGTAGAATAGATGAATTATTTTGCACAGTGTATCCAGGATTAAAATTTTTAAAAAGCACATAAAAGATGGCCTGTAATCATTTGCCTGCAAGTTGGTTGCGGGATCACCTGAGGGCTCCAAAATGTGTTTTTGTATGTGTACATCTAGAGAAAAGGGAGTTAAATGTCATCAGTTCTAGTTTTTTGATAAAAGTTCAAAGGTTATGACAGAAGGATCCACTGGTCCTATGAAAACCATGAAGACAGGAGGTGTGAGATGTAGAAGATTTTGCAGCGCTCTTCTTACTTTCTCCCTCCTCTGCAAGCATGTCCATTACACAGCTACTGGTTTTCTTGCAGGCAGCCTTTCTTTCCTTTTTTTTTTTCTTTTTTTTATTTCCATGGTTATCTCTCATCTTTATCCTTCCCCTCAGCTTCACTTTTCTCTATAGAGGCCAGATGATTATCTTACCTGCTGCTGGTTTGGCAGTATGCTGCAACAATATCAGCCGTTTATTAACTATCAGACTGTTTTGTCCAATATTGACGACACAAGTCCAGTTAAAAGACTTCACTGTGTTTTTTTTTTACATTAATACTTTATGCTGAGGAATTTGTCAGCAAAGTTCTTTGCATCCCAAAAGTTTCCCTTTCACATGAGAGTGCAGAGTCTTTGAAAGTAAAAGAGCTGCTCTTGCACAGAAGTATAATTATTGGAGACATCGTTGGGGAGTTATATTTTCTGATGAAGATTTACACTAATCTTTTCAGGAAAGAAATTAAGGACGTAAAATCAATTTTGGACAAAGTTTAAAGATTTATCCATATCAGTCCAGATCTACTCTCCATTTAACTTGCCCTCATCCCTTTGATGTTGGCAGTGGGTTTTCTCCCTCTGCTCTCATCTCCATTTAAAACCCCTCTATATGGCAGTAGGCCTCCAGTGAAGCCAGCAGGATGTAAATCAGCCACAGCGAGACGAACATCAGTGACGTTACCATCTTGCAAGTCCGTGGCCCACCCAATTCACCACCTGCCACTGATGCCCGTCGCCGGTACAGCAGTGTGATCACACACACCACAGCCAGGATGGTGAAGAGAGTGACGGAGAAGGCCAGGCTTCCCGGGTCCACCTTGAAAGGCTTGCCCTTGGAGCGCCAGGCGACAGCTGCGATGGTCCACGCCACTCCAATGCCCAGGAAGACATTGACAGCATTGGAACCGGTGACGTTGCCGATGGACGCATCAGCATACTGGTCCTGGATGGCAGCAACTTTGCTGGCAAATGTGTCTGATGAGAGAGAGAGATTGAATGTTTAATGCAAACTTTTTTTCCCATTAGGCCTCCGAAAACTGTAGCTTCAGAGTTTGTTATTGATTTCGTCTTTTAGAAGAAAACAATTCACAGTGCTTGACAAAAAAAAAAAAAAAAGAAAATGATGTATAACATAAACCAAAGGTAATAATTACTTTTCAATCTACAAAAAACCTAAACAAAACAAAACAATGAAATATTGAAAAGCCAAAGTAAAGAAACAACAATCACAACTTCTGATGTTTTGAACAACTGTTTCTTATAAGCAACTGAAGAAACTAATCATGAGCTAAAATTCAATATGAAACCACAGTGACAAACTTACAATTTAACACGATGGTATAAGACACGTGTATGCAGAGAAAAACATAAGGAAACCTGAAGAATTACAGACAGAGACCAGACAGAGTTCAACAAATAATAAAACCTTGACATCTAATATATGGCTGTGTGGAAGAGATCAGAGGGATCAATACTATCATACAATACAACCAATACCCCACAACAGAGAAGCGATAATGAAAAAAACATCAACAAAAATAAAAATAAGATATTAGACAACACAAAAGAGGACAAGACAGACTAAACAGATGTTTTCGTACTAGTGCAAATATCAACTGAATTCAAGAGATCTCCACATTTTATAAATATATGGTATAGATGTTAAACAACTTTCACTTTATCCAGGGTTGTCTCAGCCAGTAAAGGTAGGCTGGGATCAGACAGTCCTCCCAGGAAAGAGCCTTAGCTGTTAATAACAAATTTTAAAAAAACTGTGACAGGGGCAACAAACTGCTGCAAAAATCATGTGGTATTGAAAAGAAACTGGTGGATGAACAGGTTGCAGCTAATTAGGCCAACTGATGGCAGGTCAGTAACATGATTTGGGATAAAAGGAGCACCATATGCAGAGTATCTCAGAAGGTAAGATGAGAAGAGGTTCAGTCATCTGAAACTTTACAATACTCCATTATTTACAATACTATAATCAAAAGAAAATCTGGCACAATGACTCTAAAATGTCTGTTTCCTCTTTAAACATTTCACTTTTTTTCTTTTTCTTTGCTCTATTGTTAATAAGTTAATAGTTTATGACATTTGCAAATCATTGTAATGTGTTTTTATTTATATTCTTGTCCTTATTCATTCCTCTACAATTGGAAGAAAATCTAGAGACAAAATATGAGACAAACCTATGAAACTAACTGTGTAAATGAGGGTTTAGACAGCATAGGTGAACTATTATAGTTTCTACTAGGGGCTTAAATAGTATTTTACATGTAGAAGTAGAACATTAGTCTTGCTGTAATTTGTAGTTGTATACTACCATCAACATGTGCAAAATCATAGTAATAAAAGCTTCAAAATTATGTAGGCGTTTACAAGCAAGCTTTTTAGTGATGAATATTTGAGCAGAAACTGGATCAAATGCGTGAGAGTCTACAATTGGGTGAGCAGGAAGCACCAGGGAAACAGCTTGTTACTGTATGCATATCTCAGCTTATTTCTATTTTTAGTCAAGCCGCTGAGATGAGTCTCAGTTCGTATTGAAATATCAGTGAGATTAGTTGAAATTCATATCCCAGCATGAAAAATATTCTCCAAACTATTTAAGGGGGGCAGATTAATCTTAATCATGTTGGTGAAATTGTGAATTTGAAACTGAACTTTGACACTTTACATATTTATCTCCCAAATATACAAGGTATACACACAATGTACCAATGTTGCATCACAGACAAGAGTCTTGTGCAAAGAAAATCTCCTATTATGGCACCGTAAATTGGCCATTTCAAAAACTTTTTATTAGTCTTAATGAATGTCATCTCTGTATTTTGGGATATAAGCAAACAGTTTAATGGCGCATACCAGAAAAGGATTCAGAGACTTTATTCTCTCACATTTTCATTTCATCCTCGAAAACCTGCAAACAAGCTGACCCTAATAACTTTGATTAAACTATTACGTAATTTCAGAATTTCTCACTTTTTAATCCCTTACTAAGTTCTTACTGAGTAAAAATGTTCTTTCTGAGTAAAACGGTCTCTGGGATGCTGTGTAAGGTATTAATGCAAACAGAATGTAATAATGTTCCCATCATTTAAAACTTATATCAACGTTGGTTTTCTGTTGATCTTCTGTTATATTCACATTAAAGCACTACACAACACATCCAAAGTTCTTTATTCATTTTGTTTGTCACAATCTGAAGAGAATTAACCAAACTAGCTATTTGATTCAGATAAATAAATATGAGTTATAAAGACAATATTTTAATTTGAAATGTAGGAGAGTGGTGGCAGCATGGTGGTGTGGTGGTTGTTTCAGAGAAAGAAAGTTCCCAGTTCGCTGGGATGTCCCATCCTTGGAAGACTGGCAACTGTCTTGAAAGTTTTTGTTTTATTTCTTGGAATGATGGACTCCAAATTGTTTAGCAATGGTCTTATAACCAGTCCAAAATGGTGCAATAATTGCATCTCTCAGATCACGATGTCTTTCCACCTTGGCATTGTGTTTACATAAAAACTGAATGCTGCAGACCAGCATGCTCATGCTGATAATGACCAATTAATCAAGTGCATTTGATTAGCACCACCTGGCTGCCATCAATCATGCGACTTAAAGCTTGATCTAAAGACAAGCAGCTGTGTAATATAAACACTACAATACAACAATGCTGAAAGCCTTGTAATCTAAACTTGACTTTAGACTGCTGCTGATCAATAAAACTTCATTTAGCAAGTTTACAGAATTTAAAGTAGACCACCAAAGACTAACTGCACCAGTGTGTGAGATGAAGACTTTTAACCAGTGACACTACACTGAGGATAAATCTGTGATCTCTACACAACTTGACCAACAGCACTTATATTACATACCACTTACAGTTTAAATGGTTCAGATGGTTTAAAATGGAGTTCAGTAGACCTCACAGAGCTGTCAAACCAAGATCCGATCAGCATCTGCTCCCTAATTGCCTGAATCTGAAAATTCACAGTAAATTGGCCTGATAATCCTTGAGTGTGTCCCGGATGTAATAATGCAAAAAAGCTTTTATGAGCCCAGAGGATGGCAAAAGGAGGAGGGTGAGAGCGGGAATGAGAGGAGATGAGTGTTTCTAACGAGAAGATTACAATCACACAAACACGCACATGAGGCAGCAAACTAATCCCAAGGGAAGTTAGAGTCACCTGCTGAACCTGCACACATTTTCACCCACACACACACCTGGAGTTTACAGCACACACAGGTCAGAATGATGGATGAACCAATAGCAAAAACACAACATTCAATAGAAGGAGGGAAGAAAGAGGGGGGCATGAGGTAACACCATGCCAGAATAACAAATTTATGGGCATGGTGCGAGATAGAAAACAGAACAAGGGGGACTCTGGAGAGTCGAAGGAAGAACCGATAGAAACTTAAATAAGAATATATAGATTCAGAACTGAGCAAATGAAATGCCAAGAAATTAACAGCCAAGTGTTTTGTGAGAGAAGACACACTGCTGGCGGGTGTCAAATCCAGGTTTAGAATTTCTAATCTCAATCCACATGACAGAACATCACTCTAGAAGGAACTGATTCAAATATTACTTTCCAGAGACTTCACTGCAAGCCATCAAAGTTACCACCTGGAAGAGTAGCACAGCAGCCATTTCTATAAATCAAACAGAGAAGTAACAATAAACTCGCTGGTGAGAGGAATGAGGTAGGGAATTGAATTAAATCCCAGGGATGACACGTCCCCTCCAGGCAGAGACAAGCTCAGGCTGAAGGCAGTGAAAGAGCCCAGTTTATACAACTCAAACATTACTTCCAGCCTGGGCATGGGTGCAGCTGCTACTAAAATAAGATGGAAGAGTCAGATTTGCAGCTCATTTTGTTTCTACAACAAAACGCAAAAGTGTTTTATTGGATTTTCTGTTAAAACATTTTTGAGCTGCTTTGCTCTAATGTATTCACACGTTTAGCTGCAAACAAATCCCCCCAAATACCATAATATTTTTAACAATATTACTAGTCAAAACAAATAAAACTTTACTTGATCATATTTCCACCTTTGAAAACAAACAAAAAAGGAAATAAAACCCAAGGTGGAGCTGTGCAGACTGACAATGAAAAATGGAAATAAAGCACAGTTTTAACAAGGGAAGAATCATACATAAGAACTACACAAGAACATGTGATTTCACTAATTTAGAAATATATTGTACTGTATGCTGTATTTAATGGGAAGAGGTCCATATTAATATGAAGTAGATGTGAAACAATGTCTTGCAATTTTCCTTCTCTTTGTGTCTACTTGAAAGAAGTGTGTATGTGAAGAGCAGCTTCCACAGAAAGAGGTATGGCCAGCATGTAGAGTCTCACAAACACCATACACTCTGAGAAAAGTCTGTTAAAAAAACCAGGGGCCAAATGTACCGTAAAAATGTGAAGCAATTTTCCATTTTTGGATTAACGGAAGTGTTCATACAATTACTGATAAAATGTCCTGGTAATTTTCTGCCAGAAAATTATGTGTGCATGTTCTTTTTTTTTTTTTTTTTTTGCATTTTCCTTTGAGTAGAGTGCTTGACATAGAAGGCTGGGAACATGTTTTTTACTCCCACATGACAGACTAATTCAGATTCTGCAGATGCACAAGGTTAATGCTACCTTTTAGATGAGCTGTGCAACAGCTTCACATGCATGTGAATCTAATCTAGTCTACAGCAGTGACAGACTGGCTATTGAACATGCAGGGCATTCTGTCCGGTTCTTCACTAGTTAACTGGTTGCATTCATTAATTAACTGGTTGCGTTTACTGGTTAAAACAGCAGATCTTAAATTTAGCTTTTTTTTTTTGTCTTACGGAACTAAATGATCTTATTGAAAGTGAGAAATTTATTCTTTAACCATCATTGATCAACAATGAGTCAGCACCTTTCTGTTTGTCTGATAGCTGGATACATTTGAGTAAAAGTGTGTTAGAGTCAGCTTCTGTGTAGGTACAGAAAAAAAACAGTTAATTTATTTACATTTTTGTCTACATGTAAATACTGATAAAGCTGTTTGTTTCTTTATCAGAGAATCCAATCATTTTGGACCTGACTGCATCATCATGTGTAAAAAAAAATAAAATCTTCATTCAATCTTTAGTTAAACCTGGTTGAGATAACATCTCCTGAGGAGAAGAGCAGGCAGCAGACAGACACTGTTTCTACATTTAGTCCAGAAATAGTTTTCATCTGATGCATCGTTTCTCGTGTCTGTTCTTTCGGTTTTCTATCAAACAAAGAAATGCTGCTCTAATATTCATCACTATGCTGGAGTATAGATGTTTATTTTATTAACAAATTACACTTTTTTGAAGTATTTAACATGTCCGTTCTCACTGATTTCTGCTTTACTCGCTGTATGGCTCTAGTGGTTTTAAGAAGTTAGACAGTTGATATTCACATTTAAGGGAACCCAAAAATTTGTCATGTGCATAATCGTATATGGCTTGGTCTAGGCCAAAATGCCCCAGTCCGTCCCTGGTCTAGAGTACAGTTTAGAGGTGTGGATTATGGCGATTTTCCTCAAAAGTCTTTCTTAAGACAAAGCATCCACAACGTTATTCTGCTCCTTGTCAATAAGTTTGGTATGTTATTTTCTTTCAACTGAAGTTGCACTTGTATGTGAAATCAGTGTGATAAGTCTGTGTGGTTACCTATATTTGGACTGCACAGAGCTGGTCAGAGGTGGACTTTCACAAACTGGATTATAAAATGTACATTTCACAGGGCAGAGATGGAAACCAGGAGGAACTGTCTCTCTTCTTAGACAGTTCTGGTAACACTTTGCAGTAAGATACACAAAACTGTGCTTTGTTACTAGGGAATGGAAGGAATCAAGAACTTATGCATAGTTAACCAGTACTTACTGATTAAAACACAGCCCAGGCTTATCAGGTAATTAATGGTTAGCTATCAGGGAAACCAAAGAGGAATAAATCAGGAACGAATGGATAGTTAACCCCTTTAAGTACCACAGTATGAATGACAAGTGTCGCCAGCAACGCAGTAGGACTTAAAGGGTTAATGAGTACTAACTTATGAACACATACTCCAGGTTTATTAGGGAACTAGTAGTTAGTTATCAGGGACACCAAAGTGGAACAAATCAGGAACCAATGGATAGTTAACCCGTATTTAGAAATAAACATTACAAGATGTTTGACTATTGATTCATTTAAAATGACATTATCATTATTTGCACTTCTGTATTATTTCTGTACAGCTGTACATTTCGGTGCTTGAAGATTGCAAAACTTTATGCTTTAGCAATTAGTTGTCCCTGTTTGCAGTGAACAAACACTACTGAATGGATTATCTCTGATGCTGAAGAGATCAAACATGCAGGGAACATCTATTTTCTTTTACATCTAAACAGACATACGGACCTTATCTACAAACATCCTGTAACAATGGTCTAAGAAAGCATTGAGTGATTTCTGTGCAAATGCTTTGGATTTATTTAATTAGGATATTAAGTGGAAATTTAAACATGTCAGATTTTACTTGAACAACACCTAACTGGAAAGCCAACATCATGTAAAGAACAATGTATTGATTGTACTCCACAATTTACTGGTGAATTTTGGTTTAAATGACACAGGATTGTGGGACAACCATTGTGATATTGAGCTTAACTATATGAACGCACCATAAAAAAAATGTGTGTGTGCAGACACTGCACACACATATTCATGACCTCACCATCTCCCCCCTTCCAGGCTCACCTGGCACTGATGTTCCCAGTGCTACAAACACCACAGCTGTCACTGAGTCCTTCAGTCCTATCGTGCAACCGAAATGCGATGCCAGATCGCCAGTAACTGCAGTGAGGACGCCGATCAAAGATATGGATACGATGAAGCAGGCCCAACCATTCCAGTACTCCGTTGGTGGGACAAAAGCAAACAGAACCTTCCAGAAGACGGTGAGGAAGTGCATAATGTAGTCAAAGCAGGAAGGCAGCCGCTCCTCGCCACTCTCCTCCTCATCATCATCTCCTACAGGTGCAGAAGATTTAAAATGAGGATGAGTAAGACAGAATGAGAGAATGTTAGATTAAAAGAAAAAAATTTGAAACTATGTGAATTCACTGAGCTATACAAAAGGATTGATAGGATCATAATTATATTTGTCTCAATGCTACAGCAGCTAGCAATTAGCTTAGGTTAGCATATTAAGTAAAATATGGGAAAACATTGGCTTTACTCTTCCCAAAGGTACAAACACTTATTATTAATAGATCAAAATAATCAAAATCAAATCAAACACTGCTTGAAAGTTTTGAGAAATCTACCCTAAACCCACACAAATTTTAAATCATGAAAATAATCCCACATGTGTTATGTGTTACCTGCGCTAACAGTAACAGCACTGACAAACTGCTCCCTCCAGCTGCTACTTCCCACCACCAAGGCCAGGTTTGTCTTCTTGATCAGCTTATCTACAGTATTCTAAACAGGCACACACACACACACAAACACACACAAAAGCAAGCATGCAAATACACACAGGCCAGGCAGAGTAGGAAAGACAGAACTTCAAGTTGTTGATTTACCCACAACCCCACAGCAAGAAAAAAATACAGCTTTCCAGTAAATGTCTCCAGTGCAGAAATATATTTATACAAAGAGAATTGAAAGTATAGGATATACTGAGACGTAGCTGTAAAATTGGCACATTTTACTGATGTTACCCAAAAGAACTGAAGAAAACCTACAGGCAGGCTGATAGAATTTTCTGTTTAAAGCAGGCAGGGAGAGGAATAATAAAGTATGCAAAACAGCTCGGAGCAGCTACGGAGCATCACAGCAACAGTCATTATCCTAAGTCAGCTGACAGGGCTACAGGAAAATCCTGCATGGTTTACTGTTTACAGTATTAATGGCTCTATGAGGAGGAAAACACATTTATTGGAACAGTCTCAACAAGAGAAACCACAAATTAATCCCAATGTGTGTGTTTTTGTGTAATTAAGGATTTATAGATTGGACCTAGGCACTAGTATTGTATAGTAATAGGTTGAAGAACAAGCATTGCATGCATAGGAAGAATAACCTTTTCAGCCCGTCTAAGAAGAGTATTCACTGCTCTCTGCACACATGCACACCAAGGACATGACACAAATGGACGAATGAATAAATGAGCTCTGTAAACAATGAGATACACATGATTAGTTCCATTCAAAATAAAATTAAAGTCAGAGATGAGAGAAAAATGAAAAGGTGATGGATGGATGGATGGATGGATGGATGGATGGATGGATGGATGGATGGATGGATGGATGGATGGATGGATGGATGAATGGATGGATGACAAGCACAAAGTAATGAAGGCTGAACAGGCGACAAACACCTTCAGTTTGCTACTTTATTGTTTTGCTACACACAGGAAATGTCAAGTCATTTATAATGATCTGTTGCTAAATTACAAAACTGTTGAACCATGGTTTAACTGATTACATCTAAAAAGGCACCACTCCCCATGTAAAATATGCAACCATACAGAGTTTAATGACTTTAATTTGATGAATGAATGATCTTCTGGCAACCTTCTTTTATTTTTTTAAAGAAATAATGAAAAAAAAAACAGCTTATGCTAAATAAACATTTTGTTATCTTCTAAAAAAATTGATTCAAGCAGAGCGAACCACTCAACACGATCCATTACATACTAACAATATAAGTAATTGACAGGAATTAATAGGATATCTCACATGTGCCTCTACTGGTGATGAAGGCATGGATACACACATGCACACGTGCTCACTTACCTTGAACTCGTAGGACTCCTCTATGATCACTTCCACTTGTGTGTGTTCCCCCAGACTGGGGCAGCCCATCTTGGCCACCTCTTCCTCCTCTGCTCCCACTAACGGCTTGTTCTCATTGGAGTCACCTAGGTAACCATGGAGATGCACAGACCAATAGTAAACCCTCAAAGGAATTTGAGTTTTCTTTCATTTACTCCAGTTGACATTAGTTCTGTAAAACTTCTTATGTATGTTTGAGTCCACTGAGACATTTTGTATTTGGTAACATTTTGTAAAAATATAGACAAAAAAATGCAACCCAAAAATTCTCTGTCCGAATATGACACATATGACTTTAATACTAAAGAATAGAACTATTATATAAATATAAATAATTCTAGTAAGACACTGAATATGTATAATTAAACATGTCAGTAATGAAAAAGGACATATTTAAATAATTATTGTGTTTTGAATATTTGAAAACAAATTTAAGTCTTGATTGATTGTTTTTTAGGTAATATTTTATGTAAAAAATTAATTTATCTTTACGCATCTTTCTGTATTTAGATTTTATAGACTATTTTGTAAACATGGTAACACGAATGTCTTATATATAATATTTTCTTTTTTCTGTACAACCTCTCTGTAAGTCAAACAAGGAAAGAGGACCAAAGCCTGTTGTGAATATAATTTTAGCAGAGCTACATTGTTTTAGATTTTATAGCAGTAATTTGCTTCAGTCAGTTTCACCCAAATGTATTCATATTTATTATTCACATATTTAAATATGGATTTTTTTTTTAATTTTCAAAAACAATTTTTTTAAAATTCCAAACTTACAAAATGTCCAAAACAGCTTAATTTAATGTATTTAATTACTTTTATTCTGCTTTATTCACACATAAAAGCTTATTTTTTCCCCATAGTTTTAGTACCTTTTAATCTGCCTTTACCTATGGGTCAAATGGTTGAAAATCTAGACTGAATTAGCTCCAATTATTTAAAAAAAAATATTCAAAACAAATTAAACTTATACCGCTGCCTTCACTAATGCACTAGATTGTGTTGAGTATCATTTGGACATTTGTCATATCTTTGCGAGAAAGCAACCCACACAGAGTCATGTCCATTGTAGGGGCATTTGGCAGTGGACCCAGGTCAGCATGAGCACCCTGACCAGTCTGTGACTACACAGCCCCACATGCAACAACAACATGTGGTTCATTTTACACGTTTCACCATTCTGAGCTACAGCAGTTCTTTGCTGTTCTGCATCAGTGAGTTT
The DNA here is from genome assembly GCF_017639745.1 of Melanotaenia boesemani. Classification (NCBI taxonomy): domain Eukaryota; kingdom Metazoa; phylum Chordata; class Actinopteri; order Atheriniformes; family Melanotaeniidae; genus Melanotaenia; species Melanotaenia boesemani. The sequence goes on along the minus strand of NC_055686.1, from coordinate 16,032,228 downwards.
TGGCTGCTCATTAACCAGTTTAAGACTGGTTCATGGTGATTTCCATAATTGTAGGTCTGAACCACAGCAGAAAACAAAAATCCTGCTGTTAGCTGTGGTGACACTATTACCATGGGCACACTGCACACTACTAAGAGAGAGTCCAAAGTAAAGGTCAGTATACGAAAGGGTAAGAAACTAATTTCCAGCAGGGCATTAGAGGGCAAGTTAGTCAAACAACATAGTAGTTATCAAGTGTAAAAACCAGCATTTACACCCCAGCTGAAATCAAATCATGTTTTTAAAAACAAAAATCATCTTGACTCTGGCCTCAGCAGCTTGAATTATTACTGTAAAATCTCCTGTGAGAGAACAAAATGTAAATGCTAATATTTACATCTCATATGCCACAAGGGAAATCTAAGCTGTCAACCATTTCCTGTTGTTACAAATGTGAATACACACATGGAAAGTTATATTTTCAGACATTTCTATCTTTCCATTACATATGTTGCATCATCAGCTTCCCCATTCTTCCATAAAGTGAGCGTTTTCACTCACTTTTCACAATCATCCTTTGAACCGTTATCACTGTCGAGCTGCTGTAATTGAAAAGTGAGGCATGTGTTACAGTATGTGTGTGGCTGAGCGTGCGCAAACGTCAGCCTGCTTGCTCTTTGACAGCGTTATAAAACCAATTATATTCCTCTGTAATGAAACACGCCCCAGGCTGCTGCCTCTTCATGTTTGACATCTAGACTGTGGACCCATGCTCCACCAGTAGATTCAGCGAATGTGTTGAGAGCAAGATAAAAGAGACTGAGGTTTCACTCTCTGACTGTGCTTTGTCTAATTTGGCAGTCTGTTCCATAAGGTTCAAGTGTTATAGGAACCTTATGGGGGATCATATCCCCTGCATTTGTTGGGTCACTTAAACCAAGAAGTAAAAGCTCGTAGCTAACGTGCTAATAGCAGTGGTTGTCAATCCCATGCCACCATATGAAAATGTTAATAATTACCCCTAAACATCATCATCAGACTTTATTTGTTTATTTGCATACTGGGACAGGGATTTCTCTGTTTTTTGTACACACAAATGCTTTTTTTCTGTGTTTTTGAAACTCTCATGAAACTTATTCATCCTGGGAGCAGCGGCGGAGGAATACAGATACAGGAAATGGAACACATAAGCTATCTACAGGACAGGACAGAACAGACATCCCTCTGAAAGTTGAGATTCTTCAATGTCTGTACCAGGATGTTACATATCTTTTATCAGTCTGTTGTGGAAAGTGTAATGTGCTTTGCAGCCATCAGTTGGGGCAGTGACATCTATACTATAGAAAGGACTGAACAAATTGGTTGGTTCTGTGCAGGGGACAACGCTGGAGCTGCTGGAGCTGACCATCCAGCAACATAATGGACAATTCTTTACATCCTCTACAGACCAGAATGAGGAAACAACAGAATGTGTTCAGTCAGAGACTTCATCAAGTATGCTGCAAAGCAAAGATACAGCAGATCGTTCCTGCCAGCAGACATCAGCCTCTGGAACAAAACTGTCAATTAATTATTAATTATTTTTAATTAAACAAAACACAGAAAACATTACAATTTCCCTCAAAGGAAAACTATATGATTTTCATTTAATTTTATGTCTATCTGGGACATATCATATCATTACATTGTAATGCAGTAGCATTCTTAACTTACTTTATTTTTTTTAGGTAACTAATCTAAACCATCAATTCAATAATTTAGGAATCAATTACCTGTTACCTTTTAAACAAGCAATTTGCCATTTTTTAAATGTTATTTGTCTGCATATTTTGTTTCCACAAAACACACAATAAAGGAAGACATACATAAATAAAATAAACCTCAAACACAGTCTGTCTCTCCTGCTCAGCATTTAGTGAAAAAGAAGGAGATAGAACCAACATTTGTGGTGTCATCATTTCGCCACAAGTTAAGAAATTAAATATCTACAAGCTGTTTACACTGAGCCCCACATGACTGATTTTGAGTTTGCAAAATCACGGTCTAGTGGTTCTAATTATAGCCACAAAAGTTTAGGAACTGGTGTACACAAAGTAAGAAGCAACTGGTGACATGCTGCTCAGTTTAAGGGCTTAGTTTTTGACACAAGACCACACAGCTTTTAGCATGCATTTTATGTTTGTTTTTAATTTTACAAATAAAAAAGGTCTGTAACCAATAACTTAGTAAAACTTATGAAGTCTGCTTCAACGTGGGATTGTTGAAGCCTTCGGCTAACTATCAAGCTGGAAAAAGAGACAATTAAGACAGATCAAAGGCAGTGTAAAAGTGACATTGCATCATGGTATTAGTCTGCAGAGCTTCAGATTATATACCACACAAAAACATATGATGATATCTGATTTTATAGCCAAAGGGAACAAGAAAATGCAAAGGGATGATTATATTTACTTATTTAAAAATGATCTGAGTTACTTTTCCCCATAATTTTGGAATTAGCTACTTTTTAAAGGCAGTAATCTTGTCATCTACTTGATTACATTTGAAATATTGATCACATCTGACTGTAGGTAAATGTGAGGATCGCTTGTTTGGACAAAACAAACAAAAAAAGTTTGGCTTCATAATCAGACTTCATCTTAATCCAGTTCATCTTAAGGGAGCAACAAAAAGTCTGTGAAATCTCATGGTAATTTATCCAGCATAGCTGCTAACACCAGAGGCAGGCTAATTAAAAGATTCACAGTTTTTCACAAGTACCTTAACTATGGTGTAAGTATTAGATTGTACTAACTCTGTTACTGGTCGAAAGTGCAATTAGACCTGTAGTCGAGTAAATTTTAAAGGGGCTAAAATCAAATTAAATGGGGTAGAGAAATGACTCATCTGAGTGAAATAAAATGATGTAAACATGTTTATCTATGTAAACAGACATTTCTTTTAACAGAGGTGATAAAGCAGGAGAGACCAGAGAACTGAGTCTCTGAGCCAAGATTAACTGGCTTGTGCATGGAAGTGAGCCTTTTAAATTTCAGCTAAAGCTTTCATTCTGTTCCCACAGAGAGTTAAAGGGCTTACAACTTTTAGATTCTTGAATTTCTGAGCTCCCTGCTACCTCCGTGGACACACAGAGAAGGACATGACAGGTGGGACTTAACTGCAAATGTGTGACCCCAGAGAACAAATACAGAAGCTCTTTGGCTCTTCATTTTCTGTTCACAATAAACCTCTTTATATTTGTGGTTATGAAACAGCAAACACTGATCAGGAAAAGTTATTATTTCTGCCCTGCCTGTGACATGGACGGCATTATTCTAAAACCACCCCGCAGCTCAGGGGCAGTGTTTTTATAATCCTGTCCAGGCTGCATAGTCAGTGCTTCAGTACGTTTCCACAGTTAATCTGAGTTTAGATTTAAAAGGCTTCAGGTAATCAGTGCAGGTCTCACCCTGTTTTTAAGCGACAGATGTGCACTCGGATGGAAAGTCAGTTAAATAAATACTTCATTCTGTCACCCAGTCCTTGTTGCCCTTCACAAGTTCTTAAAATTGTCTTTTGATAGCCTAACACACAAAGAGACAAACACACACTCAAAGCAGACAGGAAGGCAGACCCACCATGTTTCTGTCCAATCTCCAACAGAACCGGCTCTCCAAGCTCAATGGTGAATGTCTTGTTCTTCTCATACTCTTCATCATCAATTATTTTTACCTCAATGATCTTCCTGTTAAAAGGAGACAAGAAAGATGAGACTCAGTGAGGGCATGCCATATAAATACGTTCTTAGTTTAATGTTCTTCCTCATAATACGAAGCTGGTTGCAGCAAACATGTTTGGATAAATCTAGCTAAAGTTATTCACACCATTTGGGGGTGAAACCACACAAAAATCAGCAAAGGTACCGAGGTACACACAGATTTTTTTCAAGCTGCACAGCATGGTGATGCGAAGCACAGCTCAGCTGCTTCTGTGGCATTGTCAATTATGTGCACCTGGAGGACAAACCTAAAATGCAGCTCAAGGAGTTCTGCAGATGTGTGTGCAGGAATCAAATCTTAACAGGTAGTGGAAGCGGAAGTAATCAGAAATAGTTGCATTCTCAGGGGAGGACAATATCTGGAGACGGTGAGATAAGGATTGGATCACTTCATTAATAACTGCAAGACAAGTAGTGTCCAGAAATATGTTTGCAATTTTAATATTTGCATGAGGCAGTACAAGAGGTGCATCCATTGTTTGTAATTATGTGGATTATAAATTTGCTGGGTACCTTTTTTTAATTCATTCTTTTTATTAAAGGTGTCAAATGAATGAGTTTCTGTGCAAAATCACCATCGAGGTTGTTGAGCATCAAGAGACAAAAGCAGTGTTCAGCCTGCTCATAAACTTCACCTATCGGCTAGAAGAAGAAGGGAACTAAAAACAGGAGAAGATCCAGGCTGGTAATAGAGCAGCAGCAAAATCTCTGCAGTGCTCACTTTGTAAAATACTCCAATGCAATGCTCAACGATGCCATACTATTACTAACTTAGAAATGTGATTACAGCTCGGTCCCGGACAGTGGCTGTGGCTAATTATGTTAGCTTGGATCATGCTGTTTGTATTAATAAATTCGTCATCATGGGCTGTTTGACTTTTGGCAGCACTTTGTAAAAATAAAAGAATCTTTAATCACGTATGTTAAGAAAATGGAATCCCGACACTTCCTGACAATAGATGGTTTCCTGTGGGTTTTAAATTTGTACAGCTTTGTTAAATATGGCAGGCTGGAATGTATAACTTGTCATGAACATATTAGCTATTGAGCCCAATGAAACTAGTATTACCACCATGCTGCTGATGTCAAAGAAGAGCAGAAACACAACCAGCATTGAAAATCAGCTTGGATCATTTAGAAGTATTGTCAGCTCACACAAGGAAGTAATTCCATTGCCCCCCAGATGCACATGCATCCAGCAATGTTTGTAAGCAAATAACCTGTTTACTTACAGGAGATTCATTGTTTGTAACAAAAGGTACCATTATGGTCTCATAACCACATTAACACCAATACAAAACCTATTAAACTATCTACAATATCAAGGCTCTAATGTCTTCATAGTGTTTGTTGCTCACACTAAGACTAATAAAGCTGAGCTTTGAATTCAAACTGTAAAAGGTTATATAAATGATGGTACAAGACATCTTATATTCATTGTACTCTTAAATAACTTAAAAATTATGCAAGTGTCAGATGAAAATTTAAAGATTTCTGAGCTGGGCTACGCCCCATTGTTTAACAAATCCCCCAAAACACACCTCATGTGTATAGCTCTCATAAATTTGAAGTGTTACATGATGATTTGTGAAAGGCATACACATAAAATATAAATGTACACTAACTCAACTCAGCTTTATTTTTGTAGCTCTCTATAGCTCTACACTAGAAGTGCTTGTGCAACCAGCGGCAAAGTTTTCAAATAACTTTTGTGAGTCCTTCGAGTCTATTTTTGACACACCATCTTATGACATTGGTCGTGAGTCTCCTTCACTTTTTGTGTGACGGGGTAGAGAAAAGAAAGGGAAAGAAAGGCAGAAAGTGGGCTCAGCCTAGAATCGAGGGGGCCATCGTGGCTCCACTCTGCTATCAGGTACCTCTGCAGCCCAATTGAGCTAATGTGTGTTTGTGAATCCTCAAATGTAGACAAATTATTCCTCTCACTTTGCTTGTGATACGTTTGGTGTGTCAAGACTTGTGGCTGTAAATTAATCTCCACATTGCTATCAATTGATAACTTGCACATCTCTGGAACATAGCAGCTCTGTGATCTTTTTGCTTGTTGATTTGTTGATTGACACAACAATTATTTCATCTCTATGGTTAAATCTGTCCACATGTCTCAGCGCTTATTCCTGATATAATGTTGGCTTTATCATAGTATACACACATTTTTCTGCTTGTGCTTTAAGGTTTATATTCTAATTAATGTTTTATGCTGAGTGATAGTTAAATGAATTGCTTGTATGTATCTTAACAGGTTGCTATGGGAGGTTCCATATATGCATATGTAATTTTTGTCTGAGCACCTGCAGCACACATCAGTGTTTAAAATATCTGTGACTCGTGCTGCAGTTTTGGTGCTTCTACAGAAATTTCATCCATCTCTGTCTGCCTGACAGACAGAGGAGAAAATGTTCACTTCCATCTGGGCTTTTTCATAAAATCCTTCACTGCTGCAGATAGGCTTTGGTTGAACAGGAAAAATAGGAGAGGGAAAGTTGAGAAGCAAAAAATATCTGGAAGGATGGAGCGAGGAATGTAAAGAAGTGGTGGATGGGTTATAGAAGTGGAAGCACATTTTTCATTGGTTAGCTGTTGCAGCAGCAGTGGATAAAATTAGCTGGATTTGCTTTTGCATCGCATCAGCTTCAGAGGGCAACTTCCAACAATGCTGAAAAATAAATTTTAAAAAAAATTTGGTTTATATTGTAGTGACAAAAAAAGAAAGAAAAAAACAAAAAACAAACAAATACCCACAACTACATGCAGGTACATGTCAAAAAGATTAATAAAAAGGGAGGAAGGAGATCAGAGCGGTTATATTCTGTTTTACAGCTCATTTCTTTTATAATTTTAAGCAATCTGGCTGTGATATAATCTCAATTCATGCAACATAACTGCAATACTGGATTCTTTAATAAAGAAACTGAAAATCTTTGCCCATGTAAGGATCTTTTTATAGGTTAATAACCATAACTAGGCATAGCATGTCTATTAAACCTTGCGTTTTTAAGGCCTCTGTGAGATTAGTCATGTTTTCTTTTTTTTTATAGCCTTTCCACAACTAAAAGCACTAAAGCAAAAGTAAGAGGATTAGATTAAACGCTCAGCTTATCGGCTTCAACATATACTACAAACAGTAGCTTGTAAAGATATATGTAAAAGTTTAGCTGAGCTTAGCTTTCAATACCAAGGAGCATTTCTTTAACTAACTATATTAGTTTGCTAAGTTAAAGGTTAGAGTTAAATATGTTTACTACTGGCACAGCCACAACATCTGCTTCGCTTAACTGGATTCATTGATTTTGCAGCAAACTCTGTAAAGGTTAGTTGAGCTTTACTAAAGGTGAAAGTGAATCATTGAATCTGTCTGAAAGTGATAATGGTAGGATTAAGGATGAAAATGTGGATATGCACACAGATAACTAAAGAAACACAGCAATTATTATCTAGTTTGTTTAGAGGATTTGTATGTGTAAGTAATCATCAGTGTTTTCTGTTAGCATCAAGTCCAATTGATCAGCATATGCAAAATGAACTGTTTTATTAACACTTTGCCCGTCTTGTTCACCATTTAAACAGTTTTTACACTGTGAGTCACATTCACCCATTTGGCACATCTTAGTTTACACAGAGTTACAGGCTATAGAGATATTTTTCCTCTTCACATGTATACACACGAGGCAATTTGATGTTTAGTGTTATTTCAACATGTAGTCTGAGGAAGTCCGGATCACACTCTAAACCTTCTCACTGGCAGACAAATGTTCTCCTTCTTGAACTACAACCATCCCATATCTGTTATTCTTGTAGCAGATTGTTGTGCTTACAAACCAAATACTGTTAGGTAAACATAATTCAACAAAGTCATGTGTACAACCTCTGCTGACAAAAACCTTTAATAGATAATTTCAAAACGACTTTTAGATCATTGGCTATTTAGGATCCTGAGGTGAGAAGCTTTAGTTTCAAGTCTATATTTTTTGTCAGACAGTCTTACAAAAAAACAAAACAAAAAAAAAAAAAAAAAAAAAAAAAATACAAAGTTGATAACCTAAGTAGATAGTATGAACTTGATCAGATAGTTTTAGCTCAGGCTTTGAGTCTCATTGAAATGAATCAGAATTGGTAGATAACTGAGCCTTTCTAAGCTTTCAAGGTCAGCTCAAAAGTACCAGGAAGTCCCTCCTTTTAACAGTCTATTGTGGTGCTTTTCAGGGCCACATAGACACACAATCAATGTTTGAATGTTATTAAGTAAAGGTTGCACAACTGCTCAAGCATAGATCATGTGATAAGACTGCAAAACAGCAGCTTGGAGGAGGTGGTTTGTGCATAGAGGGAGAAGATACAGCAGCATAGTGGAAGTATGTCTGAACAGAGTGCACATCTCTAGAACAAGGAATTCAGCTTGTGATGAGCATAGTCAGATATATGAGATTTACACATAGGACTTGTGTTATCGTCTTTCTAATACTCTACATTCTCACTCAGATGTGTTCTCAGTGACCAAGATTTCACACAGAATGAATCAATAATTATATAATGGTATGTATATATATATATATATATATATATATATATATATACATAATAAAATAAAGGTTGTTGAAAGTGTTTTTAAAATGACATATAAAGGGAAAAAAAACTAAACAAATCCACTTTATTGCATCTGAGGTCACTACCAAAGCAAAAGCTTACAACACAACACAATTTTTTAGTAAGAAGTCAGAATGACGAGTGAACTCTAGAGGAGTAATTTCATGGTTGAAAAAAAGGTGTACTGTATTTCAAAAGTATTTTTCTCAAGCATAGCACACGCTTTCAGAATAGTATATCACACCATAAAAAATGGGTAAGTCACTTTAAAAGCTATCACTTTAGTCTTTTGCTAGCTTATTGCTAGTTAGCTTCATTTGTTATACTCCACTTACAGTTGTCAGTTCAACTCTGATATTTACTGTTGTCCCTCTCTGGAAATATTAACTCATTATTGAATAATTACCAAGAATTTTGACAATAAAACTGTAACTGTTGTCACAGTAAACTCCATACAGTATGTGCTCAGTGGACAAGGAAGAATGTGAAGTGTAAGAATGGTAAAAGGGTTTACATGAGCCATAAAATGAGAATGAAATTGGTAGAGGCTGTTAAAAGAAATGCAAAGAGAACAGAAAATAAAGAGCACTTAAACAACTCAAAATGGGATGGAATATGCAAGAGAGATAAGGAGGGAAAACAGAGGCAACAGAGATGGAGAAAGAGGCTGGAGGAGGAATATGAGTAATGTATAGTCTCCACTGACATGTTAAGGGTTACGACTCAGTACACACTGAGTTCAATGAGAGGGGGTGGGGATAAAAACATACATACACATACAGAGATTGTCTTTGTGAGAACATTTATTGCCAGAATGCACTCTGAAACTCACAATTTTGTCCCTAAACCCAAACCTTAAAATAACTCTAAACCTTACTCAACAATGAAATCTTAACTCCCAAACTAACTGTTAAAGGGATGCCAGATGGTGTGAACCAAACATATCCTCCCTTTACACATCCTGCCATGATCTAACTGATGTGGTCCTCACTACAGCAGTAGGACACAAATATACACAAACACACAGTAACAGACTGCAGTTTACTTTGCAAACACAAATAAACAAATCATAATACAACAATTCGTAGCACAACACACATTTCTCATGTTGTACATTGTATGTATTGCATAGATTGTATATATTATATAAGCCGACAGTCAACTCTGCATTAGTTCATGCTTTACTAGTGGTACAAAAGTCACACATACATCTTAACACAAGCACGCAAACTATTCAACTCAATGCACACAAGCATGATATGCATGAGCACATGTATCCACTTAACACCTGGAGGGCTCATAAACATGTTATGCACCAACTGAGCCAGTTTACATATTGCATGCAAAGCACAGAAACAGATACAGGCAAACACGCTGACTGCAGCATTTTCATTATTCATAGTTGTCACTGACAGCTCTCACACGTGTCCTCGCCTATCTATCTCGTTCCTATTACTGCTTCTTCAGCCCCTTGTTAACCTCCTCTGTACATTTCCACAGTTTCTCTGACTTTCATCACTTAAGGTTATTCTGTTCCACTTTTGATAAATCCTCTGCACAGTATGTTACATACAGTTCTGCAATAGATTGAAAGAAGTTGAATATATCATATAAAACATCAGTTTTTAATAACACATTTGAACAAAAGTAGTGTTAAGGTTAAGTGTTAAGTGACACACCCTCTATTGTTGTTTCACTTAAAATGGATTGTTTGGGAAATTGGTCCTTGGGCTAGGCTCAAACATTGAGGACTTGGGAGCCTGTATGATCTAAGAACAGCTGATAGAGATCCACACATGAGCATTATCATTTTTAAAAACATGAGAGTTGCGAGGAGGATTCTGCTGTGATTATCAAGGAAATAAACAACCCTTTACATCAATGACTGTACCAACAGATGTTTAACTGGTCAACATCTGCAGCTTGGTGATGATGTACGGTGTCAGATTCATGTCAAAAGTCATGTCAAAGTCAAGCATCGATCGACCTAGCTAGTGTTAAAAAAAACATATTGTAGGAACAGACACTCAAAAAAACCTGAGATAATAGTCATTCATTTTATAACTAAAGTACGCTACACCTTTGGCTCTGCAACAGCACTCTGTATAAGAGTGAAAGAGTCTAAGGTTTAATCCATGGAGCTGATCCTCAGCTTCTCACTCCACACTTGAACGGACATATACTCATACAGGATGAAAAAGAGGGGAATGTAAATTTAGGCTCACACCTCCCACACCTGCTACTCTGTTACACATCAGAGGCTCAGAGCCCCAAAACTACACTGTAATGCATCATGTAAATGTCTACAGTTTATGCAATCTGGTGCTGAGCAGAAGGTCTCAACCTCTAATAGGAGGAGAGATTTGCTGTTGTATTACTTTCTGCCCTGGGTTGAAGTTTTAAATTACAGTTCACTTGTGCAGAAGTTACCAGCACAATTCATTCCTGAAATATTTGTAGATTTCTTTGTCTTGCTTAATTTAATATTATTTGCCTCTATAACCAAACCATTCAGTAAAAGTCATCACGGCATGTGGTCTGCAAGCTTTGCAGGTTTATACTTATTATTGAAAATATATTTTTGTTTTCTAATCTAGCCCAAATACTTCACTTTTCTCCCACCCTTACCTCTGCCTCTCTTTCTGTCTCATCTCTCCTCTTCTACCTTGTTACTTTTTGACACTTGCTCCCCAGAAAGTTTCTCTGTTAGAGAGGAGCATCAACACCCTGTCAACAAACAGACACAAAACACACACACATACATGCACCCACACACACAAACACTGTAGCAGGTTCACTGAACACAGAGTGTGCACTGCCAGAATTAGAGTGAAAAACAATGTGAGCAAAAAAGGTCAACAAAAGGTATTGTTGATTAAAAAGCCCCAAAGAGAATCTTTAAATCAAGTTAATGGAGAAGTTTTATACCATCGCTGCGTGTGTGTGTGTGTGTGTGTGTTTGAGTGTTTGCATGTGGCTCTAAAGTTCTTACAGAAGTGAATGAATAAGTGACAGCTTGATTTGATTAGTTGAGACCTCACTGCATTACTTAATGGATCAAACCTCTCTTTATATCTTTGTCTCCATCTCTTTCCACCCTCATCTGGCTCCAGTACTAGTTTTGATTTGCAACCAGTGGACATGCTGTGTTTGTGTGTGTGTCTCTGTGCACAAAATGTGTGTGTGGTTTCAGGGAATTAGAAACAGGACACAATACTTTAAGATGAGAACTGCAGCAGCTAACGAGTCATTTTCTTGAGTGAGGCTGATTTATGCACACAATCCACTTTTATCCTCTTTCCCTTCAGGTGGAACCTCTAAATGTGTCTTTCACGGATGCATGCACATACTTACACACACATACACACACAGATAACTGCTACAATGCCATAAAGCCAAAATGTTAAAAAATATATCCTGATGTGTGAAATTGGAAAACAACGTAGGGACAAATCTGGCTCAGAGTGATGAAGAGGAGAAAAGAAAAAATGGATTTATATCTTGACCAGACCTTCAGGTGGCCACCAAGATTATAATAAATATTAATATCAACAAATAGGATTACCAAAATAAATGTCACTGTGGTCCAAAAGGGAGGAAACAGTCTCTACAGACTTTCATAGTTTAGCTGGGGTATTCATACACCTTACTTTAAAGTTACACTGTGTCACAGTTTTATGGTAGTACATAGGGGGGGGGGGGGATTTCTACATAAATGAAGAAATTAGCCACAATCTCATCACTGTTAACTGACCTCGTTGTCTTTGGTGGCTGTTTTACAGTAATTTAAAAAGAAAAATGAGCTGAATGTAAATGCATCCAACAGGCATTTGGGACTCCACTTTCCAACCGTTAAAACCACTTCTAAGCTGGTGTTGAAAAGGTGAAATGAATCTGTGCCATGTTGTGCCTTGTATCCTAAGCCCTTTCAGAACTGCACTGCTCTCCATTAATATGATGACAACTCAATTTGTTATCATGTGAAGTCCTCCCCGCTATTTTCTGATGCATTTTAAGATTAAAATCTAACCAGGTTGGCGCAAGTAACATATACATATCACTTTTAAAAACTTTTTAATAAATAATTTACTCTCTGTTTATACTATGGGGTAAATTGTGTGTTATGCCTGAGCACATGTGGGTTCTCTCCCACATGACACTGACATAGTTGCTATCATAATATAGTTATTAATTAACAGTTGTAGTTTTACTGTTGTACATTTGCATTTACACCTTGTCAGCCACAGGCAGGAAACTCTGTCTTTCCTTCACAGTCCAAAAACACGTTATGTTTGATGATTCGAATATGAGTGAGTGTTAGCATGAGTGGTTGTCTGCCTCTCTGTGTTCTCATGGACTGGAAGGCTGTCCAGGGTGTGTCCTGCCTTTTGCTTCTTTGCAGCTAATAAAGGCTCCAACCCCCCTGTAACCCTGCATCAGAATAAGTGGGTGTAGACAATCAGTGGCTATAAACTGTCACGGTTTCTGGGTTTTGGTGGGTGTTTTGATTGTTTAGGATTTTGGTTTTTGTCATGATTAGTTTGGTCATGTTCTTGGTTTGTAGTTCTTATGTTCATGCTTTAGTTTTCAGTTTTGTCATGCTTGGTTTTCCCTCTTGTGTTCCTGTGGTTTTCTGTTCCTGCCTCGTTAGTTCACCTGGTCTGATTAGTCATCCACTTCACCTGTGTCTTGTTACTCCCTCTGTGTATAAGTACTCCCGGTTTTCAGTCATTCATTGTCAGATCCTCATTTTTGTCATGTTTGGTTTTTGTTCTCTGGAGTTTATCCCCGTCGTCTATGGTTGCCTGTCTTGTGTTCCTGGGAAATAAACCTTTTACCTGCACCAGTTCTGCCTCCTGCCTGCATTTGGGTCCTCACCCCCACCTCCATTCGTGACAGTAGGATCTGACCACAACTGGACCCAGCAGGTTTGATGGCTTGGTATCAGTTTTACGGTTCTGAGGTTGCTGACTGGTTCCCAACGGTGGAGGAGCCAGACCTGTGGTTTCCTGATCCTCCTCCCACAAGGTCCAGGAGGAGGAGGACGTCCAGGCACCAGGGGCGGCAGCCCATCGAGTACATGACGTCAAATGAACTGGTGGGAATGCTCCTTGGACTGGACACGGAGCCTGAGCCGCTGGAATATCCAGAGTGGTCGCCGTTCTGGGGAACCAGATTGGCGATTAGCCCAAAACCACTGGGGCAGGCCAGGTCTCGGAGGTCGACGCCGGCTCATCGCTTCACGTCTCGAGTGACGCCATCAGCTCCACGGTCACGGGTGTCGTCACGGGCTCCCAGGCCCACGCCTCCAGTTTCGCCTCCAGTTCCAGTGCCCCAGGTCTCCACGCCTGCTCCTAGGTCTGCTCCAGCGCCCCAGCTCTCCACACCTGGTCCGAGGTCCTGCCCTGCTCTGCAGCGTCCGACGCCAGCTCCGAGGTCCTGCCCTGCTCTGCAGCGTCCGACGCCAGCTCCGAGGTCCTGCCCTGCTCTGCAGCGTCCGACGCCAGCTCCGAGGTCCTGCCCTGCTCTGCAGCGTCCCATGCCGGTGCCCAGGTCCTGCCCGTCTCTTCTGGTTCCTGTCCCTGAGGGGGTCTCTGGTTGTGACGCTCCTCTTCTGGTTCCTGTCCCTGAGGGGGTCTCTGGTTGTGACGCCTCTCTTCTGGTCCCAGTTCCTGAGGGGGTCAACGATTGTGACGCTCCTCTTCTGGTCCCTGTCCCTGAGGGGGTCTCCAGTGGTGACGTCTCTCTTCTGGTCCCTGTCCCTGAGGGGGTCTCCAGTGGTGACGCCTCTCTCCTGGTCCCTGTCCCTGAGGGGGGTCTCCAGTGGTGACGCCTCTCTTCTGGTCCCTGTCCCTGAGGGGGTCTCCAGTGGTGACGCCTCTCTTCTGGTCCCTGTCCCTGAGGGGGTCTCCAGTGGTGACGCCTCTCTTCTGGTCCCTGTCCCTGAGGGGGTCTCCAGTGGTGACGCCTCTCTTCTGGTCCCTGTTCCTGAGGGGGTCTTCAGTGGTGATGCTTCTCTTCTGATTCCTGTTTCCGAGGGGGTCTCGGGTCGAGACGCCCCTTACCCACTACTGGTGCCCGACCCAGAGCTCCAGTCTGCCCGTCTGCCTCCAGAGATCCAGTCCAAGCCTGCCCGTCTGCCTCCAGAGATCCAGTCCAAGCCTGCCCGTCTGCCTCCAGAGATCCAGTCCAAGCCTGCCCGTCCTCCAGAGATCCAGTCCAAGCCTGCCCGTCCTCCAGAGATCCAGTCCAAGCCTGCCCGTCCTCCAGAGATCCAGTCCAAGCCTGCCCGTCCTCCAGAGATCCAGTCCAAGCCTGCCCGTCCTCCAGAGATCCAGTCCAAGCCTGCCCGTCCTCCAGAGATCCAGTCCAAGCCTGCCCGTCCTCCAGAGATCCAGTCCAAGCCTGCCCGTCCTCCAGAGATCCAGTCCAAGCCTGCCCGTCCAGAGATCCAGTCCAAGCCTGCCCGTCCTCCAGAGCGCCAGTCCAAGCCTGCCCGTCTGCCTGGAAACCTGTCTGTGCGTCCTCCGGGTCGTCCTCTGGAGGTTCTGCCCCGGTCCGTCCGGCCCCCTGGCCGGCCTCCTGACCGGAGCCTGCTGTCTGCACAGCCTCCGGGTCGTCCTCCGGAGGTTCTGCCCCGGTCCGTCCGGCCCCCTGGCCGGCCGCCTGAACTGATCCTGCTGTCTGCACGGCCTCCGGGTCGTCCTCCGGAGGTTCTGCCCCGGTCCGTCCGGCCCCCTGGCCGGCCGCCTGAACTGATCCTGCTGTCTGCACGGCCTCCGGGTCGTCCTCCGGAGGTTCTGCCCCGGTCCGTCCGGCCCCCTGGCCGGCCGCCTGAACTGATCCGGCTGTCTGCACGGCCTCCGGGCCATCCACCGGAGGTTCTGCCCCGGTCCGTCCGGCCCCCCGGCCGGCCTCCTGGCCTAATCCTGCCGTCTGTTCTGCCTCCAGGTGGCTCCCCCTGAACTTTGTCCTGGGGCCTGTCTTGTTTTGGTCGGTCCCTCCTCCGGGCCCCCTCCGCCCACCCTGGGTGGCCTGCTTGGGGTTTTTCTCTTTTGTGGACTTTGTTGGGCCGTCTGGTATCCGGCCCTTGAGGGGGGGGGTTCTGTCACGGTTTCTGGGTTTTGGTGGGTGTTTTGATTGTTTAGGATTTTGGTTTTTGTCATGATTAGTTTGGTCATGTTCTTGGTTTGTAGTTATGTTCATGCTTTAGTTTTCAGTTTTGTCATGCTTGGTTTTCCCTCTTGTGTTCCTGTGGTTTTCTGTTCCTGCCTCGTTAGTTCACCTGGTCTGATTAGTCATCCACTTCACCTGTGTCTTGTTACTCCCTCTGTGTATAAGTACTCCCGGTTTTCAGTCATTCATTGTCAGATCCTCATTTTTGTCATGTTTGGTTTTTGTTCTCTGGAGTTTATCCGCGTCGTCTATGGTTGCCTGTCTTGTGTTCCTGGGAAATAAACCTTTTACCTGCACCAGTTCTGCCTCCTGCCTGCATTTGGGTCCTCACCCCCACCTCCATTCGTGACAATAAACAATGGATGGATGGATGTTTCTGTCAGTGCAATCAAACCCTCACATCTATAACACTGTTCAAAATGCTGAAACATCTAAAAAAAAAAAAAAACATTTTTAGATGCTTTCATTCACCATCAATATGTTTTACACAAGGAATACATGATTGGGACACTAATGTTAAATTTGATGTAGATTTGACATCCATCGATCTGTTGTGCAGGGGTCTGGAAACAAGCCCAGCTGCAACAAGATGAGACCTTGGACAGGTCACCAGTCCATCACAGGACTACATATGATATTTTGAAAAAAAAAAAAAAAAAAACACTGACTATTACAACACTATAGATTTTATTTATTTACTGTCCAATCTTGCACATTGGTTTGCTCTGTTTTTTTGTTTTTTTTGTTTGTGTGTGTGTGTGTGTGTGTGTGTTGTTGTTTTCACAGGGATGTCTGAATGAAGGATGATGAAAATTAACAAAAGCGATCAGTGTGTGAATGATTGAATGCCATTGCTCTGACTGACAAAGTCATTAATGTTACTTATCATGTGTGAAAAGACCTTGAAATTATATTGAAATTAGCCACACTTCCTTTTTTCACATAAGAGTGAGAAAAATATGTCCTTGTTTTTTAAAGTTACGTTAGTATGGTAGATTACAGCAGGCAGCTATGGAGAATCAAGAGACCATAAACCCATTAAAAAAAGAGTATTTCTATTATTAAAAAATAACAGTTTGGCTTTTCAGATTTACAGTATAGAAACTACAGTCACAACTGGAGAGTTTTCCATCATCAAAATTATAAAAGCATGTCTAAATATTTCTAAAAAAAAAAAAAAAGCTTCTACAAAAGCAGGTTGGTTTAAAGAGCCTTCATTTAGATCTTCTCATTTGAGTGACAGCAGCACAAACAAAGCAGGTGGGGATGTGAGGGGGAACAGACAATGAATAAGATAAAAGCCCTTAAAGGGAGGGGTATTGTCCCTCTTAATGATGTTGTGGAATGCATAATGAGGAATCACAAAACACATATACTGTTTCATCCACATACACAGTCCTTCTAAGTGGTCTCCAGCTGTGGTGAGTAATAAAGTTGCAACTCTGAAATGCGTGGGAGGGCAGAGATGGATAGTTAAAGGAGATGCTTTGAGGGTGAGAAAGATAAATGAAGGAAATTATGGACACAGGAGGATTAGAAAAGGTGAGAAAGGAAATACAAGAGGACAAGGAAGTGACAGAAACCAGCTTATGAAGGGAGAGGGAATAAAAACAATATCAACTGGGCAAAAACAACAGAAATTCAAAAGACTTTCCACTGCCAGTCACACAGGAAATTTAATACAATCTGGGAACAAGTGACTCACCAGCATGTGTTAAAATAAAAATACATGGTTGGTACCTTATTATTATCATAAAATGAACTGGAATACTGTTATGGAGTATACAGAGTACTTCAATGACTAATTTGCAACAGCTGGTGCTTGTTTACTTGGAGAAGATCCAACAGATGCTAGTTTTGGGTAAATCACAAGCTGTGGCATCAGTATACATTGAAATAATGGAGGCCACCAAAAAACATGATCATAATAGGAAACAGCAGGGAATAAATTTATGTAATGCTTGAAAACTCTGAAGACAACCCCTTTCCCTCTGTAGTGTGCAGTACATTAGCTTACACACTTCACACTTTACATATTGTAAATGTTTAAATCTGTCTTAGATAAGCCTGAAAAACACATGCAGTATGTGCATGCTAACGAAGCCGCCTCCACATAAAAAAACAATATTAAACTATGTCACAAATCACTTTGTGCACACTTTTCCACAAACAGACACAATCTCTGCCAAGTGTACTATATTCCATAAGGAGCTTCTTTTCCTCTGTGCTCCTTTGGAAATGAAAGAAAAAAGAGGGATGAAGTGAGATGATGGAAGAAAGGGTTGAGGGAAAATAATAAATATAAGTGTATAAAGCATAGGCAGCAGAAAGAGGAAGAGAGCTTTATTGATCAAATTATGGAGGAAGAGCAAAGAAAAAGAAAAGGGAAAAGAAAAAAGAAGCAAGTATGAGAAAGAAAAGAAGGGAAAGGTAAAAAGAATAATGACAATAGAGTAAAGGATGGAACTGAAAGAGGAGAGTGATAAGATTTGATCTTAAATGTCGCCCACATGAAGTTTGTAACAGAAAGCAAATAGAATAGACAGGCGCCAGCACCAACATGCAGTATGCATACATGCTAGTGAAGTGACAGCAGTATAGCATAAATCCTGCACACTTGAATGACATTACACACGCTAACCCACTTTTATTTCTCCTCTGATCATCATCCACCCTCACACTTCCTCTCTCGCCACCTCTTCACATTTAATAAATTTCATTTGCATGAATGAAGGCGGGGATATTCAGCTGCTCCAAAGAAAAGACTGACACGTAACAATCCACTAGGGTTGCACTAGCGGGGTTTCAACTTGCAGATGTTTTTCTGGTTCAATTTAATATAAATGTGCTTAAAATTAAAGGTGGAAAGTATGAAAAAAAAAGAAAAAAGAAAGAAAATGCTGCTTGTCTGAGTGGTTATGTGTCCTAAATGAAAATGCTGTATCGTTCCATATGTTTTTCTACCTCTGTAGTGCGTGAGGAGACACTTGAAGATGGTCCTAGGAGGATGCACTAAACAGTATTCAAATGTTAGCAACTAAAAAGAAGAAGCGGAGGGAAAGAAGAAGTATTAATATTTAAAGGAAATACAGTTAGAGTGACTGAGAGGAAATGAAATAGCATTTATTTATGAGATTACTGAAGCTCAGTTTCATGATGTCAGTGATAGAAGACATAGATTCAGATTCTTGCTTTTTCAAAATGACATTTTATTCTCCTTGTTTGGTTTATAAAGTTATTTTTGTAAAGCCATTTATACAGGCAGAAAATAAATATAACAGCACTACAGCCTTCCAAACGAAGGAGAGTTTGGGTATGAAAGAATCACAGTTCTCATAGTCTCAGAAGGCAATCACGCTTCCTCCTGGGCATCTTTGAATCAGATAAGAGGTTTTTGATGTGCCTCAATCATTATGGATCAGGGGTTTGACCAAATATTTTGACTTTATATAATAGTTTATGTAATAGCTTGCTTTGCTGAGAAGAAGTAGCGTGCACAGTTCAGCTCTGGATGACAGTAGACTGTAACAAAGTGACAAGAATTAATTCCCTGTTCGGCGGCAGTTATATTTAAATTATAATATTTAGTAGATGGTATGATGTGTGCATGCAGGTTTAGAGCATCAGCCCACCTGTTGGGAAGGTCAGTGATTTTTACTTGAAAATAAAAGCAAAAGTACAGAAAGTACAGTAGATGTCACCAGTGTATATACTGCATTCAATCTGTAGTCCAACCCTGAAATAACATAAAAAAGACAAAAAAGAGACTATAGGAGAAGTGCTGCCTTGTTATAGCTCACAGAACTATAAAATATAGGTGGCTTCTCTTGGTAGAATAGGTATTTCAAGTAAAGTTCTTCTTAGGCTAGGAAAAATACTTTGACAACACATATGCACCGTTAGAGGTAGTTCTTTATATTTGATATAATCTCTCTGAACATTGCATCCAAACCAGAAAACAGACTAATCTGAATGTAAAATCTAATTTAAAAAAAGAAAAGAAAGAAAGAAAATTAAAGAGGGTGTACTAATAAAAATAACAAACAAAAAGTTTGTTGCATCTTTAAACAAATAACTTGGACCCAAAAGCATCTATAATAATACATTCATAGCTATGCATGACCTTTAATGTTGACTATGTTAAACAACAAGGTTGTTGTTATCAGGTTTCCACTGCGAAGGTAAAGCGGCCGACGCGACTTTGTTGATGTGTTTTGGAAAATGTTTATTAAATGTATTGGCTGGCAGTTCAATGCCATGAATACATTTTAGTACCCATAAATTATACAATGCCATATTTTTTCACACAGTGGAAAGATGCATGGAGACATACAGTAGATGGGTGGAAGTGAGGATAGAAGACAAAAAAATTAGATGTTTGTATAGAAAATGACAGAAAAGAGACATCTGAAATAAGTAAAAAAATCTGAAATGGGGGAAAAAATGACAAACAAATAAATGTAACGATTAAAGATATATCAGCTATATACCGACCACAGATGGAGACAGAGGAAGTAAAATAGAAAGTGTACAATTATTTTTAAGGAAAACTAAATAAACCAGAAAGATGTAAAAGATCAAAAATTATGTCAGTAAAACCTGAGAACCATTGCAAATCATTTTTATCGGTTCTGCATTTTGATCCTGGTTGCAAAAAACAAAACAAACAAAAAAAAAAAAAAAAAAGAACAAGTATAAGGCATTTATTCTTCCTCATCTGTTGTCATCCAATTTTCTTTTATCTCCCTTCTCCTCCATGTATCCCTTCTCGTCTGTTCTCATGTATGTTTTAATGCTGCTCATTGTATATTTATGTTCTGGTCAAAAAAAGGAGCTGCCGTGGAGAAACAAGCTGTTTAAAGAATCTCAAAGCACTAAAGAAAATCTGCTTCAATACCTTCTGCTGTATGCAGTTTGGACTGAACATTTGGTTTACTTCATTTGTTTCTACTTATGTTGCTTGCAGTTGTTCACCTAATTCCGTCACTATTTGACACTATCATACAGTATATTTTTTTGTTAGTTGCTATGTTTCACGGTATGATGCCTGAGTTTAAAAAGGTGCAAACATTCCTTTAATTATTTTATAATGCTATTTAATCAGACATTTATTGACATTATTTACTGTTCTTAGAATTGGCAGAGGAATATCATAGATACTATTTTTCTGAATATCAGCAGAATAAAAAACAAGCAAACAATTCATAAATTTGCATTTGATGGAGCTGTAATGAACTCAATTGAATTTTGAAGCTGAGAATGTTTATTCCTCCAAAGGGGGTGGGGGGTGGGGGGTGGGGGGGGGGGGGGGGGGGGGGGGCACAGTACAAAAAGTTTGAGAGCCACTGCATTCGAGTAACTTTCCCTAAACAAACTTTTTGCTAAGGGACACCAGGGATAAAGTGAACACCTTGCAAAATCCACGCCTTTTCTTTCCAAAAACCTAATATTTCTCACTTTCATTGATGCTGGAATGTTTAAACTCAAACTACGCAAATACTGAATATTACTGTATCTTCAGATTAAGAAGGCATTTTATTTTATAGAGCTAAGCTGAAGTAGTTGGTGTGATGCCTGGATAGATAGCAATAATAAAAAGAGCTTGTGCCCCGACTCACATGATATTTCAGACAGGCTAGCATGAAAATTTGAGCTAATATTCAATAGTCATGCTAACAGGCGCTGTGGTGCTTTGAGCTGAATGCTAATGTTAGCTTTCCAGCTTACAGCATCCAATAATGTTTAAGCAGGAAAACACTGTTTAAGCTGTTATGCTATGATTCAGCTAGCATGTAGCTTTTATTAGCTTATTCACTGTATCCAGTTTGTAATTCTGCCTTGATCTATATTGATGTTAATATAACTCAGTGGTCAGTTCATAGTTGCCGTTTGGAAAATAAACATTGTCCTCACAAGTTCAGAAAATGTTGTGTACTGTATATCTAATCACACTTTCTGTTGATTGACTGCCATTAACAGCTCAAGGTGACGACTTTTAACCAGTGGGACATATAAATTACCATGTCAACCACTGCCAGGCCTGTGTTTATCTGCCAGCCAAAGGTTTTCACTCACAAACACACACACTCATCGTATTTCTCTCTCTTCCCCTGGCACAGGGAAATCTGCCAATTCTCTCTATTCCCCTCCACTCTCCTTCACTCACTCCTCCTCCTTCCCTCTTCTCATCCCACTATTACCACCCAGGGTGCCAACAGTTGGCCCTACCAAATGTGCCCCCTCATCTTCCTCTTTCCTCCAGTCCTATTTGTTTTCCTCTCCGCCCTCTAGCTGTTATTTGCCCCCATTTTCATCTTCTTCCCACCTGCATGTGCCCTTTCTTCTCCTTCTTTCTCCCAATGACTCAATTCTCTTTTCCTTTCCAACTCGGCATCTCTTCAACTTTATCGCTCTGGTTCTCTTTTCTGTCTTCCCATTTACTTCCAGCCCCAGAAACCTATTCATCTTCTTCTGACACTTCCAGTCTCCTCCTACTTACCCTTCATCCACCTATCTAACTTTTACCCATCACTCAGAATACCTCCACAAGTGTTTTTATAACCAGGTCATAAGAGGTTTTTATCATTGTCTATCAGGGGAAATAAAAGTGAAGATAGTGAATGAGCTGTGAAGAATTTAATTATCCATCAAATGGTACTGTAATATACAGTATATTAATTCTAAATTACACTTTAAAATCATTAGAAAAGTAGAATAACAAACTTTTAACCTGATTCAAATGACAAAATGTTGCAGTTTATTTTTCTATTAACATGAGATCACATTAATGTGGTATTACCAGCTGAACAGAAGACTGGGTTAAGGCATTTGTGTTGTACAGAGTAGCTGTATAAACTACAGCAGGTTAAACAGAATATCAGACTCTCCATTAAACAGAATGGAAAGATGGCAACCACTGTGTGGAAGAAGTGGATAAAAAAAAGATGAATGGAGATGGAGACAGTTATAAGCAAAGAAATATATACCCTCCATTGAATTAGTTATCTGCCTGTTTTGAAAAAAAAAACTTGCTATCCAACAGCTGGAATGGAAACAACTTTAGGGAGAGGGTTAAATGCCTTGCCTTGTTGATTGCCTTGTTTCATTACTTAGTCTTAACTAGGAAAATGTACCCCAAATTAACCAAAACAAAAATTCAAAGGTCACTGTCGGGGACTTGTAGCTTATCCTAGTCCAGTGATTTTCAAACTGAAAATGAAAGGGAGTGCTCATGGGATTGGGAAAATGTAGCAGACAAACTAATGTTTAGACAACTTGGGCTCTTGGAAAATATTCTGGTCCACACTCCAGACCACTTGGTGGCAGTAATGCACCAATTCAGTTTTGCCAACCGCCAATAAAGAAGAAATCTGGATTTACTGAACACATGGAAGGGAGAAAAGAAATAGAGAAATATCGAGAAAGAGGTAACTGGCATGTTTATTCCTCCAAAAGGGGGGCACGGTAGAAACAGTTTGAGAACCACTCTTCTAGTGTGCCATTGATTATATATAAAGTATAGAAGGAGGCTAATATCAGCCTGATTAGGTTGATTCCCTCAGGTACATGTTTTACTTGCTTAACTGTACATTTACCTGAAGTTATCACTTCATCCTGTTATTTTACATGAAAGATTAGGCTACATCATACACTTCTGTCAGTTACAGACACTCACATGTATGTTCAACATTACCGTTCTTACAGTTCTTTATTCGTTGAATAAAGCGAGGTCCTTAAACTTGCTTTATACAATAACTAATAGTGTGCCTGTGGCTAGAGGTGCTTGCCGCAGGTCTGTCCATGTTTTTATCTCTTATTTATTTTGCACTTAGTCATCGCTGCTTTGTGGATGTTTCTAAATGCATCTTTTCTTCTTTGGGTTTTGAAATTTTATCTTTTTCCTCTGCTTACAGAGTTAATTAAATTCTGTTTAACCTTCATCTGTGATTCACTATTTGCTGAACATTAAAAGTTGAAGATAGTCTCTTCACTGAGCTATGCTAGCAATGTATCTAAGATAGTAAAACAATTCCCTGATCACAAAACTATGGATTAATATACTGAGTGTTTTAAAAGAGAGTTCAGATGCGTGGGGGCATATATGGGTGTCTATTTTAAAGTGTGAATTTGGTTGCTCAAGTTTTACCTTTTACTTGCTTTTACAGATAACAATAGAAACCTTTCAGGAGAGATGCAGGTGGAAATTTGATAAAATAGGGGACGATAAAACTGAAGGGCAAATTTTTAAGTATTAAAAAGTGGAGTATGGAAGAGGGGTGAGAGGGAACGGATGGATGAACATTAAAATGAAGGGAGGGTGATATATCATCCTGTGAAATGAAGAGGGAGACAGAGACAATGTGTGTGATGGAACAAATAAAAAATAAGAGATGGCAGGTAGGGAGGACGGCCCAAGCAGAGGTTGGAGGGCAAAAAAAAAAAAAAGAAAAAGGAGATTAATACAAGTGAAGAAGGATGAGTGACAGACGTACAGTTAGGCCCATAAGTATTTGGACAGTAAAGCAGTTTTCATGATTTGGGCTCAGCATGCCACCACATTGGGTTTGAAATTAAACAACTGAGATGTAATTGAAACGCAGACTTTCAGGTTTAATTCAAGAGGTTGAAAAAATATCGTGTGAACTTAAGAATTGCAACCATTTTTATGTGAAATCTCCTCATTTCAGGGGCTCAAAAGTAATTGGACAATTAACATTACCATAAATAAAACTGGGTTTTTTTAATACTTTGTTGAGAATCCTTTGCAGACAATGACTGCCTAAAGTCAGGAACCCATGAACATCACCAAACCCTGTGTTTTCTCCTTTGCGGTCCTTTGCCTGACCTTTACTGCATCTGTCTTCAGTTGTTGTCTGTTTGTGGGTCTTTCTGCTTTACGTTTTGTCTCAGCAAGTTCAAATTCAGGGCTAATTCATGTTGAGATCTGATGATTGACCGACTAGTCAGAATATTCCACTTTTTTGCCTTAAAAAACTCTCTCTATTTTTCCTCTGAGGGTCTTCTTTTCATGGTAGATTAAATCTACCATAAAGTTTTCTCTTTATGGTAGAATTATAAACTGGTTGACCGACTTTCTGGAGAGTGTTCTTCACTAGGGTGGATGTTGTGAAGGGGTTTTCATCACTATGGAAAGGACCCTGCAAACATCCACTTCTGCTATCCTCCATGGACATTGAGTTCCCAACTTTACGAGTGCCCTTTTTGGAAGTGAATGCTCTCAAAATAAAGATGGGATCTGGTCCATATCATTTAAATAACTTCATCTGGAATATGTTTTGGAAAACGGCTAAAATAAGAAAACTTGTGTCAGTGTACAAATACAGTATATATGGACCTGACTGTATGGATCAGGCTGGATGCCTGGATAAAGAAGAAGACAGTTGGCAGAGAATTAAGGAAGAAAGAAGGAAAATCAAGCAGGTGAATGAAGGGAAATGGGTTGGCAGGATGATGAAGCAGACAATGAGTTTAAAGGAGTCTCAAAGAGGGAAGAAGAACTACAGTGGAGAGTGCTCTGAGAAGGAGGAGATGTGAGTGGAGATAGAGAGCCTGTGTGAGTCACAACGTCTCCTCCACAAGCTATTAGTGATTTAATCACTCTGACATCACTCTGTGTGTCTCTGTGTGTGTGTATCATACCAGATAACCCTGAGGTGGTGCAGTCAGGAACTGGCTCATCACTCTTCCACAGCAGCGTGCATTCATCATGTCATAGCAAAGTTTCTCAAGCTCTGGATTAAGACCCAAAACAGGACGGTTTTTTTCATTGGGTTACTCTCCAGCATGGTCGTGTACGTGGCTGTAAAATTTACTATTTACCTTCTGTGAGACTGATAATAGTTCATCTTAAATGACCGACTATAAAGCTTAAAATGCCTACTTGATTTCTGCTAAATATGCAAGTCAACCAGAAGGACATTCATTTCCATGGAAGGCTCTGTGATTTCTGGTGCGTTTGCAAAACTCCTCCGTCAGTTATTTTCATTAAACTGAGCTTCCCTGAGAACAGTAGAAGGTTTATTAATTTGTAATGAGTTTTGAGGAGACAAGGGAGTGTGCCAGAAGGTTGTTTGTTGATTCTGGCCTAATTAACATACAGTGCACATGTAAAGTTCAAAAATACATCAACTGGGAGAGCTCAATGCACTGCAGCTTAAAAGCCCATTCATGCTCACCGCAGAAGACGGATGTGCAGATAGACAACAGTTTTGTCCGTCTTGTGTGTCAATAACGCATGTAATTTGGTCTGTTCCCAGGGAGCTTAGCTATCTGTCGCTTGATGCAGAAAACGGTGCAATACCACCGGAAATCGCAGAGGCAGTGCTGAGCAGAATAGCTGGCATGCGACCAGCGAAAGAAACACACCAGAGAAGAAGAAGAGGATCAGGAAGGGAAAGCAGAAGAAGAATGAAGACGAGGACAATTAACAGCACAATCCTAATTGAGGAAGGTGTTTACTTAAATTTGAGTCTAGTTGTCTGCTTACATGTTTGTTTTCTCATTGTAGTGTGTCAGCTAACCTATGAAAGCTGATTTAGCTAGCATTTACACTGAAACAAATAAAATTTGTGAGCTTCCAACTTCAGTTTCCAATCCAGGTTTCATAGAAAGATGTACTGGAGGTTGAAGAATGCAAGATGGATGTGCAATATCTCCATCGGGGCTGTGTGGGCCAAGCATTAGGTTTTATTCCTTTTTAGTTTTGATGTTTTCTTTTTATCCCAAATGGGTATTGTCCAATATATTTATGATTTCTGTCGTGTGGGTGGACGGTTGTATGTAAATGATTGGGTTTGTTATTGTGTTTCTACTCATTGATTTTGTTAAGGTGGCTAACGTAACAGCACTTAAATCCAAGACAAATTTAAAGAGGCAATAAAGTGTATTACAGTGGCTCACATCGTATCGTTACATAAAATGTATAATGCTTTAAATACTTTGCAGCAAATACAAACACTGCTACAAAAAACTAATTAAGGCAGAATGTGATGATTTTTGATGAAGCACCTTGTAAAATGAGGAAAATTATTTTATTTAATTTAACAACCTTGCATGAGAAACAAGTCTTATGACTGTTAAAATCAACTCTTTCTATAATAGCATCTGTTTCTGTTGTCTGGTTTCAGTGATCCCAAATAGTCTGAGGCTGAATTATCATTTCACTTCATTAGCTTGTTACTGCCCTCATAGCAGCATCGAGCTGTGCACAAACAGAGGTCACTGCTCAGGCTGAATCCCTTGTAAACAATTGGAGGGTAAACTGTTGTGGACTTTGAGGCTATGCCTTCAGTATATCAGCAAGATGATCAAAGCAGAAGAAGAGACAACATGGCATAAAAGTAGTATTTCTTGTATTTGAACGGACAGAAGTCAAATGTTCCTATAAAACAATTTGAAAGTCCAGAACTAACAAAGGAAAAACTCCATGTAAATTCAACTGTAAAATATCCTCCTAGAAATTAAATACTGTAAGTTTATGAGACTGACAAGCTTTTGTTATTTTGAATATCTGTCTTTCTCGTCATGAAATTCTATGGTTACATGTTTTATACCAAACAAACAACTGGATAAAGATTTGGGACATTAATTAGTAACAAACTAGTAACATCCCCATACAAATACACAATTTAGCCTTTTCCCACAACAAGTTTGCACAATCTTTTTATAAAAACAGCACAAAGGGTACAAACACTGCAATTTCTTTTACAGATTTATACCTCTGTTAATGTTGGCCTGTACTGGGGCATGGAGTGACCCACTCACTTCAATCCACCTTTGTCTTCTTTGAGTTTCATTAGACATCAGCAGAATAACCATCTAAGTATATTATTGCCCAGCTCAGAATACGACACACCAGACTGAAATATAGCCATGGGCAGCTGGTACAGATTGCCTTTTTCTTTTTTTTATTCTCATTGTGACTCATGTGGTGAATTGGCCTGGGTTGTTAAAAAAAATCTGCACTACAGAACATAATGAGCAACTTGCTGGTTTATATTGTAGTCATCATGGATAAAAAACAAACAAACAATCAAACAAAAAAACACAACAAAGAATATCCTCACATATTTGCTGCACAGACACACGCACACATATCTATCTATCTATCTATCTATCTATCTATCTATCTATCTATCTATCTATCTATCTATCTATCTATCTATCTATCTATCTATCTATCTATCTATCTATATATATGTACAAGTAATTGCTAGAGCGTTATTAGCTTCATTCTTTCTCTAGTTATGTGAACTACATAGCTAATGAAAAACTACTAATATCAAACTTAAGAGCAAATGACTTTGGATAACGATAATGAGGAGTCTGGATGTGTATACTCTGACCTGGAAGTGTGATAAAGAAATCCACTTCAGAACTGGATGTGAATTTAAATTGCATGTTTTTAAACCTAGGGGGCTTCAAATTGGGTTGTGTTCTTTTCTTTTTGGGAATTTTGAAGTTGGCGGCGACTTCAACCACTGAAATATATGCTCTGAAACTGAGAAAGTTATCATTTTACAGTACAATACAGTAAAAAGCATAAAATCCTGACTACTGAGAAGCAGGCAATTATACCTGCCTTAAATGATGTTCATGATAAAACAGAAGCTATATGTTCAAAAAGATATGCATGGTTATATGAACTTCATTGCTTCAAGGTAAAGGATGTGGAAGGACTGTAGTAGTTTTAGATGGTGGGAAAGTAAATATCTGATTAAAAAACAAGCAAACAAATATTTTCCTTGTTTATCTTTTTTTAAAAAGAAATAACAGGAAACCTAACTTTAAAACACTAGTGATTTATTTATAGAAACCTCTTTTTACATAGTAAAAAACAAGAGAGCTGGTGTGAGGCAATGATTGCTAGTCACTGTAGATATGGCTTTACTTATTCACAGAAACACTCCCAGTGTAACATCATTAATCTAATCAATTCTGTGTCCCATATTGAAAGCATGACATATGGAAAGTTTAAAAAGACTACAAAAACAACTTGCAGGGGACATAAATGAAAAAGTAGAACACCAGCTGACACACCCTGGAGGTTCCCCACCAGTGTGGTGGTCTGTGAACTTACTAGTCAGGCCTTTAATGTGGTCTCCACAATACAGGGTGGAGGCCAGTTTAAATGTGGGGCCTGATGCAGATGGAAAGGGGCGGCAGTGACCATGGAGGTGCAGGGAAACCAGTAGCCTGTTACTACAGCTCCCGTGATTACAGGGTGAGTGTAGTCCACAGAGGTTTGTTCACAGGGCTTCACTGGCAAGAGTCAGGGTGTGTATCCACACTTAGTTTAAATACATGTGGGTGCACAACAACAGCCACAGTGTGTGTGCGTGTGTGTGTGTGTATGTGTTTGAGTGTGTATATACTTGGCAGAGAAAATTGCTGGAAGAGCAGGTTTGCAAAAACAACCACAGGGGGAAGATGCAGTGTGAAGAAGTAAAGAATGAGGGGTAACAGAAATAAGGAGTGACAGGGACGCTAAAAGATAGTATTGTGTTAAAAATAGGCTGATGCAAGGAGGAGGAGAAAAAAAGAACAATGAGGTGGAAAAACAGACAGACCGACACAAACAGAATCACCATTTTACAGCCAAAGCTAAAAAGGACTACTTTGTTTTGTATTTTAGTGTCACAGCATCCCTTTCAAAGCTCAGCACCAAAACTTTTATTGTCACGTTTTGGCTTTGACTCGGACCCACAAATCAATAGATTCCTTTACTGTGTAAAAGCAGCACTAAGGCACAATTAAAGGGTTGGAAGAGTAAGAAGAGCCAGAGGCAAGGATTAAAAATGGGTTAAAAAATTGTGTTTGGGGGAAGCTGCAGGTTCTTTACACTGAAGTGAGAGTATGTATGTGCGTGAAGCCTTTCAAGTCATATTACAGTAGTATAGATAAAAAATATCAAAAGGCAAACAACAGACGGTGGCTCCACATTGATTTTTCTCCACAGCTGACACTTCACGCATGAGAAACAACTGCAAGCGCACTAAAACATACACAGAAAGCTTAAAAACTTATTAAAAATGTTGACTTAAGCTACTTAACTTTGACTGCTCTGACATTAGAGGAGATGAAGAAAAAGAGGAATATGGGAGGAAGAGTAAAAGGAGAGAATAAGAGTCAAAAGGCTTGAAGAGGAAGGAGACAAAAGAGGGAAAGGGCAGAAAAGACAGAATAAAGGCACGTGTGCTTTTTTTATCCTCCTTTTAATTCTTTTTCATCTTTATTTCAGCTCTCTGACTGTCGCTCAGCTGTCTGTCTGGCATCTTTCTCTTTGTGAGGCAGACCATGACAGCACCAAAATGTGATTTGCCTCATAATCCACTTGGCCAATGAATGTTTTGGTTTATTAATTAAAGATCAAACAATGGCCATGCGTCTCACAGATGGAGACGCAATCACCATGGTTGATGCTTTGGACTGACAATAAACTCTCAAGGAATGGAGTAATTTTTTAAAGAAGAGGAGGCAAATAATTGGGAATGTAATCACAACTTACAGTCACGTAACAGCAGGAAAACAAATCCTTAGAAGAAAGGCTCAAATTAAAAAACTACAATGGTCCCTTTTTCTACGCCCATAATTTCTTAGCTGAGTTTGTTATCTTTCGACTTTTCATCTCTTCATGTCATTTCGTCTTTGTTGTGCTTACAAGACGAATGATCAAAAGTTGCTAAGGCAACAAACAGGGGGTGCAGAGCAATGAAAAAAACTCATTCTCATGGAGACGAAATAAAGAATTGGGAAAGTGGAGGAGAAGCGGAGGGTAGAGTGGGCGGGGAGTGCTTTTCTATCTATTAGCAGGCTATTATTTAAACCTGAAAGGATGGGGTAACATCAGACATCAGAGGAAGAAATGTACCTTTCCGAATAAAAATTATGTAAAAATGCACAACAACAATGTGCCTACTCGATTTCAAATGTTATGACTGATTTTGGTGATCTTCTAGATCATTGTTGCTCTTTTTGTGTTAAAATAAACACATTATTTTTCCTCTTGCTGCATATTCCCACTGACGCAATGTCCACATGGCACCGAAGCCGGTTCAGGTGTGAAAATGGTGGCGAAAACTAGGGGCTTCAACATCCCCACGACACAGATGTAGGACATACTACAAGGCTGTGGGGGGCGCTAAAGAGTAACCCTCCAAAACTAGAGCAAAACAACGCATGCACAGATAAAGGCTCACTGCGTGTTTCAGGAAGTTCACATTGGAAACAGAGAAGAGAATATAGCTGAGGATTCACTGCGAGGCAAAAGAGAAACATTTCTTTGGACTAATGAAGAAGTTGAGCTTCTTCTTCAAAAAATGCTTGACTACAAAGCATAAAAAACTTGAGGAAGGGTGGATTGGGAATCGGCGCGTTCATCACATTGACGTCACATCCTCGATTTGTGCGGCACAGTACCGCAGACAGTAAAGGACTCAAACCTATCCACTTTGGTACCTGGCTTCATACATGGTCGGTTTCATGGAGGCTAATCCCTGGCTTCGTGGGGATGAAAGGGTGGTTTGCTAAAATACTTTTGCGGTTTTGCTGCAATCAGGTGTTGTGCCGAAAAAAGACAGGTTAAAACATAAATGTGTGTCTGGGATGCTCAGTTTTAGCTCTCGTCTCTTTAAAGATCCCTTCTCATCTTCAGCATGTGACAGTCCGAAGTGATATAAATATGAGAAACTGGACAGAAATTTTGTGAGTGAAAGTCCCTCAAGAACAGGAAACATGAATTCCTTTACTGTTCTCAACGCTGAAACATCTAAGGTTTGAGATAAAGACTCTCTAGGCCTCAGACAGCACTACAGTCATAATAATCACAACAAAGTGTCAGGCCCACATTCACAATATTTTTTCAGTCCCTAAAATCCAAAAAGCATATTTTGCTTGGAAAAAGGTGCATCACAATTAAATAAATAAACATTGAGATTAGCTGTTTCTGCAGAATAGCTGTGTAAATGTCTTTTGCTTGATATATGTCACCTGCTATACCAAAGATGCAGAAATCTAGCTTAAAATGACCAAAGACCAGATGCTTTGGTAATCATGCTTTGGTGAAGAGTCACTTGAGAAGGCTTTAAGGCGCTGGTGCTAAAGCGTAACAAGATGTTATAAGGTTAAATCG
Source organism: Melanotaenia boesemani (assembly GCF_017639745.1). Classification (NCBI taxonomy): domain Eukaryota; kingdom Metazoa; phylum Chordata; class Actinopteri; order Atheriniformes; family Melanotaeniidae; genus Melanotaenia; species Melanotaenia boesemani. Next base: position 16,000,564 of record NC_055686.1, on the reverse strand, counting down.
TTTGTGACAAACAAATCATTATGCTTGGGGAACTGCGATTATAAAGGCCCATCACTTAGCTACGTCAGTATAATAGATGGAAGGACATAATATTGTCTAAATACTCTGAGAAGTTCTTACAATATGCACCGAAACTGTGATCTTACACAACATATGCTCAAAATGAGTAGTCTTGAGCTTGTGTTTACATAACATTAGTTGAAGCCTTGCTTCTGTAAAAGTCATGGTGCAACATGAGGTCCGCTAACAAATCATGGCGTCTAATTTTCAGTGTTTTTAAATAACATCCTTAATAGTCAAATAACCTTAGCAGGCCGTAGTACCAAATGTCATTACACACATTTTCTAAATAAGCTGAGACAAACAGATGAAAATTAAACAAATCAAAGAGGTTTAGGTTTTTGTTTTGATCTTTAACTACACCTTTTACATAGCACTCATTGAGAAGGTGAGTGATGATGCATGCATCCTCAGAGGTGTAGAACTACCAGGTAGCTCAACAAGATAAACTGATAAACAGCAGATGAAGTTCGGTGATGCAGGAATTCAAGTTACTTTGCTGCATTGCTTCATTCATTTTTAAAAGGACATTTTTTTAAAGTGATAAAAGTACCAAAAGCCCAGTCAGATACCTGCTTCAAAAACCTAACATCTGACATTAAGGATTACTGGAATGGTCGCCAAACATGCACATTCAATCATTGTGAAAACAAGTCTTTGCCCAAAGCTCATCCAGTCAGTTTAATGTTATAATATTTTAGGAAACTCATCTCTTCAACAAGCTGAATGTTATGATCTTTGAATGATTTCAATAGCCTGAAGTGTGTAGAATAGTTAAGTGAAAAACCTTTTAGAAAGTAGTTACAGTAGTAGTTTACAGAGGATGAAAAACTAGTAAGTCTGAATGCACTCCCCCAATAAAAAACAGAAATCCACATCTCTGACATGTATTTGACACGTGCATTCAAAAACATTTAGACACACTAAAAGAACCCAGATAAACTATGGACATAAATAAAAAAAAAAAATAAATAATAAAAAATCAGAAAACAGACAATAATTTCCATCAGTTAGATGTTATCTACACAGAAACATTCTTGCTTTGCTGTACCACTGCTAGTTTTAGAATAAACTATGGGCTAATTGTGCAGGAAAGTCCTCATTTTTCATTTCAGTGAATCACATCACTTTTTGTTTTTCACTATTTATTTTCATTAAGGCAGCAGTTGAAACTTTAAAAAGTTTTCAATGGAAATATTTCCCATACACACATTTGTCTACCAGTAAAGCCTTTCCCTTTAATTGGGTTGTCTCGTGATGAACCTGTTTGTGATGCAGTTATTATTGATAGTTGAGGAAACTGAGTGAAGGCCAGTGCAACACTAGATAAGTTAGATTTTATTAATACATTATTTTTAGCTGATATATTTTTCTCAATACAGTATTTACAAAAGTTTACATAAAAAATTCTTTAATACTCCTGTTGGGAATTTATGGAGCAACATCCAAATTAGGTCTTAAAGTCAAAAATATACATTTTTGGCTGCACATTTAATCCAGTTTGTGAATGGTTAAATCACACGTTTATATTTGTTAATTAAAATGTACACACTCATTTTATATAATCAGAACTGCAAGATATTTTATCAAAAGCTGTTTCTAACCATCTCAAAGAGTTATGGGTGAATGTTGTCTAATACAAACTCTGTTGCATAAATATAGCCAACAGCAGGAAGCAGTGTGCATACTAAGCAACTGAGTCACATGCTGTGATAGTGACAAAGCTCTGCAGTCTTTACATATGAATTTGAAACAAATCTGCAGGAAAACATTCCAGAAAAATCTAACTAAGAAATATCTCTGTAGCTAATTAAAGTGTGTTTGTCTATTTCCCCTATCTCTGCTTGGTTATAATGCAAAGCACTTGGTTTTATATTCTGTCTGCTCCTTCATATTTGAAAATGCTTAAATCCATGCTGTTGTTTAAAGGCAGTTTTTTAAGCAGTATGCTGATAAGCAGGAAGGGCACAATATGCAAACATCCACAATCTTTCTAGAATGATAAAGATGCTGAGGTGTGCGCATGCATGAGTGTGTTTGTAAGGGTAAGAGTAAGAGATGACGTGACACACGCTAGACGGGCAGCAAAAATGACTGTGTAGAAATATAGAGAGATGCTGACTCACACAACAGCAATAGCAATCAAATGGAAACACTTGCATGAACATGAAGGCTTGAGCGCAGAAGGAAACACGCTTGTGCACACTACACACTGCACAGCTCTTGGGGGATTTGGAGTTCAAAGGAAGTTTTATTTTAGGAACAGCTTCGGGTTAGTCACCCCACACTGGTGACAGACGGAGAAACAGGTTGCAAATATCAAACACTTTTAAAGCACTACAACATGCACAAACACTCGCTCAGTCACACACAAGACTCACATTCCCACTTTTCCTATTTCCTCTTGATTCCACGAAACATCTCGCCAAAGGCAGAATGTGTTGTTTAAAAAGTGCTAGCTGACGTCTTCATTACCAGCAGCTAATGTATGATCACAGCTCTCTTGACAGCTTTGTCAAAAACACCAAGAACTTGTGTTGTAGTCTCTTTAAAACATAACAGAAGATAAAGCTTAAAATCATGAAGTAGCGATTTTGGCGGGATGTAATTCAAGGGTGTTCGAATGGATCTGAATTCAGAGGCGGACCACAGTGAAATTACATGAGGGTAAGCAAAGGGTTAAGGAAAGAAAGGGTAATGAAGGAGCACAAAATACAACAAGATTCACAAGATTCAAGCAAAAGGAGATTTAAACTGGCAGGATAACAAACCAAAACTAGATACCAGCTAGAAGCTAAAATGAAGCTCTGGCAATGGACTGTAATGGAAAGTGTAACATATATAAATATACAAGTCACAAATCAAATAAAAAATTAGTCCTTTTTATCTAGATTGTCTGGCTCCATCATTGAAAAACCAGCGGTATAGCAGCACCAACTCTTTACTAGGCTGGAGCAAAGAAAAGTGAGACACACTGACACAGCTGTAGCTCACTGGTAATTACTCTGTCTGTCAAAGTGTGCTGAGATCCTGAGATATACAGGATGTAACCTATAGCAGCCTGCTATAACACTGTGTTAAAATAAAGTTTTCAAAGACAAGGTAGTGTGTCTGCTTGCTGTTTGTTTATTGCAAAATTTATAAATCAGTGCTGAACCTGACAGGGGGGGGGGGGGCAAAAGGAGTGAACAGAGAAGAAAAAGAGAGACAAAGATACACCAGACTGACTTTTGTTGCAAATGCAAGGATCATATGAAATATGTATAAACAATACAGCATTTTGTAACACTGATTTAATGTGTGGCTTCATGTGTGGGCACAGCCTTTAAGACCAATTGTAACTTTCAAACTCATGCGAAATGCATCCACTTAGTACAGAAAACTTGTTTGCAACCCACACGAATCTATACAGCGTCTCATGGTCAGTACTCCAGTCCAGTACCCTCATGATTTATTGTATTCGTTTGCATCTTAATTTTTTTTAGTTTCAAAAACATCTATTTTCATTCTCTTTTCTGTCTCCCCTTCTTTAATAAACCTAACCGACTTTAAAAAAAAAAGCAAAAACAACCAAGCAGCCATGGTGGCAGGAGCAGATGACATGAAAGGAGCTCAACAAACATCATTAACTTACAGTAACCTTCTGAACTTTTGTCGCATATGTTGCTCCTTGAGCTTCCTTTCTACAGTTTGACTCTCAAGATGACTGAATGTCCTGTGAAGTCCACTTCACAGGAAATTATTTAACTACCTAAACCTAATGTTTGATGTCACAGTCTCTACATTCACCTTTAATAAACAGGCTAAGGTTGTAGGGCTGCAAACAGGTGTGGTGGCAACAGTAACTAGGGACATAGTGTGTGGTTAATGATTTTTTAGAAATTCATCACAAAGTAAAGCTTAAGATTCTTCCAGAAATGTCAGAGCTTGCTTGTATAATCAATCTGCTCTCATCTAAATACACACATACACAAGCAGGGCTGGGCAGTAACTGAACAGGCGTTGGCACAGTCTGGTGGCGACACCTGTTTCAAATTTATAATGAGCAGCCGGGGGAGAGGACCACACACACACTGTAACAGACACACTCACTCGCACAGTTGTCTGGTTCTTGGCTGAGACTCTGAACTGTGTTGCAGGTCAGATGATGGCTAAGAATAAACAGACCCTGCTGAGAGTCTCTCTCTGTCTCACGCACACATAGTTCACTTCGCCTTTTACCTCTGCACGCACACACGTACCCTCTGATTAACACAAAAGGAGCAAAAAAGGCAGCTTCAGAGCTGCAGACAGGAATCCGAGACATTTGTAGGACCCACTGGGGAAGAAGAGAGGAATAGATAAAAGAAGCACTAATTGGCTGAACAGAGAGAATTAATTAATTGTTGTTGCACATGGTGGGACCAGATAGTGAATAAATACAGATACAAAGTGCTTTATACCCAATATGTGTGTGAATTTATACAGAGTGACTCTTAATAAATAGTACAAAAACCATATCCATCTATATTAATATGACCATGGTCAGTTCCCTCATCGACTTCATTCTTGAACCATACCATACCATACCATACCATACCGTTCCATATAGTACCATACCATACCCTACCCCACCACATCATACCATACCATACCATACCATACCGTTCCATATCGTACCATACCATACCCTACCCCAACACATCATACCATACCATACCATACCATACCGTTCCATATCGTACCATACCATACCCTACCCCAACACATCATACCATACCATACCACACCACACCACATACCATACCATACCATACCGTTCCATATCGTACCATACCTTACCCTACCCCACCACATCATATCACACCACACCACACACCATACCACATACCATACCATACCACACCATACCTTACCATATTGTACCATATCATACCATACCCCACCACATCATACCATACCAACCACACCACACCACACCACATACCATACCATACTATACCATATCGTACCATACCATACCACAACACACCACACACCACGCCACACTGGCTTATCTGCCTGCAGCCAGGATGCAAATGCTGCCGTACCGCTGCAGCGAGATGATTGGCTGAAAAGACAGGCTCCACCCTCTGCCACCAGGATTGGTCGCCAGCGGTTCAGGTCCTTTCAGGCTGGCCACTCAGGAATCCTCCTCGCCTTTAAATACCATGGATTACCTTCATTCGAGGCAGCTGTGTACTGTCAGGACACAGTTTGCCATTTGGGACAGATTTCTTTAAGAGAGGTGTTGTTTGTGGGCTACTCTGTGTGAGGATTGTAGTGTGCTACCTTGTGTGGGTATTACCCAGCTGTCCAGCATAGGAGCTGCGATTTTGTGCTGGTTATATGTTACCTTGGCTGAAACCTCTGAGTAAACTCCCCCGGACTTACTTGGTGCGTGGGTATTTTCTGTTCTTTTGTAAACTGTCAGTAAGGACGTACACCTGTTACAGGACACCTTCAGTTAAGCTTGGTTTTGGTTTACGTGAGTTTTGAGTAATCATTGGTATTTGTATTTGTTTGATTCTAGGATCTTTTGTGTTGGGTCATGCTGACTCCGCCACTTTGTGTTATGTTGGGGGTTTTTGTACATATTGTAAATAAAAATTGTTACATATATATATATTGTAAAAACCTGATTCCGACTCGTTTTGTTACCGACCCTTCTTCCCCTGGACTTAGAGGGTTCGTAACACATACCATACCATACCATATCATACCAAACAACACACCTTGCATACCACACCACACCATACCATACAAGTGCTGCACATAACTGAATACTAAAAATTATAAGAAACAACAAAAAAAAAAAAAAACAGAAAACAGAAAAAACATCAGGCATGTGTATAAACATGACATAAGAACCACTAAAATTCAACACAATAAAACCAATTTAAACAAATAAGATCAAGTAAAGAAAGTTTAGCTGAATTTGAAAACTAAAGAATAAAAATGGGTTTTAAGACAAGGTTTAAAAGTGGACAGTAAAAGGGCCTCTCTAATATGCAAGTGGAAATTATTCAGAAAGCCCTGTCTCCTCTGAGCTTCCTCCTGAACCTCAGTACCTCTAGTACCTGTAAACACAAAAATTAGAAGTTTAAAATAAAGTCTAAAATGCACAGGCACCCAGTGGAGTGAAGCCAGGACAGGCGTAATGTGGTCTATTTCACAAGTTCTAATCATCAGTAATGAAGCAGCGTTCTGAACCACCTGCAAACTCCAGAATAAGGACTGACTTACTCCAACATAAGTCCATTACACAAATAGTAAAAACTGTCATGTTTCTAACTACACACACTGTTTACACAGTAGGAGTTTATGACATCATCAGGATCAAGCTCCTTCTTTCTTCAGATGTATACAGCTGATATCAAAGCTGGTCGGACATCATGACAACTTAAATTTAGTGAATATGCAAAATTCTCCCGTCAATGCATAAAGAAGACAGCTACCTCATCATCCCTGAGCTACAATAATGACAAACATGTGATGGAGGCAAGGAAAACACATTTTCTTTCAGTGATTGATGTTGCATTGTGTTATAGTCTATAATTAAAGATATGTAAAGTTGAGCTAAAGGAACTCATCCATCTTCTCTCTTCTTGTCAGTTCAGCTCCAATGGCTTCAAGACCTTTAAGCACTAGCACATCCTTTTTACATTCGACCCTCCTTTTCATAGTTTATCCTCCATTTACCACTCTTTTCTCAAAAACTCATTCCAAAATACAGCATTACTAAGAATTGTTGACAGGTCAATGTTGGAGTGCTTAAATTCATAAAGAAGGCAAAAGGGGTAAACAAAGCTATCACACAAACTGAATGAAAGCATGCTTTATGGAGCATGGAGGGAGTGAAGGGAGGTGTAGAAGCTGAGTTATGTCTGGGTTGTGATCCAGCTTAACTGCTTTGGAAATGAATCCCTTTTCTGTGAAAAAAGGGCTAGACAGCAAAGGATGGATGGAAAAGAGGAAATCAGGAAATAAGGGAGGAGAATAAGAAGGTGGAGAGAGATGAGATGAGCAGGTGGAGAGTGGAGGTAGAAGAGGGTGCCAAACAGAGGGAGAGGAAGGTGAAGAAGCTAAGATGGAAAAAAAATCTGACAGTGTAAATAAGTAAAGGTGAAAGGCAGAGGGGAGGAAGATGCAAATGAAGAGGAGGTATGAGATGACGGGAAGGTGAGGGTAAGGGTGAAGGTGAAGAAACTCTAAAAATATGCTAGAGAAAAACATGGGGAAAGAAATAGAGAGAGAAAACAGCCAATTCAAGATTAATGAATAACATAAATGTAATGATGCAATGACAGAAAAGAGGAAAATTGGCAGATAGGAGGAGGACCAGCTAGTGCAACAGATTAAAGCTGGTTCACATTAGTGTAGAGGAAGAATTCTGACAAGAGCTTCAAAAGAACAATGATGAAAAGAGAGGAGAAACAGAGAGGGACAGCGGGGAGGGAAGATGAAAAAACTTAGCGAACAGAGTGAGTTAGTGGAGGAAGAGTGAGAGATGAGAATAAAACAGAGATAAATAGAGAGAAAGAACTTGAGGGGTATTGATAATGAGGGAGGCTCTAAGCCACCTTAAACCCAAAAGTCAAGGACTGATTGGACCAAAACAGGAGTGAAAAAAGAAGAGTGAATGAGAGGAGGTGCACAGGACATCTGGGTAATGACACAGTGGGCATTTTAAAGTATAAAAACAGAACAACAATGAGGGGAAAAATGTAAAAGGACTGGCTTTAAAAAACTTGTGAAAAAAGGAGTGGCACGACAGACAACGGGATGGATAGATCAATATACCACAGGGGTTTCTACTCCAGGCATATCCCTCACTCGGTTTGCTCACTCCCCCTTTACATGGAAGCAGCAGATTATCGATTCATCTCCTCCTTTCCTCCACTGTCATTCTGCTCATTCAGCTCCTCCAAAGCAACAGCTTCAAAGCCTCTCAGCTTGTTTTTCTCAGGATTTAATCCAAAACTTACATTTCCTCTGTTACCTCTGGCTGGGTGTTAAAGAACAAGCCAACATGAGGCAACAAGGAGAAGACAGAAGGAATTAGGCTCAAGATCAACACTGAATAAGCCACTGATGAAGGCTTGTTGGAAGAAAATATGTAGATATTTTGGTTCTTTTCTGTATATGATTTTGAGCATTTACTGCTACAATTATCAAACTGTGTTGAAGCAGTTAAATTAGGATTGTTATGCAGAATTAAATTAACTCCACAGCAGTGTCTTTAACAAGCTGCTGCATGTTCACCTCTTAGCTCGTAAAGTTGGTGCACTAATTTGCTTTTTAGCACCAAATTTAATAAACAGCTGCCCTGGAGGAAGTACATAATCATTTTCTTACTGTCTTTTTTTTTTAGCTCATCATCAGTAGCAGTCAATTTTTCTCCCTGGTTATTATGAATTTATTTTCCCTGTGACAGCATGGTGGTTTAACCCAAGTAAGCTCATCTAGTTCAAGTGTCTGTTTCTTAGTTTTCAGTTTCTTTTGTATCAGACACGTAACCTGCCACACATACTTGACATGTTTCGATAGCAATCCTTCCATCTTCATCAGAGGTGTGACTGTGTACATGTATGTATGCATGTGTATGTGTGACAGATTACGTGTCTAACACGAAAGAAACTGAAAACTAAGCATGGTGACTTGTTAAAAGAACCTTCATTTTCTCCTACTGGTTAAAATGGGCTAACTAAACACTTTCAGTGCTCATTAACCCTCAAAGGCTCATTAAAAAGATAATGGAATATACTGCTAACCCAGAAATATGAAGGCTACAATTAAGACTTGCAAACTCTCCGTTTAAAAGTGCTATCTGAACATATAATAGTTTAATGAGAGGACATTTATTTGGGTCACAAAAGTTTGTACAGACTAAAATGAACTAGTTTATATTCCAGTCAACTGAATTTTAAACCCCAGACATCGTCACATCCTCCTGGTTGTGCTTTTACACTGCTACATTATTCATTAACATGTCTGTCCAGACATGAAGCTCCTGGCTGCAGAGGAGACTTGTGTTGTTGCCTGTTTAGTGTCAGTGTCTTTACTCTAGTATTGCTTGACTAATTTTTACTGACCAGATCAAGTTTTTAGTGTGATTTACTCTTTGGCCTTCAACCCAGCTTACGATCTTTTTAATTTATTTTTCATTTAGTTTTTCTTGTTTGGATTTCATTTGATCTATTTTATTACTTTTCTTCCTTATACAGAATTTTATGATTATTTTACATTCTTGTTTTTATGTATTTTTATCTGCCTCAGATGTGAAGTCCTTTGTTTCAGCTGTGGCTGGTGTTAAAGCACTTTATGATGATGATGATGATGATGATGATAATGATAATGATGATGATGGCATCCCAAATACACACATAAAATAATTATTTCATTGTTATTTACCTCAAATTATTTACTGTGCACCACTTCATAATATGAAGTCAACCTTTCACACCTCTGATCATCCATCCATCCATCCATCCTTTCTTGCCTCCCTCACCCATTCATCCCTCCACCCTTGCTCTGCCTTATTTATTTATCCAGTGATACATCCTCTTCTCTCCCTCATCCATTCTTCTCATCATCCTCTTTGGCTCTCATCCTTAGAAGGGGTAAGATATCTGGAGGGTCCATCATCAGCTTGGGTCACTGACATCCTGAGACAGAATCCACACTGAGTCTCCTCCTTCTAGCCTTAAACCCCAAATGAACCAATCAGGGAACTTTAAAAACTCTATAACTTCATTCACAATTTTAAATATCCATCCAGTAAAGGTGTATTCTTATAATGAAGCACACAGTGAAAGACTCAACAAAGTCATTTAACTGTCCCTGTAGGGATGCTCCTTCACAGTAGCCACAGCTGTTTGTGGATGTGGTTTGTAGATAATTATATTACACATATTTTTAGCATTGATTTTCTGCGTGCAGCTTGTTGAACTTAGATGTATGTTTTCAAATCAAAAACACAAGTGCTTCTTCATATAGATGAGTCTACATGATATATTGGTCCACAGCCAGTAGAGAAACAGGCTCATTGCTACTATTTTTTACTTTTTTTCAAACTTGACCCAAACAGTTTCAAATTCGTAGCTCTTTTTAAACACCTTCATTCAAACAGTTTAATATGATTTGATGCCACTTCACTCATATCTGCTGGACAGCTTCATAGTCCAAGAAGGGCTAACTTTTTCCTGCTGTTCTTGCTCATTATATCTCTCATCTCATTCCTCACTGACCTCAGTGTTCACCAGCAGCAAGGGCTGAATCACATAATTTCATTACACTCACACACACATTTGCACATACACATTCTACCCTTGTAGTGACAATCCTGTCTGGAGGCTGGCTGGTTTCAGACAGAAAATTTTTTTCTAGCCTGACATGCACACATTTATATCCACAGCTTTGTAAGCTGGCATTAGCTGGGTTTAAAATGAATTTGAAGCCATTTTTTTGGATAATTTGCATCAAGCTTGATTGCATTAATTTACTTATTAGCTATAAGAATAAATGAGGCTGTGTTGTGCCATCAGAAGATGATTGCTTAAGATTAATAAGAAAATACATATATAATGTGTATCAAAATGCAATAATTAAAACAATAATGCACAGAACAGAGAATAAACTCTAAACTTTGAAAGCCCAAATCACTTCAGCTTCAGCCCAATTACATTTAAGTTATTCAAGAGTACACTGACTATTTCCAGGTCACACCAATTTATTTGTAGCCTACAACCTTTTAAATCAATCAACAACTTTAGAAAGTGATATCCTCACCCCTGTATCTAAAAGTCAAATTTGTCCTATTGCATATAGAGCCCACACACACTAGCAAACACACAAACACAGAGGGGTTGTTTTATGGGCCCCAGGAGGCACTGAGGAAACTGCATTCCCAACCGCTTTATATATTGGTCAATTTAACACTGCTAGCATCAGCATATTAAAAATGCATGTTCCCAAGAATGCAAGGCAGTTCTGAGTGTGTATGTAAGCACACACGTGTGCAGGTATTTAATGCAGACTACCTTGAAAAGGAGAATTATTACATTCTAATCTACTGCTCAGCACTGGATTAAAAATTAATAGAAGTCACTCAGAAAGAAAATAGGAAACCAGGAACGTGCATGTGTGATCCAAAATAATGCCAAAAATTGTTTTAAGGAGTCTGAGTTTGCATTAAGCTGACAGATAATGGTGTAAAATATATGTACTCACATGGTCTCATCATTCTGAAACTCCAGTTTTCCAGCAGCCAGTTCATAGTCCTCCCCTCCTTTGGCGGTGCCGTCCAACGTTCGATAGGGGACGGCTACCAGGCCCCTGGCTCCTGATGTCCTGAGAACTTTCACCTCCATCACACCTACACTCTCGCTCACCCTCTGGCTGGCACCCTCAAAGGTAAAGATGCCTGAGAAAAGAAGAGCAACCAAAAAAAAAGAAAGTCAGATGGTTAATAAACACCTACGCTATCACTAGCTTTTTTGCTCTCCAAGGTGTACAGTATGGTACAGACAGATGAAATAATTACCACCTACTCTCTCTAGATAAAAGATTATTACCATTAGGTATACATCCCCCTTCCTCTCATCCTCCCACACTCTCATTCTCTTTGGGTTCTATCAAGTTCTCCAACTAAAGGTGACACAGAAAACGTTCATCTCCTGCTAACTGCACCTTGTAATGGAGATCCTGGGAGTGTGTGCTGCAGCAAACCAGTACATGCCTAAGTGTAACCATTTCTATCCAAATGGCTGCACTGTGCAAAAGTCTTAAAACCCCCTTTATTTCCTTTTTTTTTTTTTCCAAGAAATCAGACTTTCTGCCAACCACTGAAGTGGTCTTGAGCATTGGTGAAGTCATTGAACCTTTATTTATTTATCTTTTAGTTTATGTTCTAGAAATATTTAGAGAACTAAATTCTGCTGAATATCTTGTCCAGCTTGATTCCATTGATTCTACATGAAAACACAATACATAACTGAATTTAAAATTTTTAGCATAACAACAAAAATAGCACAACAATAATAAAAATTAGACATCAGTAAAAGGTGAAATGCCTAAAAACAAGCCCCTTAAAGAATGTGGACATCTAAAATCACACCAGGTCTTAAGCAGTTTTTGTCTCAATACCAACATGATGACAACAGGGAAAAGTTCAGGTAAAGCATTTAAAAAAAATCTATACGAAATTCAGTGTTTAAACTAGTTTTGTATTTACCGGTTTTAATTTAGCTTGTCTCCTAGTTCAGGACAAATGCAGTAGTAATCTGTGTGTTTTATACGTTTACAACTGTTTTATCCTCTATGTTTAATTTCTGCCTCTTTACAATTCCCTTCCAGACAGATCCAGTGTGCCGTAATTGGCCAGCTGGTAGTTAATAAAGGGTAAGTGGAATATGGTTACAAACAAATCACTCTAGTTAATTGGAATTAGCCTATATTGTGATAAAGATCAGAAGTGAAGCCTTGATTACGAAGACTTGCTTTCCATTTCCATTTGGTTTTGTGACATTGCAGACCATTTGTGTACACAGAAACAATGATTAGCAGCCTGAGAGAGCGTTTAAGCCACAGTAACATAGTGTACAGTTCGGCACATTGTTTTACCTGCATGATCGTCATCGTAAATGGTCACCGTGGCTGTGTGGTTGTCACCAAGCACAGCTTTCGGGGTGGTGCTGGCATCCGTAGGGGCAGTACCAATCTCAGGATAGCCAACCACACGGGGGTTACTAAGGTGTACATAGAAGTACTCATCCTCCTCAAAGATGTCATCATCAATCACACCAACTGTGATTTCTGGAAAAACAATGGACACTTCAAAATCTTGCTCTGAGAAACTGAAAGCATCTCTTAAAGTAAATGCAATACACCTGCAGTGCTGCAAACAACCTTGGTTATTTGCAGCACAAGTCTGGTTTTTGAATGCAATACCACAAAAACTTACTGGCATCATAGTTTTTACCTTTGAGGGTCTCTCCAGGTTTGAACAGCAGTGTTCCTTCAGCAAACTCATAATCGGAACCTGCGTTAGCTGTGCCATCCTCAGTGCGATAATCCACCTGGGGCATGTGGAAGAAGAGAGACAAGGGAAGTGGAGTGAGATGACGGGGGTGGATGTCAAAGATGATCATAGAAGAAAGAAAAGGGCAGATTAGCACAAAAGGAGAGCACAGCACAGAGGAAAAGAGACAGAAAGAGGAGGGCAAAGATGAGAAAAAGAGGCAGTTGGGGAGATGCGGACAAAGGGTGAGAGAACAAGGAAAACAGCCTCATTAAACCAAGCCCTCTGGTATGATATAGTTTCATAATAAGAACTTTGAAGCTAGCACAATACAACTTTCCACATTACTAGTCCTCTCTCCCTCTCCGCTGCATTTGCCTGTAAATTAACCCCCCAACATCCTGCTCAAATGCAAACAAAATAAAAATAAACATAAATAGAAAGATAAAGAACATTTTAAACTAATAAGAGTTTGTAGCCGAAGCTCAGTCATGGTGTCAGTATTGGTGGTGCTACTGTGGTCAGTCTATTGGTCCTGCTGTATTTTTAGCTCCTCATGAAATCTCTTAGGCCTTAATTTATTTTTTAATGCATCCATCCAGCTTGATGATATTTCTGGGACTGTCCTGAGGCTTGGTAATATTTAATATTTTCCAGACTTGTGGAGTGCTGATTTCATCAATTCTACACGAAAATGTGAGAAAAACTATTTTATTCATTTCATTGTTAAAAAAAAGGAAAATGATACGAGAGTTTTTATCTCCACTATCAGACAGACATTTTTTTACATATTAGTTCCAAGCAGGTCTTGCATACATAAAACTGGGACTAACCTAGTTTTACCCTTGACTGGCATGACATAATATAAACTGAATGTAATATTTTCAGTGTGAATCAGGAATCTAATTATACAGTCACTTGCATTTACGGCCCATATTATTTCATTAAGAGAAAAAATACTTAAAATAGTTTCTAAGAGAACGTTCACTGTTACAGAATGAGTTATTGGTAAAAATAACTTAAAAAAAGCAATTAGTTGTAGCAGACAGAACCATGGCTGAAGCCTTCAGAGAGCACTATAACACTGACTGCATCACATTTAGCATTAGCAGGTAACACAGGCAAACCTTTCATAGACAATACAGATGGATAACTCTTAGCTAAGTGTTCAACATCTCAGGTGCAGGGACTCAGATGTTTCTCAGTGACATGTGCAGGATTACATCATATGTCACAGACATACACTACAGTCCCCTCCTTTACCATCACTTTTCTAAAGTTTCTTTCTGCCTGAATATGCTGCAACTGTATCTCAGTTAAAAGACACAATACTGTGTTCAAATATTGCCACTGTGCCTCTTATCAGTGTTCCAAGACAAACCCTTGATAATTCACTTTCCCGACGGTTTAAACTTCCTCAGCCTTGCTCTCCATGCCAACATCCTTCTTGTTGGCATGGTTATTTACCATAACAGATGTTTAAAAGGGCCAGAATTGCCAACAGACACCCCATAAGCAGCACAAAATCCAAACCAAATTCAACACTTTTAGCAAAACAGCAGGATTATTAAATGAACCTGCATAACATTATACATCTCTGCAAGCATCTTTATATATTTTTGGTGTTTATTTCATGTTTTGTAAAATACAAAAATCTGATCTTCTGGTATATCATAATTTATTTACAAGAGACAAACAGCCCTATAAATTTCCTGTGTAATAACACTGCAGATATCTACTGTTGTCGGAGACTCTGCAGGAGAGTCTGTTATTCACACAGAATATTTTATTCAGTGCATTAGGCCAGCATTAAGACTGATACCAATGACCCTTTGCAAAAAGACAATGTTTATTGGCCACGAGCTCAACTTAAAACCAGAAGAAGAAGGTGTTCTAGCTCGTGTCTCCCAGCCTGCTTCTGCTCTTCTCTACAATCTCTCCTGCACACCATCATCCAATTAGAAAAAAACAACACAGAAACTCAAATCCTCTGGAGGTGAAAACATGTTAGGAGGAAGATCAGATCAAGACAAAAGTGTTAGAGATGTGAGTGGTGGTTTCCTCTGTTGTCTGTTTTAATTTGCCTCTAGGTTTCTTGACTTCCCTCCCACAAGCACACACTTTAATTCCTAATCGGCTGTGTTTCTTTCAGTGCACACACACAAACACACACACACACCTTGACAGTGACTCCAGGGTCTCCTCCATGTCTGGCAACAGTCAGTTTCAGAGAGCCACAGTTTTCAAAGCACTGGTACAATGAGGGTTCAAACTCCATCCTGACGGTGTGAGGATCGTCCTCCTGAGCCTGAGTCTCATTGCTGCTCACCACCTGAAAATCAACACACACAGTCAGGCACAATGTGACCTAACAGCTTTAAATATCAAGTTAAACCCTGACAGGGGGAGTAGCGTCTGCAGCTTACCTTGCGAGCCTGGTCAGCGGCATGTTTCTTGAGGATGTTGCCCGCTCCAATCATCATCCTGGTTGCTTGGATACGGTAGAATGCTCTGCTCTTTTGCTGCTGCATCAGGACCTAACAAGCCAAACCAATCAATTAACAAACTGATTCATGCTGTGAATTTGATCTGCACTGTCCAGATTGGTCTCACTTTTATGGAGCTTATCTTTTAGTAAGAGATGAAGTACATGAGTGAAATAGTTGAAAATACTTTCTTTAACCTCTCCAAAAGTTAAGTTTCTCACACTTAGCTGCAAACTTTAAATTTAATGATGCTTATCAATCTAGGAGAAAGTATTTCAATAAAAGTGTATGGCTGAATAGTAATGCTAACGATCCACCAAATTGAAAATGAACAAATTGGCTTCTGTGGTCGTGGAGATCATTAGATTAAATGTAGCCTCTTGGCTGAGAACAATGAAATTTATTTAAATCTAAGGCAAGTGAGATAGAAGTTTCACTGCGGAACATCAATAAAATCTGCAGCTGATTTGATGGCGGCCTCTAGTAGTTGTGTGCTTTTGCTTCAGACGTGGATAAAATTGTTGGTACCCTTCAGTTAATGAAAGAAAAACTCACAATGGTCACAGAAATAACGTGAATCTGACAAAAGTAATAATAAATAAAAATTCTATAAAATTTAACCAATGAATGTCAGACAATGCTTTTCAACTATCCTTCAACAGAATTATTTAAAAAAAAATAAACTCCTAAAACAGGCCTACAGGGTACCAACAATTTTGTCTACATCTGTAAATAAGTTTGCCCAGCTCCATTTTCCTTTACAACTTTCAGTTTCTTCTGTGAAGATTTATTATGGCCACAGAAATTTTAATGTGCCCAGTGCAGTTTAGTCTACTGGTCTGTTGTCATTCTCATTAACAGTGCAAAGCTGAAGGAGCAGCTGCAAGGGCAGAAGGGCACGGATGCAAACAAACATCTGGAAGCTGCTCATTCCATTTTCTGCATGCCAAACTGCATCTCCTCCCTGGTTCAGCATCAAAGCCAAAATAAATGAACTGAATAAGAGCCACAAAGAAGCAGAGAGAACAAAATCTTTCAAGATTTAACGGTTCAAATGTGATATTTAAAAGTGGAAATTAAATTCGGAAAAATAACGCTATGATGTTCTCATTTATTCTATATTAATTCACAAATCTAAGAAAATAAAAAAGACCTCAGGTCCCTTCAGCAAAACATTTTATGGGTTTCCTTCCAACTGAGGTAAGCCTGAGAAAGCTTTAAGTTATTATTTTATCTGTCAGCAGTGGCTTGACGGGCAAAATATCACCTGGATGGCAGAGAAGTAGAACGCTACAGAGATGTCAGTGAAGTCTAATGGCACTGCTAGTCTGTATATAAATGTTTTTTTAAGTAGCTAAGAAATACACTATTGTCTGTTAAGCCTGACAATCAAAACAACTTTGTTTATAGTTTCAGTGAATGTATTTAGTTTGCCGAAAAAACAATATGCCAAATTTACTGATGCAGCTATTACGTGAAAGATGTAGTTGACCTGAGTTGCACAACAGCAGCTAAATCAGCAGCATTTCTGAAATGTTTTATCTTTCAGTGTTTTATTTGTAAAGGCTGCATGATGATGTGGTGGTTAGCATTGTTACCCTACAGCAAGGGTCCTGGTTTGAACCTCAGCTTCATTTTCTCCAGTTTCCAGTCTCAAAACTTGCATGTTAGGTTAATCGGTGTTTCTGAATTAACCCTAGAATTTAGAGTAAGTGTGAATGGTTGTTTGTCTTTGTGTTAGCTCTGTGCTGGGCTGGTGACCAATCCAGGGTGTCCTTTAGTAGCTGGGATAAACCCCAACTCCCCTGTGACCCTTAGCTGAATTAAGCAGGTATAGAAAATAGATGGATGGTTAGTCTTGTGACCACTCAAATTGCTTTGCACAACAAGCCAAGATCCTGCTGTCACACACATTTACACAGCACTGTTTAAGGATCATTTATAGCTGCATGGAGGTATCTGTCTGTGTCGCTCTCGATGAGTGCTGTTTTCTAATTGACGTAGTAGTGCAGTAAATCAAAAACCAAACACAGCCTTCGTAGATTGTTTGAATGGCTGGATAAAAGTTAGCTTGAGCTAGCAGGGGCTGATAGCAACCGATTTTGGAATAAAAAGGAAACTCCAACATGGATAACTAGTTAAAAAGCACACCTACTATCACCTTAAACACCTTGTTTTCACCTGAACGTCTCACAGCATTATCTCCATCTCACTGTCACCCTCAGCAGAGAGATGGATAATTGAGATGTGTTTGTGACTGTTTCACTGGGCCAAAAGAGTTAGCAGCAATGTTAAGAAGCAAACTTCTTACAGATCTTCATACTGTGTGCTGCTGTTGATCCCTCAGGCTAAACAAACCTGTCTTTGATTTCGCTTTTACTAGCTTCACCAAACTATGTCAGCTTTGTGCCACTAACCTGGTAATTTGCCATCTCAATCAGCTGCTCCATGTCTTTTTCTGGGTGCCTCTGCTTCAGCTCCTTCAGAGTCCTGGCCATGTCCCTCCTTGCCTCATCTTCCTCATCCTTTGCTCCTCCCTCCTCCATCAACCCTCCGTCCATCCCGCTGTGGCAGTTCAGTGCTAACTGTCCGTCCAGCTCCAGCATGTCCATCTTGGTGAAGCCACCTGGGCCCAGTGCTCCACCTCCTCCATCTATGCCACCAATCCCTCCATCATTTCCTCCTTCTGTCTCAATGATGATACCGCGATTCTTGTCGGCACGGTAACGCTTGCGGACATATTTGTAGATGAGAAGGCGTCTGTCGGCCACCCAGGCTTGGACCACACAGAGGGGGAAGCAGAGGAAGGTCAGCACCGCCTCCCATACCTATAAGAGAATAGATGGGGTAAAATTCCACACTTTCCTCTTCTTTGTCTATTTTTCTTCCACCAAACCCTCCTCCTTAAGAAGCTCCTTTAAATCATGTGTGTCCTTACCTCCACCTCTCCAGGGGAAAAGACACTCAGAATCAAATAAAGCCAGATGTAAGCGAAGATGCTCCAAGCTGCTGTAACAAAAAACACCCGAAGGTGTTTTATTTTTCGCGTCTCTCCATCGGGAACCACATACACACACAGGGCGATAATGACAAACATGTTGAATGCAGCGCTGCCCACGATGGTGCTGGGACCCAGAGAACCAGCCTCGAAACCGTGACCGCACACCTGCAGGTGGGATCAAAATCAAATTATTATGTTCCCATCACACTTTATCTATCTAATGTGTAGCTAGCTAGCTCATGTTGTACCAACCTCAATAACTGACAGCAGTATCTCCGGGGCACTGGAACCCAAGGCCATTAGAGTGAGATTAGAAACAGTCTCATTCCAGATTCTGACTGTGGTCGTAATGGTCTCGCCATTTGGCTTCTTTATGGTGATTTCCTTTTCCTGGGATGTTATGACCTGCAGAAGAGCAAAAACACAATGAAGATACCAAAGAGATGTTAAGGAGCTTTGACTGAGTAATCTTACAGAGGGAAACATAAAACCACGTCAGGGTTTATTATGTTTATTAATTGTCGTACCTCAATAGAAGACATGAACCTGTCCGCTATAATGCTCATTCCCAGGAACATGTATATAAGGGCCACAAAGTAAACAATGGCACGTGCAACTTTGTCCCCTACAGAAGGGTTCTGAGGGTTCCACACAGGCAGCACAACTCCTGGAATTAAAACATGAAAAGAGTTTTTCCATCATAAGGGTCACAACAGCCCTATCTGGTCACTGCTGCTAAGTCTGCTCAACTCTCTGCTTCTTTAATCTTATATAGTCTGCCACTGCAAGCCGCCTAAAATAAACTCAGTGGCAAAACAATCTGAATAGGCATTTTGTGCAGGAAATTTTCTATAAGGCCCCATTTGTCATGATAAAACTCACTGAAGCGATAAAGCCTACGGATGTTGATGAGATTTAGGTCAATAATTTGGCACAATCAGCCCAAAAGTCAGCATGTTTCTGCTCATTAGCCAATGATGCTGAGTCACCTTATGTGAGGCTTGCTAGATGTGTGGGAGTGTCCATTAGCACCTGGAACATATAAGGTGTGGAAGTTGAATTTTTTTTTTTTTTTTATTATTATTAAAAAACTTATTCTTACAAAATGTTATTGAGATTTTGATTCAGCAGTTTAAGATCAAAGTTGTGGGAAAGTAGTTGAAACCTTCATTAGCACATTCAATGTTCCCAGTCAGTCCCAGTCAGTCAAATATCTAAATGTGTAGACAGCTGTTGAGACCACAAATCTTGATAATGACTGCAGCCTTTCCTCAGGCTAGCAATTATGACCATATTGTCTGCACTCCTGTGTGTACAGTTTTCATCTGCACCATATGAGAGGATTTTCTCACATAAAGTGTCAGGAGAGGTGTCATATTTTGGCCAAGAAAGCAAATGGAGTGATATTTTGCAAGAGCACTGCATGAAATTAAAAGGGGCCTTTGTACAGAACCACACAGTGTTATTACAAAAACTATTTTAACTATTGCATTTGGGTTATCTTTTCTTTGTTATGTGATTTTTTCATCTAAATTTTTTTAAAGTAATTGTGTTTTTATGATTACTGTTTTTTCAGACTTAATTTCAAGAACACAATTCCTCTTCTTCTATTTTCAGTACCAGTTCAGGCAAAGTTTACTGCCTGTGTCTGCCACTTTGCAATAACAAATGTATTAGGAAGCAAGGGCTACATTCAATAAAAGTGCATTCAATTTACAGAAAAGAGTTTTCTGTGCATGTACAATACAGATCATATGTATGGACAAGTGAGCATGGTCACAACAAACTGGCAAAAAGCACAACAGGATGCACAGGCAACACTGTCAAAAGGCCAGTCTGCAGGCTTGCACTACAGTCCAAACAAACCAAAATGAGTCACCACTGTGGTGCTAGACATAAAAGGACAAATTCAGAGGTCATGTGTCTGTGCCCCAGACTCATCTTTATTTCCTTGTTAAATTACTGTTCTGTAAATCTTTGATGAATAATGCAACCCAGACAATGAGGACTTAGCTATTAAACCTGCAGGATAGAAATAGTGGGAGAAATATACCATATTTATGCAGCCAAGCTTTGCTTTGACCATTAAAACATCATTATAATCCTTAGACATAATTATTTACTAAAAATGAAACTGTTCTAATCGAATAAGACACTTTAAAACCAAAGAAAGTGAGTCTGAAAGTTTAAGAAAGGTGGTGTTAATTATATCTGAATCAATATCAGTATTAATATTTATAAAATAATCATGTTCAGTTGTTTTTTATGCTTACACAGCTGGTATACAGTCAACCAACTAGAGGCTTAACACTTTCATCTACTTAACCCTGTCACTAAGCTGGACTCCCTGAAAGGTTTAGACTCTATGTAATCATGTTAATCCTTCCCATTTTCACTAAACTGTTTTCACAGATAACACAAACTCACCTTCCTGACAGGGGTCTCCACTAGCTGAACAATTTTTCTCTGAAGAACCTGCATGGACCGATGAAGGGTATGACAGCAGCAAAAAGAAGGATACGAGGAGGAAGAGAAGCGAGGAGGAGGAGAGGTGGGATGAGTGGAGAGAGGAGAGGGATGATGGAGGCGTAGACATGGCTGCAAGAGCCATTTTTGCTGATGCAGCTGGGCCTTTACTGGACTCTACTGAGTTCTACTGAGTCAACTCAGTGTGAGGTGATGTCAAAAACCTGCAGACAATGAGAGAGAGAAGGGGAGAGAGATTATTCACCTTTCCAAACCACAACACGTTTTCACATGAACTCTGGATTTAACTTTTAAAATAACCCCTCTAATGTTTTTCTTCAAGCATTGTGGGCCTTTACGTAAGGCTGCAAATGGTGGAACTTCAAGTGAATATAGTGTGGAAAAGCATTTAAGCACCACTCAGCAAAAACCCTTCATCTATGACCAAAATTTGCAAGCTTCAGTTTTATGGTAATGTCAAATGGACTGCAATCATACAGCACTTCACAAATACATTCAAACAGCACCTTAATTACATATGATAGTCACTGTTGTCTATCACACACACACACACACACACACACACACACACACACACACACACACACGCACACACACAGAAATGGATCGACTTCAATCAAACATAGGGATGCAATTTCAGGGTTTATAATCTTGCCAAATGATGCTTCAACAAGCAGACCAAAGTAGCTAAGAGTTAGACAGTTCACTTTACCTCCAAATCCACAGCCTGCTTCTCAAAATAAGATGGTGTAAATGTGATTTAAGAAAAACAATAAAAGCAATAACAGAAGTTCCCTACGTAAAGAAATAGAAAGTCTTTTAAAGTGCTGTAAATGGTGTTATACTTGTAGCCATTAACTCTAATTAAAGTGAAAATAATAAAGTTTAATCAGTCTGAGCGGCTATGAGCACAGATAAAAATATATAGGTAGCCTCTGTTTTTAAATCCGACCTTAGACCATTATGAACATATTTTATAGGCTAGATCACCAAACAGATAGAACTAGGACACATTTATGTATGTTACAATTCTGTTGTTTAGTAATTTTATACTAAATAAAAGAGTTTAAATGTATGCATTATTCATGAAAGTCTTTACATCTAGCTTTCCTTCCCAAAGACAAACATGAAAAAAGAGAACCAGGTTAGCAAGACTAATTTCTATAAAACCTCTCTGTTCACCCAGTTAAGTGCTCAGAACAATAAAAACTAAATCTCCTCACACATCTGATTTGCTCCTATAGCCCTTAACACCTGCAGGGCTCCATGCTGGAACTAAAAACTAGTGGGTCTTCTTTGTGAGCCAGAACATCATTAGTGTGTAAAAGCTGGGTTCTCGCTATATTTCAATATAGTAAAAAAAAAAAAAAAAAGCAAACGCCAAAACAAATAATAAGCTAAAGAAAGAAAGGAATACTGCAACAGTAAAAAATAAATAAAAAATAATAATAATAATTGGGGCAAAGTGGAGCTGGACATAGTGTCACATGTCCATCTTATGAGCTACTGGACAGCATGATGCGTCACTGGCCAGCAAACCCGGTAAAAGGGGCTGCAGAATTCAGTCACTGCAGCAGCTACAACGGAAGAAATGGACCGAGTACCACCTCCCACTCCTGGCTCTTCCAAAAATAAAGACAACAAATTCACTGAAACTCACGTCACAGTGGGAATAATTCATTTTGTGTAAAATGTTGCCTGGCAATTGATTTAATTTTAATAAACCAAATTTATTTAAGCTCATTTTGACTTTCTAACATCTTAAGAGATTCTCGTAGGTTATAATCGAGCCTGACAACTTAACCATCAACTTTGATTACCAAATTTCCAAGCTTTTTACTGTCACATGGTAAAGTCCTCCCACTATAGTTCCAGTTAAACTGGTATAAACTTGGTATAAAATAGCCAGTTCACTAGAAAGGATCGAGGCTCAGAGACTCCAGAATGGAGCCAGAACCAGAACAGTGTCTGACTGAAAGCGTTACTGGAGGGTTAAAATTTGAGGCTGAACCTGACTAATTAAATGGTCTAAATGGCTAAAACGGCACTCTTAATATTTCTGTTTGAACAATGGATCATACGATCATGTGCAACATGACAAATACTTCACTTGCATCCCAATGCTTTGGTGCTTCTCAGCTTTAAGTGATTTTTTACCATTTAACTCAATACAAAAGCATTTCAATGCTCAATCACACATTCAACTACAGGGAGTAGCTGATTTCAGAAAGAAGCAGCAGACTAATGCAGAACAAGGAGATGGCTTATATCAAGCCGAAGTCATAAGCAGAATAAATACAGATCAGCCTCTGATTCACAAGCATATTCAAAACTGTTTACTAACAGGTTTGCCTTGCAGACTTGGCAACGTAAAGATCAGTTGGCGTACTTGAGCCTGATCTTACACCACATATCACATATTGCTATATATTCTGAGCCACTTGGCATCAGACTGTTATGAGATATGTAGTTTGTTTTCTCTACATACATAGTAATATTTGTAAAAGGGTTATGCCTAATTTTTTGTCTTATTTGTAAAAATGTTTATCTAATCCTTCACGTAACTTTGGTGTCCAAACCTGCTCAAACAATGACTGAGAGCAAAAACAAAGAAAATAAAAGATAATTTGGTCTCAGGTGAGTGTTTTAATGTGAGTGTAAAATGTTCAAAAGCCGCAGATACTTTTGACTCGGGGCTTTCTCGCAACTGAACAGCAGGAGTATTAAAACGGCTACTTTACAAAGAGGCTTAAAAATTGATTCAGCAGTTTTCCCACCGTTCCCTGGTAGAAATGATGGCCTTGAAACAAATATTTCATATGCGAGTCTTTACTAATAAGCCATTACAGACACTGTCTGTGTGCAGAAGGCTGTTTTATAAATGCAACTATTTGCTGTAGATTTTATGTTGGGCAGCAAATCAGGTCAACAATGATATAATTCCATGATGTAAAGGGCCCGTTCAGAGCTGTGGGAAAAAAATGTTAAAAAAGGGAAGAGAAACTGTTTGATGAGGCAATGTCGAGTCAAATTAAATACAAACACACAATCAGAAACAGTGTCAGTTGGCCATGATGTAAAGAAGTTGCTGACCTTGTATTACCATATTCTCAACCTCACTTACACACCCTCCACTGACAAAAATGCTGACCCTCTTTCACACAAACACACCTATGCAAACACCACCACAGTTTGTCATCTGTGGTGACATTAGCATCAAGCCTCTGACCCTGTCTTCATCTATCTTTAAGGGTCTCGCTGCTCCGACAACTACCTGTCAGTTCAATTGGAAAGTCACTCCTCTGCCATTTCTGCTGCGTCACTTTCTACCAGACACTTTTTTTCGTTTTCCTCATCCTTTTTCTGCAATTCTCAGATGAATAGAAAACCCCCTTTTTTCTACTAGATTCATTAAATTTCATTTTTCCTTTCCCCATCCTCACCCCTTCCATCTTTACACTCTTTTTGGTCTCTTTTAAGCTCCCACTTGCTCCTCATCCCTCTGTTCCATGTTAATGTCCTGATGTTCTCTGTCCTCCTCTAATCCCCTTCTTACTTTCTCATTCTCATTTCCTCTCAGACCAACCTAATATCTCCTTTTATTTTATCTGCATGTAGTCTACAGTATTACTGTTTACTGACAAATATGTTTGTAAAAGTAAAAGGGACCATAAATGTCCATTATATAGACTTTTTTCTTCTTTCTTATTCGTACATTTTAATAACAGTGACAAACTATGATAATCATGTGTACTCAAGTGGCTACCACTTAGTTAAACAACTCTGGTTAAATGTGCAGCTGCAGATGAATTTCTGCGTACCATCTTCATTTTCTGTCCAGGTTTTCATAAATTTCAAGAAATCATTTGTACTCAAACGAGCTCTTTCCTGAGCTGAGTCTAGCTTCAGCATTTTTAGAGATAATTTAAGTGAAGCCTTTCAATAATAACTTTAACATTAAAAAGAAATGTCTGCTCTCAGAGCAAATCCATGTGCAAAGTGAGCAGAGAAAATCAATTTTACTGACTCATATATGAGAAATCTATTCATTAATCATCAGTAAATGAACTGGATCTTGGCTATGTGTTGGACTGGCAACCTGTCCAGGGTATACCACACCTCTCACCCAATGGCAGCTAGGATATGCTTCAGATTATGTGTGTGTGTGTGTGTGTGTGTGTGTGTGTGTGTGTGTGTGTGTGTGTGTGTGTTCCTTATTTTCCCCAGGCTGTCCTCTTGTAAGACATGAATCATTCTGACAGATCACACACAAACCATGACCTCTTCTGACATGACAGAGATGCTCATGCATGATTGTATGCTTGCATGCAGACATGCATGTAAATGAAAATATATGCACAAAAAAACACACACACAAAACATAAAAACTTCAGTCGCACTCACAGGCCGGTCAAATCCCTCTATAATGCTTTTAATCAAACCAACAGGTTTGCATGCACACGTCTGAGAGGTGCAGTTAGATGTGATAGTAAATTGCTATCATAAGGAGGAATGACACAAAAGATTTTAATGAAATTTAAACCATAGTTACCCATCTTACTGTCAAGAGCCTCATTCTGTAATTGCCTGTCTTTATTGTAGCTATACCCAAGTATAATAACAGAGTCCAGCTTTATCATGCTGGATTCAGATTGCCTTTGTTAATGTAAATTCAGCTAAGTCTAAGTCTTCTATCTCATTAAAGCCAACCTGTTTTCTGCAAATATAACATTTCCATTTGCTGCCGCTTGCAGTTAAAAGCATTAGCAAAGCAACTGGCAATATCTTCCTGCCAATTATGGTCAAATGACTATCAGTCATAAAAATCTGACAAAAAGACGAGCCAACAGTGGATTGAGTATCAGCTTAGCTAGTGTTCTGTAGCATATACTAATCTGACAAAATTGCTGCTCAGCTGATGCAACCAAATCTGAAACACTGCCTCTTTAAATCCCTGGGAATTGAAATAAAAACAAAGAAAATGTACCACATCATGGTCAGACCTGCCTGACAAAGCTGTAGTTGAATAAGGCAAAAAAATATTTGCCTCATATGTGAAAGTGGGAACTCTTAAGAACTGCACAACATGTGACAGAGGGGCTGAAAGATGAGATAAAAGCAGACGACACACATATTCACACCCACTCTGAAGCACATCACACACACACACACACACAAGTTTCAACCTGTTTATTGAAAGCAGTAAGAGCACTGACCACGGCTGTCGATTCCTATCACATCAGCTCTGCCTCAACGCTCTGCCTTGTGAAGTCATGCTGATGTCTCAGGGTTAAATGACATTTGATTCAGCATGATTTCTTAAGCTCAGCAAGGATTCATACTTTCATTCACATCCCTCTTTCCTCCTTCTACTCCATAGCTCCTAGCGTTTGCAATAGTCATGACCTCATATCACTGTGAAAAAACAGCCACAGAGGTGAGATTGCATCACTGTTTCAAGCACAAACTGGTGACTCTTGAGGAAAGCTCAACAGGAAGGGTTTGAGTTTTTGTCATATTTCTTCCACATGCACAGAAAGAAACTTCATATAACTACAATGCACTAGCCGTTAGACCCAGATTTATGTACTCTCTGAGGGCTGCAAAGATCTCTTTTCATTGATTTCTCCATCTCACTTTGAATCTAGGGTCATTTGTTTGATTTCATAGCACTGTTATGTGTCATACAGCCTTTCAGAGATAGTGATTAGAAAGAGTGCAGTCAGGATATAAAATCATATCTCAGGATTGAATTTTTTTCTTCTTATCCTTAATCGCTTAACCTTTATCATCTGTCTGGCTGATCCTTCCTGTCGTCAGGTTTTACTCTCTGCTCTCATATTTGCGTAGATTTAAAGAAACAGGCTTTTTCTTGCCAGTGTTTGCATATATTTGTGCTAACAGCTCAGCTGTTAAGAGCTGTGTTTTTGGTTTTCAATGGTAAAATGGACAACACACTGTAAGTGAGAAGAAACCTCAATCAATATGGATCTTTTCATATTGATTCCTGTGGTAATTTAAGTCTTTGAGAGGGCATTAATGTGGACAACAATTTATTCATACCTTTTCAGCATGAATAGAAGTGAATCTTAATTATATGTCATTTCAGAGCAGTGAGCTTGTGAGTGGAGTTGGAGACCTTTTTAGTAGATCTCTGTTAGCAACACCAAGGACAAAATGCATACAAAAAACTAGTCAAATGCCTTGTGCAACACACAAGCTGTTATTTATAAAGTATGAATGAGTGAAAGGGAGAATGTGCGTACCTTATCATGCATACACACATTAAAGGCAACTGAATTGAAGAAGACTGGTTAATAAGATGCTTTAGGCTAAGTCTGTAGAAGAACACAGCCAGCAAAAGATGCATGGGGTGCCATGTCTGCCAATACTGTTTGTTGGAGCTGATGTTCATTTTCTCATGTTTCTGTTTACTTTAATCTGAACTTCGTTTGACTTTAAACTGATTTCATCTGTTCATTTTTCTCCTCATTCAGCAGTTTTTGTTCCTTTTGTGACTCCATACTTAACACCACCAGATAAATCAGGTTTAATTTCCTCTTTACTTTCTCAGTTTCACATTCAGTAAAATGGCACTCCTCCTTTCTTCCAGTGTTATTCCTGTTTAACTGGGAGAGGAAATCAGCTTTGTGCATGTGTGTATAGCCTTTGTAAGGGTCTAAATTCATAAAAGAGAATCACAACTATGGATAGTCTTATAAAACTGGTGAGAAGAATATGCGTGCCTTTTTGTGTTTAAAATGGCCCCAGGACTGTACCGTTAGTTCTCAGGTCTGTTGTACATTTTTTCAAGTTAAACAATATCAAGACCTGTCTTTTTAAAATAGCTCTTAATGGTGCTGGGCACTACACCAGTTCATAACAAAAACTGTTCTTTTATTTTCATTATTATATTAATTTCACTTATATTGTTTGAGGTGAGACATTTTTTTTACTGCTGCACAGCTAAACATGCCTGCAGCAAAGCCTCTATTTTATCAGAGATGTTGATAATGAGCCTGAGAAAGTTCAGAAAGTGAAGCTGTTGCAGATGTTGAAGCTGAAGATGATGACACAAAAGATTATCAACTAAAATAAAAGGAACCATATCAGTAGTCTGGAGATATTTTGGGTTGAAAAGGTTTGATGTGGACCAAACACCTGTTTACTGCAACTGCTGGCGAGCTGAAGCTGTCACTGGCTGCGGTAACCTGAACGATTTGCTTCACCATCTTAGCAGCAAACATGCTTTAAATTCAGGTCTATGATCATGGCTACAGACATTAAAATGTCTTTTTTTTTTGTACAATGTAGACTTCTCATGACAATAGAATAGGCTATTCGTAGCCAATTTATTGTAGTAATTGTAGAAAAAGATATAGTTAAATACCATGAACTTGGTAACAATTTGATGATATATCATTTTGGGCACATCACTCAAGACCAATTCTTAAATCTTTTCTGTTTTCAAGTTTTTAGTGCATTGCGAAAATGCAGTACACTGCAGTTACAGCCATCTATGGTGCTGTAACTCAAGTGGTAGAGAGGTTGCCTTCCAATTAGAAGATCAGTGCTTCGATCCACCACCCCCTGGATAAACCCCCACATTGACCCTGATATGCTTGCTGGAGTGCGATAGAGCAAAAAGCTCTGCGTATATAGAGTGCAAGTACAATAACAAGTGTGGTTTGTGTGAATGGGTGAATGAACAACAAACAGAATTTAAAAAGACATTACATAAGCGTGCACCATTTACCATATCTTATCTAACTCTAATCTGTGCTTTTTTGCACTTTATTTTCTTTATCTGCTCCACCCTTCCTCTTCCTCTCTCTTATGTAGTTGTTCCCTCCTCTCCAGACACAGAAAAGGAGAAAGATTAAGCCAGCGGAACTGATCATGTTCATATCTTTAGTGTGTGTTTGTGTGTTTTTGCTTGTGAGTGAATGGGGTTGTGTGCCGGTGTAGTTGTCTGTGTGGGAGTTTGCCCAGTGTAAGTGTAAGCATGTGAATGTGTGTGCATGTAGAAGCACATGGGTGACTGATCACTGACTGAACCCATGGTAGCTCCAGGCTTAGAGCAGCAGGGTCTTGAGGGTGGCGTGGAGGGAAGTTGGGATGTGGGTGGAGGAGAAGCAATGAGGCAGCCCGGCAAACCCAGGGGGGGAGTAACAGTTATTGTTAGAAGAAGGAGAATTTGCATCGGCCTGTGCTCCTCTGAGGAGAAAAGAGCTCAGTTAGGACAAGATCAGGAGAAAGATGGGGAGGAAGACACAACAGGATGACAGTTGGGTAGAAAAGTGAAAGTTAGGAAGATAAAAAGCCATGACAGAAAGGGAAGAGATGCATGGAGATAAAGAAGGTTTAGAGGAGAAAAAAGAAAGAGGCTGAACACGTGCATGGCTCTGAGGTTGCAGCTATCCAGAGGCTGAAGAGCTGATGAGATATGTAATTAGGCAGATTTAAGGGCGATAGTGAACGCGCCTCACTGGGCCGTGGATACAGCTGTCCAAGTGTTGTAAAGTGCTGCATATACTCATGAGCACAGTGCAGATTTAAGATCCAGTGGAACAAAAAAAAAAGACGTCAGGGGTCTGGCTATCCTCAGATAACATTTTAAGTCGCTGTAAATTGTTGCACAGTGACTGACAGCTGTTTACTGCATGTGAGCTGTGAGGTCTTCCATTCTGCTCATTCAGGGAGAGCATTTATGCCAAGAGACTGCTAATCATAATCTGAGATTCTGACATTTCTAATAGTTGTAAGGCTTGATAGGTGCAAGCAAGTGCAGCACTCTCAGCATAAACCTACACATGTTGTCAGATAGCAGAAACAGATGCACATATTCTGCTTTGTTTGTCTTTAGGAGATTAAGGAGATCAGAAGAAAGATCACTAGAGATCATCAGAAAATTAGGACTAATTTATCCTTAAGTAATAAAAAATAAAGCTTATTTAGCCAAATGCTTCACTGGTCAACAGCTGCTGGCCATGAGCCTTCTGTTGGTTACCCTATTGCTACAATAAAATTACATTTTGTTTGGTCAGCAGTTCCATGTGGACCTAATGAGGGAAATTATTGCAGGCAATTCACACTTCACACTTTGTTAGAGACAAAGTGTGAATTGGGATTAGGTTATGGGAACAAAATCATAGCTTAGTTTTGTTAGTGAACAGATTCCAGCTTAGCCCCAATCATAGACTGTATATAAAAAAATGGATGGAGCCTCCATGACGTCACCCGTATGTTTCCGAAGAGCTGAATTGAAGCACATTGGGCGGTTCCCACCGTCGCCATCTTGGCAGTGTCACATGTGTCGTCGTTCCCAGAAAATCCAAAAATTGGGCAAAGAGGTGGAGCTGAGAGGGAGACTGTGAAGGTAGGGGTGGATGATTGACAACCATCAAACTCCGAGCTGCCTGTAGTTAAGAGCTAACCGAGCTAACCCGGAACTAACCAGCTAGCGGAGTTAGGCAGGCTAAAGCTAAGGCACGCTGTTAGCCAGCTAAAATCCGCAGTTGTGCTGCACTCTCCCTTCTTGCCATGGATATTGGATTACTGTCAATCAAAAGGACATGCCCCCTAATTATACCGAATTTCAAGCTTAAATAACATCTAGACGGATGAGTTAAAAAAAAATTTACCCCCTCAGTTATTCTCTGTAAAGGAATTGAACACATAGATTCTGCTTTATAGAGGAAAAGTGACCTAAGCCACTATATCCTCATTATCCTGCAGTATCTGAAAAGCCTTTAAAGGTATGTTGAGAATGAAAATGTTTCATATAAATTAAGAACATTAGTACCCATTACAAGTTTAGGATCAGGGTTTGGGGTGGCTTAGTAAAGGTTAGGGATTAGGTGTTGTGTCCAGATATCCAAAATGAGGGAAAGTCAGTGCATGTCCTTACTGTTTAAGATTTTGTGTAATCTGTACTACTGATGTTGACTTTAACTGTTTCTTTTAAACTAATGTGCCCTGGGCTCATCTGTCACACTGATGACACACACTTCATACTGTACACATGCTGCAGTGTAAGAAGTCAAATGGAAACACATACATTCAGTTTATGCAAACATACACATCTGCAAAAGAACATTTACTTCCAAATGCATAGATATTATTCAAGCAGCATGCAGTCACTAAAGTTAATGCGTGTTAGTATGGGTTTATGTTGGAGGCACGCATATAGCATTGCATGTAACATATAGATTTCCGTGTGGGTCAGATGATGTGTAAAAGTCGGATCAAGCCTCTGGCCTAGGTCACAAAGGCTAAAGATGAGAGATAACCACAGTGTGTAATCCCACAACTTAATTAAAAAAGACTGTCAGTTTGACATGAGGCTGCAAATGTTCTCAGCATCAAAATAACTAGAAGTGGAAGTTCAGTCCTCATCTTGCATTTCCCTAACATAAACAACACACCACAGTCACCATCTCTTCTCCTTTCATTTCTATTTTTCAGTGTTTCCATCTTCTACAGTAGGAAAGGGTCTGACTCATTTTGATTCTTATGGGTTTTTACGGCTTTGCAGCCAAAGTTTACACTTTTTACAAGCGTCACCTTCTGTCCTTCCTCTTTGTTTGGCATGTTGCACAAACATGTGAAAGTTTTATAGGCGAGGACATCAGTCAAATGAGATTAAAATGCTTTTAATGGGTTGTCACAGCATTATGGGAGAAGCTGATGATATGATGGTGCTAGTGAAGGTGTTCAGCACTATTACTGTCAACACCAGAAGTAGTATCATGAGAACTGATAGTTGCTTAAAACTAAACACAACTGAGTTACATCTTCAGTAAAACTTGACCAACTGGCGTCAAATGAGGTGAACATGCGTGTGTCTGTAAATCTGTGTATGCCAGAGTCACTAAGGGTGAAAATCTTGTCATGACAAGCATCTTCTTCATCCCCCGGGCATGTTTTAGCTGGATGGAGCAAGACTTTTCTCCATTTCTTTCCCATCGGCGTCACCCATCTGTTTCTTTTCTTCTAACCGCCCAATGCTCTGCTTTCTCATCCACTCTTTTCCCTGTTCATTCTTTTTTCAGCTCATTTAACTTCCCTTTTTTTGTCTCATTCCCTTTTTTTCTCATCACTTCTACTTTCTTCCTCACTCTTTCTTTTATCCTTATTTCGTCTTGTGCACCACAAAGCACCTATATTAATTTTAAAAAGGCCAAAATCAATCCTCTTGTCGTTGAGCTTAGAGAAAAGAGACACAGAAAAAGAGTGTTTGTCAAAAGCAGGAAGAGGGGAAGAGAAAAAAGATAAATCAACCACATGGACAATAACTGAAAGCTGCGCTAATCCCTCCTGATCTTTGTTTTACATCTGCGAGTGGTGCACTAAATGTGCACATACACTGTTTCTTGGCAAATCACATGAACACGTGATCTTGCTTTCCATGTGCATAATTTTTAACTTCTTCTTCAAACACAAACTCTTTTTCTTTTTACAGTGTGAGCATCATCAACTCTTCAAGCTATACAGTGATAATAAGTATGCGATCCTATTAGTCACTGTGGTAACAGTTAAGGGACCAACCATGTTTTTAAAGGCAGTGATTTTACACACTCTTCACGCTTCTACTTGTCGCTTTTCAGTTTCTATAAATAGACCATCTATTTCCACTGTTTCTCCTCTTTCTGTCGATCTGCTGTCTTCTGCTTTCCACCCATGGATGAACACAGCTATCAGATGCAAGTCCAAGGGCCAAAAGGATCAGGGGTATGTATGGGTTTCAAAAACAGAGACTAAATTGGTACCATTTCTGAATTTGTTGATACTGAAATAAGCTCCAGAACCAACAATGCTACTACTGAGATTGATTCTTCTAAATTTGTTCTGTCATGCCATTAACTGTGATAGCAGTTGAGTCCAGCTGTAGTAAGAGATTGACCTGGCCATTTCATTGGAGCAGTGTCCTTAATATATAACTACAATTAACTGTTTTTACAAGAAGGTGCTAAATTATGTAACTGGAATTTAAGTGGCATGCCTTGGTCCAGCTGAGCTAATACATGCAAGAGTTATTTGAGTTCTAGCTGTCTTATTAGAGCCTTTTAGTTCATAGTTTCTGTTAGAATAACACAATCGTTTTATCCTGTTTTTTTGTGACACTTAAATGTGTGGATGGCATAAATAAAACTCCCAAGCCTGATGTAATTCTAAACAAGGGAAAAGGAGCAGGAAAAAAGATTATAATGCCAAGTTTTTATACGTGTCATTACATCCCATCTCAACCCAAATCTCATACAGACCACATAAAAATGTTCAATCTTTAGATGAACACATACACAAAGATGCAGCCCAATAAGCTATATTTTATGCAAAGTTTGGCCCAAGAAAAGAGAATCCTGAATAAAATCCAAGAATATCCACACATAAGGTAAAGTAGCTACTAAGCAATCCGTATGGGACAGCTCACACTTCAGAAAAAGGTCATTAAATGCATCGATCAGACACTGCTGCAAGTGGAAATGTCAGGTGATTGTTTCTACAGTAGCTTTTATAGTCCGTCTGCCGTAAGGAAATTAAAGATTTATCAACTACATTTTTGTATTTCTGACACTACATAATTAAAAATCAATATTTTTTTGCCGCAAATACATTTTGTAATAAGGACAAAAACAGTATACAACATGTGTGTGATATGAAATGAAAGATGAGATCCTCACAAAGGAAAAAAAGAGCCTAGACTGAGTAGACTGCTGTGCTGTTGAAGTGTTACCACGGTGATTAATGGGTTAGGAAAGTTATTATCATTATCATTATGGATATTAAATGAGGGGGTGATGCACTTAGTATGTGTGTGTGTCAGTCAGATGGGAGAAACCAGAGAATGATATCACCAGATTATTCACAGGGCCAACATTAACTAAATCAATTAGATAAGATGGGATTCCTCATAAATTACTAAGAGGGAATTACAGTAACAGGCTGAACAGGCTGAAATGCATCCTAAATTAAATTAAATAAATAAAGATGGTTAGCGTGCAGTAGGTCAATATTTTCTAAATCTATCACAACAATAACAGAATATTGTAGTTCTTATTTTAATGTCATTTCTTTGAAAACTATTTAAAAAAACTATTAAAAATTAATGTCTTGGCTAGGTCACTAGAAAAACAATATCAGATAAGATTTAATCACAACGAGGCTTTTATCTAGTTAAATAATGGAGAAAATGCTTTTTCTGTACTATTCTGGATTAACGTCTTATTCTGGACTTCAGGTGGTATGCTAAGTTTGCCTCCAGCAAAACACTCACACACACTTTTATATCCTTACTCTGTCAAATGAAGGAAAATAATCTTTGTCTTTCAAATTTGAGGATTTATCATTTGCAAGCATAAAAAAGATACATCATAAATCTCTCCACAGTATCATTTAATCTTAGTCATGATGTTTTTCTAGTTCTTATTGCAAAATATACAATGGCATGAACCAGCTGCATTGAGAGGAAACAATGAATATCATCTTATAAAATATCTGTATATTGTCTTAAGATTGATTTTACAATGCACTTTGCAATTTGTGCCACTAGATGTCACTACATCCGACACACCGGATCATTAAAAACCATTTACAAATGAACATGGAACAAAACTTTTGAGGAATATTTAGTTAAGCAACATTTCTAGAAACTGGGGAAATATACCATTTTAAAATTAACTTTAAATGCTACTAAAACAGCCATAAATGTGTGCCTTTGCATGAAAGAGCTTCAGCTTTTTTGATAAACCCACATTTGGATGTCAGATATGACAAAGTGGAATAAATTCTTCCATCTGTATCCAAAAGATCCTAGAATGTGAGCATGTAGTTTTCTCTACTGAATGCTGCCTTTGAATAAATACAGCTCCAGATTTTCTTATGTTTTTAAGGTATATATTTCTATGTGTCAAGATTAGGAATGATTAAAAGGATTATACAGATTCACATTATTCACAAAACATCAGTATGAGATTCATATCCATGTTGTTTTGGTAAAATATAAACAATTCTTTTTCCTGGCAGCTGAGCTGAATCATTATATTTTCCCCAGTAACAACAGGGTTCAACACTTTGCCAACCAGCACAAACTGTTGATGCGCCTGCAAGCCTCTGAGGGTGCAAAGTTAACTTTTACTGTTATGATGACAGTAGTTAGTTGTACGCCTAAAATTTGGCATGTTACTGTTTTGCTTTTGCAATTTTCCTGTTAAATGGAATTGAAAGCCACAACTTACAAGTAAAATCAGTGCATTTGTTCACTTAAAAAAGAGCGTGGGTATCAAAAATGTGATATGTTGTATGATAGATGCTTCGTGTTACTAATTATATTTAGAT
This sequence comes from Melanotaenia boesemani, assembly GCF_017639745.1. NCBI lineage: Eukaryota > Metazoa > Chordata > Actinopteri > Atheriniformes > Melanotaeniidae > Melanotaenia > Melanotaenia boesemani. The sequence continues at coordinate 15,965,154 of NC_055686.1, read as the reverse complement.
ATTTTCCACTTCTATTGAAAATATTCAGGTGCATGCCTCAAAGAACTGAAATAATCACAACATTGAGCAAAATTAACAGTGTTGTCACTGTTTACAACATGATACCATTTAGGATATCAAATGTCATACACTGAATAAGTAAAAGAGGGGGGTGAAATATTTGTTACAGAGGGAACAATTTTCAACAGCCAAAGTGTTACAAAGAAATATGAGCACAATTTCAAAGGGGAGAAAAATCAAGTTGACCGAATGTCCTGTATCACCACATTTTGTTGACCGGAAGGGCAGTCCAGAGCTGGATCATCTCAAATTTGAAAGCCTTCTCCTCCACAAGAAAATTCACCCAGATACAGAAACCCTGCTTATTAAACCTGTGAAATCTTCCCTGCAGTAGTAATGACAATGGGTGTGGCTCTGTTTGTGTGTGAGAGTGTGTGGGTGGTTACATGCAGCGTGGAATATCAAGAGAGGGAGCGCTCATATTTTTTTCCCTTTGTACAGACAATTAAACATTAATACATATGAATTCAAATGACTACTGAACACAAGTAGTCACAGTACTGAAGCTTTACTGTGGGTGTGAAAAAAGTAGTCACTATTACAGTGTGTGTGCTGCTGTTCACACATCAGCTCAGAGATTCTTCATCTGCACAGCCACATGGTAAAACGCACATAAATGTAGATAGACCTTTACTGCCACAGTAATGACTGACACCTTTAAAGACGCACTATGCAACTTTCCAACCTTAAAACTGCATTTGTGCTCAGCTGAATCATGAGGCTAAGAAACCACACTTCACAGCTTTTGCTTGGCAGCCAATCAATTCACTGTATAACCTGCAGCATCAAGAGAGGCCCAGTAATCAGTATCTGAATCGACCTTGTCACCACAAGGTCACACACCTACACACACAAAAAAACTAGACTTCAGTGTAAAAGATCGAGAAGTAGGCAACGTTTCCAGGGACATAAACTTTCAACATGCTGCCTCACTGTCACCAATAATTCACTCTCTTTAGACTCACTCTTGAATGCTCATCTTACAAATAATGTCAAGAGCCTCTCTGTGCAGCTTCTCCTATCTCCACAGTTTCAGACTCCACTCTGGGCTCTCTTTATTTACTATCGACATAGATCAGTAAAAGAATCATCCCGTTTCTTTGGAGAGCTTTAATAAGAGCAAAGAGTAATTCATCCAATTTACACTGTCCAGTGCACTGCATGAGAAACTCTGAAGTGATGAATTCACACTTCGTTAGCTAAATTGTAAATCTGATCTCATGTCAAGCGTATGATGCAAAAGAAGCAGATAATGGAGGTACTGAGGGAGCTCAAAGTCCTGTTTCAAGTGGGCCAATAACTCATTGCGAATAGGGGGTAAAAATCTCTTTTAGGCTTCCAGCTTTTATGTTTTACCGTTGCATGAGCTGCTACACTTCATTACTAAAGTATGACTTCTGTGCTTAAGGGTAGATGTTAAGGGGTTGAATGTATTTCTTATCTGGTAAGTGTGGCGTGTCACAGAAACACCATGGCAACAGTTAAACAGGCCACATGTATTGAATATATGTGTTGGGATTTGAAATCTGGACATCTATACATATAAATGGCTTGAGGCCATTTCATTTGAATACAATTTCATAATTGCTTTTACTGTTATTAGTTTAATTTTGCATGTAATTTGAGAAAATAACTATATTTGACATGTTCATAGCAAGTAGCTAATATCAAATATATACAGTGAAAGATGTGTGAAGTGAACAAACCTAATGTGAAAGATGTCATATCAGATGTGAGGTTGGTGTAAGTTCAGAGACGACACGGGAAAAAATGAAGAGACACCTCTCTTCTGTGCAATGTGCATACAGATGAACAAGTTGATGACTGCATCGCTGGATCAGTATCACACAAACATCCAAGTGTTTGGGCTTTCCTCTAAGAAACATTTCTTGCAAGACATTTTGGAGAAGTGGACCTCATATGCTCACAAATCACTCCTTAATAGTTTGTTAGCATGGATGAAGTTGACAGCAGACCCAGCTACACTTCAGCCAATTGGTGATAAGCCTCTCAGGATGCAGATACAGTTACGATCCAGCTCAAATCAGCTGTGATGTAATGACGAAGCCCTGTGGTGTAAGCTCAGAATGATTAATTATACCTCTTTTTTCTTTCTAAAACAGTCAGGTTTTTAGTTTATGAAACCAGAACAATATAATCACTGTTTGGCTTGTTAGAAATAAATTCTGTTAATTAATGGGAGTCACAATCAATAGAGAATGAGGTTAGAAGAGGAAAAGGAGAAAGAGTTTGAAAACCAATATTTTAAATTTACAGCCTGACTGACAAAAGGATAAAAGTCTTATAGATTGACATACATGATGCAAACATCCTTAGAATCTTTCAAAGTGGTCTTTAGCAGTAGTTCCTGTAGGCTTTCTACAGGCCCTTTAAAACTTTTTCTTTGGGTATTGGATTCTCTTCACAGGGTAAATAAACCACTTAATACTGACCTATAAATGTTTCAAATGTAAAAAAAAAAAAGGCACTTAACTTAAGGTATCAGCTATGTATAAACACGGAATAAATGAAGCAAAGCAAAAAATAAATATATATTGTATAATGTGTGAAGTAAACTGATGTGCAGGCAGAAATCAGTTTCAGTAGAACTCCTATTTGACTGTGGCTTTCATAGTGGTCCCATTAACTCCAACCAAAGTGGTGAGGGAGGGGGGAGGGATTTCACCCAATTTGTCTGGCCTTTAATGCAATCATGTCTGGCCAGCAGGCAACCCCAGGATGTTCAATTTTAAAATGCTCTCTATCTCAGATTCCACATTACACTGTGACAACGTGATCAGTTTGGTAACTGCAGGCCAAGAACAATGTGATTGCTTCAAGTTTTAGAAAATCAACTCATCACCATTATTAACATTCTGTTTACATCTTTACCCAAAGATCCATGAGATGCAACTATATCCTGCCAGAGTGTAAATTCTTAATCATCTAAATGTTCTCATGATAGCTGTGCCAAATGACGAGGGTAAGACAATTGAAGCTCCTTTTGTTGACAACTGAAAACATCTTTGATATTGTTTTTTTTTTGGTACCATCATCTATCCCTGATCTTTATTTCATTATCTTCACAAATGAGGCCCAGATGATGCATGGACCTGATTCGTCCAATATTGCTTTTTTTTTTTTATTTATCACGACTGAATATAAACAGTTTCCATTGGGTGATATATGGAGCATGCATGAGGCAGAAAGACATGACACCTACTTGCTCAAAGCAAATTCCCCAGACATATTAATTTCTCTATTTGCTTGTAAGCTAAATTGGAAATCAATCAGACTTGAACAAGAGAGCTGATAATGTAAAGTCCACACAATACATGATCAAACTTATCCAGTCATTTGTGTTATCATATACAATTCTTTCATGTGAAGTTGATAAACATTTGTGGCTGCAGAAAAATGGTTTATGTGCTCATGTACCTCAAAATGATCTTTGTGGAGGTAATGTAGGCCTCTGAAAAAATGTATGAGAAATTAAGTCATTTTAACATCGTATCCAACCTGAAATTATCACTTACTTAAAGAAACTTTATGTTGCTAAGGTTTAGCCAAACCATCTTCAAAATACTTTCAAAACTCCTGCAAGGAAAGGTGAAATTACAATGAATACCTAAATTATCCCAAAAGCCCCATCAGAAATGACACCATTACTATGTAAAGTGTCAAAAATACAGACTTAGACAATGTTGTCTTCATGCCTGAAAAGGCACAGTATTCGGCTGGAAACTTGGCCATGCAGACGCTACTGTAATTGTCCATTATGTAGGTGGGAGCTTCGTATCCCACCTCATTCCTGTAATGATAATAGCTTCTTGCAGTTAGCTGTTAATTACTGCTGCTGCACGCAAGCGTCTGACTGCATGTGTGTCCGTTCAATATGCTGAGCACGCTCAACCAGTGTGTGCAGCCATGGGTGAAAATAACCCCCTCTGCAACAGAGAAACAAAGGGAAAAGGAGAGAAGAGAGAGGTGAAGTTAACCAGAGACTCAGTGAGTCCCTGAGTCATCCTGACCTTCTGATTGATCCACCAGCACGCATACACCGTGATCTGTGTATAAACATGCACACACAAGTGCACAGAGCTCAGTGTTACGAGATGATGTCAGGGTGGTTGATTTCAGAGGTCTGCATTTGACACCACCATCTGGCTTATAGCTGCAGGGAAACACACACAAACTCCCTCATGCCCCAACACTTACCTTAATCCAGTGTTATTTCTAACCTTAAGTTTAAAATCTTAACCCTAAAAAGACCAGCTTGGAAGATTTCTAATATGCATTTATTTAGCTTTTAATGCAATTTAAAAATATCCATCTTCACATCATTTAAGAAGCAGCCACCCTTCCTCTCTCACCGCTCCCAAACAAATCACCTCTGTGTCACCTTGCCTTTGCCCAACAATAAATTATGAGCCTCCAGAGTACTCAGCCTAACCCTGCATTAATTCAATACCACTAAAAGTTTAAATTATGGCATTTAAGAGAGTGCAAAAAAAGAGCATGGTGTCCGTGACGTTCGCTCTGCTGTTGTGAAGATGTACTGTGACACCTTTCCAGTGATCTTTTTTTTTTTTTTTTTGTGAAAAAGTAGATTTTTTGTTGTAGACTAGACTACCTAACTAAACTAATTAACTTGTCTGTTGAACCAAGTAACTTGAAAGCACATTTTGCAGTCTCCAGCTCTTCATCCCCTCATGCTCTGCTAGTAGGGACGTCCAAATTTGCCTGAAAGGACCAGGGAGAAAACATTTGGACTGTTGCTTTAAATGGCAATGAATTCCAAAAAAATGTCAAGCTTTTACAGTAAAATGGTACATAAAATGGATTTTGTTGTGCATACAAGTGCTGTTTGGCACACGCAATACATTTCACCCCCAGAGCTATGTCTTCTTGGTCACAGCTAAAGTTTTAACTCAAGGGCAGTATGATGGTGGCTGCTGTAGGAGGCCAAATGCGTGTGTGATCATGTCTTTCCCTGCCTGGACACTTCAGCTGAGACTGACACTGACATTCTTGCAGCTGCAGCCCCACCTTATTAACCACAAGGCCCCAGTCATCCCTGCAAGAATGCAATGCAATCATATTGCTGCGCTCGAGCTAAATGTTTTATTAAAAGTAATATACAAGCTACTTCTGCTTTGCCTCCATTAAATTCCAATATTCCACTCAACAGCCCTGTAAAGGTAATGGTACTAGTAAATTTCTTTGCTATGCACACTAGAGATGAAAACTGGCCAATATGCAGCAGTGTGCAAGCAAGTGTGTATGTAAAGCAATAAGTGTCCTGTAGAGGATATGCAACTGAGTGCTGAGAGGTTATTTAAGCATCCGTACTGTATTCCTATTGGTAGAGCACTTACCTGGACACACACACATAACATGTTGCTTAGGAGGGTTAACAACACACTAAAATATCATGGAAGTAAGTGGCAGCCATCATAAAAGCTGGAGCTATTCGCTAAATGCTAAAGAGGCTTAAGTGGTTTCTTTGTTGTCACCTTTATCATATATTACACTCTGGAACACCCAGCCTATATTCCCATTTTATTTAGATTCTTTACAACATCAGTAATATTTTTGTTGTCTGTAACATTTTTAGGGAACATCATTTACATCATGTTTAATGCCCACAGCTCAACCACCTTTTCAACAGTATGTCAGCTTTATAAAGCAAAGCACAAGCAGCTATAAGGGGAACAGAAGGAGTGTCAGGAGTACCACAATATCTGCTTTTGATGGCATATATACAATTTACTCTGTACTGGTTTTTTATATGAACTGAGCCAAATGTTCACATTTAACTCAGTGCCAACTTGTATAATCACATTAAAAACCTTCCAGGTTTTCTTCTTCTGGTCTGCAAAACTGTGCAAATTACAAACAGGTAATGCAGCAGGCATTTGTTGTTTGTAATTTAACATCTGAAGAGATGTGATTAAGAGTACATACAAACCAGTATTCAGTGATTTTATAATAGGAAAAGTTATTTTTTTTAAAAGAAGATAAAAAAAAACATTGCCATATTTAGCTAATGTGTGAAAGTTAGTCAACATGTGCAGCTGCTGCTCTCAGTACAGGTAGAGGTGGATAGAGAAAAACAAATGCATGTGTTTGCCAGGTTTGTCCAAAAAATCATTAAATTTAATTCTAGTGTTTTGTTTTTTTGTTTTTTTTTTTTGTTGTTGTTTGTTTGTTTGTTTGTTTTTTTTAAAAAAAAAAACACTCATACAAAATTATTAAGTTGGCAATAATGACAAGTTGTCAGTGGGTTTGAATTGAATTGGCAGGGCTGTGCTTTGTAAAGACAAATACATGCATGGCCCAGTTTTACAGGCAAAACAGACGCGTTATATCAGTACAAACAGTACTGCCTGATTTTATATCTTATTAGAATAAATAATTATTTAAATTTAAAAGTCAATATGCTACATTGCCCTAATGTATGACACAACTGGAGCTTCAAGAAACATTAAATAGCTACATAATTCTCAAGAGACAGGGTTGGGTTTTCACAAGTTTATAGCATGCATGAAATAACACAGTAAGGGATCCAATATGCTCTTTTTGTAGCCACTCTTAGAAATTTGTCCACAGTAGACCCACATTAACATCTTCCAACATGCATGTGTAAATGCATTCAGATTCTCCTCCTATTACTTTTCAGTTCCCCTTTACATCTGTCCTTCAGGTCGAGGTCAATGGAAAATCTCATGAAAAAGACAGTATGTGAGCTTTTTTTTTGTCCATTTAATTACAGTCAAGGAGTTCTGCAACAGATGGCATACAGCTCCCACAGAGACCTGATCACAACATCATGTTCAGTACAAAACCAGAACCAAATACAAAACCAGAAACAAGTCTTATTTAACTTTAAGTGTCAAGTATTAGCATCTAGACAGGTTTAAACAGGAAACTTATTACTGTTATTTAATATTTAAGGAGAAGTTTACTAGTTATACTTTTTCTCAATCCTTTTTGAATATGTATTTGTATGCCTCATATGTTTTGTTTTGTTACAGTTGATGAATAAAATCTACTTATGATTATCACCAGGGATTAAAGTGAGCCCGGAGCCCTCCGGAGCTGAGCTCTGCCACCTTAGTCAAATAAATAAATGATTCAATTCAAACTGGCAGTGTCGCTGCTGATCATTTTTAGCATGCACAACCTGCATGGCTCTCTCATAAGCACAAAGATGCCCAGCAAATCTGCTGGCCCCGCCTTCATTAACATGCAGCATCACTGACCGAGTCAGTCAAGCCATGTGTTATCATTTGAACGAGTGTAAAGTGCATGTGTGTCGATTCACTGACTAATCCGCAGCAGTTTGAAACAGCTTTTAACCCCAATGCCTGAGTGGCTAATCGGGTCCTGGAGGATTCCCAGTGGGCTAGTCAAAAATAAATAAATAAATGCATAGGTAGGAATAAGTGGGAACTACTTCTTCTTTCTGGTCCCATTCTACCCAGTGTAACTACTGACCACAGGGAAATGTGTTAGTTATTCCAGAGGTATCTATAAAGTCCATATATCATCGCAGAAAATATTAGAATTACAGTCTCACTATAGTAGGTGTGTGTATTATTAAATAAATTACATTTTCTTTTCTTTTTTTGTACTTGAAGGAAACCTTTTCAGTGGGTCAAACCTAAAAAGAACTCAGACATAAAGAGAAACTAAAAAAGGTGTAGAAAACTTTACTATAAATATCTTTGATGCTGTGTGGATGAAGAGACAGGTGAGGAGACAAGAAGTAGAAAAGGCAAAGAGAAGAGGACAGAGTGAGGAGGACATGAGAGAGAGGGAGTGGTTTGTGTGAAACATTAGTTGCTTTTATTTTAAGATTAATTTTGGTCTTTATTTTGGTCTCTGGAGATGTGTGGGTGATAACAGCGTCTCCATTGCTCTGTGTGTTCAGCTTCTGGACCTGCTGCAAGTCACGGCTCTTTCATAAAGGGTTGTATTAAAGCATGGAAACTAAATTCTTTAGACAATGTTTTTGTAATTTGGTGCATTAATACAAGAAATTAGGCTTTTAATGTCTTTATTTTCACAAAAAAAACTACAGGATTTTAGGTTTATTTATCCAGTTTACTCCACATCAAAGAAGAGGTGGGCTGGTCCTAAATACAAAACTCCCGAGCTGAAAATTGGTTCCACTCTGGCCCTGGTTAACGGTAATCCCAACTTCTAACTTAAAGTTAGAAGCTGTCTAGGCTACCTATGGCTGTTACTGGTGAGATTATGTTCAAGAATATTTATTTAGCCGCTGGAAAGCCTGTTGTAAATGTTAATATCTTGTAATTTTGTTGTTAAATATGGAGGTGGATGAAGAAAAGAGAGGGCACAAACAAAATTTATTAATTACTTTCAACAGTAAGATTGGTTTGAAAAAGATTGATCGGCCAGTGAAAAGTCCGTGGAGTCAAAATAGTGTTTAAGTAGAATATTGGTGTTATTTGATTAAAAACGTTGTCATTTATTTAATGTTTTAATTATTTATTGGCTCCTCTTAGTTAACCATGTTAGATTGCTATTTGTGTGTTTTGCATGTTAATCCAGGCTGTATTTTTTGTTGAGAATAATGCCAATGCAGTAGTTTTTTGCAGTCACTTACATCATTTTTCCCCTACTGCACCGCAACACAGGGTCCCCCCACCCATCAAATCCCACTTTATCAGTTTTAAATTTAAATAAATCAGTTTTTTTAAAAAGCTGAAAGTTTTGCAGAGCACTGCACATGGACTCTCATATGAAACTATCCTTCTTAATGCTGCTGGTTCTGAGTAAAAGTTGAGGGACCTCTTCATACCGCTGATGTAGATCTTTCTTAAGTGTCACATTAGATAGGACAGCACGTCTCAGATTTTTACATGGTGCTGATAAACAAAACTGAACGCACCACAGGCAAGAGCTGGACTCCAACCACAGACAGTGACATGATAAACATTATATTGTATTAAGATCCACTAAAACTATTTAAAATGTCTACTTTAATAATGTCTGCTTACATTTTACTGTGCCATCTTGTTGAGTTCATTCATCATTTTAACGACTTAGTTTATGTTAGCAGCTTTGTGTTCATTTTCCATTTTTTTCCCCGAAATATGTAGTGCTCCACCTCTATCTACAATGAAAATAGTCTTTGTTGTTGTCATATTTTGCTCTCCCCTATTTTGTTAACCATCATCTATCCCTGAGATATCTCACTCTCTTATTTCAGGGTCATTTCATTCATCATGGAGCTTGACATTAATCTTGATTCTTTGCCATTATTTGCAACAGATCTCTAAACTTTGATTTACAGAAATATTTTCTTCTGCTGTTCATGCTTTTTGTTATCTCCATGTTAATTCCTTTTGTTAAGCCTTTTCTTAATCCATGACAAGCCTACATATGATTTCCTGGTAAAAAAAAAAATCAGTGTTATTCTTCATGTATGGGCTGGCCTGTCTCCATTCTTTATCTCCAGCATAATAGCTTCCATCTATTCGCCTCACCTTACAAAGTCATTATAATGTTCTAATTAGATTTAATCTAGTCTCATAATCCATCTCCATAGCTATTATCCATCTATCCTCCACCTTCTGCTGCTGTAGCCATCTAATTCACTTTGCATCACCTTTTGAATCTCGGCTCATCTCCACTGCTCGTCTCACTTCTTTACCTCTATCTGTTGTCACATCTTATACTCCAATTCTGGTAGTTTACTTAATTCATTACTGAATTTTCTTAATTATCTCCACCTTTACAGATGATTTGTGACTTCTGCCTCATATGTTTTTCTAATATTTTGTCTTCCCCAGGTGAAAATTTGCCAAACTGACTTACAGTTTTACTTTCACATGCATTTTTGCTTTTTCTTTTTGCTTTTTCTTCCTCCCACATCCAATCTATTCATTCCTCTATTTCTCTCTTCCCAGTGCTATTGATTTTTTACATCCAGCAATGCCATAAAACAGCACCATCTGCACAGATCAGCATCTTTCAAACATATGGCTACAAATTAGACAGTGGGTAAGTCAAGCTCAGCAAAACTAATTATGTCAACACCGGTAAAAGTTGACAGGCTAAACGATTTACTATCGGCAAAGTGATTTGTGATTAAATATATGAAAAGAAAAAAATTGGATTAGCAATTGAAGGGTTATTTCATTTAAAAACAAAGTGAGCACTTAATTAGTCTGAGCTGATCAAAGGCATTCCTTTACATCTTATCTCTCTTCTTTGTCCGTTAAGACGTTTATTTCCCCATTTAATTCATCATAATTTCAAAAATCATACAAACTCAACTCTGAAATAACTCATTTATGTGATATATTGTTAGTATCCCCTCTTTCTGGTTTCATCCCAGAGTACACGCACTTAAAATGAACAGTATGCATGGAACCAAAGTAAAGCAGTGATGTGCGACGGACTGGGGACCTCCAAAGGTGAAGGAGAAACGGTGAACTTTCAAATACAGACACATACACATAAACACACATGTGGCTTTTAGATGCTGTGCATTGGCTGGCAACACAGAGGTACAGAGCTTATGATGCACTGGCATAGAAGTGCAAAAAAATCTTCAATAAAATGATCGAATTTGAAATGCAAGGTGAAGACACACAAAAGAGAATACACACTCACCACTGAGTATTTTCCAGTTGTGTCTAAATGGCCGTGTATTGAGCTGACAATGAGTGACTCACTGCTGCAACTGACTCCCTATTTGACTGTTTACATTGCCAAAAGACACACACAGTTAATAGCTTGTGTGCACTCACACCAGCAGACCAAACAGCTGGTCTCTGAATGTTTTCAAAGGTGTGTAAGTCGACTGAGGGGATGACTCATAGCTGTCTTCAGACACTGTTCACAACTGGGGGGGTTTGACTTTGCTTCCATCTGGCTGTTTGACCTGCTCAGCGTGCTCTGGAAAAGGGCATTCACTTTTTATTTAAAAATCTGAATCTTAAATATAAGTTATAAGGAAAATGCATACTTTATAAATTCTATAATGCTGCTCCTGAAATGATTTATTCTACAGATGAAATGGGCCAGCACCCACTTACTCTAAACATGCATTTTCAACTCGTATTAAGTGTATAACCATGTTTAAAGGCATACTCTGACATTTTGGGAAATATGCTTATTCTTTTTCTCATTAAAAGTTAATTCAGAAGATTGATGCCATAGTCATACTCCAGTCGGTGTAGCAAGAGCTAGGGACTAATTACAGTTGCCTGGCATAAAGACTTTCACTTGGAAGAAACAGCTAGCCTGTAATCTCTATATAAGTTATTAGAGTAAACTGGTAGAACTTATTAAAGCACATGAGACAAACATGTTATATCTGCCCATTTATTCATTGAGGAAAATGGTCTATTTCACATAACTGCAAGTATGGATAGTGGTCTGTCCATTGGGGTTACATAAGCAAAGAGAAGCTGGAATTTCCCGTTTCATACTTGGCTTCAGTCCCTCCTTACATTACTAATATAAGAGGGGTTTAAACACATTGAAAGGGAGGTTTTTTGAATTAAAATACAGATCTTAGACTGTCCAGTTCTTAGCTTAGACTGCATTATGTTGCTTTTCTCTAATTTGTCATTTACTGCTTTGGCATTGTGTGCATACTTATCAGTCCAGTTGTTATTAAATTTTCTGCTTTCGCTGTCAACTCCTCCATTGAATGTGATGTTTTCATACGAAGTGAGTGTCTTTGGCCTTCTGTCAAGAGTGTAAACAGCAGCACTATGTAGTGTCCCAAAATGTCCAATAGTGGTTCGCTTACAGTTTAATCGCTGCTATTAAATGATTCATTTACTGTTTATGTACAGATGGGCAGTGGGCCAGTCCAAACAGACTGACAGGCCGGTGCTGGCCCGTAGGCCACCAGGTGAATGGCCTTGCTGTTGAATCACTGTACAAAAAGGCTTAAAAACTCTTTGATGGGAAAAGTTATTTATATCACTGCAGTCAAAGCCTTACTAAATATAAGTTTTTATCTTTTGAGAATGATAAAACTTTTGAATATAACTCTTCCATATACAAAATATGAAATGGACCACACCACCCACCATAATAGGAACATGTGAAACTAAAATCATTTTCTTGAAGGACCACTACAGCCACCACAAAAGGAGACTGTGACGTTCTCCACAGATGCATCACTTTTGGACAATCAGTGCAGTCAGTGAGGGGTACTAACATGTGGAACACAATACCGCATATAATAAAGCATTGTTTCCATCAATGAGTGTGGGTCGGTAGGGTTAGGGTGCGGATCTGGTCTGTAAACTGTAATCTCGTTGCGTTTCCACAGCCAACCATAAGGAGTGGATGGAAAGTTAGCTGCGTGGACCATCGACTACCTCACCAACCGGCCACAGTACGTGCGTCTGCAGAACTGTGTGTCTGAGGTGGTAGTCTGCAGCACGGGGGCCCCTCAGGGAACAGTGCTCTCACCGTTCCTCTTCACCCTCTACACCTCGGACTTCACCTACAACACCAGCAGCTGTCATCTCCAGAAGTTCTCTGACGACTCAGCCATTGTGGGCTGTGTGTCTGAGGGGAACGAGCTGGAGTACCGGTCAGTCATCATGGACTTTGTGGACTGGTGTGAGCGCAACCACCTGTGCTTAAACACCAGTAAGACCATGGAGATGGTGATTGACTTCCGGAGAAGGACACTACCCCACACACCGGTGAACATCCAGGGGAAGTACATTGACCTGGTGGACAGTTTCAAGTACCTGGGTGTTCACCTCAACAGTAAACTGGACTGGTCACACCACACAGACGCCCTGTACAAGAAGGGCCAGAGTCGCCTCCACCTCCTGAGGAGACTGAGGTCCTTTGGAGTATGCAGGCCTCTGCTAAGGACATTTTATGACTCTGTGGTAGCCTCTGCTGTCCTCTACGCCGTTGTCTGCTGGGGAGCGAGCAGCACTGACCGGGACAGGAAGAGACTGAACAAGCTGGTCAGGAAGGCCAGCTCTGTCCTGGGCTGCCCGCTGGACTCTGTGGAGGAGGTGGGTGAGAGGAGGATGTTGGCCAAGCTCACATCCATCATGGACAACACCTCTCACCCGCTGCACCAGACTGTGGAGGGGCTGAGCAGCTCCTTCAGCAGCAGACTGAGACACCCTCAGTGTAGGAAGGAGCTCTACCGCAGGTCCTTCATTCCCACTGCTGTCAGACTGTACAACTTATCTGTATAGTCATAATACTGTGTAGTATTTATTTATATTTTACTGTGCAATACCCCCCATTATCAATGTCATCATATTCTTCATATCCCACCATCACCATGTAAATATGTATATAGTCTGTGAAGTTGTTGTTATATTTTATATATATATATAGTATATATATATATATATATATATATATATATATATATCTTTTATATTTATAATGGTACATATTTTTTGCTTTTCTTAGACTTTTTCTTGTAAATAATTTATATTGTACCTTCTTGCTGTGATGCATGTTCACCTTATTCTGTCTTTCTGCACTTTATTCTGTAACAAGAGCTGCTGTAACAAGTGCATTTCTCCACTGTGAGATAATAAAGTCTAATCTAATCTAATCTAATCTAATAACCATACTTGAGAAGTGGAGCAGCAGTCCGATAGCAATAGATGCCTCAGCTACGTAATAGCATGGCCCCACCGCAGCGCCTTCCTTAAAGTACAACCAAATCACAACTCAGAAACAAAGGAGAAGAATGGCGGTCAACTAACAGTTTGTGTTTTTGGTGGTGCTTCATAAGGCCATTTTAAACGGAGATTCAATCAACAAAAAGAAAATATGTTGCTCTAAACAGGGAGCCATTCCTGTTTTGATTTTATGACAGGTCGCTCGAGAAGTCACTTTTTTTTTTTTTTCAACCAATTAATGGATTGCAGTGAGTCAAACTCCACCCTTTTAGGCCAGGTCGGTTAGATTGGTACCCCAGTGGAAGAGTCCCAACAAAGTAGGTTGGGCCGGGTCAGATATTAGGGTAACCTTGCCAGTTTTCGCATGTGTAAACACAAAAATGCATCCTAAACCACCCTGCTCCCATCGGTGGAAATGGGGCTTAAGAGAACACACCAGATACACAACTTTTAAATTTCATCTCAAAAACTGGCTTCTGAGATTTCCCAGTCTGGGATTAATAAAGTAATAATAAAGTGAGGCCTGGATTAATTAATTATTAATTAATTAATAAAGTACGCCTGGATCTGATTCTGATTCTAAACCTGTTCTCACTGCTTGAAATATGCACTTTAACTCTTTCACATTATACAATACAATATTTAATGCAACTGTTTTTCACTTTACTTTTTATTGTCTGTACCTTGTTGTTATGTGTATTGTTTTGTTGTGACCTGCCAAGGGGCAATCAGGTGCAAATTAGCTATTAGGCTACCTCTATGCACATTGACATTTGTTCATTTGTATGTATGTTCATTAATGTGCAATACTGTTCCTTTTTAAACAAATAAATAGATAAAAAGTGTCAAGATATTTCAGTTTCTTGTATTATAAGTTCTAAGTTTGCAGGATTTAGTTTACAATTTAAAATGACTACAGTCCTTACATTTTTTTTTATTTAAGCCCCAAGAAAGTGCAATACAAGAAGTGACAGGTCAGTAACAGAGTATTTAAGTACTTTCTCAGAGCAGTTTTCTTTGAGCAGTTGCACCATTCAGTCTCTTGTGCCCACAGGAGTACTAAACATCAGCAGCAAGGCGGGTCAGCAGATGACAGGTTTGACTGCAAGTCATCTAGTGTTGATGTCTTTGCTTAGACACAGCCAAAAGGGTCAAAAGCCTGACTCGGGCTGCACCAATTTGTACCAAACACCACTGCAGTGTTTCTCCTAGGTTTTTGGCATTGGGGTGGCAGCTGATTGGCAGTGGCCGATTGGCAGCAGTTGCTGTCAAATGGTGGCGGCAGGGGGTGGAGGGGAGTGGGAGGGGGTGTGTTAGGGGGAGGTTAAAAGTAACTGCATCGTCTTGGGTGGGTGTGGGGCGCCCTACTAATAAAATGGCAGATAAAACACTGCTGAATTACTTCTATCTGATTGAAGTAGATGTAGCTTCAAATATGTAGCCAGTGACTGTCTCACTAAAGCTTTGGTTTTTATAGAATTAACATAGATAGTGTATGTAAATTGGTTGCTGTAAGAACTTATAAGATGTCTGTGTCTTAAAAATCGTGGGCGCATAAAGCGCTGTGTCAAAGGTCATTTAAGAAGGGTGCACACTGCTGATGTTGCCTTGGGCACCAAATATGCCAGCACTGTCACACTGTCAGCACTTGAGCCACAGACAAAAAAGTTCATATCACAGCCTTCAGACTGAAGACACAGCACATCAGTGTGTTCTGTCAGCAGAAGAGGAAAACAAGCAACAATACTGATGCAAAAGTTTCAAGATGAATTATATACTGGTCTTTCATGAGGGCCCTGTGTGTCATAGTACCTAACCCTCAGAAATAAAGTAAAAAAATAGAAAGGGTCAAAGCTCTCAGGTATTTCCAAAGGTCACTTCTGAAAGCTCCTCCAAGGTTGTAATTGGAAACAGCAAAAAAAAAAAAACACCACTGATATTTCACCATAATAACACCACTCTGGAATTGTATTTCCAATCCCCACAGAGGGCAAAATCCCATCACCGAACACCCTCAAGAGCACTTTAGAATTAAAGTCTACCAGTGTGGTGCAGACTGCAAGACAGAACTGCTTTATAATAACTGGCTTTAAAAAAAGCCAGATATGGTGCAACTGGACATCTGCAAACAGAGACAGTGACAGCTTCTGCACCTGAGAAGACTGACAAATTGCCTTCACAATGTATAAACATCACACTTACTGTAGGTATCTTTGTAATATTAGATTTCTTCAACAAATTGAGCATCAACAACAGCAACAGCTTTGAAAATGGTCACACTGTAACTTATAACCAAAGCTATTACAGTTCTCTCTTAGATGACAACAAAATAAATGCTAGAAAGAAATGAGAAAAAGTAAAACCCCCCCAACACTTTCTCACTTCCACATCATCACATGCTGATACTTGGTTGGGGGCTTTTGGTGTAAGTTTAATGCACTTCCCCTTTATCTTCAGATTTAAATGGGAACTGATATTTTCACCATCTACAAGCTAAGATGTGTTGATATCTGACACCAAATTAATAGACAGAATACAAGCATTAGAACTATTTGCCAAAAAGAAAAAAAAAAAAAACTTAATCAGTCTTTTTAAAAAAAATCAAGAAGCATATCCATATCATTAGGCATAAAAGTTGCATATATACAATCTCCCATCTGCTTTCACTTAAAGACATCTTGTTCTCTTCACATCTACTTCCAGACATCCATGCACAAAATGTAGAGCTTACACAACTAAAGGTAATCCATATTACCTGCTGTGGTAATGCCTCTGGAGCACACATCCAGAGAGCTTCAGCACAACCCTGTGAACAATATCACTAAAACTCTGCCCTTCAGGGGTCACACACCTGTCACTGGTTTTAGTCACCTATACTGTTTCCCTCACATATTTATTGCTCTCATATGTACATACACACACACACCATGTCTACAAGAAATCAGCATCCAGCAGCTCACCTTCCAGCAGTAAAATCAATGAAAATACATCAGCATCATGTCACATCCAATAATCTCCTGTACAGTACTGAATACAGATGGTGGTTTAGTTGTAGAGAATGTGTGTGTGTAAGAGTTAAACAACAAAGGGGAGATTAGAAAGTAGGTCCAAAACTGTTTCTATGGTGATTAATGAGACACAAAAGTCTATCATTATGGGTATGAAAGGAGTGGGTGATTGCATGTGTATGTGTGTGTGTAGTTGTGTGTGAGATGGAGAAAAGAACCAGAGCAAGACAGAGACGAGAAAAATGAGAAATCCTTGGTGAAATGAGTTTCATCCAAGCCCCCCGGCTGCTTTTCTATCTTAGGATCGATACAGTTTTCTCACTGGTAACTGGGACGCTGTTTGGCACAGGGGCCAAAGCAGGTCAATAAAAACACACACCATGCTCGCAGACGATTTCAGAGTAAATCTGAATGAAATCACTTCTCTAGCTGCCTACCTGTCATCTCTCTTTCAAAATATGAATTAAACTGCAGCATTTGGTGCAAGACAGATCTATAAGGGAAAGGAGGAAGAGTTGAGGTTAGAGGTGTATGTGTGTGTGTTGCAGGGTGGGGTGGGGTGCAGATCTATTTAAAATAAAAAAAAATGAGTAACATATTACTTATGCAGGATTGAGAGATTTGCCTTTAAGCAAAGATTTACACATCTAATTCCCTGAAGCTTCAGCTTCCAACATGTAAAGCTACAAAACAACAATAGTGATTCTTATTATTTTTTATATTATCATAAAAAAGATTTTACACTCACTTCTAATGCCGCAGGCAATCAATGTTTCCACGGTAATAAAAGCAAAGGCAATATATATCAGCTCAAAAAGAAAAAAATGTGTTTGCGGTGGTCGCTGGTGTCATTTAACTTCTTCACTCAGTGAGTCTCTTAACCTGCAGACAGACAGCGACTCCGCTCGCTTGCACAGCAGATGGTGACTGTAGTTCTCGTTCTGCTCTGAAGCCTGAGAGAGGTTGGTGTTGCATCATAAAAATCCAATTTTCCACCTGCTGCAAATCTGGAGAGCAGAACAAGGACTACAGTTAACAGCTGCAGTCCAAGGTAGTGCAGACAGAGTTTATTCACACAATGACAGGAGAAGACGAAGCTGTCACTGAGGACCACCACAGCAACAACAAAGCCAGCCTGCAGAGGAGCGTCGTGAAGAGGAAGAAGACTGTCATATTAAGAGTCATACATTCAGTAGCTCATACTGTAAATGATTAACAAGGTCGTTCAAATGCCACCAAATCTAAGAAAAAGTGATAAAAGTTGTACCTAGATTTGAACGCAGACGACAGCATGAGATGAGGAATAGCAGCAGGCACATGAACACCCAACAGGAGACTTGTATACAGTCAACCATATGCACAGCTGATGATGTGAATACCTGAGCTCAGGGTCTCCCATCCCTAAATACAGAAGCTGAGCAGTGTAGAAGCCCATATTTTGCAATAGGGGCCTCTTTTTATGTGCAAATCTGGTACAATTATGCTCACTGCCATGTCACATGAGGATTAATGACAGTCTAAGCCATTACTCACACTAAGTCAAACGTTTATGTGACTCTGAGAGATGAAGTCTTAGATGTGTTACCTATAACATGTATGCATTGCTGTAATTAATGACAATCAAAATGTGACCAATCACTGCTCAAAGCAAGACACTCCTGGAATAGTGAGACTAAAAACACCTTGAGAGTTTGTATGTTTTCTAAATGAAAAAATATTCTAAAAAAAAAAAAAAAAAAAAACATGTACGTCAGTAATCAGCTAACACCTGACAATAACAGCTTTCAAGGAGACCAAACCTAGGTTTAAGTGCAAATTTTGAAACATTACTGTTTTTGATCCTGTATTAGAATTTTATTTACAATAAAAAAATTGTATATAAATCTAATAATGTTATTAACAGTAGTAGGATCATCAGTATAGTTGAAATATATTTGCATTGATCACATTCTAATCTTTTTAAGACTAGTATTTTATTTATTTATTCCATAATGTACCATAAAACGCAACCTTTTGTTCTTACCTCTGCTTGTATGATGGATTTCCTTTCTGGCTTTTCTGAATCAAGGCTGAAAATTTGTAGGCAACGGAGGCGCCGAAGCATCACCTAGTATATTATGAGGATCATCAACCAACAGCTCAGCCACAGACTCAGCAGCACCCAGGGGATGTGGCTAACATTTTTCAATTCAGAATAAAGTTCCTTTCTTAGGAAAAAATCTCTTTGGCTTTAAAAGATTGTAATATAATCTCTTTTTCTGCCTACTCAAACATGAGACTGTTAACTAAACAAGATAATATTAAAATATTTCACCCTCTGAATGACCTACTGTATGAGATAGTTATGTTACACCCGCTGGTTAAGATAAGGCAAAGACTTGGACTTTGTTGTCAAAGGAACAATGATAATAGTCATAGTTAATGTTCACCATCAGTTTGAGCTAGAAAACAAGCTGGAGCTTCCTCTGTTTTATTTACCTCTCTACTTTTAAAAGAAGAAATAAAACCAAAAACAAACAAAAGACAGTAACAGAAGAACTCCTGGAGCTGCTAATAAGGACTTTTCTCCTCATTACTACTTCTCAGAGCCTAAAGACCCAGTCCATCACAATTACCGATTTCATTAAATGTATTTTTAGTTTATCAGAATACATGCCTGTGAAATCCAAACGTCAATTAGGGAACCCTTGTTTTGCCAAATGAGTCAAATTAAGGCTGGTCAATTGTTCTGCAGATCCCCAGATCGATGGGATCTGACTGAGGCAGAGTGTTTGAAGCACATCCTGCTCAATCTCTTGAAATGGGAATCACAAGAATTCATTAAAATCGACTATCACACAGCCAAGGACACACACTTTCAATGTACTCTCAAACGGGTTTGTGCTGCTGGTACTGCTGGTAATTTTTTATCCATATACTATTGATGTTAGGTGTGTGTTCTCAAGTGCATGACATTTGAGTGGGTGGGTTTGGAAATGTGTGTGTACGTGTGAAAAATATTCAGTGTTTGAAGCCAGTATTCAGGCTCATTGTGAGGCTGTGGAGATGCATGCATGCTATTATATGTGTGTGTATGCATGTGTGTTTGTGCCTACATATGTCTTTGTATTAGTGCTTAATATCTGCTTTGATTCACCTAAAAGCATGTTTGAAGTAGGGACCGAGACTGGAGCAACCAACAGATTATAATGGTGATACTGGCAGAGTAGAGAATGGATGAACTAAAGGAGAAATAAAGAGAAGGGTTTGCGTAGGGGAAATAACAAAAAGGTCATGGATAGAGAGGTAAAAGAGCATTGCAGATAATAAGAGAAAAGAGTAATGGCAGAACAATGCTGAAGAGGAAATGAGGGAAGCATCACAGGACCCTTTAGGCTGTGAAGGCCAGAGAGGTCTGATGATGTACTGTTTTAGAGGACAGATGAATGGTTAATTGCGTATTAATGTTTCATTCTACCTCTACATTAGGCCTACATTAGAAAATGAACTTAATGAAGGGTGCTCTGGGGCTTAAAGTTAATCAATAGACTCTGCTTTTCCTAAAGGATCAAGTATCAGAGAGGGATGGACACTGGATGAACTCTGGATGGACAGAAGTGTATGCAAGAAAGCATCAGTCAACATAATCTTGAGTATGGGGAGTCACAATTGATGACAAGTGTAACATTGCATTACATTTATATATCTATTATTTATGGGACTATTTAAGAATATTCCCATAATAAAGCAAAGAAAGACATGTTGGACTCTTTCACTAAGGCTTTCTTTGATAATAACAACTAATTCATTTCATAGTATTGCAATAATCTTGTTATTGTGACTATACAATAATAAACAGACTATTGTGTGGTAAAAGAAATATATATTAAAACAAACCTAATCCAGAGCTAATTGTGAGCTACATTTTGGAGTTTATTGAACATGCCCTTTAATTTAAATTCTATCTTGCATCCTGTCTCTTCTCTGAGCTTCTCCAGCCAGTAAAAGTCAGTCCAATGTTGACTCTTATCTTTTCCCTTACTCTGTCACTTTCTCTTGCTCTCTTTTTTTTTCTTCTTCTTTTAGCTTTCTGTAATAATATCGTCTTAGGTTTCTTTACTGAATCAGCCATGGCATGTGACCAAAATGACCAGTGTGTTGATATCTAGTTGCTGTCTTTTGACATGATGCAATAGAGTAAAACACAGCTGTCTTGTGATGCTCCAGGCTGGAACACAAAGTTGTACAATATTTACAACTGTTAAATGTTTCAACATTATCAGTATATTTAATAGAACAATTTAGAATAGCTGGCAGGTCTGGCAAAAGACGACAGATAAAAATGTTGTAGAAGCTGCCAAAAGTGAAGTGTAATGATGCAGTGCATGGCCTCAAACACAGGAAAGATGTGTTGGTTTGTCTCAGCTCTAACGCCAAGCTCTGTGGTGAAAATACACAGTTTCACCGAGCATCTCATTAGTCATAATGATATGATGACATATTAAATAACCATGTAGTTTGTGTTGCTCATGCTATATAGAAATACAGAGCAAGAAACTACTTAATAGTTAATGAACTGAAAATAATTCAAATACAATAAAATTAAAATACAATTGAATAACAGTTTATTTTCATCTATGACCCAATCCTGAGTGAATGAACAACTGTGCCTCACTAATATACAAAAAAAGATGTATGGACAAACTGACAATGTTCTGGTCAGATGTTGTCATGTTTTAATAAAATGAAAGTCTATTCTTTCAGCCTTTATCCACTCTTTCAAATAAACCTCTTCATAATCTAGTAAGCTGTAAGACCACCACCTGCCCCATGTTCTTTGTATCACTTTTTAAAATTACATACATCAGAAACTGCCACGCTCTATATTTTATCATGTCCTATACAATGATGCGAGGGCATCTTCCTCATTTCTGATTGGACGGTTGGCATCTTAATTTACATAACGAGGCTTAATTGCTCTTTTAAAATAAATCCACATTCATTTAATTCCAATCTTTCATGTGTGAATATGTGTGCACAAGCATGCCCACCATAATAAATGTAACACAGAGTTCAGGTGTTTTGTGAATCCCAATGAGCTCTAAAGCAAGCAGAAGCTGTATGGTAGCCTCCATGCAGCTGTTGGCTACATGCAGTGAGACTTTAAGCCTTCCTCTAACTGGCCTTGGCAGTTTGACAGAGCCTGAACTGTGGCTTTAGATAATCCAAATAATGTAATGTATGCAATCTCATAATGCACATTGCACATATAGTGTTATGCAATCCACAATCAGCATAATCTTTCTCTGCTTTTCGATAGATGGAACATCATGGATATGTTTCACTCACATTGACAATCTCACACACATGCACACACACACACACACACACACACACACACACACACACACACACACACACACACACACACACACACACACACACTCAGCTTTTTTCAAGCCCAAGTCATGTTGCAGATGTTCATATCCAGTATCTGCCAGCCTGCGTTTGTTTGTATTTGCCCTGTGTGTGTGAGTGTGTGAGTGTGTGCATGCATATGATGTTGAGAGGTACTGGCAGCACAGTGCTCAGATTTCCATCCCTAGCTAATGTCACACACTCAGAGGAAAGCAAAGAGCCTAAGGAAGATTCCCAAAACACACATACTTGTCATGCATAAAGAAATGAATTTGAATACTGAAAGTGAATAATTAAAGTCAGCATAGTCTGAACATCATACCACATCCTCAATGAGGCTTTTCTACAGTGTTCATTAAATGGGATGGATTTATTTTTGCTACTTGGTGACAAACACATCTGTGCAGGGTGTTCATTAAAGCGTTATTTTTCCTCTGCAGGACCCCGATGACACATACACATGAAGTTCATGACTAATATTTGTCACACCTATACATAGAAATGCTTGGTATCCACAAATCCCAGCCATCCAAAATGAATTTCAGTCTGCACTGCACTCACCCTGAATGACTTTTCCCTCCACGCAAAGCTTCTCTCCATTTTTATGTCACAGCCATTTAGAGACGCTGAAGAATTTAATTCAAGTGACATGCAAATAAAACTAAAAGCCATAAAATATTTGAGGAGAACAGCTATCACCTTTATGAATAGAGTTTTGTGATGCTGGGATTTAGCCAAGTTGACTTTTTCATGAATCTGCAAGTTTTAAGTAAAAGGATGGAAAAGCAATGCTATACACCAGGAAAAAGCATCCAAAGTGTTTTCTTATGATGAATCAATTCAACATAATACTGTTGTCTTGTAGTTGGTATCAGTGGTGTCAGTTGCTGCTAGACAAGGCTGTTCCATCCAGTGGTTTGCCCTCATCAAAGGATTATTTGGGGAATTGTGAGTTGGCTAACAAAGCAAAAAAAAAAAAAAAAAAAAAAAAAAAAAAAGAAGTGTGTTGCACAAATCTGTTTACAGGTTTTTTCTCTAAAGGCTGTATATCTCTGTCATATGTCTTTTTTTTTTCTTTTTCTTTTTTTTTTTTGTAAAGTTTAAAAGGGAAATGTGTTTTTGGTGTAATTCCAAACAGCTTATAGACATTTATAGTATGATTTACTAAATTATTACACAGAGGGTCAAACAAAAAGGGTTGGGAACCATTGGTTTGATATGTGAAACTGTACACAGATCAGCTCCAACATTAAAACAATTGATATAAAATGAGTACCACTGTTTATTGCAAAGTTTCTGTTGGGAAAACCAACATCCTGTTAAGAACATGGATGCTACTTTCACAACGATCACTCCCCTACAGTAGCAGCCTCCATCAGCAGGGCTGCAGTTTCTAGGGAAGGGTTCAATAAATGCATCATGAGGTGTTCAGCCATCCTCCAGACTCTCAAGTTGCCAGTCTGATGGGTTCTCACATCTGTGGGAAACAAGTACAATCCACCAAAACCCCCACCTCTCAACACACACGGCACAAAGGATCTATTAACAACATGCTACCAAAAACCAAGACACCTTTAGATATATTTTGTTCATTTGGTGACTGGACAGAGCTCTTTTTGGGTCAAGAAGATGATCTACTCAACACAACCAGGTGGTAATAATGTGGTTGTGACTTATTGTGTTTGAAGGAGCAGCATAAACATCCCTTCTGAAAAGTGAAATGCCTAAAACAGCAATACCAGTCATGACTGCAATGTGTTAGCTCCAAAACATAAAATCTCTTTTTGGAGTTTAACTAGCAATGGAGCATAATTGGAGAATATGTAGAAAGAAAATGGACAAGTATCTAAAACTTGTAATAAAAGTGCATTTTTCTATAAAAATTGTCTTCCAAGATCATTAAAGTGTTCAAATTTAAGGCTTTTACAAGCAGTTTCATTTCTATGCAATTTTTTTTCTTTATTTTACTGCAAGGTCTCTGTATTACCCTCTTTCTTGCACCTATGTGCATTTCACTGTTTAACTGTATAATTCTTATTCCAGCTTCACTGCTTCATCATTGCTTTAATCCCACTATGAAACGAATGCACTCAATTTTTTATAAAAAGTTGGCACACATCTGCTCTCTTTCTCCTCCATTTCTTTAATTTGAAAAATAAACACCCCTGCAGCGATGAGAAATTACTGTCTCCCCCAATTAATGCCAACAAGAGGTGCATTGCACTGTGTGTGTGTGTGTGGGTGTGTGTGTGTGTGTGTGTATGTGAGCAATGCCAAAAAATTGGACAGTTTGATACCAGAGCAGATGGATAACACAAGTGCGTTTGATTTGTTTGTGTTCAGGAAATGGGAGCCACAGAGCTGTGGTAAAACTAATGAAGTTAAATGGAACAGTCTTTCATTAGCTCAGTGCTTTGCTGCATGATGAAACCTCCGCCCTGCCCTTCCTTTACTTTACAGGAGCAACGCGGTAAGGCAGTAAAAGCACGCCATCTCTGTAATGAATTTTCAAAAGAAGCTTTGTTCAGTGAAGAACAGTAAAGACAAAACAGCTTTATTTTCAGATTCATGCAGACACTCTTGTTCTTTGGAGACGGTCCCACTGACATCTGAGGGGTTGAAATCGACCATGAAACTTCAATGCAGAGAAGGACAAACAGTGATCAGTTAAAATGTGT
Organism: Melanotaenia boesemani; assembly: GCF_017639745.1. Taxonomy (NCBI): domain Eukaryota; kingdom Metazoa; phylum Chordata; class Actinopteri; order Atheriniformes; family Melanotaeniidae; genus Melanotaenia; species Melanotaenia boesemani. The sequence goes on along the minus strand of NC_055686.1, from coordinate 15,940,344 downwards.
GGAAGTGTATTTGAAACAGAGAAAGGCCTTCTGGGTATGTGCATTGATGAAAATAATACACAAAAGCAAAGGCAAGAGCATGACAACAGGGTGGATTACTGGTATCTACAAGTGCCTCTCGTCCATTTCCTGTGCATTTGCTTCTGTTTTTTTACACTTGTCCAATCTATCCCTCTTATGTTCATGATCTACATCCTTTTCCTAATCCAATCAGAAAACCACTACTCATGAGAAATCATGCATCACTCTCAATCCACAATCCATGCACGAGCACAAAGACACACAATCCAACCGGTCCAATGACGATGATGCTGAAACTTTCACAGTCACACAAGCATGCACTTGGGAACACACCATCTCAAAACCACACATGGAGAACCAGTTTACAGTCATGCATGCAACATGGCTGGGCAGCTTGTATATGTGTGAGTGTACTTTTATCAGATTATACAATCCAGGTCTGGGTTTATGCTGCTGTCACAGATTACAAAGAAATAAATTAAAGAAAAAAAGGGGAGGTGCAAGGGATGGAAAGAGAAAAATCAGGACAGGGAAAACTGCTGAGGACCAAAATGTATAATAATGGGAATGGGAAATGTGATAAAAAGATAAATGGTTATAGGCCCAGAAAGGGACAAATCTCTACGGATTCAAGGAGGTGTTAATCTAAACAGATAAAACAAACTAATAAGGACATATAGGGGGGAAAAAATAGAAAAAATAGGAATGGAAGAATCTGTAGATGGAAAAAAGATGAGAACAGAAATGATTGCAGCAACCAAACAAGAATAAAGTAGAAAAAAGGATTTCTTATTTCACAATCATAGATCATATAGCAGCACGGGAGAGCTCATCATTTCTCTCAGCAGGCTTCACGTCATCATTTTACACTGTTATTAGTGTTGAAGGTTGTCTGAGATTGCAGGGTCTGTAACTGAGAATAAATTAATCTTTTCCCTCAAGATTACTGAGGTAATAAAACTGAGTTAAAAGCTAAATGAATTTTGGTTATATATTCATTATGTGGTCAGACACATGGCTCCAAATCTGCTGGCGATGGCTTAGCAATGTTTTCATGCCATATTAGCCATTATCCCCAAAGTAGTGTTTTGTTTTGTTTTTTAGTTGTTTTTTTTTTTTTTGTTCTGAGAATTAAGCGTAGTGTTCTGTTTATTTGTGCACCACACAACAGGAGATCATCCTGGTAGAGCCTAAATGAAGCAATAAATAAATGAAAGCAAGTGTGCAATGAAAATCGTGTTCACAACATATCACATGCTGAAAACAAAAAGCGAGTTGAGCCTAATAGTTATCCACAATGCAGCCACCCGATCTAGTATGACCATTTAAAGGAGTTTTAGAATGAAATTAGTTCAGTTTCTTACAGAAAAACATCACATTTTTTATGCAAATTGTGTCAAACTAATTTAAAAAGCATGGTGTGATGGACTATGAGAAACAAGAATTCAACAAAGTGGAAAGATTATTAAGTAATTTTGCATTTCCAACACAGTGACCAAGAGCTGAATGAATCACCAAGGGGGTATTCATGCTATTTAGAAAATAGTATTGTCTGCAAATTTGAGAACCGATAAATTTAAGCTGTACCACAGAAATCTTTATCATATTCATTCAAACTTGGCCATGTTATGCATCACACACTAGCAAAAGAGAGAGCTCAGAGTACAGAATGCAAGATTGATGCCAAATTAGCTTTGATAGGGGTCGCATCACTGAAAAAATCTGCAAAAGGTCTGGTGTGTTTTTAAATGTGACTCAGCAGTCAGTTACACCCAAAAAAAACCATTTATGTCCACACTAACTCCTAGAGAAAATTTCTACACACAAATTATTAACAGAACATGCATGTTTTGTGGACTGTGGGAGGAACCCGGAGTGTCTGGAGAGAACCCATGCATGCAACGGGAGAACATGCAAACTCCACAGCTGATGTTGGAATCAGAAAGGGGACAATGCTAACCACCACATCACCATGAAGTGCACACCACCAAACTCAGTCTTATTTTTGTTTCAGCTTCCATGGTTTTGTGTAACAAACTTAAATTCTTACCTGCTTGCTGGCTTGTGAAGAGGATTGCAAGACTTATATAATATTAATATTAATATTAATATTAATATATATTAATAACTGACTAAAGTTGCTATCATTTTAGGCAATTGCCAGTGTTTTCCCACAAGTTAAATTTGCAATTAATACTTACTATTACAAAACATGGTAAATGTGCAAGAAAAGGTATTTCATATTTATACATTTAAATATGTTAAATGTGTTTTTCAATCAGACATCCATGATTTGATAAGCTGCATATTGAATAAAATCACATATGTTGTTGTTAATAGGTCTGCAAGATGCATCCAGCATACCTCAGTGTATAGTGAAGACAATAATGATTTAATCTATGTGGCTTTTGTTTTCACAATTTTGAAACAACCTGCAAAGTATTAGCTCTCCTTGTTGCAACTACAGAACAATCTACCTCATCATATAAAAACCGGAATGGCATTCACCTCAATTTCTAACACAACTGCAGCTATAGAGAAAATGTCTGAGATTACATAATCTTCTGCATCCTACTCTGATGTGTTTGCATCTACTGGATCCCTACCTGAGGTCTTTTTACATCGTCTACTAATATACCATCTGGCACCTCCCAGTAACCAGTTGTAGCACAGCTGCTGGATCCATTTGACTGGTCATATCCTCTGTCACATGCAGACAGTAACATCATAAATACAGGACTGTTTCATGATGACCCTACCTTTCCCAGAAGACAAGGAGGGCTGACACAGCAGAACATCCTCTCTAAGATCAACACAGTCAGCTGCAGCCTTTCACTATGAATTTGGATGTGGCAGTCAATTTCTTTGAGAGTGTTAGAAACCATCTGTTAGCAATAGAAATGCTGCCTTTACTCTTGCACAGCTACAGCAAAAGAGGCATTTGAAGAAATGCATGTAAAAACCATGCTGGGGATGAAAAAGACTGCAAAACTCTAGAACTAATTTTGCCTTTAAGGTACAAGTTCAGCCAGCCATGAAGATATTCAAGAAAAAAAAACTGCTCATAGATGCTGTCACTGCTTCCTTGTTTAAGTCACTTGCGCAAATTATGAATAAGTTTATAAATAAATTCCCCAACCACGACCAATAAAGATCACATGAGAAAACAACAAACCTTTAGTGATTACAGAGGAAGCTGGTGGTGATGAAGAAGCCACCATTAATGAGTGCAAGCTGACAATGAAAAACTCATATATTCCTCATTTATTTGTAGACAAGAAGAATACATCTGAATACCCATTTTACCCCATTTTACTATTACCCTTCAAGAGAAGACACCTTCAAAAATCTATGGCACAAAACGGCCCCACGGGATGAGCCAACATTGGTATAAAGCAAGAGGTCAGCAGGTGGGGGTCCTTTAAAGATGTATTTATTGATTTTGATTCAAGAAAATCAGGGAGGCATAGATTTTGAAGAGTTTTTTTCCCCTGATATTGCCAGACAGGGTGACAAGGAGTGAGTGTTTATTCCATTGGAATACTTAGTGCTTATGTAATTGTTTTGTAATTTGCAAGCGTGTTGTTTTTATCATTTTACTGTGTAAATATATGTTTAAGTATACCATAATTATAATTTATTGGCTATGGGTGTGAACATCAGTTTATTCAGTTATGACCAAAGTGTGATTAGGTGATTGTACTGGGAGGTTAGGTTACACTCTAGGACCTAGAAGCTACATAGCAGAAAAGGTTATGACCATCTTCACGCACCCTAGACACACTTTTTTTTAATCATCCCCCTCAAGCAGGATGCTGCAGGTCATTATGATAATTATGATCAACATTTCCTCCTACATGAACAGCTTCATCTCATCTACAGCTAGCTTGAGCTATGGAAAAAGACCTTGGAAAATAGCATTATTCTATGAACACAAGGAAATATGTAGTCTATGTCTTTATCAACAGCACAATACAGATTTACACTGAACACTTACTAAAAATCTAGGGATAATATATATATATCAAAAACATCAACAGAATAAAAAGTTTAGTCTCCCAGAAAGACCAGGAGAAACTCATCCATGCATTCATCTCCAGTAGGCTGGATTACTGCAATGGTCTTTTAACAGGACTTCCTAAAAGGAGCATTAAATATCTGCAGCTCTGCCAGTGGAGATTAAACTTTTACCAAACGTAGACACTTTTAAATCCAGGTTAAAAACATTTCTTTTCTTGTGCGCCTACGCAAGTCAGGCATAAATATAGGAGGCATGATGAAAATTAAGAGTAAAAGCACTACAGGCATGATGGAAAAACAGAGCAAGAAACAATAACAGGACATGCATGGCAGGGGAGGTAAAGGGAGAAAACCATAAGAAAAAAATATCTGCCTCCAAAAGAGAAAATTTATTTGCTTGAGAACCACTTGCTGCTTAATTTAGCTGAATTCTCCTTTCAAGTTGCATACTTCTGTCTTCAACTGTTCATTTCACCTGGAGTGTGTCCATTCACAAAGCTTTAAAGCTTTCCACTTTTCCACCTGAGCCATATCTCTTCATAAAACACAATCTGCAGCCACCATTTGGAGAAGGTCACCTAGCGTGGCTCACTTGGCTCTCCAAAGCTCTCCAACCTAAAATGAAAAGGCTGACTAGTACTTTGGCTAAACTGGATGTAGCATTTGCTTATATTCAGTAGCATAGAAGTTGGAACCATTTCAGACTTTCCAGAACACATTCAATTACTTAAGTGGTCCCACCGGAAAGAGGCCCTAGGGAAGACCCAGGACACACTGGATGGACTACATCTCACACCTGGCCTGGGAACACCTCGGGATCCCTCCGGATCAGCTGGTGAATGTGGCCGGGGAGAGGGAAGTCTGGGTTTTCCTGCTTAAGCAGCTGCCCCCGCAACCCAACTCCGGATAAGTGGCAGATAATGGATGGATGGATAGTTTTTTGTTTTTTTTTTACTTTATGTTACTAGCAAAACAAATGGGACAAGGGGACAAATTGGATTTCTTAAGTGTCCTAAGTATGCTTCATGCATTGAGGCCACATGTTTATTTTCTCTTTGCACTTGCAGAGTGAATTTGGGTTTGTATTTATGCAGATATTCTAAAAACTGGTCTGACGCTTTAGGGATTTTAAAGGTCAGTGAATTCTTCATCTGTGCCGATTTTCACAGTTGGCTGCATAAGTGATTGTTCCCTTTTTACAACTGGTTTCCTATTTATGATTCCAAACGAGCAGATTGCACTGAATTTGCATGGCCTCCGAGACTGGTTTGAGCACAGGATATGGTTGCTTTCTTCTTCCTCATCGTATCTTCCTGTTTCTTTTAGAAATCAGACCCACCCTAGTTGCTTTTTTTTCCATTTAACACTGCTTCATGCTGCCAAGCATTAAGCCATCCCTGAAATGTAATTTAATGCAAAAACAAGCCCCAACAACAGTAACAACATCTCCAGGACAGAGCCTGGTGAATCACTGCATGCATACCACACACACACACTCACAGACTAAGAGAAAGGCATATTCACAGACACAGTCTCTCACACATGCTGTCCTCGGTGGAAGAGTGTGTCATATGCTGAGGTTACTTGAAAAGCGAATGGCTCTCCTCCACTGTGATGTTTCCTATTCTTAGTAGCAGTGGGGAGAGCCTCTCTGCATATCAATGCCTTGCTCATCTTTAAACATCATCTGGTGGGATGACAGTGATGACGGTGCCATCATGTGTGTCGGTCTCTGTTTTAAAATTTGTTTTCCAGTTCTCTGTTATTCCACGATAACTTTTGCGAGTGAGAATGTATGTGTTTGTCCACATTTATCATTTTTTTTTAAAAAAGCGTGATGAAAAGCTGATTATACTTCTTATTGCAAACACAGAATAACTACTTGAGGATGAAAAGATGACTGAGCAGAAGTCACAAGAGGTTGTAGTCTTTTAAGATTGATGAGGTGACCTGGCAAGTGCAGTTGCATAACTACTTCTGGTAAGAATGATATGGTAGCAGATATGCATTCACACCGGTCCTTCTAATTTGAATCCTAGTTTTGTTTTTTTTGGTTTTTTTTTTGTTGCTCGTAAAGTCCCGAACAATTGGGTACGTGTGAAGCTAACCTAAAAACGTAGGTCTCTTCAACTCAACCAAGGAGGCAGACTACAGGGGATGGGATGTACAATACAGGGCATTGTGGATAAATGCATTCCAAACATAAGCATGTGTGGGACGATAGCCGGGAGAAATGGACCGCAGTCAGATGTAGAAGAATGTGGTTCAACCAAAGACCACTAGGATTTGATACAGCTCCATATTTACTCTTATGTGGTGAAACAGAAGTTGTCCTAATAGGTAAGCAAGTTTTCTTTATTGCTGTTTGACTTCTCACAACCTCAGGTGAAGTCAGTAATACATTATTTACAAGGTCCAGTTTGTTTGAGTAAGGGCAGTGTGTAAGGAAACTTATGCAAACTTGGACCAAAAGAATGTTGCAACTGGAGTCTATCTAAAAAGACTTTTTCACGTTGGTCAAAATTCCTGCTAATATCTGGCTTTCGAGTGCAATGTTAAGGTGTTTCATTAGTGCTCAGGCCCATGTCAGATGACTCTGCACTTGTGGGTTTTTATTTAGCCATAGCTGCAGTCAGCATAGATGGGAACACAACACCTGGGTGCGCATGCTAACTCCTATTGATGGTGCTATGTTATGACTAAAGCCCCATATATGCTCCCCTACGTACAAAAAATATGTCAAATGTTGTCATACATCGCCGTCCTCATACTTTCATGCATGTTTTCCGTTGCCATGGTGGTTAAGTCAATTTCTCCACAAGTGGGCAGTGCTAAGTTCAGAGTTCACTCCCACAAGCCGACGTCAATTTCAGACACTGTTTAGCAGCAGAAATGCACTGCTACAAAGTTGTTTCCAACCACCCAGCACACCCTAAACATTTGCATATAGTCTTCAAAAGGTTGCACAATTTCTACATTTGTTGTGCTCTTCTTCATTCTTCCACAAAACTGTCCTTCCATCTGCATATCCGTCTTCTGCATCGAGCATAAATGGGCCTTTAAGGAGTGGACATAATTCACATTTTTCCTACAGAAAAAGTTTACTAATCATAGCATCTTACATAAAGGCTCTTAAACAAGCAGCTCGCAGGCAAAATAAGATCAATTTTACCTGTCTGCAAGACAGCTTATTTTTTGTACTGCTCTGTGGGATCACATTAAAAAAAGATAAACTTGGCTAATTATGTTACAAAGTTGTGCATTGAGGGCAATTTCTTATATCTGTGCCTAGAATGTAATGATTTGATTGATGAGCACTGATGTAAATTGGCACATCTCAAAACAGTGTCATCAACATTTACAACATAGCTACGGGGAAAAATAAAATACATCATGACCCACAAAAACTAATAACTGCATCACAGTGCCATAGCACTTTTAAAGTAGGTTTTTGCAGTTATGTTCTAGTTTCTGCTCTAACATCCATGAATATATATTAAATCCAGCCCTTCATGATTGATACAGTCCAAGAAGGTTTTGGCAGCAAGCCATTAAATATGTTTGAAACAGTCTTTTAGTATAAAATAACACATGGTGTGAGATTATTGAAGCAATTTTAAACAACAAATATGACACCGGGTGGCATATTTGTTATTTAGAGTGCTTCTGCCTGCTACATGTTTCTGTACATTCAGTCACTGAGCTGCCTCATGTTGTCGGTGTAAGAACTAAACAAACGGCTGCATGCTGCATTCACTGCTTCAGGGCTATTAACAACTCACTTAGTCAGTAGCCACTTTCCTTCTGAAGGACAGAGTGGTGTACACAAGTGTGAGGGCCAAATCAGACTGCTGCGTGAGAGAGATCAATGCTGGTACATCTAAAACTGCTGTCCAGCTTTGGAAATTACACTATTTGGCAATAAACTTGTCAAATGAATCCCTGAAGTGATGCTTTGGGAGTGATTGGAAACTGAGTAGAATGAATTATGAGAGGGGGCTGGCCAACCTGACTGGCCCCATGAGGGACATTAAGGTGATATCAGGTCACCCCCACTTATCTTTATAGGTTTCTTTTTAGCTCAGAGACGTATTTCGTGCAGAATGTATCTACAATCTATATGGATCCAGGCCAGAATAATTAAATATTGATTTTTGAAGTTCCTTTCATATTCAGTGATTTTCATTTATTCAATGCTTTACACTGCAGTGTATGTTTAACATGTTTTTCCTATTCCTGACACTGTCCTGCTTATATGTCAGCCTTTAGACTATGCTTTAGTTTCTAGCCTAATAGCTTAATTTATCAAATGTCTGCACCTACTATGTACTTTTGAGCTTGAAAGGCTATAGATGAGTTTTATAAACAATACCCCTCTACTCACGCTACACTAACGGTGCAGTGAAGTGTTTGCATGCCATTGTTTGATGTTACCTGTCGGGATCTGACCCTTCTTTGAAGGCTAGACATTGAATAAACTCAAACACGGTTGACCACTTTATGGGAAAACAAACTTAACTGAAAATATTCAACTGATATCTTAAGAAAACAACACTTGTTATCTCAAGATAATAACACAATACCTTATCACTACAAAATTAATGTCATTATCTTGAGATAATGAGGTGAATAACTCATAATTTCCAGATGATGACATTTAAACATTTTTTCAAGCCAGGTCTTTCCAGGTCCGTAAGTTCATGAATTCTAGAATAAAGTTATTTTTATCAAATGTAACTTTTTCATTACCTATTATTTACTCTAAAAACCAAACTTTACCACGCTAGGCCTCTTACTATCACCCTTAGCCAATCACATGCCTCTTCCCTCTAAATGTGGCAGCTCAGGAAGCATTATTAAAAAAAAGCCTTTGTCAAATGCCACATTCATAGCAGGACTTGTGCACATTTGATGCTCTTAGTCGTCCTGTTTTTAAAACACAGGGCCAGGATGGGGGAGTCAAAGTTAATGTAGCTATCCACTCTTATCAAGGTGATTCTGCAAAGCACCTCTGCTTTTTTTAAGCACACACTGATATGGTGCTAATCCACCTCGATTTGGTTTGTATGAATTAGTAAAGAGATACAGCAGCAGCATGATGAGGATGATTTCTTGATATTGCATGACCACAATGTGAAAAGCACTAGTGACCAACTAGCCTTTGAATGCTAACTACCCAATAAACTGACAAGCTATACTGGAAGATCTGCTCACAAATGATTCCAGATTTAAAGTTATTCGCTCATCACCCCTTTTTTTCTTTGTTGTTAGAAACTTGTTTTTTTTGTTTGTTTGTTTTTCTGAGAAATGCTCTTGTTTGTTTTTGCACCATAAATGTGTTAAATAAAACGACTGTAGCCCTGAATGATGGTCACAGCAGATTCTGTCTATCACAAAATCTCATTTTTACCTTGTGTGGATTTTGCAACGCTTATACACCAGTCCACAATGAGCAGGGTACATTCCTGAGCTTCAGATTGTCCACTGATTCCTGTTAAATACTTTTTGACCTTTTTAGAGGTAAGAGTCAATAAGCTTAACACTGTAATCCCAGATTGGTTGAGTTTACTAGAAATTCGTGTGGAAACCTGTTCCCCTAAACATTTTTAGAAATGCTGAAACTAAACAGATTAAGTTGTAGCAACATAGGCGACCATTAAACTTTACAAAAAGTTATTAGTTCTCTTAACTAATTTTTAACTAATATTTTAATACCCCATAGTTGTTTGAACCAACACTTTTCAGTCCGATTTATGCAAATTGTTTTGTTCTTTCAGATGAAGACTGAGTCACAATGACTCGATTTCATATTAAAAATTGACTAAAAAGACTCAACTTGTTCCAGATGATTCTTTTTTTAATCTAGAACTATTTCAAAATCTACATTGAACTAGGAAATTTGCCTTTTTAATGATAATAATTCAAAGGTACATCTTGGCATATTTGTGCTATAGGATGATTGATCTACAACATGCAAACCATGAGACAGAGACATTAGGATGTGCGAGTCAATCTCTCGATACCTGATGCTAAGTATAGATTATGTGGTGGTGATCTTTTCCTGTTCTCACTCATGGTACCAACTTTAAAATTCAAACAGAACAAAGCTTTCCAACATTGTTTAAATGTCATCATAACCCAGGAAGTAAAGCACATAACTCAAATTTACAGCATAGCAATCACAAAAGGTTAAAATCTGCTCAATATTCATCTCGAATGAGCCTTTGTGTTTCAGATATATATGATTTTTGAAAATAGCCCCCCCTACTTGCATTAATGTAGGTACAGATGTGTTGCAGCTTGCATACGGTCTGAATCATTATTGTGAGGTAAAACAAAATAGAAGCAAAAAGTCAGCATTAAACTTAGTTTGTGGTTATCTACAACACTTTTGTGCACATTTTTAATCTAACTGTACTGACATTACTACTGATGGTTCCTACATTGACAGTTAAGCTGTTTCTGCACCAGTTTTTGCAACCAATTGCACGTCACAATTGGCATATTTGCAAAATTTACAAACTAGCCACAAGTCTGAGCAGATCTGTCTTAACAGAAATCTCTAAATCAGTCAGTGTGACAGCAGGAATTCCCAGATGGTACACAACATGTGAAAGGAACCACTGCAACAAGTGAAAAACAGTAATTGCGCAATTATTTGTGGAAAATGGTCAGTTATGCTGTTGTATTTCCTTGCATGACCTCATCCTCTGCTCTTCCCCTTTTGTACACCTGCCATGTATTTTGCTCAGCAAAAATATGACGTGTAGGAAAAAATGCAAAAAGTCAAGTTCTTTATACTTTTGCTTAATTTGATTTGTTTTTATGCTTCCTGTGTTGTTTTGTGTTTTATTGTGAAACACTTTGTGATTTTGATCTTGAAAGGTGTTATATAAATAAAATGTACTTACTTTCACCCCAAGCAGGAGGTACTTGACATCATAGCTAGCACATGAAACCAGAATATCATGCATGACTGCAACTTAAGTAAGACATGCAAAGCCAACTAAAACATATAATCACTAAATTAAAAACACGCTTCATTCCTCCCTTACAGACACCCAAAATTTTCCTCCTCCACATACACAGGTTATTCCTTGTCTTCTTTTCCACTTACCAACATTGTTGACATACCTCTGTCATACAATGTACCATCACATATAAGTAGTTATGCCTGCTCTCCTGTCAAAGCTACAAGTCAAATACCTACTGACATTCCTTATGTCTCATGGGCACTTTAGAATAGCTAAATTCAATATTTAATAAAGCATCATTGTCATTGGAAATAATCTAATCCCTGGAGGTCATACAAAGTAAATTTCAATCACCTAAAGTACGCCTCCTCTACGTCTGACAATGAGAGGACACACTACAGCGCAGCAAACTTTTTGAATATTATTGCTCAATTTAAAAGACATCTATATTTCTCCTCTCTGACGCCCCTCCTTCTTCTCCACAAGTTTCTCATCTTCTTATTTTGCTGCCCAACATAGTCAACATAAGCTTCTTCTGCCAGACAGTTCGCAACACAGCGTGTTTATCTCTACAGCTAGCAACACCTCCCCCTTACCCCCTCCCCTGCCACTACTACTGGCATTTAATACACGTACTCTCACACACAGAAGAGGATTATGGCCTGCAGGGACTTTCCTGTCACTTAGATCCTGGACAGACATGTCTTGAGTAACAAGCAACAGCACAAGTAATCAGTAGCTGGTGCCAACAACACACATAACACCTTATTATAGACAAGAATAGAGGCTAAGATTTGGATTACCGCTTTCTTCAGCTGGAAAGTCATTGTATTGTCATGGAATTAGTTGAGGATACAGTCACAGGTAAGAACATGTATAAACAGGCAGAGGGAGAGATATTTTTAGCATAGCAGTCGTACACAGACTTTGCAGGTATGAAGGCAGCAAAATGAAAACAAAACCCATACAAATATAGAGGGAAAACCATAAATGTGACCGAATTAATGTCAATATTGGCATTTCTGGGATTAGGCTGTTTAAGTAATAAACAAACACCTCACTGCACAAACAGGAAATCCCAAAAAAACATGTACAAACACAATATTTTGTCATTAGGAGACCTGTTGACAATGTTACCAAAATAAATGAGCTAAATCTCTGCTTGTCTAACAGTTTTGATCCATGCCTTACACCTTACAGGTGTTGTCCATAAACCAGTAAAAGCGTACTGGACTACAAACAGCATCAAAGCTGCTTAACACAAAGACTTATTGGAGCTGATGCAGTATGAAAATTATTTGAGACATGCAAATTAATTTATAGCCCACATTTCATTGGACAGCTTGGGTCCTTGAATTATTGAGAGGGTGGCATATCTGTGGGTAAATAATTCATCAAGGTTGAAAAAGTCCCCATCACTAGTATAATCGTCACCATCGTCATCCAGCTGCCATTAGCTCAACTATCATTATAAAAATATAAAACCAAACCATCATCATATTCATTCTCATCTCCATTATTACGCTCCTGTACCTCGGCAGCGCGATCAGCCACTCATCACCCTCATAACGTTATTACAAGTGCTGTTGTTTAAATCATCACCAAATCATCCAAATCATGATCAAATCTCCAGGAATTAACTGTTTCTGCAGCATAAGACCATCATCACCGCATCCAGCTCATATTTAAACATAATAATCACCATTTCGTAGATTAATTATCTGTTTCACTAAACAAACTTAAGAGAGTTCGCCCTTTGATTGTGAGCTACTGCTGTACTATTTTGGATGTAGTTAGATCCATCCCTCCTGTCCTGTCTGTGCTCCCTGTTCCTGACCCCAGTCCCACTGTCCCTCGCCCTCGGTGGCGCAGCAGTACCGGATCATACCCGGTCCAACGGTTTTAGTCACTTACAGTTTTCCACCGTGGCTCCGTCATCCAATAGATAAACAATGTCTAAATCCCGGCTTACGCACAGACGCCTTGTTTAGCACTATACAAGGGACCGTGTAGCTACCAGTTAAATGCTTAATTGGAGGCGCTACTGACGGCGTCTCCTGGACGAGGCAGGGCTCTGCCGTGCCGCGCATACCTGAGGGTACCATGCTGGGCATGTCATGCATGTCTCCTTTCTCGCAGATCTCCCTTAACGCTTAACCTCGGCGGACCTGTTTTGCTCCTTGTTTGCATTCCTCTTTTCTCTACAGACTGTCTTCACACTTTTTACACACTGACTTTCTCCTGTTTATCATACACACAAACAGCTGAAAATAAATTAAGTGAATAAAGATAAATATGTTTAAATTAACATAATTGCGCATTTAAACAAAAGAAATACACGTTGTTTGCGTTTTCTCACCGTTTGTGTACACTGGAAAAAGCCCGGGTCGGGATCCGTTCATTGATTCACTGACTCTTCCCTCTATCTGTTCATCCTTCCCTCCGTTTGCTCCCTCATTCAGCAACTGAATTAGACCTCTCTCCTCCTCCGAAGCGATGTCAGAGCACGCGCACTTCACCCGTTGGCTCGCACGTGCGCTTTTGCGCCCTCACTTGTTTCTCTTCCTCTCTCTCTCTCTCTCTCTCTCTTTCTCGCTCTCTCTTTCTCTAGAAAGGAGTATTCTCCTCTTCTTTATCTGTCTCTTTTTCCGTGCAGAACAACAATAGAAAGAGGGCTGAGAAAGAAATGAGGCACAGGAAAAGAAAATTAGATGGAGCTGAGGAAGGATGAGCTGATGTGAGCAGGAGTGCAGGATAAGACAGAGACAGACAGTGGCCATTACACTCTGTGCTACTGCTGGGATTTGTGAACATATGTGTGTTGGGAGGCACGGGATGAAAGTGAACCAAAAGAGCATGCATTCCCAGCAGCAGCATCTCCACAGCACTTATAAACACAGACCACCAGAGACAGAAGGGAGCAGTCTGAAAATTGGTGAGCTGAGAAGAAGATGCAAAACAAAATTAGAAAATATGAATGTTTTTAATAAACTGAAGGTGGCTACTACATTTTATTTAGAGTAGTGTAAGAAGATGTAACTATAAAAAGAGATTGTGCTGGTGTGATTAAATGATATCAGCATAGAGACAATGTCACTGTGGCTTAAATGTTCACAAAGGTTGGTGCAAATGGGGGCTTTTTGTCTAAGAACTAAGCTTTTTTTTTTCTTTTTCTGGTCTTACTTTCCTTTTCAAATGCTCATGCAGCAAGAAAGGAAACCACTATTCTTTTTTTAGCAAAAATACTTTGTGGTAAGGTTTTGGTTTTCAGAAATAATAGGTTATGAGAAGCATAGAGCATGGACTAAATATGCAACAGAATTCAATTTATAATCAGTGAGGTCCATACAATGTCTCTGAAGTAGAAGGGATGATGTGAAAATGAGCTTGATTTCCTGATAAGCATGTTGCTTACTATGGTATTGTCAATTAATTTAAAACCAAAATATCCATAAAATATTGTTGTTCAAAAGTGTTTGACCTAATTTCCAGGGGACCAGGCTGAATCGACATACAGGATATCCTGACCAGAGCCATTTTTATTGTTGTGCTTTTTGTCATCTTGTAGTCTTCACAGTAGATATATGTTAGTTATGTTTGACTTACACAAATAATCTTTAACTCCTTAAAGTAACCAAGTGGATTTCATGTTTATGCCAAACCCAACGGCAAACACCAAGTGTGGAAAATAATGATCCGATGGGAGACTAACCATGAAATACTCACAAAATAAAACTCTTGATCTGAGCATGCTATTACTGACCACTATATGGTTTAAACAAAAACATGTATACAATCTGCTACTTGTCTTCTGCCTCCTTGTGGATACTTTTTGCATTACAATAATTCTGACATATCAAGCAGTAATAAACGATACACATGTGCAAATTATTATTAATATTATTATATTTGTTTGTTTGTTTCTTTTAATTATTTACTTATTTATTTTTTGAAAGAACCAAATAAAGCCCATTATTTCTAGGCATTAAAGGGTTAATAGGACTATTTTCTTAACAATGTCAAGGAAATCTGGTAGGATTTGTGCATTTCTTGGTTGTTCAAACAGCAAACAGCTGAATACTCGCTTTCACACACCCACATCACACTTAACTCTCCCACCCTGCCCTGTAGGATAGGAAGCCTCAAATCCGGCCCCCACTACCACTCCCACCACACCCCACTCAGATGCAGCTGGGCACCCTCCCAGGGCCAGCAGCACCCCCATCAGCTCAGCCAGCCTGGATCCCGGCCCCTGGAGCAATTACTTCCCTCTGCCCGCCCCCAGTGGCGCCCAGGAACAGGGGTGTGAGAGGACCCCATAACTAACTCAAACTTGGACTGAAAAGTTGAAAGTTTTATTTACAATAGTGAATAATAAGTAAAGTGGTTTTTTAGAGGTGCAGCCCAACAGAGGGTGAGGTGAGTTTGAGACAGGAGGCAAGTGTTGATGGTTCAAAGACAGTTGGTGAGCCAGACAAGGTAAAGCCAGGCAAGGGTTTTCAGCAAGAAGGAAGAAGCTCAAGACAAATCCAAAGGGCAAGGCTGAGACAGAAATCTGTGAGGCAGAAAAACAAGGTCATACGCTTAGTGGTAGAAAGGCTGTGATTAAGACGCTGACTCGCTGGACAAATGGAAACTGACATCTGGCCATGGAGGGGTGAGAAGAGGAGACTTAAATACTATGAGAAACAGGTGAGCAGCATGTTCACCTCAGACTGTTCCACAGTTTAATTCCACTTACAGAAACAGAAAAACTTCTTTTTGTTGTACAAGCACGTAAACAAGAAAAGTTAAGTTTTCCCCTGAGACTATAAGCCACATCCCTCCATGAATGGTTTCTGAATATTTTCTGGTAAAGCAGTCACTGTTCCATCAGGGAGAGATACAGATACTTCACAAGCCCCACATAGTTTTCACAAGGCTGTTTCAGCAAATCTGTACAAACCTGTACTTGTGTCTGTGCAGCACTTTGGGCACTTTGTGTTGTTTTAAATGTGCTTTATAAATAAACTAGACTTTGACCTTGACAAACATTTTTTGAAACAATGGGGTTTAATTGCAAAAAAGAAAATATTGTCAGTATTTACCACACCAATTTCACTGTGATATCCTGGTTTATTCTAAAATGTGAGAGTTCATTCATTTGAGATACATAAAATCACTAAAATTGCATACCAATAACTACGGAGTACAGAGAAGTTACCCAAAATGCCCTTTCATAGCTCATGTTGAAGGGAGGACATTAGGCTGTTGGTCATCACCCTGACAGAAGGCTGTCCACAGGATGACTCTTGTTAACCAGGGTTTACTCTTTATGGTTCTTGGTGAACAGTAGGGTTTGAATTACAGTGGAGCCAAGGGAAACTCTGCTAAAAACACTCACCTCAGACACTAAGAGAGCTCTAAAAATAGTCCACGTTCAAGTTATATTTACTTTTTCTATACGGTTTCTATTGTTTCTTAAATTCAAAGAATAATATTAATTCATCAGCATTGTGTGTCTATACATTTAATAGATTTTTTGAACAACCCAGGTGATCCATGCTGTTAGTCGTCACTGTGGACAGTATATTGTTAGCTTGTTGTATGCCACAGACAGGGACCACTTCATTGTGGCTTTTTGTGGTTGTTAAAAGAATTTTACATGATTTGCAAAACTGCAGTGCGCGCCCAAAAAACATGGCTTTCCCCGAAAGCATCTGTGCGTTTTAAGCCTTGGTGGACAGGGAAATGAAGGCCAAAACAAAAAAGTGGTGAGTAAAATATTTTTCTAACCAGCATTAACAGCCCCCCAAGTGGCAGGTCTGAACACAACCAAGACAAACTTAATTTGTATTAAAATGGCCGTTATTTATTCAGTCATTATCAATTATCATGGTGGGCCTTTTTTAATCCACAAACCAAAATAATAATACAAAGGTGCTTGCAAAAGCTTTCATTTCCCTTGGAGAAGAGAAAACAAAATGCATAACAACAGGTGGTTTTCTTCTGAATGGAGATGTCTGATGTTTCTCCAGGTATCTATTGGAGCCACTTCTCCAGTGTGAGGAACATGGTGCTCTGATGACCACTGGTACTACTGTTGCCTTCATCTTCCAGGCTTTCTCTAGTTCTTCTTTGAGCCCTTGGTATTTCTACACGTTCTTGTGAACTTTTCCTGATATTGCCATTGTTCAAGATGGCTACATCAATCACAACAGCTTTCTTCTGCTGCTTATCAAAGATTACGGTGTGTGGTTGGTTGGTCACCACATTTTGTTGGTGGAAGGAAGTCCCACAAGATCTTAGCTCTCTAATTCTCCACCACATTGTCCATATTCTTCACAGATGTTTTTGTACACTATGGCGTTCTATGTATTCTTTGACTGCCAGTATTTTGCACCACGCTGTGAGGTGCTGGATTGTTTCAGGGGCCTCTTTGCACAGCCTGCCCCTGGAGTCCTGCCCGGTATTGTTCGATCTGGGCCTCTGTTGCTTGGTGCTCAGGGTTTGCTCCTGTGCTGCCATGATTAGCACAATTAGCATGATTAGGTTCCACTGCCTGAGACATTTACTGCTAGCGCTTCATCCCTGGGGTCCATCTTCTTTTCGTGGAGCTTGGATGTTTCATCTTGGATAGTGTTGACACCCATTTACCTTTCATTAAAGTTTCCATTCTTTATTGTAAAAGGATAAATAAACTTTATTTAAATTCATCTTTATTTAAGAAGGGTAATATGTGGTCATAAGGAGGAGTTAGGGTGGAACCTGCAGTAGACAGAATTCAAAGTGCATCAATCAGGTTTTGCTTAAAAGTCATTAACTGTGCCAAGCTCAGGTTAACCTTTGGTCTAAATCGGCCCAAATTTCAACATTTCCTTTTTGGGCTAACTTTGGTCCGTGTTGGACGTCTAAACATGGCCCAAATTTAAACATCTTTATATGGGCTAAAGGCTTGAACGGACTGACCTGATTTAACCATAAAAACATCAGTTAACGTCTGGTGTTTAGTGGGCATTGAATTTAATGGGCTCATTGTCATGTTCAAGAAACTAGTTAAAGATCCCTTTTCCTAGCCTATTTATTTCAAGGCTTGATGTGCTGTGCATTCAGAGATGGTACACCTCTATCACACAATGATTTTCCAATCCTCATCTCTCCAGTTTTGGTGAACCTGTGCAAACTGGTTATGTTTTTTTCAGGCCATTCTCTCTGTAAACCCTGGAGATGGTTGTGTGTAAAAGTCCCAGTAAATCAGTAGTTTCTAACCCCCCTTTCCTCCCCATTCTGATGCTCAGTTTGAACTTTAGGAAGTCATTTTAAACATCAGTTGCTGCCATGTGATTGGCTGATTAGCTATTTGTTTTAACAAGGAAATGAACAGGTGTACCTAATAAAGTGGTTTGTGGGCGTGTTTCTGATTTTGTCTGTTGTTTAGTTTGGATTTATTGGGTTTTTTCACGATTCACAATCGTGAAATTAATGTATATCAGTGGAATTTTTGTGTACCTTGAAAATAATTCTAAACCTTGTTCAGCTAGAAAATTGGGATTTTTAACACCCCCCCTAATTTTTCTACTTCAAAACAAGCAGTTTAGATGCTCAAAGGTAACCAATGTTTTTAATGCCTAAACTTCATGATGTACATTTTTAAATTCCCGTAAATATAACAGTGTTGGTTAGTTGACTTAACCAAAGCAAATGATGTGCCTGTTGTTCAGTAATTACATGAAAACAGTGTTGACAGATACCAGGTTCTCTTGCCTAGTTAATATACATTGTAGTCTCCTGAAACATAAAATGTTTACATAATTCCCAAGAGACATGGGCTACAATAATAGTGTGCTAAACATAAGTGTCCAGTGGCATGAGATGAGGTGTGAGGAGGTAAGAAAAGAGTAAAAATAGAACGAGTTGGTGATCACTGAGCAAGTAGACATGAAAAGAAGAGGAAGCTGTGTGGGATAAGTGCTGTTAAAATGGAATAAGGGTGAGGGGTAAAAGAGCAGAGTGCTGGAATCTATGTGACTAGTGAGCACGAGGAAAGGCACAGTTTTACATTATCCATCTTTTTGACACAGCTGATCAGAGTTCTGTCTCTGTGTGAAACATGGCCTTTACACCGCAGGCTAATTCACACCCCGAGGGGACATCACATACGCTCACAAACAATAACATACACACACACACACAAGTGATTCCAGTCCAACTCTTATATATGCTCAGAGAACACAGCTTCACACACAACCACCCATGTGAAAAGCATTCCAGCTAAATGGATAACTGATATGTATGCATGCAAACTTAAATGTAACACATTAAATCTGTTGGGGGCCATTCAGACTAGGAATGAATAGAACATGGGTTTCCTGTGAAAAGCACTGCATGTAATATTAAAGCGTTTCACTTAGGAGAAACACAGTTCTGTGCCAGAATAATTACAAAAGCAAAAAATATCCCATTCCCTTTCATCTGCTCCATTTGTGTCGGCCGTTCTCTCAGTGCTCTCAAACTTTTTTTTTTCAAACATGATGCTTCCTGAGTTAATTCAGATCTAATCAACCAGGCATAAGACAGTTTCATCTATGTGTTTTTAAGTGAGTGTCTTCTGAAGGAAATGGACAGTATCAGTTTACAGGTCCTCAACAATGGACCCATTCAACAATGGATGAATGGGTCTGCAAATCCTTAGGCATCAACAAAACATTAGACTTAAAAGTGGAACAGAGATGGTATTCAAATGGCATCTCATTCAGATTGCAAATGCAGTAATCTAAAAATAAAGCATTGTGTAGCAATGATTTTATGTATATATATATATATCATTAATACAAGATATTTGTAAGCCACTTCCTGCCAGTTCAGTGTTAACTAGCTTGTGTAGCAAAGATAGTAAGAAATAAATGTCTGCCGTGTGACAGAGAGTGATACATTTTTAAACTTGTTAAACCAACAAGCTACACATATTTTGTAATGACAAATATGATCCAGCAGAACCCGCCTTCCAGTTCAAACTGGCTCTTCTGAGCTCATGCTGTTGCTT
Organism: Melanotaenia boesemani; assembly: GCF_017639745.1. Classification (NCBI taxonomy): domain Eukaryota; kingdom Metazoa; phylum Chordata; class Actinopteri; order Atheriniformes; family Melanotaeniidae; genus Melanotaenia; species Melanotaenia boesemani. The sequence continues at coordinate 15,920,307 of NC_055686.1, read as the reverse complement.
CTTCCATCCTTGGCCATCATCTTGCCACCCTCAAGCAAGGCTTGTTTCTCTTGGGGCAACTCTCTTCTTGTTCCCTCTGTGATGCCTGCTGTGTGCCAATCCTCCACAACTGTTGTTCATTTGCTTGTTATACCTGGGGGTTTGCCCCACTCGCTGATATTCTGAGTACGGGGCATGTCTGGAACAAACACAGCTAATTGCTAATGTAATCAGTCATGTGAAAACCATGTTAACTGCATCAAAGAGGATTTGTAATTACATATCCCCTTATGTCTTTTTTTAAGAAGTTTTTTTTTTTTTTTTTCTTTTCAAAAATTGCCATTTCTATTATCTTTTTAATACACATAGGAAGCATGGCGGTAACCTGACTACAGAGACAACATACTCACATTGTAGAGAGAGGAGACTTTCATCTCTTCCTCAGTTATTGACAATTAACCTACACAGGTTAAAAAGTAAAAGTTCTTATTCAAAGCATTAATAAATAACCAAACTTTATTTGTTGCTCCCTAATAGTTTATATTCCCTCTTCTCCTTAGCTTTAGTTATAAAACAGTAGTTTGCTGGCATGATTGTTGTATGCAAAAATGACTTGATAATTAAGAGTGATTTTGTTTAAGTGAGCAAACATAATAAATACTACAGATGAATTGTCTGTTTTCAGAGTTTATGACACAGAAATAGTGTATTTTGATTAGGTAAAACCACTCTAATTAGGAGTTGACATTAGATGATGCCACAATAGCAGATTTAGCAATGCCCAGATAAATACTCAAATCCAATGACTCAAGTCACCTCAGTCTGAAGGGAAAATTATAAATGACAAAAGAAAAGTAAAGAAAAGAAATAAAGTTTTCCCTTGGTAGCAGGGCTGCAGACTGTGACACCTTTGATAGAGATTCCCTATAGCAATAATAGCATTCAAACTGCCTTCGGATGAACAATACATGTTGCTCTCTGCCATGTGTTGAACAGGATTTTGGCAGACAGTAATTTGGCACAGCTCAAAAGCCAGTTAGAAACAAGGCTAAGTCTTTCTCACACTGATTTGGGCTCTCTTGCTGTTACCTACACTTATCGTCTCTGTAGTAGATAGTTGCACAGCATTAACTAATTTTATGGCAACCACAGATTTAACTAATTGTTTTCAGATATTTAGCACAAAAATGCTCATTTTGGCAAATGTGCATGTTTGACTAGTCTAAAATATTACACTATTAGGTAGAAATGTTGCTTGTTAGCTTAGTGTACAGTAGCAAATATTTAGCATAGCTCTTTCTGGAGGACATAAAATCTAACTCAATAAATACCTAAAAAAAAAAAAAAAAAAAAAAAAAAAAGAACATATGTCACCACGTCTTCCTACCTTTTATTGCAGAGTATAGACTCACGTGTTCTGACCATGTACGTAAGGCTGGACCAGCACCATCGCCATTCAGCCAAAAGTGGGAATTACAAAAATAAACATTTGGCTCCAGTGAAAGAACACTGTTACACTGCTATAATCTTTGTATTGTTGTCAGTGTGTAAATATTACCAAGTAACAGAAAATCAACATAACATGTGTAACTGAACACCCAACATTAGACTCAGGTGCACTTTCTAAAAACTACTGTCACATGTCCCCTCTGCACCAAGACACACAAGTTTAATCTGCCATACAAACAACCAATAACAGCTCCACACTCTGTGGTTCTGAACTCTTCTTTGTTGGACTATTCACATCTTGCTTATTTCAGCAAGACAATGTGAACCAAATTCAAAATGAGACAACTACAATTACAACTTCATGAATTTGTAGTATATAAATCTGTGTAATACTTTAAACTTTTATTTGTTGAATTTCATGTGCTGCTGTCATCAAAACTCATTAAAGAAAAAAAAATCCCACTATTAACCTTCCCTAGTTCACCAATAGATGTCCAAATGCCACCACCCTTTTAGCTTTTTGAACTTATTAAACCAATAAGTTACACATATTTTGTAATGACAAACATAATGTCACTTTCCCTTCCTAAAATAGAACATTTGATTGTTTGCTTTAAAAAATTCAAGAAACAGTGATTAGGTAAAACCACTCCAATTAGGAGTTGATATTAGATGATGCTGCAATTCCCAGATAATTACACACTCAAATCCAAAGTCTTAAGCCACCCTGAAGGGATAATTATAAAAGGCAAAAATAAAGTAAAAAAAAATAAAGTTATCCATGGTAGCAGGGCTGCAGACTGTGACACCTTTAATACATTGTTGAAGAAAGAGTGATAAGTTAATGGTAGTAAACACACTGGTAAATATGTGTGTAATGGGGTGCTGGATTCACCAGACTGCTGAAATTAGTAAAATTATCTTTGATAAATATGGGCTAATGGAGGCCAAGTCCCATCTCAGAACCCCCTTATGTGGTCATAAAGACGGACAAATATTGTGCATGATTACACAGAAGCACAATAACACACTCTTACTGTTTTATCCTCAACTTTATAAAGCATTTTAACTTCTGATTATTCATGACCTGCTTCCCACTCATTGCACCAGGCCGCTGAAGCAGTTGTAAGTCCTGCTGATTGTGGTTCATAGGGGTGCTGTGAAACAGAACTGAATGATGATGAGGCACATTGCGAGCAAATGAGTCTTGATAATTTGAAAGCCACACTGCACTGACTCTCTCGCATCTGCTAACAGATGCAGGATTATATATTCTTGTCTGCTTGTACATACACCCACCAAGCATGTCCTGACACATGAAACCACCCACTGGTTGATTCTTTTCTGTTCACTTACGGTTATTGCAGAGCTAACAGCCATGCAAGTGCATCAAAGTATGTGTCGCTGCTGTGCTTGGGTAGTCGTCAATCACAATAAAAGTTGATTGCTAAGTGCTTATGAGGCTCTGGGACTGTTATGTGTAGTTATGCAATGTTACACTTATGGCTGCTTAAACATACACATGTGGCACAAGTTTTGATGCTCTAACATGCACATACACACTAACAGGATTTAAATGAGATGTGGACCACCTCCATTACTTTACTCAGTTATTGATCACTGTTGAAAGGAAGTTGCTGATTAATCAGAAGGCAGAGAGAGATCCATGAAAGCCAACATTTGCACACTGAGCAGAATAGTTGCATGGTCTGAGAGTAATTTGCTAAAAAAAACACAAACATACTCAGGTTATAGAGTGTCTGCACAGACGTGGAACCTGAGAGAGATGTCTTCACCACAGCCTTCAACACTGTGACCAGACTTTTTTCTGCACTTCTGTTTGGTGCTGTTGCTTAATTCTTCCTTAAAAACTGAAATAGAGATATTTAAAACTGTGAGTATGAAAACTTTCTGTGAAACTACAACATGCATTTTTGCCTACCCAGCTCCCCAAAAAACTTAAAATAATGCTCTGTCACTGTGCATCCCTGAAAAAGATGCATATATTTTATGTAATAACATGTTTGCTCACTCACTATAAATCATTTATCATCTATTACTCTTGCTGCTCTCATGCACAGACAAAAATACACACACAGAAAAGGAAGGCAACTGAACTACATACACGTGACAAGCTCTCACCTACTGTCTCTGCTTCACCTGAAATCTGTGTGTGTGTCTCATACACACATTCACACAGTTCGATATGTGTTGCAGGGAAAAGAGTCCCAAAGTGCAATTCATCAACATGTTTCTTCTCCCGTTAAGCAATAATGACTGTTTCCTGTTTCACACATACCCGTACAGCACGCAGTTTAGACCTTATGTTAACAACAAAAATAAAGGGGGGGTTGTAATTAAAGGTATATCTGCAGACACACTGAATTAATAAAATTTACAATAGTATGCAGCAGAGGTTGGACTGTAAAGATTTAAATAGAGTTAACAAGGAGAAGGATGGAAAATGCATTGGGTTTTTGGCAAATGAAATCCAATTTCTTCCCCTTATAATGATATCCATCTATCAGAGTCTGGATTTTTTTTTTAATGTGGATTTGTATTGTTATGCTAATGTAGCAGTTACAAATCTAATTTCTGCCCCGCTGACTAGCACTTCTCAAGCCAGCAGTCAGTGTAGGTTTCTATTGTCTTTCAAGAAATTCTTAATTTAATTGTGCTCCCTTTCCTCTTTATTTTTCAAAGTTTGAAAACTGAAAGTATGATCAGTGGAAGGGAAAGGTGGACCCACTGTGACAGTGTGAAGTAAAACTTATAACCTCATATGATGGAAAATTTGATCTCCAAACAAAAAGATGAAAATACAGAATCAAAGCTCTCCAAAAAAAACAAAAAGTACCTTACCTTTTCATCCTTCACTTGTTCCCATTTCACATTATGCACTTTATATTTTATTACTCCCCAAGTAAGTACAACAAACTGCTTGTTTCTGTCAAACATCATCAATTAAACAGGGGCAATGACGCCATCAGCTAGAAAGAGCCTGATGAACTAGTTCAGCCAGCAACCCACATACAAAGGGGAGGGGAAGTAAGGGTGCCAGAGAGGGAAGGGGAAGTAGAAGTAAAACTGCAAAAAACAGAAACAAAGGAGGGAGTGATGTCTGAAGGGGGTGTAATGGGTGAAGAAGAGTGAGAATGACAGATAGAAATGATAAATGGAGGAGAGAAAGGGAAGAAGCAGACACAAATGGGTAAACAGTAATGGATGCACATGGAAGGAAAATGAAAGCTGACAGACTAAAAGGAAAAATGTTGAGGTTTGTGTGTGGGTGCAATGGCAGTGGGCGGGATTAGGCATTGAGGAAGATGAATCTACTAATGCAGATACCATATAGTATCATTTGGGCTGAAATTGTATCTTGTTTGTACAGTGTTGTTCCTCTCCATCCAATTTCCGCCTTGCCGTCAGAACAATTTAAACCTGTGAGGATGATCTAGTTCTAATGTGAGAGACAGAAAACAAAATAAATTAATTAGAAGAGAGATTGAAAATGTCACTTGACTAAAATTGGCATTGTTTTTATTCACGTTAGGATGTTTGTCTTGCGTTGTCCATTTTAAGATTCTGCTCAGCAGGAAAAGTGAAAAAAAAAATTAAACCGCACTGAAAGTAGTAAAACAGTTCATCGTTATAAAATGAAATAGTGTCACATAAATCATTAGACCACTTTCAAAACAGACCTGGTGGGTGTTAATGAAAATCATTTAAAAAATTGGTTAAATTAGGTTTATTCTAAAAATCTGATCAGACACTGCCGTGCTGAACTCTTATGTTTGATCTCGATACAGCAGCTATACATGGAGACAAATAACTCTTTTATCATTAAAATTTGTATGCTTGTTACTTTCCTTGTCCAGGCTTTGACCTGTCATGTCTCCTGTCTTTTCTGCTCTCATCATTTGAAAATCCTCACCCACCAACTCCTCGCTCATGGACTGCTTCAGAATAACAACAAGCCAGATATTTGTTTAGAGATTGGTGTGTGTGTCCATGAGCCTTATGTTTTTGAAGCATACACATAGCAAACTATGCCTATTAAACAGGGATTTGTCTCTGATCTGGGCTATTTATCTGCAAGATAAAAACCTCGAATTTATGAAATGAGATCTAACAAAGAAGCTGAATAAGTTTTAACTGAAACAATTTAACCTCTGCATATAAACAGGCAAGCAACATTTGAACCTGCCAAACTAAAAAATTATGGCTGTAAAGGGGCTGTAGATGGGGCAAAGCTGCATTGAGTCCAACCAGCGTAAAACTGGTTCCAGGACACAGAGGTGAGAGCAGGACATGAATAACGCTTTACTGGGTGAATTACAAACAGACTTTAAAAACCATTCATCCATTTAACCATTTTCTAGGGGACCAGGTTGCAGAGGGGCAGCATAAACAGAAAGCCCAACCCTTTTCCTAGTACAGAAGCCGAGATTGGCCATGCTCAAATATTATTCTTTTTTTATTATTATCTCCAAATGACGAGGTAATTTTCTTGTTATCTCAAGATAACAAAACCTGTTTTCTTGTGATTTGTAATAATTTATCTTCAGAAAAAAAACTTAGTTTTCTGGAGATAAAGACATGATTAAGGTGGGCTCAAAAGTAAGTGTGTTACGCCTGACTTCGTTGATCAAAATAGACCCCATAACGGCTGGGGAGGGGCTATAGTCATAGTCTATACATGTAATTCTGTGAATGATTGATGATAAAACTTAATTGTCAGACACACTGCATTTTCAGCGTTTGTCAGACTTGAACGAATTAAAATTGGATCTATTGATCAATGATGGATGTTCCTCACTCTGATGTCAACTTGCATCCGTTGCTGACTTGACTGTACTGAGGCATCCCAGTACAGAACAGCTCTGTACTGGTATAGCCCTTGGACCCACTAATTGAGGTATTGAGAGAGAAGAAGATAACAGCTTAGCTCTCATCCATGTTGAAGGACAATCCCCTCCTCTACGGCCCCCACACCTCTCCTGAGCACTGACAGCTGCAGCGCTCCTTCAGCTACAGACTGCTGCATCCAACGCGTGAAAGAGTACATAAAAGTACATGATTCCTGCAGCAGTTAGACTGGAAACCTGCACTGCACTGTTAGACAGCAAACACACTCAATAAAATGCAGTATAATTTATTAATTTGGATACTTAATTTTCCTTATTTTTATAATTCTTATATATTGAAAACAAGGAGGTTTTTGGGGGGAACCTGTGTGGAGCCTGCATGTTCTCCCGTGTATGTGTGGGTTCTCTCCCATTCCCACAGTCGAAAGACATGCATGTTAGGCTGATTTGTGTCTCTAATTTCTCACTAGGAGTGAGTGCAAGTCTGATTTAATGTTTGTCTCTCTGCTTTGATTCTGTAATGGACTAGGAACAGCTCCAGCTCCTTTGTGACCCGGCATTTGTGGATAACAAGATCAATTATCCCATTATCCCAAACTGCATTAAAAAAAAAATCTCATCTCATCTCATCTTCAATATCCTAGCTATCTTTTCTAGCTTCTTCATAAGATCATTGAAGTGTTCCCAAGCCAGCCAAGAATTACAGTCTTTCCAGAAATTCCTAAGTCTTCCCTGAGGCTTTCTCCTGGTGGGGCACATCGGAAGTACCTTCCCTGAGAGAAATCCGAAAGTGGCTCTTTTCTATGTAGAAGAGCGACAACTTTAGTTAGAGCCCCTCCCAGAAGACTCAACTCTTCAATTTCTTCCTAAGAGTGCAACCAGCCACCTTTGGGGGAAGCTTATTTCCACCACTCTTATTTGTGACATCACTTTTTCAGATACTACCCACAGCTTCAGAGGTGACTGTTGTAAAACAGACTGACTGGGGAATTTACTGCATGATAACAGACTGGTACAATGACCACATCACTGTAGACACTTCTCCAATCTATCTTTCAGACTTTGTTTCTGTTTTACCTGACCTTGTGAAAAAGATCCCTAAATACTTGTTTGCTACAGGCCCTAGATCTGGGGCTTTTAATCAGCACTTATACACATATTTACACATTTGAACAAACCTCACAAGTGTTCCCTTTAGTGTGACACCAAAGTTATTTAAATAGACCTTGCGGTTGCAGAGATATACTCATTTTATTAAGAGTATTAAATTTCAAGAAAAATAGGCTTAAGGCTCAAAGGGTTTTAAACTCCTCCATTTGAGTCAGCAACTCACTCCCAACCTGGAGTGGACAATCCCACTTTTCCAGCCAAGTTACTTCAGTCACATCAAGGAGTTCAAGGCCTCACCCTGGAGCCAGGCCTGGTGGAGAGCTACTTTGGCAAGGTCTTGGGGTTCTCATATTCAGAATTCTTTGTTTTTATACACTTAAATCATATTGATCTTTATAAATAATGTAATTTCACTATTAATTGTTTAGTGAATCAAAACTTCAACGTCTATTTTTTACTTTTACACTTACATTTTATGTGTCTGCCAGGACAAGCAAATAAAGCTTGATAATATATTTGTTTCACACTTTTTATTTTCTTGCAAACGGATTACGAAGGAAAAGCTGAATTAACTGCAGTCAATTAAAGCAACTTTGTGCATTGTGTTGAAAGCTTGTGCTTATTAAATAATCTATTATTTAGAAGCCGCAAATAGTAAATTATTTAAAACCTGAAACTGTGCACATCCATTTTTCACATTGTTGTGACATTAAACGTGAAGAGTTTAAGAAGCCAGAGCCAATCAAAATGGCCCATTCAGAGAGGAAAGTTAAACATTCATCTTGTATCGTTACATATGACATGGACAAGCACGCATGATAAAGATCACTGCATATGTGTCAGACAACATCAGCAGCCCTCTGAGCAATCATACCAGCACAATCGCATGTAAACAGCCCAACCAGAGGTGATTTTAAAAGAGGGCTAGATATGAGTGTTTACGGTTTTAACTTTAACAACATAAAGAACAGGCATGGTGGGAGTGACAGAGTGTGTGTCAAAGTAGAAGGTAATTACAGCGCTTGACCTGTTTGTTAACCTTTATCTCATTGGGGAAACTCAAATGTTTTGAAAGACACTCAGGCTTATTACAGAAAAATAGCTTGAGTGGTTTTACATTATGGAATATTTGCTGGTTTCTATCTTGTTAAAAGTTTTTGTGTTCGTTCACTGGTTGAGTAATACTCCAACTACATCTTGATTTGTGAATGATCGCTCCAGTTACAGCCATGAAAAGTAACAAACTACAGGTATTCATGGTTATGTATAAAAGAAAAAACATCCTCACTCTTTTTCTAAGTTTTTCCTCAGGAAAGTTTAATAAAAAAGAAAAAATCAGATCCTCGCCAGGTCTTCAAATTAGGTAAATACAAAAATACCAGACAAACTAAGTCTAAATGTAGACGTAGGGGTTGGAAAAACTGAGTAGTCCAGTGTGTCAAGGAGGTAAAGCATCAGCAGTGGTCATAGAAAAGTGATTGTTGATGTCTATCAGTCTGAGAAAAGTTATAAAACAACTTGGAGTCCATTACTCTGCAATGAAAAAGAGCATTTACAAGTAGAAAAGATTAAAGACAGTTGTCAGTCCCCCTAAGAGTGGACTTTCCAATAAGTTCACCCAGGTCAGGATGCAATGCTCAGAGAAACTAGAAAAACCCAACAGCTACATCCCAGACTCTGCAGGCCTCAGTTAGCATGTAAAAAGTTTTATGACAGTGCAATTATAAAAAGACTGAGTGTCATTTTTTGGGAGGATTACTAGTAAACAATTGTGCCTCAGCATGACTTGTAATCATAGTTTGATCTGAACAAAACTACAAGACTTCTAGAATAATATTCATCAGACAAATAGGACTTCAAACTTTCACCACCACAACAGCACATTTGGTAAACACCAAGGCATAATATAAGCACAGACACCTAATACCAACTGCCAAGCATGGTGGTGATGATTTGGGTTTGTTTTTCAGTCAGGACCTGGACCTTGCAGACATTGAATCAAGCATTAACTCCTCTGTGGAGCAAAATATTTTAGTCAAATGTAAGGCCATCTGATAGCTAAAGCTTCACAGAAACTGGATCATGCAGCATGAAAATGATCCCAAACGCAGCAGCAAATCTGCATCAGACATCAGGGTGTCGCAATGACCCGGTCAAAGTGTAGCCCTCAACCTGAAGGCTCAAACCAGTGACACTCTTGCTGTGTATTGTTCAATAACACCAAAACCAGTCAGATTTTTGTGGCGTTTCTGTATGTGAATTTATTGTTAATAAAGTTGTTTAAACCAGCTCCACCTGCAACAGTTACAGCCATAACATCTTTCACATACCATTGCTGATGTATTCATCTTCTGATAATCTCATGTATAACAATATATAAGTCAGAGGCTATACTTTATTTTACTGAAGTAAGGGCTGTTTTCCACCACTGAAATGCAGTTTTTCCATTTCTGTCCAGGCTATTCTACCTGGACACTAAAAAGAATTACATCAGGAAGACATACTATATTCTCAAACATTAATTTTAGAGGAGCTTGGTTAAACGAGTAGCTAGCTGCATATGGGTGGAGTGAAATAAATTAGTAAGCCCCCATATGTTAACCTTGTGATCACATATACACATAGTTACACAGTGAGGGAGTGGTCCGTATATAATGAGCATGTTCTGAGAGCAGTGATGAAAGAGCTTGAGTGAAATAAGCACAGAAGTGTATTCACTCTGATGTAGGTTAAATTTGTTCTCTGTGTTCCTGAGTCTCTTGCATGCAGTTCTGTAAAATTCTGTCTCTTCAGCCTCTTTTTTTTCTACACATTGCCACCTCTGTAGCTCTTCTTTTCTCAAAAACATCTCAAATATTGTGGTCCGCCTTCACTTTTGATCCTTTATCTGTTGCTATTTTTGTTCTTTTGTCTGTCTCTCCCTCTCAACATGTCTGGTGCACTCTCAGATGTGCTTCTCATCTTTTCCCAGTACTGGGAAATCAAGGGATCTTATCTTCTCTCTTTTATTTTATTAATTTATTTTTTACCTACTTAGAGAACATCTAAACTTGCTCTATATCTTTCTGAGCTCTGCTTTGGTCTGTAGAAAATATCTGAAAGAGGAGTGAGTGCAGCTGAGGCGGCGGCAGACAGTCAGTGCCCTGGCATTAAATTGAAAGGAACATTTCAAGGGAAGCTTAAAACCGTTGCTCTCGAGCAGCCACAAACTCACATAAACACGGATGCACTCACATACTGAGTGGTGGTTTGGAGACAGTGTGGGAGCGCATACGCCTCCGTTTCCCAAAATAACCACCAGATGAGGGGCAGGGAGGCAGGGCGAGGTTGGTACGGAAAGATATAAATGGATGCTAATTGTATGGCTCCCTCAGATTGCCCTTAAATCCGGCGTACTTAAACACAAACACACACACTCTGTGTTTTCATATATGTGCATTAAGGCTATCCAACTCATACAAGAAAGTTTTAACTCACACATTCATTGATGGTAGCTTTAAAGCAAACACATGCACACAGCTTAAAACGGATAATGATTTAATGGCTTTCAAACTGCAACCGAATCCAACCAAAACTTTCATGTTATTTCTGTATAATCCTTCCAGGAATAGTTCAGAAGCAGCAAAGGGAATTGTCAATTTTCCACTTTTGCATTTACACAGTGGTGCATACTTAAAACATAGTATGAAAAACTGAATGTGCAGACTTTTCCTGTTTGTCTGTGCTTAGAAACTCAAATTAGTTCTGTTAGGATGCACTGAATTAGAGAAAGCTGGATCACATAATTTCATATCTCACCCCAGTCTCCACAAAAAACTGTTTGCTCCTTCTGTTCAAGTACCTATCACTTACTAATTTTGTTTCTAATCTCCCAAGAGGCTCTTAATTTAAGGAATGATGTGGAAAGGGAGAAGAGCCAGTTCTAAATATAAACGAATAATTATATGTTTGACCCTTGTTGATGAAAGCAAAGTGCAAGAGAGAATAACTAGAGAGATAATCAGAGAAAGTTTGCAATGCCCTGTACACCCAATAAGCAGTTTTACTCGTTTGTGGGGATTTTGTTTAAGCAACATGAAGAATAATTAATTATTTTCTGCAATGTGAGATTTTCAGAAGATTTTAGTGTTTGCCTTTAATTTCCTTATCTTTTTGTTTATATTTTGTAGCACACCACCAAAGTTGTTTTAGCAAAAAGGTTTGTTGTCTTCTGTCCCCACCTGCTGCTCATACAACAAATGACAACTAACAGCTCAGGAATTTTCTGTCTTCTCATTGTTGTGTCCAAGTAAGCAAGAGAAGGAAGAAAAATATCATTTTAAATCATTTAAACTTACCTGATGACCTTGCTGCATGTTTACGTGGTCATGTTCTGTAGGCGGCAATTAAATCTGAGTGTGTTTACAATTTTATCTGCTGCCTTTTACCACACCCTGTTTTTATCATACCAACAACTGCTAAAAACAAGTCTTGCATAAATGTTGTATGACATGAAGTGTGTCAATTTCTTGTTTAATTTGTATGTATGACTTTTTTTATTTATTCAAAAGCCAAGCTCCTGCAGATAGTAGGAAAGAGTCCTTGGGGAAAATGAAAGTGATTGACTATGAGCAGGCCACCTAAAGGAGACAGTATATCCATTTATTTATTTAATAATCTTATTTTGTAAAGTGCCTTTAAGGTTTATGGATGTCTTTGAAGTGCTCAGTAAAATAAATCATTGTGGACTTGACATGTGTGAAAACTGTGCATTGCTGTAACATCACTTATCACCCTCCTGAAAAACTGTAGCTCCTGTTTATGCCCAAACCATGGGCCCAGTCTGCTTAGATTGGTCATCAACAATGATGGCATGTAAGGCAGGGGGTCATTTTTGTTTGAGACGTATCTTAAAGAGACCATAGACAGGTATTATGCAAATGTGCAGCACAATGATATTGCCATTGAGTGAAGAGGATTAATGTCAAACTCCAAAAGACACTCGATGCGGCTCAGATGCAGTATTGTAGACTTTATGGAGCCCCCTGAGTAACATTAGTGGAATAAAAATGCATGTTTCATGAGATGAATGAGACAATTAAGTTATGGCCATTAGTTATTATGCACGATAACCCAGATATTATTGTGTGGTCAGAACTTGATAAACTGTGGCCAGAGCTTAAGAATACATACTGTAGCTACAAGATATAGTATCTAATTGTTTAATTCACAACACTGAGCTAGTTCTACATCAAGATGAGGAGGATACATTTAATTTTATTTGCTCTAATAAATGTCTCATTGTATTTAAAAGAAACTTAATTTGACTTAAATGGAGCATTTCTAAATGTAAACAATATTCAGACACTGTTGTGCTTTAGGCTACTTTTATTAAATGAGGTAGATGAACTTCACCATTTCTGATCTCGAAATCCAGCATGGCTCCTCCTGTATAAAAGGGGATGATAGCTGCAGTAATAAATTGTTTGTTGCCATCACTGATCACTGATCTGTACTGAAACAAACTTTTTGCACCCCCCTTTAAATCTAAACTGCAGACCATCTGTTATACTGTGTGTGACGTGTCATCTAATTATTGATACTGTGACATATTGAATGTCATATTAGGTACCTTATCTGTGTGCCAAAATGTTATCAATATTATTGTTATTATTATTATTATTAGTAGTAGTAGTAGTAGTAGTAGTACAATAGTAGCAGGTAATAATACATGCTATGCTAGTCCAATAACCACCCTTGGGCGCTGTATTGATCTTTTTTCAATACTCTTGCACGTTTTTTCTTCTATTGCTATCTTATTTTCATACCGTTTTAATGTGTTTGATGTAACTGATTGTTGCAACAATCACCTTTCCCTCAGATTATGGCATCATTTATATATAAATGGAATAACGAATAACAAATGGTTCTATAAGGCTTCTATATAGGACTTCATAACTTTGCAGTATTTTTCATGGACACAAAACTTCTAAACCAAAAGAAAGTGAAAGCACATAAAATGGGCTCTTGATGAGGGCGATGAAATAGAACTTTTAGGAATGTGCATGTTAGTATTGCAGTTGGGTATTTGTTTACTAGCTTTACTTTACGTAAAGGCTCAAATTTAATTTATGTACAGATAGAGTAACGCTAAATCCGAGCCAGTAAATCCGAGCCGTATAAGCGATAAGTAGGACTCTGAAACCTATTGCGCATCTTCTCTGCACATTACGGTAACCTGGGTAGACAAACAAGTCCTAGCTCGCAACAGTGACGTCAGCGCGCCGCGAAGGTGCAGTAAGGCGTCGCGATTGGATGAGCGCGAGCTAAAGTGTTTTGTACAGTCAAAAAAAGAAGACACGGATAACAACAACAACAGCCGCGGCTGCCTGAAGCTAACTAAAGACACATTGGCACTTTTCTGGCCTATTCTTTAGAGATTTCGGTAAGGAAACGTACTTATAAGCGTTCTTCCAGGCGCAGTTAGCCAAGATTGGCTGCAGCAGCTTCCGCCCTGTATGAAGTTTCTTTTGTCCTCTTCAGTCAACAACAACAAAACAAGCAAGGCAGTGTGCAGACTGTAGAAGAGGGATTGTTAGCTTGTTTAACAGCAAGCAGCCACTATTATTTGATATCAACGAGTTTGGGGTAAATTAAGTCGGTTATCTCATTTGGTTGTTTCTATGAAATACCTTTGGACCGGTCAGTATCAGGGACAACAGAGCTGAACTGATAGCTTGCTGGGTGTGTTACACAGGTGACTGTATTAACGACACGATGGATGCTGCCGTTTTATGAGTCTTGAATAATTAAGCAATGTGCTTTTGAGCAATAAAATGGTAGCAAATCAATTTTGTCACCACGTTGCACAGTGGTTTTCTTTCAAACATACATCTTTCCGCAAATGCTCCTGACTGTGAAGATGCTTAATGTCTGCTTTGTGCTTCACCCACTCAGGTCAGATACAGGGCAACATAAATATTAACTTACTTTGCTTGTAAATTGTGAATGTTGTACAATATATTCATTATTCAAGGTTATGTATTATATATATATATATATATATATATATATATATAATATATATATATATATATGGTCACATGTATATTTTATATTTTTTATATTTTTTATGTTCTATTTCTTCAGATGTCACGATGGCTGCAAATTTCACAATTTCAGACAGTGATTCAGAGCCATCGGAGGAGATAGAGGAAGGGAAAAAACAGCCACCAGCAGGACAAGCGGAGCACATCCGTCAGCGGCACACCCTCACGCTACCTGAGCTCAGACAAACAGGTAAGCATTATGCAGATAAGCATATTAGAAAGCATGGAGTACAAAAAAAAAGAGATGGCTGGTAAAACCTGAAGTCGAAATTTTGGGAAAATGACCATGTAAGATATATCAGTGTATAAATATTTCATATTGCTAATCTTTTCAAAGTATGGTTTAGCAATAACAGCCACACCCTGCAGATGAGTGCCCTACTTTATTGTTGCAATCGTCATAACAGCCAGCATGTGTTTATCCAAATTCACTTTGAATGCAGCTAATCCTCAGTAGTGCTTCTCAAAAATGTGCCTTCATTTTCTAGGGCAATGAAAAAGACTCCACCCATTAGCCTGTTGCCATTGGTGCCATTAACATGACTCATTTCAGTTTAAATCAATGAAAGTAATATTTTTATTTTATTGTCCTTCCTGTCACAACTACAATGCTGATCTTACTCTTGCACACTGATGGTAGGATAATTTGTTTATTTAAACCAAAGTAATACTCCCTCTTTTCATTGTTTTCCTAATTTTGTCTTCTTTTGGCCTCATTTGTAGAGCAGCTTTACAAAAACAAATCTTTCTCACTTTCAGTTTTATTTTCACTTAAATCCAGTTCAAGATGTTAGCATGAAATTGCATTGTTATTCACATAAAATTTAAACTAAGAGAAACAAGAGAATGAAGACCATAATATTCTTTGTGCCTTATTTACCTATAGTGTAACATCTCAAACCCCTCTCACCTTTCCCTTCATCCATGTAGGGAATGGTCGGATCAGAGTGAACTCAGAGTCCCTTGCTTCCACATTGTCCAAAGATGAGGAGCTCTTGGCGAGGGGGGAAGAAGAGGCTGGCACCCCCACTGAGGGATTTCCATTTAGGGGTCGATCTAAGTCAGCTCCCCCTGCCCTGTGGGCTGCCAAGAAGTACGGCCAGCAGCTTCGAAGAATGAGTGATGAGTTTGACAGCCTGCTTGATAAAGGGGTGAGTATGAGTAGAAAATAAAGGGTCCTCATGCAGGTAAATGATAATGGTGCGTTGCCTCTGCAAAATAAAAGCCACCATGCCTTCAGAATTATGATTTTTCTTTTTTATTCAGATGTTACAAATCTAAATTATATTGTATGAATGGATTAACATGAACATAAAATCTGTGTCTGTGTCTTTATGTGCAATGAATAGTTGACCCAGTTATTTCATTTTTAACGTGAAACTTTGTCCGTGGCAGGATGGGGTTGTTCACGCAGCGGTGTCCGTGTCTTTAAATATTCAAATGGGATGTATACATTTTTGTACTTTCTCAGCACCTCAATCAGCTGTTCATTAAATAAGTCTCATAAAAAGACGAGTGGGGAAGAGAAAAGTGGAGGCAGAGCAGGAGAATGTGGCAGGAGAGAGCAGCAGGGAAGCTGTGGCCGACTTTCTGTACAGCAGAGCCTTTGAGCTCTTCAGAATCAGATGGACTTTATTAGTCCCAGACTGGGACATTTCAGTGTTACAACAGTATTATAAAATGAGAGGGAGGGGGGAAAAAAGACAAGAGAAATCAAGTGCTCTCAGCCTGGCTGCAAACTCTACCATTTGATGTTAGCCTTAAATAAAAGTTTTAAGTTGTAATTTTTTTTTTTTTTTTTCTGTGGAGGTGGGGGTGGCAAAGCCCTCCTCCCCAATTTTAAAACATCCTTGAGGAAACCCTGGGTTCAAAGTGATTAAAAAAAGACAGATCAATAAGTTAATAGCTCTGTATTAGTTACATATGGTAAAGGAATCGCATTGTGTTATGCCAGGATCACACTATGTTGTATTCAGCTGACTAACAGGGAGAAATAAAAAAGGTTTTCTAAGTATAAGTGCGCTATGTAAAGCTCTCTGCTGCATCTGTTTCATGCAGGAGATGAGGAAGGTGAAGAGTGCGGGGACGACCAAACAGATGCACCACTCTAAAAGCTGGTGGAACTACCTCTTTAGTCATCAGGAGACAGAGGGCGAAAACAACCATCATGAAAATCACACTCAACGCACTGAGTAGGAAATAAGAGTTGTGCAAGGCTTTTTGGGATGGAGAAATCAGTTGGGAAGACAGCAGCTTGGCAGCCACAAGAACAATGCAACCTGCGATGAAAGAAATGTTGGTTTGATCAAATATGAAGGTGTGGCTTAATGGGACACTACAGCACATGCTCAGTGAGTCCCATGTAATTTTTATGTCATTGTTAACTACTTTAAAAAAAAATGTCTTGCATTTGTGTTTTGATGGTGATGTTAAAAAAAGGAAAAACTGTTGAACAGCCTAGTGTTTAATGTAAGTCAACCAGGTGTGAAGATTGATGTTGGCTGTCTGCAGTCCACTAAATGGGTAAAATAAGAGAGGATTCAGTTATTTTTCACATCAAAACAATGCAATATACTACAGATGAAGAGATAAATGTACTAAAATAAAAAAACTAGCTATTTGAGGCCCCTTTGAGTGCTGTTAAAATGTCCTTTATGCCTTCTGCCTGTGTGATAAACAAGGCACGTTTTCCTCCAAATGTTTGTGTTTAACTTGCACAAGCTTACGACGATCACTGTAATTGTGTGCCAAAATAATCGACGGGCAACTTGAAAGAGTATAAAAAAATGAAGAATTTTTAAAGAATTAAACTTAAGTCTTTTATCCAGTTTATTGTTCTGCTACTTGCAAGCCAGTAACATCCAAAATGACTGTACTCGACTATCGGTAACTGCTTTATAAGATCAGATTTATCAAAAGAACAATCTTGTACTTGGACAATCTCTTTGTCAAATATTATCTTTTGTAAAACTTCAGGGTTAGATTATAGGTGATGACATTAAAACTACATATAAAAGCACAAACCAGCCTATCTTTATAAAGCCTTGGACAAGCAAGAAATAAAAAAAAAAAAAGGTATTTCTATGTGTAAAAATCTTGTGAATATTCTATGAAATGGCAGGGGTTGATGTTATAAGCAAGGTGATTTTACCAGAATTTTATTTACCAGGTTACCACACTGATAGTTAAGTTTGGCTAACCTAGCAATAGGCTGTGTACGATCCATGGCTGTTGTGATAAATGTTACGTGCATATTCAAGAAAATGGGGGAGGATGACTTAACTGCTGTACAGCACACTAGACTTCAGCCTCATTTCCTCAGAGGATGAATTATTTTGAGTCCAGTTTCTTTTAAACACCTTTTTTATGGATTTAAACACATTTTTTTTAAAAATCTAAACTATTAGCAGTGTGTTCAGAGTTTCTAGTCCTGTTTATGAAAGAACTTGTTTAATTGTGGGTTTTTCACTTTCATCTTTGAAGCCTCAGCTGTAGGAATGCTGATCAGATGCTGGATTTGCTATTCATATGTCATATTCAGGCTTTTGAGGACCACTTGTTTCATACTTTAACCTCTCTGGAGATTAATATTGTGAATTAAGATCTGCATTTTTATACAGCTTGGTAAAAATGATGAGGCCTGTTTTGACTTGTCTATCAATATGTGATTATTAAAAATGGTAGGTTTGTTCTACTTATGTCTTATTGTCTTCCTCTCGACTTGTATGGTTGAGTTGTGAAGTGCTTGGGTTTGCAGGCTAAAGGGCTGCATTTGTATTGTCTATACTAACATTTATTGCTTGGGTTAGGTTTTTTATAGCTTTTCCTAAACTTTGTTTTTTTAATCGGAGATCTCCAGACAATCTGAATGGTTCCACTTTTTTTTTTCTTCAAGTCAACCACTTCCCTTGTTTTAAATGTGTAAATCACCCTCTAACTGTTTAAAAGGAGTAATACTTTTATCAGATTGCTTAAGTATGAAATAGTATTATTCGTTGTCACTAATAGATGTTTACTTTTAGTACAAGTAAGACAAAGGTATCAGCTGGTGGAGAATATCTGCATGGTATTGAAAGCACGGGGTCAGATTATAAATTCTACTCCTGGACAAAGCTGAGTTGGAATTTGAGATTATAAACTAATGAAATGCCTTGAATATTCTGTAACCTGTGATATGACATTACATTGCCAGCCTTGGATGATTACCGAATCAGCGCCTTAATCTTTATTGCTCGCTGTCACATATTAACGCTCGAAGAAAAAGCACAAAGTTTATACTCATCTTTAGTCATAAATGAGAAGAAAAACAATCTGAAGGACGTTGTGTAACCATCCTTAGTATTACTTGAATCTGGAGATGAGTATGAGGAAAATATTTAATATTTTCTTTTTATTTGTTATTGGATTCTTCTTCAGTTTTTAATTACTTTTGTAAATGTATTTTCTCTACTGCTGTGGAACTTCTGATATACACTGTCCTAAATAAATGATTTTAAGAGTGATTTTAAATAGAGTTCCTTTGTTCTCTTTCACTTCAGATCTCTCCAGCATGCTGTTTTTAATGTTTGAAGATAAAGCTTGTTCACTGCAAACCTTTAAACAAAAGCGTGAAAACGCAAAAGTAATAAAAACGGTGTGATGTTTACAATTCTAAAGAATATGAAGTTAGGGTACATGTTCACATTTATTACAGGAAAATAGTAAAAGGGGGTTGAAAGGGAAAGCTCTTGGTGTGTTTAAAGGCATAAGAATAAAAAATGACAACTTAATGTGTGTTTCTCAAACTACAATTTAAGGTCTTAGTTTGATAACATGCACCACTGCAGAAACTGAAGGCATCTTGGCTTCAGGCCACTTCTGATGGATCCCAGCAGTATTTGTGCTGACAATCCAAAGCTGAAAGTCGGTTCATGTCTGTGTCACTAAGTGTGAAGTCAAAGATTTTTGCATTCTCCTGTATTCTGTCTGGATTTGATGATTTGGGGAGCACTGGGACGCCCTGCTGGACCGCCCACCTCAACAGAACCTGGAAGAAAGCAGAATTACATCTCATTTCTCCAAATGTTTGCATTAAATAAATTAATCATACATCAAGTAGAAGAGATTAGCCTGCCTGTGCAGGTGTTCGTTTGTAGTTCTTTGCCACCTCCACAACCACAGGGTCTGTGACCAGTTCTCCTTTTCCTAAAGAGGAGTATGCCTGGAAGCACACTCCATACTCCTCACATACACTCCTCAGATCTGCCTGGTACAGCTGCGGGTGAAACTCTACCTGAACGAAACAAGCATTCGCAAATAACCTTTTTTTTCTTTTTGTAGGAGATATTTAAGGCTAGATGTTATCAGTCCTGTCACTAGCCTGCATCATACCTGTAGGACTGCAGGTGGGATTCTGCAGCTCTGCATTAGTTCTTTCATGTGCGCTGGCGTGTAGTTGGACACTCCTATGGCCCTCAGCTTCCCCTGGCCATGCAGCTCCTCCAGTCTGGCCCAACTCTGAGCACGGTTCCCTGGGATCAGATGTTTAGCTGAGTCATAGTACTGCTTTCTCAACATGATACATGCTCTCAAGGAGCATACTGACATAATCTGCCTTTTACCTGGGTTGCGCTGGTCAGCCACTGGCAGTCCTTGTGTACCAGGCCAGTGGATCAGGTAGAGATCAATGTAACCTAAGTCAAGCTGAGACAGACTATGGAGGGCACCTTCCATTGCCCTCTCACCCTGATCCTTAGGGCCCAGCTTACTGCATTGAGAAAAGAAGAATGCTGAGTGAATGATCAGATTGAAATGATTGAATTAAAAAAAAAAAAAAAACAGATCACCTGGTTATGAATACATCCTCCCTGGTTAAACCATATTTAGGCAGAAGCTCCTGCAGGGCTCTGCCCAATTCAGCTTCATTTCGGTAGACGGCTGCACTGTCAAACGCCCGGTATCCAGCAGCCAGAGCAGCATCCACTGCCTGATACACTTGTTCAGAGCCCCACAACTTGTAGGTCCCCAAACCCAGGAGGGGCATCTGGAGTCCTGTATTCAGGACCACGGAAGGTGAGGAAAAGGAGGAGGAGGAGGAGGAGGAGTCCATCTGACCCACAAGACTCTATATCCTGGTTGAACTGTTTCCAGCTGCCAAAAAGTAAGAGTTGAAAGATAAATATTTGATTGTTTTTTTTTATAACATTATCTTTTTAGAGTAAGAATGAAAACTTATGACAACAGTTTTTATCGCAATGTGTGAATTAAAGAGGTAGTTTTGACACGTAGCAAATGTTATTAATATTGTTATAATGACAAACTGTTAATTCTTGGACTTTAAATATGCAATACTGACGTTAGATTGTGACAGCCGAGAACACTGCTGTTTCACAGAGTTAATAAACAGCAATAACATATTTAATTTAACAAATTTGCGGACCGCTATTAAATTAATGTCACCATTTTACATCGATGTTTCAGTCTTACCTTCCGGGTGTCCAGTTTGAAATTTAGAGGTGACTAAACTGACAATGAACAATAAAGTGGAAAAAGTAATAATAAGGCCAGAAAATGACACGAAAAAGTTCTCTATTTTGCTTAGCCGCTCTACCTACTACGTATGGTCAGCTGACAGTCATGTGACAACTTAATGCCGGGCGGGTTTTTTTGCCGTCACCATAGTGACACCTGCTCTTACACAGCTGATTTGACGAAGGTCCAGCTAATCAATGCAGCCAAAGAGACCGAAAGGCGGGACTTAAAGATGTACAGCGAATCCTGAGACGAGCCAATCATTTGATTGACGGGACCATTTTTAACTGTTGAAGTCCTGCCGGAGGTACTTAGCGCGAGAGGATAACAGCGAAAATTGGTGTACGCCATTTTCTTCGAGTATTACGGTAACTTTAGAGAAAAGTTTTGTTTTTTTTATTGCAAAACATGTCAATGCTAGCTGAATATACTAAATATGTTTTTTCAATGGTGTTGCGCCACATAGTCAACATTATGTCCTCTGTCTTCTGTCACAAATTACTACAGGTCAGCCATGTCACTTCGGACCTCTTCCTTCCCCATCCCAGAAACCCGATTTTTCAAAGCTGGAAATTTCATCTTCAGGTTCAAAATCCGAGGAGGTACCAGCTACAGGCAAGACAGATTACATACATATACATATCCCACAACTTCTAATAAAGAGTGCTAATAGTTTATGGCATTATGACATTTTTTCAATGATTTTTAACTACGTCCGAGTCCCACCAAGTTTAAAGAAGACAAAGTTTGAGTTTAAAGGTAGCCCAAAAGAAATATTCACAGACAAAATCTAAAACCTGGTCTGAATAATCTATACTTCTATTTAGGACCGTTCCTACTTGCTTGTGGTACATACTGTAGGTATTACCCAACATTTGCTGCTGTGTCATCAATTTCCAGTTGATACTTTGATTATTTGGGACCATTCAATGGTAGTTTGACCAATGGCAGAGTTAGCCAATTTAGTTTTCACAAATTTAGGTGTAGTCTGGGAGCAGAAATTCTCTATACCTTTCAAACTATACTTCCATCCACTATCTTCTGCTTGTCTAAGGTCGATTTGAGGAGGCACCAGGTCCAGGAGGAAAATCGAGACATCCCTTTTTACCAGTGACACTATCAAGCCCCCTATGGTGAATTCTAAGATGTTCACAGCCCAAAAGGGATTTATAATCATTCCAGTGTGTTCTGGGCCTGCTCTGGGTTCACATCTCAGTTTTATGTGCCTGAAAACCTCCTAAGGGAGGTGACCAAGAAAGCTTTCTAGTCAGGCACGATCAGTGCCTGTATTCCATGCTCTCCCCCAAATTCTCAAACTCCTGACGCTTATCTGTCAGGCTGAGCCTAGCCACCCTATGAACAAAACTGATGTCAGCCTCTTATATCCACAATCTTTTTAATTCCCTCACAACCCATATCTTGTGACCATATGTGAAGGTTGACTCCCTCTACACAGTATCAGACCAACACAATGATCTAATTACTGCTGATGGATCCCCAATCCTTCCGGCTATTTCTGTCCAACCTGCCATTCTGAACAAGATTGCAAAATACTTAAATTCATTCACTTGAGGAAAGGACACGTCAGACCTGGAGAGAGCACTCCATCTTTTTCCCATCAAGAGCCATAGCCTCACATTTGAAGGTGCTAACCTTGGCCACTTAACTCTACTAACCTCTCAAGCGCATACTGAAGGTCATGCCTTCAGCATGCATAAGTATGCATGATAACCCTGGGGTTCTCAAACTAAATACCCTCATTTCCTCCACTTCAACTCATGATACTGTCCACGCTCACCACAAATGAACAAAACAAGTTCCCCATGTCACGTTGCCATTTTTCTTATTAGATTATATTCTTATAAGAAGTGTAAATTTTTCCCTATATCTCATTGCAGTTTAAGAGACAACAGAGCCTGAGGCAGCATATGAAGAGGAAGCATATGTTCCTTTTGCATTTGTTTAAACTCCATTCTCTTCATTCCACTACCTTAATCTCTTAGAAATATCCTGAAACATGTTCCTTAAGTTTGAGGATAGATGTCTTTTCATCTGCAAAAGAAAAGGATCTAAGCTCCCACAGGATCGGTATGCCTGCTGTTAAAGACGACAGACTAGACTAAAACTGATCTCTAACAAATCCCTTAGTGCCAGTTTTCCCTCAGAGTCTAAAAGGTAGTTTTTTTTTTCTAAAATTTAACGTGTGCTCTGAAAACCTAGCAACACTTCAGCTTTTTACTTGGCATTTAATATGTAATAATCAAAAGTTTTGGCAAAATGCATTCAGTGAAAGATGCAGTGTTAAACTGGAAATACTGGTGCTATAAAACAAAAAGATAAAGATGTAAGATGAACAATTTGTTTAATGTATTTCATCAGCAGAGAGAAAACTAATGAGAAAGATGAGGATTTCAATCAAGAAATGGAGGTAATTACTGATGCAGTGTCTACATTTGAATTTTATTATTATGACACTATCTTGTATAGATTAATTGTCTGTGTGTGTTTTCCCTCACTATGTCTCTTTTAGGATATTATCAGGACTGTTATTGGCAACCTGGACAATCTCCAGCCCTTCTGTACCAATCATTACACAATTTTTCCCTGTATCCTTCACATTAGATTGTCACTCTATCGCTGTGTTTTTATGTCTGTCATCCCTTCAGTTAACCCATTATTGTACCACCTGTTCTATCAGCCTAAAACCAATCTCTCTCATTCCTAACCTCTATTACTCTCTATTACTGTAATATTTTTTTCTCTCTCTGCAGACTGTTGTTTCATGTCTTTGTTTTCTGCCACAAATTATATAAAACAATGTAAGACAATTATTGCAATGTGGTTTAGTAGGTGTAAGTAGCCCCCTGTGTCACCACAAAGCACTTAAGTCATTGTGTTTCTTAACTGTGGCTACCAGATAAAAAGTGTCGGGAAGTCAGTAAAAATAATCTGCAAGTTTTCCCGCATACAATAATCCTTTATGTGGAAAAAAATATGGAGAAAGGTGAGGACAGATGCGGCATATGCTTGATAAACTATAAATAAAGTTTTATTCCGGAAAGTAATGCTTGTACTCCATCACATTTCTGAACCTGCTACACCATCTTGTTTGATTTTAACAATACAAATACCATGTATTGTACCATTTATCCATGACCATGTATCTGTGTGCAGCACCATGTAAAAGTGTGGATAAGTGTCGTTAAACTGCTGAGGTGGAGGTCACTTATTTGATGAAGTGTCATTCTAACTGGCTGAGCTTGTACATGCATATTGTGCTTTCTGTGTTAAATAGCAAACAAACCTGTAAGCATAACTAGTCCTGTTATCTGGCTGTGGTAAAGTACAGATGCTAATGACAACTGTTACTGTTGGGGTATGATCACTTTGATAACTTCTCACATGACTTTGTTTTATTTGTCTTGTTTCAGAAAAGCCATCAGAGAAGGTGAGTTTTTTTGTTGTTTTGTTCATATATATATATATATAAAACAACACCAATGTTATTATCAAACCGTCTTGTCTGATAAAGAGGCTTTGGACAACACCAACACTGTGTACTGTAATATAGTAACATAAGACACAGCACATTTTTGTTTGTGAGCTTGTACCTTTTACCTGCCAATATTTTTTGCCACAGTTTGTTTTTTGTGTGGTACATATTGTTAAAAAAATTATTTGACAAAGTAGAGCATTATAATTGACAGTATTTTGTTTCTTTCTAGAGAAAAAAGGAAACGCAGCATGTCTGCTCCGTTTCTGATGAGCCTCGGTCAAAGCGCTGTCGGAGAGACTCGCCACTAGAGGAGGCCATACTCCAGGATTTAATTCAGGACATGGCAGCAGAACACAGTGTGACTGGGTGAGTGTCTTTTTCTGTGACTTACCTGCAACTTTTAGCAACACACAACCCCAAAATTACCTAGACCCTCTATTAGAGTTTATTATATTTCACCCTCTATCTTTTTTGTTAGTTTTTGAGTGGCACAGTGTGACGATGCTGTCAGATTTGCTTTAATACATCTGACATATTTAAACAAATAGGGTTCTATAGACTTGAATTGTAATTGTGATTCACTTCGTAAGTGTGTCCTTTAAACTTAATATTTGTTATAATACATAAATCAACTTTTCAAATAAGGTAGTGTACTACATACCATACAATGACATCGGACATTTCATATGCCAGACACTGTCAGAGCTGCTTGAAAGTTTTTGGGTGAGTTCTGAGCTGTCTTTGCAGGACTATTGTTTTCATTTTAATTAAGTTATACAAGAGCTATCTACATCGTGAATATCAACAGGTTTTTATTGGCTTCATCATGGATCAAAATGGGATGTAATGTACTGGCAAACGCCAGCGTGTATAAATTAATTTTCAAAACTGCTAATATCTATTTTCATTATTTCATTCGATGTGAACAGGATATGTTGCTGTAACAAGAATATGCTTGTTCACACTAATCATGTCATACACAATCTCAGGCAGCTCACAATCACGCAAACATTATTTGTGTCATCCCCTTTGTGTCTTGCACACACAAACACACGCTCCAGCAGTTCTTGCAGTTATGAAACAGACATGAGGCGAACGGGCGCCACCTCAATCACCCTGACAGATCAGTGGGGCGAAAATGATCATTTCAAGATTGTATTTAACTTATGTAAACAGAAGGGCGCCTTTTTTAACCTGAACACACACTCAGATGCACAAACTATGTAAACATCCTGCAAACAGCATAGCCTCAAGCAATTTCACAGGAACTGTTGAGCATTTCGAATCCTGACCATTAGATCAATGTGTGCAGATGAAGATGCCACACATTAAAACTGAGGTTTGAGTTCAGTCATCACTTATTGTTCATGTAAAGCAAAACCACATTTACTGTACTGAATATAAAATACTACACATACTGTCAGTCAGTGCTCTATTTTCTGAGGTTTCCAACAAACTGCTTCGTCATTTGGCATTGAGGTGTGTGTGTGTGTGTGAGCATCTGCATGATGCCCTAGAGCGACAGATAGTTTGTTTTTGTGTTAAACCTGCTGTGAAAAAGGGAACTGAAAAGAATGAGTTTCAGAGAGCAAGTGTGGACATATTATTGTAAGAAAGAAAAGCCTGCTTTTGTTGTTATTTCTATATAAGTTTAGTGCTCTGAATAAAGATATTAATGCTGTATTTTGTTGTTTAAAGCTTTGATCAGTTAGAATATTATGTCTGAGAGCAGAACTGAAGGGGACTCTGTATTTTTCTGGTCTCTTTTCTTCTAAGTTAGGAACATTAATCTTATTAAGCATCCCAGAAAAGTTCCCATTTTTCTTTTTTTGCCAGGAACTGGTACCTTTGTTATGTTTATATTGTGTACATCCAAGTGATTTTTACAGTTCTTGAATCTTACTGAGGAAATCTTAATTTATTCTCAAGAAAATTGAGTCATTTTACTTCGTTGGAAGATATTTTGCCAGTTCATTGTCTTCACACACTGATATGAAACATGTATTAACTCTATAGTTCTCTATGTAGACACTTCACCCTCCTTGGCTCAAAACCCTGTTGTACACAATCTGATCCTTGTCTTCTGCCCCCTGGTGGATACAATAATAATAATAATACATTAATGCACTACAATAATTTTGACATAGCACACAGTAATAAACAGTAAATATACAAAAAGAAATTTGTTAATTATATTTTACATTTCATTAAAGAGCCAAATAAAGATTTAGGATTTAAAAAATTGACTTTTATTATCCATTTCTTCTGAGTCCATGACTATTCTCAGGCCTCTGACTTGATTGATAGTTTTTAACATCTCTGTTTTAAGCTCAGTGCTGACTTTTAATCTTTCTTTCTTGGCTGAAGGAAATTCTGGCACATCCAATCTTTAATTTGATTAATGCATTTGATCAGTGTTTCGATTGGACTATAGTCTACTGGTGAGATGGTTATGTAGATTTGGTTGTATGGGTATTATTGTGAGTTGTGCCAACGCTTTATGTCTGTCTTATATTCATTATGTACAGCACTTCAGTCAACCATTGTTGTGTTCAAAAGTGCTTTATAAATAAATTTTTATTTGATTTGATTTGATATTGTGTTAAACAGCTGTGGCCCCAAGATGGAGCCTTGGGGAATTCCGAAGGTTATTTTATTTCCCTCTGATTTATCAGTTATCCTAAAAAATTTCAAGAATTTTTGCTGGAAATGACAAAGTGTTCTTGTTATTCTGAATGGCGAACTCATCATTTTCAGAGGACCCAGAGATTCCAGATTTAAACTGTAGTGTTTCCACTGTCTGTTTTCAAGCAGATGTCATTGAAGACCCTAAGTAGAGCAGTCTCAGTACTGTGATGGCCAAAAACCTGACTGGTAGACATCAAAACAGTCATTTTGTGTCAGAGAGTTATGTAAGTTGAAAGACAGCTTTTCTATCATTTTGCTAAGGAAGGGGAGGTTTGATATCGGCCTATAGCTGCTCATGAGTGACAAGTCATAGTTGGGGTTTTTTCAGGAGTGGTATATGCCAGCTGTTTTTAAGGTCTGAGGGAAGACACTTAAAAGCAGAGACATGTTTGTAATCTGTAAATCTGACACCATGTGGCCTGAAACATTTTTGAAAAACCCTGTTGGCAGGGTATGAAGGCAGTAAGTGGTAGACTTCATGCGACAAATTATCTTGTCGCATGAAGGATGGCCAATGATCTTATCCCGGTTTTTTGGATTAACCTAAGAAAAGTGTGTCCTGGTGTTTATGTCTCCTCTGAGTCGATGACAGTGATGATATATCCTGAAGCTGGTATGGAAGCAATTACTGCCTGTTTTACAGATTTTTGTCAGTAAAGAAAGAAGCAAACTCATTACAGACCCAGTTGTATAGAAGTTCAGGGTTTACTAACGAAGGATTAGTAGTCTGTCAACAGTAATGAACTAGGCATGAGCATTATTGTTGTTTGAAATAAAATGTCAGTTCTTTGCAATGGTGTCAGGAAAAAAAATATGATTGTGTTGCATTTCTCTGCTCCAGATTATAAACCCTCAGTCTCTCTTTATAGATTTAATAGTGAACCTGCAACTTTGTTTTTCACCACCTGCATTCACTTTTTCAACATTATTGTTTTTTTTAACATCTTACCATGTTTCTGTTCCTTTTTTGGCTCCAAAATGAAGCATTCTATATCATTAATGCACAATTAAAGGTGTTAGCAGGTCATGAGATCTTCAAAAAGAAGTTCTTACCCATACCCTGTTATATTTGTGGTTATCATTGTGCAAAGATTGTATGTAAAATATGTATTGTTCATCTCCAATGCAGCTTTTCTATGATAAACATAGCCTAATTTATTTTCAATAAAAAATCTCATATACTGTATTTGAAATTATTTATAAGGTATAATTCTGAATTAAATGTCTCCAACTTACAGAAAAGTGGACGCAGGCCGTCAGCATGAAGGAGAAAAGGTGGATCCTGTATTTGAGGAGGTAATGCTTTTAACTGATTTGTTAAACTTTTTGTCAAATAAACAAGTCAGTCATTTTATGCCACAGTTACTTAGAATGAACTGATTTTGAGAATTCATCTTATAATGTCCATCTCATGTCACTCTTTCACTTCCTTTTTAACGCATACACAAATACACACACACTTGCAGCATCTGTCTTTATTGAAGCCCCGGGCTAACATTAGCGCAGACAGGTAGGATAACAACAGTGATTATGGTTAATAATAGCATTACATCAGGCAGATTGTAGGAGTAAATGTGTAACTGTGTGTATGTGAGAGAGTGTGTGTGTGTGTGTGTGTTTCTAGTGATGTACTTCAGTTTGATTAGCAACCAAGTCCGCAAATTACCCTCCTCCGCACCCTGTCACGTCCATGGCCTTTAATCTAATCTGACCATGTATTCTTACACTTGTCCACTCTGGCTTTTTTTCCACCTCTTCATGCTCTAGCCTTTTTTTATTTTTCCTTTACTTTTTTTAAGTGGAAAAAATTATTTAAACTCATGTCAGCTCGAGAGGGTTTTTTTTTTTCAACACTAAAAAGGAAGTGCAGATGCAAATCTACAAGCTTTAAATGGATTAGATTGGAACTTTGTGGTCTGTTGGAAGTATGTCATTCTTGCACACACAAGTCCAAAAGATTAATAGTTACATTTTTTTATGAATCAGTTCCAAATTACAATGAAAGTGAGAGCAGTTTTACCACTATGAGCTATTTGTTTTTAAACAAGCCTCTGGTTTCATATATATACTTTTAGTTGACAAACATTATCTACCAACTCAGGATAGGCATTTCTAACTACAATGAATTATCTTGCTCCTTAAAAACCACAGATACATAGACCTAAATACATCATATTTTTATTTTTATATATATATATCTACAGCACACAAAGACGCAGGACCCAGGACAGCAGGAGGTGACACCAGTGAGGCCAGGGATTCTCAAAAGGATGGCCAGGTTGGAGCAACAGCACAATGAACAATGCCGTAACCAAATGGTATTTTGCACACGTGTTAAAAAAGTAAAAAGTGAACACAGCAAGGTAACACTCAGACCAGTGGAGATGGTACAGTAGTTATGTCTAATTTGTGAATTTGATTGACTTTTACACCCTCGGGAGAAGCTAGCTGATTGTACAGTGGATGTGCAAGCAAGACGTTGTCAGAGACTACAGAGTGTTGGGGAAATCCACCTATTATATGCACAGACATTTCAATATTTCTTTGACATATCTGCAGAGACAGATGCCTAATGTCCTCAGGCACATGAAGGATTGACAGGACCATGTTTGGCATGAGTCTGCAGTTCATGGTAGTAATGATATACAGTAGCAGCCTTATGGGATGAACCCACTGTGGTAGTAAAGATGTCTATGATTTGTCTACTTAAAAAGAGTGAAAAAGGCCCATTTTTTCCTCTCTTTTCAGGCACATCTTCCGATTCCTTTTTAAAAACCTTGAAAGTTCAGACTGAAGCTGAAAAATGGAACCAACAACCAAGGCAAATACTACTCCTTAATATTTAATATGTGTAACAGGGATGTTCTGCTTTTACAAGTCCATGAAAACAAGAACAGAAGTTTATTGGCACAGTTTAATCACAACGTATACAGTGCATTCATTTACTTTTCATTTTACTGATATCTGCAACATTCTTTGGTTTCATCAACAGATTTTATTTACAAAATTTCTTGAAGTTCAGATTCATAAATATAAATAAATTTTGTACATTCTTTGGTCTCCTGTCTGTGATTAGTAGTTATTGCAAAGAGTGGATTAACCATTAATTAGACCTTAACATGTCCATGAAGAAATTAGTCAGCTGTATTAACTGTTATGCAATAATCTTCCTTAAATCCGTAAATGACAATAGTGCTAGAATTTCTCTACTTACACTAACTGCTGAGTCATTAAGAGTTATGACAAGTTTTGTGCTAGTA
The DNA here is from genome assembly GCF_017639745.1 of Melanotaenia boesemani. Classification (NCBI taxonomy): domain Eukaryota; kingdom Metazoa; phylum Chordata; class Actinopteri; order Atheriniformes; family Melanotaeniidae; genus Melanotaenia; species Melanotaenia boesemani. The sequence continues at coordinate 15,889,859 of NC_055686.1, read as the reverse complement.
ATGCTTCTTTTTTTTTTTTTTTTTTTCTAGCTGCGTGTTTACCAAGCCTCAAAGCAAGACTGAAAAGGTTCTGTGTGCGTGTCGCACACGTGTTCATGTTACATGTTCAGCCTGCAGAAACAAAGAAAGAAACTCTGAAAGCGCATCTTGACGTACTGAAAAGGATTAATTTTTCTGTCAGTAAAGAGGACCTGGAGATAAATCCAAAGCTGACTTTATGCAATATTTCTAGATGTTTTTATTTAATGAGTTTGGCTGGAAGTGTTTCAGTGTGGATGTTTTTTTGTAAACCTTGCTTTTGGTGATTGGTCAGCTTTCAGTTAGACAAGTTAAAGTGGATTTTCTTCAGAAAAAGGCAGAATGTGGTAGAAAAAGAGAAGTTATGGATACAACAAATGTTCTGTTTAACAGTAAATTGTAACTCAGTTTCTCGTTCTGTAAATGTTTGGTATGCAGCATTCTGTCATGATGTGTCAGTAGCGGGATTTGCGGCACATGTCGCAGCGACACGCCTTCGCCGTCAGGATCTCTATTTCGTCATGGTGACGACCTCGAGGGCAATCCAGGCGAACTTTGACCTGAAGGGAGAAGACAAGCTGCAGGACTTAAACAATACTCTCCTAAGTGATGGAGACTGAAGAGGGTGTTGAGTTCCCTCCCACCTCTCACCTTAGCGTCCTTGCTGATGGTGCAGCATCGTGAAGCAGAGGTGATGTTGTGGGTGAAGTTGGAGGCCACCAGTACGGAGTATCTGGATGGGAAGGCGCTAGACTCACAGTAACCCACACAGGCATAAACCAGATGGGTGCCCTTGCAAGTGCCGCGGCGGTCGCTGCGGATGGTCACATTGAAGGCTGAGGAGGAGAAAACGTGAACTTGTATGTTTAGGATTTGCAGCTTTTAGATCCATTTCTACTAGATAACTTGATTCTCTACATTTCCACACCAACTTTGCTTTTCTGTGTTAAATTTTGCATTGATTATAAACATTTTCTCATTACTGCATTCCAGTCTGTTATTCCCTGTATGAAGGAGAAGAAAGTATGAGCAAAGAGATGCATCTGTAACACTTTCATGCCAGCCTCAAAGTCTGAGGATCTGGGGTATTGCTTTGTCCCTCACATTAAACTAAAAGAATATGCTGCCAAAGAGGTTTCTGAAAGGCTGGCAAAAATGGATTTTTCCAGCTGTTAAAGTTTGGAGTTACATCTGGGAGAATGTGTAAAGCCTACCATACAGCAAGGCCGCAAATGCAGAAACACATCCCAAACAGATTGCACAACTATACAAAATATATTTTTTCTTTTATTCAGGAAAATAAAATGTACATCTCATAAAGCTTTGGAGACGTATAGACACAAAAAGCTTGGACTTGATGAGCAAGCCAAGCAGTCAATCAGTGGGATGGAGCTGCTACTGTTAATTTTTGTCAACATAAAGGAAGTTGCTGGTAAAGAAAGCTGACTGCTAGACGTTTTGGAATATTTTAACCTTCTCAAAATCAACAATGTTTTCTTTGTAGGTTGGGTTTTTCTAAGCCATGCCCCTCTAAGAAAGAAAGACTTCTTCTTTAAATCGAGATTACACCTAGAAGAGTAGAGGTTGAGGAACAGCTGAGAAAATCGCATGGTTGTTATTAGCAATGAGCTGGCTACTTAACCATGTAGGTACTGGCAGATTATAATTTGCTGTCCTTTGGTGGAAACATTTATATTCTAACAGCTTAGCCGTGACAAAAAATACAGTAAAGAAAAAATATTAAATGCATAGTATGATGGTACTGATCTATATTCTGTCTGAACACCTGCTGATGTACACAAAGGATTGTGGGTGCTTTAAGTTACATCACGGAGGCTCTGTTGAAATTTTGCCTCATAAAGGATTTTCTAATATCTTTGACAACAGAACAGTGAGATTTGATCATGAAGTTTTCTCGAAACCTGGCTATGGTTATCTCCATGACGTTAAGAATGTGATCTTCCAAATATCCTGAGAAAACAGCTGCTACTTAACCTGGTTTTAGAACCAGACCTCTGATAGACGTAGAAAAGAAACATGTGACTTCAGTTCTTTTGCTTTTAAATATTCAATAGTAAAACTCACGATACAGGTGACATCCTGGGGCGAGGGCCTCGTAGCTCCAACCAATAGGAGAGAAGAAAAGCAGCAGTGAGATCAGTGGTAGGGCCAGCAGGCAGAAGTGTGAGGTCATGCACTGCGACATCTGGATGGAGGAAAAATAAGTAAGATGTTGCTGGAAGAGAAAAAGGAATCAGAAACAAATCTTTGACGTGTTGAACACACCTGATTTGACTTCTGATTAAGATTAAACCAGTAGTTTGGTCCACTTTGAACACATCTTCATTTAGAAAAATAAAAATTCTTTATCATCTTTTGCTGAACTTTTCCTTTATAATGAATGCCCAAACCCTGAGCCCCCTCCTTCTTCAGCTAAGGTGATTTCCCCTCCTGCAGGACCGCCGGTGTGTCACTCATTTTACTTCCAGCCAATGTGAATAAAAACAATCCCGTCTCTATCTTTTCAGTTTGCCTCATTTAACAGCTACTTGCTGACACATGCAATATACACAACCTGAATAAGTACACGTGCAAAACATACACTCAGCTGCATGACAGCACATACCATAATCCCTACACACACTATCACTGTGTGAATGACAAAGGACCCTTGCTCATCTACTTTACCCCACATCAGTATGTACATGAGCATTGTGCATGATGCACTTGCCCACCGCCTCACCCACACACGTGTCTAAACAATAAAGTCATCTTTTCCTCGGAATTTGGTGGTCCTGACCTCTGCCCTGTAATTTAGCAGCTCTTTCCAGCTTTGCTTCCTTAGTGTTGGGAACCAGCTCCGTGGCAGCAGCAGTGAGACCCCGGGGATGTCATTCATGCTGCCGACACAGCCAAAATTAACGGGTCAGTACTGTGATTGTGTGTGTGAGGCTATTAACCCCGTGTCAGCTGTTGGGGAAATGCCTGGCTTTTTCCTCTCATGTGGGGTTTCCATGCCTGAAAGTTTGGTTTGCCTTTTAGAGAAAATAGTTTGTAATGTGTAACAATGCACTATGGGAGGCGATTACACAGAAGGTCAGACTGCAGAGTACCCAGTGAGAAATTGAAACAGACAAGGTTTCAGTCAGAATTATGTTATCATTTAGGAATCAGTCATAAATACTGAAAAGTGTCATCAGATGAGGGTTAATGTTGATACACTGGAAGTGCTGCAGGAGATGTTACTTTATGATATTGAAACATTTTCCTAAATGCACACTTATCTGTAACTTTATTTATAAATATGTAGAATTTCAGAGAAAAAAAAGTCTAAATTCACTGCAGAGCCCTCAGAGTTATTCTTTAATGAGCAATAAATTATCCTGACTTATTTTAGCTTTTTTAAATACTAAGATATAGCAGTTATATTGATGCATTTTTGCACCAATGCCACATATCCAGTCTACTTACTATTTAACCATAAAATGTATTATGCAGCTTTTTTTTTTTACAGTATCTTCTGTGAAAATATATAATCAATCTGCTGAAAAATAATACCACTTATTTCTACTAAAAATTGTAATTAAAACCTTTTGTGAAACCCTCTCAACGATCTATGTCTTTTATAGGATGCGTAAAAAGTGTTAAAACTTAAATCTTTATGAGCAATTAAATTCATAGCAAATTATGTAGTTACAGTATTGAATTCAACATTTTAAATATTATTGTCAACACATTGCCAGCTAATGAAAATAGATGCAAAACCCTGTACTTAGCTATCTGTTGAGAAACTGACACTATTTTAGCTTTAACTATTCAAACTCTTGCTTTTAGGAAACAGTTGTTGCAACAAAGAAGTCATAAAATTAATAGGAAAGCAACAAGCAAGCCAAAAATAAAACCCTTTTTTAAAGGTATGTGCCACCAATAAAAAGGATGATACATTGAAATTACATCTAGGTATTAAAAAATAAGCAAGTTCTTACCTGGAGAGTTGAGAATTTTCAGGTGCTGGTGTGTCGTTTGACAGGTGTGTGTGAGTGAGTGTCTACTGGGAGCCTCATGCAGGGATATAAGTAACACAGGTAAGAGCTCTTGACACACCCACAATTAAAGAGATGAGTTTCTGTGATTTTTCTTTCTTTTTTTTTCTTCTGGTTCCCTTTTCTCCTTCTCTCTGCAGCCACCTTTTCTACCTGTACAACATAACACACTAAATTAGAGGGACTCTAGTCACAGTAAGCGTCTTTCTGAAAGGTTTCTCTGCTGGAGTGTGTCACCATCCTTAGGTCCCTCCTCCGGTTCCCCTGTTTTAAACCTTCAGGGGGACCATTTGCTGCTGTGACACAGAGGAAAAGTAGATAAGTTTTCCATCCACGCACCGCCGCAACATTGAGAACACACACACATACAGAGCTTTATTTCACAACATGCATGGAGACACATGTTTACATTAAAACACACATGTATGCACAAAACAAATCACAGGAAGAATAACATTTTAGGCCTCATTTTCTAGTTGATATACAGCAGTTTAGGATTCATAAACTGAACTAAAAAGTAGATCACACACACACACTCAAAGCAAGGCTGGCTTTTCCATTTGTAGTTGCAGCAGGAAGGACAGGGTCAGGTCAGAAGATATTGTGGGTTTGGGTCAGCTGTGTGTGCAGCACATGGTGGGTATATTCTGGGGAAATCTGGCTCAGTTTCTCCTCTTCCTTAGTTTGAAAAGAAAGACATCTTAGCAACCACCGTCACCATAATCTGTTTATAGACTCTGAGATTATTAGATGGATTTTAAGCAGCAGTATCTGGATGCTTCAGCAGTACAAAAGACACAGACTGCCAAACTGAACCACTGATGACTGTGTAATTCTTACAAAGAGAAGCCAAAGACCACAAAATGGGAGTTTTTTTATTTTGTTTTGGTGGGTCTCCACTAGAGATTAAGTTTTAGGATGAAAGAAGAAATGCTTTTTTTCGGTGTCTTTCAGCAGTTGGTATATCAGTGAATATCTGAATGTCTTTTGGAGGAGTTCAGTTAAAAAGGTCAATGTTGAGAGGCTGCTGTATAATCCACAGCTAGTCAGTACAGCTAAAGCAAAATTCTCGACATCTGGACTCAAAAAGGGATTTTAAGGATTTGCTACATATTTAACAACTTTAATAGCATAGTTACATAACATAAAAAAGATGGATGTTATTAACTGTAATCGTTTTAGAAAAATCATTAAAATATTTCAAATAATCCTGAGGAAAAAGAAAATCTAGAAAAAAAATATCTAGAGACTTTTCTTCATGCTTTCAGATGGCGATGCATTAAAAACAAAAAATTTGATTCTGCTGAAAAATACAATTAACACTCTTCACAAATACAAGACACAATTTCACAAGACATCATCAAACCACCTTATAAATGCATTCAAGTCGTGTGGTCACAGTAAAGCATTAACCACTGTCTACATGAAGAGGATGTCTGCAACATTACCATAATAATTTGACAATTTCACAGATTCAAAAAGTCAAGAAACTCATTTAGAATGCAAGTTGATGAAGAATGTGTGTGTGTGTCTTATCATACTTTAGTTAGGAAACAAGATACAATTTAGTTTTTTTTGTGTTTGTTTTTCTCCAAAAATAAAAATGATCAGCAATAAAAAAATTTTACTCATTAAAGAGATTATTTGATCTCCTTTAATCAAATTATCTTCTTTAGAAACACACACACACACACACACACACACACACACACACACAAAAACTTTTAGTTTAGACTTCACCTCAGTTTAAAAGAAGCCCCGAGAGGCTGGAGGTCTGTTTGTAAAAAAGTGATTTTATTCACAGTTAACTTGCAGAAGGTAAAGTGACTGGACCATTGACCACAGATGTGTTACAGTCCAACAACACATCCCAGAAAAGAAAACACAAGCAATGCAGACACTGTTTGTGTCTCCAGCCATGTTTCTTGCAGATTTAGCATGACTTAGCTGTTTAAAGACAGTTTTTTTTAACATTTTAATTACTTTACATTTCTCTGTTGCTGTTTTATGGCAACCTTAGCTGCTTTTGCTTCTTCTTAGTTTTTTGTTTTGTTTTGTTTGTTTGTTTGTTTTTGTTTGTTTGTTTTTTTGGCACATTATTATACATCATTTTGTCTCTTTTTCATTTTACACTTCTAAATGGTTGTTAGGTATCTCATTTTGTGTCATAATTATTTACATTTAATTCTTAATTTATTGTCTATGACTTAGAGTCAAATATAGTCACATTTTTTTTTATGTAAAATTAAAATGAATAAAATCAGTGGTAACAAACTGATGCAATGTGACCTAATTTAGATCCAGCATCCCAGCATGCATTAAACAGGCTAAATGAGGACAAGTAAAAGCAAAATGGCCTGTTATGTCACAACCACAGAAATATAAAACGAGACACCAGTTTGATAGATAAAATAAGCCATTAAAGAGCTTGAAAAGACTGTGACCATATCAAGAGTTTGTTTTCAGTCTTACTCCTCTCTGTGATGAGCAGTGGGACTTACATGTCTGTGACCAGATGTTTGATATGCCGTCCCAGCGTTTACCTTCACTTTTTCTAAAAGAAAACAATTCAGCCTCTAGGAACTTTGTGATGAACTTATTTTCTTAGGATGCTTTGAGTGCTCCTGGCTCATACAAACACCATGTAAGGGAAACATAATTACCATCATGTGGCCCCTTTGCACCACTCCAGTTATGTCAATGGAAAACGGAGCATGTGACATCATCACCTGACGGCCCATGCACCTACACACACAAACACGCAAAGCTATCAACGTGTTGACAGTAAGTTGCATGGACGGGTGCAGTGTGTGTTTCTTCAGATGTCACGCTAACCAGAAAGTTGGAAAAGAGAGAGAGAGAGAGAGAGTATGAATGAGAATGGGCTGCAGCACCTCATCAGCAGCGAGACATGAATGAATGAAGGTTAAATGTTCACATTGTTAAACACACACACACACACAGTTAAACATTACTCCAATGACTCAGCGAGCTCAATGATGTTTGTATCGCTCAGTGGCCCTGTCGCTTTCAGTTGCCATGACAACCATGGCATCTTGAATAACATTATTAATGTGCCTGCTTCCACTTCGGCCCTGTTATTTCAATCTCTGTGTGTATGTGTGTGTGAGGGTGTGTTGCATCTCATGCTCGTGTGGCAGTGCATCATGTTCTTTTGCATACAACATACATGAGCATCATCATGTCTGACATGATATTATGTACATGTGTTATTTTTGCCTCAATGTAAGGAAAGGATTAGGCAATGTTTTCCAATTTCTAACACGCTGTTTCAGACCAGCTGATCAGTTTAGTCCCATGTATGAAAACACAAGAGATATAACGAGATACCACAAGTCCCTTTGTAGCCACAGATTTTATTTGTTACTGTGTATTATACTTGCTGTGTAAGTGATAAATGCCAGCTGTAAGTTTGCATGTGTGTGCTCATCGAAAGCTGTATAAAACACTCGAAGCACACAAACAGGACCATTTTCTGAGACAGTTGAGTTGACAGCGTATTAATGTTGGCATTAAAGAAGGGAAAAGGTGGACTTCATGCAGAACCCAGTTAACTGATCCTGTCAGCGTCAGTTGTGGTTGTATTTTATTGTTGAATATAACATACACATTACCATTTTATCCAGCCTCAGTTCGTATATAGAGCATGACAGATGAAATACTGAATGCGTGCAATGTTAATGTCTCAGTTTTAGGTTACTAGTAAAGCTACTGTTCATATATAAAAGCTACTACATGGCATATCCTGCTTTCAGGGCCTCTTCTGTTCTTGAATACAAATTCATTTATTGCTTCCACAACTCCAAGATGCCATTCACATCAATCGAAGTATTGATTCCTTTATGCAGGGGCCGATCTCTCAGAAGGTCTCACACTCGGTGTCCTGGGTGGAGCAGATGGCACAGTGGCAGTGCAGGGCCATGGGATAGTGGTAGAGAGGTGAGATGTTAGGCTGGCAGCCCGGCAGCCGGGCTGTCATGTGATGGACATGACTGTACGTGCACACACGATGGTGTCGGTGGATGTAAGGTGGCTCTGGTATGGGCTTCTGGAAGGTTCACAAACACAGGAATTTAATTTATTAAATGAGTACTTGATGTAAGTAGATGTGATGCTTGATTACATTACACATTTAAACACATCAGGTATGGCTATAATTAATTATTACTAGATTAATAAAAGATTATAGTGCAGTTAATTGGCTTTTTAAAACTTTATTATCATATAAACCACTTGTCATGATTAGTATGAAGATAAAATGCTATTTAAGTTGTCATGCATGGTTGAAACTCATTATTATGTTCTGTGAATGTTTTTATGATGTACTGTATACAGTATAATAAAAGAAAAAGAAGAAGAGGAGATTATTCCTTTATTTGGTAAATAAACAAACTTGAGACAGTGAAATACTGCTGGAAGAGTTTAAAAGTAGGCCACCAATGTTTTGAAGTTTCAGTCACAGCACTTTCAAAGCATTTCATATACATATATATATATTTATATATATTAAATGGCATGAGGTGCCACTTGACTCTGTGTGTGTGTGTGTGGTGTGTGCATGCGTGCTTGTGTGATGGAGGTACCTCCCAAGTGTGACAACGCCCCCAGCAGGCCTCTGTGGTGATGTGCAGCCCCTTGCAGCCAGGTTTCTGTGCCACAAAGGAGAACTCGCGCACTGCGCAGCCTCTGAAACCGTGTAGCGGTGTTGTCATGGAGACACACAATACGGTTGCTCCGGCAAGCAGAAGACAGAGAGAGAGGGGATAGAGCAGCATGCTGAGTATGGTGGAAATAAAGACAGGGGGTTATAGCTGACTAACTTTTTGGAGAAATTGCTATTATAATAAGTGAAGAAACAGATACAGCATCTTGTTAAAAAAAAAAAAAGGTTTCATTGTATGTCAGTAGGCTACTGTTTAATTTTAAATAGCTTACAAAGAAAGAAAATGAACACTAAAAAAGCCAAAATTTTGACTATAAAGATGGATAAATTGTTAAAGTTTAGGTGATATATTTACAACATTTTACACTGACGAAGCGAGGACTCAAACACGATGTGACATTTAGCGTGACTCCCTCTAGTGTATTTTGTGTCTACTGCAGCCAAAAACCTGCATGTAACTCAACTTATTATAAGTATTACACTACCAAAAAACCTGACACTGGAGTTGACTTCTTATGTTGTCATGCTGGTAAAGCTGCATTTTCTCCTTGTTTGCCACAGACATATTTACTTAAATCTCCTAGAGGCATCTGTTTAACTTTCTAAATAAGAGAAAACTTAAATTTGCAAGATTGTTGAAGAACAAAAAACGTGGATTAAAAAACATAAAAAAAAAAGTGAACATCACTGAAAAACCTGTGAAACCAGATGTGTTGTGCTATTTGTAAAATAAGTTATGTGGTACTTGCATTATCGTATTAATAAAAGGTTTAAAACTAAATAAATAAACAATAAATGGATGAACATATCTCACCTTATAGGCTGGAGAACTTGCAGAGATCTTAGCTGCAGGACTCTGGTGTCTTTCTGTCCAGACAATCCAGTGAATGGAACCAATCTGCCCTTGTTGTTTTTAGAAGGCCGTTAGGGAGGACGGACACTCTGACATCACAGCAATTACAATAAAATACCATTAGACCCTAAGTCAGAAATAATGGAGAGTCCCTGTGCTTGTCTATGCTTTCTCAACCTCAGCCTGCATCTCTCCCTGAGTACAGTTTTATTTTCCATGTCTATCTTCACTGTACTCTCATGTAAGAAGAGGCAGCACCAAACCTAGATAAATTTTATATGCATAGAACTTTATAACCATTCAAAGCATAGTGTTGCATGGTGTCTTTTTATTATTACTTTAAAAGAAATTCTTGTAAATTTCAGCGATTAAATCAAATTTAATGCAAACTCAATTATCCTGAAATTAGTTGTTTTATCATTTAATACCAGAGGCAACCAGTAGTTTAACCCCATGTTTTATCTCAGTCATACCTAGTGAAGCTGAATGATTGTACTAACCGTGCAATGTTATGTTCAAAACAATATAGGAAGTTTTAGCAGATTTCATGTTAGTTTCTTTTTTAAAGCTATACGATTTGGATCACTGATATTGAATCTGTCATCCTTGTACAAAAATGCACACACAACTTGAACAAGTCCAGAGCTGTGGGATTATACATGTGCATTTTAGAGAATAAGGTAAAAAAAAAATTTATCATTGCTAACATTTTAATATCCTATATACATGAACAACTTGTTAGCTTAAGCCAGTGGTTCCCAAACTTTATCTGCAGGGTCCCATTTCATTGAGAGCAATAATGTCAAGCTTGTAACTTCTTTGTCTTCATAAAGTCAAATGCTAATATTTTGCAACATACAACACATTGTAGTCTCTCTTCATCGCCCACCATTGACCATTACCTGGTCAAGCCTACGGCAAGATATGCCTTGTCATATTTTCTTGTCTTGTCTATTTTATTTTATTTTTTATTTATTTATTTATTGTAGTAGAAAACTCTGCTTTTGATTTATCATTTACAGAATGCAATATCTTCACCTGTAGACAATTTTTCATGGTGCTGGAAGGTCAGCATATATAGGATCAATAGGAGTCATTGGCCAAAAAATCAAAACAATATGCTTTCACACTTTAGTGGTCATGTTGTATTAACAAGATAACTTAGCATATACCAAACAACTCGACCAACAATCACTGTAAATGTGAGTCTATTTCCAAATTAATCCTGAGTTTTGGTTCATTGGAAATAAAAATGCAGCACCAACCAATGAGATGCTAACCTACAGTACAGATTCTTTGATGATGAGGATACTTCATTCTTCTACAAACATTAGGTTACGCTATTTTATATTTTAATACAAGCATCAGAACCACATTTTTTTTCTCAACCTGTCTTCATTTGTGTGTAAAATGTTCATTCCTGTTGCCATTATGATTTATTAGTATTATAAGTTATTTCTGACATCTCAGTCAGTAACTGTATGGAGCCCACTCAAAACCAGTAGAGTAAATCAATCCAAATATAGAGGAATGCATTAAAAGTTTGCAATTTCTGCCATATATATATATATATATATATATATATATATATATATATATATATATATATAATAAAGCAAACTTATTGGATTGGATTGCTTGATTCCAGGCAAAGACTGAGCAGCTACCTTGTACGTCATTATTTTTTAACATTCAGCTAACCAATAAGAGCAGACGGACCTTTCAGGTGGAGTCTGGACGGGCACTAAAATAAAGTATCTAGCCAGAGGCTGACAGAAAGTGCTGCTGAAATATACAAAGTAAAAAAATGTGTTTTTTTTTCTTTTACACCAAAGAATATTAAGCTGTTTACTCCTTAAATAAAATAAAGCTGTATATACATAATTTGGGCTTGTGAATGTATAAATTTTGTTTTGCTTGTGTATATCAATGACATGAACTGCAGCTGACACTCCAAAAACACAACTCATGACACAAAAAATAGCAGACGCACAGTGTTTTCTTAAAGTGAAGTTTCATTTTTAGCACATAGTTTTTTGTTGTTTTTTTTTTTTTTTTCTTATTTTTTTTCTCTCCATTCTACATCCCTCTGTAATGTTACGTACAGTAGTAAGCCTCTACATTCAAACCCCCCCCACTGCTGTGTTGGTCCCCAAAATATACATCTTTTTCTTTTGCAACCTCTTATTCATCTTCTCTATGGTTATTTCAACACAACAAACACAGACCATTGGGCAAACAGTGCAAATCTAGAAATTCTGTGAAATTGCTACGTAATGCGGTTGTAGGTTTCTGTAACATTATATTCTCATTTTGTTGTTCTGACTTATTGCCATGCTTTCATGTCTGACTCTTTTCTTTCTCCTCCTCTGGTTTATACCATTCATTTTCTTTGAATACTGTCACATCAACTCTGATTTAAAGCATTTGTTCGCATTTGGCCCAGTGAAGGTGGCCATAGAGGAAACGTGACAGTCAAAAAACCAGCATCTGTGAGGTCATACTAGAGCTCTCTACAAACACTCTTATCTCTCTCACTTCCTGTTTTGGACCAGATTTAGAGTAGATAGAAAAATTTTAAGATCGTGGAATGACATGTTAATCAAGGACATTTAAACTTGTGAGCAATAAGATTTAGGGTTTCATTTTCCTTGAGTCAGTTGACTAACTGACAATAACAATTGAAAAAAAGTTTTTAAGTGAGAAAGTCAAAATAAACCAAAAGTAAACTAAGTTTTATGCCAACAAAATCAAGGTCTTTTTGGGGCTCTTTTTGGTTGTGTTTTTGAGTCTCACTTGCCTGAATCAAGTCAATGTTTGAAATCCAACCAAAATAATTTTTTGTGTGTACGAGTACAGAAGTTCAGCCAGATGATGTTGCCTAGTAAGGCTGCAAATAGACTTCCTAGTTCCTTCGGCTGTACATTTTCCCTCTTATCATCTAGTACAAATAGGAAACATGCAGCTTGAAAATAAAAGAAATGAAAATCCATCCAAAAAACAATCATGGTCTGTTAGTTGGTGACTGTAAATGGATCCTCAGAGTTACTGTGAATGGATGTTTTTTTTTCTCTGTGATGGACTGATGCTGTAACTCCCTTTTTTGCCTGACAGCGCCTACGGAAAAGTTCCAGCTCCCCTGCAGCCTTGAATAGAATAAAGCAGGAATATAAAATAGATGACGTTCTCTTGCTGGTTTGGATCTTTTAACTATAGCACAAATTTTGACTTAATACTTGTCACAGACTATTTTCTCTTTTAGAATTTATTTCTATTGATGTGATATTAAAGATCTAGCTTCTTCCACCTTCTTAAAATCCTACAATCAAAACTATTGGAGAATAAATCACTAGCAGTGGTCTCTATTAGAGATGTCACGATTAAAGATTTTTTTATAGTCAAAGAAATATTCATGATTTTTACGATAACTCAAGTGTACAGCTGATTTTAACAATGATTTTCTTGATTATTTTGCATTAATTTCCCAATGCTAGAAATATGTAAAATTCCATGAACACTCCCTACCGGTCTTTAAGTTAAAATTAGGACTGTCAGAAGTAATGTGTAAATGCATAGAGATTAATCTGTGGAGGTAACATATTTTCTTTTTCTTTCGCATTGACTCATATTAAAATCTCAATTTGGAATTGTCTTGGTGAGAAAAGCAGGTTTTGGCCATGTAGATCCTTAGTCACAATGCTGAACAGAATCCACAAAAACCACTTTATCTTCCCTATTTATTAAGATTCTGGCAGTTTTTAAGACTTACATTTAGAGGATGGCTGCAGGATGACCTACATAATATATCAAATAAGATGTGTTGATCTGCACTTATGGCTCAGATGTGATCTTTTACATAAAGTGACGATATTGAGGAATCGTTACGATTAATTAATCATGGCATTTAATACCGTGATCGGGACATCCCTGGTCTTAGTGTAGTTATCTTCATCCACACTTTTCTAGAGCTCCACACTAGAGTTTGTGTTATTGATCATAAAGTTATACATCCTGGACACTCCTACTGAGCTGTCTCCAATACAACTAAGAAGCTTTATCAGATGTTGTAAGCAGAAATAGCTTGTAAGTAGGCCTCCGGTGGGCTTTCACCAATTTCAACAATGAAGTGTCAGTCTCATTTTTGACTAAACTCAGCCTGACTGCAGATATTGGGAAGTGCTGCCCTGCATAATGCTTGCAATAAATGTTTGAAAGTAATAACTTCATCTGCAGGAAGCAATAGCAAGTCACAGCATCACTGCTACCCTAACATCTTGAGTTGCTTAGAAAAACCTGTAAACTCAGAGGGCCGAGATGCATGTCTGTTTGAAATGACTGATTATTTAAGTTGAAACTTTGATTTCAAACCTGTAAATTTTATGAATTTCAAAACACTACTGATTCAGGCATGATCTGAGGTGTGTCTAAAAAAGTTGGAAGGATTTTTGAATGTTTGGTTACGAATGAACCGACAGGAAGCTGTATGTCTAGCATTGAAATAAAAAAAAAAACCCAAAGCAAGCCATTATGTTCTATGATACATTCAAATTCAAATCCTGTCCTTCAGGAAGGAGAGGAGAGAGAGAGAAAAAGAAGCAAAAAGATCACTATTTTCTCTCATTCTCTGCACAAATCTCCTACTCACCAGTTCACTCACTGAATACACACCAACACTCACACACGCACGCATACACAACCTGACCATCATTTTCAAATAAGGTTACATTTCCTGATCAAATAGAAAATAAATAGCATCAGTATTGATTTTCCACAAAATGAACAAGATCATACAAAAACAAAAAAAACAAAATAAATAAACAACATAATTACAAAGCAAAGTCATTTTTTATCAAATAAATTCACATGGAAGGTACCTTTAAGACAATGTGAACATCAAGGACGCAACAGGAGTAAAAACAAGAGCGGGCGGTAAACATTAGGGTGTGACACCCACTTAGTGTTTAACCCCCTAAAACACAGATTATCCTGAATAAATGAAAATATTGCTAAAATATTTTTGTTTGTTTTTCGCCCTCTCTTAATCCCATCACTCTATCATAATGATTAGACAAGAATAAACAGATTTTGTTGGTTCACAATGAAAAACGTTGTCATCGCCATGGTTACCATCAAGCAGCATAAGGTCTGCTGAATCTACAGACGTTCCAGGGTCAGAAATCCAACTGGATTATGGTGTTTTTCTTTTGGTTTGAAACAGCTGTGGTGTGCTTTATTCGTTTTCTTGTAGTGTCAGTTTTCCAAGGGATTTACTAGTCTGCTTGTTTTCATTTTTGATTGATTATTACATGGAAAAGGGTTCTAAAGCACAAGTTTATAGGTAAAACCAAAGAAAAAGGTAAGTTTGATAATTGTACAACCAAAAAACTGATCTCTACATGCTGCAACATTAAAACTAAAGGTACCCTGTGGAGCTTTTGGCAAGTTTTCATATGCAGAAATTATTTGGGTTGTTTTTTTTTGTTTGTTTGTTTGTTTTTGTTTATTTGATTTCGTTTTTTTTACTATGTTAAGGTCCTCAGAATAATTTACACCATACTGAGAACCTCGTTCATGTTTACTGATCAACAGCTGGTGGCAGTAGAGAAAATGTCATCTGCGACGGCAGTGAACAAGCAAAGCTGGATTTAAAAATTTTAAACAAATTTGCGTTACAAATAGGAAGAAGGAAACACATTCATCACTGTTCCATTTTTTAAAGCCTTCAGAATACACACGATGCATTTTTGTGAGTTATACAAGAAAACACTACAGGGCACCTTTAAACAAAAGCAATCTGGCCTTTAGTTATGAATTATGTAAAGATTTTAGTGGAAGACCCCTTTAAAATACACCTGCCACACCATACATATCAAAAATTTCAAGGAAAAAGAAAAACACCTGCTGCCAATCCAGTTCATTCCTCCCATGTTTTAGGTCTGTTAAAGGGGAATTCTGCTGAATTTCAGCACACACATTATGGCCTCATATGTTGAACATGTGATGTGAATTCAGATTTTGAGTCGGCCTTCCCCTTTATGGTTTCTGCTACACTAGTGTTTCTCCCATAATACACTACAGAAATATCCAGAGACGTATGTATATATATATAAAAACATCATCATCAGTAGTACTTAGAGTAGAGTAGTAGTAGTAGAGTAACAAGTAAGAAGGAACATTATTGTACTTTATATCAGTGTCACCATCTTCATCGGCTGTAATTTAACTTTAAGGGACTTAAGGCTCGTCCTGTGGTGAAACCCAGCAGATTGGGAGAGAAGTTAGCTCCACAACCAGACCTGCATGTGCAAAAATGTGTGTTAGAAATATGTTGGTGCTCCAATCAGTAGTTTAAGATTTGTTTGTCCTGTATATGTTCTCTGTAGCTTTGTCTTCTGATATTTACAGTAAATACCGGCACCTCTGTGTGTGTGTGTACTTGTTTTTCTGACATCATGGGGACAAAAATCTAGCTACGTACCTTATGGGGACTTCCTGTGAATGTGGGGATGGAATTGTTGTCCCCATGGGTACAAAGTAAATCTTTTATCCAAAGAATTGGTTTTAGGGTTAGGGTTAGAATAAGGTTAAGGGAAGGTTTACTGTGATAGTAAAGGTTTTGCATTGATTTATTAGGGTTAGGCTAAGGGGCCAGAGAATATATTTCGTCAACGGAGACCAATCAATTTAAACCTGTATATTTAAATGTGTGTGCATAGGGTCAGTGTTTTGTGTGTCTGGTCTGTGCAGCAACAACTCTGGGAACGTTTGTGTGAAATTGCTTCTGTTCTTTTTTAATGCATTGTGCTATCCACGTGTGGAATAAGCATCTAAGACCAAAAGATAAATATGAGGCCACAGCACAGACTATGACTTGAATTGTTGCACCAGAAGAGACATCTGTTTTGAGGCTGATTTGAAGCGAGCCAGCTACCACTTTCAGGTACTGACCTGCAGTTTAACAAAACAGGTTTTATTTAAAACAAGTCTGCACCTCTAGATATTCATCTTCTGATCTGCAACATGATGTGTGTACAGCAAAAACGGAACCAGTTTCACACAACTCTGCCAGAAAGAAGGTACCGTTTTGCATCACAGAGGTTGAGCCATTTTTTTTACAACAAGCTGCCACCTCCATGGTACAAGTTTCAAAAGAATTGTGAGCTTTTTTTTGGTACCTTTTTTTGTCTCCCAATATTTTCAAAATCAACCTCAAGTCCCTGCCTTCTAACACCCATTGCCCCCTCCCCAGTGTTAGCCTATCTTTATGAGGCAGCACCTAGGTGGCGCTTTCCCCGGCTCCGGAGGAAGCTCCACTGGGTTTGGGCTCAGGCTGGTCGGAGTGAGCCGTCTGCAGGGATGAAGGGCTCAGTGGGTCCCCTCTCTCGCCCCGCTCCTGAAGGTTGCGCTGGTTCCTGGCGGCCTCTGTTAGCATCTGCATCCTGCGCTCCTGGTGCTCCTCTAGGCCTCTCCAGAGCTCTGCACGCTCCCTTTCTCGCTTCATCTCCCTGACAAGGCAGTAAAAAGAAATAAAGGACCAAGAAGTGAAATGAAAATAGAAACAGGCTCTGAGGCAGGCTAATAATGCACCCCATGACTTGAAAGCGGTTCTTTTATATCTCTTTCCCTTTTTGAGCGGAGGTTAATGTGGTTATGAAAGTACATAAAACACAAAGCAGAAGATAAAGAAATCAGAGAATGAGATTGCTCAAGGCCAGAACACACCAGTACCGAATGCTGCATGTCAGAACAGCTGATGCTGTTATTTTCTATTATAATTCCCAGACTGATGTTGGGTGGCAGGGAGCTGGCACTCTACAGCAATGGTTCCCAACCTGCCTAAAGGGTGCCCAAAGAGCTCAGGGGGTCCACATGATTTTGACTGCTTAGTGGCTATGTGATTGTTAAAATGAAGACCCTGTCCACACAGAGATAAGTTTAGATGTATTCACTAAATATTTTTATAATTTTAACCTTTCATTCACATTAAACTGGCGTTTTGGGTGTCTGGAAACACTCAGATGCTAAAGTGAATAAATGGCAGCTTTTTGGTAGAAGCATAAAGTGGGTCCTCAAGGAAAAAAGGAACCACTGCTCTACTGCACGCTTCTTGACACTGTCCTAGGTTCAGTGTCACTGCTTATGGAAAAAAACATGTTTTAACTTCTATCACTTCCTGCTAGTAATATACTCAGATAAAGTGTACAGCTGCATAGTGCCAGTTCTCCTTCTGCAGAGAGAAATGCACCAGCTCCTACTATGGAAAACATAAACACATATTTCTATAGTACTGGTTTATCAACAAGTAACAAACACCACTGAAATCCAATTATAATCCAATTAAAACAAATCAATTAAATGATCCAAATTAGTCAACTTTATAATAATTAACTTTATAATTATAATTAACGTCATAATTAACATTTTTTAATAAACAAATCTCTTCAATCCCTCATCCTGAGTATCCACTTTGAAATGCCAACAGATCCCACCACTTTTCTGTTACAAGCTCAGGAAACCCTGCACATCCAAAAGTGAAGCTTTGTGGGCAAACGTCTGTCCTCAAAACTGACAAAGTATCAGTGTATGGTGAGGTGGATGAGAATGGGCTGCATGAGAAACCGGAGGCATGATGTGATCAATAGATGACCTAAGTGATGCATTACCAGAATGTGAAATAAAATGTAATGGATAATGGAACAAACACCACCTCAAACATGACTTAAGATGCCTTCTTTTTCTTCCTCTTGTTGTCGCTGTTGTATCCAATGACGCAAATACACACACAAAGATGGTGAGTCATACTCACTTCTGTTTCTCCACTTTGTAGGAGGCAGTGAGGTCATCAAACAGTTTGCTGTTCATCTCCATAAAGGTCTTCAGCA
Source organism: Melanotaenia boesemani (assembly GCF_017639745.1). Lineage (NCBI taxonomy): Eukaryota > Metazoa > Chordata > Actinopteri > Atheriniformes > Melanotaeniidae > Melanotaenia > Melanotaenia boesemani. Next base: position 15,871,379 of record NC_055686.1, on the reverse strand, counting down.
CGTTGTAGATCAGAGAAACGATAGTCCTGGATGGAGGGGCACAGTTAGACTAAAAATCTGGCTGGTCACCTTCTTAATAGGAAACTCAGATAATTTAAGTCACAAAGAAAAGTCTTTTAGCTAACACATGTATGACACATTTGACCATGCAAAATTAAATGTAATTATATAGTAGATGAAAGTGCAATAAATAACAATGAGCTGTATTGGGAGACAGATGACTTGTATTAGTAGTATTGTGTCTGCTTCATAATACTGCATGCATGCATTTCAGAATTTCTTCCCTGTCAGAAAAGCACAAACAAACTCCCCCCTCTCAGTCACTCGGTTTGCAGTCCACCTGAGGACTGCTCGGATACCACCTCGGTTCCTCCACCTGCTGTTAAAGTTGCAGGTTTAAAGGCAGCTTGATCCTCAGATTGAGAGGAAAAGCTATTGTTGAGTTTTTTTCTATTGTTAAAATGAATAAATGATTTATCACTAGTTGTTTGACTACTTGGTACTGTGATTAAAAATCAGTTGTTGCTCCTCTAGATGATTTTCATGTTTTTACCATTTAAGCTGCTGATATTTTTTTACATGTTAGATTTTCAAACATTAATAATTCTTATTATTTTTACCTTTAACCTTAAAAAAGAAAAGATACTTATTCTTTGAGATTTTGTTTTCTTATAATTTGGATGCATGAGGGCATTTTGATGCAACATCCAGGTTGAAACTGGTGAGAGCCAAGCCGTCTTTGTTACAATTAACTTTTAAGTTCTAAATTAATTTGACCGAGGACCATCAAAACAATGTATTGAGTTTTTCAGTGTTTCTGTGTGTACTGACTGGTTCCAATGCTCCTTGGAGACTCTGTAGAGGGTGGCAAACACCAGTGGCAGGATGACTTGACAGTTCTCCTCTATCAAACTGAGGATGTACTCATTGTTCCAGAAGTAAAGAGCCCGCTCTGCTACCTAAAACACACACAGAGAAGAGCCGACTGTTATTTGTCAAAGTGGAACACCAACACTGTAGCAACGCCTCCTTTGAGAGTTTGTCTTAGGTAATAAAAACCTTTTTAAATCTGTAAAAATAAAAATTCCAGTGTGGTATTCTTGTATCACCTGGAAGTGAGGGCTTGAGATACAGGCTGCTATCTGTTTAAAGAGAGGCTCCTGAATCCGTATGAACTGAGATGGCTCTATGACATCCAGAATCTCCTCAATCTCCCCCAGGAACATCACCTAAACACACCCACACACCAAAAGGAACAGTTTATAACAATGGAAAAAAAGGGGGGAAATCCAAAATTGAAAACACAGAAAAAAAAAGAAAAGAAAAAGAAACGGAAAAAAAGGCTGCAAAGAAGCATGAGCTGCTTTTTATCTCACCTCTTTCTGCGTGCAAGTTTTTGGCCAGTACTTGAGCAACCCTCTGATGATCTGCAGAGCAAATGTGAACAGACATTAACTAAAATAAAGACTCATTAGCATTAGCTCAGCAGGGTAACTTGCTGGAGCCTCTTTGTGCCATCTGCATTATATCATACTCTTACTCTGCTTGTGCATTTAGTCGAATTTTTTCTGAATGAAGAAGTAGGTTAGAGAAGGTGGTGTCCTAATTAAACTGAACTTTTTAACTTTAAACTCATTGAAATATAAAAAAAAAGTAAGTGCAGACCATCAAAGTGATTCATCTGGAGGTACAACTTAGCTGGAAAAAAATCTAAGATGACCATAAATATTGAATATTTTCCTGCAAGCTGAACATAAAATAAACAGTTTGAAGCTGAGAGCCCTAAATAACCAAAACAATCCATCCATACAGATGAGGCACATTTTTTTCTGTGTTTTATTGTCTCAAGCACTTTATATTGAGCACAAAGCAGATAAGACTTTTTAATCAAGTAAAATCCTTTTAATTTAATCATCAACTGTGTTTCATGTAGAGTAATATGAATTCAGTCTTACATATTCAGTCACTGTAGCATCTTTCTCCATAAACTGCACCACACAGTAGGCCAGCTGTAACGACACCAAACACAAAGTTAAACACACAAACTCTCACATACACTCCCTTGAACTGTCAAAGAGACAAGGGGGCTCTTAATACTTATCCCTCGGGATTAAATACTAAAGATCGGAAAGACAAGCTTTCCAAATGTGAGTGCGCTCTGCTACATTAGCTCTTGTCCCCTCTCATATAAGCAGCAATCATTTCCTATTATTCAGAGTATGTGAGCATGTGTGTGTCTGCATGAGTATGTTTTGCGGTTGCCCCCTCCACCCAGGCCGGTTGCCGTGGCGAGTGGGCACCGTGGCGACGGAGACTGTGTGTGCGTGTGTTTACTTTCGGAAGAAGTGATGTCACGGATACGATGTCCCTCAAGGGCAATGTGAGATAGAGTTTAAACCTCTTGTCTCTTGCCTTTTGTCTCATGTCTTAGTTATATTAAAAGTAATTTAATTGAAAATATTCTGCTTTATAATTATTGTAATGAATCTTTTTGAAGAAGTATTTTGGTTTTTATCTTTCTCTGCCTCATTTTTGACATGTAGCTCCACTCCAAGCCATCAGTGTTGCAGATTCTCTTTCTATCTATCACTTTGCCTAATTACATGGCATTTATTTTCTTTGTTTTTCTTTTTTTTTTCATCCACACTCGCAGCATAACATTGTTTCAGCAGTACAGTGATGGAGTGAATGGAGGCTAAAAGAGGTGCAGTTGAAAGCTGAAATGTTAAGCTTGAATATAAAGAAAAGCAGGAAAAAGAGCAGGATTAAAATATAGGTACTGAGAGGTCAAACTATTAAAAAGCTTTAGAGAGGCATTAGAGAAATCACTTGGGGTAAATATGTTGGATTCTGTTGTCAGGTTGGGATTGTGGCCGCAGGAGGCCATTGTTTGAGTAAGGATTATACACAGTAGTCTTTTAAAGTTGTTAAGGTGAGGATTGTCCCAGTATTTAAATTATCAAGGTGAGAGGTCAAATTATGCTGTTTTTTAAGTTGAAGTCATTCTAGAAAGTTCTCATGTTGGCCTGTTAATAAAATGATCTAGGCTCACTAATCTGAACACTGAAAGTGAAAACAACTAAACTTACTAGTTACCATTATTTTAAAATGTGCTTAGTCTTTTTTTAGTTCTTGAACATTCTGTGTTGTGTTTGCGTGAAACAGTCGGCATCTTCCAGCATTTCTGTTACATCACCATGATGTAAAGTCACTACAGTCCATTGTAAACTGTTTATTAGTCTATTAGTATTAGTATTTCAGACAGGCTCCCAACAAATAGAAAATTAGTAAAAAGGATTTTTAATATAAATATGAAAACCACTAGTGGAAAACTAGTAGATGTAACATGAGCTTTTTTATTGGTCTGAGTCAGCACTTTTGTAGTAGAATTTTGTTTGAATTGTAGCTGACTAATTGTTTTCTAAGATAAACCAGACAGAAGTGCATTATGTTAGTATAACCTGATTATTGTACAAACATGTATTAGTTTCAGTGTTGCTCAGAGACAGAAATAGTTTAAGGAATGTATATTTTCAAAATAATATAAAGCCAATTTCATCACACCCTTGAAATTAAAATTTGAGTTAAACATCACCCTTTCCGTTTATGTGCCTCTTGGCTTGGTTTCAGCTTTAGAGTAATTGTTTTTGGGTCAACTTAGCCTTTGAATCAACAATTAACCTCCATTTTCTACTAATTTTGGCTTTAAGATATTTTGTGACATCCGGCTTTTATGCTTGAAATGCAGTTTAAAAAGTAAGCCAGTTGGCCCAAGGTAATTAGCAACAGCTAAAAATGTTTTCCCTAAAGTTGCACGGCTGCTTTAATTCATTACAACCAAAGCTATTGTTTAAAAAAAAAAAAAAAAGCAGAAAAACCTTCTAAACCCTGAGGTATTTCTGGGAAACTAAAGGTGTCCAATAAAAACTTTTATTTCTAAGCATCTGAACTAACTGGAAACAGGAATTACAAACCATCTGAGAGGCTAAACATTCAGCTTTTATGGTAAATGAATGACTTTACACTCATTTTTATAAATTACTGCAAATATTTCTTGAAAATGACTGGAAAGGTAAAATCACATATACATGTACACTACATAAGGTTATAACACATTAAGAACTAATTATTAAAATTAAGTTGGAGCTCTATAATATCATTATATATATTAATAAATATAATTAATTATAATTTTTGGCATCAATTTGAAACATGAGGTATTATTTAAACATAATTCACAGTGTTAAGAGAACTCTGGGACTCCATATTTTGATATTTACATACAGAACTGGGTCACTCCTGCTCTCGTTTCTCCTGCGACATCGCCAAACTGAGTTGTGAGTTTTGAGTGTGTGAATAATGCATGTGTGTGAACCATGGGGAGAGAGATGGGGAGAAATGTAGGGCAGAGTAATGCTAAGACCCAGAATACACAAACCCCTAACTACACACTGGTTTGTGAAGAACAAACTGTACCCTCTGCATAAGCAAATAATGCGTGGCACAAATAAAATGCACAGGCATGCGGACACACAATAAACCACCTGCCATCTGTGTCATTAAACATTAGAACCCAAACACATACTCATGCACAGAGACACACACACACACACACAAAAGAAACCAAAGACATTCACACAGTCTAATTCGAGAGCTTAGAGCATCTCACTGCAGTTGTTCATAACTCAACTCTGCCTCCTTGTGGTAAGTCTGACACACTGCAGAAACCCCAAATTACCACTATGACTATTTTTCACATTGTCATAGATTTATTTTTGCAGAGGCTCCTGACTGCAGCATCAGGCTTTTAGCTGGAGACTCTGGTAAAGCTGACTGTTAGATTAATATGAGAATAAAACACCCAGACGGTGTGGTAAAGAAGCCTGCAGATGAACTACAAAATTCCTTTTTTGTTTATGTTTAATTAGAAATAAATAATAAAAAATAATAAATTTCCAGTTATTTTTGCAACCACTTTCATTGGGAGGTCTGTCTGCAAAATATTGAAAACAGAACAAGAAAAGATTAAAAAAGCTGGTCTTCAAAAATCATATTAACATATATTTAAGTTTCCTGAAACTTCTTTAGTGTCAGCATTTTTAGTCATATTTAATATTAGGGGAGTCAAAAACATGTTCTAGTCCCAACAGTTCTTTGCAAATCAGTCTTGTGTGCAAACATATCCAGGATACTGGTTTGTGCAGGTTTTTCACTGACCTGTGCATGGAAGATGGAGAGGGACTTCGCTGTATGGAGCGGGATGAGGACCCGAACCAGGAACTGCTTGTGTTCGGCTTTCAGAGGCAGCGCAAAGCCATTTATGATGCTGAAAGAGAGGGGATGATGAATAGAAATGTTATCTCTGTGTGATACACATTTTTCTCCACCGTTCCTGTCCTCATGGTGAATAATATTATGTATTTTTATTTCATGTTCCTGTCAAACACAGTACGTTTTTTAAATGATTATTACTTTATTAATTAAATAAAGCTCATTATATTAATTAAAATATCTAAGGTAATCAATGAACCCTGTTCCAACAATAAAAAGTAATTTTTCCAAATTAAAATTTTTTTGTTTTTCAGCATCACTACAGGAGAGTTTTCTTAGAAGTGAACAGACGGTGTTCTCATTAAATTTTCTGTTAAACACCTTTTCAGGTTCTGTACCTGAACCACACCAAGACATCTCCCCTGCTGATGCCATTATCTTAGACAAGGTTAATAAACAGAAATACCTAGCTACCTGGCTAGACAGCACTCTATCCTTTTCACATCACATCAGCAATCTGCAGCCTAAGATAAAAACTAAAACTGTTTCTTGTGATGAATGTGCTTTGCTGTCACTCATCCTATTAGACTGCCTTTTTTTAAATGTCTGTTAAATATTCAACCAGCAGAGTTGCTTTCCAGAAACTTGATGTTCTTCATCACTCTGATATAAATCAAACTTCAGAACTGGTCAGCTTAGTACATTCATGGTTATATTAATTAGTTCATGCTCATATTGACACATGTACTACCTACAAAACTCACATTGCTAAATAGATTTTATTGAATGTTTTATAAAACAAATACTGTGTTTGATTGGTGTTTCTAGCTCATGCTAAATGGCCTACACACGTTTATGCTCGTCTTGCTTTATTGTGCATATTGGTTGTTACTATGATAACGATGATAATGATTGCATGCAAGTTTTTGAATTATGTATTAACTAATATACAGAATAAATAAGAAGAATCAAATAATCTTTTCAACAATTATTAAATATAAGAGTAATCTATGGTCATCTCATGCTCATCATCTTTGTTTTGCCTCCCTTATAGCTAATAGCGCCTTAGAGAATGTGAAGCAATGTTGTAACATGTTGCATGCTGGGTAATTCTGTCCCATTATATTTCTAACTACACTGACAGCCTGGTTAGCTTTAGTTTTGTTTTGTTAAAATGACTAAACTGGTGGAGAAAGAAATAGATGGAGGAAGGAAAACAAGATTTCTCCTCTAGAGAGAAAATCAAATGCTGTGTGCAAGACCTGCAAATTAACCAGTTGTTACTCTGCCTATATTTGGTTCTTTTTAATGGCCAAATTATTAAAGTAAGTAAATAATAATAATCCCAAAAACATTCAATGGTGTGTTTATTTTATGGAGTCTTATGCTGTATGTTTCATGAGTCCCTTATTGATGAAAACAACTTATTAAAAAGTCCATTTTTAAAGCTGCAGTTGAAACATTATTGTTTAGGATTAGGTGCTGACGATTAGAAACAGACTCACTTCAGAGGCTGGTGATACAGTTTGAGCATAGAAACAATGTCCTAAAGTTAGAATTCAGAGCCTGTGCATACAAAACAGAGAGCCTCAGAGAAAGCTGGGATCCAATACAGGATCTAAACAAGCTGACACATGACGTCAACTTTCTCTATCTTACCATAAACACACATGGTTTATGGTAGCATTCTTTTAAATGGATACGGTAAACTGAGAACTTGCTCATTCGTTTTCTATTTTGAGAAAAAAAATGTTTGTTTTCTCATAAACCTCCCCTCATGAATACATGCATGCATTCATGTGTGTGTTGCAGCGTATTCCTGCACTGTGTCCATTTCCAAGTGACTGCATGAATGTGTGTTTCTGACTGGCACAGCGTCAGCCTGTGTGCCTACAGAGAGAAAAGTATGAGCTGCAAAAGTGTGGGAACTAAACTTGAAAGTGTGACTCTTATTAGTTTGTGAGTTGTTTGTCTGAGTCCACCTGTCTGTCTGTCCTAGTTTCTAACAGCATCTTTGCTTCATAGAACATTCCTTTAGTAATATTTCCCCCTGCTGCTCCTCTAATCTGTTTTCTGCTTCTCTCAACCTTTTTCTGAATACCTCTATGTCTTCTTCCTCTCTTTCTCTGTTGTTTTGTATCCTCTCTCGTCCCTCCATCTCTCCCTGTGTGGGAGGAGCTATAAATACCTCTGTTACCAGCAACATGAATATAAACCTCTCTCTCCTCTGCTGCTCTTCATCCTTCCTCCACCTCTGACTCACTCTTCACTCATCACCCTCCTCATTTATCCCTCTACTTATCCTTCTCCTCTCACCTTGGACTCATCCCTTCCCTCATCTTCCTCTTCTCTACAATAATCTAAGAAGTCACCATCTAATTTTTGAGTTCATTTTTTGATCATTTACAGCTGAAATACTAGTTGTTTTAGTTTAGTTTGTTAGTTTATTAAGAGCCCCATTAACCGCAGCAAAGCCACAGCTATTCTTTCTGGAGTCCAACAGAATTGTGCGTACAATCAGAGAACATAAACAGAAAACATTACAAGACTTAATGGTTGTGGTGTAGAAGATAAGTTTCATGTTTCATGGATCACTTCAGCTGTTTGGAAAAGCTGCAAGTCTTTTTCTAAACTTTGTGAATTTAACAAGCATTCATACAAATATTTCCAGTCACTAAAAAGCTAAAAAGATAAAGCTGTTTAAAGTTTCTTAAGTCTTCCATGAGTCTTTTATTTTGTGGCCATTGGCTTATCAAGATCACTACCTATGTGACTCAAAAGTAGCTTTGAAATACTATTCAACTAGTCACAAAATGACCTCTTATTGTATTTTCCTAATCGTTTTGCTATGACCTGGTTGGAAAATGTCATGAGGACAAGGTAAGATTGTCAGAAATGTTTGGAAGGACTTATGAAGATATGGCCATGAGAAACCCATCACACATGTCCTTTTTCCACTCATACCTACTCAGTTCAACTCAACTCGACTAATTTTTTTAGGGTTTTGTAGGTAGAAGAATCTGGTGCCAGGTACTTTTCTTGAGCACAAATTCAGCCAGGGTTCCAAGATAGCTGAGTTGAACTGAAAATGTGGCGTCTACAAAATGCAGGCTACTGATTGGTCAGGGAGTGACATCACTGGATGAGTCATAAGACCGACTAGCGTCAAACTCCTGTGTACTCCTGTGTCTCCTCACCCACAGCTTACTCTTGCTCTTTTCTTTTAACATCAGTCTGCTGCATAGACCCATGTCATCTATTATTGTGTCTCGTTTTTGTTGCATAGCAATGAAGTCACAGGAATTTCTTTGACTTGCTATGATGACCCCATCCACATTGAGGTAGTACTAAATCGTAATGGAAAACAACCTAAAACGGATTGTGTAGTTGATTTTAGTAGATCCGAGTAGGTACAGCTGGACAACAGCGTTTACACTACAGCTAGAGTGTTGGTCTGCAGCACAGAAACTACAAATACTCCACAAAAAGTACTTTAGATAATTTGTCTAATGCTCTTGATTTTGTCTAGAAAGTACTTTATATGCACGCTCTACGAACTTACATTGGAAAAAGTTCATATAAATTATGGGGGGAGTGAAGGAAGTACTTTAGATATATTACTAATTCACTGTATATCTATATTATTTAATATATTACTTTATTATCATGGTTACTCATTTAAAAAAGGAAACAAAAAGGGCCCAAAAGAGAAACGTATTGCTGTCACAGGCTGCTCGCATTCGTCTTGAGTCTGAATATTTACCCAAACAAATCCCATTTAGGACAACTGGATAAATATAATTGAGTTTTAACTTTGACTGGCCTTGCTTTCATTTGCTCAAACAAGGAATTTATTTAGAAAGAATTCAAAAAGCATTTTGTATGCTACAGGACATAATAATAAAAAAATTTGGGCTCCTTTACTGAGCTTTTAGACAATTTGAACCACTCTTAACAAAGCTTCAATTCAGTACTTTTGGGTCATTTCACTCAGTTAGGAAACTTCTTAAACAGAAACTGTCTGTTCAAACAGACCCAATATTATGCTACAGATGGGTGAAAAATCAGCAGATGAGCACCAAGGGTCATTGAACACTTTGATGAGTCTGAAAATGATGAAAATTATAGGCTACAGTCTTTGCAGTCACCAGATTTCAACACAATCGAACATGTATGGGAGATTTTGCAGCAATGTTTTGAATAATATATCAAAAATATTAACACAAATCGATTAGAGTGGGATACACAAGGAAATTTGTTTATCCATCATTTCCCTTCTTGTTCTCACTTCCTCTCTGTCTTGCTCATATTTTTCCTCTGAGACAAAACAAGGAATTACGCAAACATATGACTCATATTTTGTTCTGGTTTTTAATCCCACCCCCTTGTTTCTAGCTCTCCCCTCTCCACCATTTCCTCCTATCCCTGCCTTCCCTATATCCAATTTTAAAGCCAGTTGTGTTAACATGATAAGGCAGACCACTCAAAATGTTTTATGTATTGAACAGTTGCAGATGTGCGTGTGTTTTGTAACAGATTTCATAGTTGTTTAATTCACATGTTACCAGCTGTCTCACAAATGGGAACATCTGACCATGCATAGAAAGCGTGCTCCTATATTTGCACGTCTGTTTCACCAGTTTTATGCCAAATGCATGCTTCCGGTCCTTTTGCACCAAAACAGAAAATTAAGATCCAAACAGGTGTGCTTGTGCATACTAACCTGCCGAGAATTTCCAGCAGCTCTGCCACTCCGTTAAAATGCTCAGTTTCATAAATGAACCTAAAATGTCAGATGGAGCAAACACACAATGAAAAGAAAATCCAGTTTTGCTTTATTAGATCAAAGAACAGACTTAACTGATATTGCTTTTCAGCTGCAAAGAAAAAAGTTTTTATTTCTTGGAATAAAAAAACAAAATGCTCTATTCAGTCAGTGCTCAGCTGTTTCTTTACATAACCATTTTATGTCAATTCCGCTCACTTAAAATCTCAATTCGGGTAACGTTTCATTAGAAAAGAAGTACAACACAGGAACTATGAAGTAATAACTGCTGCAGGAAACAGAAGTTCTTTAACCATTTTCTGCAATTACTGTATTTGCAGTAATATAAGGAGTGAGCCTGATGATATGCTGAAGAGGAGCAGCTGTCCAACGATAAAGAGATTTCTACACATAAATACTCCAAAAAGGTACATTTTCATCATTCTAAGGGATGAAATACCCATATTTTATATCAGTGAAGCTCAATTCTGAATGTGATGCATCAGCGAGGCTGTTTTTCCTCCTGCTGATGGCTTTAGTTTCTTAGATAATGCTCGATTTATTGATGCCTGAATGCTATAAATAGATCCTTCAAGCCCTGTGCATTGGCTTGTTTGACTGCAGCCCATACCTGAGGAAGATGTTGTTGATCTGTTTGCGGATGTAAGCTCGAAGGCCCAGTAGTTTTCCATAGACACGGTGCAGGATGGTCTTCAGGTATTCCCGCTCCCTGGGGTCCTCGCTGTCAAACAGCTCCAGGAGCTTCAAACACACATAACATAATTACAAACACTAATAGGCAGCTGTGCATCTAGGAGTCCATCTTCAGCCTCCGCCTTACTCTTGTTTCTCAGCTCCTCTCTAAACTAATATGACCTGTTTTCAGTAGATCTTTAAAAGTATTTTTTTTTAAATTACAGCTAAATGATATATTAACTGTCAACAAAGAGTTAAACAGAAAAATACTATTTTTAAGTTGTGTAATGTTTCACAGAGGAACCTTATTTATTTACAACAGCCCCAAAAAAATGAATAAATAAATAAAGGGAACACAATCATTACCATGTAACTCAAAGTCAGCCACACTTCTGGGATATCAATCTGTCCAGTTAGTAAGTAACTCTGATTGTGAATCAATTTCACCTGCTGTTGTACAAATGGAACAGACAACAGGTGGAAATGAGATGTAACTGGCAAGATCACACCTATAAAGGAATGGTCCCACAGACAATTCCCCTGTCTTCATCCTGTCTGGTTAACTTTTGGTCATGTTTGCATTTTGCCAGTTTCCTCACCACTAGAGGTAACAGGAGGCGTGTCTGCAACCCCCAGAAGTTGCTTAGGTAGTGCAGCTCATCCAGGATGCCACATCAATGTGCACTGTGGCAAGAAGGTTTGCTGTGTCTCCCAGCACAGTATGGAGAGTATGGAGGAGATACCAGGAGACAAGTCAGTTTACTAGGAGACATGGAGGGGGCCGTAGGAGGACATCAACCGAACAGTGGGACCGCTATCTGCTCCTTTGTGCAAAGAGGAACAGGAGGAGCACTGCCAGAGCCCTACAAAGTGACCTCCAAAAGGCCACTAATGTGCATGTTTCTGCTCAAACAGTCAGAAATAGACCTCATTAGGATGATATGAGGGCCCGATGTCCACAAGTGGGGCCTGTGCTCACAGCCCAATACCGTGCATCTAATTGGCATTTGCTAGAGAACATCGGGTGTAGTAGATTCGTCATTGGTGTCCTGTACTCTTTACAGATGAGAACAGGTTCACATTGAGCACAAGTGACGGATTCAAGAGAGTCTGGAGACGCCACGGAGAACATTCTGCTGCCTGCAACATCCTCCTGTATGACTGGTTTGGCAGTGAGTCAGTGATGGTATGGGGAGGCATATTCTTGGAGGGCCATACAGATCTCCATGTGCTGGCCAGAGGCACCCTGACTGCCATTAGGTACCGGGATGAGATCTTCAGACCCAGTGTCAGACCATATGCTGATGCAGTGGGACCTGGGCTCCTTCTGATGCATGACAACACTCAGCCTCATATGGCTGGAGTGTGTCAGAAGTTGCATGATAAAGGCATTGATGCCATGGACTGGCCAGACCTGAATCCAGTCCAGCACCTCTGAGACATCGTGTCTCGTTACATCCACCGCCGCCACTTCTCACCATAGACTGTCCAGGAGTTGACTGATGCCCTGATCCAGGTCTGGGAGGAGATCCCTCAGGAGAACATCCATCATCTCATCAGGGGCCCAGACATTGTAGGGAGTGCATGCAGGAGCCCACATACATCACTGAACCTCATTTTGAGGAATTTCCACAGAAGCTGGGTCAGCCTGTGATCTGATCTTTCCACTTTTATTTTCAGTATGATTCTCAATCCATATCTCCATGGGTTAATGATTTTGATTACCACTGATTATTCTTATGTTATTTGGTTCTCAACACATTCAACTATGTAATGAATAAAGATTTCCTGCTGGAATATTTCATTCATCAAGATCTAAGGTGTGTTGTTAAAGTGTTTGCTAAGGTTTTTTTTAGGACTGTATATGTCCCGTGTATCGGATCTCGTGGTTTTGGATGGGACAAAGAGGAAAAGGAAATTACCTGCAGGACAAACTTTTGGTCGATGTAGCGTTTGGCCATGGAGGGCTGGAAGTCCGGGCTCTCCAGGAAACGCAGAAAGAACTCGTACACCAGCTGAGAGAGGCACAGATAAAAGGAATAATTTTAAGTTTGGTAAAATATTTTAATTCATAGAAAGTCAGAATAAAACCCAGAGCATTCACTTAGTTCAATGAAAACACAGCTCGTCAAAAACAAGTATGGAAGAGTGAGAAAAAGGAAGGATAAATACAAGAGTAACAATCTTCACTGGTTTTTCTTTGTTGCCTTGGTGGAGTCATGCCTATATTCCCAAGACTCACTTGTTCAATGAAGCACATAATGGGAATCTAAAAATATATTCTTAAGCTCTGTATTTTCTAACAGTGACATATGGGAACTTGGCTGAACAAAAAGTCGGATAAAATAAAAACCATTTGTTTAGCTGTTTTTACTTAGCTATTCTGAAAAGTTGCTCCAACTGCTTGCCAATACTTAAGCAAGCCAAAATTTAACCTGAACATAATAATTTTGTTGATATCTGTCAACAGAAAACTGAAGACACATCCTTGGAAACTTAAGGTTTTGAACAGAAGTTTCAGAAAATAGGGTAAAAATTAAATTTATGCACCATTTTATCCACTTCTCTTATGTGATCATTAAGGTATTACTGAGAAATTTGATGGGTGGTGCTGATTCTCCCACCAAAATTGCAGAAAAAGGATGTGCAACAAGACTAAAATGTCAAAGGAAGGAAACAATTTGTGGATAGATAAACATGATAGAAAGCCTGGCTACAGAGAGCAGAGAGGAAATTGGACATTGAAAGGTTCAAACAGCCTCTATTACAATTTTGGAAGAGTTTTGATAACAGCTCTGTGTGCATCTACATGTCAAATCATTTTTGTGCTCATTTTATAAAACTGGACCCCAGTAATAATTGACATTTGGTTTATGAAAATATGTTTCACAACATTTCCAGATTTGTTTCAACACATTTAAAGAATTGGATGGAAATGCATCTATAGACACAGTCTCTCCTTTACTCCTGCAATCTTTAACCCTTAGACCAGGTTAGCCATTTCCTCATGCCTCCATCTTTAATGCAAAGTCAAGCTGATAGACAGAATCCTGCAGCTTCATACTGACCATAAACCAACACACATTTCAAACTCTTAGCAGGATGACATGCTTGCATAAATAAGAAGCAGAGCTGCCATCATCACTGTTGAATGATGATGCCTCGAAATGGCATCAGTGCTTTTCTTTCTCACTGCATGGGGTAAGATTTTTTTATCCACGACACAATCTGGACTTCACGCTCTATACACATTCTGACTAATCTATTTCTAAAAAATTCAGGAAGTGACCAAACACCATGCCCAAAAAATCACCAAACTTTAATCTGACAGGCAGAATATTGCTTCTTAAATAACAGTTTAACTAGTATTAAAGATCCAATGAATGCTGCACAAATAAAAAAGCTAAGGTTTTTCTGTGCAGTGCATAATGTTACACATAAAAACTTTTTTTTGGAAGGTAAATTAATTCTAACTTTGTCAGCAGTATGAATGTGTTTTCAAACAAAAGCCATGAATTTGCATGTCTGTGTGTTACCTGCAGATGTGGCCAGGAAGCTTCCAGTGTCGGCTCATCTTCCTCTGGGTCAAACTCTGGATTCTCGCTGGGAGGAAGCGTGCGGAAGATATTTACCGAGATCTGAAAAATCGTGAAGACAGAGGGATGAGGGAAGGAAGACAGAGCATATAAGTAGAGGAATATTAGGAAGTAAACAGTGTAATGATGAATATGTGTTTGGGGAGGGGAAGTGTATACAGGAAGGAAATAGGTGAAGATGAGGGTGGACAAGCAGAAAAAGAGATAAGTGACCAAATGCAATGTTGTTGATTGTGTATTCTGGATGGAATTAATCCTTCATCTAATCAGTATCACTATAAAAAAACTACTAATTGAAAACTTCATTCTTTCCACTGCAAGAATCATAAAAATGTATTTTTAAATATTAAGAGGCTTAATTATTAATTAAAATATATATCCATCTATTTTTATACCCACTTTAATCTAATTCAAGGCCACAGCAGGGTCTGCATCCTATTCCAGCAGCTATCAGGCAAGAGGCAGAGTACACCCTGGATGGGATGCAAATCCATAACATGGCTTAATCAAAATGTAAATTCATTTAATTTCCAAAGGAAATTTGAAGTTTGAATAAATCATGGAAAAAGGTTCTTTTTTTCTTTACCCAAAATAAATCAGATTAGTTTGTAAAGGAAAATAAAATCCTAATTTTTTCATGTTTTTGGAAATGGAGAGTCCAATAAATCAGGTTGTGAGATAGAATATAAACCTAGGCTTTAAAAACATATACACTGGCTTAAAAGTGGAAAGCTTGTGAGCTGAGCTGAATGGAAGTTTTCTGACTTGGAGGACGGGGAAATCATCTTTTGTAGAAAACATTCAAGTGTTTAATTTCTGTGGGTGAGGTTACATAATATGTCACAATAAATATGTCGTATAATATCTTCTTGTGTTCCATATAGATTTACACAAATGGAGACTCTAAGTTAACACACAACAACAGCTAAGCCTCCTCTTTGCAGCAACGAAACCGTCATGTCAAGCGTAAAATTTATGGGTTATTTTTTAAGCAGTGAAAGGTTGATGCAATGAGCAGTGAACCATGTTTTGCTAAGCTTAGTAAATCACAGTACATGACTTCTTTAAATATTCTCCCCCCTGATGTTTGCCCTATAAAAAGAGAAACTCCCAGATGTACACATGCAACAGGGCCAAACACAACCTCAGCCTCATGCAGGCACTAACTTAGCATTTCACTTTTATAATACCTTATTAACACAAAACAGGATTTTCCTATGTACAAAGCAATATTAAATTTGACCTTAAGACTATTATTCATCCTTAGGGTATACATTTAAATATGATATAGGAGTAGTATCTTACTAAATGTGCACCGATTTCAATAAAAGTGAGTATTGTAGATGCTTTCTCATTGATTAAATAATTACTGTGGAGGTGGAAAAGGGCAAAAAGATTAAAAGCTTGAAACCAGACTGATGCATTCAACATAGTTAATTGTACTAGTAGTTTATATTGATATTCTTAGTCATGAACTTTTTCAAATGTGCATTTACAAAATCCCCATTTGAGCCATTTTTTCATTTCTTCCAACTGACATTTCAACATGAGCATCACAGCATTCACAATCATTTCACTAATCATATGTTGAACCATTTATTAATGTAGCATTACGCTGTTTAGCCATCAGGATAAATATAGGATGATTAAAACAACGCCACTTATCTTTTAAATAAGAGTCCTATATTGGTCAAGCAAATAAATCAGATACAGCAGTTATGTGTTTGCAGTGCTGAAAACGCTCATCAAAAGAGGAGGCTGTTGCATTGTTGGGGGAAAAATATCTCTATTTAGTTACTGTCTCCAGTTTCCAAGCAACTTCAGCTGCTGATGGTCATTTCTTATGCTGTTCACAGACTGTGCTCTAAGAACAACTGATAAGTCGTGCAACGACTGCTCACTAAGTCATGATTTATTCAGTAAATGCATCTTCACTGACCGCTTTAATTGCTCATTCAAAGGCACTGTGTAAATCCCACTTGAATATAAAAAGGGTCCAAATCATTCTCTGAGTTTATTTTTCTGTAGTTTTTAAATAATGGCTCTCTGGACATTGACTTCTGGTACAGTTTATATGCACTGAATCCTCCTGTTTTTGCTCTCCACTCCTCACCTTGGCAGACCTTAAGTCGTTTTGCTATTCTTCAAGAGCCTCCTCTTGTCAAGTCTGTTTCTCCACCTTTAGCCTTTATTTCGTCATGTAAAATTTCTCTTTAACCTTTTCAATATCTACATGTAAATATGCTGACTTTACTTGGTATAAAAGATCCAAAAGCTGCTAATAGAACCTCAGACTTTCAGCCCTGTTATTTGCTTAGGAACCTCATTTCTATATTGTGGATCATTTTTCAGGTTTGACAGCTTGTAGTCGTATCAGATCAAATCACTGAACTCCTAGAGCCAAAGCTCCAACTTTTGCACATATCAGCTATTTCTTTTTCAGATTTTTATCCCTTCTTTTAAGCTTATAGTCACACCATTTGTCTACTTTGCTTCCACCCCATCTACTGTCCTATCAGCATTTTCACACCTCTGACTATAGTAACTCTATAACACATCCGCTGCAGGCCTCCTTTTCTCTCCTAATATCTTTCCTCTTACTGCTCCTCTACGTCCTCTGGGATCTTCGCTGTCCACACTCTGCTCCACTTCCACTTTATCTCTGCTTTCCGTCCTTCTCGTTATCACTACATGTGCAGCCTTTAGCTTCTTTGCGGCCTCAACCTTCTGCTTTCTTCTCCTTATCAATCCATCCATATCTTCCTTTTGCTTCACCTCTCCTTTGTTTATATTCTCTGGTGACTCCACCAACACTCATCAGCTGGATATCCTCCTTCACTGTTTTTTTTTTCTCCCCTCACAGTTGCCTCATCTATTATCTTGCCATGGGTTGAGCTTCCAGGTGTATTATTTAATTCACAAGTGGGGATATATTTCAGGCTTTCTATATTTGTTCTCCATCCAGCTACGGAGCTGTTTGCTCATCAGTCATGGTCATTGACTATCAATTCATACTAGGTAAATTGTTGGCTTTTAGATAATAAAAATGTGTTTTGTTTTGTTTTTTTCTTGTAGTCTAGTCTCTCCTTGAACATTTTTCGATTTCAGACTCTTAAAATAACAAAAAAAAAACTACTTACATAACAGATTTTGACCATTTTCTTCTAAAATGATTTAATTATAATTATTTTCATGAGACTTAAGAGATAAGAATAACTTGAAAGGAACATAAAAATTACAGCTTTACAGATTTATCATTGGATTCCATTCTCTTGGTCCACCATTTTTAACCCCTGACCTTCCTGCTCTTCCTCCTCCCCTCTTACCATCTTTATAGCCTCTGGGTAGAGAGGCTCTATGAGGACTCCTCTGCTAGTGGCCACGCTCTCCACCAGCTCATTGAGCGCTGCACGTTTGATCTCCTTCCCTTTCAGGTCAGCCACACAGTCCAGGAAATCAAACAGCACGCAGCACTGCTGCAGCTTCTTACAGAACAGGTCGTGTAACTCTGCCACCGGGGCATCTGCATGATTGACAGGTAGGAAAGAAGACAGAGAAAGAGAACTGTTAGAGAAGGACGTTAAAGGACAAAACAAATGTGTGGACGTTAAGCTTAGTCCATTCCTGAAAGGAGATTTGAAATTGAATTGTTTGATAAAGTGGGAGAGTTCTAAAAGCAGCTTGTTGTTCAGGGTAGTTCTTCCTTCAAAGTTAACAAGGGAAAGACAGCAAGACTATTACTCTACAAACACATTTATACAAAGACACACACATAGAGGGCCCAGCATTCGTGTACAAACTTACACTGACCTCCAGAGTGCTGTGTTCTTTCTGAATCCAAACATCTGTTACATTCATTCCTCAGAGCTGTTTGTCACAATGAAAACGCCTGTGACCAGCCAACACATTAAATATTCAAAGAATCTAAATTTTACACATAGATGTAAATAAAGTAGCTAGTGCTCATGGATTACTGAACATAAACCATGAGTTTTGAGTTGATTCCAGTGGCCTGGAGGTTGTGAAAGTTAGCAGCTCAGCCTGTGAAACATCACACAAAAGCAAATAAATGAAACACACAGCAAAACACAGTTATAGGATCTGACAGTGACCAGATGGGGCTGTTTTCTTCTTTTGCTGAATAACCAGATGATGGATGACTAAACAGCTAAAGATAGCAATGAAATATCAAAATATTAGATTCTTATATAAGGGAGATTCTTCTGAGATTTGGACTGAAGATTACTAAACAACCAAACTCAATCCTCTGTGCAAAGTTTTATGTGAACAATAAAATTTTCAGCAGATTTTTGCTTAGAAATTTTTTGTGATCTGATGTGGCCATCACACTTACTAAAACACTTATCAAGAGGCAAATCTGGAGATGCTTAAATAGAATTAACACAGCTTTAATCACTAAGCTGCTGCTGCAGAAATCCTGGAGATATTTGGTTATGATAGCAACACTTTAGTGAGTACACTTCATAAAGTAGAAAGACTGGAAGCCTGGTTCAAGGAAACCTGAGAAATATGTTGGAGAAACACGGAATAGATAAGAAGAAGGTGACTGTAGCTCAGAAGGATCAATTCTGGGCTTCTTAAGATTATATGCCGAAGTGTCCACTGAACCTGAAATTGCCTCCTGATGTGCCAATTAAGGTATGAATGTGTATGAGTGTGTTTAGAATAGCTTAAATATATACTAAGAATAGCTGCATGAATGTGTGTCTGTGATTGGGTGGCATAAAGTTTACATTGAGTCACTATACATATTCAGTCCTTTTATCCTTTTTATCCTTTCTTGAGCCAGAGGATGAGCCACAACTCTAGCAACTTGTCTAAGAAGACACACTAGAGACTCAGAGGACAAATTAATAAATGGCCTGGTCTCCAAAGACCCAACTAGTAGACTGTACTCCAGGCTGCAAGGGAGCAACAATGCAAAAACCAGCACTCACAAGGCTGAGAGTGATAGAGAATAAGAGGCGTCATAAAGCACCAATGCCAAGTGGCTACTGGACCTAAGAGCAGCTCCCACATGCCATCATCTCCAAGCCAGACAACATCCTGTTACTTCCACTGATGGAGGATGAATGGCTCCATGTAGCTGCTCTAAAAGACTAATGTCAATGCTAATATCAGCTTGCGTACAGACTCACAGCTACAACATGAACATACCAAGGTGTGTTAGCATATTCAGGCTAGCATGTTATCATTTGCTCATTATAATGAAAGTTCATCAAGGTGATTACATTTCATTGGAGTGGTCTGTGGACGAGTGCTGATGAGCTTAGTGCATGTATGACCCCTCTATCTTTAATGGGCAAATGGAAAAATAATGGGGGACACAGAACATTTAACAATAAACTTAGTCCATCCTGACATGCTAATGAAACAAGTGTTTGTTTTGTTTCTAATAGAGCTGTCTGCATTTTTAATGCATTATTTGCAAGTGCACAAAGAAGCCATTTGTATTGATATTGTAGCAACGCTGCAGATTGCAACTATTTCCCCCCTCAGCTTTATCTTCTCAGGCTCCATTTACAACAACACACACTCTGTGCTGGTGCTCCTCAAACCAATGTTTACCTGTTGTAGCTGTTGTTGTTTTGCCTCTACTTGACAAGAGTCTAAAACAACAGCGAAATAATTTGAGATGAAGTCTGCTTTGGCTTGTGTTGGTGTTTTTGGTCCTCTAGCTTTGCTCTGCTAAAGGACAAACAAGACAGAAGTCAAAGTGAGCGTTTCACTCATGCTTCTTTATTTTATTGTTTTTTGTACCATTTTTATGATGGAACTGGATGTGTATAGTATGGGATACCATAAATAGACTCCAGAAGACACTAGCGTCACAATTACAAATGCAATAAACCTATAAGGTCCTCTCCAGAACTAACCTCTGGTTTGTTTGTTCTTTGCCTCATTGTCTCTAGGGCCCTTACCATCTGTAGATATTTGGCTCCTTGTTAAATACTAAAAGCACAACCACTCTTTATTTTCATTAAATTCTGCACTGACAAAAAAATTTGATGTGTAAAATGAATAAATGATCTAAAAAGGTACTTAAAGAGACTTTCCTAGATGGATGAACAAAGTGGTTAATCAGTGTATTTTATGTCTTCACCACATAATCTTCCTATATCAGAGGAAGACAATACAGCTCACCAGTGACTGGGAACCAGTCTAGACTAACTGTACAGTTGGAAAGAGGATCATCCCAGCTTCATATCCACTCACACACAAGCACACACACACACAAAAACACAGCAGGAGTGGATTAAATTTAACCCTTCTTAACCCCCAGGTGTATGGGAGGCTGACTTTAGCCCTTCCAGCCCCGGACCCCCTGATCTCTTGTGGGCACACCTCGACCATCTGCTCCCTTTGGCAAAGAGCTGCAAAAGAACAGACAAGAACTGCCCTTTTGCTGGAGGTGAAAGAAATCTGCTGTTTTGACAGCAGTGAAGGCTGCATTTGTATTCATTAGTTATGTTTCCTGCCACTTCGGGGTTAAATCCTGTTTAAGATTCAGGTTGTTTTTATATCAAAATGTCTCCGCGTTTTGTTTCTGGTCCAGCCCCCGATTAACCTTTACAACATGCTCAACTTTTATAACCTCGTCGCCTGCTATAAACAACACATTTTGTTTGGTTTAGATCTATTGTTCACACCCATTGAGCCACTGAGATGTACTGAGTGGCCAGTTTGTTCTTGACTTACTGCCATTTCTGTGTGACTGGACATAACAACAGCTAAGTTCACACATTTTTTTTAACTATCTGTGACTAAATACAAAAAACAAAGGATTGAACTATTCTGATTTCTATATTTTTGTACAATTGAGCTAGCTTTAGAGTCCCAATTTTTTCCTTTCTTTCTTTAGCCCTCAACTTTCCCATTCCTCCTCATTGCCTGCCTTTTCCCAGTTTAACACTCCCTAACCTTGTTTTCTTGATTTCTCAAACCCCTTTTTTATCTGTCTTCTCACTCCCTCTTTCCCACTCTCCCTCTGCAGACCGACTGTGAAGGTGAAATCTAATCCATTTTTAATGGCAAGTAATTGTATGAAGATGTGCTGTGCTGGGACTTAGGACAAAATAAAGAACACATGGAGGCAAAAAGATGAAGAGAAAGAAAACGGTGCATTTCTGTTGTTTAGACAGGTAGTGATGGGAGGTGAAAGTAAAAGGGGAACATTAAGGGGATAAAATGAGTTGGGGGTCACTGAGAGCAAACATGGTGAAGAGGAAAGGGAAAGAAAATGGAAAAATAAAAAAGGGAAGAAAAGTGTGTGTGGAGATGACAGCAAAAGACAAAGCTGCTACACATCCCGAGGCAAAAAAAATAAGCTGAGAGGCTGACAGACTAACTTACTCTCTACATACTGTATTTCCAACATTTAGAAGATTAACTGAGACTAAGAAGAGCAAACAATGAGGGTATTTCAGGTAAATCCAGACTTTATTGTTTATATGTTTAGACTCGGGTAATTACAACACACTGTCTTTACTGTAATTAGAATATCAACCAAGATTTTAATCACAGCATGCGAGTCACTTGCGAAAAGCCAAATTGGAGCTTCAGTTATTACCTGAATAACTGCTGCAGTCGGCTGTGACCATGAATTCAAAAACACGGTTTTACAAGGCATGCAGTTCGATTTTATTTCTCTTCTCATTCCATTTTTTAAAAACTCTGATTAAAACGAAACATGGCATGCACTCAAACAAGTTACACAACCAACACGTTATGATGAAAAGAGTGTTAAAACAAGGAGTCAGGGACAGCAGGAGGACAACACTCAGATGTACTTTAGAAAACCAATTACACTTTATTTCAGTGCTGAAACAAGGGAGATTTGAATATTTTATTTCTATTCTCCTTGTGGTTGTGTGGATATTTAATTTTCCATAACAGCAAAGAATTTTAATTTAGTCTTTTAAACCCCTCCTGCCTTTATCTGGTTATACTAGCCAATATTTTTTATAAATAGTTTTTATGTATGATTAAATGTGAAACTCCAGTTACATGATAGATGGAGCATGTTTTAAGACATGAACTGAAATTGAAGCATTCATGATCATTTCAACCCCACAGTAAAAGGCATATTATTGTCAGCTTAAACTGAGAAATTGGTAACTGTGTCTTAAGAGCATACATTCATTTTACAATCAATTCCAGCAATGATTTAAAGAAAATAAAAGTTGGAGCAGGGGTATCAAAATTTGTGCAATGCCGAATAAATATGCCCGTTAAATAATCTGGAGGTACTTCACGGCTATGTAAGATGAAATGTTGGGAGAAGTACATGTAACAGTACATGATATTTTTTTAAAAAGAAAAACACAACAGAGAAACAAGCTGGGTAAACAAGCCAGGGGAAAAAATGAACAATTTATGATAGAATAAAGGAGAAACAAGAACTTTACACAGAAAATAACAAGACACTGGTAAACACAAGGAAACTGCAGCTAGGGTGGGAAAAAATAACAACATGAGGAGGTTCAACAAGATGAAACACACAAGGAAAGAGTTCTTTCTAAATAAACAGGAAACTAAATGAAAATACACTGCAAAACCTTAAACTTAACCATCATCTGCACAATGATATTTACATGACTGATCAGCCTCTGCAGGCACAGGTGCAGCATTTTAGAAACATTATGACGATGATCTGATTGTGTGACAAGAAGCCAAACGCACAGGTTTACACAACAGACTTGATGTTATGATGTTATGATGTTATGCCACCACACTGGCGTCTTGAAAAACATCTCACGGATCAAATTTAATCAAAACTCACACACACTGTAGTATAGAAAGTGTAGTGTAGTGTAGTACATAATTCTTATTCTTACAAAACTTAATTACACATCTCATGTCTTTAATTACTGCAATTGCAATGTGCACACATCTTTTTATACTGCATTTGTTCTAAGCTTGTTCTTAAAGTCCAGTTTCCTCTAAGTTCATGTTTATTCATTTATTCATGCATTTATTCATGATTTAGAACAACTTCTGCAAACAACCTGGAAGCATATTATTTCTAGTCTTAAGTATCAGTTGCGCTACATGGAAACAAGCAGGTCTGTAAACTTGCAGGTGTTAATATCAATGAATGAGATTCTCATTCCTCTTTCCTGCACTTTTAATGTCATTTTTAATTGATTTATTTACCTAAACCTCCAAGCAACAGGGTACTATGAGGGAGATGTACAATATAAACCCAGAATTTATGTTTATGCTGTCCTTTAGTTTTACAATAATTTAGATGTAGCCTCCAGCTCCTATTTTAATCCCATTTAAATTAAGGACATGATTTTATTAATCTTTTTGACACGGATGTGGCAGATTAATGCAGAAGAATAAACTAAACAAGCCTCAGATTTTTAAAGGGGTTTTTGTTGGATGAGTGACAGAGAAGTAAAGGACAAAATGAGATGGAGAAAATGGGAGAACATGAAGAGGGAGAAGGGGATTTGGTTAAAGGAGCAGTGACATGCAAGTCTGAGCATTGCCAACATACTGTAGCATCAAAACACAAACACTCAACATACACAGTTGCACACATTTAAAAATAGTTCTGCTGGAGAGAGACACAGAGAAGAGGAACGGGTAGAAGGAATCTGGGGAGGAAAACAGGAGCAAGGAGAGGTATAGGGTTAAAGGATGACATCATCCCCATCCTTTTCCTCCTCCTCCTTCCCTCTCATCTTTCCATTGCTAGGCTTGGTCCTTCCATTTTTCACTCCCTATTCTCCACCCATCATCTCTCTGAGGCTTTTTTTTTTGTCTTAAATGAGCAAGTACAGCTCAAGTCTTTAAATAACAGTTATTCAGTTTGGGGCTGAGTGTGTGACACAGAGAGACAGAGAAAAAGGAGGACAGCTTCTTTTTCAGCTGCCATCCAAACCGCCTCTGCACCTCTGTCACCGAGCGCACACTCAATGCACAGAAAGAGTGATGCATAGAAGATGAGAAGGGAAAGGCAAGGGGGTGGGGGGGGAGAGAGAGAGAGACAGAGAGAGGTAGATAAAGAAGAGAAAGACACAGTTATAAATAGTAAAAGGAAGCTACAGCGGCTAATAACGGTTGAGGCACCATGCTGTGTAAAAGTCAGGGCAGTATAAATATCACCTTAAGGGATTTATGTGACGCACTTTAAGTCCATCGTTAACTTAATCTAATCCTCCTAATAACACAAGTAATGTCCGCAACATTATCCTGCTCATGAACAGCATGATTGAAAAGAGGAATGAGGAGGACGGCTATGATGTACGATTAGTTATAACCCGTCTTCAGATTTTCAGGAAGATTGAAGTATAAACAGCAATTTACCTGCCAAGAAAGAACAGGACAAATCATCCTGCCGCTTTAAATTAGAGCAGGAAATACTTAGAAGACGTCACTTGGTGAAGGTACCAAGAACAAGTAATAAGTCCAGCAGGGTATTAACATAAAACAGTCTGTGGCCTGTCCTGGTGACAGAAGTGGAAAATATAAACACAGCTTTGGATTTTCTTTTTTTTCCCCCACTGCTGCGTCTGTGATGTTTTATTCCTCTCATTGTGCCTGTCAGCTGGAGCTTCTCACCAAATAGCAAACAGATTTTCATGACATTTGGTGAATGAATTGTGCTTGTGCCAAGAAAAATTTCATGTTACTTTGGTGTCTTATCTCAGCTAATACATAATTACTGAATCTTATATTCAAAAGCATGCTTGCAGGGTAAAAAATCAATGTCACTTAAAATGGAGATGATGTAATGTCTCTAGATTTAGAAGTTTGTCTTATCTGGTGGACATCTAGAGACAATTATGCTATTTCTAAGTCAAAACTTCACTATGAAATCTCGAACGCCACATAAAAAGGAATAATTATAATCACTGTCTCTGCTGTTTCTCACTCTCGATACTGAGGACCTTTAAGATGTCTACCATCAGAAAATATAAGAAATTCAAGTAAAACTCATTACCAAATAACAAAGAAAGACACGTCTACATTTTCTGAAGACCTCTGCTGAAAGCCAGCATCACAGGGAATTTAAGAAAGTCTTCATTCGGTGGATGAACAGGAAAAGTCTGATTCTCTCTGTGATAAACACTGTGACATAAAGCTATGTCATGTCAAAAGATTAAGTTATGCACTAAACCCATCTTTAAATAATCCAGTGCTACTAATAATACACATTTCTACCATACTGCATATTAAGCAGAGACCAGCTGGGAGTGCAGGCTGCGCTTCATATCTTTAATCTGTCCATTTTATTTGCTTTCCTTGCCCTACAATCAGCTTAATTACTATCAGCAAGTGGATTTTCATAAGTATCTAGGCCTGAAACCACTAATTTTGATCAATAATTAATTAATTAGCTGTTTTTATAAATATAATTGGATTAAAATAAATTTGCATTATTATTATTTCCAGTATTTCATTCAAAAAATATAAGTTTATGATTTAGTTAAAGAGGTCATTTCTGACTTCTTCAGGTTTTCTACCTTCTTTCACTCACTTTCATACACTGCATTTGTGCATGCAAAATGTTTGGGTTAATCTCTCTGGTGGTGCACTTGACCTGCTTGAAATGCTACTCAATGACATCACCATGAAACATATTTGCATAATAGCTGTTAAGAGGCTAATTTTGCACACTGGGAGAAAAAAGAGGAGAAAGAATCAACAGCTGCTAGAACCCCATCATTTCTGACCAGTCAGCTGACCAATCAGAGAAGACTGGCCTTAAAGAGAGAGGCTCCAAAATGTATTTTAAATAAACACTGGCAATGTGTGCAATTTAATTTGCATTAAAGCATGTAAAGCATGTAAACCCCAATATGAAATTATAAGACTAGAAATTAGTATAAAATAGACTTTTTAATAATAATTTAAGTAAGTTATAGACAGGGCCAGTGCACTGAGAATAAAAGGAGAATATATGACAAAAAAAACACACTTATTTGATCAGATATTCAAGTGTATGCTGTGAAGAAATAAATAATTCTCTTTACACTGACAAGCTGCATGAAAAATTCTCCATCACAATAACTTTCATTCTCTTCGAACTCATTTCTGTCTTAAATCTGCTAAACCTGCCATCAGACTTATATCCTTTTTGACAGTCACATGCAAGCTAGCTGATTCATTAAAAAGTTTAATAAACGGGAATATCTTTCATCAGTTTTCTTTCTCTTTTATGGTGAATCTTTGTTGGAAGTTATAGCTTTACTATGCATTTGCAATGAAATTAACTTTATCAGAGACTAAATTCATCCATCAGAAAACAGAGAGAAAACAAACAAAAGGTATTTTTGTCCATTACTTAAGTCTTCTTCCTGCTTTTGTAGCTGCTGTGTTGCTCATTTAACACTTTTTAAAATTTTTAAATTATTGATGCTGACGAAAAAGAAAATTGTGTTCTTTTCTGTAATTCATTGTGCAAGCTGCACAAGGCTGACGTGGCATTGGCTGCTTGTGTAAGTGTTTTTCTTGCACATCTGCAATTATGCAAAATAGTCCACTCTGGTCTGTGTAATGTAAACATCATCAGGGTGTGGATGTGAAGTTCACTGCTGAACTCTGCATACCTGCCAGCTTCTTGCAACTGTGCAGAACTGTGCAGACTTGATTCACAGTTTCACACAAGAATGTTTAACAGCTATCTTTGTCCACAGTGCTAACCTATAAAAGGTCAATGACTATAAAATTAGACTTTCTGGGCCTAAAACTTTTATATGGCCTCAGAAAACGGTCATGCATGCTTAAAATGTACAAAGTTACTATAACTTTAGGGTTACTGAAGTGTTACAGGCCAGTGTTTAGCATACTGTGAAGCTGTCACTGTGGAATAGCATGCTGAAAAATGTTTATAAAGAGGTATGGGGGAGGTAGCATTATGCAGTGGATTACCATTCAACCCAATTTATTCAACAACACTTTTTGATATTGTGCTCAGTTGGTCAGGATTAGGTACAAAGTAGACCGTACACTTTAGGTGTAAAAACCAAGTCTGGATTGGTGATATGAAACACATGGTTAAGATTTAATATTAATAAATACATGGTTACAGATTTGCATCATATCACTTTAATGCTGTCTTATAATGTGCATACACTGTCTACTGTCTCTTATTCATCAAATGACTTTTAGGAACAGAAAATATTAAAAAATCCCCTCTGAAAGCAATGTTTGCTGTGTGAAGTGGAAACAAAAATTGCAGACAGTAAACAACTACTGGAGAAGGTTCTCCCAGCTGGAGACATCCTTGACATTTGATTACTAGTTTTTTACACACTGTTACTGCTTTTTCAAAAACAACCAAATGTGATAAATGAAAAAGAAAGAAATTGACATTGAGGTTGAGTATGATTTTTTTTTATCTTTGGTAATTGAGGTGGTTCTGTTGAGCCACCACATCTAGACGAATTTCCCTCTTAATGATCTTCTGTAGCTTCAGTATTTGATTTTCTTTGTTTACTTAGCGTTCTGCTGCTGCAGCACCACAAGTAAATATTTATGAGTGAACAGCCACAAAGGTGAAATTTGTAGTGATTCAATCAGGATGTATATTTACCGCAGCATCATTGTCTTCTTTCAGGAATCAGCCTTTTCTTCCATGACACAGCAGCGGTTGTGGTTATTGCACTGCTGGCCCTTTCATTAGATCCTCTCCCTGCAATATCCTCTGCCTTTTTTGATTCGTTATCTCACTGTGTCCACTCCTCCCACTGTTCCTCCTCCACCTGCCAACTTAATGTTCAGTCATTTCCTCTTTCCTTGTCCACTCCATTTCTTTCATCACCACCCCTCCTCCTCTCACTTTCTTTCCTACTCCTCTCTCTTAATTGATCTGAGACAGTCAGAGAGCAAAAACTACTCCATGCCTTCTGCAACCTAATACCAGACCCATCCAGCTGGCCTTATCAAACACACACACACACACAGAGTCATTCAATCGCCCACATTCAATCTGTGTGAGAAGGTGACCGCTTTACAGTAAACACCACATTTAAAACAGAGTTTCTGTACATTAATTATAACAATGTGAATAAACACACCTGACTAATAAGCATGAAATCACACAGGCTATTTTGTGTGGGGTTACAGTACATTATATATTCTGATAGTTAATTAGTAATAAGTGTGTATAAACTCCACCATCCCTTCTGATTCGATTTCTCCAGCTCTTCCTTGAGCCTCGAACATTTCTACAGTTTTTTTGTCTTCCTTTTTCTTGATATTGCCATTATTCAGGATGGCTACATCGATCATTATTTAAAAATGAAAAAAAATATATATATTCTGCTCTACTATTCATTACGATGATGTGAATGTGAAGTAACCTCCCAACTGCTAAGTTGTTATCATTAGCAACTGTGCTAACTCTGACAGCTAATTGGCAAACGTTATGTGACTCACTGAAAAAGCAGTTATTAAAAAAAAACACTGCGTTACAGCTTTCCCCGCCATCTTTCAACTTTGATGTGACATTCAAAATGATGAAAAATTAATTTTTGTAGATTACATTACTTTAAAAATGAGGGAGTTTTTGTCCAGTTAGCCACAAGTTTGCTAACTAACGTTGGTTAGCACAGTCAGTTCTAACAAAGAAATCAAATCAACTGTTTGTTCAGATGGTTTGCTTAGACCAAATCCTGCCTTCAAATAATGTCTGTCTAATACAACAGAGAAGTGTTATGTCCAAACTGTGCCATGTAATGAACATGGTTGGCCTTCATAGCTATACTAAAAGTTAGTGGTCTCATTAAGGTAACTTGTCATTTCACAGTAATAGCTTGCATGTCAGTTTTTCTCACCAAGTCTGAACTTGATACGACTTTAAACATTTTAAAATTGCATTCATAAAGAATTGTTTTTGACTGGTGATCTGTCCAGGGTGTACCCTGCTTCTCACCTGGTAGCAGCTGTGATAGGTTCCTACCCCCCACCCCACCACCACCACCACCACCACCACTGTGCAATGGAATAAGCTAGTACAGACATTGGATGGATGAATGAATTATCTTATCACTTACACACTCGCATAGAAAAGGGGTTATAACCGTATTCTATCTTTTTGCTTTCTCTAACTGCAAACAAGGTAGTTTTATTTTTATTTCTTTTGTTTTTTTGGGGGGGCGTTATTCAAATAACTTACTTTACACATTTTTTTTCAGTATCGGAAAAAGATATTTTTTCCTTTTCTTGATTTTATGAGGTGTTATTTGGGTTTCAGTGTGGATGTTTTCTCACTAATCCCGTCACTGTTAGCTGTGAAACTGGCCCATTTTTGAGCATATTATGAAACACAAGCAGCAGTGTATTTTTGTACATTTGCAGACAACAGTGGGAGCAAAAAAAATGCATTTCCTATCTCAAACAGAAGGCTTCCAAAAGCATGCTTTGACCTGCTAAACAGCATTCAGCAGGCTGATAGCATAATCTGGCAAATGTTTAAATGAAACACTGAAAGTCCACAGTGGTTGCAAACAGACTGATTACCTGCAGCTTTTTAATGCAGATGTTTATTTCTCTTGAAAAACTGATATTTTACTCAATAATTGCATCTAAAAACTAACAAATCTAATTCTTTCTGACCCACTTAGCTTCTACAGACCATCTGTGCAATAAAGCCTGATTCATTTACACTGTCTGTAGTGCTTGTATCTGCAGGCAGTTTCAAGGCTTTTAGAGACACTTAAACACTACCACCAGCCAGCAGAATGGGTTTTGTGCAGGTGCAGGAGATTTAACACTCTAAGTTAACACAACATCCTTTAGGGCTTGACGGAGCTATTTGAAACCACTCAGTAGACCTTTTAAAAGTCAGTGATGCTGGCAGCCAGTGATGCAAATGTCAAGGACAGAGAATCTTATGTATGGCTTTTTACTTTTCCAAGTTATTTATTTTGAATGGCTAAAATATTAGTAAAAGAAATCTACCTGTAGTTTTTTGTATTTAAAGAATGTTTTTCATAAACTGTGATAATACTGCTTACTTTATAAGAGTGTTGTCTTATTAAGTGTCTTTTATTATTATTGAGCTGGTTTGAGGATTCAGCACCCACTGTTATGAAATTAAAGCATGTTTTCTATACAAATTTAGGCCTGCTGAAATTCTGCAGCTTTGCTAATTCTGTGTTGGTATCAGAGATAACAAACAAGTATGCCTACATATTTTATGAGAAATCCAACACCATGGTCGACTTGAAGAAACAGCAGTGGTAACCTTGGTTTATTACATTTTTCTTGGCTTCATCTCCAGCCATTTTTCAGATCTAATGCTGAGCACGTCCAAATGTATTTTTCCTCTTTACCTAGGATGACAGAACTAAAACTTTTAGTGAGACTCCGTTAACTAGAATCCTTTTCATATGATCATCTTGTGACTTTCAAATACAGATACATGTTTGTTAATGGCCTAATTCTAATGTAGAAAAGGAAAGAGGCATGTGTTCATATTACCAGCAATCCTTTACTTATTTATGTTGGGGGATTTTTTAAATGCCATCTCATGTCTATACCATTTACTGTAGTCAGAAATGTAAGAGGAGCTATTAAAAGTGTTCAGCAGCAACTGCTGCTGGATCGGGATGAGCCGAGAGTTTGCTTTGTATGCTTTCCCTTTGAGCTTGTGCTGAGGTGGCTGCTGGCGGCAACAGTGATTCTCAACATCTCGAGATAGACCTGACAGCATCCCATGATCACTCTGCATCACAAATACACACAAACACACACTCAGGCCTTAATAAATATTTGTCTACAACATTTTTATTTAATCTTCAGGCAGCTCAGAATACTATTCCTGACTTACTGCATATCAAAACTCAAAAATGTCAAATCTGTTCCCAATTTTCAGCCCAATCATGATTAATCTGCTATCTGGAACACATTCCCATGGACAATCATAGCATTTCTACCAGCAGTGAGGATGCATTTACTTTTGTCTTTACTGGTGAATTTTCTAAATGCAGGAATATAACTACTCTAAATCTGTTTCTACTCAGTGCTAATATTTCTACACATGGCAATGATGCATCTACTATTATGTTTTTGTCCATGCTGATTATGTGTTTTAACCTTCTAACACTTGTTCCACAATTATATAAATGACTTACACGCCTACTGAAATCTAAATATAATGGTGGTGTCAAACATCTGATCACACTCTGTTTGCAGAGTGTGCTGAATGCATTACATACCAGATAAGATTCTAATCTATTTTAAAATCCAGTGTAGGCCTCACTAAAATACAATGAGGATGAGGAGGAAAAGTCTACAAATTAACTACAGAGGGAATAGAGGCTGAGTCTTTCTCAAGGTCAGAAGTACAAAATTCTGCACTGCCTTGCTGAATATAGTTTTAAAATCCTGTTAAAATAGACAGTTCAGAAATCCCCCAAAATCCTCCTGGAGCCACATTTGTGCAAAGTCTGTGGTGTGTGAACAGGCCACAAATCTTGATCGCAAGTGTACTGCTGCTGACTAGATGCTGGGCAGGAATTTGACCTTAAGTCTGGTTAGCCTGCCAGCAACAGCACAACACCCGTGACCAGGAAGCTGAGCTGGTGTCTGGGGCCCCAGGGGAGCGCATCGCAGCTGGGGAGAGGCACTGAGCAACGAGCCTGTTATCTGGTTAGAAAGAGAGCTGCAATGTAACTAAAGACACAGAGGACAACGACCCGGAGAAAGCAGAGGACCTACCCAGGAATAAGCTCTGATAAATTTATGAAAAACAGCATAGTTTTAGTCATGACTGTATAGAAGAAGTCATAGTTGTTGTTTTTTTTTTAAATATGACCTCTTCTAAACAGTCATTACCTTGTCAGGCTTATAAAATCAATTTATCGCCACCTAGATGGTAATAGAAAAAGTTGCTGGTTCGTCAATTGACAGAAACTGATAAATCATACAGGTTAATTTTCTAAAAAAGCAAAAACATATTAAAATTTCCTTTTTTCTGGGTCACATTTAACAGAAGTCCTTTACATTTGTTTTATTGTTAACAGGCGACAGCAAGAGGATGACCACCATAAGCATGATGGTAGACAGGGTTAGCAATGACGGCCTCAGTGAGACGTCAACAGTAAGGCAATAGCTACTTCAAGTAAAGTGGAAGTTGCATTTTTACTAGATCAATATTCAAGAGTCTATGATGTACTAAGAAAAGCTTAGTCCTCATTGAACTAAGGACAGATGCTATACATCAGATTTATCAATGATGGGTTTACAGTTAATGAAAATAATTGTTATTAAGGGATGAGTCTAAAATAGATTCAGTCTACTTTCCCTGGTGCATATTTTCAGAGACATCCCTTTCTAAGTAATAAAGCCTAATAAACATCACATGGGCTGTTCCTTGTCCTAAACAGGGGTGAAGGGAACGATGCCTCGAAGCTGCAAAAAACACATCTAAGATAGAAACTGTCAGACTATTTAAACGAGACTGTAGAGACAATTATTATTGAGTATTGCTGTAATCTGATAGACTCACACCACAGCTTACTTTATTAATAGGCTATCAATATACTGCTGTAGTATAGTATATTTTGTTTTAGTACTACACTTCTCTATATACTACACACTTGAACTTAAATTTATGTTGTTTTCTACTTTGTTATATTTTTGGCATTACATATAAATATATGTGCTCACCCATCCATCCATTTTCCATTTCTACTTATTCTAATGCAGGGCTCCATTTAAATATACATATATGTATATAACAATATATACTGTTATAGTAAAAAAAAAAACAATAAGATAAGATCTACCAGCAAGTTTGAATTTTATGAAATCTGGAGAAGATGTAGGTAGAGTACAGAAAAAGGGAAGACTTATTAAAATGCTGGTAGGTATCTGTCTCAGTTTCTTTAAACTGGCATTGTGCTTCCCTCTTTGCATCTAGTTATTTAGCGTAACAAAGTGAATGCTTTAACAGTATCTGACAGCATTTTTGATACCCATCTGGTTGCTCTGCAACTGCATGACAACTGATATTAAACATCTGAATTTGCCTGGTTCCCAGTGAACCACACCACTGAGCCCTGGTTCCTTGCTGTGACTTAATTTTCATCTCATTTGGGGCCCTGTCTAAAATTTTCAGCTGTGCTCACAACAAAGCGGAAGAGGAAAAAACTGAAACTAAATGAAGCCTGTGCTAATAGTGATCAATCTCAAAATATCATATAAGTTGAACTTATAAACATCAGCACCTGCAGAAATATAGGATGGGTTAGCAAATTGTAGAAAACGCCTCTGGAGCAGGAGTCTCATGTTTTTTTGTTTGATTTTTTTTAATAATATAGACATAAACTGTCCACTGCAGAACATTGCAACTACTTTGAAGTCCAGAACCAGTTCAAGAATACATTATCGGGGGAGTGGTGAAATCTCTGTGCATGTGTGTGTGTTTGTGTGCATGCACACGCGCTGCAGGCCAGTGGCCAAACTTAAGGGTACTGTAAAAAGGATTATGTGGACCCGGTATCCTTCACCCTCCATCTATTGATTAATTGGCTGCTCGACCATCCCTGCAGCTCTTTTATCGGCCAGTTCAGCTTTCCAGATCAGTTCTCTGCTTACTGGAGACTCACAAGGATAATATCTCACTTCAAGATCACATTATCCATCTATTATCTATACCCCTGAGGGGGGTCGAGGCCTATACCAGCTGATATTGGGCAAGACTCATCCCTAGCTAAATCAGAACTCCATCACAGGGTTAACGCAGCCAGACAATAATACACACTCAGATCCTACAACCAATTTAAAGTCACCAGCTAATTTAATATTTATAGGAAGAAACAGACGCCAAAGAAAATCTATGCAAACCCCAGAAACCAAGACTTGAAAATGTTTACCGACAACATCTTTGTCAGTAAGATTTATCCTTGTCCTTTAGCTTCAGTTTGTCACACAGATAACCTCAGTTTTGACTTGAGAATATTTTGGTATAAAGAGAAGTTCATGCCTGGCTCAATAGCTTCAAGGTGTCCAGTGGCTGCATAACAAATCCTCACTGGTATGAGGAGTCTGGGCTGATCTGCTGTGTTTGGTTTCACCAGTGTTGCATATTGGCCAAACATCATCACTTTAGTCTTGTCTGTCCAACAAGCATTGCTCCAGAAGTCTTTGGAGCAAACCTGAGCTGTGCTGTCATGTTTTTGTTTCTACAAAACCCTGCATTCAATCCAAACTTGCTCAGTTTTTTTCTAACTGTGGTGTCACTAACATTAACATTTAACATGCTAACTGATGTCTGTACAGTCTGAGATGTATCTTTAGAGGGGTTTTTTTTGTTGTTGTTGTTTGTTTTTTGTTTTTTTGTTTTTTTTCGTAGTTTTCTCAGCATTGGAGGGTCTGATCTGCTCTTGGGGTGAACTTGCTGCAACATCTACTCCAGAAAAGACTGACGCCTGTTTTGGATGTTTTCCAGTTGTGAATAATCATTCTGCAGAATAATGGACTTGAAGTAATTTGGAAATAACCTATTAACCCTTCTCAGACTGATGCACAGCAGCAGTTGCTTCTCTTAAATCATTCTTGATGTCTTTTTTCCTTGGGACTGTGTTAACACACACCTGAATGCTCCAAGCCAGAAAACCTGACAAAAGTTTTGCTTTAATAGTCCATTTGACTAGCAGTACTTATTGTGTTTTGTTTTGTTGTTTTTTGTTTTTTGGGGGGTTCTTTTT
This sequence comes from Melanotaenia boesemani, assembly GCF_017639745.1. NCBI lineage: Eukaryota > Metazoa > Chordata > Actinopteri > Atheriniformes > Melanotaeniidae > Melanotaenia > Melanotaenia boesemani. The sequence goes on along the minus strand of NC_055686.1, from coordinate 15,836,358 downwards.
ATGTTTTTTTATGGAAGCAGTAGTGGTGTACTTATATTTTGACAAACTGCTTCTGCATTATGGTTTTAAATGCACAGTATACCATATATGTAAAACCTTACAGCTAAAAGAAGGTGTACTTTTTTATTAGAAGACATAATAGACAATTGTCCGTCCTAAATATCTAGTCTTAACATTTTCATTCTTAAATGTTGTTAAATCATACTGTGACTATTATGTGACATAAATGCCTACAACTCTGGGCACGAATGAGTCTTCACATTGGTATTGAAGTATAGGAGATCTACCATTGTTAACAGGAGGAGTAGTTCAAACTAGTAGAGCCAATGTGGTTCCCTGGAGGGAAAAACACCCACAGGTCTGTCTACACTTGGCCCACATACTGCCCATTAGAGACTTGCCCACAGCAGACATTTCTCTTGCACCAGTGCTGCAGGATCTTACTATCAGTTCCTCCTGGGGATCCAGAAGCAGTGCCGCAGCAGTGCAGCAGCCAGGTAATAACTGGGACTTCTACCTACTGTAATGTGGCTGCAGCATATAAGCAAAGATTGGGTCTCAGCTAAAGGTGCAGTTCAGATTAAATAAAAACCTTCCATCACTGTGCTGTGCTTACAAATGAGGTGTAAAAACACATAAGAGGGCACACACATGCACCTCTAAAAGCAGAAATGTCTTCTCTCCTTTCAGGGTTAATGGGAAGAGATTTCAGACTGGATGAAAGAGAGAGTGACCTTATAAAGAGGGTCAGAGGTAAATATGAAGACATACAATCTACGTTTGCTCTGCACACATAGGTGAAAGATAGAGAGGATACACATGGCAGTGCTGGAGATAGAACAAGTGTATAAAAATGGAAGGAACATGATGGGATGCTGCTTGTTGACTGGGTGACCCAAAAGAAAAGGTACAAAAATATTGATTTCCCTGACATGTGCTCACTAACTGAACACAGAGTGTAGCAAGGAAATATAATCTGTTGACAGTAAATAAATATATATAGAGAAGTCAGTGCCCTCCTTTAATATCATTTGCTGAGCATCCAAAAGCTATTCAAATCCTCTCATTGGAGAAATGTTCTCAGATCATTCAGTCATTTAAAATGCTTAGTTTCCTCTGTGAGTTCACAGCTTGATTAGCCAACTAATCAATACTGTCAACTTTTCTGTAGTAACCTTTCTCCTCCTATGCCTTCATTTCCACAGCTGTCTTCACACAGAACTCCACCACAATTTTCTGCTGTTTCAGATGTTGCAACTACAGAAAATTGAGAAAATATACACTCTGACAACAAAAGCCAATGGGCATCATGTATTTTGCAGCCTCCTGTTATCAATTGACCGAACAGGTTCATACAGATCATAGTGACCATAGGGTATCATCAGCACTGTGACTAAAGCTATGGCGACAACAGACCTGCAGATAGTGCAGCTCCAGCTGTCATTATGATGAATGCTGTACCACACAGAATGTCAAGATCTTCACACAGCCACATTTAGAACACAGATTTTTTATGTTTTATCTACTTCTTCTTTGAGGTTGGCTAAAAGGGGCAGTTAACACAGTAACATTTTCTGTTATTTTAATATATATATATATACATATATATATATATATATGTTTCCATATGTTTATATATGGAAATGAAAAGAAAAAATTAATCTGCTTTGCCATTTTTACATTGAATGCTAATGGAAATTTTGTAAAACCTTTCCAGATGTGCACCAAATGCCCAAATGGAAGAATGTCCACCTGTTTTAATTAAACTACATTAATCTTTGAACATGTTACGTTAGACTGAAGGATATTTAAATTGACATTTTTCACGTTTTATTCTAATTTGGAACAAAAGCATGATTAAAAAAAATGCTTGATTGTGCAACAACAAGCCAGTACAAATCTAAAAGTCAACTGGTTTTTATTTGTTCAATAAATCAGGGCCACTGTTATCAGTCAGGACAAGGACAGGGAGGATACTATGTATAAGTGGACATCTATCAATATAAAATACTATATTCCCCAGTCAGTAGTGATCAATAGGTGCATCAAGTCACCTAAGCCATTTTTTAACAGTGAGAAGTATGAAAACAGTAGAAACCGCAGACAGAGCAGACCATTTTTCCCTTTATTGTCATATTGTGTGTGTGTGTATATATATATATATATATATATATATATATATATATATATATATATATATATATATATATATATATATATAGTGTCTCACCTTTGAGCAGGGGCAGTGGGGTGAGCTCCACCTGGGAGCTCTGGTAGCGGAATTGGGACGAGCTGTGGGACCTCCTCTGCCGGGCTCTGCGCATGGACCTCCGCGGGAAGCCGTCCACCTTCTCCGCAGACGGCACCGAGAAGCTGGTGGTGGGGGAGGACGGGCTGGACGGAGGAAGCTTGGTCGTCTCCATGATGGCTGTAGATGGCGGTGGCGCGTCAGTACGTGCGCGCCTTAGCGAGACTGAATGCGTAAAGAGGCGTTTAAGAGGATGTGCGGGTGAATGGACTAGAGGATGGGAGAGTGGGTGGCTTTCTGAATCACAGATGGATGATCAATTGATCAGAATGAATAGGTCTAGATGGGTGGTATAGTGGAGGAGAAGGAAGGAGGAGAGGGGTGAGAAATAAAGGGGAAGAAAGGTGCAGAGGCGGAGGAGAGGTGAGAAGAAATAGATTTTCTGGATGTCCACTCCTGTGTACGCCTTACTGTCTTTATCAGAGTCGGACTGGAATTGGCAGCAGCAGCATCCCTGAAAAATTTCTGTTTTACGCACAGATGAAAAATGGCTTGTGTATCATCCCCAGCGCAGAAGTAGCCTGTGCAGCTACCAGATGATGCTCAGACAGGCGCGTCTTCTTAGATGCACACGCCTCTGTTGCTGTATTGGCGTCACACTCAGACTAAGTCATCGGCCTAAATCTGGATATCTATATGTTATCATATAGCAACGCTCCAACATAAAAATCACTGCAATCAGGCACCTAATCGAGTCGATTAATTTCTGTTTATCCAGCTCAAAACAAGCAAATGAACTCCAGCTCAGTTTATAGTTTATTCTCCTCGATTATTCTCCTTATCAATAGAACCAGTGACCGGTCCTGGCGGTGAATGATGATATCATAAAATCATCAATCTGGGCCCACCTCGGCTGCCGCATCACTGTTGTCCTTCTTGTTGTTATCGGATCTTCTCTCGGTCTTTACAATCCCGCGTATTCTTAATATATATTTTCTCTAAGGTTATTACGTTGTTCTTGTCGCGCTTTACTCCACACAGCCACCTCTTCCTGCGGTCCTCCAACCGTATCAGGGCGGAGAAACAAACGGTCCGTCACCGCGCCGACATGTGCAGGTCCTCCGCCAGCAGCCGATGCAGCGCCGAGCCCCGCAGCCCCGCTCCGTCTCTACCTCCGAAGCGAGAGGACAAGAAAATAGAAGAAGGAGATAAATGAACCGCTGGAGAAAAATTGAAGGCCTCTGTTATACAATAGAACCCGTCTGTGTCTGTCAGACTGATGCGTTTTGCTCTTGTCCCCCTTCTCGGTTCCCGTTATCCGGTTGTCTTACAGCTCCTCAGAAAGATGCGTCAATGCGCACGCAGCAAGTCAGGAAGACAGGAAATTAGGCATTCTGCTGCTCGAAATATAAAAAGAGTAGCGATGGCAGCATATTGGTGTCTTAAAACTGATTAATTTTTTTGTTTGTCTCTTTGTTTGTTTGTATATACAAAAGTAGAAAATGTTACTTTGGTTCATGTTGTGGAAAATGATAGGATACCAATTCAGTTGTTTGTTTGGTTTTTTGTTTGTTTTTGTTGTTATTTCTATGCTTTGTGTTTGTTTTAAACTATTAGATTAATTACAAATTAATTTTTTATTTCCACAATTGGAGGATAAGACGCTGTTTAAGACTGAATACACTGAAATCCATGCCCTCATAAGACTCAGCTAAAATTTGTAGCATTATATTTTGGCAGATTATGTTTTATGTCAACTAAAAACTACTATTCATAAAACTGCAGGTGTCAAAACATAAACCCTTTTTTTTTTTACTCCAATGATCCACATGACAAAGGACATAATGCTGACAACTCATAATGAAGTTAAATATTCAGAAAACCTAATCAAAGAGGGTGCTTTCTGACTCCAGTCCCTGCCAACGACAACCAGTGGCCCCTCCCAAGCCGTACAGTACCACCATTTCTGTTTCAGCTCTACCAGCAAATTCCTGAACAGTTCACATCAAATTATCTCTCGATCAGTCAATCATAGTTATCTTAACAAACAGTCATTTTCTTTAAAAACTCAGTTGTTATCTGGTGAACAAGAGTTGGCCCAAGACATATTTGCATTCACGTTACTATGGCAATGTCACATGTGTCTTAAACCATAGGATCATATAACCTAGAGATCAGTATCTTTCCATGAAAATAAAATATTTAATGAGTTATGGCTGAGTTTGTCTTTGGCTGTTCTTTATTCTCCAGTATATGTAAAACAAATACGATGGAGCTTTTTTTGTTCTCAGCCACTACTCCTTCTTTACAAGCCAACAATCAATTCTTTATATTATATCTGCCCATTGGGGATCAATAAAGTGTTTTATTTCATTTATTTTAATCTCATTGCCTTTAGTAATTCTGCAACAAATCTGCTAAATCGATAGGTCTAACATTGAAAATACATTTTAAAAAACTTAAGTCATTTCCCTAAGGTAATGGGCATCAGTGGAGCAAGATTTAGGAGGATGTTCTCCCATATCAAATAGTACTCTCTATTGATTTGCATAGATATTTATCTGTAGTATATAACTGTAGCTTATCCTTATTAAATAGATAGCAATCAAACTTTAATTCTATTCTTACTGATTCATATAAATCACAAAACAATTTTTAATTCTGGTACTTATTCAACATATTTTCCCAGGGGGTTTGTGGTTGAGATGAAAATTAAATATCATCTTTAATAACCAAAAACAGTATCAGATATAGATCGGATAGATATAAATGCAGTCCTACGGAGTTTTATATTAGAAGACTAGATTAGGCTATTGTTTGTTTAACAAAATGACAAAATCCTGCAGAGTGAAGCCAGTGCCACAAAGAAGGTATGGTTTTATTTTGAAAGCAGTGACCGGAAGTTTCCTTGTCTCGCTCTTTCCATCTTGTCATTGGTTCCTCAGCCTAACGGTGGTGCAAGGAGAGGGAGGAATGAGGCTCCTCACTGCGGATGACGCTATGGCTTGGATTTATTTATTTATTTGTTTTTATTTATTTGGCCTGACTGGCTTTCTTTTCTAAAAAACCTGGTTAATTTTAAACAGATGCGTCAATAGTACCTCGCGCTCCTGTCAACTCTCACCTCTGTAGAGCCGTCGGCTGCTGTTTCATCTCGTTATAAAATATTAGCTCCTGACCTCCAGTAGCGCGAGGCTTTGACGTTCATCGGTGTTTGTGTCAGACTCCCCGCCTCCCCCTCTGCTGCCTCCCCCCCGTTTTCCTCACCTCCTTGGTGAGGTGGCTCAGTGTGTTTGTGACTTGGCGTGTAGGGTCAAGCCTTTATTGTTCTTCACGCTGAGACGCACGCGCACTCAGAAATCCGCGCGCTTCTCCTTCTCACCTCTACCGCCATAAACAAACTCCAGCTTTATGATGTAGGGCTGCAGCAGCGTTAAGGCGGGGATCATTTATTCAAACTTAGGCTATCTTAAACTAAAATTTATGACCGGTGGATGGCGCAAAAGGAAAGGTTAGAGCTCTGCTTGGTTGAAGCTCAGCTGAATTCTAGTCCTCCAAATGTACAACAGTAATGAATGTGCAGTATGTCATGGCGATCCATTAGTTATTGATTAAAATCCCACTAATACTCTCACGTTACATCATGATGCTGCTAGTGGGACAATGTAGCCTACATTAAGATTAATCTGTTACACAATTACATAGCAATTCATCCAGTGGTGGTTTATGTCTATTATTGTGCACCGAACTGACCATCACAGACTGGGTGGCACATGTAATACAACCAAAGAGATAATCTAACACAGAGATGGGCAACTGGCGGCCCGCGGGCCGCATCCGGCCCGCATCCTCATTCAGTATGGCTCGCAAGTCAATTTCCTAATGTAAAATAAACTGATTTCACAAGCATAGGAAGCATACCGTATGTACAGCTGTAAGCGGGCCATTAATCCTTTCCCACTTGTAATTACACTACCAACCGCCAGAGGGCGCTCCCCCTAAACACAAGAGGTCAATACTTACATACTAGCTGTGTCCCAATTCAGTGTCTGCACACTTCGAAGTGCGCAGACTACGTAGGCTGCAGAGTGTCCTCCGTAGTCTACACACTTCGAAGTCTGCTTAACGTTCGTGAAATGGGACAGCCTACCTAGTCTACAAGAATTTCCCATAGCAACAACACAGGACGTTTAATCACTTAAACCTCAGAAATTACTTGTAGGAAACGTCAGCAGACGCTGAACAGAGAGGCAACACCGACAGTTTAAAAAAAAAAAAAAAAAAAAAAAAAAAAAACGGTTTGAGGCTCTGTTGTTTTCCATCCGGTACACACTTCATTAACCCCTTAAAAGTAACTGAATATCAAATATTACCGAATTTTAATGTCACCATTTAACAAACATGCTTTAAATATACTTGGTTTTGTAACGTTTATACTAAAGTGTAGTTAAAAAAACGAACTTTTTTTTAAAATAAAACTTTATTTAAACTTAATACGACTCTTCTGAGGTTGCTGATTCGCCACCGTCCTGTGCGCAACGAATTATGGGAGAAAAGAGGCCGCGAAGGATGCATCACCAGCATCCTTCGTTTGAGGCCAAACGAAGTGCGGATTCGAAGGGTGGATTCGGAGGGTCCTTCAAATTCTGTGAATTGGGACAGTACTTCGCGCACCGCGATGACGTATGTGGCAGACGAATCCGCACTTCGAAGTGTGCAGACCCTGAATTGGGACACACCAAAACACACAGCATTACAAAACACATTTGAATATGCTGAAAAAAATGGGTTTAATAAAAAATTGGTAACTGATAAATTGTCTGTTTTTCATTACATTAGTTTTGTAATTAAAATTGAGCGATTGGGGTTTCAGTGACCTACACGATCACAATCTGGCCCTCAGGCAGTGAGTGTAGAATTTCTTTGGCCCTCTTGATTATCAAAGTTGCCCATCCCTGATCTAACATAAGCAAGCAAAATTTCTCAAAAGATATGTCCTTTTTTTGTCATCAACAATTGTTTACTTAAGAGTATACTGCATTGAATGACTTGTAAAATCCTATTTTGGTAAAAAAAAAAAAAAAAATGTACTTAAACGTTCCTCTTTCAAACTTTTATATCAATCTGTAGGCTGGTTGAAAAACTACCTCTCTCACAAAACCCAGTGTGTACAAGCTAAAGGTCAAACCTACGACTCGTGATTTCTAAGGGTGTGCCACAGGGTTCAGTCCTTGGACCCCTCTTCTTTATTCTTTATTCGTTATATAAATTACATCACCCAGAATATATACCATGCAAGCCTCCATTTCTATGTAGATAGTATAGTCATATATATCTTTATTTACACCTAGACTGGCTCTTTCTTGCAAAGTGTTTTAACGTAGTACAGCATTTATTTATTTATTTGTTTGTTTGTTTGTTTTCTGATTTAAAACAGGTTATGAATGCAACTTACACTAAATACATGTTCTTAAACTCAAATTTAAAACCAGAGAATCTTCCAGAAGGCACCTCTGTCATCCTCCAGGTCACCCCTATATCCTGCCCTTTATTAATTACTAATACAAATGAGAATTTGTACAGAATTAGCGGAAGTGTGCATATGTCTCCTAATCTAACTTATCTTCACTAAGTGCCTGTTAAACAGAATTTGAAATTCTTTTAGCATAAAAGCTCATAATGACCCACTTCATCCTAAAGATCTCATAGTTTCCTGTTTTCCCGACAGAGTGTTTTACTTTTGGACTGTAGGTTTACTTGTGGTTCCTTGAATGGGAGGCAGAGCCTTTAGTTATCAGTTCCCTCTCTTATAAAATCAGCATTTTACCTTAAATATTAGGCTTTAATTGTTTCTTTTTGTAAAGCTTATAGAGCTGAAAGATCCATTTAATTATGTTGCTACTGTATATGTCAAACTATGCCTTCCCATGATGCACTGAGCTCCTTTCCTTACTTTGCTCTATATACTCACTATGTAATAACATTATTGCTGTTATCAACTTTATGTCTGTCATGATCTGTGGATTTTGGTTTGGGTTTTTAGTCTTGTCATGTTTAGTTCTGCCTTTCCTGTTTTATTTTGTAGTTTTTCTTCTTGTGTATTCTGTTTTGCTTCTTGCTTCCTGTTTGTAGGCTCACCCATGGTTTAATTTTCAACTTACTTCACCTGTTTCTTCAGTGTATTTATACCCCGGGGGTTTCCGTTTTTCTTTGTCAGATCATCTGTCATGTTTCCTTTCTGTGTAAATGATTATCAGTAAACCTTGTTCCTGCACCCGTCTGCTTCCTGCCTTTTCATCCTGCAGTTGGGTCCTCACATCCCACTCTCTGTGACTGTCCCTCCTTTTCACAAATAAAGCCTGGCATTTTTTGTTGTTTTTGATTTGTGTGTGTGTGTGTGTGTGTGTGTGTGTGTGTGTGTGTGTGTGTGTGTGTGTGTGTGTGTGTGTGTGTGTGTGTGTGTGTGTTTGCTTGAGCATCTGTCTTGTCATTTCAACCTTCAGCCAATTGAGGTGGATGAGTACCCTTTCTTAGTGTAGTTCTAATGAAGGTCTGTGATGTTAAGTGGCTTTTTTTTTTTTTTTTTTTTTTTTTTGTAGACATAGTGAACGTCTTATTAAAATCTACCAGTAACTTACATGGAACATGTCTACAAGATTCCTGAGACTGTAGTGAAACATTCAAATAACATTCAGGGAATCAAATCGAGTAAATCTATACAATTTGATTGATTACTTAGAACTAGATTAGAATTGAATTCAAATTCTGTCCCCTGAAGTCATTTTGTGAGATATTATGGTGGCTTTGAAGGAACTGTTATTAATTGTCCCTTCATGGTTGATTAGAGGAACTTTCTGGGAACATTTTAGGAACATTTGATGAATATTTCCTAAATATTTTTTTGTAGGCTCATCATTAATCCTTCAGGGAAATTAAAGATTCCCTGTGGCTTACCCTGTCTACCTTGAAAATCCAATTTCCTTAGCAGCTGCAGGCAAATCCCACTATAATTGATTGCTTTCAAAAGAAAGGCTCAAATAAAGGAATCATAATATATGAGATGACCATCAAGCAGCAATGTTTCAAAAGAACCTTAATATAACCAAAATAATAAGGAAGAAGGGGGCCCTGGCCAAGGGAAAAAAACAGATGGGAGCAGACCGCAAACCAGCCAAGCAATGGTTTCCGGGCTGCGCCCCTAACATAGAATTTGGTTTTGGTTAACAAGCCAAAACCAAAAATGGGAACACTGGTGACTCCTAACTCAACCAAGAAGCAACTAAAGCAAAAACGATGCAACAGTGGAAAGCTGGCACTGGTGGTGGCTGCCAGGACAATGCCCTCGATTGGCTTTATAACCCCAGGATAGTTCCTTCAGCCAATCACTGAGAAGAAAGGACAGGTTAATCAAAATCACACCAATGAGAACACCCACATTGACAGTGGCCTATAATCAGTCATTTCCTTCAACAAACACAATACACTTAGTCCTGCTACACAGAAATCTGTTCATCAGATATAAAAAAGGTCAGTCTGAAGTAAAGCTTGTGTGACATGGATTTTCCCTCCTTTTCCTGAAGAAATGACTCAGGGAAAAATGACTAAGCATGTCTGTCTATAAAACCCGCACAATACAGCGTCTGGAAAAATGGACTCAGGCTTTTGGACTTGTTTTACTATTGCCAGCTAATTTTTGTCAGCTCTGCATCAGTTACAGTTACTTTATTCATACACACACACTCTCTACTTATATGAAAGTAAAAAAAAAGAAAGAAAAAAAACAGGAAAAGAAAACCTTTGGTATTGGTTATGCACATGTTCAGTCTAGCCAAGGAGTTTTTTGTGATGCCTCAAAAGACCTTAAAAGAAAACTTCCTGAATCTATTAATATTACAACAATATATTAGTAAAAGAAGATACAGACTTGTAAGATTTTGAAGTTTTCAGTTTGCAGGCAGAAAAAACATCAAAATAATTGGGTCATTTTCAAGTTTTAAAATAAAGCACATAAAGCCTTGGATGAACAAAAAGTATGCAATTTTGCACAGTCACTGTTTATGAAGAATTAAGCTAAAGTAAGGGAAACGTGTGTGAAAAAACGAAGTCCATTTTCACTGCTTTTAGTAAAATTTAAGTAGTTGCTAGGTGCTGCTAGTCAAATGGACCTGATTAACTGATCAGTATGAGCAGATTTGGCAGTTTTTTGGTCAACATAATGTCAAACAACAAAAATATCAGTATGATTTTAGAAAAGTGTCAAGGTCAGGGCAAGTTTATTTGTATAGCACATTTAATGTATAAGACAATTCAAAGTGTTTGACATAAAACATTAAAAGCATTACAGATTATACAAAGAAAGCATTAAAAAGTAGTAAAAGGCAGCAACAAATAGTAGAAATCATAAAATCATAAATAAAAAGAAATTAAATTGAAAGGATTAAAAGCAAGATGAGTTAAAAAGTTGTAGATTTCATGCTTAGGTGCATGAGAAATGTTATTAACCTGGATTTAAAATTGTCTACATTTGGTGAAAGTTTAATCTCCACTGGCAGTTTGTTCCACTTGTTTGCAGCATAACAGCTAAATGCTGCTTCTCCATGTTTAGTCTGGACTCTGGTTTGGACTAGTTGGCCAGAGTCTTTGGATCTAAGAGCTCTGCTAGGTTTATATTCTCTGAACATATCACAGATGTATTCTGGGCCTAAACCATTCTGGGATTTGTAAACAAGCAGAAGGGTTTTAAAATCTATTCTGTGACTGACTGGAAGCCAGTGTAAAGATTTCAAAACTGGTGTGATGTGTTCAGATCTCTTAGTCCTGGCTAAAACTCTAGCAGCAGCGTTTTGGATGAGCTGCAGATGTTTAATGCTCTTTTTAGGAAGTCCTGTTAAAAGACCTTTACAGTAATCCAGTCTACTGGAGATGAACGCATGGATGAGTTTCTCTTGGTCTTTCTGGCAGACAAAACTTTTAATTCTGTTGATGTTTCTGAGCTGGTAAAAAGCTGTCTTAGTAACAGCTTTGATGTGGCTGCTGAAAGTCAGGTCTCAGTCTATCAACACTCTTAAGTTTATGAACCTGGTCTGTAATTTTAAGAGCCTGAGTCTCTAGGTGTTTACCAGCGCTGACCCTCTTCTCTTTGCTACCAAACAGAATAATCTCAGTTTTGTCTTCATTTAATTGTAGAAAATTCTCCTTCATCCAGGTGTTTATTTGCTCCAGACATGGACACAGTAAGTTTATTGGGCTGCAGTCGACTGGTGACAGAGACACATAAAGTTGTGTATCATCTACATAACTTTCCTAATTAATGCTATAGTTCTGTAATATTTGACCCAGAGGGAGCATATACAAGTTGAACAGAAGAGGTCCAAGGACTGATCCCTGGGGTACTCCTCAAGTCATGGCCACTCGCTCAGATTCTTAACTGCCGATCATAACAAAATAACTCTGGCCTTCTAAATAGGACCTGAACCAGTTAAGGATCGCTCCAGAAATACCAACCCAGTTTTCCAGCCTGTAAAACTGGATTCTGTGATCTACAGTATTAAACACAGCACTGCGATCCAGCAGAACCAGGATTGATACTTGACCAGAATCAGTATTCAACCTAATGTCATTTAACACTTTAACCCGGTGCTGTCACGGTTTACGATGGAGGTGAGGACCCAATTGCAGGCAGTGAGAGCAGGAGGCAGAATTGGTGCAGACGAAAGGTTTATTGACCAAGACTCGAGACAAGGAACCACACAAGACAGGGAAAATCCAGACAATATAAACCACACATGACCTAATAAGAGGAACTGACAAGGAGTGATTGAAAACCAGGGACATATATACACAGAAGGAGTAATGGGGAACAGGTGAAGTGGATGAGCAATCAGACCAGGTATTCTAATGAGGCAGAAACAGAAACCACAGAGCACACAAGGAAAAAAACTAACAAAACAGGATCTTAACAGAAACAAATGACAAAAAAAACAGAACCACAAACAAAAAACTACAACCAGAAAAAGAAGATTACCCCTACACAGCCCATGATCGTGACATGTCACGGCTGGAGCGAGGACCCAAGGAAGAGAGCTAACCAACAGGTAAGATGTAAATACTTTATTGTGAGACTGGAGGTGGCAGAAGGGATTGAATCCGTGTCAGACGAGGCGGAGAGCGGGCAGACTGAGTTCTCAGAAGGCAGCTGTGGTTTCCAGGCAGGAGTCACAAGGTGTGGCAACGATCCAGTGAAGACTGAAGACCAGCCTGGAGCTTATATGCAGGTGTAGAGTGATGAGCGTCATTCCTTCCAGCTGCACTGCCTTTTTCACAAGATCTGCCTCTTTTCCACACGAGGGAAAAGGGGAGGGGGAAGCACCAGAGCAGGGAAACCCATGACAGGTCGATGAGGTAAGAAGTCTGACTGAAATTTATTAAGATTTCTGCTTTCATTTAAAGTCATTAAGCTGGTTAAATACAACTTTCTCAATAATCTTGGATATTAAAGTGAAGTTAGAGACAGGTCGTTGTTCATTATAGAGGCATCTAGAATCTTTTGCTTTAGGAGTAGCTAAATGGCAGCTTCCTTTAGTGACTTGGAAAAGATGTCTGTTGCCAGCATGCTGTTAACTATAAGTAGGAGATCACTTTCTACTGAGGTAAATAAAAAGTTGGATGGTATAATGTCCAGAAAGCATGCTGTTGATTTCAAATGGCAAACTATTTTTTGTAGGATTTTTAAATCAGTCATAATAAATTGTGAAATAACCTCAGTTATTTGCTGTTATTTATTTTAGAATTATTTGGTGACTAACCAAAGAACGATTACAAGGCCATTTCCAGACAAATTGGAGTCCATTATTCTCCAGAAAGATTACTCTCAAATGTAAAACATCCAAAGCAGTTGCCAGTCTTCTCAGAAAAGAAAACCAAGGTTAGACTGTGTAATGCTACAAAAAAAAAAAAAAAAAAAACTTAAAATAATCAAACTCAAAGGCTCAGTTAGCACATTAAATGTAAAAATTCTTGACAGTTCAGTTAGAACAAAACTGAACAAGTATGGATTCTTTGGAAAGATTACAGGAGAAAATCTCTTATGCTGCTGGTTATTGGTTTAAAATCTAACAAAATGTTTCTGAGAAAACTGGCTTCCCAATGTGTGTTTTATCTCCTGTTCTCTTTTTTTTCCACTATTAACATTTCCTGTGGCAGTGAAGGAATGACACTTTTTAAGTATGCCAATGATAAGGCTTTGGTGGCTCATGTGACTGACACAAATGGACTTTCTGACTACCAACAGACAGTTGAAATACTAGTAAGCACTTTTCAAGACAGCTCCCATGGGCTTAACACCACAAAAACCAAGGAGCTGTGCTGTGGGGACAGAGGAACTGTGGACTCACAGCAGTCCCCACTTTTCAAGCCCCTCACCATTACTGGTCAGTCAGTGGAGCAGGTGAAGTCTTTCAAATACTTAGGGAACTGAAATCAACTCGGGACTGAGTTTCAACAAACGTCACCTCCATCTACAAGAAAGCTCAGCAGCATTTTCACCTGCAGTCAGGTCTTTCATTGTCAGCAAGGACAATCTGGCTTTGGTCTGCAAATCACTCATAGAAACCATAATAACCTTCAACATGGCATCCTGGTACAACTCACTCACCACCTAACATAAAGCCAAACTCTCCCAGAAAATGAGACAGGCCAGTAAAATAATCGGATCCCCCCCCAAACCCCCACTCCAGGAAAGCCATACCCATTACACAGGACCCCACACACCACTACACCCATCCTTCCAACTTCCAAAGTCCCACTGTCCTGGAAAAACAAATATTTTAAAATCTTTCATTCCCACTGCCATCAGCACTCAGAAGTTTAAAATAAGCTTAGTCTTTTTGAACTTATTGTGTTCATGTTATTTTATGTTCTATATGTTTTTATCTGGAGCCTGTCAAAGAGAAATTTCTGTCACTGGGACAGACAATAAAGTTTATCTTATCTCTAAAAAAAAACACACAGCAGCACCGCTTAAGTTTGCAAACGTACACCTGACTATAAGACCACAATGTCCTTTGGACAGATTAAACAGAGGTTGTGTTTGGTAGCACCATGTTTACAGAAAACCACAAGAACATCTCACACAACTATCCACCACAGCGGTGGACCGGATGATTCTGACTTGTTATGCAGCCACACTCTCACTTTGCATTTATTGAGTTAACCATGAACTCTTTTTCAACCAAACTCTACAAATAAGCATCAAATGTGAGTTTATCTGTCTGATAACTAGCTTGGCTTAAAATGGGTTTACAGGAAGATGATTCAAAGCACAACAACTAACCAAGAAAAAAAAAACCAAGGTGTTGAAATAACTCAACATTTAGACCACAACCTGATTGAACTGCATACTGACTTTTTTTTTTTTACTGTAGCATAGAATAATAAAAGAAAAATATGCAAATTGTGAGCTGACCAAAACCATTTTATTTTCCATTTTATTTTAACCAGCGTTAGAGAATAAATATAAAAACTTAAACAGTCATAACTTAAACTTTCCCCCTTCAAACCTCACTTTGAATCATAAGCTATTATATGGAATTTATGCATCTCACATAATTCTTATACACAAATAAAACAAAATAATTTATAGAAATCATCACCCAGAAACCCAAGCTTGTCATTTTAAAGCAAACATTTCCTAAAAAATACTATATTTATATGGAAACAATTCATTTTATTAAAGCAATAATTAATCTAATAGAACATTCTCTTTGGCTTCTTACTCAACTTGCTGAAAATGACAATAATAAGTGATTTATGTAGCACATCTTTTATTAAATTATGAGTTTAGACTCCTAGGATAGATGGATGTTAGCAGGCCGTGAGATTTGAAGCTGTCATCATTAACCTCTTCACCTTTTTATATTAACACCATGGAAAAACAATTCCAGATTGAGTATTAAAATCACATTCTACAACAATATTACAAACTGATCCTAAAACCTGTCTACTTTTGTAAAATCATTTGGCTGGTTCTGATCACATTGTAAAAACAAATACAAAGAGGTGTATTGAGTCTGGAAGTTTTGGGGCTTCTGCAGGTTTGAGAACATTTACGAGGAATACAAGTAATAAAATATAAATCACAGAAGTATGATTAAAGTAAGCACAAATAAAGTAGATTCAGCTTTTGACAGATAAAGGAGCAACACTTATGAGCTAATGTGTATGTTATTTTATTATCATTATTATTATTTTTAAAGAGCATGTTGCCAGATAATACTTTCTACTTTCCCTGTGATCCATCTAAAGTGGGTTTGCATGATGCACTGGTCATTACATGTCAAATGAGAGCACAGAAACACAACCCTGCTGCATACACTGTAATATAACCAGAACATGTTTACCACCACCCTTAGCTGCCTCCTGCACTAGCTATAAATAAACATCAGTAGCAGTGGAAAATATGGGATTGTGTTCTTGGCTGTGTGTGTAAAAAAAACAAGCCATTTCGTCAGGTTGAAACACAGCATGCATGCAGCTAAAGCAGGCTGGGAAGTTCACTTTGGCACAGTCTTGTTCTTACATTGCAGCTCTAGATGTAAATTATTCTTAATTACATTTCCATGAAGATGCAAGAAAGGAAGCTCCACCCAAAGGCAAAGCCGTTGCTTGTTGAGTCAGACTTGCAGTGTCATTGAAACAAAATAAGACACAACTTTTTACCAAGAAAATGATGGCACTGTTTTGTGGAAATTTGTGTGCTAGATTTTACTGAGAAATTGGTTTATATTTCATTTACTGGTGAACTACTGACTCACAAAAAGCTTGATTATATGACTGAGCTTTTGGTAACTGTGAAAGTTAAATATTTTTAGCAGCAGTTCCTAAAAGCTCAGCAAGGCACAGAGAAGTTGTTTCTCACAGATTCTGACATAAAGACCAGTTCAGGGTAGTTTTTCCAGCCAGCAAGACCAGATGCACACCATCTATGAACCTAAAGGAGCTTTGTCACAACTTGAGAAAACCCTGGCAAAGTCACAGTGATCACTTCATATAATTGATATATATAACAAAAACTATTGAATATCCAAAATGTGAAACTTATATTGATATGTATTAGGGAGAACAGTGATTGGCTGCAATATGAGGATTCAGTAGGTATTTTGACATAACAGAGAATTAAAAAAAACTATTTTCTTTTCTGCAACATCAGTTTTGACTCTTTTGTATCTTGTACCTGTCTCAAAAAACATGTATACTATTCTCAATGGCTGAAAAAAAGCAGAGTCCTTGACATTAGTTTGAACCTATATAAGGGGTTCATATATATTTACACATCCTTGCCCTTTGATAGTAATGTAATTGAAAAAAAAATCATGGTTTAGCTTGATTTGCTACAACTTGATTGTATGAGTGTGAAGACTTCAACTTTCCATAAATTAAATTACTTCTGTGTAGTGTTACTCATCACTAATCCCATTCAGGATCCAATCATTTCTTTCCAGGAACTCAGACAGAGAAAGGTCTTTAAAGGGATCCAGCTGTGGTGATGGAGGAGGCAGTGATGGAAGAGGCTGAGTGAGAGGTTCGTCCGTACTGCTGGAGGTAGATTGAGTGACATTAAGTGGGCTGGGGACAGTGAGCAAGGAGAGGATTGATACAGAACTGGTTGAAACTTGTTGATTATAGCTCTGCCTCAGAGATAAAGGCAGAGTGGGGGGTGGCTCCAAGCACACATGGGGTAAAGTGGAGAGAGTTTGAGAAGCAGGATCTGGAAGAGGTGATGGTAAAAGTGCACATGGGGGCCTTGAATTGTTTGGATTTCCACTGAGCTGATATGGATGAAGCTGAGGCGAATTCATGGCAGGACATTGTTCTGTCACACTTGTGTTTTCTGCTTCTAAAGGCGAGAGAGAGGCCTGCAGGTTATGTGAAGCAGATGAAAAAGCATTCCCGGGGAAATAAGAACTTTGAGACAATGAGGAGGTTTTATTTTGGAGGATTTTTTCTGGCTGGTGCTTAGCATCTGCAGAGGGAGCAGGGTTTGAAACAAGGCTGGCACAGGAGGGAGGGACATTCGTTGACCTTGATGTAGTAAGAGGTAGTTGACTGAACAAAGAATGAGGAGCTGTGTGTGAGGAGAAAGAGACTGAGTAAGGGAAAGTGGATGGACTAGAGGAAGAGGATGCGGAAGAGGAAGAGACTTTAGCTGATGAGGCAGCAGATGAGACTACTGTTGTGGTCATCAAAGCAGAAGTTGAAGGCGAGAGATTAGTCTCTTTGGTGCAGTTAAGAATTTGAGAAGCAATACTGGGGGATACAGATTTAGCTCGTGAAGTGGGCGTGGAGTTTGAAGCCCGGGGAGGGCTGGAACTGCCTTGATGTTTGGCTAAGGAGGACACAGAGGGGCAGGTGGATGACCTGGATGCAGAGGATCTGAGGCGGCAGTAAGGTTTATGCCGCTCCAAAGCTGTCTCATAGAACTGTAGGTCTTTTTTTAATGCAGCAATCTCCTTCTGCAAAGTCGAGTTTGATTGCTCCAGACACTGGAGCTCCTGAGGAAACAAAAGCAAAGAATAAAAGTAAGAAATTAAGCATCTAAAAATAGATAAGCAAAAGAGGAATAGGTCACGTTGAGTGAATTAGTTATATCTTTATAATACCTAAGAGAGCCACTCACCAGCCATAAAAGTGATTAAAGACATAGATCAAAAGACAAACTAGACTAATACAACATCCCACCCACATATTATCACACCAGTCCTGCCTTGTACTGTAATAAAACAATACACACAAGCAATAACAACACCTGTTTTAAGACCTTCCAAAGTACCGCAATAGAGAGCGCAAGATCCCCAGCAGAGATCTGAGATGCTGCTTTTCATTGCACAGCAAGTTCAGCTTGAAGTGAGTGAGTGGGTAGGTGGCGTGGAGAGCAAACAAAAAAGGTGATTCCCCCCAGATCGGTGAAGAAATTCAGAGTTTGAGTCGACCAGTTATTTTTTTAAATGGCTTTGAAAATTAAAAACATACATTGGTACCTATTTAGAGCATCTAGAATGGAAATGTTTCCCCTACAGATTAAAATACAACTGTGGTTTAAATTTTGCTGTGTTAAGAACACGAAATTCAAAAAGTCACAAATAAAGCAGAAGTGTTGTGTACTTGTGAATCTAATCTACTGAACCATGAAACCATGAGCTGCTGACATGAATCAAAAGAGTGAAAGCAAAAGTCAGAAATTCCAGCATACAAATAAAACACGCACATAATTTCAGTAAATTGCAGCAGGTATGATGATAAAACTACAAGTTTTGCTTTCATGTTGTCATATAGAGAGGGGTGTGTAAGCACAGTGGTTTATTATCTTATAATAAACCGCATGAAATTCAGTTTCCATCACCATTATAACACTGGTTTTGTTCAATTTAATGTCCAATTAAGATACAGAAATAGTAAAAACGCTTTTGAGTCTTTTCATTCTATTTCATTATATGTAATAAAAACCATTTACCAGATAAACCCTTCAGTTTTTATTGTAAATTATCGACTTTACCCTCATGTTATTTGTGCGTTTTGAAAATGACAAGATGTGTGTGACACCTTGGGCTTGAAAAATAAATATGTACATATGTTCTTTCAGGTGACTGTGGGTTTAACAGGGTGTGAATGTGCTTATGTGTAATCTTGTGTAGGATACTAAGAAGAAGCTGGTATTTCTGGTGCACTGACGACTGTTTCTTCCAAATAGCTCGTCCTGTCAGACTAGTCTAATAAACAAAACATCTGAAAATAACTAAATAATTTCTGGTAAAGTTCTCGAACAGGCTGCTGTGTTGGTAAAGATGTGGTTAAAAGTGGAGAAGCTCTCTCTTTCTGTCCGATATGTTTCAGAATGGACTGATTTTACTTAATATACCTTTAAAAGACTGTTTGTTCCATTTGCCTCTGAAATGCTAATACATGCCTAATATTGTTAGATCAATATAATTTCTTTGCAAGGTGTAACTAATAGTTCAAATATAGTTTGTGCAAATCAGCACACACACCGGAACTTGTTGAGCCTAAGTCTGAGCCTAAAGATGTTTCATATTTTTAGAAAGCGAAAGTAAAGGTTGAACAACTTTAACATGACCCTAAAGGGCACCTCCTATATTAAAAATGGTTCTGGTATTTCCTGCTCTATTGTTAAAGTGGTTCAGCGCTTTCCAATAAACACAACTGAATCCACAGCTGATGTAGAAGTGATGAACAAGCTTTATGACCGTTGGTGTAATATCTTAAGATTTTTTTTTTATCTGCAAATTTGCTTAAACGAGGGACTTTGTTGTTTTTTTCTGACATGTGACTACTTTGTGTGTGTGTGTGTGAGGATAAAATTGTATCTCAAATAAAAAGCTTTTACTTGTGCAGATTGGGTTCCTGGGCAAGGACATGAATCACTTCATCTACTACGAATTAGAGATTTGACTCATCTGTAATGTGAGTTAGTGGTCAGGAAGTGGTAACCTAAAATCAGTTTACACAGTCAGAGGGACAATAAGTTTCCCTTCAGTCAAAGGTGAGAATGAGTTTAAAGGTGAGAATGTAGAAAGAATAAGAGTTGGGCAAGTAGTACTTATTTATATGGGAAGAGTAAGTAGCAGAAAACAGATTGTAAGCAAGTATGAAGGGCTGACATCTGAGTGCAGACCAGTGCATGTGGAATTCAACCCTTAGGGGGAAAAAATGCAGATACAGAAAGGAAAACAGACAGGAATGTGTGTGTGTGTGTGTGTGTGTGTGTGTGTGTGTGTGTGTGTGTGTGTGTGTGTGTGTGTGTGTGTGTGTGTGCGTGTGCGTGTGTGTGCGTGTGTGTGTGTGTGTGTGCGTGTGTGTGTGTGTGTGTGCGTGTGTGTGCGTGTGTGTGCGTGTGTGTGCGTATTTTTGTTGGGCAGAGATAAGAGAGAGGGCAACAGGGAGGGCAACACAGTGAGTGAAAGTCCTTCTCCTAAAGCAGAGTATTTACAAGAAACGACTCCAAGCTCCCAGATTACAACACCAGTCTCACAGCCTATGGGTGTGACTGAGAGAGAGAGAGAGAGAGAGAGAGAGAGAGAGCGAGAGAGAGAGCGAGAGAGAGAGAGAGAGAGAGAGAGAGAGATGGTGATGATGGGAGGCAGCAGGAAGGAAAGTAACTATTAAGTCTTACAAGAAGTGAATCTTTCAGACCTGATGAAGCTCATCTGCTCTTTCAGTTTGTTTTTTACGGCTCTTCCTCGCTGCATCTCTGTTCTTCTCTCGCCTTTTTGACACTCTGGGTCCCATCTGTTGCTCCTCTCCTTCCCTCTCCTGCAAAAATGAGCACATAAAAAATTAAGCACATTCAGGGTGATTTACAGCTCACAATTTGCATGTATACAACACTTTTTTTTATAATTATTTAAATGCATTCTAACATTGCCTGTACCCTTTTTTCCTTTTACCACAGATGACAAAAACTTTTTAATATTGAAACATGTTGCGA
Organism: Melanotaenia boesemani; assembly: GCF_017639745.1. Taxonomy (NCBI): domain Eukaryota; kingdom Metazoa; phylum Chordata; class Actinopteri; order Atheriniformes; family Melanotaeniidae; genus Melanotaenia; species Melanotaenia boesemani. The sequence goes on along the minus strand of NC_055686.1, from coordinate 15,815,611 downwards.
GAATAAGGTCATGAGACAACTCAATCACATGTGACACCTCATACTAAAAGAGGCAAATAAAGATGTGAAAAAACAAACATGGGAAGGAACTCGTGATGCAAAGCATCTAAAAAACAAAGTCAAAGTTTGCAATCCAGCATGGTGAACTACAAATTAAACAGTGTTTGATCTGTTACCTGGTTGGATCTTTAGAACGCCCATCTGCAAGTTGAACTAATTCTCTCCAACAGCCATCAAGAGGTTAAATATTGATGTAATTTTTCTAATACTGGTGGAATGTGTGAAATTATAAGCGGCGTTTTGGGGGAAGTTAGCTTGTTTGACATGACTGCGTATGTTGACGTTATGAGTGATGCAGCGAGACAATGAAGTACATTTAATTTACTTTAAGTTCTAAATCTATCTTTAAGAAAATCCTTATCAAAAATTAAACCAGTGCCTATAAAGGGAATTTGAATAAATAAAAACGGAATAGACTTCATTATCTAGCTATAATGGTAGTATTGCAAAGTGTTGGCAGTTTGGTGAGCGAAAGAGAAACATGAGGCAAGCCCCTCGTGAGTGAGCATGATATGTCACATATTTAAAACTCTACCAGAAAAATTCATCCTGTGAAATCAGTATTTATGTTAGAAGGAACCGATACAGCTGTGAAAGGTATGATTATTTAAAGTGCTTACTGCCATTAAAAAGTAATATATATATATATATATATATATATATATATATATATATATATATATATATATATATATATAAACTTCCTTTTACTTTACTCTGTCATAAGATTACATTCCATACATTTTGGCAGACACATTTATCTGTTAGTGTATTAAAAGTAACCAGGAATGAACATTATCTCGTTTTAAAAAGCATATACATAACTGAACAAATAAGCACTTATCATCACAGAAAAGAAGAAATGTGAAACTTGGGGGTGCAAAACTTGGACATGTTCTATGTAGAGGCCAGTTGGGACAGACAGAAATTAGTAAGAACCTCCAGTAAATAAGCAAGGCTTACACTGAAACAGTGACTTGTCAATCACAGAATATGATGTGCATCTTCATTCATTACAGGCCTACAGGACAGCCAAATGTGGACAAAAAAAAAAAAAAAAGTTTATAACATCCATTATAGTCCTATTTTCAGGATGTAAAGATGATATAATGTGGTATATTAGTGGGTTTGGTTGATATTAGTGTGATCTAATAATAATAGCTAAATATGATTAGATGATTGAAAATAAATAAATAAATAAATAAATTGTAATTAATTAATTAATTAATTAACTAATTAGTTAATTAATTTTTAATTTTTTTTAAAAAGGTAGACTCACCAGTCCAGAGGTGTTGCTGGAGCACTCATCGGCTGAGAGAGAATCTAGGTTTTGGGGCTCACAGCCGCTGTCCATAAATAACAGTGGCATCTCTACTTTTCCTGTGGCAGATTAGTTGTACGCTTTTCTCCGGCGGGACGACCCATTACCCTGTCCAGATCATCCTTGCGGCGCGTCTGCACGTGAAACAGCTGCCATTCAAACTCTGGCTTACATCCAACCCGCAGCGTGCTTCAAACTGCAGATTAGTCAGGTTTGGGAAGTTATTGCTCCTGGTAAGTAGGGCTAGCCTCTATTTGTGGTGCAGCTGAATGTTTGATGATTGCTTAGTGACTTGTTGCTAGGGTGTGCAGCGCAGAATGAGGAGCTAAATCGGCTGGTCTTTCGGCTTTTGAGCGCAGGAAGCTTGCCACATTACAGACGATGATGCAACATCATGCTGAGATCTCTTTCGGTTTCTCTTTATTTGAAACAGTCCTGTTGCGGCGTAAGACCAAGCTGTGCTGCTGCTTTCACGTACAGTGTGCTGCTTTCACTACGCTAAAATGTTCACACAAGTTGCTCGAGCTAACACAACTTTTTCACGAGACTTTGAGGTCCTTATCCGCAGCACCATCAGTATAAAAGAAAATCTAGCTCCTGATAAACTACATCTCAAGTTTCAGATTGAAACCCGTATACTACAGCTAAAGCAGCAACTGAAAATTTCGACAGCATGTGAATGCACCAATATAATTAAAATGCTTTTGAACGGAAGAGCTCTGAGCTGTTGACCATATTAGGGACAGGCTCGGTTTTCCCAAACGCTCAGGGAATTTCTGGAGCGTCTCTGCCAGGAAACGAATGACCAAGACCCCCAAATCACTGAAATGAGATAACCGTTGAGAAGAAAGGGTACTATTGAATCTGTGATATGGAGGTGGATGCCTGTTTGTTATGCTAGGTAATCAGCAGGAGCCCCATGACTCAGATGACACAACCATAGTTGCTTTCATCAGGGGAGATGAGGAGGGGGAGTACAGGAAACTTGTGGTGAGTGAGTGTCATGTGGGAAGGATCAGCCGCAGTTCAACACAGTAACTAAAAGGACTGGTGCTGGACGTATGGTCCAGCTAACAGCCCTTATCTCCACAACTCGTCTGTAGGGGAGTGGCTATTAAGAAAGTCACATCTTTCAAGTATTTGGGCCTCCTAAAAAAACAAACTGGACTGGACTTCAAACAATGACCCAACAGGAAGGGGCTGGGGGAGTCGTACCAACAAGAGAAACACACACTGCCTGAATTAAATAATATTTAAAGGCGATATCAGTTATTATTTTAATGAATTATAGTGATATTCTAATTTTACGTAATAGAATTTATTTTTTATTAATTTGACTTAATTGAATTGTATGTTGAGTTATGATCTATGGTACATCTAAGTAGCTAGTTATCTTCTTATCTTAGCTTATCTTATCTATGTCAACTTGGCACACATCCTCTTCTTGCCCACCTCCTCAAGAGTCCACTATTCCTACTTTTGCTTCTACATTTAGATTTAAATCTAGATTACAACAAAGGGCAATGCAGACGCAACCACTATCATAAAAAGTCCTAAGCAAAATACTCAATCATTTCAGTGATTTCAATAGGTGGATTTAAATTTGACCATTCTTAATCTGTAGTGGTCCAGTCTAGTTTATTGAGGGGACCTCCCATTAATCTTAAGTCATCCACAATCCCAATGTCCACTTCCTGAATGTTCTTGATCTTAAACTACTTTCAGAAGAAAAACAAAAAAAACAAAAAAAAAAAAAACAAAAAAAAAAAACTACTTTCAGAAGTCAGCCATCATATAGAGTATACAGGCATTGTTGAGCCGATCAGCCTTCCTCCCTGTTTTTCAGGTCAGTATTGTCTGCGTGGATGTATTCCTGTGTCACATGCTTAACACATTTTTTAAAGATATTTTATTTTATAATCTCTGTACCTAAATTTGTTCTGTATATTGCGTTTGTCAGAGAGCTCCCAAATAGTGTTATTTCTGTATCTCCAACAATAGACACACGATGGCGTAAGGCAACGTCCGCGCCACACAATGACCACACCTAAAATTATCCTTCACCAATCAACAAACCTCTACCGTCTGAAATAACCAATCAACGCTGCCTCTGTGACAAATTAACCAATCGTAGCCTACATGGGGCGGGATTTGTATTGTCGTTTGTTCCGGGATCACAATGCAGCTCCGGGGAGCTAAACATCTTTTACATATAACTTTATATTTTTAAATTAATATTATTTTTTTGTGGATAACATTTGAGCTGAAAAGTGCCACAATGGGGTTACTAACAATTTTGAAGAAGATGAAGCAGAAGGAACGCGAGATGAGGCTGCTCATGTTGTATCTTTTCAGTAACGGTTTAGCCTAGCTAGCAACCACATAGCTTTATAACTTCACCTGAGAGAAGAAAGTGCAAGTTACAATTTAAGTCCGTCTGGTTTGGTATTGTGGATAACTGCTGTATGATTGTTAGATTTGCTGCTGTAGCACTTTTAGTTGACTTAGTAAGTAATGAATTTACTGTCTGTATCTGTCAATGGTGACGAGAGTGCTGCTTAGATTAACTTGTCAGATGTATGTAATTTCTTTGACCTGGCACGTGCAGGGGTTTGGATAACGCGGGGAAGACCACCATCCTGAAGAAGTTCAACGGAGAGGACGTCACCACTATCTCTCCTACACTGGGCTTCAACATCAAAACACTGGAGCACAGAGGGTACTGCGCGCGCACCTTCTCCTGCCCGTTCACATATAGTTAAGAATTGATATTGGTATTCATGTCATTAACTCTAAAGACATCAGTGAAACTACCATGGAAACACACAGGTCTGATTAATTAAAATAAGTTTTTATGTTATTTAACTGATGGAGTTCAGTGTCCTGGGTTTCCAAAAGAAAACATCCTCTGTTTTTCTCCCACACACTTTTCTTATTCTCAGTCCCTCTTTGCATCCTTTCTTGTATCTATTTTCTTCTTATCAGAAATGCAAGTGGAGTAGATTAAGACTCAAAGAGGGAAAAGGAGAGAAAAATTATATGTCTTCATTCCAAACCATCATTTAATACCAAATAAAATATCTCTGGCACATGCCATTATGATTCACAATGTATGTTAGTTTAACAGTGTTTGTGACAACATATGTATTAATTAAAATTTAAAATATATTATATGGCCTTCTTTGAATGATATGGATGCTAAAAGGACTTCAGCAGTGGATACACCTTTTCTCTTCCTCGACTTTCCTCCAAGTGTATTTTGGGAACTGAGATGGCCTTCATAGATCTATATTTAGTTCACAGGCTAGCAGAAAATACAAAACTTCTTAAATATTTTCTTAAGCACTTTTCATGAATCTCATTGGAAAATTAGGTGGAAAGCTGTTTGAACCAAGTGTAGGAACAAGAATATTTAAAACAAGCAAGGCACTTGCCAGGACTAGAATTGGAAACACTGGCTTACTGAGCTAGTTGAGTGGACCCATCACTCAAATAATCAATGAAAAGATCTAGTGCACAGTATATTAGAAATAATTATTGCAATATAATTGAAAGCAAGAAAATCTTGTTGTAATCTCACTGGTCTTAATTCTCTGTTTCATTTTGTAGATTCAAATTGAATATCTGGGATGTAGGTGGTCAGAAATCGCTGCGCTCTTACTGGAGGAACTACTTTGAGAGCACAGATGGGCTGGTGTGGGTGGTCGACAGCGCAGACAGACTCAGACTGGAGGACTGCAAGCAGGAGCTCAGTGTACTGCTGCTGGAGGAGGTAAAACTTTGAACCACCTTTTCTTGATCTAACTTGACCAATCAGTCTCATTTACTCAGTAAATGTGCAAGAACCCAGACCTCATCAGATTTTTACCTACGATGTGTTGTTCCTTGTCACCCTGCAGAGGTTAGCAGGGGCAACGCTGCTGGTGTTTGCAAACAAGCAGGACTTACCAGGAGCTTTGTCCTCAGAAGCAATAAGAGAGGTGAGCTGTACTCCCACTATACAGCGAGTCTTACTGTAGTCCAGTGTAATTATAGATATATTTCATATTATTAATGTTGTACCTTTGTGTTGTCATGCAGGCTTTGTCTCTGGATAAGATCAAAAGTCATCACTGGTGTATCATTGGTTGCAGCGCAGTAACAGGAGAAAACCTGTTAACTGGAGTGGACTGGCTTGTAGACGATATCGCTGCAAGAATCTTCACCACAGACTGAGTTTGGCTTCAGTCAACAACCGCTACCTGTCTGATGTCAGCTCTAACTTTGTTCTGATATGTGCCATACAGGCTTCCATCTTTTTCTCTCCAATATTTAATAAAGAGCATCGTGCTGCTAACATCTGGGCATATATATTGTCTTCAAGTACACTCAACATGATTAACCTCAGATAACCCAGTAGTAGTTTGCTATGATTTGTTATATTGCACTAAGTGCAGTTCAAATTCCCCAAAACTTTCTTCAGTATTGATGAACACAAAATATAAATGTACACAAAGATTTTTTTATTGGTTCAGTAGTTTCTCCTGGTTCTAATATGTTATTAAATGAATTACTAAATGCTTTTGGTGATCTCATTTGAGTTTTTTTTTTCTAAGATGGCAAAATAAACATTTCATAAAATTAAAATGTAAATAATAAAAAGATTTTCTATAAGATTACAGCCCTCACAACTCATCAGTAGTACCACGAGTTGCTTGGATTTTCAGGGTAGTGATTTTTCTTCTAAGTTGGAAGTGGTACTCAAAATGCAGTTATGCTCTTTTAGCCACCATTACCTTCAGTGCTAGTCAGCAGAATATGCAGCTCGAAACAGACTAGATAATAAAAGCAGATCAAATTTATAGAAAAGTGATTGTCAGTCTTGGATCATTTGTGACGCTTTTCTCAGTTATAAACTATTGAAAATGCCTGTGAAGGTTCTCATTCATCCAGGTGATGATCTCCCAACATATCTGCAAAGTAGACATTTAGCTCTCATCCAGGACTTTTTCCAAATCTAATCGAGATAGTGGAAGATTTAAGTAACCTGTGAAACCACAATGTTAAAATCTTGGACATAGAAGACAGGTGATTTGAGTGGGAAGTGAAAGAGGCCATCTACACTACTAAAAAGAGTTAGGGGTATTTAAAAAGTATAAGTATAATTATGTAATGGTAATTCCATCTATAACTAAAAGGAAAGCTGACAGCAATAACTTACGATGTCTCAGTATAAAGACTGTTTACATACTAGTTTTCAGTGAGCCAGAACCAGTCGATTCATGGTTGACATTGTTGTGCCAAATCACCTTCATTGTATCTTTTTCAAGTACTGTCACAGTAAACAATTGGACATGTGTATTCAAAAGTTTAGAGAAGCCATATTAAGTTAACCTGTTAAAGGTAAGTGTGCATTTTAGGTTCATTCTGACATCACATAAAAAGCTTTATATAAGCTACCTAACATTTTGTATTTGAATGTCAAAGTAGAGGACCTTCACTTGAATCTCCTCACCTACAATCATATCCCTGCAGCCATCCCAGACAGACACCTCTTCATTTTAAATTATGAACAATGCAAGACTACATTAAAATTGGGATTTATACTCACACCTGTGTACAGTAGGAACTAATAATTTATCCCAGTTAAAAAAAATCACTGCTACAAAGTTATAGGCTGAGGGAAAGGCAATAATCCTACTGGATTTTATGCTTGGAGAAACATGACAAATTATTGTATCAATGCCTACAAAATTCTTTGCTGCATCCATGAAATCCTTTAATCCTGCCACGAGATGCGACAGGTAACAGGGAGGTTGGCAGAGGATGCTTCCTTGACGTTATAGTCTGAGATTTTAATGTTTTTGTCAAGTAGCCTAGAAATAACGCAATGATGCTGTAAACAACCTTATGCAGACACCACACAAATATAAATCCAGCTTAAAGTGCAGTAGTTTCACAGGCTACCTAAATATGCCACCTCATCCCTAATACATTTTCTTGCACTTGTCCATTTACCGATTAATCAGAAGAGACATGACTGTAACAGGTTTTATTTAAAATACAAAATTAGAAAAGTGTTCAAACCACAAATTTAAGCAAATCAGGATACAAACCTATGTAGCCTGTGAGTAATACATTAAAGACAGTAAAGTGACAGATGATGAAGAGGCACCAACAACGGCAGCGATGTCTGAAGAAAAATAATATTTGGTGCGGCAAGGCTTTATGATGACCCGAAGCTCTGACTGACCTGAAAAGTAAAACATTGTTAGAAGACAGAAGAGTGTTTGGACATTTACAGCAGTGTGAACAGTGATCTATCAAAAGATCAGAGGGGATACCAATCAGTCATGAATTTTCAGACTGGGGCGGTAATAAAGAACTCATCACTTCTAGTCACCAAAGTAGACGTTCCATTATCCCATTTCATACTAGTGTCACTCGAAAACTCACCAGTATTTACTGAGCATCAGGCCAGTGACGACGTCGGGCTGCCAGAGAGGGAAGACACAAAAAGACAACCCTTAATGGAGGCCTCATGCATTGATGCAATCTAAAGCAGCCATTTTAACTTGGCTCTAAAGCACGTGCCTCGCACCATGTCTTTTTAAAATTCCTCAAACTACAGTTTTATTGTAGATTGTTTTACTGGAGTTGTGCTCAGACTTCGGCTCTCAGTCAGACCCACAGTTAGGCCCAATCCATCAGAACTTAGCAGGTCACCTTACACCTGTATGGGGCAGGGTTCTCAGTGCCATACAGAGTCAACAAGATGAGGACACCAACTGGGAATGGATGCAATAGCCAAAACCATCCATTGACTGTTTGGGATGATCGTCATCACTTGCACAACTCCAGTTCTTTCATCTCGTTTACCTTCAAGTCCATGTGCATGTCCATCTTCTCTGCCTGGAAAAAGACAAAAGGATTAGTAATCCAGTCTGAACACAATGGCAGCAAATCAGTCTTGAGTGGTCAGGAGATACCAGATCTAGCAAGTTTTAATTAGTAAAAATATAAATTTACAGACATGCAGCCTTATCCACAACCTACTCCACCTTTCCATGCAGCTTATGGAACATTAAGGTTTAGATTACAATCTTCCAGCATGTTGCCTTAGAAATAAAATATCTTGTCAACAATGATACTGTAAATATTCATTTTGTTACCAGGATGTGATCAGAATAGTTTTCAGTCATAAGCTCTGCCAGATCTCCCTTCTCCATCAGAACTCCAGCAGGTCACCTTACACCTGGGAACAGACAGGGTCCTCAGTGCCATACTGGGTCAACAGGAGTCGTTGCCAAGAGAGGGACAGTCGACTGTTAACTCAGGCTTCATCATTTGCACGATCCTGGTAACTTTATGATATGGGCTTCCTCACCTCTAGACCAGTCTTGAATGCAGAAGGACAACAGACCCCTTGGGACATGAAGAGTGAACCTGCAACAAGTGAAAACAATAAGCTACACTGTTGGATGGACTGAACTGGACAGCTAAATGTAAAATTGAGGGATCAGAGGGGATACCAATCCGTCATGAATTTTCAGACTGGGGCGGTATAAATTAACTCATCATTTCTGCTCATGGCTGGAGAGTTCCAGCACTGACCAGACACCAACCTCGATAGACATCCTGCCCACTTGCTTCACTCTCATCCAATCTTCATGGCTGGACAGGTACCCCTCCACCTAAAGAGCAGAGGCAGAGAGATGGTTTATCAAACATGTTCAAAAATTGCACATCTTGGTCAACAAAAGAGTCAAATTCAGTTCAGATGTGGCACAGATATTTCCACAACCATGTTTCCAGTCAGACTATTGGTAACCCCAACAAGCTATCCCCTTATTGCCATGGTAACACCAGTGGGTTCACCTTTTCAGGTCTGGCATTAACACAAGGCGTAAGACATGTGCAGGTGTCATCATGAAGGAAACTGGGTGTGATGCACCTGTGTCGATCTGCTTCTACGAATACATGTCCTGCTAGCTCAGGAGGGATCACTCACCAGGATGACGGCAGCTTTGCGACCAAATTCAGAGACCTGCAACAGACATTATTAAATTAGGGTTCAGAAAGAGGTCTGATGAGCACCACTAAACATTGACCTCTACTGATGTCAGATATTCCATTTCTCAACAGTATTTCAGACGAACGAGATTCCAAAAATATCTCATCATTTCCAGCAGGTCTGGGAACTTAAATTTGTAAATGCACCAAAGTCTCACCTTTAACGGGACCATATCCGTGGCACAGAAGCAGCTGAACCACCTGGAAGACAATTTTTTTTTATATTAGCTACTTTTTCCACCTATTTTGCAGTACTGAAAATTTGAGAAAAAAATGAAATAAAAAAATGCAGTTGCTCAGATGTTCGTGTCGTTTCACATCGGGTCAAAGTGAGCTAAGTTTAATCATCATTGACACCGCATTAGAGGGGCTGGTCATGTCATCTTTGACCACAGAAGAAATTAATTCTTACCATGAATCTTAAGGGTAATCACTTTCAAACCAGACACTACAGAGGTCCTGCAGAAGAGGGGAAAAGGATCTTTCAGTAGAGAGCAAAAGTAATTTTGGTTGACATTTAAATATTTGCATGTTTGATCAGGGCTTTGGTGACAAATTGCCATGCGACATTAGTCGTCCAGGTATTTGATGGGTGCTAACCCATTTCATCCTTTCAAACTGTACCACACCTCTCACTTCACATCACAATACCAGATGTGAAAGGCATTATGATATCAAATATTTACACACACACACACACAATCTGGACACTTACACATAATGAGGAATCTCCACTCAGAGAAGTCATGTAGAACCTCCACCTAACAAATATATATAGATTAGATAAATCCACAGACTACAGCTTTTAGGCTCAATTCGAGGTAATCAGATTAAAAGATTGACATCACTATGATCAGGCATATGCTTGTCAATTTTTAAAATTCATCATGTTTGCACCATTTACTAAAAGTTTTCACATATTAAGTATTTCTGTACCTTTCCAGCTGCTTTGAGGAGCACTGTAGACAGAGTGAAGGCCATCCTGCAAAGAACACATACATTTAGCTCTGAATGTAAAGTTAAAGATGGGTTGTAGTGTTTTTAAACGGGCAGATCAGAATAATAAGCCATCATCACAAGAGTCAGGCATATGCTTGTCTGTTATTAATTCATCAGTTCACGAGCCTTCTCCTTGAATAAAATATAAATAGAATTGCCAAAGTGTTGCTCACCTGCATAGGTTCCTATGTCTCATCTTCAAAAGAAGAAGCTTTGAACAACTGTTGGGAGAAAATTTAAGGTACATGTGAATCCAAAAACCAACAAGTTTACAATTGCTTATGACTTTCGGAGCCAACATGCTTCTCAGAATCTGGTAAAGGAGTATCTTCAAAGGCCAATTCAGTAAGAGAGAGTTCAGAGAATCATCACTGCAGCATACTGAGCTCCTCATAGGCTGCAGAAGCAATCACAGGCCCATCTCCTTTTTGTGGAGATGCAAAGCCAATTTACTAAAGCTACTAAAAACTAAACCAAGAAAACAAAATTGTAATTACCTCATGTAGGATGCAACACAATCCTCGCACCTGAAAACAAACAAGATGGCTTTAAATGAATGTCAGACAAGTTATTTTATTAACAAACATCCAGCTTCATGCTACTCAGAATATTCATTTATGATATCTTCAATAGATTTATTCAGTGAGAGAGTTCAAATGAGACATCACTGTAGCACATGCGGCACATTATGCCTGCCATTTAAGGTGTTCATACTATAAATGTATAAAAGGCTTATTATAAAGATTATGTAAATACCTTTACTGGTACTGCGCATTGGGTAGTTCATCTGCAAAATGACCAGAGTTACATTAGCATGGTGCATGGTCCCAATCTACCACGTGATCGACCCATGCAACGTGTTGGGAGCGGCACGAGTCGGTTAAAAAAAAAAATCCAAGTTGCAGAAAAATACGTCTCACATCAGAATAATTAAAGTGCAATCACAGTCATTCAGTACAGGTCTGTGAAAATTATCATCATTGAGAGACGATGTCAGCAATCGGCTAAACCTAGAGCGGCCATGTCTGCACACTAGACATAAAATTTGAAATTTTAATTTTTGACTCACACAATACTACCAGCAATGTTGAAACAATGTGTCTACCTTTACGTCAATAAAGATATTCAGAACAATTAGAAGTATTTTCTGGTGGATGGTTGAGGATTGGTTTTGGCTCAGTTTGGTGTTGCACTACAACACCGTTCAGAAGCTGCTAGCTTAAACACCAGTTTGTACGGCGGGAATAAACCACCTGGCCTACCTGCTGCAGGTCTACTGCAGTTACACATTTTTATAGAATCACCCACTAAGCATGAAAACTCTTACGATAACAGAAAAGTAGAGACCCTTGATTATTAACCTTACCTCAACTAGATGTCAGAAGGAAGTGGAAGAAGAAACCGTCGCATTTGGGTTTTATGTCCGCCGACAAGACTCCTCCCACCAGCAACTTTGACCGGGAAAACTACGACTATTCACATCGGCTGTTTTCAGCTTTGAATGACTTTATACACTCAGAACTTATTACTTCTAGCAGAAATGTTTATTGAATTTATGTTTTGTTTCTTGTTTTTTTTTTTTTTGTTTTTTTTAATCATTTGAAGACAGGTCTTCGGAAAGCGGTTTGGGAACTACGTCATTTCCGTTATAGACCATTGATGCTTTTCTCCACTAGGGGGCAGCAGAGACACATAAACATCCAGCCGCAGCAGTATTTACCTGTCAAGTTTTCCGCAAACTGCACGAAAATTTGGATTGTAGCTCTGACTAGGTTTTTGTGGGAAAGTTCCTTTGTGGAGGAATTAATTTATGTAAAAGTTGGTTAGCCGGAGGACAATTTTGTCTTCACAAAAATTTAAAGAGGTTTCTTTTAAAAGTCAACATAAGATTTTCCCAGTAAAACAGAAAAAGTAAGAAAAATAAATCTAGAGAAATCTAAAGGACATTTATGGATGGAGTCAGAGAGGACATGAAATTAATTGGTGTAACAGGGTGTGATGGAGTTATCATTCTCTTTAGCAACCCCTGAAGGGAACAGCCAAAACTGAAAAGAAGATGTGGGGCATTATATTAGAAGAAAAATTAGTCACACAGCTACACTTTAATTAAAGAAAAAAACATTATAATATGTTTTTAGATTTACAAACATGGACTAGAATGTTCCTTTCTGCTCTGGATATGTTAGTACTTCAAAATTCCATTTTACAATTATGTTAAAACATAATCAGACTCCAAGTTTAACACTTAATAAAGTACTTTACAAGTACACCAAGACAACAGATGGCCGGATGAGTAAGTAATTCATTAACATTTTTACTAATGAATCGGAAAAAAATTATACCAAAACACTCTGTACCTGATTTTCCATTAACTTTTATAAAGAAGAGGAATGTACAGCACAGTCTGCTGCACACAAGCTATGCATAAGTTTAAGCTCTAAAGGTTCTAGACAAGAAACCATTAATATTTCATCACTGTAACATCTTAGACAAATTCTTGGTTTTCATAACTTATAAACCTGAAATTAGCTTGTTTAATATACAAGGGACTCCATGGGCTTCCGGTTTCTCTTTTAAATAAGTATTTTATAGAAGCCTGACAGTGGTACGATGGCCACCACAAGAGGGGAGTTTGTGGTGCTATTTAGACGTTTGCTTTTGGTCAAGCATCAATGAAAAGTAAAATTTCGAAACCTCCTGTTCTAAGAAAGTGTTCCACATATTCCATCTTTATGATGATTTAAAGAACATCAATACTGTACTAATCTGTTCAGCTTGGAAGCATTATTTTTATAAAGCATACAGTATAGTAATATAAAGTAAATCTTGGCTTTCTTTGAGAATCCACTAAAAAGTACATACAGCGCAGCGCACAAACAGACCTGCATTCAGCAGCTTTTATTGCTACTCTATGCAAATGATTTTACAGCTCTCCATTTAATGTGTTTGGTCTTTTGCATCTTGATTCTTTTCACAAAGAGGCTGAACGTCAGATACAACTTTCTGCTATGAGTAAGATGCCTGCAGCCAAGGGCATAAACGGTCAAACGTGTTGGTTTCAAATGTGTTTTAAGACTAAAAGACATGCTGAGGTTTGGTTCATTAATAGTGAAGTCATGGATTTCCTCAGCTTTGTTTGTATTGTTGACATGACAAGCTGAGCCTTGAACTACTGTAACGTGGTAGAGTGTGATATGCATACTCTAATGGCACTGGATTATTGCTATTAATGGGTTTTAAAATGCAGCAGTTTAACATCCCATTGCTAAACATCTATTGAACACAGCATTAAAGAAATTAGTCATCATAGATTCAGCGTTTCCTTGTGAGATACTAGACCAGGGGTGTCAAATTTATGGCTGGGGGGCCAATACCGACCCACCAGAGGGTCCAAATTGGCCCGTGGGATGAACTTGGTAAACATGTAAATAACAGATGACATTAGCTACAATTACTTCATAAAGGTAACTGTAAATCTTAATTTGTCCACGTGAGGTTGCATTTATTTTTAAATATACAATATTTCCAAGGCACGTGGCTAAGTTGTTTTTTTTTGTTTGTTTTTTTTATGAGGTGAGTCCATTCAGGGGTCAGGATTATAGATGTGTAAATGTACAGGTATGTACATTTTACTTGTAGCTCTTGAAAAGTTACTCAAATCATAATGTGAAATACTGTATTTTTCAGTTCCAGATATTTATGATTAAATATTTTGCAAGCTACACACATGTAAATGTGAAAATACGTAAAATAAATAAAAATAAGTAAAAACATAAAATAAGGTTATAGCCCATGTTAAAAATATAATGAAAAGGTATATATATGAAGTTTAAAAAATGTATTGAACTTTATAAATAAAATAAGTGTATGAAAAAAAGATCACATTTAAAAATGAGAAACTCAAAAACATTTATTTTTATTTCATTAGTTTATAAATATATTTATATATAAATAAATATGGTATATATTTTAAATATATACAATTAAATTATTAAATTCAATTAAATTAAATAAGTAAATAAATTAGACACATAAATGTGTAACTGAAGCAAAATAATGTTGAGACTGCACTCATTTTTAAGAAATTTCAGGCTGTTCATAATATGTTTTCTAAAGGGATAATTCATTAATTGTAAACATAATGATAATGTACTTGTAGTAAAACAAAGGGAAATTTTGTAGTTTTTGTTTATTGGTTACTGGTTATTTTGCTGTTATTTAACTGGTTCAGCCCACTGAGCCCCGAACTGAAATGAGTTTAACAAACCTGTTTTAGACCTCGCATTAGGTCATAGCTGTCTCAAACTTATTGCTGCTTTTTTCAGAGTGTAAGCCATAATACACGGTAGCTTAAAACTTTAATCTAGATATAAACACCCTCAGTGGTCACAGTGTTTTAGAACAGTTGCTATGACAACTCTTATGGGATGCAGTAGTTTGCAACTGGTTCATGTTTAATCAGTTTAATCAACAAATTGGTGAAGTTTTACCCTAAACACTAGTCTCTAATCAGTGAATTACATGGAATTATTGCTAATCCATAAATTTAGAGGCTTTGATTAGGATACAGAATAAGTTTTAATCTAAAACATTTATTAAATGGTTGCTATGATAATGTTATGTTTTCTCCCCTCAATTTATTGTTGAGCTCTAACTACGAAATACACAAGAAAAAACATTGGATGACAACACATGAAGGATCATGTCAAACAGTTTTATTGTTAAAAAAAAGTAATCATTTCTATCCAATAATAATTTATTTCTAATTCAGGCTGTAGTACCTCTTGCATTCGGGCATGAACTTGAAAAATCCATGTCTTTCATGTGCATGTGGTCAGATGAAGAGGAGGGGGGGGGGGGGGCAAAAACATAAATTTGCAATACAGTTTTAGATAAATACTACTATAAATATCTATGCAAGCCATTATGAATCAGAATAATAATGTCTAAATACTGAATGGATGGGCAGGGTTGCGACCGAAGTCTTTAACCTCAGCTGATCACCAACAAGCTGCCAGACAGATAACCAGTAATCAGTTTCACTGATAAGCAGAAAGAAACATTAAGATTTCCAAAGTTAAAAAGAAAGCCACTGATCAGTCATAGCTGTCTTGAAATCCTCCTTTTGGTTATACATCAACACTTCAGCTGTTTCATACTGTCAACCAAAAAGAAGCAGAGACGCACAACATGCTCATGACAGTGGATCAGATGTAAAGTGATCTAAAAAACTAAGAAGAAAGGAGCCAGGAGCTGCTGAGCTCAGTCACAAACTGTAAAGACTGCTTCTCAAGCCTTTCTCATAGACTTCATTGCAAACCCAACGCTTGGCTCCACCAGTTTGTTAATACCATCTTGTGCAGACTAAAGTGCACCACAACATAAATGCCATATTGCATAATTACGACTTTGTAACCAACATAAATAATTAATGCATCGGAGGCCTCTTATCACACGCATATCATGTAAAGGCACTTTAAATATCATACATGGATTGTCCATCATTATTCAGCAGCAGGGAAAACACAACGTTACCCTGTTTTCATCACATTAGATAATAAAAACAATTTGAATTGTCCATGTGGTGATCCATTTTTACTGAAACTCAGCTAACACTGAGTCATGCTGATGCCTCTTCTTCAACGAAGGCGAAGATGAAGGTGGTGATGAGGATGTCACAGGTGTGAGGGTGACGCTGTAGAGGTTGGCGATGAAGGCCTCCCAGCCGCGACGAAACGCTCGGTCAAAAGCCTGCAGGGGAAGAGGAAGGTGAAGGTTAGCACTGATGCAGAACTAAAATCACTTCTTTATTTTAACTCTCTCTAAGACGTGGTCCTCTACTTTAATTTGAAAGGTTCCCCATGAACCATGTTGTTTTTGCTTGTTTTAGTTTAGTTCTTGGTACTGATTATGTTGCACTGTGTGCTTTTTGTTTTGCATATGCATATCTCTGTTTGTGGACTGACTGAAATCTCCCCCAGCAGCTTAGGTTACTGCTGAATTTTACTGGAATAGCATTTCCGTGTTTGGTGAACACGCTGACTATTGTCTTTGGAGGTGGTGAAGAATTACACAGCTGTTTCCAAGGAAATTTGCAATGACTCAGAACATTTAACATCCAATTAAAGCCTGCTGCTATAGTAACCGGTGACTTTGAGCCACTTAGGAATACTCAACCAGCACCTGTTTGGGGGGAAAAAACTAGCTAAAAAAGACTAAAACTTTGGGATATGAGCAAAAGCTACTTCTGCAGTGGTTGTGGTCATTGTGACCTTCTGATCCCACTGAGGCCCACAGGCTGCGCTGATTAACAGCAGAGGAATGTTTTAATGCTGTTGGTTTAGTGAGGAGGTCAGAGCTGCCCTGTTTCATTCCACTGATCAAAGAACACGATATAGGACCTGCAGGAATGCCACCTCTGAGTGAGTGTGTTTCTTTCGAAGCATGAAATCTTCATGGCGTGTAGAACAGGTGAAGGTACACACAGTCCCACAATCTACAAACCCTGCTCCAGATTAATTCCTCATGTCATTAAAAGTGACGTAAAGGAAAATCCTGTCACAGGCTACTTAATGTGTTGGTGACATGCACCGGTGGCTGCTGTACTTTGACCCTGGTGCAGGTCTTTTATTAAGGTGATATGAAAAGTTTCCATGGTGATTAATAACCCAGTGTGTACTATGTAGAGGATGATTAGACAGAACTTTACCCTCCTTTCCACATATGCTGAGCACTCAGTTATGTAACCCTGTGGGACCGAAAGTCTAACCAGGTGGAGTGAAACCAAACATGGAATCTATGTAAATAAATGCAGCAGAAAGCAGAAGTTAGTTCATTTAAAGAGACAGGCAGCATCCTACCTTGCGATAATTCTTTACAGTGTTCTTTTTCACCATCTTCATCCCTTCTTCTTGCTCCCTTTTCATCTTTCTCTCTTCTTCCCCCTCCTCTTCTCTTCCTCTCTTCTTATCTCTGATTAGGACTTGGTCATCTGCATCCTCACGAACAGGGAAATGAATAAGAGTGGGCTCCTTCCCTATGCCCGCTTTCTCGTTTTCTTCCTCCATCTTCTTCAGTTCTACCTCGATTTTCATCCTGTTGTCCTCCAGGATGGAGGAGTCATCTTGGGTTTGTTTATCCTCAGCCTTCCCCTCTTTCTGCCTCCTCCTGGAGCTCCTTCTCCACCTACTGCTGAGGCGGCTGGGCTTCCTGTGCAGGAGAGTCTCTCCATCATCCTCCATCATCCCATCAGTGAAGTCAAACACTTCTTCATCTGCCCCCGAGTTGTGTGTAACAGTAAGAGGCGAGCTGCTCACAACTTCCCCTTCTCTGCTCCTATCATCGACCCTATTCTCCTCTTCATTCCCTCTCACCTCTACGCCCTCTGTGGCTGTCTCAGGTTCATCAAGGCGACCATAGAAACCGCTGGATTTGTCCATGAACTTTGGAGCCCGGATGGAGCTTCGGACTGAGCTTTTCCTGGAGTTCTTGCCAATCGTCATCTTCTCTTTGCGCTATTCTTTTTGTATTTGTCACTTCTGAACTTTTCTTTATCCTTTCTTGTCACTCCTGGAAGAAAGGGGCAAGAAAGATTAGAGATTAATGTCGTTATATAACACTGCCCTCATCCTCACTCATAAGTCCTCTTTCTTCCACACACACATGGCTTAACCATTTCATAGTCACTCCTATTTGCAAAGGAAAGTTGGCAAAAAAAGAGAGATCATAGATAGATAATTCCCCAGCATGATGGGTACAGTATGCATGAAAACCTGCACAATTATCAGCGTGGATCTGTTGCTCTGTACCTTACAGTAATTCTGCTATGCAAGCCTTACAAGGGCTTGACTGTGTATGACTGGGTAGAGATCAGGGTCGATGTTATCAGAGCTGTGATAATAACTGGATGTCAAAACCAAAGACACAGTGTTCCTGCAGCTAAAAGCAAACAGACATGCACAAACAGAGTCAAACTTTGATAGTGAACAGCAGCCAAGATCAATGACTTCACATTGATGGTTCATTGTCAATGTCAGGATACTTGTTGGTTTATTCTCTAATATTAACCCTTGTTGGTCACTTCAATTTACAACTATTTTGGGTCATTAAAGAATTATAAAGTCCCAAAAACTGCTATAAAAATTACAGATCAATATAGTTTTTTAACTTTTTTTTTCTCAGCTCACTCAATCAAAATTAGTCCTAATAAAAAAATAATAAATATATAATTATTCAAGTTATTTTAACCCCATAAATGCCAATTTAATCACATGATGCCGTTGTTCTCATGAAAAAAAAATTAAACAGAAAATTATTTATTTTCAGTATTTATTGAGTTATTTAGTTTATATAAAGTATAAATGTTTTTACACATTTTTAGTACGTTTAAGACAAACTTTCATAGTTCCCAAACATCTGTTTTGGGAGAGGATGTTTTTGTCCTCTAATGACCCAATAAAGTAGTAAATTTGTCCTTAGTGGACTATTACCCTTCAAGAAAAACTGAAACTAGAATTTTAAAATTATTTAAAAAGCAACACTTTCTTACAAAAAGTCACAGTCAAAATGGTGGCCAAAAATTTCAGAAAAGACACCAAAGTCACCGATGACCTACAAGAGTTTGAAGGAACGGGATGCAGATCATTTGTTCTTACAAATATGAAATGAAGCTAAACTCTAGTGACACAGTAGCCGTAAGGACAAAACACCTGCTGTTGGCAGGAGACAGACAGTGAGACAGACTTTCAGAAGCAGTGAAACTCTTAAAACTTTTCTCCTTCAGTTACATAAGAGGAAAAGAGAATCGACAAGAATAATCTAAGATAAATACTCAGATGTTTGATGCTTTTGTTGGCTTGTTAACTTTATCCCGACCTTCCTATTTTATGCAAATAAAAGCAGTTTTTAAATGAAACTAAAATGTGTTTAAACATAATTTGTAATAGATATGGCCTCCACAAGAGGAATCATTGAGTCTACATAAGTAGCAACAAGTTTCTTTTGCAAGAATCTAATCTGAAAAAAGAAAGAGTTTCATTCTTACCTTATGCCCTGCTGTCTCCTTCTCCACTGTGTGTGTTTTCCAGCTGCGAGTTAGTGAATGACTGAGAGCTTGGCAGCTCTGCATACGTCCCTAACAAACAACGTCACACACAGCCCTGCCCAAACCTGCACATTGGTCATCATCAATGCAAACACACACACATGCACAAACAGCAAAGCACTCTCAGTATCAAGGACTCTTTGTCTCCTTCTGCTCACAAACTCACCCCTCCTCTTTATGTCCTTCTGCACACTCAGAGATAATTCTTGGCATTAAAATCTATGATATAAATGCTTATGCTCAGGTGTGTGCTCGGGCATGCTCGACAAGAAAAAAAAAATGTAATCGGGGAAACATCTTCCCCACCAGCAGCAAACAACCTGTTATCAGCAACTAACAGTCGTTAACAGTGAACCTCCTCCTCAGCTGATAGAATGGTAAATCTGCAGGGCTCAACTTTAACCTAAAAAACACATAACCTATTATCCCCAACAAATAAGAAAAAAGAAGAGTAATGCAAACTCACACCAGTCTTCAAAACTGCACGGCACTGATGCAACTAAATACTTGAGGTTTAGTCTTGTGTGAGATTTTATATTTACAAGCTGATTATTTTCCACTTGCTACGATATAAGATATTTGTGCTTTATGTACTATCACAGTTTACAGAACTGGGAGTTTTGGAAATCAGAGCCGATAACACTCACTTGTGACATTAACAATCATTTTGCAAAATAGTCAGACTTTACATGACTTCAGTAAACTGGTTGTAAACCCATATTAACACACACACATTGCTCAAAATTCTACTCAGTTTGCATAAAGAAAATACAGATAGAAACTATTTTTAATGACATTTGACCTTGTTGGCACTAGACAAAATATTATACTCTGTGAACACGTAACCGCTGCTGGTCAATGTACAAACACGCTGCAGATAAATTGAGTGACATCATTTATTAGATCGACTGGAGTCAGATATGTCTGAGGTCAATGAGAAAGGGTGTGACTTCTCCACATTTCATCAGCCAATGAGCATTGGCGATTTTTTTAAACACTGCAAACAATTAAATTTGCTGTGATTCAAAATTTATACTATCAAAAGGCCTTTTAAAGCTTCTTCAACATCTTAATATTCTAAACAATTTAGTTTATCCCTTAAAAGAACATAATACCCGAGTCATGGTTTGGGGGATAGTGATTAAATTTGTGTCTGAAACAGCATGTTTGCTGATCATTGCTGCTTCTACCAGGATAAAGTTTCTATCCTGACACTTGATGTCAGTGCCTCATTTAAATAAACTGAACGTGATTTTTCTGCAGCACCTTTATTATCATTCAGATCTTGGAGGTTATGCTTTTCAAACATAGCTTTATGTTTTTGGTTTTTTTATAACTTTGATTTTGATTAAATTAGTATTAAATATGGAGTCCCACAAAGATCCTTTCTTGGTTCTTTAAATCTCCGTTACGTAATTACATACACAAGCTTTCAGTTAGGGTCCAAATGTACATTTAATAGGCCCAATTTCCCTTTTTTTTTCTTTTTAAACATTTTTTTTCTTTATATGTGACTTTTCATGCTTTCTACATTTTTTAATTCTTCTTTTTCTTATTGTTGGTGTTATATTTTTTACACCTTGAATATAAAATGTGCTTTCTTTTCCTTTATTTAAACTTGACTGAATCCAAGTATGCAAATAAAACTAGTGAATTTGGTTACTGAATGTTGTCTGACGTGTGATGGAAATCTGTGAGCAGCAAGTAAAGCTAGAAGGAGACCTCAAGTCTGACATGTCTTACAACAACAGAAGGGATGAACATGATATGTTGTAAGCGTAACGTGCACACGATCCACGTTCTGAATCTTTACTGAGATCACCTCCCTTCAGAAGGACGTGTTTTAGACATAACTTAAGAGGAATCTCTCCGGCCTCGACTGTGTGGTAGATAAATTATCACGCTCAGTGAGACCTTTGGAAAAATTCCTCTACATTGGTGTTTGGACAGTAAACACTGGGCGGGACAGGGAGTGGGAGCTGTTTCACTGTGTGCATTAAGTAATTATCTATGTTGTTTTCTTTCTCAAGTCAGGATGCACAGAAATCCCACACCTTAGTGTGCATGTATGCACATGTATGCTGTGATGACACATCAACATCAGGAAGCCACAAAAGCAAATGTGCTATCAAAAACTTGGTATGATGTGCTGTTCAAGACTGAAAGCATGTCACAGATAGTCGGGTCTGAAAGACTTTAATGTGTTCTTGAATGTCTGAGATGGAGAGCATCTAATTGTATGACATCATCTTGTCTCACTCACCTCTCAGTGCACTTTCATCTCTCAGTCCAAGTGTCTCACAGGCTTTATATGGTCATTAATGGAGACTTTCCTGCAGGGAGGGTGTAACAACTGTCAGTCAAACAGGCCTGTACAAACCTCTGCTGCAATGATGACGCTACCGGACATCAGGAGCAGGTTGCCAAGGTCACCATCAAGCAGTGACAAGTTTGGGTGATTAATGTAGGTAATCTACAGAAAAAAAGTCACCAAAACACTTAAAATGTAGAATTGCAGAAGAGCAGACAGACCAGACAAGATCAGACAAAGTGTTAAGTCATTGCTTTGCCTCAGGCGAAACTAAGGTGTCACCTGACAAAACAGATGCGCTGTTGGCTGGGATTCAAGTGAAGGAAATTATCAAAGTGCAGTGTGAAAATGTCTGTTCAAAACCCAAATTTCTCCTACTATAAACAGCTAGTAAGGGACTTAATAGTCTCGGGACATTCTAACTTTTTTATTTTCCATAATTTTCTTCTTCAAACTAATAAAAAAGAAGAAGAACCTGAAGGAAATGTTCAGATCTGTCGAACAGGATCTGTGGGGAAATTTCCCAGTTGTAAATTTACTTTTTGTTGCCAGTAAACTTTGAGGCTGGCATCCAATTTTCCTGGAAGAGGTTCTGTGAGTTTCTGGAGCCGTTTCACACCGACGGCTCCTAAGAAATCTGTGTTTTCAGTATAAACATGTGTGGGGACGGTGTAATATAGGGGTAAAATTTTCAGTTTGGGAAGGTGAAAAGAAAAAAAAAGAGATAAAAGATGAGAAGTTATGTAAGACGGGTTTTAAAGAGGAATTAAAAGCAGAAAAGGACTCAGTGGACTGATGGTGGATGACAAGTTGGGATGAGAATATAAATTATTATTTAAGGCTGTAAAAACAAAACTGCAACCAACAGTTTGCTAAGATCGCAATTTATGTACCTAGAGGGGAAAAAAAAGCTAAAATTAACTCTGCTCCAAAATACATTTTTAATTAAATGTCTTTTAATGTTGTATACACCACAGGTTACATGTGACACATTTAGCATATCTGTTAAAGATTGTTCAGTCAGTGACCTTTATCTTATGGTGTGATAGGAACGAATACTATCTGAACATATCATCATGTTTAAGCTGAAGGTAAAGTCACAGTCTGAACTAAACAGCCCAATGCTTTAATCACCAGATAAACACCCTGAAGAAAGACAGAAAGGATGGACAGTAATATATTGTCCTCTTTTTGCCTGCGGACTGGTAAAGAGGGAGCTAGAGCAATAAAAACAGCACTGACCAAGCACGTTTAAGATAATGTAGGTTTATTCTCAAGGCCAGGGACAGACATTATCACACTGTACAATGTAAAGAGCAAAATTACAGTCATAAATACGTGAACACCAGCAGAGAACAGGCACTAATTACACTTAAGCGGGCAGTTTGTACAGTTTCATAAAAAGCAGCTTCTTTGAGCTTTAATAATACTCGGATCTTCACTCCTCTGACTTTAGAGGATCTTGTGGAAGAAAGTCAAGCACAGCTCCAGTAGTTCAGTTTAGACTTTAAACTTTTTTAATCCAACAGCAGCTTTAAAATACTGCCCACGTAAAAGTACAGAGAGTTTCCCGCCTGTTTAGGACAAGTTCAAGTGTTTTTCTGATCACTAAAATGTGTAAATGTAACACAGTGGACAATGCTTTTTGTATTTGTTTATTACATAAAGAACATACATGTGCATGAGCTCCATCAGTGCTCTTGCCTTATTTAGGACCACTAAACATCCCTCAAATAGATCCCTCAAAGTAAACATAAAAACATTAATGACAACATTGACTTGTTGTTTGCTCTGACACCAAAAACCAACATCTGAGCTCTAAGATTTAACAGGACTACGCAGAGTGTTAGCCATTAAATCCCATGCTTGTGTTGCAGTACAGTGTTGCTAGGTTTTACCTGTTTACCTTCTATCACAAGTGCATGGCAGCATAAACGGAAGGCAACGACTTCTTTCTTTTTTTTATTTGTTCAGCATAGTTTGGGCTGCAATTAATGTTACGACTATTTTTACTGTCAGATAAATGAGTAAGCGCTACCTCAGCCTGACAATACTTCTAAACATCATTAATCTGAATTATTTTCATGAGTTTTTTCAACATATGAATGTAATGGAAAGGTAACATATGTCTGGAACAGGTGATTTTTTTCTTTTTCTCTCCTATGTTTATATTACAATATTTTTGAATGAATATGAAAACGCTCAATGTTATGATTATTAATTATTTGTTATCATGTCCACATTAATACTTTCAAGTCCCAAAAGGCTGGAACTGTGTAAAATAAACCCATATTTCATAACCAATAGAAAATAAACTATGAATCAGATGTTGAAACTTAGTTGCAGATTGGTCCATCTTTATATCTGAGAGGCTCTGCCTCTCTGAAATGCTCCTTATACACCCAGCCATGTTACTGACCTTTTGCGAGTTAACCTGATTAGTTTTAATTCTCTCTTTTATTGCCCCTGATCCAACCACATGTTGATGTCACCAAATTCAAAATGACCTGATATTTTCCATGTCTTAGTTTCAGCATCTGATATGTTTTTATGTTCAATTGGGAATAAAGAAAGTTTTTATGAGATTTTCAAATCATTGCATTCTGTTGTTATTTACAACTCCTCAACATTTTTGGAACCAGGATTGTATTAAATTTACCAGTGCAGCTTTTTTCATGGTACCCAGGGGCAGAGGTTTTCCCATTATCAAAATATATATCAAGTAAACTGCTGGGTCCCTGAAAAATAAGCTCCATTCCCAGAGCTCTGTTTTGTCTGGGTCTGAAGGCAACCCAGCGTTTCACAGCAGATTTAACTAATCAATAATGCAAAAAGAGTAATAACAGGTACTATTACAAACTGACCATATAACATATTTTTTATGATGATGATGATTATTATTATTATTATTATTATTATTATTATTAAAATAATAATAATAATATATTCTACATTTTTAGCATGATATGGTGATAATCATAATATCTACCTTTTGAATTATATTATTTATCCACCTTTGTGAATGTACAGATACACACATTCTAAACAGATCTTCACAGGCATAGCCATTATATCAAAAGCCACATCTTCCTTGTTAAGGTCTATACCTTTACCTGTACCACTTATATTATTGTTGTCCTCATCCATAGTTACAAAAATGTGGCATAATAATAATAAAAACAAATGACACATACATGAACACGAACTGTGCAACAGTGTGGCTCTATAAAGTTTTGATCCGGCGCCCCCTTCAGTTAACTGTTTGAACTGCATGATTATCCACATAACAGCTTAACAAAGACAAACTAGCTAAAATAAATAAAGAAATCCTTAAACACGCACTGGTTTAAAATACAAAACAGTAACATTTACTATCTGACCCAATTTAAAAAGAAAAACAGTCATTAGCAGGTGAATTTAAATGTCTCTTACAACAGATGTTTTCTGTTTTCCAGTATTTATAGCGCATGGTCACAGATGCGGCATTTAACAGCAGAGGATGCTTTACACTGTGAGGGTGGGTCTGTCTGTGTGTCTGTGAGTGTGTGTTTTTTCTCAGACCTCTACAGCGGGGTCTGAACCCAGTCCCTGCGCCTGTAGCGCCTCCTCTCTCTTCATCTTCGGTTTCTCTGTCCGTGTGTGCCACACCAGCACCTACACACAATAAACACACATGACGTCAAACACAAATACTTCAAGATTTTTTGAAATTTAAAAAAAATGGAACTGGTGTCCATCTGCTCTACAGACATAGAAACACTCTGCCTTTAACACACTTACTTTAGTGCAATTGTCGGCTTTGGGCTCCAGTTCATCCATGGTAACCAGACCCTGAAGGAAGCTGCTTTCTAGGAAGCCCATTGGTGCCTCTCCATCGAAACAAGCCTCCGGATTGGCCAGGACCAGTTTGAGGGAAACAGCAAAGCCAGCCATGTCCATCGGGAAGGGACGACTGGGCCGCCAGCCGACGTGGAAACGAACCACCTAAAAAAAACACACACGCACACAAAGCATCATAAACCATCAAGAATGAACCTTATCAATGGCACTTTACAATAGAGGTGAAAAGGTATTGAGAAATCATGCTTATGCTGATTACTTCTGATGAATTTAAACCAGCACCACATCAACTTTCTTCTTTTTTAAAAAGGGTTTTATCTGAATGGACTCATATGAATTCATATTGTTTTGTTGAATCTTTGAAAAAGTTTCAGCATAATCAGCCAGTTGACAAACAAACAATTACCTTTCCTCCTTCAACAACGGGCCTTTCATATTTCATCCCACCAACCAGCCCCACCGGCCACACTGAAACTCGCTGGGTGCTCCTCATCTGAGCCAAGACAAGAAGATGTTTGATTAAGCAGATCAGAGAAATCATCCTGAAAACTAACAAACCTGTTCCTCACCTCTTCAAATATCTGCACACTGTATGTGTTATCGTCATCAGCAAAGTAAACCACTCCCTGCTGGTTGTCTTCTCCTGGCTGAGCTCTTCTCTCCTCTCTGAGCCATCGCAGGCCCTCGTTTCTCTGCTCCACTCCACGGGGCTTCAGCCAGTTGGGGTCGCCCTAAAACGAAGAAAGACAACTCAGACCCTGTATGAAGAACAATGACTCAAAGAATAAAATTTTGCTTAGACTTTGATCCCCACCTACCTCCTTTAGTTTGCGGTCCTTGGCCGTGAGCATGTGTAGATGTGTGTAGACCAAACCACTCTTCATCAGGAGATCAGTCACAAGAGGCGTCTTGTGTGGCGAGTCCTCCACCACAATCCAGTGGAGCTGAGGAACATGGAGGAAAGTCTGGGCCAGACGGATTAACTCGGCCTTCTGAACCAGTCTGTACACAAACAGATGGTGGTGTTATGGTTCTGGATTATGACTTGAAATGACAGAGGTGAGATGAAACAGAAAGGCTACCTCGCATATGTAGGAGTAATGACAAAGATTGTGGGCAGGGAAGGTTTGAGTGGCTGTTTTTTGGGTTGTTTTGTTGACTCAAACTTCTTTATCTGATCCTGAAGATGGTGTAGCTCGCCCCGAAGATGAGATATGGTACGGTCTTTTGGCATGATGTGCTCTGTGCAGTCACAACGCTGGCCTGTGTGAGACAGAGCAGTTCCTTCACTTGCATTCAAACATTTACAGACTGCATGTTTTAATCTGATTTCCAATGTTTTATTAAAGACTGGAATCATTTTAATTTATTACGTTTTGCAAACAATTGTATTTACATTACTACTGATTGTAAAAACCTTCATAGAAAAACAAAATATCATCTGTTTTTTTTTTAATATTAGAATTTTCCTACATGGTCCAAACTCAGCAAGATAATAAGAAAAATAAAAGCAGAGAATTTATTGTTTAGTAAATTTGAATGTTTTTTGAGAATATTTAACTTATTTAAAGAAAACAAATCAAAACACAAAGAAAATACCAAAAAGAAAAAATACAAAGATAAAGCATTCCCAAAATTTAAAAAACCCCAAACCTTTTTATGTTAAAGTGTATGTTATTGGAAAATTAAGGTTATGTGACTTTACTGTTATCAATGTACATGAAACCTTTTTTAAAAAAAGAAAGTTATTTCTTGATGTAGAAATCCCACTTTAAAGCCACTGCCTAATACTTATTTTGATGGCTGAAATCTGGACTTTTTTGTGCACTTAAAACTTACCGAGCTGCATCAGTGCATAGATGAGGCCCATCAGGGAGACCATGAAGTAGAGCATGAACACAGTCTTCAGCTTCAGCTTCATCCTCGTTGCCATGGTGATCTGACCAGCTAATAGGTTAAAAATATATATATATTATTGTATTATTATGGTATTATTCCCACAGTTTTTCCCCTTTACTGTTTGTCTCTGATAAGTTTTTTTTTTCTCTGAGACTGAGTTATTACTAAGCAACTAAGGAACTACAAATAATTAAGGAAGATAAAAATTTTAGTTTTAGAAAAATAGACCAGAAAATTTAGCAAGCCAACGGCTAACAGAGAAGAAACTCGTTTTAAACTATAAACACATGATATAGGGTTTTGTGCTCACGAAAAGGTTGAATATTATGAATAACTTGGTGACAAACTAATGTAAGCCTAGCTACATCCTGCTATTTTGTCCTTACTCACCAGCGGCGGGTAAGGGCGGAAGACAAGAGCAAAAACGTGAAGAGATAAACTTAAAGTTTTACGTCATCTCGTACAAATTAGAGCAAAGCCCGAAGCAAAGGCACCTCAGAGCATCACAACATCCATTCAACCAGCTCAGCTAGGGCATTTCTGCAGAAAATATAACAGCAACTTCCGGTTTCAGTGCAACGCAATATCAAGTCCCCCTCGGAAAACTTACCCCGAGTTCCAGGGAAGATGGGAAAAGAATAAAAAACTTTTAAATGATAAAATTAGGTCAATTTATAAATGAAAATGATATATATATATATAAAAAATAAACCTTTTTTTTTTTAAAAAAAAAGCATCGTAAAATGTCGCTAAGAAATATATAAAAAAGGATTCAATTTAAAATCACAATTTTACCTATCTAAAATGTGTACACATAAATTAGGTGGTTTCTTTTTGGTTTCATCTTTTTTTAACATATATATTATACTGAGTTATTGTCTCATCTGTTTATATAACCCATTTTTTACTCTTATGAAAATTGTAATCAATATTGTCAATAATTAATTACATTTATTTTCAGTACGTAAATTAGTGGCAAAGAAAGTCACACCTTTGTATTGAATACTTAGGCAGCCTGTTCTGTTATTAACTGAATGGGACAATGCATATTAACGAACGTACAATATTGCTGTAAATATGCTTGATTTATCAGATTGCTAATTTCCATCGGTAATACTGAGATTAACTTTTTTCACTGCTACATTTTTAATCTATTTATTGGCTGTATTCCCATGTATTGGCGTATTTACTGTAGTGATATATTTTATTTATTGTGTAAAGGTTTTGTGTTGTGTGAGCAGCTATTGTTACAACTTTCCTTCTGGAAAAAATCAAGTTTACTTTCATCCCCAGGTGGCAATATTGGCCACAATTGCATCCACCTATCATAAGATAATTGACAAACAAGCATCTTTTGTTAAGTCAAACAACTTTCCTTTATTTGTAACATACAAATAAAACACTGACAAGGCAGAATGACTTTCCCTTTCGTCGTCATTTATGAACAGGACTAACACTCACTCTCAAACATGGAGTTTTTCTTAATTCAACATCATGTTTAAAAAAGTGCTTCACCTGCAAAAGGCCAAGAAAAGAGGATGGAACCACAACAGCTTATATATACTTATATATATTTATATACATAGAGAAAAGACCAGGAAACGTGTTTGAAATTGTTTAGAGGGCAAATAACAATTTAAGAAAAAGGAGAAAAAAAAACACTCAATTACTTCAAAGTAAACTCATTAGTTTTAAGTCACATTTTCAAATGATATTT
This sequence comes from Melanotaenia boesemani, assembly GCF_017639745.1. Taxonomy (NCBI): domain Eukaryota; kingdom Metazoa; phylum Chordata; class Actinopteri; order Atheriniformes; family Melanotaeniidae; genus Melanotaenia; species Melanotaenia boesemani. The sequence continues at coordinate 15,786,309 of NC_055686.1, read as the reverse complement.
TCACAAAATGATTTTTAATACCAGTAAGCTTATTTCTTTTTTCTTTAAAAACAGCCCACCTGCCTGGATTGAATGTAACCACTGAGCACTGACCTAGAGTCCCATTTACTTTCATGCAAAATGATTGTTTTGATGGAACTAAAATAAAACTACTATCACTTACAAATACTATGGTATCATTAACATCGCTGTGAGTACATGAGTCTTTACAAATGTTGGCGTAAGAAACAGAAACTGACTCCAGATCAGAGCTGTGGGACAGTCTAATCCAGCCAACAGCAGGCTGACAAGATGGCTGTTCAAGACAGATGAGGTTTGATTATGTTTGATTAACCTGAGAGAGACTGTCAGTCGATTGATCTACTACCACTATGTACAACAACCTCTTTTAATTGTAACCTATGCAGTACAAAAAACAAGTTACTGTACTAATAATAAGGTAGTCTAATCCTAAAACAAGCTAAATGTTAACCGTTTTTTTCTGATTCTGATCCGAGCTCAAGCAGGAAAGAAACAGCGATATGACTCCAGGTGATAAATACTGTTGTCTTCTCAGTCTGGATGAAACCAGAACCGTTCACCCTACGATCTTGTCTTGGTCATCCAAAAATGTTAGATTTTTTTTTTTTTAATATATATATATATTTTGCTCTTTTGGAGGTCATTTTCAGAAGTCTGATTCACATTTCAGTCTCCAGTTTGCCCAAGTACTAAACTGTATAAAATTTCAGCTCTGGTAAGAACAGGTTAAAAGCAACACAAAAACGCACCAATTCAAAGTTTGAAAAATCTTTACACCCCCAGTTGCTCTCCTCGAACCTGCATATTAAATCTAAATAAGCTGAATACAGTCCTGAATCCAAGACAGGGTATCCAACTCCACTGACTAGCGCCCAAAACGATCCAAAAATACCCTGAAGGTCTTGTAAACAGATTAGAGATTATAAATGTCAACGTAGCTGCAGCAAGTCTTCCAACCCCCTCTAATGACTCCACATCTAAAATCTTAAATTGAACATTAGATTATGCCGGAACAATTGTAAGTGAATAAGCCGCAGATGTGCAGAGCAACTCTACCCGGATCTTACTGCTCATTCTCATTAACGTTAAATGTCATGCAGCTCCCCTCTTTGACAAATTTAGGCTTATTTATTAGATCTGTAAGAAATATTACAGTAATGCTATTAGATCTACGAAACATATTTTGTAGTTTAAGCTAGTGATGCTGGACTGGGAACACGTGTCATGACTATGGAGAAACGTGAGCTGTAAAAATAACTTCCTACTATTCCCACATCATGAGACTGCTATCAATCGTCCTCTGTTATAAATCAATATGATTTTCTCAAGTTAATAAAATAAACAAGAGATGGAGGATGGTTTTTCATATGCTAGAGCTAAAAGTAGTATCAACATCGACTTATCATCAATGTGTTTTGATATGAGGGGAAAAAAGGACAAGCAGGACTGATGTACCTTTACAAAGGTTACAAAAAAAGAGGGGGTCTGATCATCCAGAACCTTCAGGCACAACATACAGCAAAGATGGATGCAGTGTTATAGGGCTGAAACATGAGAACGGCATCTGTTAAATGAGTGTACCATTTGTGTCTGAAACCATAAAAACATAAGAGGTGACAAAGGGGGGGGAAGGAGAATAAATGATTAAATAACGCACTTCCACAAATTCAAACATATAAATGAAGCTGGAAGCTGTTATAGCTCTATCTAAAACTAACTCTAAAATCAGGGTTGAACATCTGAATCAAAGAAAGGATCATACTGGGACTATTTTCTTGACTGGATGCAGATGAGCTGGTATAAATATTTACTTGAGACTCAAAGAAAAAGGCAACCCTGGAGATCATATCTTAACATCTATAGCAATTTAAAAGCAAGAGAGACGTCTCTACGTGTCACTTGAATAGAGTGGATGGACAGCACTGCAGATGTACTATAACTATGTAACAGTAGTATCACTGGGCATTATTGTTCAAAACAGTGTTGTTGCTGTTAGCCACAGTTCTTTTCTCACTTACGAAAAACCTACAAGCCAGATATGCATAAAACTTGAGCTTTAACGTGCAACAAGCTTTCACATGGTGTTTAAGGGGTGCAGATGAAGCCTAACCCTGCTGTTTTAGTAAATGCTCCTCATTAACTGGCAAGTCATTTTACAGAAAGACCAACTCTAAACTTCCTATTTGCACTGCTTAATTAGCCTTAAGTTAGGGCATGATTTAAACATTAAAAATAATCTGCTACTGCAGGAAACCTACGTTACACTGGTGACACTGTTTTTGTGACATAATCCGGAACCAGCAACTAGCTTTTGCTCCTGAATCACACTTCAAGAAGCAAAATGATTCAAAACAGTGTAGCACATCATGTCAGAAGAACGTCAGCACTGCTGCAGCTTTATTCTTGACTGGGAATTATTAATGATCATTAATGGGAATGAGAAAAATGGAAAAAGATGGCGATAAGTCAGACAGTTGGAAAAGAAAACAGCAGTGTGTGAAAGCTCAAACTGCACGCACAAAATAAAAAATGCCGCTCCATAATCCGTAGCCAGATATTCCTCCAGCATTTTATTTCAAACAGCTCTCTGAAGCCTTCTGAACCCGAATCGCTCAAGCTTTCACACACAGCCATGAAAGTTGCTGGCTTTTAACCAATCGTAAGATGTAACTGCAGCCAGTCAGTGGCAGCAGCCGCCACAGTGGCCGCCGCCGTGGGTGTGCCCCGCCGAGGCCTCGCCGTGCTTGGTCCGCCTGCTCAGGATCTCATAGGAGCAATCGTCACCGCAGCAACCGGACATGCTTGGTGAGGTCTCGTCAATCTCGAACCTAAAACAGGAAGGGGATTGAGTTTCAGATGAATAAGATCAGAGTTTTCTGCCTTAAAAGGAACAATAAATGTTGAAAGAAAGAATTTTATCCACACCGGGAGAAGAAACTTCGTCTACTGGTCTTGCATTCAGAGATGCTTCTCAGATTTTTTTTTTTTTTTTTTTTTTTTTGAAGAGTGATTTACCAAAGCTTTTCTGTTTGGTCCGAATAATCCCAGCTCCTGACATAAAGTTGGATTATCATGGCGTTGGAACAGAAAAGTTTTAATGGAGCTTTGGAACCAGTTTTCTTGGTCCGTAGCCAGTCTTTTGGCTACTGAAATACCAAGACACAGTTTGAGATTAGGCACTGCCTCCACTGGCTGTATTTCTTTTGAGGAGAAAAAAAAAATCCTAAATATGTAATAAATTAGCTGAAAAATAAGGATTTTTTTTTTCTTACATAACTTACTCAAAAGAGTGAACTGTGTTCAGAAAAAGGACATTTTTGCCTGTAAGGTTTAACCCTCCATCTGCTGCACTCACTGTAAAGCTTCTCTGAAGAACTGGTAAGCCCCGTGGTTGTGTTTGAAGACCGTCAACATCACTTTCTTCATCTGTGTACTGGACAAAAAAAAAAGAAAGCCTTTATAACATATGAAGATGAGTTTCACATGACTAGGATGAAACAATTTCCTGAAAAAGCCTGTTTGCAAGTGGCATCTTGGGTGTTTGGATCACAAGGAGACAGCTCCACGTGCATCAGTTTACAGCAAGATTTAAAATGAGTTTCAGCTGATTGGGTGTCAACACATGTTGTATACGCAGATAACACTTTAGCCAACACACACACACTCACTCAGCTTTAGCTGGCAACAATCAGAAGTCTGCTAATGTTTCTGCAAAATACTAAATCACATTGAGAGACATGAATAATATTTGTATAGATTCAGAGGACCGTTCCAGATTTGGGGTCATATTTAATGTATTTAGAGGAAGATTTTATAAGCTTTGTTATTAATGAAACATGACAGAGAAGCTAAAGGAGCATACAACAACAGATCTGTGAGTTTGGTTTGAGAGCAAAATACACAAAATTAAGCTTTTAGTGTTGAACTGGAGCCTGAGGGAAAGCCCAAGAAAAAAAACTTAACTACTTTACTCACAATAAAAATAACTTCAGTCAGCAGTGGCTGTGTGAAACTTGTAATGTTCAACAACACATTCCCCACCCTCCCTTTGAAGCTTTCATATGGCTACTTTTAACTTCGGTTTCATGAAACTGATGCTGAACAGATGCTGAAACGGACACATTTTACCACTTTATGAAAATGATTTTAGTTTGATGGCAGAAACACATTTGAAAAAAGTTGAATCAGGGCCAACAAAAGCCTGGAAAAGTAACTGGCCCTCCATCCATCCATATTCTTGCCGCTGATCAGGGGTCAGGTCACGTGGGCAGCTGCCTAAGCAGAGAAGTCCAGACTTCCTTTTTCCCAGCCACTTCTTCCAGCTCATCCGGAGGGATTCCAAGGTGTTCCCAGGCCAGCCGAAAGATGTAGTCCCCCCAGCATGTCCTGGGCCTTCCCTAGGGTCTCCTTCCCGTGGGACGTGCCCAAAACACCTCACCAGGAAGGCGTCGGGGAGGCATCCTAATCAGATGCCCGAGCCACCTCATCTGGCTCCTCTTGATAAAGAGTAGCAGCAGCTCTGTTCTGAGCCCCTCCTGAATAGCCGAGCTTCTCAACTTATTTCTAAGGCAGAGCTCGGCACCCTGCGAAGGAAACTTATTACAACCGCTTGTCTTTGCGATCTTGTTCTTTCGGTCACTACCTACAGCTCATGACCATGGGTAAGGCTAGGACCGTAGATATACCGGTAAATCAAGAGCTTCACCTTTCAGCTCCTTCTTCAACACAACAGACCGATGTAGAGTCCACATCACTGCAGACGTCACACACATTTGCCTGTCGAGTAAAAGTAATTGGCATAAATCAAAAGTAACTGGAGGAGAATGTGACAAATAATCAGGTTAACTGGCAACAGTAACACGACTGAGTATAAAAGGAGCATTTCAGAGAGGCCGGAAAACACTGGGACAGTGCTGAGCAGTATAGCTGACATGTTGACTAGCAAAGGGAACAAACCAGAGAAGAAAAGGAACATGAGGAGGAGGAGGAACGGGAAGAAGAAGAAGAAAGTTCTGCTCCACGGAGTATGTTACAGCCTTTATGGTGGTACGTCACTGCCACCAACCGGTGTCTGAAACCAACCAAAACGCAGAAGCAAACTCTGAACTCAGCGCTGCCCACTAGTGGATGAAATGACTTAACAACAATGGCAACATAAAAGAGGCATGGATGCATGAGGGCGGCGACGTATGACCATGTTTGAAACAAACATACCTATTTACCAACATAAGAGAGCATAAATGGACCTTTAACGCCTATGATGTGAGCAACATCCACATCTGTGAAGCTTCATCAATGCTGAAATGAACATAAGAGGTTTTAGAACAACATCTGCTCCCATCCAGACAACTTCTCTTTCAGGAAAGGCCTTGCAGATTTCAGCAAGACTATACTGAACCACATACTGCATCACAACAGCATGGCTTCACGGGAGAAGAGTCCGGGTGCTGAACTGGTCTGGTCTGCCTGTAGTCCAGACCTTTCACCAACAGAACACAGCTGAAGCATCATGAAATTAACAATCTAGCAGCAACGTTTACAGACGGTTGTTAAAGGACACGGGGATGTTACACAACGATAAACATGAACTAGTAAAATGTCTGTTTTGGCATCTGTTAAGGTGTTTATGTTCTACTGGGAATAAAAATTGGGGTTGGATTTCTAAATCACTGTTTTCTGTCTTTATTTACATTTTTCTCCAACTGTTTTTGGAATTGGGGTTTGTAAATAAAATCAATCAATTTGGGCTTGACTCTAGTATGATCACCGTTGCAGTCGTTACCTGTTAGCGATGAGCTGGAGTATCTGGATGAGAAACTTCCCGAGCCCTTTCCTCCGTACTTTGCTTTCTAACTGCACCTCATAGCTGCAGAGTTAAAAAAAAAAGGTTTATAAATAAATAAATTCACTTTAAGACTCTTGAAATCCACAAACACACAAATGAGTACCTTACCAATATAAAACCTCCTCTCCACACTCCACGTCGAATCGAAAGTGAGAAAAAGCCAAAGGGGCGGAGTCGGCGTCGCGAGCCAGCAGGTACCATGCCCTCTCGTCGTTCATCTCCTCCCTCTTTTCTCTCTCCTTCCACCCCCACTCGCTCTGTTCATATCTATCGTACAGCAACAGCAGAGAGGAAATGGGATCCAACGTGACTTGGCGTGGTAATTTCAACCTCACATTTCTCCTCATCCACCCGCTGCTCAGAAAGGACATGTTTCTAAATTAAATTAAATTAAATTTCAACTGACTGGGAGCCATTTGCTAAATTGAACCCAAATTCTGGCAAAGTGAGAGAAGATACATTTCTAGTTATTTCACTGTCAGCATTCACCCTCCTCTCCTTTGCACAGGGTCCTCAGTGAGCGCATATAAACACAGATCAAACTCCTACTTCCTAACTAAAGCAACAAGACAGAAAAAAACTCTTACAGTGTCTGCATGTTGGCTCTGGTGAGTTCGAAAGCCCACTCCACAGACAGCGGGTTGAGGGAGGTCACTCTCTTACACTCTATCTGCAGGTTCAGCCTGGGCAGGACGACATGGTAACAAGGTCAAGAATGTGTCTTCTCGAGTCCCAAACCATTAAAGTGGGAGACAGACAGAGTGAAAGCTGAATAAATCAGTGGACAAAGTGTACAAAACACCACATACCCATTTCTGTCGTACTTTTTGAAGGCTGGGAAAGCAGCCAGCGGGTCATCAAGCTATGAGAAGGAAGAGCAAAATTCAAACTTTAAAAAGATTGACTGATTAATAGAAATTCAATAACCTCAATAGCTAAAAAATAGTACAAAAATAAAGTTATGAGCTTAACAGCTTCATTAATAATTCATAAGTCTGTATACAATCACATTTTCCTTGGCGAATAAACAGAGGGGTGACCAATGATATGATACTTTGAGAGGATTTGGGGGGATTTTATCAACTCCAATGACAGCGGTCTCTTCCACGATGACAGTCAGATCACTCTCTTCTATTTGTGTTTAGAAGATGTTTACAAAATAATGCTTCAAATCAGTTCTTATAAAGGTGTCTTATTCACATTTCTGTGCAGCAGCGTTTCACTGGATTTGAATGGAATTAAATGTGGCATTTAAATCTGGCTAATGTTCTCATTTAAAGGACAAAAGGGGTGAATGGATGATACGATGATCAACACAAATATAGGATGATTCATTTGCTTTGTCATTCACAGTCACTAAATCTCAACTCCAAATCAGCGATGGGAAATTTTGGACCAGTGTATTGGGACGGCGCACCGCTCTCCACTGCTATCATCAATAGCCGGGTTTCCATTCACTTGTTAGGCTAGAAAGAGCTTTTCTTTAAGAATTGCCTTCATCTCTGGGAATATCAGGGATATTGTAGCATTTATGGTAGTTTTAAAATTTCCAAAGGCAGTTTTTTTTCCCTCTGATGCATTTTAAGTGTTCTTTCATTCAGGTAAAATGATCTCAAGTGAGCATATAAATCTTTTAAATGTAAATAAAAAAATAGAATAAAACACACACACACAATACAGAATATCTGGCATACAAAGATATATTTTCTGGGCTTTTGTTTAGAGCACTGGTTGAAGGGTACAGCCACACCTCCCTTTCATTTAAAGGCTCATGAGATGATCTAGATCAGAGATCACCAACTCCGGACCTTTTGAGCCAGTGTCCTGCAGGTTTTCAATATGTCCATACTGCAGCACACCTGACTCAAATAATGGGTCGTTAAGAGGCTGGTGCAGACCTTTACCACAAGCTGTTGGAGAACTATTTCATTTGAACCAGGTGTGTTGCAACAGGGATGCAGTGAAAACCTGGAGGACACTGGTTCAAGAGGTCTGGAGTTGGTGGTCCCTAAACTAGATAAAGTGGTGAACGAGCTGTTTGTTTTAGCAAAAACACATAAAACAAACATCTGCATCATTTTGGGGAATTTTATACATTCTGTTGCTGGTGTCACAAAAGCAGTGAAGAAGAGATGGAGAGACAACATTTAACACAGAACGCCCCGTTTTTCTAAGTGAGGAGTAATAAACCCAGTCAGGCTTGTTTAGAGCTTGTTGACGAAAAGGCTGCAGCTGACTGAGTAAGCTATACTATCCTCCACACTTCAGTAGAGTTTACTTATAATGCTAGCACGCCTACAGGCTGCAGGGGCACTACTTTCAGATAGAGGGTGTGGATATAATGATCCTGATTAATAATGCATAAAGAAACATATGGTGCTGTATTTAGCTTCTACTGTCACCTATGTGTGCAAACAAAGTGATATGGTTATCATTAGCTTTTAGTGTCACTTCATGTAGATGCAGATCATTACTGCAACTTGCAAAATGATCAGTTTTAAATGCCACATTTAATGCAATCGCAGACAGTTTGCAAAAAAAGTACAAGTAATGAATGCCTCTGCCGGATTATTTTTGCAGTCAGCAAGCATTCAAGGCAAGGTAATTGTTTTTATATATTTTATTTATTTATTCAACATTTCCCATGCTGAATGTAGCTGCTTCGCTGGTTAATCCACCACCAAATTACCTTGTTGGCTGCATCCACCTTGGCACACACAGCATCCATAGCTGCCCTCTCCTCCAGGCGCCGGGCTTTCTTCTCCTTTGCTTTGTTGGACTTCCTCTAAAACACAGAAAATAAGGAGGAAATTAACAGTCGTGTTTAAAAAGGACATAAGAAAACAAAAGAGTGACAGTGGAGGAAAATGACTGTATGAAACCCTATGAATGTATCATTGTTGAAAAAATACATCATAATCTATTTTAAATAAGGTAAAAATAAACTTAGTCGTTCCCCTTCTCAGTTTTATATAATCAGCTGTAACAAAACATGTCAATCTTGATGATGACTCCTCAACTCAAACAGTGAAATATGCACTCAATACAATAAAAAGAAATACTAACATTCAAGTATGAGAGAAGAACCAACTTGTCAGATCATTCGGCAACACGAAACATAGTTGGATTAATTAACAAATTTAACTCAGACAAGATTAACTGATACAGGATCAAGCTGTTGCCAAGGTACCACTGTGCATTTGGCTATTGCAAGCAGGAACATCTACCTTATGTTAAACACAATTTATGCACTGAATGGCACTTGTTAAATTGAAAAAGGTGAACACAAGCTAATATCCATCTGCAGACCTCACTTGGAGCAGCATTTTCTTCACATAAGCACAGAACATATGAGCAGAAGAAAACACAAACCTAAGAATAAATTCAGGCATGTACATCAAAGCAAGACAAAACAAATTAAGGTCAGTCATGTGGATCCAATTCCAGTTGTTACACTTCCAAGAAAAACATATTTTATGCTATAATAAGCATAATCGTTCTGAAAAGAAATACTGCATTACAAAAAATGACAACGCCATTTAAAAATCGACAATCTCAACCGCTTTTATTACCAAAGGAACTGTAATATTTTATTTGGCTTTTGTTGCAAATTGCTTCCTGTGTGAGATTGTTTTGTTGATACTAATACTCTAAACTGGCCTATTAAACCGTAAGCATCAGCAATGGTGCACCAATAAAACACAAATGTCTGACTGGATTCTGCCAAACAGATGAGAAATGAGACTCAAATGAATGAGTGATTTTTTTGCTGATAATTATTTTTTATATACACAAGTTATTTCTGACACTTATTTGGTCATGTATTCTAAGTAGGATCCATGTTGTAGTACTGCTATAACATATACCATAACTGTAACATATATGCACCAGTTTACCACTTGATTAACACGAATAACTTTATTCGTGTTAATCAAGTGGTAAACTGGTGCATTGCCGATTCACGGGCAAATAAGTAGGAATTAACTAAATTCCTTCATTCCAGGCCTGAACAGTCGAGGTAGCCATTATGAAAAGGAATGCAATGAGTTGCCAACTTTAGCTGAGAGTACTAACTCAGTACCAGGCACAGAGAGGCTGCAGACTGAGCTGGGACTAGGAAAACACGTGGATGGATTTATTAAGACTTCCGTGAAAGTGGATGACAAATTCATATCTGCTCACACAGACCGCTACAAGTTTTTATTAAGCCGTACAAGCATTGAGTGCAGGCCTGGTAGTTGTAGAAAGGCAATTAACTCCACACAGGCCTGGATTTATCAATACCAGGTGGGAAAAGACACCACACTCGGGCCTGCTTGGCAAAGATGAACTCACTCACACATTAGTGATTAGCAGTAATGGCTAGCAATGCACTCGCTGTTTGCTAATATGGCATTCCTTAGCGGCTAACACACAGCCCGGCTAACAATGTCACAACACACACAAGAGTTTTGTGTATTTAAATCCAAGGACAATGCGGTAATAATTCTAGAAATGTCTTGTGAAGTCGTTCGTGCTAACTGTAAAATGCTAACTACGCTGTTTCAAGGCAGCTAATGACCAACCCAACACCTATTAGCTACATCCATCCACCATCTCCTCCTTCCCCTCCTCCTCCTATCATTTTCTTTTTTTCTATTCTCATCATCAGGTATATACAGTACGAGCCCAAAACATCCTGCTTTGATTTTATCACGCCGCATACATTAATCAAAAAGCACGTAACTCACCCCCATCTTTGAAGCTGTGTCTTATCGGTCGCCTCGGAGAAACGCAACTCTATTGTCCCGGTGCTTTGCTGTTGCTGAGTTATTAGTATCGTGACTGACAGAGAGAAAGGGGACAGATTAATGTGACAGTGATAGATGGTGTTCTAACGAGGCTAGCCGGATTCAACACCGACCGATGACTGCGAGAGGAGCAGTAGCTAGTCGCAAATATGATTAAATATCGTTATAGATCTTTAATTTATGTGCAAGTCGGATTGGCGCCAAGACTGCGAGACTGAAATCATCACAGGTCTTTCCTTGCCCCCTTTCTTTCCTCCTCTCTCCGTTGCGTCCAACTATGGTGCATTCACGTATTTCTCGTCACCTCGGACTTCTGAAACACAGCTAGAAACTCGGAAAATTGTTCGGAAAGAGTCGTTGTGGAGAAAAGCGTCTGCTAAATAACTGTAGAATAGAATAATTTAGAAAATAAATGCTGCTACTACCTGTAAATTGTTTTGTACGTAAACTTGTGTTCTTTTGATAGATACCTTTATCGTTTTTGTAATATATGTTTTAATTTACTTTCTAATCTTGTTTCCCTTCCTTCTTGGAAAGTGGTCTAAAAACAGAAAAAAGGGGAAAAAGCATAATCTAGGTCAGTCTTTTTACTCCTTTATTCGTAGTATATACTTAAAAAAACGAACCATGACTATTTCCGTCTAATAAAGGCGCCTGTCGTACATTTACTACTTAAAAATACTTTAGTCAAGAACTTTCTACATGGGTTTGGCAGTACGTCCAGAAACATTGTTGGATTACTCGTGTATGTGTTTCTACGTGAAAGTGTCCCCTTTACATTATTATTTTTTTATTTTTAATGAAGGAAAAGATGATGGCAGCGGTGGGATTCGAACCCACGCCCCCGAAGAGACTGGAGCCTTAATCCAGCGCCTTAGACCGCTCGGCCACGCTACCACGTGCTACTTGTTCAACCTCCTGTCATGAATTATCCGAACAGCACGTGAATGTCTCTTTGTCTCTAGTTTTAAAGTGGTTGTTTGAATAATTACAAAACCATATTTTCATTCATGCAAAACGTCTGGTAAAATAGAGATTATCTCTTGTTCCTAATTGTGGTAGTAAAGAATCATGAATCCACGCTATGTTTTTATTTATTTATGCATTAATTTATTCATTGTAGATATAAAAGAGCACTAAAAGGTTGTTGGTGCCAGATGGGCTTGTCTCAGAAACAGCTGATCTACTAACATTTCCATGAACAATTATTTTTTGTGTTTATAGAGAATGGTCGAAAAAAAGAGACCATATGCAGTGAGAGGCAGTTGTTTGGACAACAATGTCAGAGGTCAGAGGAGAATGGGCTGACTGGTTTGAAATGATAGAAAGTCAACAGGAAGGCTACAACTCACACAAACTCATCAAAAGTGGACAATAGAAGACTGAATAAACATTGTCTGGTCTGGTGAGTCTCTGTGTCAGCAGCTACATTCAAATGGTAGGGTCAGAATTCGTTTATTGTAATAAAAACAATATATTTTACTTATGTTTAACATCTCTACGTCTTGTTCAGTTTATAAAATTATCTTAAACGTAAAAAAAGAACCCCAGGTTCTTGAAGATTTTAAAAATGGCTTCATAGCCAGTTTGTCTAAGTGACCACTAGGTGGAGATGTAAGAGTGTGAAATTACCCAAGTCCCACTTGATCCTAATACTTTGTACCAAGCATACAATTAAGCTCCAGACAAGTTAAATGATAAAGCGGTTTCAAAATATAGGGTTTCATTCAAAGTTTTACTAAATTTGTTTCTATTTTAACAATCCATTACCTTTGATGCAAGTTATAGAAGATGAACTCTAATTAGTGGGTGAAGCAAACAATAATTCATTGCAAGTACCCTAACTGCTGCATGAAAGAAAAACTTTTCTTTTATAAGGTGGCAACCACAAAAATGTATTAAAAGAATGTGTCAGAATCATGCTGTGGATTTCTAAACGTGGTCCCAGTGCAAAGAGGGAATCCCAAGAAGACAAAATACAGGCTTACTACTTTATATTTGCCATATAGGAATGGTATTTTGTTTTAATTTCACCATTTCTTTACATCCAAAGTTAAAGAACAGCCTACAATATACAGTGCTTTGCAAAGGTTTTCACATCCTTAGGTATTTATGTGTTTATTGTTAGTTTACAAACTGAACTAAAATGGCTGAGGTTTAGGATTTCATGTAATGGACCTACAAAGAAAATGTTAAATAAAAAGGGACTAAATAAAAAATAGAGTGGACATTTGTATTCACCACCTAAGGACCTGGAGTTTGCAAGGCCACAAAGCATGCACCAAATGAAAACCAAAGAGCTATCAAAACAGGTCAGGGACAAGTTCTGCGAAAATAAAGATTTGGGTCAGGTTTAAACCCCAAGAACACAACCTCACTGTGAAGTGTGGTGGTGGCAGCATCATATTGAAAGGAAAGAAAAACCCATTTCAGTCTTGCAGAGAATCAAGACTGGGATGGAGGTTCACCACCCAGCATGACAATTACTGTATGCATCTAGTTCAAGTAGTACATACCAGCAGAATCCATCTAGTTTGAGGTAGCTGGAAAGAAATCCAACTGGTTTTATGTGGTAGACTTATAGAGGCATACCCCAAAAGTCTTATGTCTGTAATTGCTCCTAAAGAGGGGTGTATCACAAAGGGATATAGGAATAGACATATCTTTGTGGTATCTTCTATGGAAGTTTCAAAATGCAGAAGAATAACAATTAACAATAATCTAAAACACACTGTAAAAACAGCCCAGGGGTTACTGAAGTTAAAGTTAAAGTTAAAGATCTCAAACTGATAAAGCTGCATCTGACTTGTTTAAGATCCCAAAATGAATCAAGTGAAGACGGCTAGAGAGAGCTTTATCAAGGAGAAAATATTTTCCATTTCTCTGCCGATGTCCATGGGTTTCACACCTCAGCCAGTCGATCTCTCAGTAACTAAAAAGATTATCAATAGAGTATCAAAATCACCATTTTATTTCTATTTAACTTAATGTGTCCAATTCACCTTCTAATTGAAAAGGCCATATATTAATTTTAGAGCTTTAATTTTTCTTGGTAAACAAAATTGTTTGGATTTCTGTCATTGGGAGTTCACATTGGTTCTGAAATAAATATGAACTTTGTCTGTAAACCCAACATAGGATAGACCTACCACGCATGGCCAGTAAAGTAAAAAATTTGTTTTTGAGGTCAAACATCTCACTAAATCCGTGAGTACAAGTGAATCTTTGGTTCAGTGGGACATGGAATGGCCTCAAGCCCACCCACTTTTTCATAATGCAAATACAGGCTTTGTAAAGGGGGTTTTCTCTCTGAATACACACATATACACACATATACACACGCTACACAGCAGCCCTCTACAGCTCGCAGATGGCCCTGTCTCCAAACCCCGCCTACAGTCTTTTGTCTTCAGGGAATCTGTCTCTCAGCTGCTGGTGGAAACATTTATTTCATGAGTCAGTAGGGGGCGCAACAACCTCCATTGCTTCTGAGGCCTGATGCTCATTGCAACAAGCCTGTGTGTGCGTGTGTGTTTGCATGCACTGCCACAGCCAAAACAAAACCTAGACTACGCAGTTCTCTGCAGACAAAAACAGCCTTTCAGTCCACATTTTCTTGCTCTGTCAGTAAACATGTAAGTTCACCACCTCAGCAGCAGGTATTGACAAGCAAGGTGCCCCCTTCCCACCTCCACCTACATATATACCACTAACCCTGGGAATACATACAAATCAATAGATAGATGAGGAGGGAGTGAGGAAGCGAGAATGGATGAGAAAGAGAGAATCAACAGATGTAATGTGGAATGGACCAGAGGAGAGTTGTTGATGAAGATGAGGATGAGGCCCTCTCAGCACAGACAGCCTGGCAACATAGAACTAAAACACATAGACTGGATATGTGCCCTACAGATAAAATTCATAGGGCTGTCAAAAATAACACGTTAATGGCATTAACTAATTTATGTAATTAACTGTGTTAAAATTTTTAACGCAAGTTGATTTTTGCAAATGGATTTTTCAGTCATTTTTTATTTTAATAATAATAATAATAATAATAATAATAATAATTTGTAATTATTCATTAGGTTCAAGCATTGATAACTGGGAAGTTAAGACTTAAACTGAAGATTATGAATCCTGGTCAGTAGATTTCTTTTATAGAGCACTTTTCAACCAATGAAGTTATTGAACATACAGGCAACATTCAACCGTTCACATGTTGCTTTATTTTATTGTATACATTAATTGCTTATCAAGCCTAAACACATTTGGTTCTGTGACTGTATTCAGGTGGTATGGGATTCTCTATTTTTATAAAGGGCACTTGAACATGTGGACTTGGGAAACCAGGAATCAAACTGCTAGTTGTCCGGTTGGTGGATAACTGATCGAAGTCCTGAGTTATAGCTGCTTCTCTTTCTGCAAGTGCTGTCATTATCCCAGAAATTCCATCTGTGCATACTAAAAAAAAAGGCTTAAAATAGGTAACAGTGTTGGTCCATCCATCCATTTATTTTCTACAGTGAATCGCATTCTCGTTCTTTCAGTCACTCCCCACAGCTCGTGATCATAGGTGAGGGTAGATCGAACGGTAAATTGAGAGCTTTGCCTTTTGGTCTGCTCCTGCAGAGTCCACATCCAGGGGCACTGCCAGGGATTTTGGGCCCTATGAAAACAAAACTGAAGTGCCCCCCCATGGAAATTTTGATACTGTAATACATAAAATTAGCCATTTTAATGACATTTTGACCATCATACCTATGGCTATATGGTTGCTGCTAGTTAATCTTATGATATCTAGAAAATGTAAATATTTCTCAGATTGGAATAAAAACAGTCACCCAGTCTGCTCCACTAGAAATGTGCTCTCTTCCAACTGCAAATTTCCAAACTACTGACCTAACCTGACATTACAGTGATAGTGACAATTAAAGAAGTAATGTGACAACTGTAAGGAAGATAAAATTATGGTTATAAAACGGGGGCAGGAATAAACAAGTTTTTATACTTCATCCTGCTTTTTTTTCGGATTCCAGAGCAACTGTTTTTTTTTTTGTTACTTTTGTTACTTTTACTTCATTTTCATTACTTTTTGTTCTAAATAAATAAATATCAATCAATAGCTGATGATTTTAACCATTCAAATAGTTCTAAAATAAATACAAACAATTTTTTATTTATTATTATTAATTCAGAACAATTTTTTTCTATTATATAATGTTTTTTTTCTCAACAATAATTAATTAATTCAATACTCAGCTGCTCACCTCCTTCCTTCCTCCTTTCCTGTCAGTCATGGGCCCCTAGAGTGGTCAAAGGCCTTCCACAAGTTCACAAAGAACATATAGACTAGTGCCCCCTTCAGGACCCTGAGGAGGGTGTAGAGCTGGTCCACTGTTCCACAACTGGTGAAAAAAACACTGCTCCTCCTCAGTCCAAGGTTCAGCTATTTGACAGACCCTCCTCTCCAGGACCCCTGACTAGACCTTACCAGGGAGGCTGAGCAGTGTGATCCCCTGTAGTTGAAGCACACCTTCCAGTTCCAAGTCCCTAGGGCTATCTTCTGCAGCTGAAGATCAGACCACCAGGGTCCCCACCTCTGACCGCTGCCCAGCTCACACTGCACCCGACCCCTGCGGGGATCCTTCATTTACTTGATGCATCATTTGGGCCCAGTCTGAATTTGCCCTACAGTCTCTACTCTCCTTATATGTGTATTTTATATTCAACTGATTCAAATTTAAGTGATCCCTTAAAGTTTTAATTCTGCATCTGCCAGAGGAAGTATAGGAAAAATACAGAAACATGTTCAGTTTGCTTAAGTGTTGTATTGTTTATGTCACAACACAGTTAAAGCAGAATGAGGGATGATTTGGAGAATATCCTACTTTTTATCAGCAAAATGTTAAAATGCAACCTCATAAATAAACTGCCATCCCAAGTATGGATGTTGGATAGGGATGGAGGAGCAGTGGAGACTACTAATTAAGGTGAAGGTATAAAATTTCCACTCTTGTGCTGGTTTAGGCACCATTTACTAATCAAGACATCCCAATTTAAAACACTGAATTATGTGACTAGAGCTGTAAAATCTATATGTGCTCCTTTTTTAAGACACTGTAAATTCACAGACTATGAGACAAACCTATTCATCAATTATTCTTTCACATTTTCTTAGTTTGTGTTTATCTATAGATTTTTGTTGCAAAAGCTTGTTCGATACTACGACTTTATCTGTACAACAGGAAAGTTTATTCTATGACATCTGATTCTAGATCTTGCATCCACTGAGATGACAGAGACTCAGGGATTTCATAGCAGGGATAGATGGAAGGATAGAAGTCAGAGTGAGGTGTAAAGGATGAGGGGTGTTGTGTGAATATGTGGAGAGAAATGCAGGGAGACAGTGGAGTGGAGAGACATTTTCTAAGTCAATCATGAGAGGAGCAGACAAACAGACAGGCATGAAGAAGGCATGACACAGGTGGAGAGTTAAGGTGGTGGTGGGGTGGAAACAAGAGTGAGCTAAAAAAGAGAGTGGGAGGTACTCTGAGCTCTGAAAGATCGAAGAGAATTCAAGCGAGAGAAGAAAAGGGAAGGAGAAGATAGACTGAGTGACGAATGGAGAGGAGGACATAGAGGAGGAAGAGAGGGAAGGACAAGAGAGGACAGGAAGAGGAAGATGAAAGGAGGGAGCTCAGAGGGGGGTGAGAAGGAGAGATGTAGCAGTTTTTTCATTAGTAAGGATGTGTTGGGGACTGAAGGACTGAGGAAGAGGAGAATCAGTGGAATGGTGAGTTTCATGGCCACTGACTAATGAGAGGAGAGGAGGGAGGAGGCAAAGGGAGGAACAAGGGGAGAGGAGAGGAAGGGAGGAGGTGGAAAGGGTGAAAATGAGACTGAAGAGGGAGGAAGAGGAGCAGGGAAGGGGTGGGGTGGAGAGGGGGGTGCTGAAAGTGAGCGAAGCAAAACTGGTGGGGGATGGGAAGAATTTGCACGTACGCACACACACGCACACACACATGCACACACTGTTGAAACTGCAAGCGACATGAGAGAGGGGCAGATAAGTAGCCAGAGACACAGGAAGGAGGAAGAAGAAAATGTAGAAGAGTGAGGAGGGAGATGAAGAAGGAGGCAGGAAAGGAGTCATCACTGTAGAGAAAGGAGGTGAGATGGGTGTGGAAAGGCAGAAGAGGGAGAGTGCAGAAATACTTAGGAGGACAATGTAGAGGGGAAGGGTGGAGGGGGACCAGAGTTAGGGTAGATACTTAGAAGACAGAGAGAAGAAAGAGAGGAAAGTTATGAAGAAGAAGATAGCTGAAAAGCAAAATAAATTATAGAAAAAGAAAAAAAACAGAAAGGGGAATCAGGCAAATTAAAGAGGAACAGAAATGAGCAGGAAGCTGGAGCTGGAATGATGAAGAGGAGGTGGGGAAAAAGAGGAGGAGGTGATGATGCCAAAGAAAAAGAAGACAAAAAAAAAAAAAGAAACAGTTGGAAACAGGCTATTAGATGTCAACAGCAAGCAGTTGTATGGGGTCACGACAGATTTATTATTATTATTATTATTATTATTATTATTATGTACTGTGTTTACAGCTAGCATCAGGTGAGAAAAATCCAGCAGCAGCTATCCATAAAACTCTCTATTCTACTCTCTCTCTCTCTCTCTCTCTCTCTCTCTCTCTCTCTCTCTCTCTCGCTCCCTTACACACACACACACACACCTGTGAATATACACGTGCATTCAGATGCATACAAATGCACACATGCACAAGGCTACAACTAATTTAAGTGTTTGGCACTTGAAATAAAATAATAATAATAAGCCAAGCACTCTAAGGCTATTTTATCTGAGTCATTGAGAGTTCATGCACAAAGTCACGCACGCTTTTGAGGGCACGTTCACTGTCTCACATACTCACGCATACACACACACACACTTGGTTCAGTTGTACCAAGCTCTCTTACCCTTTCTTCCAACCAGCATACATCAGTACAAGTCTGGACAGCCTGCCTTTGCACAGAGATGCACAGTTGACGAATCCCTCCGCAGACACACTGGCAAGTAGACCCTAATTTATGGGATTTTGATAGTTGACAGATTAAGACTCTGCAATAATTATTTTTCTTAATTTTAAACACACGTGCATCCACTTTCTATTATAGATTAGCTGTGTAATAACCATAGTTTGATTTAGCATGTTGCCAGATTTAAAATAACATAAAAAGAAACCATAGCTTTTTAGTGAGGCAGTCTGACAAGAAGCTCTGTTAAGTGTCAAATTACACGTTAAAATTGAAATTACATAATCAAGAGTGGGCTAAACTTAATAGTTTTAATGGACTACTTTTTCTCAATCCAAACGGTAGGTTGGGAGAGGCGGAGCGGATGTCCACCTCACTTTTCAGCGGGTGTTGCCCGTCTCCCCGGCACACACACACTCACGGCTGCTTCCATCTCTCCATGCAGTTCACTTCATTGTACTGACTGTGCGCATCAATTAGACAAGAATTAAGCCCTTTTAGATGCAATCATTGTCTTTTAGCACTTCGAAGAGGATTATATATTGCGGGCAGAGGCTCAGATAAGTTTTCAGTGCGGGAAAGCGGAGAGAAACGAAACGCAGGTACAGTGTGACTGTTATCTCGACTTCCAACTATTGACGTTACAAATGTAACGCGAGGGTACTAGCCGCAAGCTAACTGGCTAACGTTAGCATCCCAACGGCCAAGTGGGGTGGACCTAAATTGCACTTTGACAATAGGGGGGGCAGAAATGTCGCCTAAATTTATCGATAAACCCATGGTAATTACTTTACCCGTACTACTTCTTGTCCTTTGCAGTTTCACGTCCCAAAACAGACTATCAAGTTTACTTAATTTGAACCAGAGAGCGAGTTTTTACTCCATGCCAGCGGCAGACAGTAGCTTTAGTTGTTGTAATTCAAACGTAAGCGTAGGGAAAACAAAAGGACTTATAAAGTCTGACACACACAGCACGATTGCTTGGGAAACTGATAAAATGTATATTTATCAAGAGAACGTGATTGATAAAAATCAGATGGAGAATAAATAATCTAAAATGCTCAATGATAAATGAAGAAAAGTCAAAGGAACAGCCAAATCAATTAATAAGTATACATGCATATTACAAAATGTATGAGATTGCAACTCTTAAAAGTAGTCCAGAGAACAGTGAGCCCATTATTTGTCCCGTTAGTAATACTCTGGTCAGCTTTATTTCTAAGCATGAGTAAAGAAAACAATAAGAAGTTACACCGTCCAGTCCATCCTACTGCGTGATTGCATTACATGCTTCTTCGAGACATTTAAGTGGACAAAGTTGTAGAAGCAACAGCTGCCTGTATGATGTTGGAAGTTTGAAATGTTGTTATGCTTTGCACAAGCTTGAACATAACTTATGACAACAGGTATTTCCCACTTAACCAAGTTATCTCATGCATAGTCTTTTTAGTTCTTTTAGCTCCTTGTAGTTTAGGCTGAGATCGAGGCAACCATGACCGAGGCTACCACGACCTCCCGAAACTCCTTGAAAGTGAATCGGGGCGGGATTATAGCATACAGTTCATCTTCTTCTCTTGACGTCTCTGTAGGGATTTCTCATATTTAAGTGTATCGTCAGTCATTAACATGGGCATTTTTGTGTGGGGCAGCTGTAAACTAGGGGGCCACCGGGAGCCGCGATAGACAAAAGACCTCCGAAGAGCTTCAGACATTTGTATTGTCTTCCTGTAGTTTGGGTGATGTGATTTTAATCTCTCAGGCTGGAAAGACTGCGCCTCGCCGCCTGTAGTATCATATCTGGACATGTTTGATGAAAGGTATGAAGGTTATATGTTAATGTGGCAGCCAGTTACAAAACTTAGCGTCCCTGCTTTGTTCTGGCGGCGGTTCAAGTTGGGAAATTGAGGAAGATTATCTTCGATGAAGAGGAAAGGCAAAGCAAGGCAAGGGCAGTAGGACGTTTGATTGTGATCCGGATTACATATCATTGTTCTTTGTCTTTGTGACACTTGTGAGACTTAAGTGCATCATTTAGCTGCAGAGAGAAAGAGTTTGGTGGGTTACTTTCTGCTGTGTGGAGCCTCATGTTGAGATGATTGTTCAGGCTTTCTCCAGGATGCAGAAACTGGGACACAGTTGAAGAAAACAAGGGTTTGTCAGGCTATTATACAGGACTGATTATGCATGACATATGGATGACTTGTTTTATCGATGGCACGTTTTCCCACTTTCATTCCAAATGCCGGTTATTCCTGCTGCTGCATTTTGGAGTTAATTTGTGTAAATATTTTTGACAAATTGTATAGCTTTACGTTGGATTTTGGAGGGGTGCCCCATACTGATGTGATGGGTTGATACCCTGCTACTTCCAGGTGGATTTCTAACAGGAACTAAGTTGATAAGGAGACATTAAATCTAAACTTTAGAAGGACAATGATGTTTTTGTTTTATACATATTTAATTGGGGCAATAAATAAATAGATAAATAAAAGGGTGCCATGAAACACGTCTACACCCCATGAAATTTGAGGTTTTGATAATGTAACCAAGCTCTATGGGATATTTCTTTATTTTTTATATATCCTTAAATTTTCTTTTTAAAGGGGTGTTTTATGAAATAGTAATGTAATGGATGTAGAAATGGAAATCAGCCCCCTCAAAACACTTGATGTTTTATATATTTTATAAGTATTTCTTTTACATATTGCAAATCATATCTTCACAACACAATATTAAAAAATGAAACCGTGTTTTGCATGATTTCTGAAAGTTTTTAAGCGTAGTGGCGTATTCATGGTAATTGTGAGGAAGAGTCAGGTAGTAATTTGGATTGTCAGTCCTAAATTGTATTTAATAAAAAAAAATTGTAATATTTATTTTATGTCATTAGGGTTGGGCAAATAATTTAAAAGAAGTAAAACATTTTTATTGACTGTAATAATTTGAAACAGCAGAAAAAAAATTAGATCAATGGTATTTGTTCATTTTTGTCCAGTAAATCTGACTCATTACCTCCAAATTCTGAGTTTCTCTATTTTTTCTGCAGCTAAAATATATTTATATTGGTGCTTTTTATTAATATTTTTAAAGCTGAATCTATTAGGCTAATATCAGTCAGCATCAGTATACAGTTGCTTGAACGTTAGAAGTCAGGCATCTGTATATAAACCGTGCGTGGTGACAATTTCTTTCAGATGCCATGAAACCACCATTCATTCATTTTCTCTACCGCCTATTCCAATTCAGGATTGTGGGGAGGCTGGAGCCTATCCCAGCAGTTAGCAGGGTATACCCCTTGACAGGTTATCAGGGTGTTTTCTGTGGCAGGTCCCAGACTCTGGAACAGTCTCCCTCTAAGTGTTAGATCTGCACAATCACTGGAATATTTTAAGTCCCTTTTAAATAAGCATCTTTGTCGACTGGCTTTTGCCACAAGTTGACCTTAACATTTTTCTTTTTTTTAACTATCCTAGTCATTGTTGTCTTAGTTGTTTTTAATTCGTTTTAATTGTCTTATTATATTGCTTTATTTTCTTGCTCTATTATTATGCACTTTATTTTATTTTAGATGTATTGTAGTTTGTAAAGCACGCTAGGCAGCATGAGCTGTTGAAAATGTGCTGTATAAATAAACCTGACCTGACTTGTCAGCCTATTGCAGGGTAAAAAGAGCACCAATTAAACCTTAAAAAAATACTTTATCAAATAATTGCGATTACGTTATGAGTAAATGTGAGACATCTTGTGATATTTGGACTTCTTAAATTTTGTCCAAGCATTCTTCTGCTGTTGGCTCCTCAAAACAGCTGCAAAGTACTCTGAAAATTACAATAACCGATGTCCACAAAGCAGTAAAAGACCACTAGAAAATATCTAAACAGTTTAATCTGCCCATTTCCTCATATTGTAATCAAATTAAGAACGGACTTTAGAGAGATTTAATGTACTCTGAAGTGGCGATGAAGCCAAACCTGTAGATATATCAGCTTAATGGATGAAGAAAAGCAAAGAACTTGAATAAAGACAACTGGACGTCTTGGTTTTGAAGACATTTCACCTTTCATTAGAAAGGCTTTGCCAGGTCTAATCAGTTGGTGGGGAGTTTCAGGCTTATAAGCTGTAGCTTAGACATCTGCAGAGTCAATAAGGTCATACCAGAGTCATTGAGGTCACACATGAGTCACTCACCCACCTGCCAATTCTGTGAGTCGTTAGGGTCATTGTCAATGGTGAGTTGTTTACCTTCATGACGGTCAAAAGCGTAGATGGTTGTAAAACTGCCTGCCAAGGAGTGTCAAGGCTCCATTTTATTTAGTGGGAGGGTATCCAAGGCCATTTTTATCTATTTGATATAAATGGCTTCTTTCACTCTACTCCAAACCATCTGTTTTCCCCATCTATAATATGGAAGAGCATCTCTTCTCCTTCAGATGTAGGTGAATTCCCGAGAACTTGACCTGAGCATCTGGCTCTCCTGTGTTTTGCTATATGCTTGTGAAACTTTATTTTCACTGTTTATAAAAGTTAGAAAGTTAGAAGTGAAGAAGCCTTTCAAATTAGAGGTGGAACGTCTTAAAGAACCAAGAAAACAAGCTTTTAGAATTACCATGACCTGGGTGACTGAGATTCTCCACCCACATTAGAAGAAAACTACAAAATTAAATTTTAGAGGATTGTATTTGAAGTTTTGGAAAAATTTAAAACAAATTTGTAGTTGTGCATAGGATAAAAAGAGCTGTAAGATTTTATGGCAAGAACATCTCTCTGTTTCATGCTTGTATTGCATCGATGTGGAGAACATTAAAAACAGGATGAAAAGAGGACAACTTTGTAGCAGAATAACTATTTCAAACATGGTTTAAATTTTAAGAATGAACTGCACCAGGAAAATGTGAGAAAAAGTTTTCTCATGGAGCTCATTTCCCAACCAAAACATGATTTAAGAAAATAAATTATTAAATTAAAAAAAATCCTAAACTCCTCAGACAGGCCTAAAAAGAGCAGTGACAGTGAGAGGACCCAAAACAACTGAAATACTTATTGTCATAAAAAAATATTACAATAACAATGAAAGATGCAGTGATGATGATTTTTGTGGAAAGGAGAGAGAATTGTTTTACAACTTGCAGTTTTTCTTGGGATTGTCTTGAATTGTGTTTTGGCATCATCTGACTATATATGAGCCAAAGTGTAGCATTTAGTCCAAAAAGTGTCTTAAGCCTGTAAATAAACTCCATGCCATGCCACCTTTTCTATGTCCTAAAATCTCACTGAACTGTTGAAAGCTCACAATGGTGTTGAGAGTGAGAACTGAGAAAATGAGTTCTTTCACAGAAACCAATGCTTGGAACATGAACGGAAATGATGGGACTGCTTCCAATGCTGCAGCATGAGGTGCTCTACTACAGGAGCAAGTTGGGTTTTAAAATGTTTTAAGTAAGAACAAATAGCAGCTAACACATTCATAAAATAGGATATAAGTTTTAGCTTTTGGGTGACTTAAGACACTAATGCTGATAAACAGTGCAGTCTAATGGGCTCGACACACGGGAGGTGACGTCGCTCCTTCATTCATTTCCTATGGAACCTGCAAATTGAGGCGAAAATCGCTGCCCTCCTCCAGCCAAGCGACAGGCGACATTCGTGCATGTGAAATGTAGACGTGCACACGGGGCTTGCGACGTGACACAAGAAAATAGAAAAATATTCAATTTTTGTTGCTGTTGCCTGGCACTATAACCAACCAGTGAGGAGCTTTATGGACTGACCAATGAGAGCAGGCTAGATGCAGTCTGCAAACACTTTGAACACGGAAGAATGGATCATTTAAGCTTAGTAAAAGGCAGCCGCGTGGCGCCAGAGTGAATTAGTCCAAACTTAGGTTCTGGATTTATCTGGATCAGCCTTTAGGTCCATCAAATGATGATATTCATGATGCTGTTTCCTATTTTGTAAACTCGGATGAACCCAGGGTTGTCTTTCTTTTATACAGTTAACAGCAAGATTTCTATCAATTCATGCAAAATCTTCTGACTCTCCATCTGTCATACTTTGTCACGTCAGGGACTGGTTTGAAAATGTCAAAATAACCACCAATATCATAACCAATCAAATTACTTGGAGAAAAGCGATCTTATAGCACGATGCACGACACTGCTGCTGCCGTTTGTCGCGTCCCGTGCGTTCGGTTTCACGAAGGTTGCGATGAGTTTCGCCTGTCGCTGTCGTTTGTCGCCTCCTGTGTGCCGAGCCTATAAGTGGTGACATTTTTTTACTATGGATCTGTGTGTTGCAGTTATGCCCTCAGTGATGGAGCGCTCGGGGGCTGGGGTCCTGTCCAGGAGCAGAGCCAAAACTGTTACCAACGGAAACAGCCAACCACATTCTGAGGAGGAGAGCAGCGATGAAGAGCATGCACATGGTAGATACTCTCACTTGATAAATTTCAGCAGGGATAACCAGCTCCAGTCCTTGAGGGCCGGTATCCTGCAGGTATTGGATGTGTCCCTGCAGACACACGACTGTTTCAAATGGTTGGGTCATTAACAGACTTTTGCAGTACTTCCATCCATTTTATTTGGATAAGGTGTTGCAGTAAGGAAACATCCATCACCTGCAGGACACAGGCCCTCGAGGAGTTGGTGATCCCTGAATTACAGTATATTAAAGTGACTGTAGCGCTAGATGTTGATGTAGCAGCAGAGCTGCCCATGACTCCAACATGAAGCATTCAAACGCACACAGACATTTTAATGGTACAGAGGAATCAAAACAGCTGTTCCGGTCACATTCATTGCTTTGCTGCAGTGCTTCACAAGTCCCTTTACACTCCTCCCCTATCATCCCCTCCTCCAGCATCTTCCCACACTCTTCATCCTTGTTATCCTCTGCCCACATGTTTCTTTTCTTCCGCCATTTTCACTGACTCAACGTTGGTCTTTTTGGGACATGTCTCTAGATCAGACACAGCAGTTTAATTCAATCATATTTGTCATTCTTTTAGATTTTTAGCACCCATTTCTTTTCATTTCTAACTTATTCCATCCCTCCAAGTATCCATCTACTCATTTTATACATCTAGTCATGTTTTTACCATCTCCATCCCCAGTTCTTTCCTTCCTGTCCTCTGTCCCTGAGGAAGTTGTGATCTATCTTTCTCCTGGGCAGCTTCCCTCCATCGCACACAGCTACTCTTCAGTCCTCACTTTCCCCATCTCTCCTATCTCTTGTTAGCTTTAGCATAGCACTAATTACTTAATGTCTGCCATCCACTGTTGCTGTCTTCTAACTCTTTTGCTCCATCTGTGTGGGTTTCTCTTTGTTAGTGACCATAGTTTGGAGAAAAATGCTTTAGTAGCATATTTTATTACTGATTTTTAATTGTTTTCGTCCTTGTAAAATATGTTTTTATTCTTTGCTTAAATTCCAGTGCATTTAGAGGGATTTAAAAATGGTAACAATACATAAAATGTATGGCTTGGATTGTAATCTGGTAACTAATTTGACAGTGAGATGAGCTGCGCCAAGTTATAGTTTATTCAGCAAGCCATTACTCTGTCCATTGTGTGTTTTTTGTAGGCTGTAATTAATAAGAACTGCACATCAAACGGGTTGGATTTCACATCTGATTTTTAGCTGTTTGTTTTTCATACCAGCTAGAGTTGGGGAAAAAGTAGAGATAATTGTTCTAATATGAAATAATTAGTATGGAGAAAGAAAATGACTGGTGGGCTGCACTTGCTTTGTTGAGATTGGTGAGTATTTTACTGGAAATGAAGTTGATACAGGATTGTGTCATTGAGGGTAAAATATGAGACTGTTTTCATACATGGACTGTAGCCCTGATGTTTTCCAAAGATGCTCTGGAGTGGCTGCATGTGATGACACAAATGTCTGCAATGTTTGCTCTATCTTTAGACTATTGAGATTACTCTGCTTTGGCTACCTAGTCTGTAACATCAGAGGGAAACGGTATGATTGCAGCTGCAAATCTGAAAGGATCAGTTACTGCAAGCACTCTATGACATATGATATGCTGCTTCATATTCTTCTCTAGTGACTTGTATGTTGTTTTATTTTGGCTTGTTAATGTTTGTCAGATTATTAATACAAAAACAGTCCAAGGGCCTAATCCACATATACAGTGGGGCAAAAAAGTATTTGGCAGCCACTGATTGTGCAAGTTATCCCACTCAAAGGTGAGAGAGGTCTGTAATTTTCATCATAGGTACACTTCAACTGTGAGAGACAAAAAATGTGGGAAAAATCCAGGAAATCACATTGCATGATTTTTAAACAATTTGTTTGTAAATTCTTGTGCAAAATAAGTATTTGGCACCTACAAATAAACAAGAATTCTGGCCCTCACAGACCTCTTACTACTTTAAGAAGCTCTTCTATCCTCCACTTGTTATCTGTATTAATGGCACCTGTTTGAACTCGTTATCTGTATAAAAGACACCTGTCCACAACCTTCAAACAGTTAGACGTCAATCTCCACCATGGCCAAAACCAGAGAACTGTCCAAGGACACCAGAGCCACAATTGTAGACCTGCACAAGGCTGGGATGAGCCAGCCTACAATAGGCAAGCAGCTTGGTGAGAAGAGATCAACTGTTGGGGCACTTATTAGAAAATGGAACAAATTCAAGATCACTGGCAATTTCCTTCGACATGGGGCCCCATGCAAGATCTCACCCTGTGGGGTAGGAATGATCTTGAGAACGATGAGGAATCAGCCCAGAACTACACAGGGGGACCTGGTCAATGATGTGAAGAGAGCTGAGACCACAGTCACAAAGGTTACTCTAGTAACACACTATGTCGTTATGGATTAAAATGTTCTGCGCCATTATACAAATAAATAGTTTAAAAATCATAACAATGTGATTTCCATGATTTTTGTTCACATTCTAACTTGGAGTGTACCTATGATGAAAATTACAGACCTCTCTCACCTTTTTAAGTGGGATAACTTGCACACTCGATGGCTGCCAAATACTTTTTCTTGCCCCACTATATATGCAAACCTATAAAAATAACTATTTGCAAGATTTGCATCTGCGTTATCTTGCTGGTATCTCCCATTACCATGTTTGCGAAAGCATACTGGTGCGTATGCTGATGTCAAACCAAGGAGATATATTGAGCCCAAAACTCCAGCTACCTTTTTATAGATGATAACACTGTAAACAATGCTTTTGAATATCCTCACTCAAGCTTTTTTTTTTCTTTTTTCCCCTGGAATATTTCTTTTCAGAGGCCAAGAACGGATTTTGCATGTTGACAATAGGTGCAATCACACTGCAAAATTACCTTTGGTCAAAATATCGGTGTGTGTGTGAGAGAGAGAGAGAGTCTAGGTTACATAGCTGTAACTTCAGTTCTCTTACAGATTTAGCTATCACTGAGGATTTGACTTTATCAGGCAAATCAGTCTTCATTTAAAGGAAGGGCATGTATGAAAATGAAGATTATCATTATGATTGTATAGTTTTTACAGTTAAACTTCTTTTTAACACTCTTGTATCTTTTTAATGATGCTGTTTAACTCTGTGGCTCCATGGGAATATATTTTAAAAGAACACTTATCTTTCTCTGTCTTTATTAAAATTTACTGTATCTATCACTTCACAAAATGGAAACTCATGTTCACATTGTCTCTTCCCACAGACAGCATGATCAGAGTGGGAGGAGACTACCAAGCACAGATCCCAGAGTTCAAACCAGGTAAGCGGAGAGGACAAAAGGAAAGGTGATGAGAATGAAGACTAAAACTGAGGGACAGAGAGAGGGAGAAAATCAAGACTGAGACAGCAGTGAGGACACATGTGAATGATACTGATTAAGGAAGGAGGAAAATACAGACTAATGATGAAAGTTTAAAGACAAATGACAGTGATTTATTTTCCTCCACACTGTTTGGACTGACAGATTTTCAGATATGCTAAAAATAAAATAAAATTTTGAAGTGGTAGATAATTTAATTATTAGTATTAATGTGATGCTGTGCAGTGAATAGTTTCGTCATCAATAACAACTCTTTAATATTTGAACCATTTGGCCTCTCAAAACCCTACACTTATCATACCTGCATCAGTAAAGACAAATGTCCTTGACACAGGGTCTGACTTTTCTGTTCAGTCTTGCTTTAAATAAAATGATTTTGGTTGTAAATAGTGGAACATCACCTCACCATCATCCCACAGAGAGATTGCAGCAGAGAACAAATATGCAACCCCACATCTGTTTTAGTGAGTTTACAAGTGTTGGATCCTCAATAGAACTTGCTGACAGACTGCCTGCTCTTTATTTTTCTTTCTACTGAAGACGAGCAAAAGCTGGTTTGTAGATGGAAGTTTTTCAAGGAGAAGAGGGGAGAAACCAACAGTTACCTTGAAGTTTGATTGGTGGATAGGGAACAAGATGTTGGAAATTCTTCAGATATGGAATAGTGCAGGTGGGGAGAGGAAGATGAGAGGGGAAGGACTTACAGATGATGTGACTAGTAAAGGAGGAATTCAAATGTGTGTTTGTGCATGTATATCTATATTTATAGCCTCAAATGCTAAATTAATTTCAAAGTTGACTTTCTATTTAAAAATAGTAAAATGTTCTGGATTTGTTTTCATTACCAGACAGTCCAACCCGCTACAATGAAAAGGACCAGAGGAGCATGTTGGTCTGGTGTCCCAACAGTCAGCTCTCTGATGCAGTGTGTAAGCTTCACACACCTTAGATCCATTCATTGACACACGCTTTACAACCTGACCTTCAGTTTAATAGTTACATGCTGACAGATAACAGAAAGCCTATTTCTCTTTCTCTGCACCTACTTCTTTCACCACCATGTTCTCTTTTTCTTAATTTCTTGTCTGTTTTTTTTATATCTTATAATTTTATTGCTGGTGTTTTATTTTCTCTCCTTTTTGAACCATTTTCCCTCTTATTTCAGTGGATGAGTATATTCTAATGGCTAAAGAAAAACATGGATACAACATGGAGCAGGTAAGAAAAGCTGAACATATACATCTAGTTAAATGATAAATCCCAGGTAAAAATGTGCCTTGTTTCTAAACTGTCACCAACTCTGGTTTGTCTGTACTTCTAGGCTCTGGGCATGTTATTGTGGCATAAACATGACGTGGAGCGCTCGCTGGCCGACTTGGCCAACTTCACGCCCTTCCCAGATGAGTGGACAGTAGAAGATAAAGTGCTGTTCGAGCAGGCTTTCAGCTTCCATGGAAAGAGCTTTCACCGCATTCAGCAGATGGTGCAAGAAAACAAACACACTTCATTTGCAGGATATTTGTCACTCAAATACTGCTACAAAGTCTCTACAATTATTTCCTTTTTCTAACGCAGCTTCCAGACAAGTTGATCTCGAGCCTTGTAAAGTATTACTACAGCTGGAAGAAGACCAGGACCAGGACTTCCGTCATGGACCGGCAGGCCAGAAGGCTGATTAACAAGAGGGAGAAAGATGACAGGTTTGAAATGCCAAGAAACTTTCTTTAACCCCTGTGGGAACATTGATA
Organism: Melanotaenia boesemani; assembly: GCF_017639745.1. NCBI lineage: Eukaryota > Metazoa > Chordata > Actinopteri > Atheriniformes > Melanotaeniidae > Melanotaenia > Melanotaenia boesemani. The sequence goes on along the minus strand of NC_055686.1, from coordinate 15,756,082 downwards.
TAGAGAGCAGGAAGGATAAATACAGGAGGACACAAAGTTCTCAGAAACTGCTCATCTGAGATCTGACATTTATGGAACTTCTTTGTTAAATACCATGAGCATCCTGGGAAAAGTCTCATGAATATGTAAATGAGACTAAGTCGTACGATTTCCTGTCATTTTCAGCTTCCACTTTTGATCCTTTCAGACATTATTCAGTTGCACCTTTAACAGTTGGTTAGGGACAGAGTTTAAACGTTGTCTTCTTTCATCTTTATTTTTTTCTTTGCAGTAATGATGAGGTTGAAGAAGGAGAGCCAGGCAGTGACAGTGACTTTGAGCTTGACACCAAGAAAGAGGTAAATAATAAGACATCTTTACATTTTAGCCAAATGAATGCTTGCTGGATCTTTGACTTTTAATGTGCATAAAAGAAACCCAATGTATTTACTTCCTTCTGAATCACCACTTTGATTGAATTTGTTTGTCCATATAGGCGGTAAAGCAGAACCCCAGCAGCACCAGCTCAGACAAAGTCACCCCGAGTCGCTCTGGACCAGTGAAGAAGGAGAGTGTCGGGGCTCAGTACAGACACCACCCGCTCAGAGCGCGACGCCGGCCGCCTAAAGGCATGCACCTGGAGCAGGGAGACATCATGGCTCTGTCAGCCTCCCATGATGCTGGAGTTGTAACTGTACGTCAGCTGGACACACAGCTGGTTTCACTCAAGAGACAGGTGTGTACCCAGTCATGAGTGTTTTAAATATGACCTTTGACATATTTATATCTCAGACTATACATCTAAGATGTTGATGTGCTCAAAATACACAGATCTGATCTACCCAACTATGTAGCTTAGCAGTCTAGAACAGCAGCAGGATGATGAGGAACCTTTCTATGAGTGTGTTTGAAAAGAGAGGACACATTTATACCACCGTCATGCCATCAACAATAATCCTTGTTTACGTCTGTGTGAGTCGATGTTTAAAATGATGCATGATGATGAAAAAAAAAAACCCAAAAACAAACAAAAAAAACCCCACTGTCTCGAAAAACAAAATATGCACTATGTCAGTGTTCCTCAGGACTTCCGTCTGTTCTATTTTAGGCATGACTGGTTTTGTCGTCTTCCTAGAAGTCAGATTTGCCACCTCCTCTCCTTCTACCCTGTTTATCACAGCCATGTGTAACCTCGTCTGTACTGCCATCTTCTGACTACACCATGCAGCCGTTAATGTCAAGCTATCTGCTTAGTTTTCATTTAAATCATGACTTTACAAAAGCTCATTTTATTTTAAATTGACAGATGTATTGAAATATTCTTGGAAATATCATTACACTCATTACACTGAGCTCCTGTTTAAGTAAACCACCTTGGGTCTATAATCTTCTGTTACTTCTGTTTTTCTCTCAGGTTCAGTCTATTAAACAAAACAACAGCAGCATGAAACACAGCCTTAGTGAGGGTATTGATGGATTCAAATCTAATGAGGTAACATATTTTTTTTACGCTCTTCTCAAAATCCATCATCTATCACCTCATTGATTTTTCTCTCCTGACTGTATACACTTTCCTCCCTCTATGATCTTGCTCCACTTCATTCCTCTGCTTGTTCATTTATTCACTCTGCCTCTGCTGTACTCCCTCCGGGTTTTAGTTCACATCTTGTGGGACTGAGATTTGTCTTAATCTGCTCATTGCCCTCACGCTGTCACCCCCATCCTTTTCTCCTCGTCTTTGTGCCACCTCCCTCAGTCATACTTAAATCTCTCCCCGTCTCCTCCAGCCCGCCCCCAAAATGAACTCTCGTTGGACTACAGAGGAGCAGCTCCTGGCCGTGCAGGGTGAGTAAAAGCTGGGACGTCCTCCTCCTTCCCCTCAAACAGAGTCACCTCTCTGCCCTTCCTGCCTCACACTCTTAGTCAGATAATACATTCATATTTTTCACACAGGAACCACCTGCACTGGTTGAGCGCACACACATTCTCCTGAACTACCACTGGAGAACTGCTGTAGCTTCAATCTAGTTCAAATTTATTTATTCTAACTCATATAAGACAAAGGTTGAAGAAAGGGTCCGCCCATGAAGGGTAGCACAATATTTCCACTTTGCAAAAAGGAGCATAAATGTGGTAAACGCTCTTCAGATCAAACTTACAAGTGACAGATGAGTTACAGTATTTTTCCAGGAGACACGTACCCTCATCTACTGCAGCTGCTCTAACAGTAAACTGTGCTGAAGTGTATGAACATGTGAAGCAGGTCAGGCCTGGTGAGAACAGGTGCACTCAGATTTAGAGTAACAGTAAACATGCCAACAAACCTCACTGTACATCACTCCCCTGTCACATCTACCAGAGACAATAAAAGCTGCCACAACATAAACCTGATGTCTCCTTTGCAGCCATCCGTCGGTACGGCAAAGACTTCACAGCCATCGCTGAAGTGATAGGCACTAAGACACCAGCTCAGGTTAGCCTCTTTCTCACGTGTTGAATACCTCTTATTCTGACCTCATCTGTAACCTCCATGCTGCAGTTTATTTATGAACTGCCTATTAGCTTTTCATCTCTAATTTCATTTATAGAATGACTATGATCGTCATCATCCATCTTTTCTTTTACCTCCTGCCCTCTGTTGTCTGCCTGTGTGTCCTTGAACACAGCACATGTCTCGCCCATCACTGACTTCCTCTCCAACTCTGCGTCTCTTGGCTTTCTGTTCAGGTGAGCTCTTTTTTTGTGAGCTACCGGCGGCGGTTCAACCTCGACGAGGTGCTGAGGGAGTGGGCAGCCGAGCAGGTGGCAACCAGCCGGGACCAGAGAGACCCCAGGAGGAGCGAGGAGGTGGCAGCAGCTGCAGAGGGAGGCGCAGAGGAGGAAGAGGTGAGGCCAGACAAAGGATGCACACACACGACATTTACTACCTTCTTACTTGTAGTTTGATTTTGTTTTATTTAAATACAAAATTTTTCAAGCTCATCAGAATTATCTTTGGTCCTTTCCCCCTCAGGTCAAAATGGAGGACTCTTCCCCAGACACAGCAAGCAGCTCTCCTCCCCCCTCCTCCACCCAGGCCACATCCTCCCTCTCCCAGCCCCCTCCACTGCTGCGCCCGGCTCCTCCTTCAGCCCCCCCAAGCCTCCTTCGTCAGCCGCCTCCTCTTCAGACACGACCTCTCCAGAGCCGAGCGCCCCATAACCACCCACCCCCTCCACTCATCCGGCCTGCAGTGACCTCCTCCTCAAGCCTCAGGGGTTCTCCTCCCAGCTCCTCCTCTTCCTCATCCATTGCAACCCAGATGCCTCCATCATTGGTCGGGCTTAAAGTGGAGCAGCCAAACTCACACTGATACACTCACGGGAATAGAAACACATACACAAATTGGCACGCACACACTCAGACTTTGATGCTTTCTGACTAAATCACCCTTATCTGTTAGTCCTGGGATAATTATACATCATGTAATAAACAAAACACACTGAAGGTGACATTAGTTATTATATATCTTCATTTGGTGGTCAGAAGCATCTCTACTGTATTTACAAACACCTACCTCCAACCCTTAGTTCTCTAGCACACATGGCACCAACAGCTAGGAACGTAAAACTAACACTACATGTGCACACACATCACTTACCAAATGAAAAAACAGACACTGCATCCTCTAGCTTACAAAGAAAGCCATGACCACAAATAGAAAACCCACCTGCTCGTCTCCATGGAAACAGCTGAACATCTGGATTGTGTAGGAATATGGTCAAACATAAACATATCTGTATTGTTTTATCTGCTGGTATGAAGGCATGTGACCTTCAGGGAAAAAGAAAAATGTAAGAGAGATGAAGATGTAGGTGGTGTTCACTACATCTAAGCCAAACCTGCTCCTTATAACGGGTGTGAAGAAACTTATTGCTTTCCCTTGGGAGTTTTGCTTTAAAATGTAGACCCAGAAAGGTGCAAAAGTTACTTTTACAGAGAAACTGGATTTCATAACCCTGCTGAGTTTATTGTTCTGAGTTTTGATGGTTAACTCTGTTTTCCAGTTAAGCAAAAATGGAAAAAGAAGAGCTGGAGATAACACTGGCCTCTTCTCTCATAGCCATGTATTACTAGTATTGACTGGAGTAATGCTAAACTTTTGTTGACTAGGTGAGCCGTAGTTGGCGGTTAGTTGCCGTAAGTAGTTTAGATTGTGCAAACTTAATTATGATTGTTTGAGCACTAAAGGAGAAAAGGAGTCAATTGAAACTTGTGACTGGATTTCATTATTCTGCAGCCTTTCACCCAAGAAAGGTGAACTGGGTGCGTTAAAGAGCAGCTGAAAACATACCTGTGTGGCGTGTAAAGGACTTCAGTTTGAACATGACCTTTCCTGACCTCCATACATATGTCCACTGAAAAATTTTAATGCCAAAGGCTGAAAAAGCACATTGTCTCAGATTCATGTCTCTGAGCTGTTGGGTACCAGAAAAGTCTCATGTTCTACATTGATTTGCTTTACCTGTAAGACACCAGAAAGCGGACATATTTTCATTTTTTTTTATGATTGCCTCTAAAGAGAGGAGGTGCGAATAGATCTGGAAGAAGTTTCTGCTCTACAATAAACCATTTTTTTTATTTGCAGTTTTCTGCCTCATCTGGTGATGTCTGAGAAAGTAGATGCCTCTGAAATATTTTTGTGAAACTAACTGTTAAAGATGTTTTCTGCCCGATGCCAGAACAGTATGTCCTCTCATCTGAGGTCACATGTTCGTGTCAGCTGTTGAGTTCTGCTCCTTTCTGTTCTCTCCTTGTGTTGTTGGAAGAGAAATTCATTGTTCGGTTTGACTGAATGTAAGTGGTCAGTCATTTTGGCTTTACAGTGGTTTGCCCTTGACTTGTTGCATTTGTTCCTTTCTCCAAGAACTGCTTGTGTGTAATGTGAAAAGTTGTTTACACTGTGGAAACAGAACTGTTTGTGTTTAAAGAATAAAATTTTTGAATAAAAATGATCTGTCAATTAATCCACAGGATTACGGAATCAACTCAGCAGGTTCTGTTGCCTACAGCTCTCCCTGGACATAAACCATGTTATAGCATCATCTGTACGCCAAGTAAAATACCAGGATTACAATATGGAGAATTTACCTGCACAATTCACCAGAAAAATAAGTTGGCGAGCTTTAGAGGATAAAATCTCAAATAACTAAAGATAGGATTGCCTTAAAACTGCTGTAGGGAGAATATATTTACTTCTGTACTATAAACATACTGCAGGTTAAATCTACACAAGATCGTGTGTCACATCTGCAGAATACTTTTTGCACCACTGAATTCAATACTTTTAAAAGTGAAGGTTTGGTGGTGTAAAACATTTGAAAAATTTGAGGCACTAATTTTTCTGGAAAGTAAATGGAGCGCGTTTTTTTTTTTTTTTTTGTCCTAGCTTCAGAATAAAAATGATGTAATTTTGGTGTAATCTTCCATGAAAGAAAATTTTGCATAAAGCTGGAGTTGATGCTGAGAAATCTAACCCAGGCTAGAAAGTGAATTAATGTGTTTTCTCTGATTTGTTCAGAAATTTAGTTAAAATTTGACATCAAATGCTGCATTTTTCCATAGTTTTCCTAACAAATAATTCTTTTCCAGCATCCCATCCTGCTGATATGGAGCGCCACCATTTTTCCATTTACTAGCAGTCCTCATTAATTAAAATGCCCCATCCTTTGGCTTTAAATACTGTTTTGCAAGCTGGCTGCACACATCAAAGGCAGATAGAAATATAAACTTTTTTTCTTATAAACTTTTTCATATTTTGATCAAAATCCCTTCAACGGCTTCAACTGAGCTCATGGTATATGTTGAACACTATAACACATCTGATCAAATCTTTATATTTTAAATGATGTGCTGTATTTTTCTAGTCATCCAGCTGAAGAGCCGTCCCTCCAACTCCAGCAGTTTCCAACAAGGCTAAGAAGTTACTACAGATACTGTTTTTATCTGTATTTTAGAGGATCTGTCTCAACATGCAGAGCTACTGGAAAAACAAACAAAACAAAAAAAGTGTGTGCTGACTTTTGACTAAATACTAGTTAGTATTTTTCTGATAAATGATCCTCATATCTTAAAAGTGATGTAAACAAACATTTTTCCATGACAACAAAAAGTTACATCAGCTGATTTGTAACAGCCAATAAACGGAGCGGCTACTTTATCTTGGTTTTTAACAGAATGGCTTTCAGACAGGCTATCATATCATTGTTTTTATTACTATCATTGTAATTTTTCATCATTTTTTTCTTTGCACAAAAAAAACAAAAAAAAAAAACAAATAATACATTTTTAAGGAGCTGATCACCCTCCCAACCCCAACAACCCACCACTAGTTACAGTTTGCTCAAAACACATTTAAAATCAATGTAAATTACAGCAATGTAAAACAAAATGATGAAAAATGAAATCAACCCTGAAAAAGATAATATAACAGCAACAGCCAGAATAATAATTAGAATCCAAAACCCAGCACCTTAATACAAATGATCAACTTTTAAAGAAAATTTAGATGTATTTAAAAAAATTGAAAGAAAAGTAAAACGACTGCCATTGTGGAAAAAAAAAACAAAAACAAAAACAAACAAACAAACAAAAAAAAAAACAGAAAAGTGTTAAGTTAGATACAACCAAGTGACGGGACCCAGGCTCTCTCTTTTTTTTTTGTCGACTGCGACGAGAGAGGCAAAGAGAAAAGGAAGCGACCTCTTCTGCTTGTGGTTTTGAACGAGAACGTTCACTGATATGAGAGAAATGAGTCTTTTCTTCTCTACTCTCTCTGCTTCAAGCCATTCTGGACCGACAAAGGCCTTTAATAAAGTAAATAAAAACAAAAAGGCCAAAAATGAACAAGCAGTAGTCGTCACCGCCACCACCACCACCATCATTAAATACAATACTAATCCTGAACTTGAGGGAAGGGTTTGTGTTTAATCTGATTCACTACGAGCTGTGTGTGGAAGTTAAATGTGTGTTGAAGGTGCACTACACCAAAAAGGCAGCAATATGATCCGACAAGACCCCCCCCCCCCACCCCGAGAACCCAAATCTGTACAATTCCGAAATTTTTAACGACACAAAAATATATTATCCAATGAAAAGCAGAGGGGGGGAAAAAAAACAAAAAACAAAATTCACCATTTGTTGTCGTCAATTGTTGTTTTTCCAGTGATCTTTTATAATACACTCACGCACACACACTGTTGGTTACACACTCCAACAACACATTTCTTGTGCAGTTGCTCTTTGGGAAGGTGTAACAGAGGGCGGAGGGAACGATGGGAGAAGAAATGTGTTGGTTCTGGGTCGACATTCTGGATGCGAAGGCGTGATGCCAACCGAATGATGCAAAGATCAGGAAAAACGAAAAACGAAAGAACAGTACAAATAAATCATCTGAGCATTTATGTGCTGACAACAAAAACAAACCCTAAATTTAATTCTTCAAAGAAAGGCAACATAAAAATCCATCGACAGTCTCGTCCGTTAAGTCTCCTCCCCTCCTCGGGTTTAAATATGCCCCTCTTGTTCCAGTGCACAACTCGTTTTTTATTTAAAAAAAAGAAAAAAAAAGTTTGGACTTGAAGTTGCAGCCCCTAGGATTGATGACGACATCAAGTCTACTGGCCTCTTGCGACTTGATGGTGAAAGGAAATAAAGGGCGAAAAAGGAGTGAAAAAGGTGAAAAGATGGATGTGTGTGTGGGCAGTAAGAATGAGGCAGAAGGGTGGATGAGGTGAGTTCTCAAAGTTCACTTGGAGGAAGGTAGGCTTGGGCGAGCAGGTGGAAGGTGGAGAAGGTCCTTTAACCGTCATCAGCAGTTAGTCCATTCAGTATGTGTGTGTGTGTGTGTGTGTGTGTGTGTGTGTGAGATATGGGCTTCAGTGAATTAAGTCCTGGCTCAGCTGGAGTCCGTTCAGTTTTGGTGGACAATCAGAAAATTTCTTATCAAAACTCCTTTGAGTTTTCCAGCACAATAAGGCTCCATTGACATTTTTTTTTAAAACCCAGCGTTCCTCTGCTTGCATCGCCCTCCATCCAACCTGCTTCCACCTGGTTACCCTCCCCACCCACCCGGAACCACCCGGCAGCAGAACCGTGCAAAGAAACTGAATAAATAGGAGGAAATGACAGGAGTGGTCAAAGTGATCAAAATGTGTCTCCTAAAAAAAAAAAAAAAAGGTAAAAAGTAAAAAGATAGAGGATCGGACATGCAGAAGAGTGGAACGTCTAAGTAGAACGTGACAGAAAAACCCCCAGCAGGGTAAGAAGACCTCGGTCTGTAAGTACTTCACAACACAGAGGAAGTCTGCTCAGCGTCTCTGATCGCAGGTCCTCCGTATGGAACAAAACTTCTAAAACAGAAATGTTTCTCTAGTCCCAGAACTGGCAGCCCTACTTCAGACTTATTTCTACATAACAATCATGTAATTTTTAAAGTGATCCCACCCTTTAGCTTACCTCCTGACCTCCACCTTTTTGTGCCCCCATCCCACCTACAGCATCATTTTGCTCTCACCCCCGTCAACCTCTCATCTCTCCTCGGTGGCCCTTCAGGCTCACAGTTTGAGCTCATTGGCAATCTTTGAGGCAATGTTCTTGAAGGCGATGGACGTGCCCGTGATCCGCTTGAAGCGCACGCCGTTGAGGGAGAGGCGGGGCAGCTTGCACACCTCCATCTCCCATTGGACGAAGTCTTCGTGCGCCGGGCTGCCGGACATGCACAGCAGCATGTAGCGCTCGCGCAGCTCGTACTCGCAGCTGTTGGAGTCGAGCACTTTGCGGATCTCGCGCATCATTTCCATGGGCTCCATGGATGACGTGGTTTTCATGGACCAGGTGAAGCGCAGAGAGCGCGGCTTGGCTGAGTCCTTCTGGCTGGCGTTGGCTGGAGGCGTGCCCGTGCCACCTGAAGCGGGGGAGGAGAAGAAAAGTTTGTCCATCTCATTTATAAACATCAGAGGAGAATATTGGAAAATTTTTCACACTGAAGTCCAGTAATGGTGACATCATTGCTAAATACGGTCATGTTAAAAAAGAAACAAGAACAAACTTTACTCAAAGCCTTCAGGGTTTGGTCATCAGCCAGACCAAACTCGTGGGTCACAACAAACCTGCTACAAACATGTCTGACAAAGAGACATCTGCTTAGAAAAAAGCTCTCATACACTAAACTGACATTAAGAACGAGTGGCGGTGAGATGGGCCCATTTCCTTGTGGTGCAAGCAGCTGGCCAAACAAATACCACTAGAATCCACCACAAAGACCATGTCCAACCACGCAGCCAGGACACAAGAGGACATAAGAGTTCAGCAAAGATGGGGTATATATCTAAAGCCTCATAGCTAAAAACACAGGCAAGTGTTTGCTTGTTGTTTGCTCACTGTAGAAGTTTGAGAGTAGATGGAGGGAACATGGCTGTGGGAGCGGAGTCGCTGAAACTAAATATAAAAGGAAACCACACTCGCTGGGCCTGATTCAGCTATAGTTTCTGGATTTTATTTATAATTGAAGGTTATTAGAGCTTCCTTTAGCCAGAAAGTCTGAGTTGACAGTAAACAGAAGAAACCCTCAGTGTGAGTGGATGAACAATGAATGAAAGTATAATCAGGAGCTTTAGCAAGATGAGCGGCTATTTCTGCTTAAGGAGGTCAAACTTGTCCTGTTTTCAAAGATTTTACATTCACTGATATACTGACTTTAAATTATTAACCAATGGAAACTTTTTTCGAGATGCTAATCAAGTGCGTCACCGTAACAATAAAATGATGCACCTAATTAGTCCAATAGCACCCAGGTAGACCCTGAAGCTATTTGAGCAAGTTTATCTATATATCACATATCAAAGTGCATCCCAGTCTATAAAAATAATTAACAGATCAAGGTAAATAAAATATAAAACTAATAAAAACAACATACAGCAACTCTGTCTTATTTGAGAAATGCAGTCAAAAGAGAAACACCCCCCCGGAGAGTTTTGCGCAGGTTGCTGGTTCGCGAGAGGACGGCTCTTTTATATACAGTCTATGGAGGACATAGCACCAGCAAAGGTTATATCGAAGATGATTCACACACAGCAAGTTGCTATGCTTTGCAATGCTAGCGCTAATTTCACGCACTATTTTACGTTAGCATAAAATAGAGTGTAAACAAAACCGTTGGTAGTCTGGTTGAGTAACCAGGAAGTAGGAAAGAGCTACACAGTGTACTAAAGTTATTCCATCACGTAACTCTTACTTTGAAAGGAGAAAAACATGACAAAAACATTGTTAACAAATGAGAACATTTTTAATTATTTTTACAGAAAAAAATCCAATTGTTTAGCCTTTAAAAGTACTCTTTAGGTTGCACTACAGTAGAGATAATCTTTTCAAACTTTATCCTGATAAGATTATTGAAGCTTGCAACCAGCTAGCTAACTGTTCTGCCTTCACCACAGAAACATCTTCTCTGGATGCCTGAATCAGCAGAACTTGGGACGTGTAGCAGCAGAACAACTGAGTGCAAGAAACACTGGATTGATTTTGTGCAAATTGCAGCTGATTTGAAGGAACCGCTGAAGAGCTGGCAGCACACCAGAAGCACATTGTGAACGTTTGAGGACAACACACTAACAGAACTGAAGTTTCAGGAGTTAACTCCGGTCAGTAGACCTCTGGATTAATACTGTGGATTAAAAAATCTCTGAAAAAAAGCCAGCACCCGAGTCATTATTCACCTGCTGCTTTTGTAAAGTTTTACTAGAGACAGCAGAGATTAATGGATACACCAACACGCTCCCAGTGTCTTAGAGCCATGTCTTTCCTGTGCTTTTCAGACCTAATTTAATTTACTTGAGGATTGCTTTAAATCACTCAGGATTGGTTGGATGGTTAACATCATATTTGTCTAAGATGTGACAAACTCAGAACGTAGATTTCTGCTTTACTCAGACTTTATGTATAGTAGAAATTAATAATAAATAAAGACAACTGACAGAATCTAAAGTGGAGAAGCTGTTGGAAGTAAAAGAACAGCGCATACCAGTGTTACCAGATCCTGGCGAGGAGTTGTTCTCATCATTGTTGGAAGAAGAGGAGAGAACGCCACCTGATGTCTTCTCCGTTTTATCCACAGTACTGGTCAGCACTGACCTGTATGGAGCCATGGGAAGATAGAAGAGGACAGGAGAGAGAGAAGAAAGGGTGAGGAAGAAGATAAAAGGAGACGAAAAGAAGGAATAAAGAGGAAGAGATAAGCACAGAAAAAAAGAAAGCAAGGACAGATTTCAGAATTGTGACAATCATTTTAAAAAGAAAGAAAAAAAAAGGATGAGGAATGAGGAGGAGGGATTGAGAGGAAGAGCAAAATGATGAGGTTGTGCAAATGAAGACAAAAATGAAAACTTCTAAAGCACCTCTGTGTGTGTTTGTGTATGAACATGATCACAACATGGGGTCAATTATGAGTGTGAAGGTAACTTGTCCACACAAACACACATTGGGGTGCTTTGACTTCCCCTTTCACACACCCATCATGCAGCTCACCCTCATCACCATCATTACCAATCTATATGATGCTACCGCTAACTGCTACAGTCCCCGTCCCCTGATTGGTTAACCCCTTATCACCATCACCAACCAATTAAACTACCCATCTCAGACCCCATCTTCATCCATCCAATCATAACAAGCTCAGGTCATCTATTGATTAAGTCCCAGTCTACTGATTGGCAGGCAATTTGCTACAGTCTGCAGGATCTTAAGGGTTTGTCGGTTTTTTCGGGTGGTTCTGTATCTCACCTGCTCCCCTCATCCTGACCCTCTCCCTCATACGGACTCCTCGGGAAAAAAATCAGCACAAGTTTAGTCTTTTTCAGGGCTGGGAGGCAACATTTGGGCTCTTACACAGATAATGAATCAGCTGGCTGGACACAAGTCGCACTGCTCACCATGCCGGCATCAATCTTCCAATCCAACCACTTTGAGATTTGATGCCAACTATCTAATTCCACTCCAAGTGCTCAGATTTAAGTCAACAGTAACCTGAGGGCACCTCAATGCACTGACATGTCAGCTAGTTCAGGTAATACTACTCTTATATGTAGTCATCCATCACAGTTCCACCTTGAAGCAGATAATTTGTAAACAAATGAAAAGACCTGAAGTATTAACACACTCTGTTGAACTGGTCATTATTTTAAGAGAGACTGACTGGAACTTGAAAAGTCCAGTCAACTACAGGATAGAGAAGGAAAAGTTGATGATCAGAATAGCTGTAAAAGAGCAAAATGGTCTGAGACTAAACAGAACTAATGTAGAGTAGTTTAATTAATATCCAAAGTCCAAATTAAAATGGAGAAATTAAGGCCACAGCAGTGGACAAGCAAGCAGGTACTTCCAACAGTATCTGCTTGTTTGCCATTCACACCAGCAGGTGGAGCAATGGGCCACAACAAGCTGGAAAATTGGTCTACCTGCAGGATAAAAGCAACCAATACAGGTGAAGATTTGGATGAAATCTGTTCTTTTACAACAGAAAATGATATGGAGTGGAGTACAATCCAAGAAATGGGATGATAAGAGCAAAACTTTTAGTGGACAAAGGATGGAATGGCTTAGAAATGACTAGCTGGCATGGTGAGGGCGAGTCCTGTAGCTGAAAGAGGTTAATGATCCCAGCACTGTGGTAAACCAATCTGTATTAGTAACACTGGACCTACATATAGCCTGTTTAAAAACACACATACACACCCTGAGGACAACACCTTAACCACTGCCTATAAAACCCAATCAAAACACACATTCTCTCCCACGACAACAGACAAAGACAGAAAAGAAACAATGACGCAAAAAGAGCAGGCAACAAACAAACACAAAGACAAAACAGCAACACGCATGCAGACAACATGAAGAAAGCAAGATGGCAAATTCAACAGTCTGTAGTCTAAACTTCATTCTGCAGTGGACATCTTTCCTGCTAGCTACATCAACAAGGTGTAAAATCCTGCCTGCAACACAAGTTTAAATAGAGCTAATACACAGGGGAAATGGCAGGAAGTGGAGTCACACATGGATTTATTAAACAATTTATAGATGGTTTTAGATGAACTTCATGCCATTTTATGTGACTTCAAAAAAATAAGAGACTGCAGCATCATAGGAGACTGATTAAATACACCTTATATATGTAATTTATTGTACATATCACTAGAACCTTTATTACACCTTCACACCAGCAGGTGGAGCAATGGTCCACATCAAGCTGGAAAATTGCTCCACCTGCTGGTTAAAAGCAACAAATACAGGTGAATATCTGGATTAAATCTGAGCTCCTTTATACATACATGCAGCTCAAATGTGTCAATATATGTTTGGCATCTCCAAATAGTGCAAATGTGTTTATGTACAAGTCTTGAGTATACATAAATAGGATGTGCACATGTGCATAAAGTGTAATTGAGTGTGTGTGTTCACAGCATAAGGGTGATTTCTAGCCAGAGTAGGTCAAAGCCATCCAGGTCTGTTGCTGCTGGTGTTAGAGAGCCAGTGCCAGAGTGAGATCAGAGAAATGAATGAAAAGAAAAGTGAAGTCTCCAAAGGAAAAAAAAAGGTGCAGCCTGATAAACACTGCAGCCCCTTCCCCAGCTGGATCCTCTCCTCTTCTCTGCTTCCGTCCACAATTACTCCAGCTACAGCCGGGGACTTAATACAAGCAGCTCCCCAGCTGGAATCTACTAGGTACGCAACTTTAGTCTGTGTGGCCAAGGGAAACGGAGTTACACTGACCAAACTGATTAAAGCAAAAAAGTTGAGATGGTTGATGGCTTGGATTGGTTGGTGGGTGGTGTTAGCTTGGATAATGTTAGCAATATTAAAAGTTCCACATTCAGCTTCTAACACTCTGCTACTTGTATTTCTCACAGCTTTTAAGACAATGAGAGAAAAATCTCTTATGCCCAAAATAGGGCTAGCTTTACCTGAATCTGGAAAGGGGATTATTGTATGAGAGATTAGGAATTAAGGCACGATTTTTGTGGCACTTTGGGGAGGAGGTGGTTGAGCTCATACACATTCTACCTAAAACATGGAAAACGGGGTATGAGGATGAGGTGGACGATGGAGGGATGAAGAGGAAGAGGAGTGAGGTGTTATTGTGCTGCACGATGATGGAGTGGGTGAGTTGAGTGAGAGGGTGGCTGGGTGACAGGAAAGTTAGTGGAAAAAAATTAAATAAAAATGGGCCAAAACATGGCACTCAAAATCATAAGGCTCAAAAAATAAATAGGGGGGGGCAAACCACAGAAAAAAAGGGGTAAAGAAGGCTCAAGGCACAAAAGGAAATTCTCAACAAAAAGCTGCACGAAACACCAAAAAGGGAAAAGTATATATAAATATATATATATTTAAAATATATATAAAGAAGAGAATATACGTGGATATGTATCAAGGGGTTATATTTAACGTTAGGTATGTTGCCTACCTTCTTGGAAACCTGAACGAGAGATTTCTACAAAAACAAAAAGAGGGATAAAGAAAGAGAAAAAAAAGTATGTATAAAACGTACGCATTGATGACTTTCCTGTAAAAAAAGACAAGCTGCCCTCAGAGTAGCAAACCTTAAAGCAAAGTGTCACGGGGATATAAACAAAAAGAAGAAAAAAAAAAGTTTCGACTCACATGGGACTGAAGCAACAAGCACAACAGACATTAAGTAGCCAAAAATGAACAGACAAAATCTCAGCATCACTCATGTCCACTTTAGTGTGTTTAAATGTGGGGGGTTATTAGTGAGAATGTGAGAGCAAACATTAAATGCACACTAAAACACTTTGGAGGGGTTTAACAGGCTCTGTTGGAAAAATGACATTAAGACACTCGCATCTGAACCCCAAACTGAAATGAAGCCCTCCTCCACATGCACAGCAGTCCTGGACATTCCTGAAAACAAGTGTTTGTGAAGTGAAAGCTTCAAACAAGAACAGAAATAAGAAAAATGAAAAACACTTCCTTTGAACACACAGACATGTTATATCAAAACTCACAGCACAACAACTTTATCTTTGAACATGGATTGAGAAACATTTCATTTACACACACACACACATACACAATAAGCTGTTCACTCTCCAGACCAGCCACATGTCTAATGGTTAGGTCATAGCATTTCCTAATAGTCTCCCTTACTTTTGCATACTGGCGCACCAAGTGTGTGTGTATGTGCTCATGTGTGTCAAGGTGTCGCCACTAGCAGTATTTATAGTTAAGGGAAAAGTGATATCTCCGGTGTAACCATGGATACTGTCACCACGGAGCTACACTATCTCTGAGTGGGAGGCCTGGAGAGTGGCTGTGCCTTCGCCTCTTCACCAGAGAAACACACACACATTTGTTTCTATATCCCTATGAGGACACTTGACTGACATACCACATGCCTTAACGCCTTACCCCATACCTCAATCATTGCACCTGAATGACTTAGTCTAATGCTAACTTCAATTTAAAATTAAGTCAGTCTCCAATTTCAAGTCGCCATTCGTGTGTGAGGAATTTAAATTGTATATATTCATCAATTTGTGCTTTAAAATGACCAAAATCATTAAAATACAAAGCTACAGACTCCTGTTATTACCACACAATGCACACGTTTCAATGCTGGTATTAATAATGCACCTACTGGGTTGGCTGGCGACAACAGCAATGATGAATCTCAACCTTACCTGCCCTTTTAGCTTTTTATTCTCCCACTGTCCACTTAGACCTTCCTCTCTGGGCCTTGCTTAAACATGACCCTTTAAACCTTCACGTTTTGTCACTTCCCCTCGTGTCTCTTCCATTCTCATGTGTGCTTCAGATAATAATCCACCTATTTTTTCTCCACTGCACTCTATCCTCATTCTGATCTGTCCACATAAAAAAAACTATAATCTTTTTATTGAAATACTCAATGGCTTTCAGTTTTCTCAAGCTTTGTTGCATCAAATAGTTAACTTTTATGTGACTATTCCAACAATTTGTTTCAGAGGCTGTTAGGCTTTAATAAAAAAATTAAAGAAAAAAAAGGCTTCTTAGGAAAAGTCTAAATAAACCACCTTAGCTTTTATTCCAACCAGGTACCATAAGACAAATTTAACTGCTGCAACCTGTGCTGAAAGACTGAGATGGAAAATAGGCCAGGAACATGGAACCACAACCAAAATTACTCCCTTGTCACCACTGCTATAAACAAAATTACAGGCAAGACACAGCTGTTCCCTTCCCCTTTCTTTCTCTTCTCAGTAGAGTTACAGATCAGCACTAGTTTAGTGATAGATGAGAGCAGTGCCTTTAAAGAAACACTCCGAAAAAACACTGATGACATGAACATACTGTACAATGTTTGTGAGAGGAAATGGGCACATAAAGTGAGCTGTAACATACACCTAGTCATTTTCTGGTTTAAGCTGAAACCTCAGTACAGATTTAAACTGCATACAAAAAAAAAAAAAAAAACTGGCTGCTATCAGAGCTGCTTTGCATTTATGGAGCTACAGACTTTCTTCACCTGAACCCTCGTTTCATTTCCTCTTTCTAACACAGAAACAGCTCAACTAACCCTTAATCGTACACAATTTAAATATTTTCATGTGTTTTTCCATTACTCACTTGCGTACAAACTTGGATGTGAACTTGCTGAAAATGCCTGTGGCCCCATGTGCCCTCCGGACTTGGCTGTTGCCATGTGACAGGGATGGGGAGGCAGGACCACCGGGGTAGGCAGAGACCTGCTGGTCCCGAGCGCCCCGCTGCTGGCCCGCGTGGAAGGTGCTGCGGATGCCCACCCCTCTGGAGAAGTTGGTTCGGTCCGCCGCAGCTGCGCTGCTGATGTTGTGGGCAGACGGGGAGGCACCAGGCGCCCGCTGTGGTGCGGCACTACAGAGGAGGTGCAAAAAGGAACAAAATGGACAGAAGGATGGTAATGAAAAGGTGATACAGAGGAGGAGAAGGTGCTCATAAAGAGAGGGAAAGCAGTGTGAAAGAATTTGAAAAGGGACAAAAATTTGGAAGGTGGTATATAAGAAGTGGTGAAGAGGAGGTGCAAATGAAGAGCAGAGAAAAGGAAAAGAATGTAACAGGAAGGAGAGGAAGGATGAAAAGTAGGAGGTGATACAGAAGGACACAAAGAAAGAAAGGAAAGAATGAAATAAACATGAATGAAGATAAAGAGTGTGGGAGAAAAACACAAGTTAGAAAAACACTGATCTTTCTCATGTGTTATTTTCTTCAGTCATTTCATACAAATATCCATGTCTGTGTTTAATGTCCTGATGTGATCCCCACAGTCAGTCAAGTCAGGTCAGTCACACACACAAGTAAACACAAACACTTAATCCTCTTTGTCTTAGCCGAGGGGTCGAAGATTCACAAAGCCTCACATACACACACTCCGACACTTTCACACAGAGTTGCATTTGCATCTTTTACAGCAGTTCGTGGCAGCAGCACACCTGCAGCAGCAGGTGAGAACAGAGGAGGCTAAAACACAAAGCGCACACACAGAAAAGGGCAGCAGCAGCCTTATATTGCAAGAAAAACAAAAAGTAGATTAAATATATAAAAAAGTTGAATAAACTTTAAGACCTTGCAACATCAATGCCCCAGATGCAGGTCCTTTTCACACAGATATAAACATGATCTTAAACGCAGGATGAATTTTTATACATTAAAATGTGAAAATAATGTCCTGACTTGGCATAAATGTCTGTCTTTACAGCACCTCTAAATCCAACACCAAGGACACTAACTTTCTCTTTTTAGATTCATAATGTAACAGCCTGCTAAGAACTAAAAAAAAACAGGTCACATCTGAAACTCAGGTCTGTAATTATCACAGTATCTGTGCCACCATGAATTACATCAGTGTTTCCCTGCTGCTCAGGGAAACATCATTAATCTACTTTGTCACCATTTGCCTAAAACTGAAGCCTACTTCCAAACACATTACATAATGAGGCTGCGACAGCAACAAAAACCTTAACAGTCCTGTGCAGTCCGTCTAATTCTGGACAAGGCATGGGGGGAAAAAGGGAGATTTTCAAAGGAGTCTCCAGGGACACAGTGTGGAAAAACACATCAAGTATAGTCATGAATTTGATATGGATATAATCAAGATGCCCAATAGATCAAAAATGCCAAAACACACAAACTACAAACACACATGCAAGGACAGAGAATCTGGAGCAGGCAGTGGGAGCAGTGCGACTTATAGTTATGAAGATGACTTGATGGGAATGGCTACATATTTCTGCGAGTGATGCAGCATCCTACTGATTTAAGCTGAGTAGTGATGGCTTGTTATCATCCAGAAGGTGTTTAAATAAAGGCTGGGATGAGGCTCATGTCTTCATGTTGCAGCTACATGATTTTCAGGCCAGATACACATAACTGGTATCTATTCTCTCTTCATACATGGAATTAACATGCATCTTGGGTGACGAAAGCATAAACAGACAGCTCTAAACAAGTCAGTTTACACCTGTCATTTAGAGTGCATCTCAATCCCCCTACACCACACACAGCAAACAGCAGCCAGTTGTGGGGAACAAACACTGTATAAATATGTTTAATAATGTTCTGTAAAATCATGCCTTTGTTTTAATTCACAGGACTGCTCTAAAATAAAAAGTGGGGTTATGTAATAGATGTGAAAAGTAACAAAAGATAAAAATGCATTTAATTATTTGTCTAGGAGCTCAGTGTGAGCACAGCTGATTTAAGATATGCAAGCTGAGGATTTCAAACTTTGCAGTTTTAATTCTAATCCATGATCTGCACAAATGTCAAGCAAAATCAGATCGCCATGTTATTTACAAAGTTCAGAGCCCGTCAAGCCCTACAGCTATTGTGTGTCTTGCAATATATATTACCTCTCCTTCTGACATTCCTCTTTTTAAGTTAAGGTATGAAACTCTTGATCCACTCAGATCTTTATTTTTTTTTTCTTCTATTTGTTCAGAGTCTGGATACCAAATAGGTGAGAAAGAATAAATAAATAAATAAATTCCCAGTAGGAACTGTTCCACTTGTGTGAATGCACGTCAGGTAAAGCTCTGGAGGTATTTGTGTTGACACTGCTTCAGCAAGGTTGTAATAAGCATCCCAGACTTATTGCACTTTTGGATTGAGTGTTTAGATATTATTACTGTTCTTGGAGCTGTCCCGTTATGACTGGATCATCAAAGATGCACGTTGCTGTAAACCAGACCACTGACTGCTTACTTTACACAAATATGGAGCAGTCAGTGCCCAGCATCCTGGTGTTAATCACAGTAATGAAAGCATGCTGTAGGACATTGTCTAAAAGGGATTCTAACTGTATGAGAATGGCATTTTTGAGTTTTTTTTTTTTCCTCTCAGAGGGCTGTTTGGGGACAGCTGGATTAAAATAAAATAAAAAAAAAATAAATAAAAAAAAAAAGGTATGGACGAGCATTAAGGGTACATATTATGTTCTCAGAAAAGGTGCCTATTCATCACTCAGGGTACAATCTAAGTATTGGAGTGGTACCTTCTCTCCAGCGTTCCCAACCAGGTTCTGAACAGCCCAAGCTCACTGCTGAACGATGCATGCAACAGAACAAGACTTCAACATATAGCAGACAAAGCAACAAACAGCCAGAGGGCCACCTTGACATTACCCCTGCTGGATTTTTGACTCTGACATTTGTTTTTTGGTTTGTTTTTTCTTGTTCTTCCTGTCCCAGAATACATATGTACTCAAAATATCAAAGTGGCCCTTTTAACAGACAATGTAAAGCACAAAAGCAACACAACAAGGCATCACACAAAAAAAGACAAGACTACAAATTCACATACAATTCTCACAGATATCCCACAAGACAGTCACATCAGTGCTCAACTTCATTCACTCAACTGGAGGTGTCAAAGTACAGGTGAAGATTAATGGATAAATACGGGGTTTTTCCTAGAAAACAAAGATTTACGTAGAAAAGCTGTACTGCATTAAAGGGCTTTCTCTTATCGTTTGAGATATATATAAGTTCTTATAAGTTCTTGCACATGAAGCTTAAGTTAACTTTAACCAGCCAGGGAAAACCATATAAAACCATAATTGCAATAGACACATTTGTGAAATATAACACACATACTGAGTAATAACGTCTGGTTCTCCACAGAGCACCTGCAGGTTGTACAGTTGTTTCCACCACTTACCTGCTGGCCTACCAGGACAGGTGCACTGGGAAGGTTAGGAAGACTCAAGGCATCAGGTTTACAGGTCAGATTTGTTATGAGAAGAAGAACTATTTCCCCTAAATAAATCTGCTTAATCAACCTGGTCTTTAATAGATTTTAAGAAAAGCAAAACATTTAAGGTTTTAGAAGCTTAGTAATACTTTTTTCCCATTAAGTTTACTGTCTTGTAAACATCACTTTACAAATATCTGTTAAATGTTAAGCTGCTCAAATAAGTCAACATTTCACACAATAAACATAAAAAAAAATAAATAAAAAGACATCTTTTCCATCATTTACTTATTTTTTCTGTGTGTGAAAACATGCTCATCTTGTTCTAAACTGACTGCTCAGGTATGGCCCAGTGGGTGAATGTGCAGTTTGAATGTGACTGATTGGCCAAAGACAAGCTTTGTCAGCAACTGACTTTTATGAACTCTACAATCTAGTTGCTGGCTGTTGCTAAGTAACTGCTGGATGTATGATTGCCAGTTTTAAAAAGTTTCATATTTTACCATGGTGGCATTGTAATGGTAAAACATATATATATGCATATATAGGTATATACCCAAGATCTTAGTGCCTCAATAGATTTAAACTGCATGCTTCTAGAATTGAAACCATGAATCATTAAAAATTATGTTTACCATTTGTGCTGCTGTCTTTATTCTCCATAAACCAGAAGGATGTGAAAAATGCAGAGAAGCTAGCTGATAATTAATGCTTAAGAAAATTTAAAAATAGTAAACTCTGCAAATGTTTTCATTTTTGCTGTGCGAGTTTCTGTGCAAGAAGGCTTTTTGCAAACAGAGTGGCTTGTGTTAAAAAAACAAAACAAAACAACAACAACAAAAAAACATCTCTTTAGGGACATAAATCATTTTTTTGATCGGTCGAGGAAAAAAATTGGCAGCAAGTCACTGCTTTTTGCCAAGTTTTGTCACTGGGTGAATTAAAGACAATCAAATAGATTAAAACAAAGGGGAGGAAGTAGCAAAAATTGGTGCTGTATTAATCTACTGTCTTCATCTCCCTCTTCATCCATTTCAGGAGAGTTGATGATCTAATGATTAAATGTTTTTTTCCTAAAAGGGCCTGAGAAGGATTATCGGCTTGTGTATGTGTCACTGTGCAAAACAGAGCATAAGACTTGCCTGGGCCGTTGTGCGTGCAGGTCAGAGGGGCATGGATGGTTGGAGGAGGACAAGGACTTGTGGTGGCGGGGACGCGAGGAGGAGGAGGAGGAGGAGAGGACGGCAGCAGCTGAGGCAGTGGAGGCACGGGAGCCCGGAGTGTTTAGGCTGGGAGGGGGGGAAGGGGAATGGGAGGAAGAGGAGGAACGCCCCGCCCGACGCACACATCCAAACACACCCACAAACATGAATGAGCAACACGGGGACAAAACACCCAAAAAGACACACAGCCAAGCATTCACCAACCAGAAACACAGCGGGCGGGGTTTGTGTGAGAATGGGCAGGGAGGTGAGGTGGAGTATGGTTAGAAGCAGCACTTATCAAACACAGTATGGGGTAGGGGGATGGGGGGGGGGAGTAGAGAGGAGAGATACAGGAGGAAGAACAGAGAAAACATGCAGCAAAGAGACTTGAACAAACAAAGTTGGTCTTCTTTTGCTGTTAACTTTGTGGTTAAAGATACCACAAGAAAAAGGCTATCAGTGTTCTTGTGCCTTCATCTTTTCAAGCACCTGACAGAAAACGGAGCACAAGAGACCAACTGTAACACATTTTTCTATTGGCTGAGACTTTTTACATACAAGACAGACAAATTATGCTGACAAAGTCAAACAGAAATGTGCAAAGCAACAAAGCCCAAAATGTCCCAAGTAGATTAAGTTGATAACTTTAATCACACCGCCTCAAATTACCACTATTCAGTCAACATGAATTAATGTTAATAGGACTTGTTTTGATTGTTTTTTTGTCCTTTTTTGTTTTAAAACTCAAACTTCAAATATCTGCTGACAGCAGCATTTCAAATGTTAAGACTTTAAGTGTCACATGAATGTCCATGCAACTGGATCTGTCATAGGTTTGATCCATACAGCTCCTCCTGCTTGTGCAGCACCAGATTTCTCTCTTTCATCTTTCTTTTTGCCCAGCTCTACAAAATCTAAACTTTCCAGGTTTATTTATTTATACAAAACAAACTTTTCTAAACTACTTCCTGAACCCTCTGTTAATCAGTAAAGTTGCCATGGCTACAAAACTCTGCACATTACTGACAGTTTGAACTTGACTTTGTCCACATGCAGAGAAAAACACAGTAAGAGACAGCGGAGGGTGGTACCAGAATCAAGACAGAGAGGGAGAGAG
The DNA here is from genome assembly GCF_017639745.1 of Melanotaenia boesemani. Taxonomy (NCBI): domain Eukaryota; kingdom Metazoa; phylum Chordata; class Actinopteri; order Atheriniformes; family Melanotaeniidae; genus Melanotaenia; species Melanotaenia boesemani. The sequence continues at coordinate 15,733,522 of NC_055686.1, read as the reverse complement.
CGATCTCAGAAAAATGGCCAATGAGAGAAAGAGGGACATTTACAGAGGTCAACCAACAACTTATTGTTAGACAGAATACAAACACACAGCTGAGAGGAACACACACTCTCCCTCTGACAAGGATTTGTAGGGCTAGCGATGGAAAAATGACTGCAATCAAACCAGAAATGTGGCAAGAGCTGGAGCATACGTGACATTTATGTTTGAACTGGTGCATGGCCTCAGAGGGTGTGGATATTTTTTGTGTATGCATAAGCCTATTAAGAGGCGAGTATGGGGAGCATACAGCGCCAGTGAGAGTTAATATTCCATCACAAGTCCTTCTAATCTCCTTAGAGTGAGAGAGAGAAAGAGAGGGGGAAGGAAAAGAGAAATAAGAGGAAATATTAATATAAAGACGAGGACAGAAAAAAGGAAGTGAAGACAGGAGGTACCAAGGAAACATTAGTGATTTAGGATCCGGAGGGACGAGAGCTCAGACGTAGATTAAAGAAGAGCAAATTATAACAATTAGAAAAGGACAGAAAGGATGAAAGAAGGAGGGCGGGTGGGGTGTAACAAGTATAAAAGCCCAAACTTCAAAGCATTAATGATCACATAAAGTAACTTCAAAAATCAAAGCAGATAACAACCACTATGTTAGCAGAGGCTATCATAGCTAACAGACCCACAATACTGAAATAAGCAATGATATCTCAAATGGCCGATTCGTCCCCACACAGTGCTTAGTCAATGTAGCAACGAAAAGGATCAATGTGTCCAAACCGATCTGATACTACTGCTTAGAAATAGACTGGATTTCATTTCTTGGGCTATAGATAAAGCACTATGCTGGAAACGAGGGGGCCATCTGAGAATGATAAACAGGTAATAAAGCAGTATGAACCATGAACAGTGCGTCACAGTGGGGATTATGGTTTGGCTTAATGTTTAATGCCTATGAAAAAGCACACAAAGCATATGGCTGGTTAAGCATGGGTGATATACGCATGGTCATGTGTGCGGGCACGCATGGGTTGTTTAACTCCAAAAGGGTAAGCGCTTGCCGAGACTCACCCGCAAGTTAAGGGGCAGTTGAATTAATGGGTTTAGGATCCTTTTAAAATGCTAGTGCTTTTCTATGAAAATCATTAACATGGACAACTGCTGTTTAATGTAACTGAAGAAGAAAGATGAGTTGGGAGGATAAACTACATTCAGGAAGTGTAAAAAAAAAAAAAAGAAGAACGATATCCCAATGCAGTGAAAAAAAAAATTGGGAGCCACTTGTGGCTAAAACGTAGACAGTTGTTTTATTTCGTCAAAATAAACTATCCAGGAAATCTTTTACACTGTTCAGGAAAAAATAATTAAATGGTCCAGATTACTCTGAGGTCCATGTCTCCCTCAAAGTCTGCTCTGCCTGGCGGGCGTCCATGTGACAATCATGGTAATCTCTAATCTACTGGAGGTTTGGCCTACATTCCCAGGAGAGCCTGATTTTCATGTCCAGGAGGGCTCACCCCACTCTGGGAGCAGGCTGAGGCCCTCCCTGAGCCAGCTGGCAGAGCTCTGGGGAGTACCAGCCAAACTCTGGAAGTCAGTCACAGAGACAGCTGTGGGACTTTTTCCATTCACAAAATATGGGCAAGTGTGTTCCTATTACATCTACTTTAGTGAGGAAATAGCACCACCTCACTCACAATGACGATAAAGAGTGTCAATGAGTATGATTGTACGTGGGTGTATTAGCCCTTATCTTTTGAAAACATTTGTAACTATGTGTGTGTTTGCGTACCTGTCCTTGCCGTTCTGAATACCCTGGCCGAGCGTGGCTCTCTCAGTCAGTGGGGAGTTTCGACTGCGACCGGTACCAGTGGACAGGATGCTATTCTGAAAGGAAAGAGCAACAAAACACAACATTAGAAAGACAGAAATAACTGAAGAGTGCAAACTGTGGACAAACAATGAAGTGATGGGATTTAAAGGTGAATAAGTATTCCTGGAACACCCTATCACAAGCTTACAAATCAGCACGGATGAGTGCGTCATTTAATTGTTGCAAGATCTTTTTTTTTTCCCCTCTAAAGCGCCCCAAAATTATCCACATATGCTTGAATCATTATTTTATGCATTTGCACTCCTACTCAGCTTCATTTTCTATAACAATGACTAGCAAAGCGATTAAAGGAATTACCGAAGTTCACCTTTAAACAGAAATCTGTTTATATTGTTCAGCTTTAAAATGTCCAACAACAGAAAAGAGATTCTCTTAAATAAAGTAAATGGTACTAAACAGAGTTGCAATGAGGCAGATCAAACCAAACCACCTGTGAAGCAAGATTATGAGACCTTTATAGTTAAGCTTATGTTGGAAAGAGCTGAGCTTTGACTCAGTTAACACAGTTTATGCCATGAAATGTGAACTGGCTGGACAAAAAAACAGTAACCTCCTGGATTTAACTAAGCAAAGACAATGTTTCACCTCAATGAGACCCGTAACTGAATAGCTTTACACTCTCTAAACAATGCAGGAAGATGGATGCTTGAAGAGTCCTTGACGAGTAGTACCAAAACTCAGTTAAAAACCATCCAAGACATTATTAAAACATGGAAGGATCGCTCGCGGTGAACCTTCGTTAAAAAGAAATGTATCAAGATGCACAAACATTTTACTTGGGAGCAACGGGGTCTGATAAGTTCAGATTTCCCTGTTCCAGAGTGATGGCTGCATCAGAAAAGTGGGAGATGAAGTGCTGCACCGCTGACTACAAGAATGTGCTGAATGACCAGTTTTTTTTCTTTGAAGGCACATTCCAAGAAGACAATGATTCTTTAAAACTTTGAAAGAGTGTTTCAGGGAGCAAAAGACATCTTTTTCCCACATGGACTGATGACTAGAGTCCAAACTTCAACCCTATTGAGGATTTATCAATCCAAGATCTTGGAGAAAAGAAAAAATTAATAAATAAAATGCAGCTCTGGACAAAAATACATGTGACACTGCATATGTTTATCAAAATCCTGCCAGCTTGAATGACCACTAAACCACCAGATACTATCGTCTCATTATCTGTAAGTTCATTTTGTTGGTTGACACTATTGACAAGCACTTCCTCAGGAAGTTATAATACAGGTGTAAGGTGGAAACTAATGTAGGCAGAAGTGATGAGAGTAATACAGATTAAAAAGAAAGAAAAAAAAAACCCAAAACAAAAACAGGATTATCTTCACAGCAGGCACTAACATGTCATTTAGTTTAATTTTTAACAAGTATTTATGCTGATCTTTGAACCTTAACATACAATAAATTATGGCTGATACCGGCATAAACTAAAGAGAGAATGACTCCAGGTAATGGTCAGCTTTAACGCTACAAAAAATGAAGGTGTTCATCCATAAAACAAAAGCCCCAGAGTGTACATTGTTTGTCCATCTGAATCTTCAGTTGTTTCTACATCACATAGTGTGGTTAAACTTGACCAGCCTCTGCTTCACTTTTCATTGCAGATAGACGAAAATGGGCTCAGCTGCTGATCACAGCACCGTGTGAAGCTATGGTGACACAGAAACATGATTGAAATTTTCCCTCTGAGCATCCAGTGGTCATTGTATCATGCTACAGAGGTCACCTCCAGTCAGCAGAGGAAGTGGGGGGGGGGAGTCGCAAGAAAATCGATACTGTCTATATTGACTTACTAAATGTGCCCTTGGATTTGTAATGCATGCACATGTTCTTCATGAATACCTGATATGCACATTCTGCTCATGGATTCCCAAACAACGTCTCTCCACAGTGAACACAGAAGTTTACCACTGTGTGCAAAACTGGTTGCAGAAATGTGAGAAGGCGATAAAAAATTCCCCTACAGATTTTTTGTATTGTTGGCTTACTTAGCTATACTAACAGCTGAGGTAGTATTAAAAGTAAAAATTTTGTAGGCTGTGGCTTGTGCTGTAATAATTAGAGAAGTCAGCGACATCTTACGGTGGAGGGCGTGGCGCTCTTCTTGCGGTCAGAGGGCACCAGAGGGCTGGCCGGCACCTTGGTGGTGGAGCTGCCTGATGAACTTTTCCTCCCAGAATCCTCCACAGCAGACCGGTTGTCTGCCTGACCTCCTCTCTTGGAGTATGAGGAACCTAGAGGAAGACATTGTGCATCAAACAGAATGATCAGACCTCTTCTCTGCATTCAAAGCCTTTTGGTTAAACCACTTCAATAATTAATCTCTAAAAACACATTCTCAATCTAAACCCAACTTCTACAACTTCTCTTCTTCATAGCTCTCTCTAATCACACACACTCTTCCACTGAGACACACACTACCCTCACTCTGGTCTGTGGGTCTGCGGTTCTGAGGCTTCTGGTTGGACGACACGCTGCGCTGTACCTTGGAGATGCGAGACAGAAGCAGATCAGTGCATCATTATTAACATCACAGTTACTAGAGAGTGAAAGACTTTAATCCAAATTCAATGTTTAGAGCTGCTCTTTAGCTACAGGGCTGTCAAAAAAAGCAAGATGGTTGTGGTGTGCTTAAGTTTACATGTACCGTAGGTCTCTGATCAAGAAACTCTAAAAGACATCAGAGTAGATTCCCTACGGTTTGTGGTAAAAACATATGGTAAAGTGAGTGTACTTCTGTTTCTGGCCTGAGGTGGGAAACCTCACAATGATTAGTAGATGACACGTGTTCTCATTATACCTTGTGAGACGGGGAGGGAGCATTTATGTTGCTTACATCACTTCCTGGCCGTAGCTTGATGGAACCTTCATCCAGCTGAAGGAAAAGAAGAACAGCAGTCATGTGTTCAAGTAGGTAAAAGAGAAAGAGACATTTTTTTAACATATTTACACTTAACTGTTGTGTTAAAACTGAAGGATTTGGCAAAAAACATTAACTGTATCATGGAGTAGCTAAATATAATACAGGGCAACAAGACAGAAGAGAAGGCAATCCATGTGTGTGAATGTGTGAGAAATGGCGTACCTCAGAGTTCCTATAATCCAGAAGCAGATATGTAGCCATCACATCATTGTACTTCTGGTTCACCAGCGAGTCCTGGATCTGCTCTTGACCAAATCCCATCTGCAGCATTATGTCTGCACACACACAGGAAAAATGGTTTATAATTAGAATTACAAACCTATGGTATGCTCATAATACACCTTGTGATAAATGATCCTTTCAGGTGAGAGAGAGAGGGGGGGGGTCATCTGTATCTGTGAGTGGAATTATAGGGGGGGGGGGAGCATAGTTTGAGTTTGTTTTTCTGTGTACCTGTTCTCCTGGGGTCCTTATAATCTGGTTGAGGTTCAATGTAGGGTTTAAGCTCATCCTCCTCATAGCCCACATTCATCCATCGATCCCTCATTATCTGCTGCTGGGAGTAAGCCAGACACAAACAGGATGACATGAGTTGACAAAAAGATAAAAGGTGGAGGGAAGAAAGATCAAGCAGGAAGTAGTTCATCACTATTCTGTTACTCATTGTACTTTGCCAGGGTTTTCTCTCCGGTGCCATCTCATAAATTTACTACCAATATGCTAAATATCCCTTCAGGAAAGAAGGACTCTTAACTACTCAGATGCTGCAATGACTCACTAAATGAAAAATTTAAGAGTAAATCTTTTGAAATCTACCCTTTAAAACCCAAAGACTTAAAAAAACTAAAGACAATGGACACAATATAAGACAGACAGACAAAAGTTGCGTGCAATCAGCAGATTAAACTAAGTGGTATTGATCCACTGGCTACTTCAAGCAGGACAGATTGTTCATTGTTAGACACAAGCTGAATTTAACTGTCAGGGAAGGTGCAAACCCCAACCTAAACTGGCACACATGATCTAAAGTAGGTGCAAATGAAGTGTTGCCAGACATTTCTAACACTTACACTTCAGTTTTCTTTACAGTGTTGCTTTACGGTTAGCCACAGAAGGGGAAACACACACACCATCTTCCACAGAGGGAGTTTTAACCTGACATGTATGTATGCAGTCAGAGTTAATTTTCCTGCCTTAAAAGTAATATTTCTCTTTTTTTTTCATTTTGGAGGAAGCAAATTTAAGAACTCATAAACCACAAACTAGCATGTATTTACAAGGTCTTTAAAAAGCATTTTACACCTCAGCAACAAAGTCACATATGGTTGGTGAAACAAGCCCATGTGTACAGTTCTGTACATGTAGCATTCATTAGTAACAAAAAAAAAGATTTCTTGTCTAGCAACAGAGTACTTTCAGACTGTCTGCGGCATACACAGCACTGTAATGACTTATTTGTACAATAAACAGTGCACAACTACTGTAATCCATTGAATTTCCTATTTACTTGAATATCCCTTAAAATATCTTGATTTTTGTGTGTGTGTGAAGGATGTGCAGTGTAGTTTACCTCAAGGCTGCCTCTTTTGGAAGGGTTCAGGATCAGGAACTTTTTAAGCAAGTTCTCACAGTCAGTGGACATGTAAAAAGGAATCCTGTATTTACCACGCAGCACACGTTCTCTCAGCTCCTGCAGATGGACCAATATATTGAAAGTTGATGATTAATGGAAGTTTTCTGTTTTTAGAAAACCACTGTGCTTTTATGCACAAATTACACACTGAAGAAGTTAAGAAATACAATGGTAGCAGTTTATACAGCTGTAAAATGTTTGAAACAAGCTCTTAATAAGCTCCACAATGCAGTTTAATAAAACTGAGCTGAATAACATTAATAAGTCAGATTTAGACACAGATGGAAAAGTTTTTACTTGTTTGGATTTAAGTTAGTGCAGCTACAAACAAACAAATTTAGATTAATTAAATCTGAGGGTTGTGGAGCTTCTGTTAAAAAGCAAAACCAATAATGCAAGTCTTACACTGGTAAGATAAAACAACATAAATAATTAAATTTTTTTTTCCACAGTCATGCTTGTATCACATCATATTTCATGTCATATTACCCACCCAAGATGAGACTGCACTACCAGTGTGAGTCACATGAATACTAAGTGTAACAGGTGGTGGGAATGACTGTGCACGGCTACTTTACAGAAAACAAATTTATCGTGTTTAAAAGCCAAAATGCCAGGTATCTGTGCCTGTTTGGATACATCACCCAACTAAATGACTATTTTAAATCAAATACATTGTGTACTACAAATAGAAATTCACACAAACACACACACTGGAGTTCAATTTCTATATTTAGTGGGCCAGAGGGAACAGAAACTAGCATGACAAATACTACAACACCCACAGAATAAAGACATCTGCTTATATAATACACACGAACACACACAAAACAGCCTTTCTTCTTCCCAACCTTGAGGTTTTGTCCATCGAAGGGCAACGAGCCGCTGACCAGCGTATAGAGGATCACTCCCAGGCTCCACACATCCACCTCAGGCCCATCGTACTTCTTGCCCTGGAAGAGTTCTGGGGCTGCGTAGGGTGGGGAGCCACAGAAAGTGTCCAGCTTGTTCCCCAGAGTAAACTCATTACTGAAGCCAAAGTCTGCTATCTTGATGTTCATGTCTGCGTCCAGAAGCAGGTTCTCTGCCTGCAGATGGAGACCGTGTGGAGGAAGAAATGATAGAGGTAGAAAGACAGATTTATGTCGCACATAGCAGGAGGGTGTGGAAGGAAACAGAAACAAAATAAATACAGAAAAGAAAATATTAATATGCAAGGATAAGTTTTTTTAAGAATATTGCACCACACCCAAAAAACATAATTCAGATTTATTTTGGCTGATATGTGTGCTTTATTGTTGAATTTTCCTTTTCCCCACACAAAGATCTACAGAAACTTTAATAGCTGAAAGAGATTTTTTGTGGAAATGAGTTGGCAGATAACATACTGGGCCTTGTTAAGAGTTGTGTAACAACCTTGTTTTGAGAAAAAAATAACATGTATGGAAAGAAAATAAGGTAGAAAAATTAAAAAGTGCTTCCAGATTAATTAACTGAGTCTATTAGACAGCAGAAAATAGCAGTGAATTGTCCTATGTATGTGCACATGACTGTGTCTTTAATGCTAAAGTAAGCCAGTGAACAGGGAGACTGTGTGTTGCCTAGCAACCGGTGTACTCTCCTTTTCACTTGATCTGAATACTCTGCAGCTTTGGTGTGTTTGAGTGAGCAAGCACACTGAATCAAATGCTGACATCACCTCAAACCTCTGGTGAAAAGAAATGAATGAACACCTGCTTTTTATTACTTTCTTTTAACATCAATATTAGATTATATACTTAAATTTTTAAGTTAACAAGTACAGATCTGATACTCTACGCCATAGCAAATACAAACAGAAAATAGCATTAATCATAAAAGATAAAAAATAAAGAAAAAAGTTGTAAATTTTTTTTTATCTTTGGACTCCAATAGTCTTATTCTTAAATACACTCATCTTAATGTACTCTTGCAGAGTAGGATCAACATAAATTAAACCTGTTCTGGATTTCATATCCCATCCTTCAGATAGAGAGTGATTAGGATAATGTGCATGATGGTACGCATTAAAATGAAGAGAAATCCAGCAGTAGCCTTTTATTCCCATGCTGCCATTTTTGTAAATGACAGCAATTACCTGAAAAGACGAGTAGAAATTGCTTCACGACCTTCAATTTCAAAACCCCGAAAATTCTTATTGAAAAGCAAAAAAACAACCGTAGCCAGAAAAACCTGTGACGGCAGGTTCTTGTGAGGTTACTCTAACAGCAATCATGATAATGTCTACAGGTCTGCCTTCTGGCACAATAAGAGGATTTGCAACACTGCATAATATAATGAACCAAAGTGATCTGGAAGCTTAGATCTGTGTGTGCATGTTGTGAGTTTTGGCATGAGATACTGCGAACATACTAAGAGTCTAAAAAAGAGTGAAGGGGACCATAATGGTTATGTTAGGGTTAGCATGGATATACATGTGTGTATGTTAAAACTTAAGTATTAAAAGGGGACATTATATCATCTTCGTCATTAACCTCTGGGTCAGTTGCTTGTGGGGGCAGCATTTAATCTCACAAATTTAAAATCGTATGAAGATTAATGTGGGGTGACGGGAGCGGGAGCTTCCTCTGACACAGAATAAACTGTAATTCAATAATGTGTGTGTGTGTGTGTGTCCTCTCACCTTGAGGTCTCTATGTACTATACACTTCTGGTGGCAATACTGCACTGCTGACACAATCTGAAGAGGCACAACGTGAGAGAGAGGAGTGAAGAGGAGGAAATAAGGAAGGAAAAACTGATGTGGTGAAATAGACAATGAAGTAAAAGACACTGAAAACTCCTCGTTACAATTTTTTCATAAAACAACTAAGAGGAACTACCGGGAATTCAAGATTTAAGCTGCTATCTCAGCAGTTTATATTTTTAATGACCAAGTGTAAATCATTTAAAGCATATACAATGATAAGACAAATATCTGTGGAAAAAGAAATGTGCACACACCTGTCTGAATTTGGCTCGTGCTTCTTTCTCCTTCATCCTGCCATGAGCCACCAAGTAATCAAAGACCTCACCTGAAAGATTAAAGAAGGAAGAGGTGAGTGTTGGAATCCAATTCTTGCTTCCTTAAAGACAGAACGAGGGGTTAAGAGGACACTCTGTGTCCTTAACGCACAGAGAGCTCATACTATTTTTATTTTATTGATCTTTTCTCATTTTCTTAGCTTGACACAATATAAATAATAATTAATAATAATAATAATAATAATAATAATAATAAACTACCAGCTGCCCATATGTTTTATGGGTAAATTAATATCTGATCAGCCATTTTTAATTCAGATTACAAGATTTTTTTTCTTTTTCAATCTAAACTACAAAGAGCCAAGCTGCAGGGGCTGCGATTTTACAGGGACATGCACTTACCTCCACTAGCGTACTCCATTACCAGGTACAAAGTCTTCTCTGTCTCTATCACTTCAAAGAGCTTGACTGCAGGCAGAGGGAGAAAAGCAAAGAAAGAAGTAGAGGGGAAAATGAAGAGGATCAGGGAAGCAGGGGGGAAAGCAAGGCAAAAGGATGGTTGTCCAGGAACGGGAAAGTAAAAAGACCGATAAGAAGAGTATTTTAATCATTTTGGCCTGAGCACATGGTTTCTACAGACCAATGTTTCAGCATGACTCACCTATGTTGGGATGATTCAACATCTTCATAATTCTCACCTCCCGGAAGAGCTGAAAGGAGACGGACCATAATTATGCTACCAATTACTAGAGTGAACAGAGTTACATTGATGTTACACATGTTGCTACAACCATCTCATACACCATCTGAATTTGATTCTGATGGGACAACTCCACAAAAACTCTAGAATCAATATCTGCAGTGTCATCAGGACATTTAAAAAATGTACTTTTTTCTGTCCTGTGTTTATCACAGCATTTTTTTTAATTTATGGAAAACTGGCCCACGATAAAGTTTGAAAATGTGACATGACTTCACAGCTGAGAGTAGTTGTCACATGATGTTTAAATTGTTTTCATATACATTCACATTGTAATGCTGAAATGAATAGGTTAGCTATTACAGCTACAGAGTTCATGAATACATGAATCAGCAGATTTGTGTTGCACAAAATTGCCCAAAACCACAAAGTTTTAGTTCCTGTTCCTGTTTATGCGAAGGAAAGTCAAATTAAACAAAAATAAACATGGTTAGGGATGTCAAGTGAGCAGAGGTTTAAGAAACAGTTCATTCAACCCAACATCTGGTGCAGTTTAAGATTTTAGCTCCTATCATAGCTGAAGTCTCTATGAAACTATGAAACCATAGGGAGGACTCCACTTATTATAAATCTTACTTCCTCTGAGCTTGCAGTTAAGCTCAAACTAGGCTTAATGGATGCTTCTTGGATAGATTAACTCCTCAAACAGAAACACCTGCTGACCAAGACCAATAAAAGTTACATGCAGTGCAGAATGAAACACTCTTTCAAAGCACCAGCAGCACAGTCTGTGCTGTTCGCTTTGATACAAGTAATCCGTTCTTCAAAGACTTTTCATGTCCTTGAAAGCAGCATAAGTCACTTTCTCAAACATAAGTCCCTCATCAGTTTACACCTGAAACTAAGAGCAGAAAATCAAATATTTTAAATTCAGATTTAACTCAACCTATGAGCACCATCAAAATCTGGCTTTATTTGAAAAAGGCCAAAAGAGGCAAATGTGTCTTTATGACTTGTATCAATTTTTAATGTAGACAAACTTCATAATTTATATGGTTTAAAAACATCCATGAGCCACAATGCTAATGCTGCCATGTTCCTTCATTAATATTCAGATTTGTACCTTGTCCAGGCGCTGATCATAATCTCTGACACTAAAAAGTGAAAAGTTCACAGTCTTTTAGTCTTTTTGATATCCAGTAATCCATATTATCTTGGCCAGCTTTTTAAGATGTAGATCCAAAGGTGAAAATATTGAATTTTCGGCTGGAGTGTTATGGACGGAAAGAAAATAAGGCAAGTATTTAAACAAGCAGACATTGCTGGTTACATTAAAAAAAAACAACAACTCAACTTTAAGGCTTAGTTGAGTTTAACAAGTGTCTCCTGCAAAGTGTGCATGCATCCATACGTTCCATGTAAGTATGAGACCGTTCGTATTTCTGCAAAATGCTTTAGGGGAGTCAGTGTTTCTTCACTGTCTTTACGTCTGGTTGACCGTTTACGTGTCTGTTTTTGGACACAAGTGTGTATTCTACGCCTTGCGCTGTGGATGGATGAGTGTTTGGTGTGTATGTTCAGTGTGCAAGCATACGTGGTTAGACACTGCGCAAGTAAGTGGACAGACCCCACCCTGCCACGATCAAAAGAAGTAATTGCAGCTTGTTTCCCGTAATTAAAACTCTCTGAAAACTGGACCACTTCAGAAAGAGAGAGGAAGACACATGAGGCAGGAAGAATGACATGAAAATTGCTTCTGAGAAAGGGGATAAGAAGGAATGAAGTTTAAATTTTGTTCTAGTATATTTGTATACAAGACTGAGCTTAAGAGACCCACCTTTTGCAAACTGGAGGAGTTGAGCTGAGTTTTATCTATGATCTTTACAGCCACCTGAAAGGAGAACAAGAACTGATCATTACTCCTTGTTTCTTTATTACACTTGCTGCATTTAAATGCACAAAAGCCAAAATAACTACAAATACAGAAACACAGTGGTATAATTTTGGATAACTCTCTCACACACAGATTCACATATACACACTGCAACAGTACAATCTTACAGCATTAAGTCATAAACAGCTGGTGATGCTTGCATAATAGGACAGGACAGTAAGAAAAACACACAGTGGACTGAATAACAGTTTTTGCCCAAGTCATAATGATGTCTACAGTTCATAATCCAAAGCAAGAAAAAAGAAAGATAACAGAAAAAAAATACAGTTAAAAATGCAGAGAGGAGAGGGATTCAAAGTGAGATATTTAGAAAAAAAAAGGGATTAAACAGAACAAGAGAAAAGAGGACGTGAAGGCAGGAAAACAAAGAATCATCTCTTCACAAGGACACAGAACAGGGAGGTCTACTTCTCTCTCTCATTTCTGTCAACTAACTTCTTTCTTTCATTCCTCTTTCTGGTTGTGCTTGTCAGACTCTTTCATACCCTCTGACTCGCCCTTGTTTTCTTTCTCTCCGTGTGTGTTTGTGCATGTGTGCCAGCGAGTCACATGGAGTGTTATCAGGGTGTCAGGCACGGAGCTGTCACACATTGACAGAGCCCGCCCACAGGACTCTCTCTCACATGTAAAATCGACAGTTGACTTGGCCGGGCATCAGACAGAGCCCAGCATGGGCTCACTGGACATGGCTATTGCCTTAAAGGGACAGATCACCACGTTACATCACATCTGCAGTTCACTGTAAGCCGCAGACATTTAGGCTTCTCTATTCGGGCTGACAATGGTGATCTAATCTCCTGCAGTGGATGTACAGACTCCAAAGCAGAGCAAGACTTAAATTAGACCAAACCCACTCTGTACCACCGCAAGCTTTTCTTTTTTTAAGCAGTAAACAAGATTAACATTTGGAAATCAGCCAAGCATTACCGACATTCATACTGTTAAGCAGTTAAAGATAAACAAGTTTTCTTCTACTGTCTAAATGAGTGGTTTTTAAAAAGTTTGGGCCAAGACAGCAAAGATGAAATACGTTCTCTTCCTGAGATTTTTAAAAGAGCACCCATCATAACTTTGTTTCTGGACACCCCATAGTAAAAATAATAAATGTAAGGCTTGAAAAATGTCGAAAACTTTATAAGTAAGGAGAATAAAGTGGTTTTTAGTGGACTTGTTTTACTGGTAAAACAAAGCACCTACATGCCTAAAAATCAGCTTCTCTTGCAGAGATAATGCCCAAATCAGATTTTTACTAAGGTATAAGCAATAAATTGGCTGTTAATGCCTTAAAAAGCTAAAACATTAATTTTATAGATTAATCTCTTTGAATTAACACATTAATTTTAACAGCCCTAATAAAAGTCCCAAATTTATTTAAAAATTGTAGGCCTTTTTTTTTTTCTTTCTGGCACTGATCTGGTGACCACAGATCGATTAAATTATCTTGGGACCCCGTGGGGATTGGGGCTGGTCAAAGTCTTAAGGTTTTGTTGCTGACACTAAGTTCTCATGTCATATCAAAACACTTTGATGTTAGTTTGAAGTGGTCAAAATCTTAATCTGTGCTAATCTGTACGGATGTGCATCTTCACTGGTCTCTATTCTATTCTACAGTCATTTAGCAGACCCTTTTATCCAAATCGACTTACATCTGAGAGTAAGAACAACACAAGCAAGAATTCAAACAACATGGGACGTCATAATTAAGTGATAGTCAGACTGCTGTGAGTCCAGCTGGACCCAGGTGCTGTCATGTAGTGCTAGAGGCAGTGCATATAATTATTTTTTTAGATTTTTATAGTTTTTTGTAAGTCATTTTGTTTAAATACAAGATCACGATTTCATTGAACAATATCAACTTGGGCATAAGTGCACGCAGCTTATTCAGTACTTAGTTGAGCCAAAAAGCTGGACAAATTTTCTAACTCATTCTGTTGAGTAGAAGAGTTAAGCTACGAGCAGAAATACTCCTTAAACAACTGAGTCTTTAGCTTTCTTTTAAAAGTGGATAAGGACTCTGCGGATCGGACAGAGTTTGGTAGATCGTTCCACCACCGGGGGACAACAGTCTAGCCACTGATTTTGAACTATGTTGTGGTGGGAGTACTAGGTGTTTTTCGCTGGCAGAACTTAACTGTCGAGAGGGAGGGAGTGTAGCTCTGGATTATGGAGTGAAGGTAAACCGGAGCCGTTTAGGATATTGTCTTGTAAGCCAGAAGCAGAGCTTTGAATTTGATGCGTGCTGCAACTGGAAGCCAGTGAAGAGCGATTAGCTGCGGAGTGACATGAGCTCTTTTGGGCTGGAGAGCAAATCAGCAAGATCGAGCAACCAAGGCAACATGGTCAAAGGTCAGCTGGTTGTCTACCATGACACCAAGATTCCTGGTAGAAGACGTAGGCTCAAGTGTGATGGAGTCAAGCTGTACGCTTATCTGTAGCGGTAAGAAAGGATTGGCTGGACAGACAATAAGCTCAGTCTTGGACAGACATGTTTCCAGTGAAATACTGATGTATTTTTTTGTATGTTTGCTTAGTTTTATAAATTTAATAAGGTCTCAAAACAGATTCAGCCTCAGGTCTTTCTTGGAAGACAGATCCAAGAAGGCAGAGGCAGAATAGATACATTACATTACTTATAATCGATTTTTTGGTTGCTGCATCGAGCTGCAGAATCGTCCATGTCCGCATCACGATGCATCGTGGAAACAATTAAATTCAACACTACTGCTAATCTGTATTAAATTTTCTTGGTTTCTATTTTTAAATAAGTAAAATGGTTATCACCAGGTTTAACTGCAGTTTAAATGTTAAAAGCAAAGCATTTTTCCAGAGTTATTAAATTAGAGTTAAGAAAGGTGCAAGCTAAGGTTAAAGCTCTCACTTCGAAACTAGTAAATCCATGTGTTCATGCTCACCTCTTTTCCCGTGAGGATGTGTCGTGCCAATTTGACCTTGGCGAAGTTTCCTTTGCCGATGGTTTTCAGTAACCGATAGTTACCGATGTGTGGCGTCTCATCTGATGTGGTCGTGGCCACGGAATTCCGACATCGTGACATGCTGGATCGACCAGATGACGACTTCTGCTCCTGCAGAAAAACAAGAAATCATTTAAGTGTGATGAGCCATTGCGGAAAAATAAAAAATGATCCAGAAAAATCAGATGCAGCAAAAATGTTGCCACTCTATGCAATAAATAACCCATAACTGTGAAGAAAACCCTTATTTTGCAAAGAAAAGCTGAGTCACAGTAAAGCAACCACCCAGTCACAAAACAGAAAACTCAAT